>NC_140958.1:126111369-127476369 GCF_014529385.1 Adiantum capillus-veneris
AATCTATCATGTGTCAATGCATTGATTTACAAGGACAAAGTTAGTTTGGATTTTTTTGGTTTGAAAAAACTTAAATTTCTCTTGTTGGGTGTATCCTTATCCTTGTGTGTGTGTGTGTGTGTGTGTGTGAGAGAGAGAGAGAGAGAGAGAGAGAGAGAGAGAGAGAGAGAGAGATAGAGAGAGATTCGGGTGTATCCTTATCCTTGAGTGTGTGTGTGTGTAGCAGTTCTAAATCTATAAAATTATACGCAAACGAACACTAACTGTTCACAGACAACAATTCTAGAAAAGTACAGTGGCTTTGCACAATAATTTATTTGCAGTTGAAAATAAATTATGTACAAGGTAATGAAGATAACAAAATACAGCTCAAGTATCCTTAAACCCAAATTCTGGGAAATCTTGTATGACACTACGAGATCCACCATTTGTTAAGAACTGGACGTTTTAATCAAGGAAGGTAGCCCTCACCTGCACCCATAGCCACAAGAAAATAGTTCGTTAGCATGTGACTGTACGCAGGTGATGCTGGGCATCCCAGTTGTTATCCATGTCACCATAAAAAAAACATAGTCCTTAACTTGAATATTTGTTCTTTTTTTGAAAAAAAATGATAAGAACGAAGATCCTTGGCTTATTAGCCAATCTGATACAGACGGTACCCACGCCCATAGAGCAGCCATAAATTGTGTTTTATTTTTTCTCAAACAGCGTAATATTACCAATCTTAAGTTTTTTTTAAAAAAAAACTTAAGTAGCAAAACAAATTTCCAGAACTTCATCCTTAACTAGATTATTCCATTTGAAGTAGTCTCAGGCCAGATCAAAAATACCCACTACCTTGTATATCAACAACATTTGTAATAGAGCCTTTTATTCGGGACTTATTTTATAATCGGGCTGAGATATCCCCCAAGAAAAACAAAACTTTTAGTTTTTACCACTTATTACCTAACTGAGATACCCCTTCTTTAGAGAAATTTCATAACCATTATTCCCAAAATTCCTTACTATTATGCTATGTCATTCCTACTACTGCCGTATGCCAGCTAACAAATGTATACTACAATATATTGGACCACTTAGTCATAGTGAGCCAACTTAGACTCGGTCCGGATTTTTTTTTTTCCAATCTCAGGTTCTGCCTAGATAGAGGGAACTGTATGCCATGCTCAACTACCATATCATGCATTCCTTCCTATCAACTATCAGAAGTTAGGGCAATAACACTGAAGTAATCTGTAAATTCAGAGTATCATTTTAGTTAAAATCGTAAAAAACGTATGCTATTTAAAAACATCAGATTTCACCAGCCACGATCCACTTAAGGTCACTATATGATTTACCCTATGGTATCGAGATCAAACCTACTAGCAAGATGTTAGGTAAGGCCAAGTGCCTATATACTTTAAATGAGAAAAAGAAGCCAGCAGAAGAAGTTAAAAAAGAATTGAGAAGCCAAGGTTCTCGACCGAACTTCTGCCATCAAAAATCTGTCACCTCTTTGAACTTAGTGATAGGTTAATCAGAACCTACCGCTATTCTTCTTAGTATATGACAATGCTGAAAAAAACAGTAAATTATAAACTTGCATTTTATTTAACCTCAGTCCGGTATGTGCAGTCAGCATCAAGGGCACCATACCCGAAGCCAGTACTCAGAATAACCTTTTTAGCCGATTCAGTACAATAGGCCACCGGTAAAAAAGATCAATCTTACTTGTAAAAAAAGTTGAGTTAAGTTTGAAAAAACATTATTTAATCTTATAATCGGGTATGTGAAACCTATCATACCCTACTGTAAATTAAGATGCCTGGCCACTATTTCCAAAAAAAAAACCAGTTTTGAATGACCTATGAATCCTCTCAAGTAGTTTTTACTAAAATAGGCACCAGATTTAGTAACAGATTCAATTCCGGGTAAGTCCTTTTTCCGAAATTACCTCAGCAAAGTCACCAAATTTATCCAACCACTCACAAATATCTCTTTTTTTTTTGTGTAAGACAGGTTATTTTCAGATCTGCAGTACACCGTTCATGAGTACATTACCCATTTGAGTAACAATATTACCAGAGTCAACATTATATACCCTTCATGTCTTTTTAATACCCCACCATCCCCATTTTTATGCAGTCAAAAGATAAGACATACACTTGGCCGTCTGCTTTTTTTCAAAAAAATTATATAGGACACAAAAAAACCAGTTAGACAGTCCCCCCCTTTGTTTTAAATCATTTCCATCAAACTTTACTCAGTAGATACTGGTTTTTTTTAACGCTTTCTTCATAACTAGGAAGAGCCATGTTTCGGAGCGAGTCTCCCAATACTTTACATATCAAAAACACATCTTTAGTCGAAGAAAAACCCCATTCCCATCTTATCAAAATTTTCATACTTTACCATATACTTTTCTCCCTATGAATTTTTTAAGAACAGTCACCGGAGCAAGAGAAAACCGTCTACTTACCTAATTTTTTTAAGGCAAAATATAGGAATCAAAAAACAATTTCTGTTAACCTGAAGATTAGGAAGGTAATTCTTAGTTTAACTTGAGCCATTCACGCTTCTTCCCTTACCAGTAAGAGTCAGATTCCAGAACCAGGTTATATATCTATTATATTTTTTTGTTTATTTTATGAAAACAAGCACCATCAGTCAAAAGGATAACACTTGACAGTCTCTAGAGTAAGAGATAATTTCAGTTTGACACAAGAAAAAGGTCTGTATCCAATATCAAATCAGAAAACATCCTTTAATTTATTCAAAGTTTCTTCATTCCAAAAATTCGATACCTGTAATCTGAGTCTATTCAGTCTGAGGTCAGCACATGTAAAAAATTGTACTCCGACTCCTTAGTTTTTCAGCAGACATAAGTTTCTGACATTATATGCACACTATTTTTAGCTTATTATTATTTAAAAAAAAAACTTTGTGAATTTCTGGCTCTATGTAAAGACCAGCGAGACATACATCAAATAGTTGAATAAACCCAGCTTAACTTTACTTTTTCCAATGCAGTCCGCTCCATAATCATGCCATTAGACATGCTCAAGTCATTTTATTCCATAGCCGACAGTGTCAGACTAATCCCCTCAAAAAACGATATAAAAAACCAGATTTTTCTTTCCCCTTCCACTGATTTCACTGACCCATACCACATTAGTCAAAGCGAAACCATAACTTGCATTGATGACAAAGCAAGCCAATCTTATATCTCCTCTTACACCATTCACATGAAAGCTCAGTATCCGGAAACTATTTAACAGGTTTTTTTTTAAAAATTCCCAAAAAACAGTCTCAGCAAAGCTACATAGTGTTTAAAGAAATTCCCTAGAGCAAGACATAAAATTTTTGTTAACCTGAAGATTAGGAGACGATGACGCCTCCACACAGGCTTTCTACGATTTTTTCGGCATGTTTGAGCCACAGCCACCAGTAGATGGAATACGCAAGGTTTTGAACTAACACACACAAAAAAATGATAACAGAGACGCAGCTATGTGAGTATGATAACTCACCTTAGAAGTCAAGTTTAAATAGTTGATGCTCCTCTGCAGCAGACGAGACAGTTGAGTTGGACCGGTTAAGCCCCCAATCGAGGACATCAGTCCAGGCACGTACACCAGTATCCCCCATAGCCTAAGATCCGGAGGCAGAATCCAGAGGTTTAGCAGGTAAGTTTCCACAAAATCAGCACCTACTGCTCAAGAAAAAATGGTGGGGAAGTCTGTCATCGCCGGCCTTTCCACAAAAACATAAGCGGTGGCGTGCAGTGGATGCAAGAAGGACCATAAGCCACGCTTACAGAAAATTAAGGATTTGTACTGAGACCAAATAATGTGAAGCCAAGTCGGACAGTCACCTCCACAATGGTATAAGATAGTATATATTCCCATAGTAAAAAGCCCGGTATTATTCACTAGAAGCGATTATACGGTGTCGGGTATTTACACCCCAGTAGGTATTTTTATCTGCTATCCTAGCATGACCTTAGGTTTTAGCATTTCCTTAGTGTAAAACACCTTTCTATACTGTGAGTATATGATATATTTTTGGGAAAACATTCCAAATCATAATAAGTCACAGGAGTTAATTACCTGTTTTAATTCTAAATGGTTGGTTAAACAAACAAATCTCGAGTATCCTTTCCAGAGTAAATGGTTTTCAACTATTTAATTGTAAAGCCCGGTCAGACAGACTACATCACCCCAAGGCAAAATTTAAATAGCAATGATTCCCATATTCATACCAAGGTCTCTAGACCCATAGCAAGTAAGCTGTATCAGGTCTTGGGTATACAGTAGGTATTTATACATGCTATCCATGCCCTATGCAAGGCTTCCACCCGCACAATAATGTGAAAAAAACCACCTTTTAAAGTGTGAGAGACAACACCATATTAGGCACACTTTCCTACTTAAAAAAATGTTTTTATTAGAGATGGTTGGTCAAATATAAAGCCCCAAGTATAGAGTATCATTCTAGAGTTTGGCATTCTTCATCTATTTTGCATCCTTGGTGTATTATGGCCTACTGTCATGACCAGGTTTTTTCCATAGCAACTGTACATCTCTTTATGTCACATGAATCTATACGTCAAGCAACAATACTCCGTTATGAACAACATCTATTCCCGCAATTAGGAACCTCTATTTCTCAAACAAAGTGGTGGACATATCAGGATCGAGTGACCAGAGTGACACTTTGGGGTCGTGAACATTTCAAAAATAATATCCGATTGGCGATGCTAACTGAAGCAGTGGGTCTAGGGCCTAAGTATTATTATATCGAGCATTCCATAAAGCCTAGTTTTTCAGATCGGTTATATCTGCTAGCCCAGTTTCTACCTCCTTAGAAGATTTTCCTATACCGTAGTTATGGTCATTAGCTATGAGAATATTTTAACTGTACTCACCACACTCGGGAGTATGGGGTAGCCTTGGCGACTCGTATCGTGCCTTTGGCAGAGAGGCCAAATACTTGCTTCTACTGTGATAGCTGTTTGTGTGATCATGTGATGGGCGGTATAATAGAGATGTAGTTGCAAAGCTCATTAGCTAAGCTTTTTTTTGTCCCGTGACATCTTTTGTGTGTGTGTGTGTGTGTGTGTGTGTGTGTGTGTGTGTGTGTGTGTGTGTGAGAGAGAGAGAGAGAGAGAGAGAGAGAGAGAGAGAGAGTTCAAAAAGGAAAAGTTTGCAAGAGAGAGGGCCTCTACATGGCGCTTGAGGCCTTTTACCTTACTGCTCTTATCATTTAGCATATCATCTCAAATACATATCGTCCGTCTCTCTCTCTCTCTCTCTCTCTCTCTCTCTCTCTCTCTCTCTCTCTCTCTATGTGTGTGTGTGTGTGTGTAGGCCTTCTACATGGTGCTTGAGGCCTTTTATTGCTCTTATCATTTAGCATATCATCTCAAATACATTCCTAGAATTTGTCTATACATGGAACTTTAATTCCCTCTATTGCTCAACTTGATGCTCACAACCAAGCATGATAGAAGCTTAAGAGCACCATATACAAACCTTTTGCAATAGTCACATTAGACTTGAAAGGTAAACTATGTCTTTCATTAAGATGGCTCTCACAAATTGTCCCTTTGAAGGCCACAACATGGCATCAGGCGCATTTCTAGCGGTTTCTTCATGGGCAGTAATCTATGTGCAACATATGCATGAAGGCATATGAATTAGTGATTCTATTTTTCTTCATAATGTTTTGGTACTCAAGGTGTCGGTCCCATGTAAACTTCAAAAATGAGAAAACAATTGATTTTAGTGTGCATTGAAGATGTTCTTGTGCCAGGGCAATTTAGCTCTTTGCATATCATGCTTTTTATGAATAGTACATTTGCAATGTAGTTAAAGTACAATGCCAATACTTGGTTCATGACTCTAGGGGCATTCCAAATGTAGTGGAAAACATTACATTTTGAAAGAAGGTTTTTTAATCTAAAAGCCATAAAAGCACCTTCTAGTCTCAAAGGTATTAAAATATTAAAGCCCCCGCGGCAAGTTTCAATACCTTTTCCATCTGTCTACCCATTAAAGCGCCCCTTTCCGCACCGTTGAATAGGAACCCTAACTTCCGACATACCAAATTAAAGCACTCAATTCTTCAAAATCAACAACCCACAATAGATATCAACTGTCCTCAAAGCAACTTCGAGGATTTTTAAGTCATTCGTCGGCTTTGTTATTTGCTTTGATGTACCAAATGACACTGGTGTGGCCGGCGGCCTTCGGCCGCCTCTCTCTCTCCCCCCCTACGTGCGCACTGTCCTCACTGTAGCCGGAGATACAGGCCACACTGTCGGATAAAGCAAATTGCGCCACGTGGCCCCCTGAATATCTCTCTGCTTGATATATAGAATAGATTATAAAATAGAGGCATCATCATTAACAAAAAGTGAAAAATAGAAAATCAACAGCCCATGCTTTGCAACATTATCCTCAAGCAACTTATAGCGAGGTCAGTCCCACATTTTTGGTTACTTGCCAACCTGAATAGTGCCAGAAGTTGCGACCATCTATATACAAATAGCACAAACTTGCACTCTTGACTATAACAAAAGTCTTTCTGCTATAATGGTCACAATTAGAGGCTCTAAGACACACATTGGTCACGTCTATGATGGCCAATCCATGAAACCTCTCTCTTTACCATCATGTTTCGTCTTTCCAGCAGCAATGCTCAACCCCATAGTCCACAAAATCTGAAAGACAATACTTGCATTTGTGCCCATTGGACAACTTTCCATGTGAAAGTATACTCAAGCCATCGAAGATTAAGCAAACAAAATGCCTTTGTCTCACAGTGATTAAAAAAAGGCTTTGAGAAGCACAGAGTAGAATGAGTCATAAGATACGGTAAAAATTCAGTAGCTAAAATATATACATTGCACTCTCAAAGTGCTGAAAAAATGTACACTATGAGGAAGGTATTGGCCAGTTTCCAATCTCCAAACCGTTTCCTGAAAAAAACACACATTGGATTAGCCTTCTCCATTGCTAGAGTGAAATGAAAATTGGCAACTCATCAACTAGCATGCACAAAGATTTTTCTCAGTTGAGCAAAACGGCAACATAAGAGGTAGTGCTCATATGTCTCAATCAACAACTATATCCTATAATGCACCATGTCCCCCACCCATCCTTGCATGCTTCCCGGCCTGGAGGATTGCCCCTGCACGGATTTGAATATAAAACGGCATCACGAGACAACTATGGGTAATGAGTTATTACGAGTGGGTCAATTGTCTTCATACTTAACCACTAAAAAGATCACCCATCTCTTGATAAATAAGGAAGACCTAGCTCCTAGAAAGAAAACTAAAAGACCCACACTCATTGAAACAAAAGTCTGTCCTCCACTTCTAGAGTCTCTCTGTCAAAGTACCATCTCATCGACTGAATTGCCAAAAACAAGATAGGCTTGTCCTGTCCATCGTAGATGTCCAATCCATACTAATAGATTCAAGCAGACCATGTCAAGGTTCGTACCGTCTGGGTCGAAGAAGAAGGCCTGCTTTATCTTCCCATTTTGTTGACTTTTCTCATACGTGGGGATCTCTCTCTCCTGAAAATGAGTGCTATTTAGTCAAATAGGAACCTCACATAAGAGAACAATTGGCGTTACCCTTCAAAAGGACCAACCTTCAATATCTTGATGCAGGCATCAAAGTCAGCTACACAGAAAGAGAGATGGTGCCCTGTCGAGAGTTTGCTTGGGTCTTTCCTGCACAAACAATCACATTGCTCATAGTATTCATATGCAAAGCACATCAAGAAGGTACCACAGAATGTGGAATTGAATGCAAGAACAGCACTTAGTTAGATGTGGCTTTGGGCACGCGCAGTCCCGGCTAACTGCGACTAAAAGCTCAAAAGCGACATGTTGCTGTAGCTCTAATAATTTCCACCTTGTTCAACCTATACAAAATGACACAGAGGAGAGCACATTGCCAAAATAGTGGGATCTTAGGATCAATTATCTGCCACGATGCTCAAAATGGCATTTGTGGGCGGTTCAATAAGCTGATGTCTATCACATAAGCAGGCATGCCGAGTGATAGCTTGACCTTTGTCATGAGCACATTGCAAAATGGTGGGATCTTGGATCAATTATCTGCCAACGTGCTCAAAATTACATTTGTGGGCAGTTCCAATAACCTGAAATCTATAACATATGCAGGCATGCCATTAATGATCCTTTACAAGCCAAGAAAGGCAATCTGTGAAGTACAAGACATGGGTTCATAAACTCCTGGTAAAATCTAAAGCAAGTGAATAAGGGGAGCTCAACACAGTATCTGCAGTGATTGCAAGAGATACACACAAGCGACAAAGAAGACGAACAATGACCTTGAACCAGGACACGCATTGAGGGGAGACTCCGGAAGCCGAGCCTCAGGGTTGCGCTGAATCACGTGCAGCGAGAACGAAGGAGGCAGCGACAGCCAAACCACCTCAATTTCGCCAAAGGACGGTGTTTCCATGCGCTTGAAGCCTAGCACCTGCACAACCATGCATGACCAACACTCTCTTGGACCGCATTTCCCACATTTGTAGGGGTTCCTGTATGTATGTATGTATAGCAGGAAGTTTGGGTTACCTCCTCATAGAAACGAACCAGTCCCTGCACATCGTCCGTCTCCCTGGCTATGTGATGAAGATGCACGCCCGCGAACGGCCCCATTGTGCGTGCGGCGTCTGAGGTGTGTGTGTGAGAGAGAGAGTAGCTCTGTTCTGGACAAACGAGCGCGTGTGCGAGCGAGCGCTCAGTACCCCGGAGACACGCGTAGAGAGAGAGAGAGAGAGAGAGAGAGAGAGAGAGAGAATGTGTGTGTAGCTAAGAGTGCTCTCCCATAAGCCCTTCACATTGGAGGGCTCTCGAGCCTATAAACTACGAGTGTGTAAACCCCTGAACATAATGTTTCCAATGTTTGTTAAGTAAATAGTTTTCTTGGGCTTTCAAAAGTAGCAAAATTTGACATACATAGAGCACTGCATAACAAAACAAATTTTAAACATTGTTCAAAATTTATAAGTATAAGTGTTAAGATGAATTGCTCGTTTATATTCAAGTCCTACATATTGCCATACTTTTACTTGCAAGTATAGATGAGTGTCTCTTGAGACAAATGATTGCTTTATGCTTCCATCTCTATTGAGCATCCCTTGAAATCTGAGGATGACAATATCTGTTGTTCATCTCCTATTAACATTGCAGATTTAAATTAGCATGAAATTCATGAACTTTCTTTTAATGCTAATAATATTCATTGTTTATTTTGTTATTTTATTGTTTAGTATGTTAAATATATTCTTGATTTTTTATGGATATCAAAATATATGTTTATATCCTTTTTAGTTTTTGTTATTTGTTAATTCCAGTATTTCTTCATAGACAACATTGGTTTTGTGTTTTTGTGTGTTTTTTGTATATTCTTTGTCAACTCCCAAGCAAATTCTTATGGATTTTGAAGAATTTGCCCTTGATAAAGCATGTACGTAGCTAAATACTGGTGTTGATAAATATATTCTCAACTTGAAAATACTTTGTCCTTGAGATTTATTTATTGTCATTGCAAAAGGTAGTTGTATAGGAAACTACCTTCATCTCATTTCAAATGATAAAGTCATTGAATTTGGAATGAACGTTATTCTTGGCAAGAAGAACTTTGTCTCCAATATTGTGAGTCTCTGTCACATGATGTCAACTTCAAGAACTCTTTTGAAGATTTTTTTACAGATCGTGCATGTTGCATTGCATAGACCTCTTGAGGATTTATATTTCTCAATAATATTATCACGTGAATAATAAACCTAGCATTGGAGTCATGGACATATGAATATTTATTA
The DNA here is from genome assembly GCF_014529385.1 of Adiantum capillus-veneris. Taxonomy (NCBI): domain Eukaryota; kingdom Viridiplantae; phylum Streptophyta; class Polypodiopsida; order Polypodiales; family Pteridaceae; genus Adiantum; species Adiantum capillus-veneris. The sequence goes on from NC_140958.1 coordinate 126,121,230, forward strand.
AGAAAGTGTTGCCTTAACTTTGGTGTGGGTGGGTTTGAACCCAATTCCAACAAATGGGACGAGAAAGGGACCAAAGATTTGGACTCATTGGAGAGACTAGAGAAGCAAAAATCGCCTCGAGGTACACCTACCCACCTACATAGTACATACACTATGATCCCCTCTCATTCTTGGATTGTCATGGTCGTGACCGGATATCCCACACACCCCACACACGCTATCAAACATAGCCCTTTTTCTCCCAATCATGGCTAGACCTTCTAGGACCGCAATTAGCTCATAGCATGACCCACCTCTCTCATCATCCTTTCAGATTATATATTTTTAAGACAATTTCTATATGGCCATTAGCATTTCCTAAACAGTACACTGCAACCGTTAACTCCACCACTATTATAAGTTGGTTGAGCACGAAGCACGAATGGCTACTACATTCCAATTTAACATCATAGGAATAGTTCCAAGCAACCTCTGCTCCACTATTACGTACCATGTAGATTTGAACTCATTATGCAGGTTATATTACTTGGCCTCAATAGTAGAGGATTGGAGGATGACATCAAATCCCTTAATTAATGATATCTTTATTGAATAATAAGTGGAGAGAACACTTCGTGCTTTTGGTCAGGATTAATAAAGAGATGTTGTAGACAAATTTTAAAGATTCCAAATTGTTTTGAATAGTTAATCCCAGGCATTTGACATGACCCGTTTCTACAAAGTTTTTTGAGGCCAGATAGAGACATGATGAGGCATTCCTTAAAGAATACAACACAGCTGCTAACTCCACCATTGTTATAAGCTGGCTGGAGCTCAAAGCAGGAATGGCTACTACATTCCAATTTAACGTGGTAGGAGCAATTTCAAGCGACCTCGGTCCTACTACTCCAATTCCCTTGTATATGATCATATATTATTCATACGCCATAGATTATTAGCATGCTCTTTTAAGGAAGTAGGAGTGGAGAGATCTCATAATGGGATGTTGAACTCATATCTCCGATTGCAAGTAAATGTCGTAACACTATGCTCCCCCTAATGGTTCATCTTTGACTCTTCTTGTATGCTACCCTCGTCAACTGCACCCATGCCTAACCACCGCAAGAAGTTCCAGGATCAAGGATCTTCCCTTTGTAGGGAACTCAAGCAAGTGGTGAGGTAAGTTTAGGAGCCCTTTTGCCATCAATTCCCAATTGGCCAGATTGGCTATGTTGGGCCTAGGATGAAATAGGTAGAGTGCACACGGACATGAAGTGTGCATAGCCTCTTGCTCTAGCTTCTAACGGGGATTCTAGGAGGCACCTTCCACACCAGCAAGCCTCAATGATAGCGTGCACAGGTTGAGGCCTTGCCCACATGTCGAGAAAGCAGCCTGCAAACCCACCGATGTGTGGAGAGAGAGAGAGAGAGAGAGAGAGAGAGAGAGAGAGAGAGAGAGAGAGAGAGAGAGAGAGAGAGAGAGAGAGAGAGAGAGAGAGAGAGATTCTCTGCAAATTGAGATGAATCAGAGTTGGTGTTTGCATGAACTCAAGAGGAGGACCACCCCCTGCTCCTGTCTTCTTCTATATTGCCTTCTCCATCAGAAGCAAGAGTAGCACACATAGACACCGTGCAGAAGGGGGAAGGGGCAAGAGAGAGAGAGAGAGAGAGAGAGAGAGAGAGAGAGAGAGAGAGAGAGAGAGAGAGAGAGAGAGAGAGAGAGAGAGAGGTTTCATCAATGGATTGCACATATAGTCAGATGGTGTTATGTATAGTCAATGCAAATAATTTTTCATAAAAATAACAAATACAAAAACAATTAATAATTTAGTAATGTAGACAAAAAATCCTTAATGTTTTCCACCCAAAAAATGTAGCAAAAATGTAAGAGAAAATCCCATGGGTTCTCATAATCCTTTTGATTACATCTTAAGAGATCGACCAAAGAAACATAATACCATTATAATGAGTATCATCACCAATGAGCTGACCTCAGCAAGAAACTTATAGAAATTGGCATTGAAAGTGGGTAACACAAAATGTGGGTAACACAAAATGTGAAAGGACAGTCATCAAACATTGACAGGGTCATATTTTAAAGTTTGCACGTAGATTTAATGCTAATCAATTAGAAAAGAGATGGTAGGGAAGCTGCAATCATGCTACAAAGAGCTATCCTTTAGATCCCGGGGGATTCACCATGGAAAACTTACCGCACCACGTAAGTGCAGGGGAGGGGGGTTTTTTTACAAGTTACATAAGCGTATAAGTTAGGGGTAGGCCCCCAATAATTTATCTCACAAGCTTTAAAATAAGGGAGGGGGTATCATATTTATGGGGGGGAGGGGGAGAAGTGAGAAAAGGGAAACATAAGAGGAAGTTTTTGTGTTTCTAAATCATGGCTTTCCAAAAGAATTTTCCCTCGAACTTGTGAGTCAATAGCTACAAAGATACATGCAAGAATTAACACTGCTTATATAGCTCATTTGTTGAGGGATGCAAATTTACATGGAGAATCTAACAAAACTTTATAACCATGTTTTTTGAGTAATTTAGATGGGTCAAAATTGGATGAGTAGCTAGAGTGCAGGCTGAACATGCACATAGTTTGAAAGTCAAAGTAAGACAAATTGAGACTATATCTAGTTATCAATAGAAGTGGCTTCTTAGTACGTTGCCAGTCACTATGCTACACGCTCTTTGACTATTTTTACTCAGTTAGATCATGTAAGAACTAAATTTTATATGTAAGATAGGGGTATGATATTTATTGCATGGATTGTCGTATAAGCGTAGAAAGGGGGGTCATATTCCCTAATATGAGTCGTATATAGGGGTTTTATCAAAGTTGTCCGCTCGCAGGTGGCATCCTGTTTTGTATATAGAGTGAATCCCCCAGGCCTTTAGATACCTTAGCATGACAACATCACAGCCATGAGAAAACAAAAACTGCAAGCATGCCACAAAGAGTCCAACCTTTAGCACGACAACATCACCGTTAGGAGCTTGGCTACGGCAACTAGCGGTGGAGATGCCATGACTAATGGTGAAGCGATGTGTAGCTATATGAAGCTCCACTAATTATATTGAGATTATGCTTGCAGCATCAAGTTTAAAGTGTAGATATAGTGGTCTTAGCTAGAGGGGGATTTTATAGATGCGCGTAGTGCCTACGGTCTCCAATCATCTTTGTAGACTCCACTGCCTACACGTGCAACATCAATCTTTTCATGCACATGCTTGCATGGCCATTTCCTTTCCGTCCTCGACCCCTCCCTATTTCAAGGCAAAGCCCTTCCCTTGGCCCCGCGTATACTCTATAGAAATGCCCATTTCCCACTTGTCCTTTCTGATTCCTATATACAAGTACACCTCCCTAGTTGGCTTGTAGTGTTTTGTAGAGTCGGCACCTCCAAGTTTCTAAACACAATGGACTAACCCTCTCCCTAAGCCTTTTGCCACTCTCGTCGGCCACCAACTTGAGCTCACGTGCATACTAACTCTCTTGCCGCCACCTCTCTAGAGCTCATGCTTCCCAAGCCACGTGCATCTTTGTAGTCCCTTGCTTGCCCACCTTGCCCTTGCCTAGGCTGCTCGCCTTATCTGTGCACTTGGTTGTAACCTCGGTCTCGATTGGATATAGCCTCTCTTGTTCTTGCCCACGCAATATGTAGCCACACACTCAAAACTTGCCCTACCATCTTTTACTCTCTCTTTTCCTTATCACTTTGCTTGCACCATTTACTCGCCCGCACTCGCCTCTCCCCATTTACTCACCCTCAGTCTCGTCCTATCACTTTTGCTTGCCCCTTGGCCCCTGTCCTATCTACTTGTCCTCACCCATAGCCTCCCAGTCTGTTAGCCCTCGCCCCGTCCACTTTCCTCTTGTTTCTCACTTTGGCCCGCAAACCCATCCTTTGCAAACCCGTCTTGACATACACTCGCCATTGCTTGCTCGCCTTGCTAGTGTTCACCTCACTCTTATTACCTCTTGGCCCCTTACAGATTCCCAACACTCGCCACCCCTCTTACTCTGCCACTCCTTGCTCGTTTGCATCCTTATCTCCTACCCGCCAACTGCTTCGCCCACTCACCCATGGTTGGCCTAGTATCGTCGGCACCCTCCTCGCTGCAAGCCCACCTTACAACACAATTGCTCGCCGACTCTGCAAAGACATGAATACAGGCCAATCTCAGGAGTCGATTTTGTACCCACGTCAGCAAAGACGGGTGATAAAGGGTTGGGTGAGGGGGAGTTGAGGGTGGGTTGTCAAGGAGAGTAGGGGCAGGGCAGACAGTGCGGGCAAGTAGCAAGGGAGGGGTGGGCAAGTAGGCTGCGGGGGAGTGGCGAGGCCATTTCCATTACATTCGTTTTGTCTTGAGGCCATCATGTGTGCCACTTATCTAATTAACATGTGTTCTACAAAATCTTTGCAGTCTATGACTCCATATGAAGCATGGCATGATAGAAAGCCTTCTATTGCTTATGCTTTAGTACCACAAACACAACGCAAAAAATTGGATGATAAGGCTGTCAAATGCATTTTTGCTGGTTATAGTACTGAAAGCAAAGGTTACAGGTTGTATCATCTACAAACAAAGTGTATCTTGGTCTCACGAGTTGTTGTGTTTGTGGAAGATTTTGTTCAACCCTTGGTGTCATGTACTAGAGATAGTAATGTAAGCTCACAGGACATTTATGACACTTTGTTGCCTCTTTTCAGTGGTGGAAATTTGAATGTAAATTCCAATGAGGCAAATGTATAGCCTATGGGGGTTTCTGAAAATGTTACAGATCAACCTATTATTGATGTAGATGTACATGATGTACTTGATGAAAAAAGAGCCGAGAATGAGCAGGCTAGAGGTATACCAAAATGCTTGGTGCATACTTTGCATAATAGTAAATTGGATGCACCTTTGTCTAATCATACTCGTTCAGGTTCTCTCCATGCATATTATGCATCTGAATTGTTATGCTTTGGCTCTGTCTATCTTATGTGATGTTGAAAAAATTCTGTCTTTTGATGAAGCACATTATCCAAAAAATTGGATGGCTGCCATGCAATTAGAGTATGATGCACTGAACATAAGCCGGATGGTGAAATTGATTGCTATAAGGCTTGACTTGTTGCAAAGGGTTATGCACAACAGAAAGGCATAGATTATGAAGAGATTTTTGCTCCGACTTGGTACTACTATGCTTTTTCTATGTGCATTGGAAACTCATTTTGGTTGGGATGTACATCAGTCAGACATTGTTACTGCTTTCTTGAATAATGACATATTTGAGGAAGTTTATGTAACACAGCCTCACGGTTTTGTCAAACAAGGACAAGAGGATAAAGTGTGCAAATGTGAGAAAGCTTTGTATGGGTTGAAGCAATCTCCTCGTGTTTGGTATGAGAAATCATTTGGTCAAACGAGGCTTTTGTAACAGTCCAACAAAAAGCACATTGTTTGTAAAGCGTGAGGGTGATGTACTTCTCATTGCGTTCTCTATGTGCATGATTTGTTGATCACTGAACCAAATGAGAGACATATTGCTGAATGTAAAACTGATTTGAATGCTACTTTCAAGATGAAGGTTTTGGGGATGCTGCATCATTACTTGGGCATACAAAGTAAGAACTGTGATGGTGGTATTGCCTTGTGTCAAACAAGTTACATAAAGAGATTGCTATGTAAGTTTGGACTCAAGGATTGTAAACCTATTGCCACACCCATGGCCACATGTTTGAAATTGAGTCTTCATGATGCTGGTGTTTTTGTCGATGTCACTCTTTACCGGTGGATGCCTCATTTATTTATGCAACACGAGGCCGGGTATTTAGTTTGCAGTCTCACAGATCAGCAATTTTATGCATAGCCCATGGTCTAAGCATTGGTAGGCTGTCAACCGGAGCTTTTTCTACTTGAGTGGCACTTTACATCTTGGGTTGTTTTCTCCTAAGGGGGGATCATTGCCGCCAGGTTTACATGCTTTTTTGGATCAGATTGGGATGGTTGTTTTGACATGCAAGTGTCCATGAGTGGTTTTTGTTTCATGCTTGGTAGCTCATGCATATCATTTTTGAGCAAGAAGAAACCTTCCAGTTGTGAGGCTGAGTACAGGGTAGTCTTCATAACTATGGTTGAGTGTGATGGCTCAGACGCCTTATGGATGATTTGGGTGTTGGAGAGGACATTGCCAACACTATCTACACTGACAGTCATAGCACATTGGCAATTGCAAGGAACCCAATTTTTCATGCTCGCACAAAGCACATTGAGGTGCATTACCACTATGTCAGGGAGAGGCTCTCAGTAGGAGAGGCTTATGTGCCAACATAGGACAACCTTGCAGATCTTTTCACAAAGGCATTGTCTCGTGAGAAGTTCAAAGCTTTCCGCAAATCTGTGGGCTTACTTCCCTTTGTGGATTGATCATGTCCTTAGGGCATGGCACTTCCCTATACTATGTGTGCTAGCCCTTGTTCATTGCATCACTCCCAGAGGTTTGTTACCATATACATGTGGCAGTGATGTGTGTGAACACTTAGGACCTCCGGGGAATTTTTCCCTTCACTAGGAGGTTTTTTCCCCCTGTGCATTGTATATATGCCCACCGCTCTAGGGCTATCTTATCTTTCCATTCAATACTAAGTAATACACTCTCTGTTGTGTGCCTTGAGCTTCCTTCGTCTTCTCCAAGTTGTGTGTGTTTCCTTGCAACCCTAATTCCAACACTAACAATTGGCTTTATTGCAAATCTATTACTGGTAACAAACAATGGCTAAAATACGATCTACAACTATGGTTTGTTAGAAAAGGAAAGATGGTGAACCTCTATATGAGGTTGGGTATGGATGAGAGATGGTGGTGAAGATAGGTGGCGGATTCTCTACATGGGATGAGGTACTAGTTGCATGCCAAAAAAACCATTGTATAGGGTATCATGGCATCATCTACGAGGTGCTTGTAGATGGTGGACAAACTGTATCTTGGTCTTACATGTGTCACAATATTAGGTCCAACAACAAATCAAAGACAAACATTGCCAGCTCTTAGCTTAGTCAAATGTCAAAAACATAAGGCTAATATGGAAATATAAGTTTGCCTACATATCTTCAAGACATGCTTTCACCTATACCCACTTCCATCTCTCAACAATTCCTTCAAAGGTCATTCAAAGCACATGCCCTAGAGGATGGAGAGTAAAAAGAAATACCCATCGGCCGCAAGAGTTTGAATAACAAAGTTTAGATTTTATGAATTATGGATAAAAGAATTTTTCTAAGGATTGTTCAATGCTTTTGCATCACAGAAAAGTCAACTACCAAATTAGAGCAACGTATCTTGCTAGTGGCCTAAACATCAAAGTACACAAACTCACAGGCTAAAGGATTGGGGTGATTCGTGCAAGAGAGGGAAGGAGAGAAAAGGAGAAGGGGATGCAGAGAACACTGTGTTTTGGTGGAGCTTTTAGAGAGTAAAATATTATCATCTCCTTATTCTCCTCATGAACAAAATAATGCAATAGAGGGAGGGCACTTGGCCACAATCCAGCCACAGGGCCTGAAACCCAACAATCTCCCACTTGAAGGCCAATAAGGTCCAAGTGGCTAAAGAATGTAGGGGCTACTATGTACAAATGTACAAAACGTAAAGCATGACCCTAGCTTCACTCTACACCCATCATCTCTATGCAATGTGCGAATCGCTCTGAGACTAAGCTCTTTGTTAGAGCATCCACTTGGTTTTCATCTGTGTGAACTTTGACTAACTCAGTGCGTTTAATAGCCAAATATCCCGTACCACATGATACCTGACCTTTATGTGTTTCGACTTGGAGTGAAACACATGGTTCTTTGCTAATTCAATTGCATTTTGACTGTCACAATGTACCGCCAGAGTTTGGTGTATACCAAAATCTCCCACTAGACAAGATAACCAAACAGCTTCCTTACTGGAAGTAGAAACTACAACATACTCTGCCTCAATAGTGGAAGACAAATTGCAATTTTGGATACACGATCTCCAAGAAATTGCCGCTCCAACAACAAACAAGAAAACATAACCAGATGTGGATCGCCTAGTGTCCACACAACCTGCAGAATCTGAATGAGTGTATGAAACTATGGATGCATCACTGTCCCCAAAGCATAAGCACTTGCCAGCTGAGCCCTTGATGTATCTCAAGATATGCTTCTCAGCTTCCCAATGACTTCTGCTTGGATTGGCCATAAACCTACTGACCACTCCCATTGCATATGCAATGCCTGACCGTGTGCTAACCATGGCAAACATAAGACTGCCAATTGACAAAGAATACGGCACCTTTGCCATCTCTACTTTTTCAGCATCTGATTTGGAACAATCATGCTCGCTAAGTTTTTTGTATGTTGCCATTGGGGTGCTCAATGCTTTCCCCCCTTGCATATTAAAACGTTGCAAGACCTTGTGAATATACTCTCCTTGTGGAAGTTCAAGTATACCACGTTTGCGATCTCTCTTGATACGCATACCAAGAAAGTGATGCGCATCACCCAAATCTTGTTACCACATACATGTGGTAGTGATGTGTGTGAACACACTAGGACCACCGGGGCCATTTTTCCCTCTTTAGGAGGTTTTTTCCCCCGTGCATTGTACATACACCCATCACTCTAGGGCTATCTATCTTTTCATTGCACACTAAGTAATACACTCTCTGTTGTGTGCCTTCAGCTTCCTTCATCTTCTCCAAGTTGTATGTGTTTTCCTACAACCCTAATTCCAACAATTGGTATCAGAGTAGGTTGCATCCTCCTGGGCTTAGTCGCCAGCAGCTCCAGCACATGCCTGCTCAATTTCTCCGAGTTCAGTGAGCTTTGGCGAGCGTTCGCAAGTCGACAAAAATTTAGGGCAAGCTCGTAGAGCTTAGTCTACTCAGATTTTTGACTCGGGGTCATTTCGCCCTCCGTTTCTACTACAACCAAGTCTACATAGGCAATTTTGTCATTTTGTGCAAAATTTCTATCAGTGCCAAATACTGCATAACATGTCCCATATAGTCTACTGTGGGTTGTGCTATATAGCACGTGCTGGTCTCACTGAGTTTCTTCTCATTTCGGGCAGTTTTCACATCAAGTGTAGGCATTTTTCATGGCTGACAACAACACAGATGTGTTCAAGATATTTGCTGCTGTTGAGGACAGACTAGATGGGGACAATTACCCTATGTGGGCTTACATGATGCAACATGTTCTTGTGTCAAAGGGCGTCTAGAATATTGTGCAAGGCATTGATGTACATCCTGGTTCTGAGGATGTAGACGATGTTGAGGATGTGGCAGGTCTTGCTACAAGGATTGCTGTTATTAGAGTTGTTTTGCTTATGGCAGAACAAGCTTGTTGGGATGTAAAGGATGCACAGGTTCATGCATTGATTGCAATGTCTGTGAAGTGCACCATTACTCCTCACATTCGTTCAGTGAAATCTGTAAAATTGGCTTGGGATATTCTGTCTGGTCTTTATGCAATCTGCAATGAGGCAAAAATTGCGTTGCTGCGTAAAGAGCTTGAGTCAAAGATTATGCATGAGGAAGATGATATGGACACTTTCCTTGCTGGTGTCAAGGATATCAATGAGCAACTTATTTTTGTAGTGAGTCATTTCAGACAGTTTCCTTGTGCAGACTGTTCTTGATGCCTTACCAGATTCTTACCAGACTTTTGCTACTAGTACTTGGAGACTTATGACCCAAAGAAATCGTGAAGTTGTCAAGTTTGACGCATTGTGCACATTGATGTTGCAAGAGTCACTTTTTAAAAAAAACAGGACTAGACAACGTGCAATTGAACAAGCTTTAATTGCTTCTAAAGAAAGGGTGGTAACAGCAATGCGGCCACTTCTTATGGTTCTTCTGCGAGTGGAAAATCACATGTTCCTAATGCTTCTGCTGACAGTAATTCGTCTGGAAATCCTGGTGATAAGGGCAAAAAGAAGATGCGTTGCCATTATTGGCCATATAAACTCACTTTGTATGACAAGTGTGGACAAAATTTTGCAAATGCAATTGCACATTCAAGGGCTATTTCAGATGCAAAACTTTGGCATGCACGTTTTGGTCATCTGAATTTTGCCAGTTTACTGCGTTTGGAGAAATCTGATATGGTTGCTTCTTTGCCGCCTCTTGAAGCACCTGTCAAACATGCTTGTGAAGGCTATATTTTGGGTAAAATGCAATGTTCTAAGTTTCCAAAGGATGGTTCAGTTAGGGCCACATGCAGGTTACAACTTGTGCATAGTGATGTTGTGGGCCCATGCAAACTCCGTCCTTGGGCACTTACCTGTACTTCATGACTTTTTATGATGATTACTCCAGGCATGCATGGGTATTTCCGCTTAAAGCGAAGTCCGAAGTTTTTATGTGCTTCAAACAATTTATGTCACTTATGAAAATGGCACAATGTATGGTCAAAAGTGAAGCTTTGCCGCATTCTTTTTGACTTGAGGCCATCATGTGTGCCACTTATGTACTTAACAGGTGTCCTCCAAAAGCTTTGCAGTCTATTACTCCATATGAAGCATGGCATGATAGAAAGCCTTCTATTAAGCACACGCGTGGTTTTGGCTGTTTGGCATATGCTTTGGTGCCACAAACACAACGCAAAAAATTGGATGATAAGGCTGTCAAATGTGTTTTTGTTGGTTATAGTGCTGAAAGAAAAGGTTAAGGTTGTATCATCCGCAAACAAAGCGTATTCTGGTTTCACAGGATGTAGTGTTTGTGGAAGATTCTGTTTAGTCCTTGCCGTCATGTACTAGAGACAGTAGTGTAAGCTCACATGACATTTATGAAACTTTGTTGCCTCTTTTCAGTGGTGAAAGTTCAAATGTAAATTCCAATGAGGCAAATGTACAACCTATGGGGGTTTTCAAAAATGTTACAAATCAGCCTATTACTGATGCAAATGTATATGATGTACTTGATGAGGAAAGGAATGAAAATGAGCAGGCTAGAGTATGCCAAAATGGCTGGTGCATAGATTGTGCGATAGTAAATTGAATGCACCTTTGTCTAGTCGTACTCGTTCAGGCTCTCGCCATGCATCAGATTGTTATGATTTGGCTGTGTCTAGATTACATGATGTTGAGGAACCTTTGTCTTTTGATGAAGCACAAAATTCAAAAAATTGGATGCCTGCCAGCAATCAAAATATGATGCACTAATAGAAAATGACACATGGACTTTATGTGATTTGCCTCCTCGCAAAAAGGCCATTGGTACAAAGTGGGTTTACAAGTTGAAACGCAAGCCAAATGGTGAGATCGATTGCCATAAGGCTCGACTTGTTGCAAAGGGTTATGCACAACAAAAATGCATAGACTATGAAGAGACTTTGCTCCCACTTGTCGTATGACTACTGTGCATTTTCTATGTGCATTTGCAGCTCATTTTGGTTGGGATGCACATCAATCAGACATTGTTACTGCTTTCTTGAATGGTGACATATTTGAGGAAGTTTATGTAACGTTGCTCGTGGTTTTGTCAAGAAAGGACAAGAGGACGAAGTATGCAGATGTAAGGAGGCTTTGTATGGGTTGAAGCAATATCCTCGTGCTTGGTATGAGAAAGTTGACACTCATTTGGTCAAACAAGGCTTTCGTAACAGTCCAATAGAAAGCACATTGTATGTAAAGCGTGAGGGTGATGTACTTCTCATTGTGGTTCTTTATGTAAATGATTTGCTGATCACTGGACCAAATGAGAGACATATTGCTAAATTTAAGGCTGATTTGAATGCTACTTTCAAGATGAAAGATTTGGGGCTGTTGCATCATTACTTGGGTATACAATTTAAGTAGCATGATGGTGGTATTTCCTTGTGTCAAAAAAGTTACATAGAGACATTGCTATGTAAGTTTGGACTTGAGGATCGCAAACCTATTGCCACTTCCATGGAAACATGTTTGAAGTTAAGTCTACATGATGCTGGCAATCTTGCTGATGTCACTCTTTACCAAACTGTTGTTGGATATTCAGTTTGTAGTCTCATAGGTCAGCAAATTTATGCATAGCCCAAGGTCTAAGCATTCGTAGGCTGTCAAGAGTCTTTTCTACTACCTTATGGCACTTTACATCTTGGCTTGTTTATCACAAGGGGGGATCATTGCTGCCAGACTTACATGCTTTTTCAGACTCAAATTGGGCTGGTTGTTTTGACACGCAAGTGTCCACAAGTGGTTTTTGTTTCATGCTTTCCAGTTCATGTATATCATGGTTGAGCAAGAAGCAACCTACTGTGGTCACTTCTAGTTGTGAGGCTGAGTATAGGGCAGTCTTCGCAGCTACGGTTGCGTGTGTATGGATTAGACGCCTTATGGATGATTTAGGTGTTGGACAGGACACTGCCAATACTATCTACACTGACAGTCAGAGCGCATTGGTAGTTGCAAGGAACCCAATTTTTCATACTCGCACAAAGGGGACACAAAGCATATTGAGGTGCATTACCACTATGTCAGGGAGAGACTCTCAATAGGAGAGATCAACTTGGGTTATGTGCCAACACAAGACAACCTTGCAGATCTTTTCACAAAGGCATTGTCTCATGAGAAACTTGAAGCTTTCCGCAAAGCTTTGGGTGACTGCCCTTTGTGGACTGATCATGTCCTCAGGGCATGGCACTTCCCTTTACTCGTGTGCTACCTCTCATTCACTGCATCACTCCAGGGGGGATTTGCTACCATATACATGTGGTAGTGATGTGTATGAACACATTACGACCGTCGGGGCATTTTTCCCCTCTTTATGAGGTTTTTTTCCCCGTGCATTGTATATACGCTCATCACTCTAGGGCTACCTATCTTTTCATTGCACGCTAAGTAATACACTCTCTGTTGTGTGCCTTGAGCTTCCTTTGTCTTCTCCAAGCTGTGTGCGTTTTCCTGCAACCCTAATTCCAACAAATCTTTCATAGCAAATTGCTTGGTTAAGACATCTTTGAGAAGTGAAATCTCATCTTTTGACTTCCCGACTATGAGCATATCATCCACATACAAAATAAGAATGATGAGGGAACCATCATTCGACCTCTTTGTGTACAAGGAGTGATCATCTTGGCTTCGTACGTATACCTGGGACTGAATGTATTAATCAAACTTGATGTACCATTGCCTTAAGGCTTGCTTTAATCCATACAAATCTTTCTTGAGTCTACACACATGTTCTACCCATGTTGGCTTCTTAGGCTTTATCGCAAAACCCTCAGGCTGTTTCATGTAAGCATCCTCTTCAAGATCCCCATGAAGAAACACTATCTTTACATCCATTTGGACCAATTCCAAGTCCTTGATGATGCTACTAAACAAAGCACAAGATGCAATGTAGTCATCTTGACCACTAGAGAAAATATTTCATCAAAATCCACGACTTTCGTTCGCTTGAATCATTTGGAAAGCAATCTAGCCTTATACTTAGGCTCGGGATCATCTATGATATACTTCTTCTTGTACATCCATTTGCATGGCAATGCCTATTTACCCGCAGGTAACTTTGTCAAATCCAAGTTTCATTGGCTAGAATCGAGTTATAGTCAAATTGCATAGCCTCCTCCCACTTCACGCTATCATCCATTTGAATTGCCTCTTTGTAGCAAGTGGGTTCACCGCAATCATTGACTACTAAATAGTCAAATCTTGGCTCAAACCGCTTAGGTGCACAAGATGTACGAGTAGATCTTTAAGGTGCTTGATTGCTAGATTCCGCTCTCTCTAGAGAAACATGTGTGTTTGTACTAGTGGAAGGTGCATCACTAGCATGTCCAACATTATGTGTAACTGGAGGCAAGGAAACATCCTCAAACCATACTCTACGATATTCAATGTCTTTCACTGGCTTTTTATGCATCTTAGACTTGTTGAATGTCACTTGTGAGCTGCATATGACCTTATTAGATTCCGGGTGCCAGAGATGATATCCCATCTCTCCATCTACACCATATCCAATGAAGATGGACTTGTGTGATTTGGGGTCCAGCTTTTGTATAAGGGATTTTGGCAGACGTGAGATTGCCTCACACCCAAATACACATAATCTATCATAATTGGGCTCTTTGCCCATCCACATCTCCTACGGAACCTTGTACTTTAGTGGTATACTAGGTGACCGATTGATCAAGTAAGCAACTGTCGTAAGAGCTTCTCCTCCCCAAAATTATTGAGGTAAGTTGGCCATAGACAACATAGGAGTGAGCCGTTCCTGAATGGTTCTATTCATCCTCTCAGCCACACCATTTTGGGTGGGTGTGTAAGGTGTGGTAAACTATCTTCTAATGCCTCTTTTAATGCAAAAGTCCTTGAACTTGAAGGGAATGTACTCGCCTCCATTGTCACTGTGCAAAGCTTTAAGCTTTCTGCACGATTGGTTCTCTACCAATGCTAAGAACTTCTGAAAGACACTAAAGACGTCGCTCTTCTGCTTCAAGAGATAAACCCACACCTTTCTAGTAGAGTCATCTATGAATGTTAGGAAGAATGACGCTCCCCCTAGAGACTTGACTGGCATAGGTCCGCACAAGTCGCTATGAACAAGACGTAGAGGACTCCCTAACTCCTTGTCCAAAGGTGCTGATGTCAACCTAGTCTGTTTGGAATAGATACAATGCTCACATAAAGAGAAGTTAGAGTGATCTAACACAGTGATATAACCAGAATGCTGCAAGACTTGCATTCCCTTTTGACTCATAGGTCCTAGCTGGCTATACCACAACTCTGTAGACTACAGCTCGCCTACACAAATAGGATTCTCTTTCACAGAAGAGACATAAATTTATAATGAGCCATCCTTTTGGCCTTTAAGCATGACTAGATTTTCCTTCTTGATAATCCAAGAACCATGAGCAAATATGGTAGTGTAACCCAAATCATCCAGTTGTCCAACTGTCATCAAACTCTTTGTCAATTTGGGTACATGTCTAACATTATGCAGCATAAACTCAGTGCCATTACGCATATAAAACTTGATGCTATCCATACCGCATATATCAAGCTCATAAGGGTAGCCTAGCTTCATTATGCCATGTGTGGGAGTGTATGTAGAAAACCACTCCTTGTGAGGAGTCACATGAAAGCTAGCACCTGAGTCCACAATCCAATTCTGTGCATAACACTCATCATGAGCTAACAATGCATCTCTACTCAAATGATGTGAAAATCAACACATCATTTGACACATTAGAAACTATCTCAATGGCTGGATACTCAACCACATTAAGCTCTTCAATTCTCATTTTGCTTTTAGGTCTATCAGACTTTGCTTTCTCTTTGCCCTTATCATGCTGCATTGTGCGGAAATCTTTCTTCAAGTGTCCCTTTTTATGGTGATAGTAACACTCTACATTTTGCATGTCTTTACTAGTGACTCTTGCTATGACCTTACCTGGAATCCTGTGAATGACCGCGGCTACGACCACGCTGCCTATCTCGATTACCACTAGCCACATATACATCACCATGCCCACTCACATAAAAATATTGAAGTCGAATCTCCTCTGTGAGTAATGCACCAACAACATCACTGAAATCTAGCTTGCCATTGGGTGCAGAATTTCTTATGGATGGGTTGAAGGTATCCCATGATGATGGTAGCAAACATAGGAAAAAATGGCCTTCATTTCATCATCGAAATTGAGACCTTTTGAATTAAGCTATGAAAACACGTTGTTGAACTTGTTCAAGTTGTTACCATCCCAAGCCTCACATAGAGCATCCCACAAATCTTTGGCATTGGTCTTATCCATTATGGTAAAGTAAATGGATTCACCAAGGTGCATGCAAATTGTCGCCCATAGCACGCTCATTCAAGTCATCCCACTCTTCATTAGTGTACACATTCTCTCTTCTTGCATGCAAGGGTGCTATCAAGCCTTTATTGATCAAAACATCTTGCATACTCTGCTGCCAAATGACAAAGTTTGAACCATCAAACTTTTTAATGTAGTACTCTCTTTTGGACGCACTACTCGCAGTCATGATTAAGAGAATGTACCCAAAAACTTTATGCCAAATTTCCCAGTACAATTTTGGCAGAGTTTCCCCTAGAATAGGAGAAAAAACTCAAACCAAAATGTAATACAATCACTGTGTAAGAACAACTAGAAGTGCCAAGAACACATAAAATGGATTCGCAGGAAAATCTAGGTAGAGTATCCTTTGAATGAGGAGTCAAAACTCAAATAAAAAAACAGATAAATTGCTCAAAAAGAACCACCCTGGGCATATATAGCGCAAAACCACTGCTGTGTGACCGCCAACTCGGTGTCAAAAGCACAAAAAACCATCCAGATACATGTCCTATGGCAAGGGTACCGTAAAAGGGAACTCCAACTACCTGTATCACCGAAGGTATCTCAACATTTGAAAATAGCACAGCTCAAAGAAATCCTCCCGCTATTGACCCTCTAAAGGCTAAGGTAGACACAAAAGGACTAGCCACAATCTCAAAAAGGGCCTTTCGTTCGGAGTCTTAGAAACAACTAGGAAACTGCTTAAATAGCCAAAAAATGGCTCCACATGTAGTACAATTGGCAGTGCCTGCAACTCAATGTACATGAGTGACCGCGCTCAAACAGGCACCAAGAATTGCTGCATGCATTAAAAGTGATCCCTGCGGGGATATCTTCTCTCAAAAGAGGTCAGTAGCACTAGGTGTACTCACACAACAATGCATCTGTCAACGCATCTGTCCATAGAGAAATTTCTATCAAAATGACTGCCAAATCATTTGTGAAAGAACTCTGCTTGGAAGTGTTTGGTAACCTAGAGAATCTATGTGTAAACGGGCTTAAAAGCCTCCTTAACCTGTAACCTGTAACCTGTAACCTGCATGTCAGTGTCGATATGTGCCAATTTTCATCGTCGGATGGAAATGTGCTAGTCAAATAGCTGCCAAGAATGTCGTATCGAAAACCGTGCCGTAAGGTCTGATCGATGCGCTCGATGCCGATGCTGGGTGTCACTCCTCTATGGTAGAGGCACCTCACTGGTGCGTGTGGCAAACAAAATCGTCTGTGGGAAAGCACTCATTCGTGGGAATGCTTGGTGTCGGGGTCGGATGCCGGAGATCCACCGCAATGAGAGGTCACGTCGATGTTGAATTGCAAGAATAGGTGTCAGAATCGATGTGCCGATGCGGAACGAAAAGTTGTCGATGTCGAGGCCACTCTTGTCGATGTCGGTGTCGATATCAAGGTCGTCTTCCGCTGTCGGATGGGAGTACTAGCCGTATCTACTAAAACCGGTGCCGAGCTCACCGATATCGAGCCCGCTGAACGAATGCCAATGCGGAGAAGTCGATGTCACCTTCCACCACCTGACAGAAGCCTCCAAGACCGAGACAAATGGTGCACTCTGATGTTCGAGAGTGGCCCTGGGAGGTGTCTCAAAACCTTGCTCTACCTCTCTCTCTCATCTATTCACTCTCTCTCCAGCTCTCTATCTCTCAAGCTCCTATTTCAAGCTCGGGGTTTGAGAGAAATAGCTTGGGGTGTGTGAGATCGGGGAATCGAAGAGTTGGGGGTGGGGGAGGGGGGCTTGGTGGGGATAGTCTCTTGCACACACTATTGTTTGTGACCTTAATTTTTTTTTCAATTCACTGCAACACTCATGAACTATCAAAAAGGCCTGACGAGCTTGACAAGCTTGCTTGATTTTCGGATCGGTGCTTACTGCTCGCCCTGCTCAAGTCCTTGCATCTTGCTCTCGCTTCCCTTGCTCGCAAGCTCTCAAGCCTTCAAGGTTTTCGGCTCACGGTGATTGCCCTAGAATGCTTTAATTCTTGGTACTCGGCACTGGTCATGCTCACGACACCCAATTGGGAGTGTGTGTGTGCGTGTGTTATCACACAAGCAAAAAGACCTCTCTTTACCTTCGACCTTCTCGGTGTTGCAGTCCAAAATGCCTGGCTTTGGCCCCTTTCTCAAGCTTGCTCACGGACCTGCTCGCTGCTCAGTTCTACGCCTGCCTTTGCTGCCAATTTCGTTCAATTGCAAGCCTTCAAAGGCTTCTTATGCTTCAATCTTCTCTGCTTTTGCCCGACTCTCCAACACACTCCATGCTTGATTCTCTATCTCCTTCTGTTGGACCAAGCTCTTTTGCCCGACTCTGCAGAGCTTACCAAACTCCCATGCCCTTGCTTGGGGCTGCTTCACATGCTGGGTAGCTTGGACTCGGGAGTCGTGCTCCTGTGGGCTCTGATACCACTTGAAGGATTGGGGTGATTCGTGCAAGAAAGGGAAGGAGAGAAAAGGTGAAGGGGATGCAAAGAACATTGTGTTTTGGTGGAGCTTTAAGAGAGTAAAATACTCTCATCTCCTTATTCTCCTTATGAACAAAAGAATGCAATAGAAGGGCGCTCGGTCACAATCCATCCACGGGGCCTGAAACCCAACACAGGCATCCCACAATAGTAGCTAAGGCTCTTGTTAACTGACAAGTCAGAGAGCGAGTCAACACTGGGCGAATAAGAGGCCTGGGGACTGACCAATGCCACCTATTGCTTGGTGTTGACCTTGGTGTAACAGATGATGGAGACTCTTTTGGTGAGGTAATTACAATTCATGCAGAGGAACAATGTCAATACCGGGCGGATAGGAGGCTTGGGACTGCCCAATGCCACCTATCGCTTGGTGCTGACCTTGGGGTTAAAGACATTACAAGAGGCAGTAGAGTCAATATTAGGCGAATAGGAGGCTTGGGGAGTGCCCAATCCCACCTATCACTTGGTGTTGACCTTAGTGACGAAGACATGATAGGCGGCAGTGAAGTCAACACCATGCGAATATGAGGCTTGGGGACTACCGAACACCACCTATCGCTTGGTGCTGACCTTGGCAAATAGGCACTGGCACATCCACGGACATTACGTTGTTTTGAGTCATGGGCCGGGATTGTCGGTCCAATAGGAAAAGGGTAAGAGTGATCGCTGATGAGAGGTGCACTCTAACTGGAACATTCAAGGGATTAGTTGGCTAAGCATGGGCGCACAAGTGTGAATGGGGCGAGCTCATATAAAAGTCAACTAAACCTAAAATTCATTTATTCTCTCATTTGTGCAATTGAAGAGTGCTCTTGCTCCATCTCCATCTTCTTCTTCTTCATCTCCTTGTGTGTGTGTGTATGCGTGAGAGAGAGAGAGAGAGAGAGAGAGAGAGAGAGAGAGAGAGAGCATTGCAGCGGCACGACGACGGCGAGGCGTAGCGGTGTTTCCCTCTTCTTCGCGACGAGGAATCCTCCACGACAGCAAGCGTAGAGCGGTGAGTGACACACCATCGTTTTCTTTGAGCTTATTAGTTTAAGCTAGTTGCGTGTTTGGAGCCATTTGTAGCTCGCACACAGTGTATTGGCAAGTTCCTTGCATTGACACGTGCGATAGACGTGCATATTTTTGGCGCCAGTGCCGGGAAATGCCATACACTAAGCTTGAGTGGCACTCTATGCTTCTTTGTGGTGCAATTTCAATTGTAGGAAAGGTAGGGAAGGAAGGTGTGTGTGGTGAGAAGAAGGATTTTGTTTTGCTATTGTGTATTTCTTTGTTAATGAGGTTCTGAAAGATACCGTGTTTTCTCTGTGATAAGGTGTTAGTATTAAGGTTGTTAGTTCTATGTAATGTAAAGTAAAGTAAGTAGGAAGTAGATCTGTTAGAGCTAATGAAGTGTGTTAGTGTGTAACAGTTGTAAGTAGGTAGGTAGAGTGTGTGTGTGTGTGCTCGCATGCAGGCTGCGGCGACCTTATCCGAAAAAAAATAAAAAATAAACATAAAAAATAAAAATTTTTAATAAAAAAAGGTAGGACTGGGATCGAGAATATCTCCCAGACCCAAGCCCAGACCACGCTCAAGCTGAGGCCTCAGTCGCCCTTTAAAATTACGTATTTCAGCTTCACACGTAGCTAAAAATCGCTTTTTTGAGGACCAACGGAGCTTCCGGTGACCGAACGTTGTGCTGTAAAGCACACCGCGACCCTTTGAGTGATATGCTCGTTTTGAGCTATCACACACTTTAATAAAAAAAACCGATCATTAAAAAACATAAAAAAACGAGTGAAAACTGACGTCTAAAAAAGTAAGCGGTTAACCTTCGAGGTTATTCGCTGACACTGTAGGGTGCCAAAGGCACATGCATCTGCGCTTTGGTCATGTGCTAGAGACGGAGCAACTAGAGAGAATTTCGACTTACGCGAGTTCTCAATATCCACCTACCTTAGGTTTTGGGCCCTCGGCGGGGACCCAAGGTAGTACAAACCAAGACCCAAATCCAAACATAGCGACTAGTGACTCTTGCTCTGACTACGACGTCATGGAGGATTTCACAATGCCTAATCCCGATAGCTCAAGCCAAGACATGCATGCCATGGGCCTTCGGTTCGGACCGAGCGTGCTTAGCCGCTTGAAGGAAACCTTTAGTAAAGCCACTCGCTCTGAACATGGAGCTAATAATGTAAATGAGGGGGGTGCGGAAGTAAATTCTCCATTCATAACCAACGTAGACCCTATGCCCTTAGAGAATGTGTACATGAATACTTCATTCACTGCACCTCCTGACTCTTCAGAGCTATTCCCCTCCTAGGTCATATTACCTGATGGTAGAAGCCTTGCCGAAGTGCAAGAGGTTGAGCGATATATCATTGCGGCTAGGGAAAAGGAAGTCGAGAGCTTACGCAAGGCGGAGCAACAAAGAGAGCTAAAAGCGAAAGCCCCTATGTCAATATCCTTGCTAAGAGAGCAAGCAAGTGCTCCTTACTTAGCAACCACTAAGGGCCAACCCCTAGAAAGCAACATTGCATCTAGCTCAAAGAACACCCCTAGCACCTCAATCCTAGATGGAGCGTTCTTAAATGAGAACTGGGAGTACGAACTACAAACGAAAACTCTAACCGACCTATACACAGGTCACACCTATCACATGGGTTGGTTAGATGTCCTATAATCCACAATGGGTGCTACTAGTGTGGAGGATCAACAACAAAGAGTTTGTGAGGTCATTCATAGGGTCATTGAGTTAGAGAGACAGAACAAAGGGATCAACATGCCTTCAACGGGTCTCATGAGATTCTTGGATATAGGAAAGGCTAAACAACGGACCTTATCACAAATGGAGACTCCCTCGGTAAGTCCGACGGATCCCCCATATGTTGTTTCACCAAGGGTCTCGGTGCAATCGGAGCCCACAAGTGATAGCTTTACCTTTCCAAGTCTAGCTCATCTTTCCCTTGATGACACCATGGCTACCATGTCTACCCCAATGATGGGCATGCCAAGAAACACGCCATGGACCTCATTTGTTAGTAAAGCACTGCTACATGGTAGCTCAATGCCTGCAACAATACTTACAAGTGTGCACCAATCGTATACACCCATGGATCCTCGTACTCATGTAGTTCCTACCCCTCCCATTGTTTCAACAACCTATACTCCCCAACCACAACACCCAAGTTCTTATTTCCATGGGACCATACCGGCTAGCATTAGCATGTCACATTCGACGTTTGCTATGCCTAGGGCCACACATATGAACTTTGGGCCACCACATGGCACAACACCGTACCAAATGTGGAACCCAACGGCTTCCTATGCTCCAAGCCCAATGCCAATACCTACTCCACATTTAGTCTCTAGGGCACCTTCACCCACGGTGCCTGCTCACTTAGGTGACTTGGGAACATTTGCTCAAGCTATTGGTCGATCTGTTGCTAAGAATATGCGTAATACGCCTGATAGAGAGCCTAGAAGTAAGGTAGTACAAATAGCCAAGCTCACACAAAAATTTAGTGGAGACGGGGATGTGAGAAAGAATATCTAAGCGTTTGAACAAATATGCGATTCTCTAGGAGAACACAATGACCTGCATAAGAGGAATGCTTTAAGCCTAATCCTAAGTGGAAGGCAGGGGATTGGTATAGAACCCTAAGGGTGGAAGAAAAAATGAAGTACCCTACTCTTAGGAGACTGTTCTTGAAAGAATTCATACGAGAGGGAGTACTTTGGGGTGTAGCCTCTCAGCTCCAGAAAGCCCAACGAGAGGAAGGAGAGATCGGTGAGAGACTTTATTAGTCGCTTGAAGCATTTGAATTCTCGTTGTAATCCAAATGAGCGCTTCAATAATAATCAATTGCTGGATAGATTCATTAGGGGGTTACAACATGATGATATCTACAATGGCCTAGTCATTAGATGTATCACCACTTGGGAAGCAGTCACCACCAATGCGATCCAATTAGAGGATAATTTAATGATTCAAGGAGAAAGAGTGTCTATTGAGCCTAAATCTATTATCTTGCAAGCATCAGGGCATCAACCAATGACCCTAAAGCCTATTGCTAAGGAGCCAAAGATATCTGAGATGACTTTAGCAGATCTCACCAAGGCTATTAAAAAAAGTCTTAGAGAAAATCGTGCTCCGCAAAAAAATCATATGTATCCAAGAGGGGAGTAACAATGGTGCTCAGTATGCTATGGACCGCATAATACTAGTGAATGCCCTACTTTTAGAGTAAACTTCTATGGAAATTGTAATGCCTATGGAAGGTATGGTCATCAAGCTAAGGATTGCATAGTATTTAAGCGCGCGATGGCCAATAGACCAATCTTAGCATGGACAGACACACCTCGAGTACCTGCATTGAAAACCCAGGAGAAGAGTCTAAACCTGTTTTCATTGCCCAAGATCTGACAGAGGCTGAGGAGTGTGTACTTAAATAACTTCTCAAGGAATTCAGGGATATATTTGCATGGACATATCATGATATGAAAGGTGTTCCACCTTCCGTGGTGCAACACACAATCCCCAAGAATAGCATGGCTAAACCCGTTCAGCAACGACCCTACCCAATGAATCCTAAATATGCAAAAATCGTTCAAGAAGAGATTGAAAAGCTTGTGGAATGCGGATTTTGTTAACCCTCACGGCTCATGGACACCCTATCACCTACGACGGACGTTGTAACCTACGATGGACGTTGTATTATTTACTTGGTAGAGTCAGGTACCGGGCTTGTCGGTCCAATAGGTAAAGGGTAAGAGTGATCATCGATGAGAGGTGCACTCTAACTGGAACATTCAAGGGATTAGTTGGCTAAGCATGGGTGCCCAAGTGTGAATGGGGCGAGCTTATATAAAAGTCATCTAAACCTAAAACTCACTCATTCTCTCATTTGTGCAATTGAAGAGTGCTCTTGCTCCATCTCCATCTCCTTCTTCTTCATCTCCTTGTGTGTGTGTGTGTGTGTATGCGAGAGAGAGAGAGAGAGAGAGAGAGAGAGAGAGAGAGAGAGAGAGAGAGTGCGAGAGAGCATTGCGGTGGCACGACGGCGGCGAGGCGATTGAGCGCGGCGTAGCGGCGTCTCCCTCTTCTTCGCGGCGAGGAATCCTCCACGACAGGAAGCATAGAGCAGTGAGTGACACACCAACACCATCTTTGAGCTTACTAGTTTAGGCTTGTTGTGCGCTTGGAGCCATTTGTGGCTCGCATACAGTGTATCGGCAAGTTCCTTGCATTGACACGTGCGACATACGCTCACATTTTTGGCACCGTTGCCGGGGAATGCCATACACTAAGCTTGAATGGCACTCTGTGCTTCTTTTGTGGTGCAATTTCAATTGTAGGAAAGGTAAGGAAGGAGGGTGTGTGTATTGTGAAGAAGGATTTTGTGTTACTACTCTGTATTTTTTTTGTTAATGGACTTTTCAAAGGTACTATGTTTTTTCTCTGTGTACGGTGTTAGTATTAAGGTTGTTAGTTCTGTGTAATATAAAGTACAGTAAGTAGGAAGTAGATCTGTGAGAGCTAATAGAGTGTGTTAGTGTGTAACAATAGGTGTATTAGTTGGAAGTAGGTAGGTAGAGTGTGCGTGTTCTCGCGCGTAGGCCGCGACGACCTTATCCCAAAAAAAGAATTTTAAAAAAAAGGTAGGACCGGGATCGGGAATATCTCCCAAACCCAAGCCCAAGCTCATGCTCAGGCTTAGGCCTCAGTCGCCTTTTAAAATTACGAATTTTAGCTTCACACGTAGCTAAAAGTCAATTTTTTGAGGACCAACGGAGCTTCAGGTGACCGAACGTTGTGTTGTAAAGCACACCACGACCCTCTGAGTGATACACTCGTTTTGAGCTATCACACACTTTAATAAAAAAAATTGATCATTAAAAAACATTAAAAAACACGAGTGAAAACGGACGCTTAAAAAAGTAAGCGGTTAACCTTCAAGGTTATTCGCCGCCGACGCTTGTAGGGTGCCAAAGGCACATGCATTTGCGCTCTGGTCGTGTGCTAGAGATGGAGCAAATAGAGAGAAGTTCGACTTACGTGAGTTCTCAATATCCACCTACTTTAGGTTCCGAGCCCTCAGCGGGGACCCAAGGTAGTACAAACCAAGACCCGAACATAGCGGCTAGTGACTCTTCCTATGACTACGATGTCATGGAGAGTTTCCCAATGCCTAATCCCGATAGCTCAAGCCAAGACATGCATGCCATGGGTCCATGGTCCGGGCCGAGCGTGCTTAGCCGCTTGAAGGAAACCTTTAGTAGAGCCACTCGCTCCGAACATGGAGCTAATGATGTAAATGAGGGGGGTGGGGAAGTAAATTCTCCATTCATGACCAACGTAGAGCCTATTCCCTTAGAGAATGTGTACGTGAATACTTCATTCACTGCACCTCTTGACTCTTCAGAGTTATTTTCATTCACTGCACCTCTTGACTCTTCAGAGTTATTTTCCTACCTTGCTGAAGTGCAAGAGGTTGAGTGGTATATCCTTGCAACGAGGGAAAAGGAAATTGAGAGCTTACGCAAGGCGGAGCAACGAAGAGAGTTAAAATCAAAAGCTCCTATGTCAATATCTTTGCTAGGAGAGCAATCGAGTGCTCCTAACTTAGCAACTGCTAAGGGCCAACCCCTAGAAAGCAACATTGCATCTAGCTCAAAGGACACCCCTAGCACCTCAATCCTAGATGGAGTGTTCTTAAATGAGAACTGGGAGTACGAACTACAAACGGAAACTCTCACCGACTTATACACAGGTCACACCTATCACGTAGGTTGGTTAGATGCTAGGAGAGCAATCGAGTGCTCTTGACTTAGCAACTGCCAAGGGACAACCCCTAGAAAGCAACATTGCATCTAGCTCAAAGGACACCCCTAGCATCTCAATCCTAGATGGAGCGTTCTTAAATGAGAACTGGGAGTACAAACTACAAAGAAAAACTCTGACCGACTTATACACATGTCACACCTATCACGTGGGTTGGTTAGATGTCTTACAATCCACAATGGGCGCTATTAGTGTGGAGGATCAACAACAAAGAGTTTGTGAGGTCATCCATAGGGTCATTGAGTTAGAGAGACAGAACAAGGGGATCAACATGCCTTCAACGGGTCTCATGAGTTTCTTGGATACAGGAAAGGCTAAACAACCGACCTTATCGCAAATGGAGACTCCCTCGGTAAGTCCGATGGATCCTCCATATGTTGTTTCTCCAGGGGTCTCAGTGCAATCTGATCCCACAAGTGATAGCTTCACCTTTCCAAGTCTAGCTTATCTTTCCCTTAATGACACCATGGCTACCATGTCTACCCCAATGATGGGCATGCCAAGAAACACGCCATGGACTTCATTTGTTAGTAAAGCACCGCTACATGGTAGCTCAATGCCTGCAACAGTACCTACAAGTGTGTACCAATCGTATACACCCATGGGTCATGGTACTCATGTAGTCTCTACTCCTCCCATTGTTTCAACAACCTATGCTCCACAACAACAATACCCAAGTTCTTATTTCCATGGGACTATACCGGCTAGCATTAGCATGTCACATCCAATGTCTGCTATGCCTAGGGCCACACATATGAACTTTGGGCCACCACATGGCACAACATCGTACCCAACGTGGAACCCAAGGGCTTCCTATGCGCCAAGCCCAATGCCAATACCTACTCCACATGTAGTCTCTGGAGCGCCTTCACCCACGGTTCCTGCTCACTTAGGTGACTTGGCAACATTTGCTCAAGCTATCGGTCGATCTATCGCTGAGAATATGCGTAACACGCATGATAGAGAACCTAGAAGTAAGGAAATAAAAATAGCCATACTCACACAAAAATTTAGTGGAAACGGGGATGTGAGAAAGCATATCGAAGTGTTTGAACAAATATGTGATTCTCTAGGAGAACACAATGACCTGCATAAGAGTAATGCTTTAAGCCTAACCTTAAGTGGGAAGGCAGGGATTTGGTATAGAACCCTAAGGGTGGAAGAAAAAAAGATTTACACTACTCTTAGGAGACTGTTCTTGAAAGAATAGATACGAGAGGGAGTACTTTGGGGTGTAGCCTCTCAGCTCCAGAAAGCCCAACGAGGGGAAGGAGAGTCGGTGAGAGACTTTATTAGTCGCTTGAAGCATTTGAATTCTTGTTGTAATCCAAATGAGCGCTTCAATAATAATCAATTGCTGGATAGATTCATTAGGGGATTACGACATGAGGATATCTACAATGGCCTAGTCATTAGATGTATCACCACTTGGGAAGCAGTCACCACCAATGCGATCCAATTGGAGGATAATTTAATGATCCAAGGAGAAAGAGTGTCTGTTGAGCCTAAATCTATTAGCTCGCAAGCATCAGGGCATCAGCCAATGACCCTAAAGCCTATTGCTAAGGAGCCAAAGATATCTGAGATGACTTTAGCAGATCTCACCAAGGCTATTAAAGAAAGTCTTAGAGACAATCGTGCTCCGCAAAAAAATCACATGTGAGGATCATTTCCGTGAATTAAGTAGGTTGTGAGGAAGATATAGACCCTAATATTTCCTATGGGATGGATGTGCTTGAAGAAAAGTCCACAATACTACATGGAGGACTATTGGGGACAAGTCAAACCTGTATATCAAGTAGCTGCTCTTGCGGCAAGAGGCCAAAATATCAATTACACTGCTAAGAGACCACCTCTTCAATGCTATGAGTGTGGAGGTCCACATCATGTAGTTGAGTGTCCAAATAGGTTATAAAAGAACGCCACACTAATGCAAACCAGTCAAGCGAGCACGTCTAGAATGCCGATACTCATGTGTAATCGATGTGGCATAGATCATTTGATTGCCCAATGTCCAAATAATCCAAATGCACCGAAGATCACGCCATTAAACTTGATTGAAGTTACCGAGGAGCCATCACAAAGTACACATGCGGTACCAGTGAACGTACTCACACGATCGATGCTCTAAAAACAAAATTATATTCTTGAGGAAAGAGACACGGCATCAATTGCCCAATCTCAGAAAAAGAAGAAAACACGAAGGAAGAGATCGCAAAAAGTAGCGAAGTTAGACCCCAGTTCAAAGACCAACATAGGGACTGGTGATGAGCCCGTATATATGAATGACGTTGAAGAGGATTCTGATTTAGGTGAAACCATGGAGATCAAAATGACCACTAAGATAGAAACCAACAAGGAAGATCTTCATGAGACACAATGGCCAGGATCCAAGAAGAAGATAGGAACTTATCCAAACCCTAGAGAGGAGATTGAGAGAGTCAGGCAATCAAGGAGTTTGGTAGAAGATACCCAACGGGATCTAGAACCAGCACCTAGGAAGATCCAGATTACAGACACCGTGTTCCCTACGCAACAACAACCTCACCAAGGCCATACCTAGTGTCATCCAAGAAGAAAGTGACTTAAAGTCATGGGAAGTGGGCGTACTCACTTCTTGATGGAAAGAATGTTTACAGAGGGACTACTTGATCCTATCAAAGAAATGGAGATCCCATCTTCCCCACATCAAGGGACTAAAGCCCAAAAGGTGCCGTTAAACATTGCCAAATTGATGGATTTCATGTCTTCAGAAGTTAGAGCCACCATCATGTCCAAACTATATAAAGACCCTGAGCTAGTCTCAGCTCTTCGAGCATTCCGCAATGGAGAACTGAAGTTTGGGCTACCACAATTTGCACAGATGGATGGAGTTGGGGAGATGCCAATAGAGGAGGAACACTTAGATCCACAACCCAACCTAGATGAGAACCTTGTTATAGAAATACCTGTTAACAAGTTGGGACAATACTTTGAGGGTGATTTTTCCAATGCGACCATACCAATCACTACTAAGGGATTCATTGTGAAGGGAATCCTTGATGGTGGCGCTGGGGTTAGCATTGTGACTAAAGATTGCTGGGAAACTATGGGAAGACCTCACCTTGCGACCACAACCATAGTAGTGAAGATGGCCAATGGGTCTATTGTTAAACCTATTGGGATGCTAGAAGATCTCAAGATCAAGGTCTTTGGACATAAAATAAGGATTACCTTCATTGTTATGGATTTCTCCAAACACACTATGGCATCGGAGATGATCTTAGGACGTCCTTTCATAAGGGAAGCAAAAATGGTGCATGACTGGTCTAAAAACCGTGTCTACTTGCAGTTCCAAGATTCTGTCACTCGAGTGGATCTTGTAACAGGTCAAGCACATCCTCTAGGAAACAGGTTTATAATTGATCATAGATCTGACACCACAATTCACTCGGCCCCATTGCAGTATTGTTACACGTGTAAAGGGGACACTGATGTTGGGGAAGATTCTCCTTATATGGATGTACTACCTGGGATGACTGAGTCGGACAATGTGTATTGGGTCCACCTAGCAGCAACCATAGACACTTGGGGAAATAGGGGGACGACCTGGGTAACACCTGAGGGGGATGAAATACCACCACTTGTACCCTGAAATATGCTAGAAGCAATGCATATAGCTTCTGATTATCTACAAGATGAAAGTTTGACTGGCATTGGAACCAGTAGCGCCTCACAAGACTATAGCCCACACGATTTGGGGTCAGAATCATGAATTGAAATTGACTCTGAGGACGAAGAATCTGGGTTAAATTTTAGTGCAAATGTGGGGACATACCATTCAGGGCCTAGTGGTACCCTAGATGACAATGTATCCAAGGGAGTAGAAGACACAAGTAGTGATTCATCTAGTGACTCTTCACTAGAGATCTGTTGTAATAAAAAATTAGACAAGAAGAGTAAAAGATATAAGAGGTGAAGATATCGAGCAAATGTGCATGCTAGAATAAATGAAAAGAAATCTACCACAGAATATCTTAATCATATAGGGGCATGTGATGCTCATAGAAAGTTGGTAGATAACTGGGTGAATACCTTCAAAGCGTTATGTGGTGTAGTCCACAATCCATTGACATCGCACAACTAGAGGCTACAGAGAAGCCAAAGTTGAGCCGTACTGTAAGGAGACGACAAAATAAAGAGTTAGCTCAACAACAAAAGGAATCAGAAGCTAAATCACAGTCCATAGAACAACAAGACCCCACCGACTTACACCCTGCACCTAAACATTTCAAATCCTATACCACAGAGGAACATAAGGTTGTGTATACAAAGGCTCAAAGAAAACCTAGCATTGGGAGCAATGGAGTCTATGACAGTCCAACGTTAGTTAAGGAAATAGAGTTAGCAGACCCAATAGAAGAGTCCAAACCTGTTTTCATTGCCCAAGATCTGACAGAGACTGAGGAGTGTGTACTTAAAGAACCTCTCAAGGAATTCAGGGATATATTTGCCTGGACTTATCATGATATGAAAGGTGTTCCACCTTCCATGGTGCAACACACAATCCCCATGAATAGCATGGCTAAACCAGTTCAGCAACAACCCTACCCAATGAATCCTAAATATGCAAAAATTGTTTAAGAAGAGATTGAAAAGCTTGTGGAATGCGGATTCATATACCCTATTGAGCAGTCAGAATGGGTGTCTCCAATAGTGATTGTGCCAAAAAGGAATGGGAAACTCAGAGTGTGCGTGGATCTCAAGAAGGTCAATGTCGCCACTAGGAGGGACCATTATCCCTTGCCATATTCAGAACATGTGCTTGAAAGAGTTGCAGGGAAGGAAGCTTATAGCTTTTTAGATGGGTACTCTGGCTACAATCAAATCACAATTTCACTGGAGGACCAAGCTAAAATAGCCTTTATAACCGAATTTGGAGTGTTCGCATTTCGTGTTATGGCTTTTGGCTTAACCAATGCCCCGGCTACCTTTCAAAGATTAATAAACACTGCTTTTAGAAAATATTTGAGGGAGTTTTGTGAAGCTTTCTTAGATGACCTTTGTGTTTATTCCTCTTGGAAAGAACATCTATCATGCTTACGAAAAGTGTTTAAGAACTGTAGATTGTATTGCATCTCCTTAAACCCTTTCAAATGCCAATTTTGAGTTCAACATGGAGTCATTTTAGGGCATATAGTGTCCAAAAATGGGATTTTCACAAATGAGAGAAAAATTAAAGCCATTGCTGAATTGCCACCACCTACAAACTATAAAGGAGTTCAAAGGTTCATGGGCCATGTTGGTTATTACCGACGGTTTATTTTAAACTTTGTTGAGATAGCTCGTCCTTTGTACATGCTTCTTATTGAGTTTCAATGGAATGCGGAGTGTGACCATGCTTACGAGTTATTGAGAAAGACCTTGACTAGCGCTCCTATTCTACGAGTGCCCGATTGGAATGTAATTTTCCATGTGCATATTGATGCATCAAACTTTGCTATTGAGTGTGTTCTAGCTCAACCAGGAGAACATAAATTGGACTACCCCATTAGCTTTGCAAATCATCAATTGAATGATGCCGAGAGAACATACACCACTACAGAGCGAGAAGGTTTAGGTATGATTTATGCAGTGAAGAAATTTCGCTTCTACCTTTTGGCCAACAAGTTTTTCTTCTATGTTGATCATCAAGCCTTGTTGTATCTAGTAAATAAACCTTCTTCCACGGGAAGAATTACATGATGGTTGTTAATTCTCCTTGAGTTTGATTTTACCATTGTGCTGAGACCTAGTAAAAGAAATGTCATGGTGGATCATTTGTCTTGCATACCCAGTGGTGAAGCCCCTACTGGAATCGATGATGAGTTGCCCGACACTTCTCTATTCCTAGTCGAAACCATACCTAAATAGTGAGAAGATTGTGAACTTTCTAGTTAATGGATTTCCACCCAAAGAGCTTCGTAAAGACATAGCTCGAAAACTGTTAAAAGAATGTGAACCTTACTCTCTCATTGCAGGAACTCTCTACAGGCTAGGGAAGGATGATATTCTTAGACGTTGTGCCCGTGAGGATGAGTATTTATACATACTGTAAGAAGCCCACATGGGTATAGCCGGAGGACATTTCTAAGGGGAACTAACAACTAGAAAGGTGTTGCAATTAGGTTATTGGTGGCCAACCTTATTTAAGGATGCATCACTTTTTCCAAAAGGATGTGATGAATGCCAACATTACAAGATCACACAACGAAAGGATAGGATGCACTTACACCCTGTTAAAGTGACTCAACCATTTGAAAAATGGGGTTTGGACTTTGTAGGCCCAATTAGTCCGGCAGCTCGTAGCACTCAATCTCAATATATTATCGTTGCCACTGACTATGTGACAAAGTGGGCGGAAGCCAGGGCAATATGTAAGGCCGATGCGAGGTCAACTGCCAAGTTTCTCTTTGAGAACATTATTACAAGATTTGGTTGTCCCTTTGAGATTGTGAGTGACAATGGTACTCATTTTATAAATGGAGTAATAAAAGAACTCAGTACCAACTTTATGATAGCTCACCATAAGTCCACACCTTATTATCCACAAGCAAATGGCCAAGCTGAGAGCACCAACAAGACCTTAATCTCTATCTTGACCAAAACGGTGGAAGCTCATCGCACAGATTGGGATTTAAAGCTTACATCAGCTCTATGGGCTTATCGTACTGCGTACAAAGTTGCCATTAACTGCACACCGTTTAAGATGGTGTATGGCCAAGAAGCGGTTATGCCATGGGAGTTTGTCGTTTCTAGGCTTCAAGTAGCTTCTCAAGAAGGTTGGGATGGTAACCCCTTAGTTGAGCGATTATATATCCTTGAAAGGCTAGATAAAGAGAGGCAATGAGCTGTGCAAAATGCACTTGTGGAGAAAGATAGGAGGAAGAAATGGTTTGATCATCATCTAAAGAACAAATATATCAATGTTGGTGATAAAGTTCTTGTGTATGGAGTTCGTAACAAAAAGAAAAAGTTGAAATATGCGGGAAAAGGACCATATAGAGTATGTGAGATCACCCCACAAGGAACCATTCTAGTGGAGACTCTTGATGTAGTTGAAACCATTGGATTCCTCAATGGGAGCAAATTTAAAAGATACTATGATCCTTTAAGCCAAGAGGAGCTACGTGCCATTCCTACAAAAAAAGCAGCCAAGGCACAAATAGAATTGAAGAAGATACAAGCTCAAGCTGAGGCTAAGGAGTGACAACAACGCATAAGACAAAAACGAGAGGCTAAC
This sequence comes from Adiantum capillus-veneris, assembly GCF_014529385.1. Taxonomy (NCBI): domain Eukaryota; kingdom Viridiplantae; phylum Streptophyta; class Polypodiopsida; order Polypodiales; family Pteridaceae; genus Adiantum; species Adiantum capillus-veneris. The sequence goes on from NC_140958.1 coordinate 126,153,582, forward strand.
CTTGGAGTCACACATGCATTCCACGTTGAAATCGACGAGGATTGGTTGGACTCTGACACACCTCTATGATACCCTATTGAGCTAAGCAACACCTATGGAAAAGTGCTATATAACGGCTTATTGGACACGGATGCTAAATATAATCTGCTATCATATGGGGTGTGGTGTCAGTTAGGGAAGCCACCTCTATCTGAGAGTATTATCCAAGTCAAGGGTGTCAACAAGAAAAAAACTTTGGGTTTTGGAATCTGGCACACTTCTGTCAGTTATGACAATGGGGTTGTAGCTCAAGACTTTTTGGTCATGCCTATTGGAACTATGGAGGGTAATATAAATCTAGGATGCACGTGGATGATAGCCACCAAATGCACTATTGATGATTGGGGGAGAGGGGGTGTCACAACACAAAAACCAACTCTTAGCCCTCCCACTCTTAACTCTTAACATTGCACGTCCAAGAGGTTGAACCATATGTCCTCATAGCCCAACTCTCTAGAGCTTCAACTGATATAGTTGAAATAAAGCTTGAGACACACAAGACCCATCCCAATATAACAAAGAAAGCATACAAGTGGGTCCCTAAAGCTTCTTTAGTGACCATAGCTAGTGCTAAAAGGCAAGAGCCTGGTAAGAGACGTCCATTCGCCCCAAGAAATGTAAAGAAACGTTGCGTTGGATTCCTAAAAAACTATTAGAAGCCCAAAGTTAGTATGAAGGAAATGATCAAATATGGGTGCCAAAACGTAAATTGTGCTCTTACTTGTCACCGGACCCATGTGAGCTTAATCCTGTGGCTCCAAAACAAATTGAAGATCGTGGAAAGGAAAAAATCACGGAATGCTATACACCTGCTCCAGAGCTAGTTTGGGTACCAAAGAAAGAACGATTTGTTCCACCTAGCTCAAGAATAGGGAAATCAAATGAAGCTTTTTGCTCTTCAATTAGTTCCTATACGGAAATAGAAGCTTTGACACAACCTCCACCTACCATTGTACATATCCATACAAGCAAGAAAGAGTTTGCACCTCCCGTTGTAAGTTCACCACCTACAACAATGTTACAAATAAAATCATGGGAGAGTACCTTACCACCCTTGCAACTCGATGAAATGCATAGGGCGGTCAAAAACTATTGGTTAAAGCCTTCACCCATAACAACTTGGAACAATTGGTTTCAAAAGGTGACGACATCATTCCAAAAGGTATGATCTACCCAAGGAAGGGGGGAGTGTTTGCTGACATCCATCATTCGCTTGCTTCCCTCTCAACCTTCCTCCCTGACCTCTTAATCTCCAATCTTAGGGAATGTATATATAAAGCCTTATACTCGCAAAAACAAGAGAAAAAAGTAAAAGAGCAAGAGCCATAATACAAAATCATAAAAACACATTATGCACACTCCACTCCTGCCTTGGGTGAGAGGTACCCTCGTTAGTTTTCACAAATGTTTCACATGGTCTTTCCGGTGCTTGCATGTGAATGGGATTTGGTAGGTACGCTAGCATGTGAGAGGAATTTTGAGGAGTTAGACTGGCTAATACGTCTCTTGACCACAACTGACTCATTTTTAGTAGAGAGCATTTCTCCCATTGCACAAGCCTACCCTTTTGACCAAGATGACTTTAGGCATCTAGTGACCTTCTTAGTAAACATGGGTACCTATGATGAAGAAGAAGATTTACATGACTACACGGATGGAACATATGGTCTCATGGATGATGACTTTGTTTATCTTGACGACGAGGATAGCCTTAGGGTTTCCCCCCAAATCTCTACAATATCCTATTTCCTTGACTCTCTAAGGGGAGTGCAAATAATTAGGTTAGGGTTCCTTATGTTTTTTAATTGTGTTCAATAAGTGTTAGTACCTTTTCTCACTGATGTGCCTCCTAGAGGTATTCTTTGTGTTTCCTCGTGTGTACAGGAACGTATTGTTGTTGTTAGGATTTGGACATTAATGGAATCTTTCTCTCGTTCCCACTTCAAATCAAGCGCAACCATCAACACAAACAGGTGTTTCTTGTCCATTAGCATTGCCCCTTATATTTTTTGCCACCATGTTTGTCTGCTTTAATTATGATTGGTAGCATAATATTCAGTGCATTTGCTTAGTATCAAACATTAAATTCAATGTAATTTTTTGTAATAATCACTTGTCTAGGTTTAAAAATCAAGCAATCCGACTAAGGTAGTTTGACCAAGCTAGGTGTTAGAGATCTTCTCTTAATACCATGGGGAATGCCTTCCTAATAATCAATGGTTACTTAGGTTCTTAATCCGATTTAGGCAGCATTGTGTGAAATGTACTAGGGCTTTCTAGTGGGCTTAGTCCCTATTGACCTTTAGCTTAAGTATTATAAAGGGAGTTTACTAGTGTGATGAGCCTGGGGAGGTGTAACAGTGTTATATGACTCCCCAAAGTTACAAAATTAAAATGCTGGAAACGAACAAAATAAAATAAAATCAAAGTGCCACAATGTAAAATCTTAAGTTGGAAGAGAAATCTCAGCTTGATGTGGTACTTCACTCACATGTATCGCCTATGGTACTAGAGCCCTAGAGGTTCCTAGTGTGGGCGCTTTTCCTTGAAAATAAAAAAACCCAAGGCATACAAAATAAGCACACATATCAAAATGGAATCACTATGAAAAGACTTTGGGGGGTCAAAGAAAAAGTAATCAGTCAGGCGATGATTTCGTGAGAAATTCCTTTTATCGTAGCTTAACTACAAGGTCTTCTAGGTATAGCCTCTAGTCAGCCCTCGAACATGAAATACTTGGCTCTCGCGATTAAACAACTTAATTGACTAGAGAAAATTGAGAAGCTTATCCATGGTATTAATAGTCAATCTTTAGTGCCTTTTGACTGTTAAATTAGCGACCCCAGACTTGTTTAATTTTTTACCTTTATAGTTGTTTATGCGTTTGATTATATTGCAATTTAATGTTTATTGCTGACAAATGGTTTAAAATTTTGCTACCAATCAAATTGTCTGCCTACAACTGCATATGTTTTTTAATTGCTTATGAGAATGCAATTACTATGCCAATGTTGTTTGATTTTGCAGTGACTCAAGGAGGCTAAGGACATTCATCTCAAAAGCTCTTCCACCTCGACGAACGCGCTTCAACTCAATAGCTTCCGAAGATGGAATCTAGATCAGGAAGGGGGACATGTTAACCCTCACGGCTCACGGACACCCTATCACCTACGACGGACGTTGTATTATTTACTTGGTAGAGTCAGGTACCGGGCTTGTCGATCCAATAGGAAAAGGGTAAGAGTGATCGTCGATGAGAGACGCATTCTAGTTGGAACATTCAAGGGATTAGTTGGCTAAGCATGGGCGTCCAAGTGTGAATGGGGCGAGCTCAAATAAAAGTCAACTAAACCTAAAATTCACTCAGTCTCTCATTTGTGCAATTGAAAGTACTCTCGCTCCATCTCCATCTTCTTCTTCTTCATCTCCTTGTGTGTGTATGCGAGAGAGAGAGAGAGAGAGAGAGAGAGAGAGAGAGAGAGAGAGAGAGAGAGAGAGAGAGAGAGAGTGTGCGATCGAGCATTGCGGCGGCACGACGGCAGCGAGGCGGTTGAGCACGGCGCAACGGTGTCTCCCTCTTCTTCGCGGCGAGGAATCCTCCACGACAGGAAGCGTAGAGTGGTGAGTGACACACCAAAGCCATCTTTGAGCTTACAGTTTAGGCTTGTTGTGTGCTTGGATCCATTTGTGGCTCGCATACAGTGTATCAGCAAGTTCCTTGCATTGACACGTGCGACATACGCGCACAGATTCATATACCCTATTGAGCACTCAGAAATGGGTGTCTCCAATAATGATTGTGCCAAAAAAGAATGGAAAACTCAGAGTGTGCATGGATCTCAAGAAGGTGAATGCCGCCACTAGGAGGGACCATTAACCCTTGCCATATTTAGAACATGTTCTTGAAAGAGTTGCAGGGAAGGAAGCTTATAGCTTTTTAAATGGGTACTCTGGCTACAATCAAATCACAATTGCGCTGGAGGACCAAACTAAAACAACCTTTATAACCAAATTTGGAGTGTTCACATTTCGTATTATGGCTTTTGGCTTAACCAATGCTCCGCCTACCTTTCAAAGATTAATAAACACTGCTTTTAGAGAATATTTGAGGGAGTTTTGTGAAGCTTTTTTAGATGACCTTTGTGTTTATTCCTCTTGGAAAGAACATCTATCATGATTACAAAAAGTGTTTGAGAAGTGTAGATTGTATTGCATCTCCTTAAACCCTTTCAAATACCAAATTTGGGTTAACCATGGAGTCATTTTAGGGCATATAGTGTCCAAAAATGGGATTTTCACAGATGAGAGCAAAATTAAAGCCATTGCTGAATTGCCACCACCTACAAACTATAAAGGAGTTCAAAGGTTCACGGGCCATGTTGGTTATTACCGACGGGCCGAGATAGCTCATCCTTTGTACAAGCTTCTTATTGAGTTCCAATGGACCGCAGAGTGTGACCATGCTTATGAGTCATTGAAAAAGACCTTGCCTAGCGCTCCTATTCTATGAGTGCCCGATTGGAATGTAATTTTCTATATGCATATTGATGCATCGAACTTTGCTATTGGGTGTGTTCTAGCTCAACCAGGATAACATAAACTTGACTAGCCCATTAGCTTTGCAAGTCGTCAATTGAATGATGTCGAGAGAAACTACACAACTACAGAGCGAGAAGGTTTAGGTATGATTTATGCAGTGAAGAAATTTTGGTACTACCTTTTGGCCAACAAGTTTGTGCTCTATGTTGATCATCAAGCCTTGTTGTATCTAGTAAATAAACCTTGTTCCACGGGAAGAATTACACGATGGTTGTTAATTCTCCTTGAGTTTGATTTTACTGTTACAGTGAGACCTAGTAAAAGACATGTCATGTCGGATCATTTGTCTCGTATACCCAATGGTGAAGCCCCTACTGGAGTCGATGATGAGTTGCCTGATACTTCTCTATTCCTAGTTGAAACCATACCTGAATGGAGTGAGAGGATTGTGAACTTTCTAGTTAATGGTTTTCCGCCCAAAGAGCTTCATCAAGACATAGCTCGAAAACTGTTAAAGGAATGTGAACCTTACTCTCTATTTGCAGGAACTCTCTACAGGCTAGGGAAGGATGGTATTTTTAGATGTTGTGCCCATGAGGATGAGTATTTATACATACTGTAAGAAGCCCACATGGGTATAGCCGGAGGACCTTTCTCAGGGGAACTAGTAGCTAGAAAGGTGTTGCAATCAGGCTATTGGTGGCCAACCTTAATCAAGGATGCATCATGTTTTGCAAAAGGATGTGATGAATGCCAACGTTACAAGATCACACAACGAGAGGATAGGATGCCCTTACATCCTATTAAAGTGACTCAACCATTTGAAAAATGGGGTTTGGACTTTGTAGGCCCAATTAGTCCGGCAGCTTGTAGCACTCAATCTTGATATATTATCGTTGCCACTAACTATGTGACAAAGTGGGCGGAAGCCAGGGTGACACGTAAGGCCGATGCGAGGTCGGTCAACTGACAAGTTTCTCTTTGAGAACATTATTACAAGATTTGGTTGTCCCTTTGAGATTGTGAGTGACAATGGTACTCATTCTATAAATGAAGTAATAAAAGAACTCACTACCAACTTTATGATAGCTCACTATAAGTCCACACCTTATTATCCACAAGCAAATGACCAAGCTGAGAGCACCAACAAGACCTTAATCTCTATCTTGACCAAAACAGTGGAAGCTCATCGCACAGATTGGGATTTAAAGCTTACATTAACTCTATGGGCTTATCGCACTACGTACAAAGTTTCCATTAACTGCACACCGTTAAGATGGTGTATGGCCAAGAAGTGGTTATGCAATGGGAGTTTGTCGTTCCTAGTCTTCGAGTAGCTTCTCAAGAAGGTTGGGATGGTAACCCCTTAGTTGAGTGATTATATATCCTTGAAAGGCTAGATGAATAGAGGCAATTAGCTGTGAAAAATGCACTTGTGGAGAAAGATAGGAGGAAGAAATGGTTTGACTGTCATCTAAAGAACAAAGATATCAATGTTGGTGATAAAGTCCTTATGTATGGAGTGTGTAACGAAAAGAAAAGGTTGAAATATGTGGAAAAAGGACCATATAGAGTATGTGAGATCACCCCACAAGGAACCATTCGTGTGGAGACTCTTGATGGAGTTGAAACCATTGGATTTCTCAATGGGAACAAATTTAAAAGATACTATGATCCTTTAAGCCAAGAGGAGCTACGTGCCATCCATACAAAAAAGGCACAAACAAAATTGAAGAAGATACAAGCTCAGGCTGAGGCTAAGGAGCGACAACAATGCATAAGACGAAAATGAGAGGCTAACCTTGGAATCACACATGCATTCCATGTTGAAATCGACGAGGATTGGTTGGACTCTGACACACCTCTACGATACCCTATTGAGCTAAACATCACCTATGGAAAAGTGCTATATAATGCCTTATTGGACACGGGTGCTAAATGTAATTTGCTATCATATGCGGTGTGGTGTCAGTTAGGGAGGCCACCTGTATCTGAGAGTATTATCCAAGTCAACGGTGTCAACAAGAAAAAAACTTCGGGTTTTGGAATCTGGCACACTTATGTCAGTTATGACAATGGGGTTGTAGCTCAAGACTTTTTTTATCATGCCTGTTGGAACTATGGAGGGTAATATAAACCTAGGACGCACGTGGATGATAGCGACCAAATGCACTATTGATTGGTAGATAGGGGGTGTCACAACACAGAAACCAACTCTTAGCCCTGCGACTCAATCCATAGTCCCTGAGATATTGTCTTTTAAGGAAATAAAACCCAAAAGATCGCATGTCCAAGAGGTTGAATCATATGTCCCCATAGCCCAACTCTCTAGAGCTTCAACTAATGTAGTTGAAATAAAGCTTGAGACACACAAGACCCATCCCAATATAACAAAGAAAACATACAAGTGGGTCCCTAAAGCTTCTATAGCAACCATAGCCAGTGCTAAAAAACAGGAGCCTGGTAAGAGATGTCCCATCAGACCCAAGAAATATAAGGAAACGTTGTGTTGGATTCCTAAAAGACTATTGGAAGCCCAAGGCTACTATCAAGGAAATGACCAAATCTGGGTGCCAAAACGTAGATTGTGTTCTTACCTGTCACCTGACCCATGTGCGCCCAATCCTGTAGCTCTAAAACAAATTAGAAATTACGGAAAGGAAAAAATCACGGAATGCTACACACCTGCTCCAGAGCTAGTTTGGGTACCAAAGAAAGGACGATTTGTTCCACCTAGCTCAGGAACAGGGAAATCAAATAAGCTTCTTGCTCTTCGTGTAGTTCCTATACAGAAATAGAAGCTTTGACACAACCTCCACCTACCATTGTACATATCCATACAAGCAAGAAAGAGTTTGCACCTCCCGTTGTAAGTTCACCACCTACAACAATGTTGCAAATAAAATCATGGGAGAGTACCTTACCACCCTTGCAACTAGATGAAACGCATAGGGCGGTCAAAAACTATTGGTTAAAGCCTTCACCTATAACAACTTGGAACAACTGGTTTCAAAGGGTGACGACATCATTCCAAAAGGTATGATCTGCCCAAGGAAGGGGGGAGTGTTTGCTGACATCCATCATTCACTTGCTTCCCTCTCAACCTTCCTCCCTGACCTCTTAATCTCCAATCTTAGGGAATATATATAGCCTTATACTCACAAAAACAAGAGAAAAAAGTAAAAGAGCAAGAGCCATAACACAAAATCATAAAAACACATTATGCACAAGAACACTACCCTTGTAATATTTGCACTCTAACCATCATCTATTTTCTTGTACATATATGGCTAGTACGCTAGATTCATCCCCTCCTGCCTTGGGTGAGAGGTACCCTCGTTACTTTTCACAAATGTTTCACATGGTCTTTCTGGTGCTTGCCTGTGAATGGGATTTGGTAGGTACGCTAGCATGTGAGAGGAATTTCGAGGAGTTAGAATGGCTGATACGTCTCTTGACCACGACTGATCCATACTTAGTAGAGAGCGTATCTCCCATTGCACAAGCCTATCCTTTTGACCAAGATGACTATAGGTGTCTAGTGACCTTCTTAGTAAACATTGGTGCCTCTGATGATGAAGAAAATTTACATGATTATATGGATGGCACATATGGTCTCACGGATGATGGCTTTGTTTTTCTCGACGACGAGAATATGGGTTTAGCCTTAGGGTTTCCCCCCAATCTCTACAATATCCTATTCCCTTGACTCTCTAGGGGGAGTGAAAATAACTAGATTAGGGTTCCTTATGTTTTTTAATTGTGTTCAATAAGCGTTGGTACCTTTTCCCACTGATGTGCCTCCTAGAGGTATTCTTTGTGTTTCCTAGTGTGTACAGGAAGGTGTTGCTATTGTTACGATTTGGACCTTCATAGAATCTTTCTCTCGTTCACACTTCAAATCAAACACGATCATCAACACAAACAGGTGATTCTTGCCCATTGGAATTGCCCCTTATTTTTTTGCATCCAGGTTTATCTGCTTTAACTGTGATTGGTAGCATAATATCTAGCACATTTGCTTAATATCAAACATTAAATTCAATGTAATTTTTTGTCATAATCGCTTGTCTAGGTTTAAAAATCAAGCAGTCCGACCAATCTAGTTTGACCAAGCTAGGCGTTAGAGATCTTCTCTTAATACCATGGGAAATGCTTTCCTAATTATCAATGGTTACTTAGGTTATTAATCCGATTTAGGTAGCATTGTGTGAAAAGTACTAGGGCTTTCTAGTGGGCTTAGTCCCTATTGACCTTTAGCTTAAGTATTATAAAGGGAGTTTACTAGTGTGATGAGCCTGGGGACATTCATCTCAAATGCTTTTCCATCATCTCAAAAACTAAGGACATTCATCTCAAATGCTTTTCCACCTTGACAACGATCTTCAACTCAATAGATTCCGAGGATGGAATCTAGATCAGGAAGGAGGGCATGTTAACCAACAAGTCAGACAGCGAGTCAACACTGGGCGAATAGGAGGCTTGGGGACTGCCCAATGCCACCTATTGCTCGGTGTTGACCTTGGTGTAACAGACGATGGAGACCCTTTCGGTGAGGTAATTACAATTCATGCAGAGGAATAGTGAGCCAATACTGGGCGGATAGGAGGCTTGGGTACTGCCCAATGCCACCTATCACTTGGTGTTGACCTTGGGGTTAAAGACATTACAAGAGGCAGTAGAGTCAATACTAGGCGAATAGGAGGCTTGCGGAGTGCCCAATGCCACCTATCTCTTGGTGTTGACCTTAGTGACGAAGACATGATAGGCGGCAGTGAAGTCAACACCAGGCGAATATGAGGCTTGGGGACTACCCAACGCCACCTATCACTTGGTGCTGACCTTGGCAAATAGGCGCTGGAACATCCACGGACATTACATTTTTTTGAGTCATTGGCCGAGCTTGTCGGTCCAATAGGAAAAGGTTAAGAGTGATCACCGATATTGTATCTTGGTGAGTTTTATGGAACAGGGAACACCATACATTTCCAGAGTTCTCTGTTTTTCTTCATAAGGCATACCACAACCCTTTTGAGGAGTGACCCATGCTGATGACAAGTAGTATTTCCTAATTTTTACCATTTTAAGGGATGTTGTATACTAACTTTCTAGTAACAAAGGCTTGATAAAAAATAATGCTATCAAGGGTCAAACAAATCCTATTTTTTATTCTATAGGCTCGGTATTGCTTATAGATCTCTACTCCCTTGTTTATGTTGTCAGCTATCATATTGTGTGCAATGTTGTCCTAGTGGGGTTCATCTAAATCCTTAAGGTAGTATTCTATCATCCTATGAAATGTGTACATGTTCTTTTTCTTTAGCATCCTACAAAGGATATTTGCGCCTGCATGAATGGCTATGTTCCAACCTAAGTATGTTTTGTTTTTTTAATTCACTACTATAATAGATAATGAAATAATTGTAACTACCATCTAAAAATGAAGGTGATATACTATTCCACCCTTTCTACAGAGCACATGCTAGCTACACATTCCTTCTCTAAGAAGACTGAAGTTCTTCTTCAAGAAGTCCTTCAACCTGTACATCAATGCTACATCTACATCATTCTTGGCCATTGAAACTGTGATACTCAAATCGAATATCCTAGTTGCTTTTCATTATTCACGTCGGTTTTCCTCCAATGTCATCCTATATCTCCCTCTAGGCCTAGCAAAAGTGTTATCAGCTCTACATCAGATGATTGGCATGCATGTTTCTTAATTGAAGCCATATGCAACTATCTAAGTGTGCAAAAATATGTGCATTAGGGAAATTTTGAGCTCATTTTTGGGCATTGTAAGAAATTGCTAATGTGGCAAGCTTTCAAAATGTGGGGACCGATAACTTTTTGCAAATAAGATCCAAATTTTATAGAGGATGGATATTTAGAATCTAATCTTCAAATGGTATTTATTGATATATAGCATGCATGTATCAGACATTGCCTTCATATAGATCTAGAAAAAGGTGATTTTAGATTACTGTAATGGTAACAAAAACTAGCTAATTGAAAAAAATGGAATTTGTTATATAAAGCTCATCCAAACGTTTCGGATCTTGGCTCTTTATAATCCATTTTTCAAGAGCTTTCCAATGATAGTTCATAATGTGGGGGTTCTAAGCAATATTTAGAGGGGTTTACCAGGTTGCTCTCTTTTGTGCAGCTTTGATGATGTGGACCCTTAAAAGGCCCAAAAATGAGCTTTTCTCAATGAAGGCTAAATTAAAAGAGCTTTACGTTTGTGTGTGTGTGTGTGTGTGTGTGTGTGTGTGTGTGTGTGTGTGTGAGTGAGAGAGAGAGAGAGAGAGAGAGAGAGAGAGAGAGAGAGAGAGAGAGAGAGGGATTGCCGCTACCTTCGACCTACTCTATTGGGAGTTCTAGTTAATAAGGCCTTATCAAGGACAAGGAAGAATCCATCTTAATCATTTTATTTTGATAGGAATTGATCTCATTGTGATGACCATTTAAATACTTTGACCTAAGATAAATGAGCCAATAATCATTACGGTCCATTGGCATTCTCCATAACTAGTTGCATCTCTCACTAATCAATCCCTAATCTAGCTATGCATGGGCATGTCCTTGGCACAACCAAGAGGCCACTACCCAACATGGCTAGGTAGGCTTGATTAGGGAGAGGATTAGTATCCATTTTTGCGTTTGCATTTAGTGTTTTTGCTTCACAACTAGCTTTCTTCTTAAGCCGCAATTCATTGCATTATGAGTATGTGGAGCAAGTGCTCATCAAAGGCTTTCATTTGATCCTATCCATGCTCATTGTAGCTCAAGGGTTGGGAGTTAATTGCTAAATTAATCGCTACAAAAAACTCTTAATTTATCTTTTAATTATCTACAAAAACTTGGTGGATAGATGCAAAGTTTGGGTGTGTATACACACACTAAGAATAGGTGTGTGCGTGTGTGTGTGTGTAATTTTCCTGCCAAACCCATGTGAAGAACCTCCTAATTATAGGAGTTGACCAAAGGTTGGTACACACACAACAAGCCAAGAAAACCCCCAATTTTGGGCGCCCGTTGGCTGAACTTCAATGAGTAATCAACTGCAATTCATTGAGAAATTCGGGTCCAAACGGTTGTGGACGGCCAACTGCGAGTCTCACCTTCCAACGGACCACTCGGGTGTGCTATTAAGTGTGATCGGTGCTCCTTTCTTGAACAACCATCCGACAGATGCCAAGCTCGTAGCGCTCAGTTGAATTCAAATCCAATTTTGTGTCCGCCACAGAGTGCCCCCCCCCCCCCCCCGCCTTCCCCTTCCCTCATCCTGTGGCCCAACACGCCATACAAGCCAAAAAAACCTCCAAAACCTTATTTCCACGAGCAAGAGCTTCAAGTCCAAGGCTAGCCACACAATTGGAGTTTCCCATGGATACCACCTGTAGAAAATAATTAAGCAACACTTGTCAAGAGGGCTAAAGCTATCCAAGACTACTCATGCTTGAGAGGCTTCACACTACCTACTGAAACTCAAGAGGCTTCTCAAGGCAAGCATTCAAACGTGACCAAAGAACTTCAAAAGGCTTCATTTGACTACTTCAAAGCAATTCCTCATCAAGCCTTTCCACCATTTGTGAAGAGGGGCTTCACTCCGATGAAGAGGAGATTCACAAAAAAGGAACTTTCTCTCTCTCTCTCTCTCTCTCTCTCTCTCTCTCTCTCTCTCTCTCTCTCTCTCTCTCTCTCTCTCTCTCGCAATTAGCTTCAAAATTTGCAACCAAGCACAACATTATGTTATGTATGCCATGCCTATTAAGGCATCTGTGATGAGCTCAAGCTCGAGGGGAGGAGCAAAGGATTATCATGAAGTTTCCATGTGTTATACACTTAATTTACATGATTTCACACAAATTTTATTTTTGCATCTTGTACAAATTCTTGCATCCATATTTTCATGCACTCAAGGAAAAATAAAGTACGGAGTTCCAGACACTAGCCTTGGAGCCTCCAAGTGCAAAGACCGCTCCAAGGCACCATGGGGAAATTCAAGAATCCACCTCAAGGGGAGGAAAATTGGCAGCAATAGCATTCACATCCATGTTAGTTTTTGCATCAGTGGTTTTTTGCATTGTACTTGTTTTCAATAAAGCTCAAGAGAAGACTATGGCCACACTCTGGCCACATCAACATCATTGGCACCAACAAGGTGCGGCTAGAAGACTCAAAGAATGAAATGAAGAAAAAAGGGGGCAGGACAGGCGTGTTTCAAGAAACATAGACAAAGATTTCTACTTCAAGGGGAGGATTTTTTGTCATCATGTGTGGATACCATCTCTTGTCATCCTTAGTGGATATGTATTGACATCCTGTGTGGATATTGTGTCATCCTTAGTGGATATAAGAATCTTCAGTGTATTGTCCTAGTCCAAACCTCAAGGGGAGGATTGTAAAAGGAGAATTTCTAGTTTTTTTCGCAACACCAATGCTTGAGGCACATGTGGAAAATGACAAAGAAAAATTCGATTTTGCTTGCATGGGCTACCAGCTTTCTAGCCAAGGAATCATGCAATTGGAGTTCCACAAGAGAACTATTGTCTAAAGGGGCTCATAATGCTCCAAAGTTTCACTATAACATAAACAAGTTGGCATTAGTGGTGAGGAGCAAGGCTAAAGATGAGGAGAGAAGGCTTTACCATTCTTCCATTAATTCTTGTGCACTGCCTTTCTAACTGCATTTTGGTGTTAAAAATAGGATAGACATAATGCATTCCCACAACATAGCACCTGTTGATTGAGAAAAGGACCTAACAAAGATATGTGGAGTATACACATTTATGACATCGATACATTTTGAAATGGCACGATAACATTTAGTGATGGACCACCAACATACTAAAATAGATATTGGCATCATAGTAATAATGACAACACTAAAGTACCACACTCTTAGCTTGAAAAGCTAAGAACAATTTGTAGAGAGAGAAGGCAGACCCACCCCTCCTCTACATAGCCCAAGATGTACAAAGGAAATGAAGGTTGTGGAGAAAGCCAAGTCTTGGAAACAAAGTTCATACACATAGATTGACATCTTCTAACTCAAAGAGGAAATGGTCAAAATCCTAGAGCCAAATCCTCTTATGAATTGACCACATGGAGTGCATATTTTGATAGTGATGGTAGCTTAAAAGAATGACATTCCATGATTTTATGTACATCTCATGTATATGCTACCATAATTCAAGGCAAGTTGTTTGTACCCATCATAGATCATGTTTTAGGGTGTCTTTTAAGAAAAAAAACCTATATTATCTATAAATTTCTTAATGCTACTTTAGAGCTCTCTCAAACCTAGTTTAGATACGAATAGGTATTGATACTATATCTGCAAATTTCTTAGTGCTACTTTAGAGCTCTCTCAAACCTAGTTGTTCTACTCTCTCTTTGAACTATGATAAAAATAACACAAAATTTTGAGTAGCTCTTTGAATTGGCACTTGTGGAATTCATTCATATGACCTCAGTACATAAGCAAATTATGGTAGGAAGTGTCAATTGTTGTCAAATTGAACATCCTCGTTAAATTTTGCAAAACATCGAAAATGTACAAATGAAGGGTCGTGGTGTAGGAGTTCAAAAGTCCATTGGGAGATTTCTCTCATTTCAGAGACAAGACTTCCAATGCATAAAAATTGTGTCATCCTTACTTGGGCTTTACATTCTTCTTCAGAAAAGTGTACTTCAAATTATGGTAGTAAGTGTCGATTGTGGTCAAATTGAACATACTGGTTTAAAATTTTGCATGACACCGAATGTAACTACAATTTGAATTTTGTTGCATGGTTTAACACTCATTAGATTGAGTGTTTATGCAAATGTTTGCAATTGCCGCCTTTTTCTCTCAAGCAATAAATTTCTTTTGGCCCATTTAGGTCCTCCCCATTTCGAAAAACTTGAAGATCTTACAAAACATCCAAAATGTAAAAATGAAGTGTCATGGTGTAGGTCAACAATAAAGCCCAATGCACAAATAGTGTGTTATCCTTACTTGGGCTTTACATTCTTCTTTAGAAAAGTGTAGTCTTGAGTTCAACTCTCGTTGGATAGATCTTTGAGGTCTCTTGGGATAGTTTCCCACGACATTAAAAATTCTCTCTTCTTCTTCTTCTTCTTCTTCTCAAGCAATAGAGCTATTTTGACCCAATAGAGTGGAAAGATTTTGGTCTCAAGACCTTGCTCTTCAATCATGAGTGGGTGAATGAGCTGGCCTCGATTTGATTGAGCTTTGGTTACAGCTCGTGGAGATGTAGCATGTGAGCCTTCAACCAACATGCACCATCCTAGGCTTTGTTCTTCACTCATTCCCTGGCAACGCACCCAAAAGAAGGTTATGAGGCCATAGGCTCTTATCTAGGAGAGGACTGGTGGCAAGCCTTCCTTTCACTTTGGAAGTCGGATTATAGCACCACGTGACGACTTCTACTTGCCATGATTGTATTTTGTATTTTATTGCTTTTTTTCCTTGGAAAACTTGGCAATTCCCAACATGAGAAAATGAGTGATAGCAGTCCAGAAGAGAAACCTTTACTATATAGCCTATTTTTTGTCTCTTCAAGAGAGGAAATGGTTTTTATTGGTACATTTTATAGCAGGCAATAGGTTGCCAATGCAATCTATTGCAAGAATAACTTTTAAGCTTATATTTGTTTTCCATTCCTTTTGGGTTGAACTTTTCTTCATTTGAGCCACCAATGCTGGCTCAAGCATAAAAATACCACAGCAACCCTCCTAAGACAGGAATGCCCAGTGATAACCAGAGGCGGGTATGCATCGTCATGCAACAATGAGAATGCCCATTCATGCAAATAAGTGTATGTATGCACATAGAATACAAAGCCCTGGCCCTTTCTCAAGAGTTCTCCAAATTAAGGCATCGTTCAACAGCAATCCGTTAAGTCGGCAGCTAGAAACAGCTAAGTTGAAAGCGTATCAGAAGCTAGTAAAGATTACACAAGAACTTTTGGAGATGCAAAGGAAGGCCCTTGCAACAACCCTTACTTCACAAGATCCACAAGCTCAACCGATCTTTCCACATAACTGGTACTTCTAACTTCGTATAAAATGTCACACAACCAATAACACGGTAACGGTAGAAGACATCCTGCAGGTTTGTCTGCATGCTGCTCTGCAAAGGCCAAACAGGGTGGGTTGTGCCTGGAAACCAACTTCAAGTCACCTACTATAGAAACGGGTACCACCTCATTTCCAACAAGCTCCAATTGCCATTCTGTTTCCTGTGGAATTAGATAAAAACTGTCGGCATACCAGGTATATTACCTGCATACATATTAGACAAAAGTACGAATGGTGTTGCCTCATTGTCATCAAGATTTGCAGCACCCTGAAATGCTTGCCAACCAAGTTCCAAATTTCCCCACTTCCTACAAGCCCCCAACATAGTAGTCCATGTTACAACATCAGGCTCATATGGAACTCTTTCAGTCATGGCAATGGATTCATCCAGCTGACCTGCACGGCTTAGGAGGTCCATCATACAATTGACATGTTCCACAGTTATCACCATGTCATACTCTTTGCCAGCAGTTTCAAAGTAGTCCTGGCCGCTCTCCACAAGCCCTGCATGACTGCATGCTGAAAGAAGCCTCAACAATAGAACCTCATCTGGTTGTGTCCCTTCCTTTCTCATCCTCTCAAATAGATAAGAAACATGCCTAAAGTCTCCCTGGCATGCATACCCTGAAATTAGTGCACTCCATGAGACCACATCTCTAACCAGAAGGTTATCAAACACTTCTTGCGCTTCCAGAAGAAAGCCACACTTGGCATACATATCCACCAATGAATTGCCAACAGCGCTTTCGGTCTCGTACTCCTCTTGAGCAATCATTGTGTGCAGTTCCTTACCTTTCTCTATGGCTCCTAGGGTGGTGCAAGCTTTCAAACTGTACATGTAAGTCACCGCATCTGTAGAGAGGTTCTCAGTGCGCATTCTTTCGAAAAACTTAAGTACATCCTCACTGCACCCATGTTTTGAGTAGCCCAAGAGTAAGCCATTCCACAGTACTGTCTCTTTCACAGGCTGTTCGCACAAAATGTCTTTAGCCTCTTCGAACAAGCCACACCTTGCATACAAGTCAACTAAAGAACTAGAGACCAAACCATCCTCTTCATGACCATCAATGATAAGGGCAACATGTGACTGCTGACCCCTATCCACAGCTCCTATTTTCGTGCATGCTCTCAAGTGGCAGGCATAAGTGGAAGCATTTGCAGACAACCCTAAATTTTGCAAGTTCTCAAAGCAACTCAAAACTTCTTCGACAAGCCCCAGACCATCATAGCAAGCGAGCAAAGCATTCCATGTGACAATTGTCTTGATGGACATTTCTTCGAATACATCCTCTGCATCCTGGAAAAAGCCGAACTTCCCATACATATCAATCAATGCATGGCCTAAAGAAGTGCCTATTTCCAGGCAGTCCTTGACAATCTCTAGATGTAAAAGCTGGCCACAGTTAAGAGAATCTGTTTGGCTACAAGCTTTCAAGCAGCAAACAAATGTTACTGCATCTGGACAGACTCCCTCACACTCCATCTCAGCAAAACTTTCTAGGACTGCCTCACTAAGCCCATACTCCGCAAACCCTGTGAGTAATGCATTCCATGATGCTGTATCGTGTGTAGGTGAAGAGTCAAACAATTCCTGTGCCTCTATATATGAACCACACTTGGCATACAGGTTCACCAAAGTAATCACGACAAATTGATCTGTCTCGAGCTCGTTTACTACAATGTCCGAATGCATTGCTTGCCCCTCATCAATTGCTCTCAACTTACTACATGCCTTTAGAATGTAAACGTATGCAAGAGCATTTGGAAACACACCATCGGCTTTCATTCGATCGAAACAATCGAGGGCCTCTAAACAAAATCCATTCTCCACATAGCCCGACAACAATGCCACCCATGAAACCACGTTTTGGTCCTGCAGGTCATCAAAAACATAAACTGCATCACCAAGGGACCCACATTTTGAGTAAAGATCCACAAGTACATTGCCAACCAGAAGCTCACTATCATAACCCCTTTTTGTGAGCTCCATATGTAGACCTTGGCCTCTGTCCAAAGCCCCAATGCTGCCACATCCTTGCAAGCTACAAACATATGTAACAACATTGGGGGACACCCTCTTTGACTTCATCGCTTCCAAACAGTCCAAGGTTTCATCCCCTAAACCTTCCTCAGCATATCCCGCCAGCAGAGCATTCCAGGAGACCACAGTTTGAACTCGAAGATCATCAAATGTTTCTTGTGCTTCTATCAAAATATTGCAATTTGCATACAGGTCTATCAAACTATTGCCAACGGCTGAGTCATTCTCAAACCCATCTATGACAGCAAGTGCATGTAGTTTTAGACCACTCTCTAAAGCCCCAATGTTAGAACAAAGCTTTAGCATGCAGACAAGAGCAACTGCATCTACCGATATACCCTCAAGTTGCATCTGTTCTAAGCAAACAAATGCCTCTTTGTAAAGCCCTTGCTCAGAAAAGCCTCCCAACATTGATGTCCAGGATACAACATCCTTGGAGGGAAGGTTGTCGAAAACATTTTGCGCTTCTGTCAGTAGACCACATTTTGAATAAGAGTCTAGTAAACCGTTGCCAACAAACAAATCCATATCAATGCCCCCCTTCACAATCTCAGAGTGTAATGAATGAAGGAGGCTCCTTTCTTTCATGATGCTAAGAGCTTGGAAAGTACACAGAAGAGTTATACTATTAGGAAGCATGCCTTCCATCCTCATTTTCTCCAAACACGTGAGCACCTCCTCCCCCGAACCAAGTTCAGAATAGGCGGATATTAATGAATTCCATGAGACCACATCTCGTGTCGGTAGCTTGTCAAATACCTGCAAGGCTTCCCCTAGACAGTTGCATTTGGAGTACATATCTATCAAAGAGTTTCCAACAAAAAGATCTCCTTCAAAACCCTTCTTGACTGTCATAGCATGCATTTCCCGACCCTTGTCTGAAGCTCCAACACTGCCACAAGCCTTGACAATGCAGACAGACAAGATGGCATCTATTGATACCCCATCCTCCTCCATCTCTTCTGAACAATGCAAAGCTTCCTCTGGAAACCCATTTTCCAAATACTGTGTTATCAGTGAGGTCCACAGAACGACGTCTCGAACTACTAGACTATCAAAAATATCTCGGGCTTCTAAAAGTGCTCCAAACTTAGCATACATACCTACTAAGGCACTGCCAACATAAGGGCCATTTTCAAAGCCCTCTTTGGCAATCTCCACATGTAGCTGTTGGCCATCTTCTGCAGAGCCCCACTGCATGCATATCTTTAATAAGGCTAGAAAAGTGTAGCTAGTAGCTTCGGCAGATTCCGCCTGCATTGCCTGGAGCAAGCTGAGAGGGTTGTAGGAAGCCTCGTTACACTCACTATACCCTTGTATGAGAGATGTCCAAGAATGTTCACCGTGATGAGATAACCTGTAAAAGGCTTGCTGGGCAGCATGAATACATCCACAATCAACAAGGACTGGCACAAGGTGATTCCCAAGAGCAACATGAGCTTCCAACCCATGGCTATGAATCAACAACTGCACACGCTTGGAGGATGTGGCTGTCTGTGTTTTCCTGCATTGCTGTAGGACATGAATCAAGGAATCTATGGAAGGGATGTCCGGAGACTGCTCCAAGGTGCTAAGTGCCACCTCCAGGGTAAGCATATCCAGGACTGAACTTGCTTACGCCGGAGACGGACGTGGAGAGGTATCATTGGAGTTATAGGACGGTTAGGGGAGACAGTGTGGAGGCCACTTTGATAATTAGCCATGCAACATAGTACCTGACGATTCATGAGATGCTTTTGAGTTTCTGCCAGGCACGCAGGGCATCTGCTGAGAATCTGCAAATGTGTGATACCGAGGGCATGGCAGTTGCTCTGAAGATCTGACAGGGGAAAAATGTGTACGTGCAGAATGATGGATAGGCATCATCGCTGGACCGAGGAGAGTCTGTGTTGGGGGATGACCATAGTCATGATTCTTCGCGTGTGGCAACGCGAGACGACGATTGCCCATGTCCTGCTGTCACTGACGGAAGCCGTGGATCGACCCAGCTCCCATCATTGCTCGCTCGGTCGCTCGTCTGCACACAGAAAACATGTAAACAGTTACAATGGACCTGTGAAGTTAGGAGTTATAAAAGAAATTGAACGTTTTGTCGAGATCAACACCATCACTAAAAAAAAAAAAAAAAGAGGGTATATGTGTGAGAACAATAGTTTCAAAGGTTTAGAAACTACTATTCCAATTTTTATGCAAGGATTAAAAGTTTAAGATATCAATATAGAACAAATCGGAGATGTCCAATGAAGGATTATCCCTATGTGGTCCAATGATTGTAACCTGTGCCAGGCAGCCTAAAGCTTAGTATTTATAACCATTGTAGACTAGATGTAGACTAGCAAGCACACATTCTAGAAGCTTCAAAGTTCAAACTAACTAAGTCTCTCTCTCTCTCTCTCTCTCTCTCTCTCTCTCTCTCTCTCTCTCTCTCTCTCTCTACTTTTAAGGGCTTCATTGCTTGGGGATTTTATATGAGAAATTATAATGATCATTAATGGGCTCTGGAAGGCTAAGGTCGCCATGTTCTTTGAGCATGAGCTATGCTCACTATCAAGGGATGGCTCGCTACACTGAGACTCATGTGAGGGTAGTGTGCAGTCCAAATACACCCCTCCTCTCTCTCTCTCTCTCTCTCTCTCTCTCTCTCTCTCTCTCTCTCTCTCTCTCTCTCTCTCTCTCTCTCTCTCTCTCTCTCTCTCTCTCTCTCTCTCTCTCTCTCTGGCACTCATTCTCCGCTTCCCCTCCATGGAAGCGAAGAAAGACTTCTTGAAGAAGAGAGCGACTCTAAAGAAGACGGGTGTCTTTCTTGGAGATGACCTCACCCTCTCGCAGATTGCTCATATGCAAGAAGTAATGCCGGTAATAAGAGCAGCAAGAGAAAAGGGGAAGATTGCTTTTTACAGGGATGGAAAGGTGGTGATATTGGAGCGACGCCCCGCATGACGGTGCGACCTATGGGACCACACTAAAGATGGCAACTTGGAATTGTAATGGGTCACTCCGTCTTGATGTAGGGGCCTTTGAGGATAGCTTCACGGGGAGAGACATCATTTTCTACTCTGAGACGCATCAAGCACCGGGACAATCCATGCCACAGGTGAGCGGATATAGATGGGAGACAGCCTGCAGACAGACAGGAGACCAGATTGGAGCATCGAGGACGGGGCTCAGGGGGAGTGGCAGTTCTATTCAAGGAGGAACTGCAGCCAATGATATATATAGCACGCAAGGATGAACATGCTAGGTACATGTGGGAGACTCAGGGCAGAGACGGGCAGATACCTCTACATTGCTATTCGTTACTTTCCTCCTAGTACGTCAGTATACGCATCACCTAGAGGACAATCCCCCTTTGCTATTTTGGATAGTGACATATGGGAGTTTTCCAAGGATGGTGACATTATCATACTAGGGAATTTCAATGCTAGGACTGCCCACCACTAAACAATATTTTATGATACTTCCGAAGAGATGCTTAGGGAGCTGCACGTCACAGAGATGGATCTATGCAGACTATCACAAGACGAGGAATACAATGAATATGGCAGATACTTGATAGATATGGGAACCGCACACAGATTGTCCATTGTGAATGGCCTACAAAGGTTTTCGACAGCTGGAGGTTTTACTTGCTTTCCACACCGACATGGTGCCAGCACAGTGGATTATGTTATGGCCCATCCAGGTCTCATTCCTTTCTTTTAGGTTTTCCAAGGATGGTGACATTATCATACTAGGGGATTTCAATGCTAGGACTGCCCACCACCAGACAATATTTTATGATACTTCCAAAGAGATTCTTAGGGAGCTGCACATCACAGAAATGGATCTATGCTGACTATCACAAGATGAGGAATACAATGAATATGGCAGATACTTGATAGATATGGGAACCGCACACAGATTGGCCATTGTGAATGGCCTACAAAGATTTTCGACAGCTGGAGGTTTTACTTGCTTTCCACACCGACATGGTGCCAGCACAGTGGATTATGTTATGGCCTAGCCAGGTCTCATTCCTTTCTTTCAGGATTTCATGGTGAGCACTAGGCCAGTTGGAGTAGCAGTTGATCATGCTATCGTGTCTTTCACCCTGACCTTTCAGTTCATCACAACTCCATTAGGAGAGGTCCCCACACAAACTCGGTATACCTTCATGAGGGAGACGGATTCTGTGTATATGGATGAGATATACAGGCAGCTATGCACCCAGGAGCCAGGACGGTCACCAGATGAACTCACTCAAATATTGACAGAGACGCTCCATGATGCAGCATCGGAGGCATACCCCCACAGCCAGCCCACACAGAGACGATCTAGGAACATGCCCTAGAACAGTTGGTATGATGAGGAGTGCAGAGAGACGAGGATCAAACTACAGAGGGAAGTGCTCACGGGTATTACCACACATAGACAATCACGGATTATCTTTCGCCGCCTAGTGCGACAAAAGAAAAGGGCCTATCTATCTCAGCTAGAGCAAGATCTATACCAGCTATTTATAAGTCAGGACTCAGGCGAAGCATGGAGGCTATTCCACGAGCATTCACCATCGCCCGCGGTCACCTCCACTGAGACATGGGGGGAATATGCCACATCGCTCTACACAGCATCAGGGCAACCACCTTTGCCAGACCCACTAGAGACATGTTCTTTCTTTACTGCCGAGAGAGTAAGGAAATCCATTGACAGGATGAAGACAAGGAGAGCACATCATCGTGATGGTCTGGTAGCAGAGCACTTCATCCATGCCAGGGATATGCTGGCAGAGCTCCTGGCTATGATGTTTAATCAAGCCATGTATGAAGGCTTCCCGGAAACTTGGAGTATCTCTACGATTGTGCCTATGTTCAAGTCAGGAGATCCCATGATTCCCGCAAATAATCGCACCATCATGGTTGGCCACACATTAGCTAGGTTGTATGCATCCGTTCTTGAGCAGGAGGTGAGTAGATGGGCAGAGCGAGAGGGAATAAGAGCACCAGGGCAAGTAGGTTTTAGGAGAGGTTTCTCCACTCTTGACCAGATTCTAACACTCAGAGCTATTATTGAGGAGGGTAGACAACATGGCAAGAGAATCTATTGTAGCTTTGTGGATTTCCGCAAAGCTTTTGACACAGTGCCGGGATCCAGACTTATACATAGACTACAGGACATGGGTGTGCCTACAGAGCTGATATGGGGTATTCTGGCTCTATACAAGACAGTGATGGGGCAGGTACGCACCATTGAGCTAATGTCTGACATGGTCCACTCCACTATTGGAGTAAAGCAGGGATGCCCCCTATCCCCGACTCTTTTTGGGATATATGTGGATGAGTTTTCAGACTATGTAGAGCGGCAGGGGGACAGGGGGGCTCAACTAGCAGGGACATGGATTCCGCTGTTACTCTATGCTGATGATATTGTGCCTATTTCAGACTCCCCAGAGGGGATGCAAAGTCATTTGGATGCTCTGCATACATTTTCTCGTGATAGTGGATTGTCGGTCAATCTGGGGAAAACCAAGGTTATGGTGTTCAACACCACACCACAGTGGGTCAGGAGGTCGGCACCCGCATTTATGTATGGCCAGGAGACTGTGGAGTACACAGATGCATATACCTATCTTGGGGTAGTCTTCAGTGGACTGGTGTTTTCACTAAGGAGAGCATCAGAGACTAGACTGACGAGAGCATATGCAGCTCTGGGAGGACTGGAGAGGATGTGTTCGCAGGTTCAGTTTCAGAAACCGCGAACAAAGCTTTGGCTCTTTAACACTCTAGTGACTCCAACTATGCTCTATGGAGTTCAGGTATGGGGACCCTCAGTAGACCACCATGGGAGATCAGGCAACACAGATGGATGGAGATGTATGGAGAGGCCTCTGGTCTCTATGATCGCTCGGATGATTCGGGCTAAGGCCTCAGTACCACATGAGATTATCCGAGCCGAGCTAGCCGCCACCCCCCCCCCCCCCCCCCCCCCCCCCCTTGTAGTAGAGGCATTGACGAGATCAGCCTCCTTTATGCACGGTCTATGGGATCTCCCCACAGACAGATACGCTCGGCTTGCCCTGGAGTCATCTCGACAACTAGCTCTACAAGGTGATACAGCATGTTGGTATGGACAGATGACATCATGGTTTTAGCCGCATGGTCTCAACATGGATAGATTACCTCCGCTTCAATACTCCTTGGATGTACCCTCCTTGTCTCTCACACGGACCGAGATCACCAGGCTCATACGCCAGGATTTGATTCAGCTAAACACTAGGAGCACATGGATACAGCCGACACGGGAGTTGGGCACGAAGATGGCCTTCTACAGAGAGCACCTTCTCCAACTCATGGAGGATGGCTTTGTGACTAGGCCAGCATACATGGATACACACTTGTCCCATGGGATAAGATGCGCTATTGGACAGATACTCACATCCTCACATCAGCTCCAGATCGAGATTGGCCGATTTTGAGGAGTACCGGCAGGAGCCAGGATATGTCACCTATGTAACCTAGAGCCATAGACAGAGCTGCACTACACATGTCACTGCCCGGCATACTATGAGATACGCGGCCGCTTTCACTGCCTGTTTAGAGAAGGGTTCGGACCTTTTTCTAGAGTCATGAGATACAAGGATCAGAAGTGTCTCGGATTGTTCCTGCTAGAGCTACGCAAACTTAGGGAGAACTTGCTGAGGACATCAGGGGAAAGACAGTCTCAGAGATGAATCACAGAGTTCTTTACACCAGATAGAGGAGAGCCAACGGAGCAGTCATTGCAGCAGATCTCAGAGCCTACTCATACTAGAGGTACACTGCTTGACAGAGCCACTGAACTTGGCAGATCCAGACGTCGACGACCTCGGGGGGTCTCCCACTACCGACGAAGGTTGCAACAGAAGATACAGATCACTCTAGCTCGACATGCAAGACGCCCAACCAGAGTTCTGACAATGGAGGAGGTCGATGAGATCCGACAGCAACCGATGAGAGATTTCATATGAACCCACAAGCCCCCGCCCTCCCCCCCTTATTTCCTTTCTCCTTAGTGTTTTAGTGGTAGTGGTAGCGTTAGCTCTTTGTAACTTGGTAACTTTGTAACTTTGTAATTTCCATACTCAGACATGGTATCAGATTCACCAATTGTAACTTTTTGGTCCATAGGTCATTTTGGCCTTTTGAAGACGTTAATATAACATTTCATTTCATTTCTCTCTCTCTCTCTCTCTCTCTCTCTCTCACACACACACACACACACACACACACACACACACACACACACACACACACACACACACACACACACACACACACACATCTTCCTCACCATAAAACTGATTCGTGCCCATTGTTGGAGGTCTTCATCAAATCGTTGCTATGTCATGACTCCTCTTAGGTGTTAGTCTCGAGGTCACTAAAGTAGCTCTTCTCTTCTCTTGATGGCTCTCTCCAATCTAAGGTTGCACCCTCCAAACTAAGGTTGGCACAATATTTTCTCTTGTTTTTGAGCTTTTGTGGAGTTGCCTCTAGTATTCCAGGTTGACCCCTTGAGATGGAGCTTTTATTGTAGTTTGGGCCATGCTCGCATTTGACGTCCATAGATGCATGTGATGTTTTTTTATGTGCAGGCAGCCCATGCCTGTTTTCTTGCAACAGGTCATGCAGTAGCATCCCATGGCCCCATGCAGGTCATGCAATGGTGGTAGCCATGCTCATTGTCTTGATGTAGGTCATGCAACGGTGGCAACATGCTCGCTTTCTTGCAGTAGGCCATGCAATGGTAGCCCATGGCCCCATGCTTATTTTCTGCCAGTAGTGATAGCCCATAGCTTTCTTTGCATCAATTGTAGATGACAACCTACATAGCATGCTTTGCCTGCACCAACTGTTCATGGCTTTCCTACAGAGGCTCTTATGCCCATGTTCTCCCTATGCTGACCTCTTACAGAGGTTCTTATGAAGGTTTTTGCAGGAAGAAAGAGTTGGGATGTATAACAAGGGCCCCAAGAGAGCTTGGTTTTTTCATTTCCAAATGACAATGGGGTTCAATTCCCCAACTCTCTACCATGTCCTTACGTACAATGCGCTGCAGTACTCCAGAACATAAACTTTAGGGAACGACTCAGGTTTGAAAAGGCAAAAATACAAACGTGAAGGTGAGCACCAAGTTACCCTATTCATGTTGAGCTTTTGAGTCAGATGTTGATAGCAAATGTTTGGTGTGCTTCATTTATTCCTAATTTCTAAGTTTCTTTTCGAGATCCAATAAAGGGGACATCTCAATAGTGGTTTTGCAGCTCAAAGCATGCACCAAGTTTCAACGATTTTAGCAACACAATACAAGAGCAAGGGTACATGGCTACACAAGCATTTGGAGGTCTTAGGCGGGACTAGGTATAATGCATATTTTTTTCTCTTCAGGCTAGCATGTTGGCCGCACACTATTTGCAAGCACACTATTTGCAAGCCATGCACGAGTGTCTTCTTTACGAGCTCCGAACACCTCTGGCTTCTCTGTCAGTGCAACTGTTGCTGCTCCAGGTTTGTGCAACTACCATTAAGTTTCAGAGAATGGATGAACTTGTCACAATTACAAGGATACATATGTGGATATTTGTGAGAATGGTGGATTTGAATTTTGATGGCATTAAGCATCATCATTTTTCAAGGTGTGGGTTTTGGATTCTTTGCTTTTAGTATGGCATTTTAAAATTCGCTTTTTGCGGCTTCTTAATTTGGATAAGTTGGCCTTGTCATACTTGTGTAGGAGGAAGCAAATTATGAAGAGCTAGCTCTACTTGTGATTACATGTTTTGTGGCACAGTCTGTGTCATTTTGTTCCATTACTGGTGTGTCTTATGATGCACTAGGATGGTCGATCAAATATTCCTATTATTCAAGTTTAGCCCTCTTACATATTCCCATTTCGCTTTGTGTTTTGTACATCTATATCTGCTATTAGCATAATCGATGGCGTAGTGGATTTGACTTGTGAAGAAATCTTACCATTGGTGTTGTCCACGTGGAATGAGTTATTTCATGTCAAATTGTGTATAAGCTCTTCAACAATAAGTACCTAAGGCTATATTTTGAGATATTGTATGTACACAGATTGATCCTTCGCTTGAGGGTCTAGATGGAGGGCCTGGCAGTCTTATAAAATGGAATTGCTAATGTCAAAGGGATTGACAAACTTGTCCTTTTGAGATCCGTCCATATGTCCATTTGTTCTTTTTTCCACTTTTAGCAGGTCTCATACTGAGCATAACATTAAAATCTTGGCATGTTCATTGTTTGAAATTTTGTATTGGGAGAATATCCAGATTTTTTGGCTCTCATGAAAGTAGCCGGTTTTTCTTCTTGCTTGTAAAATACTTTTCTAGGAACACTGATCTGCACTCTCGCGTCTAGTGAAGCTGCTCACATAACAAGGCATCTAGAGACAGACATTGGTATTGCCTTTCATTTAGATTAGAGAGATAGCTCTAGCACATAGAGCTCCCTATATCCGTGCTAGTTGGCTTGATCTTCATGATCTTAAGCACAACGGGGCTTCTATCGGGGAGCAACAGTGAGAGTGCTTGCAAATCGTGGAGTGAGAAGATGGCTAGAATAGATGGGGCTTGAATTTTACCAACCAGCTAGCCAGTCATTGCCCATTGAAAAGGCATGCCACATCCACAAATGCCCCTGGGAGATGGTGGTTGGCCAATTGGAGCAATCCTATGTGCTCATGCTAAGAGAGAAGTGGAGAGGGGGGAGAAGAGGAAGAGAGATTATAGATTAAAAGAGGAGAAACAAATTACTTTTGAAAATGTGGATGGGAAACTCTCTTCACATTCTTGGGTCCAAATAAACTTATTCCCTTTCTTGGTGAGCTCATATAAAGGAAGTGCTTTAGCTGCAAACATATGAATAAACCTTCAATAAAAATTCACATATTCCGGAAAGGAACTTAGTTCAGACACAACTCTAGCTTGCTGAACAGAATCTTATCATTAGCCATAATACAATGACAATGTATCCAAGAAGCTGGCCCTTCCATACCATGAAAACTGATTTGAATGGGTTCAAGCAAATCCTCTTCTCCTTGCATCTCTCAAAAACCATTTCTAAGAAAAGCAAATGCATTTTCTCACTGGAGAAGATAGTGAAATCATCCATAAAGATTGCCAGGAATTTGTGCAAGAATTCATTGAATATTTCCACCATACACCTCTAAAACGTAGTTGGAGCATTACAAAGTCCAAATGGCATGACAAGGTACATGAATGCTCCCCATTCAGTGATAAATGTTGTCTTAGCCCTATTTTCAAGTGTGATTTTCAACTGATTGTGTTGGGGTCAGCCCAACTTGGGCAGCTGTGTGAACATGGTCTTTGTACTTGAAGCATTTATAAAGGCTAGAAAACTAAAATGATAATCTCTCTATTGTTGTGTTCCTCTCATGCTACCTTATCTACTCTCTCTCTCTCTCTCTCTCCATGTCTTCTGCACGCTATCACCACCATAGCTCTGCCCCACAATTGGTATCAAAGCTTGGTTGTTCCAAATTTGCGAGCCCGGCTAGTGTGTGCAGGCCTCTCAGCTCAAGCATGGAATCTTGAAAGAAATCGGCCTGTGCAGAATTAGAGCAGGTCGGGCAAAGATAAGTTGCAACATCTTGTGAAGGAAGA
Organism: Adiantum capillus-veneris; assembly: GCF_014529385.1. NCBI lineage: Eukaryota > Viridiplantae > Streptophyta > Polypodiopsida > Polypodiales > Pteridaceae > Adiantum > Adiantum capillus-veneris. The sequence goes on from NC_140958.1 coordinate 126,181,946, forward strand.
AAGGAGAAGTAAGAAGAGAGACGGAGAGCTTGAAGGTCGCCATAGCCATGGAAAGTCATCAGTATGTCTTTAAAGAGGGTCCTTTGTGCGTGCGAGTTTTCCATGTAGAGGGCAGATGACCCCCACAACCTACACCCACTTATGGCAAGCACATGGCCACATTTGCGCACAAGAGTGTGAGACTACCTCACTTCTGTACCCGCCAAAACCCCTAATGATTGCAACACTTGAAGATGGCGGAGAGTATCCTCTATGATGATAACAAGGAGCGGACAGCTCGGCCGGAGGCGACTGTCCAAGGCAAAGCAGTGGGAGACCATAGCAGGCAGAGACAAAGCGACACACACACACACAATGACATAACCACTGGCATCACACTACACTGCACGTAACCACACAGTGACGACGTAACCACTGGCAGCACTCTACGCTGCACGTCAAAAAATTTTAAAATATATGAAAGTCTTTCTATTATAAAGAAATTAATGGCTTTACTTTATCTTAGAGGTTGTTCACGTGAATGTGATGACGATAATGATTACATGTATGATGATGATGATCTATATCACGCTTGATGATTTATGATGATAAGCCAACCCCTCAAGCCATTCCCTTATGATTATGTTAATATTTTTGTAATGGGATTAGACATTGCCTCGACGATTATGATGACGTCGACGGTAAGACCTTCCCGATGCACCGGTTCAAAGCCCCATTTTTATAAAACAATACTCATGAGGTTATTGGGTAAACCATAAACCCAAGGTTAGCTAGAGTTACCCAAAAATTCTAGGTTTGGGAGGAAACCAAAAACTCCAAGTTTGACGGCTACGCCTACCTCCACCTACGAGAAAGGGGAGGCTCTCTCGATAGCGCCATGTTTAAAACCCTTGGTATAAGAAAACATAAAACTCACGGTTTACGAGGATACCAAAAACTAGTGGTTGAGAGTAAACCTAAAACTTTTTATGTCATGAGAGTGAGAATCTAGTTTGAGGGGGCGTTGTGATGCATACTATGCCAAGTTTGGCTGAAGGGGGTGAGGACAGTGGTGTGAACATGGTCTTTGTACTTGAAGCCTATAGCGGCTAGAAAACTAAAATGATAATCTCTCTTTTGTTGTGTGCTTCTCTTGCTACCTTATCTACTTCTCTCTCTCTCTCTCTCTCTCTCTCTCTCTCTCTCTCTCTCTCTCTCTCTCTCTCTCTCTCTCTCTCTCTCTCTCTCTCTCTCTCTCTCTCATGCACGCTATCACCCACCGTAGCTCCGCCCCACGGATTGTAGCCACTATATCCATCCATGAAGCTATAAATCTTGTTTCCTGCAATCTCATCAAGTAGCTGGGAGTGGAAAGGGTCCTTAATGGTCTGAGCATTAAGTTTTATGTAATTTGCACAGACCCCTAACTTCCCATTCTTCTTAGGAACCACCGTAATTGGAAATAACCAATCAATGCTTGCAACCTCAGTGATAAACCGTGCCTTTAGAAGGTTGTCAATATCTTCCTTGGCCTTCTTAGCATAGTTGGAATTCATTCTGTATCTTTGCAGTCTGATTGGTCTGGCATCAAGCTTCAATGGTATCCTGTGTTGGCATACTTCATGATCAATGCCTTTCAGGTCAATGTGCTCCCATGCAAACACGTCCTTGTACTTCTTGAATAGAGCTATGGCCTTCTCCTTAATCTTTGGCTTCAATACTTATTGATCTTGACCATCTTAGGGTTCTTATCTATTCCGAGATTCCATTACTCCAATTCTTGATCACCTGGAAGCAACCAATTTGGGCATCCTCCCTTTCTCTTGGCCATTGACTTTGCCTCCTTTTTTGTATGTATTCCTATTGCATATTCATTGAATGGGTTGTCTAGTTCTACCAGTCCAGGCTCCATCTCTATTCTTTCAATAGTTTGACCTAAACTTTCTGCATTCATCCGACTCGGTTCAGTTGTTGGCCTGAAACCAAACTTGTCATGCTCTGACCGATTTGGTTGTTTTGAGGTCTATCCGTCCAACTGAGCCGTTCTCTCCCCAGCGTTCGACTCTATGAACTGATCTGGGTAATGTTTCTGTTAAGTATGGAGCCTCATTTACCCTTGTAATTTTCTGTGGTAAAAGCGCACATTTGTAAGGCCCCCATTATGAGGAGAAGCCATCGTGCGTGAAGGAAAATCACTCACCGAAAACCAAAATTTTCACGGACAAAAATCAGGGGCAACTTTAGAGGCCTTGGGGGCGGAGGCCCCCGAGACTTTTTTTCGCCGGAATATTATGGCCGGACGGCGGCCGGAAAGTGGTCGAAAAACAACCGGTCGGTTGGCCGGTGGTCGGATTCAATGGCCGGTGGCCGAATTCAAAAGCGGACTTGTCTTCTCAAGGGCGGCCACACATGGGCGGATTGGAGGGTCCGATTTGGACTTATTCGCACAAGGGCGGCTACACATGGCTGTCTCTCATAAGAGAGGGCAGCCCTTTTGGCCTATAAAAGGAGGCCATTTCTACACACATTTCATAGTGTGAAGTTGATGCAACAAGGTGAGTGTGAGGTGGTGAGAGTGAAGCAAGGCGGGAGCTCCATTAAGGGTATAATCCCTTTGTAAACTACTTCTTGTTTTGAAGTACTAAAGCCATTGAGTGGTTGCTTTCCCGTGGACGTAGCCCACATTGGGTGAACCACGTATATCGTGTGTACTCTCTCTCTCTCTCTCTCTCTCTCTCTCTCTCTCTCTCTCTCTCTCTCTCTCTCTCTACTCTATAATCTCATGTATATAAATCTGTCTCTCTCCATTAAGTAATCTACTCAATTATCTATTTAGCTACGTCTTATTTCCTAACAGTTTCTTCTATCTCTTAGCCTGCTCTTTATCCATCAGGACAACAATCAGGTCGATTTTTAATCCAAGATGTGAAACTTGCACCATTCATAGTGAGAATGGATGATCATAGGATAGTCTAGGCTAAAAGAATGATTGAGAATATGCAAATCAGGGTAGGGATGGAGAATTTAAGACCAGCTGCTTAGTACTAGATGTACATGGAGCATATGGGATGCTTTTAGGCAGACCTTAGATTAGAATTGCTGGTGTGGTGCACGACTATGCCAACCAAACATTGAAAATTCATGGATTTAACAGAAGAATTCAGATAAAGATAAATAACACAAGAATTTGGAAGAAAGCCGTACAACCAAAAGCGGTGTGCAAGAAATATGGAGCAAAGAAAATTGAAAGGATTCTTGCCTCACTGAACATTTTTCCTCTCACAGTTTCTGCCTCAGATGCTCTCCTAGGATGTTAACACCATCTCCCCCATCCAATATTACTCCGAATAACGGTTCTCACTGCTTCCTTAGCTTGTAGTCAACCTAAATGACTGGAACCTCATTATCCTCTGATGTCTGCCAGGTCCATTGCCCTTGCTTCAACCTTTGCCTTTCTTTTTTGTCTAATGAACTTTGTAGCTTCTAGTAATGTGTGTTTGATATAATCTAATTCTATCGTCAACTTTTGAATCCTTTCACAGAACTTCACATATGTTTCATCATGTTCATTTCCAGAGCTACAACCTGAACTATAAGTTTTCTCCTTTTGGTTGTCTTCACAGTTTCACTGGTCTGACTTCCCTTGTCTGGTCGTTGGCTGACCCTGTGATGGAATCTTTGACTGATCCTTCATTAGTTCCATTCGTCTAGCTTCGGTCAAGTCTAATCTGAGTTGTTGTACTTCATCAACCAGAATCAAAATTACAACCAGAATCAAAATTACAACTATCCTCTGTTTGTCACAATGCTCTTCATGAGCCCCTGAAGGCTGAGGCTGTAGTTTTTAAATCGTACGAGCATCTGAACACTCTCACTATTCTGGCATCTTCTTTGTCAAATTCTTTGTAATCTTGGTTGCCAGCTCTCGCTGTTCTTGCCATCCATCCACTACCTTCTCTTTGCCTTTTCCTTCTATACAATTCTCTGCTAATCCCACTTCCTAGTCTCAACCGTTCTCTTCTTCTTAGATTCATCTAGAATTTCTTCAATTATGACACCTTTACTCCTGCTCACAACTTTGATTGGCACTGGCACTGGTTCAAGTGCCTTCCATTCAGGTCCCTCTGGTTTGGTAACATCAGGGCATGAGCTGCAAATTGACCATATTTTCCACATGTATAAAAATTTAAGCTTCTTCTTTCAAAGTCACTTGTGCCTCTAGCTCGGCCAGTACCCCCCTGTTATTTGCCTTGGCCATTACCAATACCTATGTTGGTAATTTCATTCTGCTTGGAGCCACTTGCCCCATCTACTTTCACTACTTCAGGATTCGTTAATGCAATCATTGATAAATCTTTTTCCTTCTTGAAATGATGAATCCTAATTCCATAATTATATGTGCACTGTGAGCATTAATCAGACTTGTGGTCTCTCAATCTGCATTTTGAACACTAGATATCCATCTTTTTGACTGAGGGCCTTGTCTTAGCAATTTCAGCAATTTGCTTTGGCATTTCTTCCACCTTTCTGGTCCATGATCCTTTCTTCTTGGCTTTACCTATTTCAATTTGAATCACTCTTGGATGATTTGGAAACAGTGTTGGACTTTGACCCTTCAGATGATGACTCACTATCATTGGATTGTCTTTTCTTATGGTCCTTCTCCTTTTGAGCTTGCTGCTCCAATTTCACTGCTCTCTGAAATCAGATCATTAATTTTCTTTGTGGGTGTTGGAACCTCTTGTTCCCTTAACTTCTTGTTTTTGAAACGAGTAAGAAACCAGGCTCGTATCCTTTTTTATGATGGAGGCTTCTGCAGTTGTCTGGTCAATTCCTTCATCTTCTCCACATAGCTTCTGGCTGACATGCCTTGCTTGATTTTATCCAATTCGCATAGTATGTCCTCATCACCCCTATTATCTGAATATTCCAAGCAAAAATCTTTAATCAGCTAATCGTAGGGTCTAAGCTAGCAAGCCGGATAATGGTAGTACGATTTTCTAGCTGCCTCTTTCAATGTCTAAAAAACATTTCCCCCCACTCATCCTCATCTATGTCCTTGAGTTGATTCATTAGGAAAAGTTTGAACTCAACTTTGGTCCTTTTAGCGCTAGAGAGAATGCAACGTGGCCAATGGATGCTGGGCTACCATAATGGTAGCTCACATTTTCCTTGTTTTTATCTCAAATTTCAACATTTACAAAAAACACTTTTTAGTTGCATAAACAACAATGATATATGTTGTGATTTGCTCGAATCTTTCTTGTCAGGACCGAATATAAGACAAATGTACCATAACTCACATTCAATGCAATTGTGTGCACTTTTCTGATAGGAGAGACTTCATAGTATTCCCGCTCATTCTCATTCATTTGCGCTCAACTAACTATTTTGCTCGCATTTGACTATATTGTGTTTGCGCTCAGAAACACTCCCCCTCTCACATATGTGCTGTGCATCTTGCCATACATAGATGAATCACTAACGGAGAACATAAGACCTCGACAACCATCCGCAAGTATTAAGTATGTCAAAATATTCAATTGCTTTGATTTGGACAATGGTCGATAGCTTTCCACCACCATTACAGTTGGAAGCTGGATTTTCCTGTAGAGGAGGAAGAGAAAGCGCACGAGCAACGAGTTTGTGAATAGTTATAAAGGTGGGGTGAAAAACTTTCGCTTGTCACAAACGGGCAAAACAGTCAAAGAGGTTCTCATTGAACATGCATATATGTACTCAGAGTTGCGTCTATGAACAACGCTGACAGGATTTTCAACAAACCGATCAAATTGTAAGTTTTTTACATCCATAATAGATTTTACTTGTCATTTGTGTATTGTGTGTTTAATTGTAGATATTTATTCTTCTAACAAAGAAGAATGGCAGTCGGTGGATTGCATATTGGCATTTTTTATGCATTCCATGCAACTGTGGGAGAGCTACTCTATAACATCAGCGCGTGAAGAGTGTTGGTTGAAAGGGGGGTTTTTTTCTTTGACCACTTTTATAATGCTCCGCGTTCTATGCTCGGCTTTGGCACTCTAGAATGTCTCCCGGTTCCTTCAAAGGACAGTCCAGAGTGGCCAGTTTCTTCATCTGAAACCTCTTAGTGTTTCAGACTAAAGCTCCATAAGGAAATACAAAAGTGCTTAAGACCAAATATTGCTAGTCGGCTGGTACGTGTTTCAATCTTCATGCCCATGCATGTGTTCATCGAATTTTTCCATGATGAAGAGATTAGGAAGACAGGAACTATGCTACTCTGCTAGACAGAGAAATGCCTCGATTTTTTAGATGAATCTTGGGACGTCCATGATTCTGATGGTGCTTATGCAAGGTAACTAAGAAGTCTATTGTGTGTAAGTGCATGATAGCTTCTCAAAATTTCATAGCTTCCTTTCACTACATAAGGTGGCATCGAGTAAATGGTCATCTGGTAGCTTTGGACCAAGATTTAACCGATGACCTTAACAATCCTTTGTTAGAAGCTGGACACACCCTACGAAAAATGACTGCTCAGCGGATTATTTTTTGTAATTATTCATTTATTGAGAGAACCCGACATTTCACCTTTGTAAATATTGGGACTTACAGAAGTTTCCATATTGTATCCTAGTTTTGACACTTAGATTGAGTAGATGGTTAAATTGGAACATTAGGGTTTGACAATTGTAAGGTATTTATACCAGTTTTTGACCTTAATGAAAAAACCTTTGTCATTTTAAAAAAAGTTTGAAGTCTGTGAGTGAGCGTACTGTGTACGAGAGAGAGTGAGAGCTTCATCTTGACGCTACGCACGCACCGGTGGTCGGAATCGAGTGCGGAGAAGTGCAGCGTGTTGCCCCCGACGAGAGCTACGCGCCAATACCTACATTGTGCGCCTATAGTCCGGTTTTGCGAGCTCTATCTACGAGCTTCATTTGGTGATTCGATAAGCATATGTTGTCCGATTTTGCATTGCAGCATATCCACGCGTTCGCATTGAGTAGAGCTACACATTAGGCACTTTAGTTTTTGGAAACGACGACCTGCAAATTTCGGCCAAACATCCTACGTGATTTTTCACCGGGTGTTTTGGGGTGGGGTTTTGGTTCATAGATCTTAGGGAGAGCGACCTATTGGCGTTAGTAGGGTCTCCTTCAAGTTCTGTGGCGTTTCGAGATCGTTTGATGGGTGTTCGGCTCTAGAAAGCATTGTAGGAAATCTCCTCTTATGCACTCCTGAAGGCTGTAGCTTAGACATTGGGTAGAGACCTTTGTAGGAATTAGTTAGGAGTCGGTCGAGTGTAGGTTGACACCCTATGCTTGCTTCCATGCGCCTGCGGGTCGAGCTTTGTCCTTAGCTAACAAATCTTGTTAGGCGAGTTCTCGTTGTGCTGACATCCGTCGCAGCGTATTCATCCAACATTGGCGCCACTGCCGGCGACGAAAACCCTAGGTAGGTGACCGAGACTAGTCCTTGAGGATAGGGATTCTTTGGCTTGCCAAGAGTCTCGTTTTTCATTTAGAGAGGATCAGAGGGTGGAGGACTCTCTAGGTCTTAGAGGGAGTCTAGGGAGCGTGTGTCTGGCCTAGATCCTTCGACTTAGGTAGACTTAGGTAGACTTAGGTAGTTTAGTTGAGTTGTGGTGTAGAGAGTAGGATTTGGAGTGGTAGAAGCGGTGAGAGGAGAGCTTGAGAGTCCGGAGAGGCCAGGAAGCAACCAAAACACCATTATCACCATTTCACCGCAGGGCGGTCACTTTTTAGAATGTGTATGATATCACGTGAGTTAACCGGAGAGGATTATTAAAAGACCAAAATGTATACATACAGAGGGGGGTGGGGGTTTTTTAAATAGGCTCACAGTGTAAGTATAGTATGTATATTGGGGTATTATTAATTACCTCTTGAACGCACGTGATATAGGGGTCTTTTGATAAGTGACTGCCCCGGGCATTTCACATGAGGAGTAGGAGTAGAGTAAGTAGGACGTCATGATTCAGGATCTAGAGCACTTCATGCATGTATACTTGCTTGTTAGATTCATCACAAGGTTGTAAAAGACGCAAAAGTCTGTTTGAAAGCTGAAGTGAAGTCCAAAAGTTACTGTGAGTGTTTCTGATAGAGCTGCAGAGCATCAGGAGCATTTCTGTCAGGAAAAAAATTAATTTTAATTCAGGAGACATCCTACGCGTAGGATGTCTACAGGGTAATCTGGTGGGAATTTTGGAATTTTGAGTTGACCAGTGTGTCCAGAAGGTAGGTTTTACTCTATTTTCACATGGAAAGTGGAAATTTGACCATATCTTGACAGGATAAGACCAGATAGACAAAAATTGCCAGAAATCCTACCCAAATTGTGCCAAGGCATTATTTTAAGACCAAAACCATAGGATGGCTGCATGAGCATGATGTGCATGATATATTGAGTGACTAAGAGAGGTTTCATCTCATTTGGGTGAGAAAATTGGGTTCTAAGCAGACTTTAGCACTTTTGATTGAAAAAGGATAGAACAGCTAAAATTGGGGACTTTTGAAATCCACCCCAAAATCTAAGCATACCACTGGGTTGCTGATATCAAGGGGAAGTTGTGGGTCAAGTCTGGGGTCAAGCAGACCAAAAAGACATCCTACGCGTAGAATGTCATCTAGGTGATCTGGGGCTCCAAATCCATATTTGAGCATACCAAAGTGATCAGCACCTCAAGAGGAGTCTGTGCTTTGCCATTGAAGCCATTTTGAGAAAAAAGACATCCTACGCGTAGAATGTCTAAAGCAAGAAATTGAAGCCAGATACTGACTATAGACATAGCAGGGTGTTGTGTAGCATGAGGCAAGCCTCTAGTCAATTTTGGTCCAAATTGGGGTTCATTTGACTGACCAGACCCAACAGCAGGCTGTCAGAACATATTTCTGATCCATTGACCAGCTTATAGGCGTCCAAATCAAAAAGTAAAAACAGTTGTGGACTCAGAACATCAAGGGGAATCCATAGTGCAAGAATCCAGGCAAAACAGAGCAGGAGACATCCTACGTGTAGGATGTCTACTAAGGCTTAGGGAAGAGAAAATTTGACTGAGGTTGTACAGTGAGGTTCCAATTGACTTAAGGGTTCCAGAACTTCTTTCAGAAGTGAATTTGGACCTTGTTTGACCTTTTGACGGAGCAAAGATGGAATTCAAACTTTTCATGTAAATTGATCAGCACCTTGACGGAAGTACAGTTTCAGATTAGCAGACCTAATCTAGAACATTAGCAGTGTATAAAATACAGTAGTGGTTGAGGTTAACTCTCCAGTTATACCAATCATTACTAAAATCACCTCTAGCGGTTAGATGTTTTGATTCGATTGCCGAAATTAAACGCTTGTGTACAGGTATATTCAGCAGCAAAGCAAGAAGTTATGCGGAGACTGATCCTTTGCCAAGTGAGTGGTTGGATTTGTGTTAAGTTGCATTGCTAAGTTTGATGAATTTAAGATCAGGAAGACACATGTTTAGAGACCAAAAGGTGGCAAGTGATCAAGGTAGCTTAGTGTCCACCGAGGAGAGTGTAACTCAGGCAAGGCTAGATCCACTAGCACCGATTATTGAGGAGGGTAGTGATACTGACACTTCATCAGAAAAATCCTTCTTCATGATGGGTAGTCAATAGCTAGGAGGTTTCACCTATGACGGACCAATGCTAGGAGAAAGCACCTCCCTAAATCATTTGAATGATTCCAAGTTCACTGTGATCTTCTTACAAGGAACAAACTCGAGGGGAGCCCTAGTTTATTCTGACTATCAAGGACGCAAGTATATTTGTATTGAAGAAAGGCCGGCTCAGAGACTGGAGATAATTCGAGTCTATGATGATGGGGATAGATTATGAGACGAAAAGGGGAACCACTATCTGATAGTTAGTAAACCTGAGGATTACAACAAATATGGAGATAATGTGGCGAAAGGGAAAATGGTTTCAGAAACTCAAGAACCGCCACCCCACCAAACATTGATTGACCTGGAGCGCTTTTTATGTATAATAAGAAAACAACCAGGGTTTCAACTTATAATGAGAATGTGGGAATTTACAAGCATGAGAGCAAGGGAATAGTCTCTTACTTTCGTTGCAAAGAACCCTACCCAAACGAGTTAAGCAAAGACAAGGTTCTTTACTTATTCTCTTATAAAATTGCTATGGGGAAGGATATTGTTTTTGTTGATAGGTACGGACGAGAATACCAACGGATTCTCCCAGAGGAGGTAGAAAAGGCAACAGTTCTAAGAGCATCAACATATGCCCCCGATGAAGTGCCAAGAGCCACCTACACCCCTAGCAAGTTGACAAATCCCTTTTCAGAAGATTACGACGCGACCTCACATTCTATCCGACAGCAGACATTCAACAACCAAAACCAACCAACAACCCAACCATCATTGCAGGCATGGCTTCGACAGAGTGCAACATTAGAGCAAGACCGAAACCGAGATGGTTATCAAGCCGCACGAGGGCTAAGGGATTTACAAGAACCACCACTCTATTCACGGTATCAGAGAGAGAGTAAGCCAAAAACTCCAGGGTCAACAGAGTTTGGAAGACCACCCATAGAACGAGTTCAAAGAGATGAACCGTCTCTTGTAAGAACTGTTAGAAATTATGGCTTAGGAGCACCACTGGGAGAGGAACCTGGCCACTACCTAAGGCCAGAGGAGGTATATAGATTGGGACGAGGAGATCCAATGATGAGATTTGTAGACCATCGTAGAATAAGACCTTCTCAAGTGCAAAAATGGGTAAACAAGAAATACACAGGAAACAGAGATCCGAGAGATCATGTAGCAGCCTTTGTGCGTGTAATTAGAGCAGAAGAGGTGTTAAATTTCCCTACCCAATTTGCAGGGTTTGGACTAACCCTAGAGGATGATGCTGCTATTTGGTTCGACTCCGTGGAGCGTAGAGACTTTGAGTCTATGGAGGAGGTGTTTGACGAGTTTATTGAGGAATTCTCACAAAAGGGGATAGCTCATAATACAGTCTCACAAATCCATAAATTCAAACAAAAAGACGGGAAATCTATGCGAAAGGCAATCCTACGACTAAAAAGATATGTTAAGTTCTGCCCTGTGGAAGAACTGCCAACTCAGTCCAGACTTATGCTTATATTTATCCAAGGACTAAGGAATGCAGATCTCTAGAAGGACTTACATATGAAGAGGAGCACGATGTTAAATGAGTTAACTAAGAAAGCTCTTTACCTTGTGGACAATTGTGCGGTCTACAAAGAGGGTGAGTTCAAGGATCTTGACGACAATTCATCCTCACAACAAAGTGGAAGCAAGTCTTCTAAGACAGCACCGAAAGGAGAAGTAGCTGTAAACTAGGAGCAACTTGTAGAGGAAGTGCTAAAAAAGATTAACTTGTACGCCAAACCCCAGGCTAAACAGCCCAAATGGTGTGCTATTGAACAAAAATGGACAAACCATAGCACGGAGGAATGTTATTATAACAAGGGATATGTGAGAGAGAGACCTTACGCTCCCCAAGCTCATGTAGCATCTCCTCAAATTCCACCGATGCCTAGGTATCAAGTAGGCAACCTACCAGGACGTGTAGGTGTAGAAAGACCACAACCAGTGTTGGGGCAACAACCACCCCTACCAGGATTACGACTAGTTGTTGGCATAAGATACACACCAACAATAACTGAATCAGAAGAGAAGGCTTTGGTGCCTATGCATGCATATTATGAAGATCCCAATGGATATGCTGCAAATTATGTCTATTATCCACCAGAAGAACCCTCAACACCAGAACCATGGAGCATGATAGGAAGTAAAGGACCACCAACCGCTGCATAGGCAGCAGGAGAAGGAAGATATAGCTTGGATGAACGAACATTATTGTTCATAGCCAACGGAGGCATGGGAGGGCAGAGACATGCATACCAACCAAGAGGAGCTCAAGGAGCACCTCAACAGACTAAAGGACCCTGCTACAAGTGTGGTGGAAACCATTGGCTAAGAGACTGTCCTCATGATGAAATCATTAGAGTCAACGCATATTGCACCGAGTGTGGAGTTACTCATTTGATTCCGGATTGCCCTAAGAACCCAAGCAAAGGAGCAAAAACTACCTTGAACATATTGGAAGTAGTGGCTTCTAGTGGAGGGTCAGAAAACGAAACAATAATACCTATTCAGGTAGTGACGAGAGCCCAAGCTCAAAGAATGACGAACGAACCCATAATTGAAGAGCCAAAAACCAATGCCCCACGTTCAGAAATGAAAAATCAGAGAAGCACTTGGAAAGCTAGAAAGACGTGTATGAAAGCTAGGAGAGAACGAGAGCAAACGGCTCTATCCGAGGATTTAAAACACACAAAGGATAGATTAGAGCGGTTAGAGGATCTAGCTAGCTTAAGCTCACATATTGTGGCAACCATAGCACCCAAGGAAATAGCAGAGCCCAAAAGTGCAGGATGTGAAGGATCAGTGTTAGCAGAAAAGTTAAATGAGCAGTTAGATGCACTTCTAAAAGCTTACGAAGCCAGACTCAAAAAGAACCAAACCCAAGAGCAAAGATGGATGACTTATCCATATGCTGAAATAGAAAAACAGAGGTTGGAAATGTGTAGAAAGATGATTGAAACAGCTCAATCTTTGATAGAAAACCCACTTGATAAACTTGCAAATTGGCATGAAGTACCAGCTCCAACCCCTATCAAACCAACTTTAGAGAAACAAGTAGAAAGAAGAAAAGACTCACGAATGCCTATGAGTCTAGGGGAGAGCCTATCATAGTGCCAAATACAACAGATGAGGCAAGTGACGGGTTCCAACCTAAAACATTGGCAGAAATGGGTAAGGATTGTAACGGTCTAGATGATCTGTGGAAGCAAATCCGCGAGGCCAACGAAGCTAACAGGGTGAGTTACCACATGAATAGCACAATAAAAGAGAAGAATGAGATCTTACCTCCTATAGAAGAATTTAAGGCAAGGTCGCAAATGAACTTTGATATACATTCACAAGGGGGAGACCATGGATCAATTAGTTCGAGGCACAGCCAACCAGACTCGCTGAAAACTCTACCCTCTTACCTAGGAGAGTATGAAGTCAAGTCTGAGGTGAGATCAATCCCATCTCAAAGACTGTCTTCTAACAGAGTGATGGATTCACAAGGGTTGATTGAGTTATTGTCCACCCCGGTGGCATGCACAATCACATTAGCCGAACTCCTAAGGTTACGACCAAACATGTGGACCACAGTAGGCAAATGCCTAGAAAAATTTGGAGTGAAAGACCCCACCTCGAAGCTTTAGGAAGGCATCATAGAACTAGACAGACCTCAACTAAACACTAGGCCAGTACCTTTAAACAAAGTTGGAGAATATTGCGAGGGAGAATATGGAAACACCACGCTACCAGTAGAATTCCAAGGAGTAGTTTCCAAAGCTATTCTTGACAGTGGAGCAGGAGTCGATATTGCCACTAAGGAAATCTGGAAAAAATGAAGAAAATCGGCTTTGAGAGCTACCAGAATGAAATTGCAATTGGTAGACGGGTTCATGGAAAAGCCTCTAGGACTCTTAGAAAAAGTAATTGTCACTTCGTGCAGAATCGAGTATGAGCATACATTTGCAATAGTTGATTTCGACAAAAAGAACAATTACGAGATCATTCATGCGACAATTAAAGATGGTCCAGGATTGGGGTTACGACCTCATATACCTCAGACATGGCGAAACAACAACCAAAATTCACTTGAAAGACCATAGTTACAAGGATGTGAACCAGACACCGGTGGAAGAGTTTGATTCAGTTACATTGGCAGGGTCAGAACTCCCAGCATGGTTAGGGCAACAGAAAGAGCTATGGATGTGCGGAGCTTCACATTGTGGGAGCTTAAAAAGAGAGGAATGCGTCTTAGAAAGAGCGATTGAGGACAAGGGTTATATTCCGGAACCTTTTCCTGAAGAAGCCTTCGAACCTCTGGAATGGGAACACATACTAGCAACATTGGATGTCTGTACCATTACAGATAGTCCAACAATAAAATTTTGCGATAAGGATGGCTATGATTTGCTACCCTATTACATGGTGAGCCTTATACCAGGAGGAGATGAGATGGTAGAACCACCAGAGCAAGAAGAGTTTTATAACTCCTTTGAGTATCTGGAGGTAAATAATGATGCAGATAATGACTGTTCAGACAGCTCAAGCGAGCGTAGAGAGAAAACAGAGAATATCAGGTTTTATGATTTTGCCATTCAGTACCCTAGATGCCAGGAACGCTATAGGAAAAAACGAGCCGAAAACAAAATGAGAGAAAACTTGATGCCCAGGATAAAAGACAAAACTCACTATCTAATGCTTGTCAAAGCAGAGGATTGTGTAACAGATCGAATATTAGGAAGATTCTCAAAAGTTCGAAGGGAAAGAACGCGAGAGGAAATAAGACAAGTACAGAAAGCTAAAACACAAACAAAATCACAAAAATCTCAAAAATAAAAAAAAGAAACAACAAAAGACCCAGAGTGGACCAAACTGGAGCGTAAACAGAAATACCAAGAACTAAAACGGTCTTTACGAGAGGTATGGACTACTGAGGGAGATAGTGATAGTAAGGGGGAGTCAGAAAAAGGAAACATGACTGTACCATCACACTATCGAAAATTCACCATCCAGGACAAAAAAATCATAATGACACCACCAGTCAGGGAAAGAACAAACCAGGAATCTTACGATGGACCGAAAAATGTAAAATGGATAGACCTCGCTGAACCAGGTGAGAAACCTCAGTCGGTCTATATAGCAACTGATTTAGAGCCTAAAGAAGAAGAACGGTTAGCACAACTTCTCAAGAAGTATAAAGATGTGTTTGCATGGTCCTACAAAGACCTCAAAGGGGTTGATCCATCGATATGTCATCATACAATTCCTTTGAAATCAGATGCCAAACCTAGCCAACAACGTCCTTATACATATAATGACACATCTGCTAAACAAATCAAAGAGGAGATTGATGTTACCATATACATGTGGTAGTGATGTGTGTGAACACACTAGGACCGCCGGGGCATTTTTTCCCTCTTTAGGAGGTTTTTTCCCCCGTGCATTGTATATACGCCCATCACTCTAGGGCTATCTATCTTTCCATTGCACACTAAGTAACACACTCTCTATTGTGTGCCTTGAGCTTCCTTCGTCTTCTCCAAACTGTGTGTTTTACTCTGCAACCCTAATTCCAACAATTGGTCACGTCCTCCCGGGCTTAGTCGCCAGCTGCTCCAGCACACGCCTGCTCACTTTCTTCGATTTCAGTGAGCTTTGGCGAGCGTTTGCAGGTCGACAAATATTTTGGGACAGCTCAAAGAGCTTGGTCTGCTCAGAATTTTGATTTGGGCTCATTTCGGCCTCCGTTTCCACTACGGGCAGTACTGCACAGGCTATTTCGTCATTTTGTGCAGATTTTCTGTCAGTGCCGTTTTCTGCATAACAGGTGCCTTATAGTCTTCTAAGGTTTGTGCTATATAGCACAAGTTGTTCCCGCTCCATTTCTTCTATTTTCGGGCAGTTTTCACATCAGGTGCAGCATTTACCATGGCTGACAACAACAACACAGATGTGTTCAAGATGTTTGCTGCTGAGGACAGGTTGGATGGGGACAACTACCCTATGTGGGCTTATATGATGCAACATGTTCTTGTGTCAAAAGGTGTCTGGAACATTGTGCAGGGCATTGATGTACGTCCTGCATCTGAAGATGTAGGCGATGTTGAGGATGTTGCAGGTCTTGCTGCAAGGATTGCAGCTGTTAAAGTTGTTTTGCCTACGGCAGAACAAGCTCGTTGGGATGTTAAGGATGCGCAGGCTCATGCATTGATTGCGTTGTCTGTGAAGCGCACCATTATTCCTCACATCCGTTCAGCAAAATCTGCAAAACAGGCTTGGGATATTCTAGCAGGTCTTTATGCAAGCCGCAATGAGGCTAAAATTGCTTTGCTGCGTAAAGAGCTAGAGTCGAAGATTATGCATGAGGAAGATGATATGGACACTTTCCTTACTAGTGTCAAGGATATCAATGAGCAACTCATTTCTGCAAGTGAAGTCATTTCGGACAGTTCCCTTGTGCAGACTGTTCTTGATGCCTTACCAGATTCCTACCAGACTTTTGCTAGTACTTGGAGACTGATGACCCAAGGAAATCCTGAAGTTGTCAAGTTTGATGCATTATGCACATTGCTGTTGCAAGAGTCACTTTCTAGAAAAAACAGGACTAGGCAGCGTGCAGTTGAACAGGCTTTTATTGCTTCTCAAAGAAAGGGTGGTAACAGTAATGCAGCCACTTCCTATGGTTTTGCTGCGAGTGGAAAAAATTCTGTTCCTAATGCTTCTGGTGGCAGCACTTCGTCTGGCAATTCTGGTGATAAGGGCAAAAAGAAGATGCGTTGCCATTATTGTAAAGCCAATGATCACTTGATCAAGTCGTGTCCTAAGTTGAAGGCCAAAGAGGCTAAGAAGAAAGAGGGTGGTTCCACTGCAAATGCTGGTTCCATTACAAATGCAGCCATTGTTGAGTCTTCTGTGAAAGGAGATTGTGATGCTGATGTTGATGCAGAATGGGCTTTTAGTGTAGAGTGCACTTACAATCCTGCTGTCCATGATGCATGCTTGTCAGTTGCTGCAGATTCACATGTGTGGTATTTCGACAGTGGTGCTACAAAGCACATTACCTCACATCGTGAATTGTTTACCTCTCTCGAGTCTGTCCCTCATGGGAATTTAGTCACTTGTGCCAACAACGCCTCTTATCCAGTTCAGGGAGTTGGAAAGATTGTGCTCACTGCTGCTAATGGCAGTTCCTTCACACTTGTTGATGCACTTTATGTACCTGGGATCAAGAAGAATCTCTTGTCTGTATCCGCACTTGCTAGACTTGGACTTGTAGTCAAATTTGTGGATGACAGATGTACAGTTCATGATCTCAGTTTTGGTGATGAAATTGTTGCATCTGGGCTTTTGTGCCGTGGGCTGTATAAGCTCACTTTGTATGACAAGTGTGGACAAAATTTTGCAAATGCTGTTGCAGATTCAAGGGCTATTTCAGATGCAAAACTTTGGCATGCACGTTTTGGTCATCTGAATTTTGCCAGTTTGCTGCGTTTGCAAAAATCTGATATGGTTGCTTCTTTGCCGCCTCTTGAAGCACCTGTCAAACATGTTTGTGAAGGCTGTATTCTGGGTAAAATGCAGCGTTCTAAGTTTCCAAAGGATGGTTCAGTTAGGGCCACATGCAGGTTGCAGCTTGTGCATAGTGATGTTTGTGGGCCCATGCAAACTCTGTCCTTGGGCAATTACCTGTACTTCGTGACTTTCATTGATGATTACTCCAGGCATGCATGGGTATTTCCGCTTAAAGCGAAGTCCGAAGTTTTTATGTGCTTCAAACAATTTTTGGCTATGGCTGAAAATGTCTCAAAATGTACTATGGGAACCCTCCGTTCCGATCGAGGGGGGGAGTATATGTCTCATGAATTTAATGCATTTCTGGCTAGTCGTGGGATAAAACACCAATGTACAGTGCCTTATACACCTCAGCAAAATGGTGTTGCTGAGAGGAAAAACAGGTCACTAACGGAAATGGCACGATGTATGGTCAAAAGTCAAGCTTTGCCGCATTCTTTTTGGATTGAGGCCATCATGTGTGCCACTTATGTACTTAACAGGTGTCCTACGAAAGCTTTGCAGTCTATTACTCCATATGAAGCATGGCATGATAGAAAGCCTTCTATTGAGCACATGCGTGTTTTTGGCTGTTTGGCATATGCTTTGGTGCCACAAGTGCAGCGCAGAAAATTGGATGATAAGGCTGTCAAATGTATTTTTGTTGGTTATAGTGCTGAAAGCAAAGGTTACAGGTTGTATCATCCGCAAACAAAACGTATTCTGGTTTCACGGGATGTAGTGTTTGTGGAAGATTCTGTTCAGCCCTTGCTGTCATGTACTAGAGACAATAATGTAAGCTCACATGACATTTATGACACTTTGTTGCCTCTTTTCAGTGGTGGAAATACGAATGTAAGTTCCAATGAGGCAAATGTACAGCCTATGGGGGTTTCTGAAAATGTTTTAGAACAGCCTATTACTGATGCAGATGTACATGATGTACTTGATGAGGAAAGGGCTGAAAATGAGCAGGCTAGAGGTATGCCAAAATGGCTGGTGCACACTTTGCGTGACAGTAAATTGGATGCACCTTTATCTAGTCGTACTCGTTCAGGCTCTCGCCATGCATCTTATGCATCAGATTGTTATGCTTTGGCTGTGTCTAGTTTACATGATGTTGAGGAGCCTCTGTCTTTTGATGAAGCACAGAATTCAGAAAATTGGATTGCTGCCATGAAATCAGAATATGATGCACTTATAGAGAATGACACATGGACTTTATGTGATTTGCCTCCTGGCAAAAAGGCCATTGGTACGAAGTGGGTTTACAAGTTGAAACGCAAGCCGGATGGTGAGATCGATCGCCATAAGGCTCGACTTGTTGCAAAGGGTTATGCACAACAAAAAGGCATAGATTATGAAGAGACTTTTGCTCCCACTTCTCGTATGACTACTGTACGTTTTCTATGTGCATTGGCAACTCATTTTGGTTGGGATGTACATCAATCAGACATTGTTACTGCTTTCTTGAATGGTGACATATTTGAGGAAGTTTATGTAACGCAGCCTCGCGGTTTTGTCATAAAAGGACAAGAGGACAAAGTGTGCAAATGTAAGAAGGCTTTGTATGGGTTGAAGCAATCTCCTCGTGCTTGGTATGAGAAAGCTGACACTCATTTGGTTAAACGAGGCTTTCGTAACAGTCCAACAGAAAGCACATTGTATGTAAAGCGTGAGGATGATGTATTTCTCATTGTGGTTCTTTATGTTGATGATTTGCTGATCACTGGACCAAATGAGAGACATATTGCTGAATTTAAGGCTGATTTGAATGCTACTTTCAAGATGAAAGATTTGGGGCTGTTGCATCATTACTTGGGTATACAGTTTAAGCAGTGTGATGGTGGCATTGCCTTGTGTCAGAAAAGTTACATAGAGACATTGCTATGTAAGTTTGGACTTGAGGATTGCAAACCTATTGCCACTCCCATGGAAACAGGTTTGAAGTTGAGTCTACATGATGCTGGCGATCCTGCTGATGTCACTCTTTACCAAACTATTGTTGGCTGCCTCATTTATGTATGCAACATGAGGCCAGATATTCAGTTTGCAGTCTCGCAGGTCAGCAGATTTATGCATAGCCCAGGGTCTAAGCATTGGCAGGCTGTCAAGAGGATTTTCCGCTACCTTAGTGGCACTTTACATCTTGGCTTGTTTTATCCCAAGGGGGGATCATTGCCGCCAGACTTACATGCTTTTTCGGACTCAGATTGGGCTGGTTGTTTTGACACGCGAGTGTCCACAAGTGGTTTTTGTTTCATGCTTGGCAGTTCATGTATATCATGGTTGAGCAAGAAGCAACCTACTGTGGCCACTTCGAGTTGTGAGGCTGAGTACAGGGCAGTCTTCACAGCTACGGTTGAGTGTGTATGGCTCAGACGCCTTATGGCTGACTTGGGTGTTGGACAGGACACTGCCAACACTATCTACACTGACAGTCAGAGCGCATTGGCAGTTGCGAGGAACCCAGTTTTTCATGCTCGCACAAAGCACATTGAGGTGAATTACCACTATGTCCGGGAGAGGCTCTCAGCAGGAGAGATCAGCTTGGCTTATGTGCCAACACAGGACAACCTTGCAGATCTTTTCACAAAGGCATTGTCTCGTGAGAAGCTTGAAGCTTTTCGCAAAGCTTTGAGCTTACTCCCCTTTGTGGACTGATCCTGTCCTCAGGGCATGGCACTTCCCTTTACTCATGTGCCAGCTCTCGTTCACCGCATCACTCCAGGGGGGATTTGTTACCATATACATGTGGTAGTGATGTGTGTGAACACACTAGGACCGCCGGGGCATTTTTTCCCTCTTTAGGAGGTTTTTTCCCCCGTGCATTGTATATACGCCCATCACTCTAGGGCTATCTAGCTTTCCATTGCACACTAAGTAACACACTCTCTATTGTGTGCCTTGAGCTTCCTTCGTCTTCTCCAAACTGTGTGTTTTTCTCTGCAACCCTAATATATGCCCATCACTCTAGGGCTATCTATCTTTCCATTGCACACTAAGTAACACACTCTCTATTGTGTGCCTTGAGCTTCCTTCGTCTTCTCCAAACTGTGTGTTTTTCTCTGCAACCCTAATTCCAACAATTGACAAGCTAATGGATGTTGAATTCATCTATGAAATAGAGCATACAGATTGGGTGTCGCCCATTGTGGTTGTCCCCAAAAAGAACGAAAAATTGCAAGTGTGTGTAAACCTCAAAAAGGTAAATGCAGCCACCATAAGGGACAGTTATCCCTTGCCGATCACAGAACATGTACTTGAGAGGGTGGCCGGGAAACGGGCTTATTCCTTTCTAGATGGGTTTTCAGGGTATAACCAACTGGCAATTGCAATAGAGGATCAACACAAAATAGCGTTTGCAACAGAATGGGGAATATATGTGTATAGAGTTATGCCTTTTGGCTTAACTAATGCCCCAGCTACCTTTCAAAGGTTAATGACGCATGCGTTCAAAGAATACCTGAGAATATTCTTAGAAATATACATGGATGATCTTTGTGTACACTCTCTCCTACGTGAGGAACATATAAACCATTTACAAAAGGTATTTGAGAAGTGCAGAACATATCGAATCTGTCTTAACCCGAAAAAGTGCATTTTTATGGTTAGATAAGGATGCATTTTAGGACATATTGTCTCAAGAAATGGCATAACCACTGACTTAGACAAAATCAAAGTCATAGCAGACTTGCCCAAGCCTACTAACGTGAAACAAGTGCAATCCTTCATGGGACACTGCGGATATTATCAAAGATTCATATATATGTATGCAGTCATCGCACAACCTTTGTACCGTTTGTTAGTCAGTTTCGACTGGACTGAGGAGTGTGAAACTTCATTCCAAAATCTGAAGGAAAACCTTGTATCCGCACCTATACTTAAAGCACCGGATTGGAAAAAGATATTCCATGTTCACATTGATGCTTCTACATATGCAATCAGGAGTATTCTGGCTCAACCTAGAGACAAGACAATGGATTTTCCAGTTTGTTACAGTTAAATAGTGCGGAAAAGAACTACACGACCACCGAAAGAGAGGGGTTAGGAATGATTTATGCTGTAAAGAAATTCCGGCATTATTTGCTCGCAAACAAATTTGTGTTTTTCACAGATCATCAAGCTCTTTTGTATATGGTAAATAAACTATGCAATACAGGGAGAATTGTACGATGGTTTATTATATTGCTAGAGTTTGATTTCACACTGGTGGTCAAAAAGGGTAAAACACATCTACGGGCGGATCATCTATCAAGGATACAAAACAGAGAAGCTCCTGAAGGAGTAGATGATGACATACCAGATGCTTATCTTTTCAATATTGAAATGATACCCGAATGGTCTCAGGAAATTGTTAGCATTCTTTCCTTTGGAGGGAGGTTTGATAACAAGGAAGACAGATCCAAATAGCAAACAATTAGACAAACAAAAAACTTTTAGTTAATTGTAGGACGTCTTTATCATCTAGGATCGGACCAGATTCTACGATTGTGTATAAATCCGGAGGAATCCGAGTGTTATCTTGAAGCATGTCCAGGATTGTGCATTTCATTGTTCAACAATGAAAACACACCAGAGACTGAAACAGTTAGTGGTTTATTAGCCAACTATGTACGCGGACACACATGCTTATGTTAACAATTGTACTATATGTAGTGTCAAACGACCAGTGGATCACGCGACATTGATTCAGGTAAACATTGCACCTGCATGGAGTCAATATATCATTGATTTCTTAACCACAAGGACATTCCCTGAAAACATAACAAAAGCACGGAAAAGGGCTATAGAGCTAGAGGCTCGCAACTTTAGTTTAATTGGGAACCAACTCTATAAGCGAGGGAAGGACAATCAACTTAGAATTTGTGCAAGTGAAAGTGAATACCTGATGATTCTAGAACACGCACATGGAGGAATAAGTGGAGGCCATTTTTCAAACGATAAGTGTCATAATAATCAATATCTAATTCTCCTAAATGATTTTCTCATATTAAACTGATCATTTAATGTGGGGAAGTGCCAAGGGAGAAAAAGCTAGAATATTGGTTAAGTTAGCAGACCGGCCACAGTAGGGATCCAAAGGAGGGAAAATAGGGATCCAAAGGGGGGGCCATCTGCAAAAGAGCCATGTGAAACAACGGGCTAAAAAGACCCTAAGGTTCAGCCCATTAAGACTTCCAAAATGCTAAGGTTCCAAAATTCAAAGGTTGTGTCCAAAGGTCAACCTTAGGGAAAATTGGATGCTTAGTGTGTGCCCAAAAAGTCTTTCTACATCCCTACATGGGAGGGGGCGAGCCCCAAAGCTAGGGGATGAGAGAGAAAGCCACACACACACACACAGGCTCCCTTTACACAAAGGGAATGAGGGACACATGTCAGCTCCCTAGGCCAGATGCCCACAAGGTATGCCCAATTCCTATTGGAAGACCCTTGAAGTGGACCAATGAGAATTAGGCTAGAGTAAATCTAGTTTAATTAATTTAAAAACATTTAATAAAAGAAACCAATAAGAATTAAGTGTCCTAGAAGACTATTGGGCAGTCTCCCAAGGGGTCCAATGAGCATTCAGGAGCCCCATGGCTTGCCTGATTCCTATTGGCCAGGAGGCAAAGGGGTCCAATGAGAGTTTAGTTTAATTATTTAATTATCTAAAGCTCTCACAAAAGGGGAAAGGGGGACACATGTCAGAAGGCTATCACTTATGCTGCTTAATCCCTATTGGCTTGACCTGGGGAGGTCCAATGAGGCAAAAGCCAGACTAACTTAGCAGCTAGGGCTCGCCCAAGAGAGAGAGGGGGCTGATTTTTGCTTGGCATTGACACACACACTCTCACACTTGACCATGTGTGAAGGGAAAATACTCTATCTCCTCCCAAGCTTTAATGGAGAGCTCATCACCTACTCCAAGCTTGTGAGATAGAAGCCTACATCAACACTCTCTTGGCATGTGGATGCAAATCCAACCAAGAGCCAAGCTTCAATGCATGCTCATCTTCTCTACCAAGCTAATTACTAAGCTAAGCTATGCTAATATGAGTGATTATGTGAGGAGATGTACTTCTTTCTCGTAAGATACTTCTTTTTCCTCTCAATCTACTCTCATACCCTGCTAGCTCTCACCATCTTCGAAGGTGTGTGAGGTCTTGGGTCTGAGAACGGGGATAATTCAAGTTGTGTTTGATTAAGTGTTTTGCTTGGTGTATGAAGCTTCCATCTTCATTGCACTAGCTCGTCTTGAAGGAACACAAAGAATTGTATTGTACAATGTCTCTCTTGATGGGAGAAACCATAATACAAAGCCTTTTGGAGGGGGGACCGGCTCCATGCAAATCCGGTCCTCAACTGTTGTCAATAGCTTAATTGCTCTCTCTTTTGAAAGTATTGTCGATGCTATCTAACTAGGTGTTATGCTTTTTGTTGCTCTCTCCACCCAAGCACTCTTGTAATTCTCATTAGGAATCAACTCTAATGAAATGCTCACTATGTTCATGCTAATTTCCGCTACACATAAGATTTTAGGCCATTAAATGTTACATTGGTATCAGAGCTCAAGGTTTCTCTTTTCTTGCTCAAGAAGGGAGGTCCTCAAGCTAGCTACAAATGGTTGGTATTATTAATTGCCTGTGAGTAAGTAGAATAGGGATTTTTCAGCCTTGCAGTGCGCCTGCCTTTGTGCAGTTAACGGGGCATCACCGTCGAGAGCTATGGTCTTAATAGTGGAGTCCTATGGGGCTTGCCTACGGCTTAACCACTATTGAGCTATTAGAAGCTTGACAGGAGCCGGTGCTGTTTTGGTGTCGAAAGAACCTCTCTTCTATTCCTTGCAATTAATGGTATTCGAGCCGTGGGTACAGTAGCTTGAGTGCTTTTTCTAAAGGGGTAAAGAGGAGTAGCAACTAGGGCTTGAAGTGCCAAAGTACACCTAAAAAGTTTACACCTAAAAGTTGTTAGAATGGCTGACAATATTAAAGAGAGTGAAATTAATGTTGATAACTTTGATTTTGCTCATGAGCAAGCTACTAATGATGCTTCAATGCTTGTTAATTATCTTGTTTCTAGGCTTCAACAAGCCATGGGCAATCCATCTCTCCAAAGTGAAGTGCAACGGCAGCTCCGTGCTCACGGGATTCTCCAAGCTCATCACCATGACGAGAGAACACCTAGGAAGCCTCCTTGTGAGACTACCAAAAGAGGTCTCTCTCCGATTCGGGAAGAAGAAGAGAATCCATATGAAGGGCTCAAGAACTTACTTCTTGATGATGCATCTCCTTCCCAAAGGAGAACTCAAGAGCCTCCACCGAAGGAACGAGAAAGAAGCGAGTCTCCCGCCACCTCGGCGGAGATGGCTCCACGAAGACGGCGGGCTAAACGCTCTCCATCACCACCAAAGCGGAGAAGACCATCACACTCTTCTCCACGCCATAATTCAAAGAGGGATGATAAAAAGCAAGAGAAGAAAAAGGCGAGAAAGAGGACACCCTCTTCTCCATCTTCTTTATCCTCTTCCTCTTATGAAAGCTATGGTGAAGACGACAAAGATCAAGACAAGAAAAAGGCGAGAAAGAGGTCACCCTCTTCTCCACCTTCTTCAAATTCTTCATCTTCTGAAGAAAGTGATGGTGCAACTTTTGAACCATCAAAAAGAAGAGGCCATAGGAAATCCTATGCCGCATGGAAGAGGTCGTCCAAGCTGAAGAAATTCAAAGAGGGAGGGAAGAGCATCTCTTTCCTTACCTATGATGGCACCTTCGGTGCTACAGACAAAGTTTTGGCCTTTATCCAACAATTCGATGCGGCGTTTGGAGATGAGGGCTTCACGGAGTCCTCTAAGCTACGCCATGTAGCTATGCACTTTCAAAAGTCCGCCAGACAATGGTGGTCTAGCCTACGAGCCAACGGTGAAGCTCCACGAACATGGAAGGCTTTAAGAGCTTCCATTATGAAGCAGTTTTTGGCCACCGATGCCAAAGACAAAGTACTCACCGAATGGCGAAGCTTAAAGCTCTCTCCCAATGAATCCATCCACAAATATGTAGACAAGTTTTGGGACCTACAACTCAAAGCCACTGTCTTCAAAAAGTTGGATTTTGGAGAGCAAAAGCAACAATTTTGTGCGGGCTTAACCGAAGAAATGGCGGAGTATGTCAACTCCCAAAGGCCACGTACCATATCGGCGGTAATACACCATACTATGGTGGCCTCGCGAATCAATTTCCAAACGGGGGGTAAAAGAAATAATAAGCCCCCGGAAAACAAAGGTTCCAATGAGCCTAAGGGGAAGGACAATGTCCAAAAGTCTCCTAAGGGCAATTCCAACAAAGCTAAAGAGAAGGGAGTTTACAAAGGAAAGAATAAACTCTCTCCTGAAGAGCTTGAGCGTTATCGTAAAGATAACCGGTGTTTCAAGTGCGGCGAACAAGGGCATGCGTACCGCGCTTGTCCCCAAAAGAACAACCGCCAAGATCCTCCTAGAGCTTCTTTGGTTGAAATCCAAGAGGAGGAGATTCACCAAACTCACCACAAAGGATCTCCTCTATGCCATGCTTGGGGAAAGGTAAGAGAACATGATGCTTTTATTCTCTTTGACCCTGGTTCTACTCACAATTTCATATCTATGGAGTTAGCCACCAAGCTAGGCATACAATCCTACGAGATGGGAGATATCCTACCCGCAGACAGTGCCTTCAAGGGGCAAGAAGCTTCAGTCACTCCCTTAATCGGGAAATTGAGGCTTCATGTCCAAGGCTATGTGGACAAAGAGGATTTCTTTATCTCTCCTCTCAAGCATGAGGATGTAATCCTAGGGGCACCATGGTTTGACCGTCTGGCTGCCCATGTTAAATTTCCTGAAAGGAGAATCTCCTTTAAGTTCAGGGAAAAGGACATGTATATAGATGCTAGGGAGATGGGTAACACCATCCCCATTGTACATACACCAGCTTTCAACAAGTCAATAAAGAGCTCTATTTCCGTGTACATGATTTTTGTTAAAGATTCTCAAAATGAACCTAATGCTTTAGCAAAAGAAAATAAAAGCAACCAAAAGGAATTAGAGTTATCCAATTTTCTCAAGGGGTTTCAAGATGTCTTTATTGACGACATCCCTTGTGAGCTACCTCCTAAACGAGGTAATGACGACCATGCAATTGAACTTCTTCCAGGAAGTTCACCGCCTAACAAACCTCCTTATAGAGTTTCTCAAGCTCAACAAGAGGAGATTATGCGGCAAGTGCATGAGTTAATTGAGAAGGGCATGGTTAGGCCTAGCTCATCTCCATTTTGCTCACCTGTGCTATTAGTGCAAAAGAAAGACGGCACATATCGTATGTGTGTCGACTATAGAGCACTAAATAGGATCACTATCAAGAATAGGTTTCCCGTTCCACGGGTAGAAGACCTATTTGATAAGCTACAAGGATCGACCTACTTCAGTAGGATTGACCTAAAAAGTGGCTATCATCAAATAAGGATAGTTGATCAAGACATTGTAAAGACCGCATTTCGTACTACATTTGGTCTTTACGAATACATTGTCATGCCTTTTGGCTTGACTAATGCACCAGCCACATTTAACCGCTTGATGGAGAAGCTGTTCAGACCTCATCGAACCTTCACTGGAGTGTTCTTTGATGATATTATCATCTACTCTAATTCATTAGAGGAACATAAGCAACACCTCCAGGTAATATTTCAAGTTTTAAGAGAGAATAAACTTTATGTTAATCGAAAGAAAAGTGAATTTTTCTTGCAAGAGATTCAATATTTAGGTCACATTATCTCTCAAGATGGAATCCAAATGGATCCATCCAAGTTAGAGGTAATAAAAGGATGGCCTAAACCAAGGAATCTTCATGAACTAAGAAGCTTTATAGGTATGTGTGCATACTATAGACGCTTCATAGAAAAGTTCTCACAAATTGCGGGACCATTACATGACCTAACAAAGAAAAATGTTAGGTATACGTGGTCTGCTAAGGAGAACAATGCTTTCGAAAAGCTTAAAGAAAAGCTTATCTCTCAACCTGTGCTTACACTACCGGATCTCTCAAAACCATTTGAGGTCCAATGTGATGCTTGTGGTGATTGCCTTGGGGCTGTTTTGCTCCAAGAAGGGCACGCCATAGGCTATGAGAGTCGAAGGCTCGACCCTGTTGAGCAAGCTCTAGGCATATACGAAAAAGAACTCCTTGCAGTTCTACATGCCTTAGACTCATGGAAGCACTATTTATTGGGGACTCCTTTCATTCTGCGAACGGATCACCAAAGTCTTAAGTACTTCATGACGCAGACCAAGCTCTCCGACAAACAAATGAGGTGGGCAAATTTCCTTTCGCAATTTCATTTTCATATTGCTCACATTGCTGGCAAGCATAATCAAGTAGCCGATGCACTCTCAAGACGACCGAGAGTGAATGCGGTTTCCATAGCAACTCACAATGATCTATCTTTAATGATAGATGAGTATGCTATTGATCCCGATTTTAGAGATGTGATTTCAGCCCTTGCCTTAGGGAAGAAAGAAGAACCATTTACTTTACAAGATGGTTATCTTCTCTATGGCAATAGACTATGCGTTACTAACTCACTACGTGAGAAAGTAATGTATGAATCTCATGCTCCCCCATATGCGGGGCATAGAGGGATTCAGTCTACCCTAAAGGGAATTGAAACATATTTCTATTGGCCTACCATGAAAGTGAACATACATGAGTATGTTTCCAAATGTGTGGTATGTCAAAAGACAAAATTTGATAGAGGGAAGCAACTTGGATTGCTTCAACCCTTGCCAATCCCTAATTCACCATGGGAGAGCATATCCATGGATTTTATCTTTGGATTGCCTAAGTCTATCCATGGGAATACGGGAATATGGACGATAGTAGACAGGTTCAGTAAACAAGCTCATTTTATACCTGTCAAAAAGACTATCAAAGCCCATCAAATGGCAACCCTCTTCATTTCGCAAATTTTCAAGTACCATGGCTTGCCAATGTCCATAGTGTCGGATAGAGATCCTAGAATGACCAGTAATTTCTGGAAGGCTCTCTTTGAGAATTTAGGAACAAGGCTAAACTTCTCTTCGGCCTATCATCCACAAACTGATGGCCAAAGTGAAATAGCTAACCTAACTATTCTCGATCTACTAAAAGCCTATGTAACGGAAGTAGATCAAAGATCCCAATGGGAGAAGTACTTACCCTTAGTAGAGTATGCTTACAATAACACTGTACATACTTCTACAGGAAAAGCACCTTTCGAGGTAATTGAGGGAAGATCAAAAAGTCCCTTGCTACTTAAGGTACATGGGAAGATCTTCGCTGCAGATGAGTATAGCCGAGACCTACAAGAATCTTTCCAAAAGATTAAGGATGCTATCTCTATCTCACAGCAAAGGCAAAAGGCTGCTGCTGACAAGCACAGAAGAGCCCAAGCCTTTAAAGAAAACAATTGGGTCTTGTTAAAGTTTCCCAAGGCTCGATTAAGGCACACGACGGGCAAGAATCCTACGGGCCACCAAAAGTACTATGCTAAACTAGCAAAAAGGTACTATGGTCCCTTCCAGATTCTTAGGCCAATCAATGAGATGGCCTATCAACTTAAGTTGCCCAATCATTGGCTCATACACAATGCTTTTCATGTGAGCCTCTTAAAGCCTTACAAAGAAGAGCCACCTCAAGAACCAACTATTGAAGACCCACCGGAGATCGAGGACCACGAGGAGGTGCTGCAGCCCGAGTCCATTCTCCGACATGAAGACAAGGTATTAAGAGGCGGTAAGACTATCCGACGATATCTTATTAAGTTTAAGAATTATCCTTTTGAAGATGCTAGATGGATGCAAGGCATACAATTAAAGGATAACCTAAACCTTGTCAATGCTTACAATGCTTCCCAAGAGTAAGCAAATGTACAAAATGTTAAAAATGAACAAAAATTTTTGTCTTATAAGACTCTCTTTTTCTTTATTTGTGCACAAAAATGAAGTAGTATGCATGCTTAGATCAAGTTTGCGGAGACGACGTCTCCCGAACACCAAGTAGAGCTTGTCACTCTACTATGGAAGACTGATAGGACTAATGTGCAGACATGCTTGCGGCAGCCTCAGGCTCTCAAGCGCCAAATGGACTAGTCATCCATTATGGAATGATGTCGTAGGGTAACATAGGGATCCTCTACCCGCTAAGAAAAGGACTCATGCATATGCTTTATCTTCTCTACACCATAGTCGAGGACGACTATGATTTCAAGAGAGAGGTAATGTCATAATAATCAATATCTAATTCTCCTAAATGATTTTCTCATGTTAAATTGATCATTTAATGTGGGGAAGTGCCAAGGGAGAAAAAGCTAGAATATTGGTTAAGTTAGCAGACCGGCCACAGTAGGGATCCAAAGGAGGGAAAATAGGGATCCAAAGGGGGGGCCATCTGCAAAAGAGCCATGTGAAACAACGGGCTAAAAAGACCCTAAGGTTCAGCCCATTAAGACTTCCAAAATGCTAAGGTTCCAAAATTCAAAGGTTGTGTCCAAAGGTCAACCTTAGGGAAAATTGGATGCTTAGTGTGTGCCCAAAAAGTCTTTCTACATCCCTACATGGGAGGGGGCGAGCCCCAAAGCTAGGGGATGAGAGAGAAATCCACACACACACACAGGCTCCCTTTACACAAAGGGAATGAGGGACACATGTCAGCTCCCTAGGCCAGATGCCCACAAGGTATGCCCAATTCCTATTGGAAGACCCTTGAAGTGGACCAATGAGAATTAGGCTAGAGTAAATCTAGTTTAATTAATTTAAAAACATTTAATAAAAGAAACCAATAAGAATTAAGTGTCCTAGAAGACTATTGGGCAGTCTCCCAAGGGGTCCAATGAGCATTCAGGAGCCCCATGGCTTGCCTGATTCCTATTGGCCAGGAGGCAAAGGGGTCCAATGAGAGTTTAGTTTAATTATTTAATTATCTAAAGCTCTCACAAAAGGGGAAAGGGGGACACATGTCAGAAGGCTATCACTTATGCTGCTTAATCCCTATTGGCTTGACCTGGGGAGGTCCAATGAGGCAAAAGCCAGACTAACTTAGCAGCTAGGGCTCGCCCAAGAGAGAGAGGGGGCTGATTTTTGCTTGGCATTGACACACACACTCTCACACTTGACCATGTGTGAAGGGAAAATACTCTATCTCCTCCCAAGCTTTAATGGAGAGCTCATCACCTACTCCAAGCTTGTGAGATAGAAGCCTACATCAACACTCTCTTGGCATGTGGATGCAAATCCAACCAAGAGCCAAGCTTCAATGCATGCTCATCTTCTCTACCAAGCTAATTACTAAGCTAAGCTATGCTAATATGAGTGATTATGTGAGGAGATGTACTTCTTTCTCGTAAGATACTTCTTTTTCCTCTCAATCTACTCTCATACCCTGCTAGCTCTCACCATCTTCGAAGGTGTGTGAGGTCTTGGGTCTGAGAACGGGGATAATTCAAGTTGTGTTTGATTAAGTGTTTTGCTTGGTGTATGAAGCTTCCATCTTCATTGCACTAGCTCGTCTTGAAGGAACACAAAGAATTGTATTGTACAATGTCTCTCTTGATGGGAGAAACCATAATACAAAGCCTTTTGGAGGGGGGACCGGCTCCATGCAAATCCGGTCCTCAACTGTTGTCAATAGCTTAATTGCTCTCTCTTTTGAAAGTATTGTCGATGCTATCTAACTAGGTGTTATGCTTTTTGTTGCTCTCTCCACCCAAGCACTCTTGTAATTCTCATTAGGAATCAACTCTAATGAAATGCTCACTATGTTCATGCTAATTTCCGCTACACATAAGATTTTAGGCCATTAAATGTTACAATAAGACCGAAAAATTTGTCTTAACCGTAGGAATATGGTGGCCTACATTGCATATGGATGCTGAAGAGTTTGTAAAGTGTTGTGACGCTTGTCAACGCACCAAGGTGCCAATAAAGAGAGATGAGATGCCACTACGGCCAATGATGGGAGCAAGGGCATTTGCAAAATGGGGCATTGATTTTGTGGGGCCTATTTCACCCCCTGCATATCGCACCCATACCCAATATATCATTGTGGCTACGGACTATCTCACAAAATGGACGGAAGCCAAGGCAAACCAAAAAGCTGACGTACGAACCACTACACAATTTTTGTATGAGAATGTCTTTGTACGATACGGTTTACCAATAGAAATTGTCAGTGATCGAGGAACACATTTTCTTAATGAAGTCATTGAATATCTGCTAGAGGAACTCATGGTCATACATAGAAAATCTGCTCCATATCATCCACAGGCAAATGGACAAGCTGAGGCCACAAATTAAACACTGTGCACGGTTCTTACTAAAATTGTATCAGAGTCAAGAATAGACTAGGATCAGAAGTTACACTCAACACTATGGGCATACAGGGTAGCTTACAAAACATCAATAGGAACGACACCGTACAACATGGTGTTTGGCCTAAATGCTATATTACCCATAGAGTTTTTAATTCCAACTCTACGAGTAGCGAAACGCTTAGAATGGACAAGGCATGAGCTCTCTTCAAGAATAGATGATCTTGAAAAGCTAGATGAACTTCGCTTACGAGCTGTAGCTTCGATCTATGCTAAAAAAAGAAGGCAAAAAGAGTTTTTTGGCAAGCATGTGCGCACGAAAGAGTTCAAAATAGGTGATTCAGGCAAAAAGAGTATAATGTGCAGATAGATTGGAATGCGAATGTAGTTAAGATTCAGCATGCACAAGAACAACAGGTGATATTCTTTGCTCAGCAACCCCGAAAGAACCAGATGGCAGCAACATCGACATTGGAAAAAGAGCCAAAAGGAAGGGTGCCACTAAAGAACAACATGGTACCCAAGGCTAACAAACAGGGTACTGCCAACTTTGCTCCCTACAAGCATACAAAGTCACCGAATGCAGTGAAAAGATCAAGGTTACCAACACAAGAAAGACAAGTATGGGTGCGGAAGGATAGAGCTGGCGTGGCAGACAAACCACAATACAACAAAAGAAATCAAAAGAAGCAGATAGTTCAACCAAAAACCAAGGGAATAAAACAGATATGGATCCCAAAGAAAATGCTCAGCAACAACTTAAATGCGACTCGCATTTGGATCCCAAAACCGAAGCAACAGGAACTCCCTTCAGTACAAGCAACATCGGAAGGCAGACAATTGCATATGAAACCGGCAAACCGATCTATGTGGCCGCCAAGCAGCAGCAAAACCATGACAACCGAGGAAGTAGAAATACACCTACAAAAACCGGCAAGACAAAGCTACAAATGGAAAGCAAAGGAGACAAGGTCTACGGCCAATTCCGACACGAAAATTCTCTCCAAGGAGACAACTACGGCCAACCACGCGACTTTTACAAGAAAGACTTACAACTTTTACTTGCAAATAAAATCAGCTGACCAAATCAACAACAAACAGGAAACCTCGACGGAAAATGCCAATAAGCATCTTGCTTATACCCTTCTCTTGAACAACATTAATTTTTCCATGCATTGACGAATATGCATAATATAGGGCCACATTACACGGCCAAGCACTAGCACAATTTTTTCAACCCATGCACGACACATACACTGAGGCGATACCTTGTCATCCGGGAGGACTCTGGCTAGGAGGGGCGGGGAGGCATTCTCAAATGCGGACCCAATGGCAGAAAGAGCAAAAAAGGGCATGTTTTTCGACTATTTTAAGGGTTGTCGTTTGATTGTGAAATTTTCTGGACTAACCGAAGTACATATGCTCTGATACAGCATGAATAGACAAGTATATGGGACCAAACGCCAAATCACGCCCCTAGGTGTGTGTATATAAGTAAAAATAGCCATTTTTTGGGCAAAATATTCATAAAACGGAGAAATCTGACCATAAAAATTGCATGTGAATATATATAATATTTTGCGGTGATATTTTTTATTTATTATGATTTTTGGGATTTTTTGGGTTTGATTTGCTATTTTCCTTTTAATTTTACTAATTTTCGGCAGAAAAACTTCAAAAATACAAAAAGCAGGTGAAAAACGATCGTAATAAAAAACAAAAAATATGGGGATGACCAGTGACTATAGGACAACCTATGGTACAATGGGAATGCAATTATGAAACTGGAGCGGAAAGCGTGTTTTGGCCAGATTTTGACCGAAACGTCAAATTTCTCGGAAACTGGGCAAATGGAGTCCAAATCAAGAAATTTTTAAGCCTAAACCGCATCTCACAAGAAGTTGGGAGCACATGTCAAATTTCATGAAAAGTGGTTCGGGGACCCCCCATTATAAAAAATTTTCACTTCATTTTAAGCTCATTTCCACTATTGACTTTTGAGAGAGAGCTTCCGCCACCTAGAGCGAACAGAACTTCCAGCAGCTTCTACGACACGCACGACTACCCAACAGGCTCCAGACATGAGAGGTAGGCTCACCACCTTGAGCTTTTCGCGCATGTTTGTCGTTTTGTCGTGAACTAGCGGAGGGTTCACACAGAAAGCGAGCAGTAGAGACCTACAAGTAGAAGTGGCCACCTAACGGCTAACCCAAAAGCAATGAGACTTCATCATCAGCTTACCCTAGCATAGGATACCAGTCTTAGATGCCCAAAGGCAGTAGAAAACTACCGGAAAAAACCCTAATTCCTAGAGCCCCGCAAGCGACCACCAAATGGGAAATCGGCGGAAAGGCACCCAAATGCTACCAAAATTCGTGGGTAGGAGCATCTCGACATGCTCGACAAGTCTATGTAGTCCACATGACCAAAAGGTGACCCGAAGCGGCACTAAACTTCAGAAACGGCATCAGACACACAAAGCGTCAAATAGCTCTTACGGCCAAACCGCATGTCCGTTTGCCACCAAACTTCACGAGCAGCTTTCCTAGACCATCAACAACCAATTCCTATGGTGGTAGTCCACCACAAATCATCGATGACATGTAAATGCAACCACAGGTACTTCTAGAGCGACAAATTGCCAAATGGAGCTCCGGTGAAGCCAAAGTCGACAAAAACCAGACGGCAAGGATCCCTAAGGGATCGGGAAGCTATGGAGACCAACATCAAGAAATTTCATCGCCGAAAAGCACTCCAAAAGTCAGAAAAAGGCTCGGAGGCTCTGAAATCCACACAGGGAGTTACTTTCTATCTATTTGGCTTTTTTGTTGAAATAGGGCTTAAAAGGGACTCAGGGGGACTAAGGGCAGGCACCAGTAGCAGTCTCCACAAAACTTTCATCAGAAGACATCCTACGCGTAGGATGCCTCAAGGCCATTTCTGGGCACCAACCCCAACATCTCTCATCACACACATTTTCTAAATAGCCTTTACGTGCTAGCCACTAAGTTTCACCACATATGGCCAAAAATTGACCTCATAGGCATGAAAAAATGCAAAGTTAGGGCCTAGAGGCAATAATGGACCATAGACCTGTCAATACTTGTCCAAATCACATGAAACTTGCACAATACATTCATGAGCACATTGCCAACCAATCTGTGTGGTCACATGCAAAAAATGTTGAAATAGACATCCTACGCGTAGGATGTCTAAATGACATTTTTGGCCCAGAGATGATGTTTTTCAATTCCAGATCTCTTCATATAACCCTCAAGAGCTCATATATCAAGTTTCAAGCCATTTTAATCATTTTTGACCCCCAACACCTCCAAGATACACTTTTTGGAGCCTGAAAACACTACACATGGTCTTACCAACATCAATTCTTGTCCAAATCAAAATCCAAGAGCATGGCCATGTTCCACAGGCCAAGAGCTACCCACATAACAAATCTCAAGCTATTTTGATGAAAAAGACATCCTACGCGTAGGATGTCTCTAGCATAATTTTGACCTTCTATGCAAGAAATGACATCATGGGAGCCATTACCATGGTGCAAGGAGCCCATATATCAAATTCCAACCCATTCGAATATCATTTGCCACCTGTTGTGGACATCCTACCCAATTTGTGAGCCTAAAGCCTGATTCTGCCCAAAAATGCACATTTTGATGCCCAAACCCAATTTCAATCACATAGCCATGTTGCACAGGGGCCACCAGCCTGCCAGAATTATATTGTGAGCACATGTAGGGTTCCCAAGTTCCTTTTAAGTTTTATTTTCAATTTTCAAGTCATTTGGATAGTTAAAACTCAGTTTCTCAACTGATAAGGAAAAAACGCTAACTTCGGACTACTGAGTGCAACAGGATCTATGGCAGCCGCAAAATCACCGGCAAAGAAGAAGAGGATGACCATAAAAGACTATTTGGA
Source organism: Adiantum capillus-veneris (assembly GCF_014529385.1). Classification (NCBI taxonomy): domain Eukaryota; kingdom Viridiplantae; phylum Streptophyta; class Polypodiopsida; order Polypodiales; family Pteridaceae; genus Adiantum; species Adiantum capillus-veneris. The sequence continues at coordinate 126,217,401 of NC_140958.1, forward strand.
AGAGGTGGAGCTGTTTGTCATCCCAGAAGGAACTCTACAGCCAACCAGCACGTGGATTCAAGAGGACGTGCTAGAGTCCAATGATTTGAAGATCTACCAAGGCGTGTTCAAAGACACTGAAAGAAATGTAGTAGAGCTACCCATGCTACCGCGGGAGCTCAATGAGTTTGTCAGAAGCAAGATGGCAGAGTACCTGGAGAAGATAGATCTCCATAATTATTTTGAAGATGTGCCAGTTGGAATTGACATAAAAAGAGTATGGGAACTTGTGGCTACAATCAAAAAAGATGGAGTGGCCAGAGTTACGGATATGCAAGGCAAGCCGAACACTGTGATTGTAATCACAGAGAAAGTAGTGGCAGCCGCACTAGACCTCTCCAACAAAGGGGATAGTGTAACTAAAAGAAGAGATGAAGTCAAGGTGTACTCTGAAAAGAAGAGCAACTACAGCTTTGAAGACATTGCAAACCCTAAAGTGGCTATCATGAGCCAGCTATATAACCAGTATTTCCACATGTGTACAGCGGCGGCCACAGAAGTACAGAATGCTGCCTGAGCAATTGCCACAACCTTCACCTGGGCAATGCAGAAGAGCAAGCCGAAGGTGATCAACTATGTTGCTTATATCCATGACAATCTGGTGAAGATGGGCAACAAGAACCCCACCTACATTGTGTCGGGTGAGCTGATCATGAAAGTGGTTTATGGGGCATTGCACGCCAAGGGAAGATGGCCTGACCCTCCATCACAGAATGATTGGCTAAGGCTCAAGGAAGATAAGGAAGAGGAACAGCCCAAAGCACCCAAAGTTGCCACAAGGTTGAAGCGCCGGTTAGAGACCGTGCAAGAGGAGCAGCCAGAGTTGAAGAAAGGAAAGAAAGAGAGTGTCCAAGTGCCGATCAAAGAGACAAAATCACAGAAAGTGGCACGGCTAGAGCGGCTAAAACAAAGCTTCAGAGCCGAAAGAGCCCTCAAGGGAGATTTGAGCGAGCTATGGAAGCTATCACTAGAAACCATGCCGGGATCATCCCGAAGGGTGCACAGAGATAGGTTTGAAGATTATATCAAAAATTTTGAGATCGTGGATGCTACGGCAAAAAATATCCCAAATGTACCATTTACAGAAGCATAAGTGGATGAAGTACGATGGCAACTGCTAGAAGAGCAGGAAGGCCAAGAGAGAGAGAGAGAGAAAGACAAAGGCGGACAGGGACTTCAAGAAAAAGCCGGCAACTCCACCGTCAAGCCCGGAGTCCAGCCCACCGCCATCACCACCTCCTCGTAGCCCTCCACAAACCCAACAAAAGGAGGAGCTAGACGAATCTGAAGATCAAGAAGATTCAAGGTAAGAACAGAGCCATGAGCAAGAGCAAAAAGAAGAAGCTAAGCCCAAAGATGAGCAGCCAAAGCCAGATGAAGCAAGGTTTAACACGTTTCTTGATCTACTAGCTGCTGGGTATTCAAAAGAAGAGGCAGCCAGAGTAGCATTTGACTTGGCAAGCACAGGACCCAAATAACAGAAGCAGAGCCTGCGGTTAGTGGAAATGAAAGAGATGGCCACTGATACAGTGGACCTGCAGCCACCCACCAATGATTGGGATGTGGTGATGAACAAGCTAACCGGGCTCAGGGCACAATCAATGGCCACGGAAAGTGAGATGGCTAATCTCAAAGCCAATGAAGTTCTGATCAAATCTGAAGTTGACTCTCTCCAAAAACAAAGCCAAGGGCATATAGAGAAGGAAGCAGAGCTGCAAGCCAGTCTGGCCACTGCATTGCAAAGATGCCAAGAGATGGAAAGAGAAAATCAGGCAGAAGGTCAAAGACTGCAAGGAGCTGAAGACGAATACAGAAAACTCAGCAAGGCAATGACAGATGCAAAGAGGGAAAGGGATAACCTAACCCTACAACTTGCTGAAGAATCCAAGGAAGTGGAAACACTGAGAAATGCCAAGGAAAAGGCAAAGCTAGAGAATGAGGCGAGCCAGGATGAGGTCATCGAGCTTAAAGACCAGATGAAAGTGAAAGACCAAACCATCCAACGGCTACGAGCATCTCCTGCTAGAGTCAGAGCTACTAGCTTGACTCACACCGCTTCATAGAGTCAACTTTAGGAAGAACAAATGAAGAGCTCCAAAAGGAGTTAACCGTAGAGAAAAAGCAGAGGCTGATGATGGCCAAGGGGTCAGTGGTCATGCTAACCCGCAAGCAATGCAGAATGAGCTAGAAACCATCAAGAGAAATCTCGAAGAGGCGGAAAAAAAAAATGCCGACCTAAACGACCTACTTGTGATATGGGAGAACAAGCTGAAGCAAAAAAGAAGACCTTCCAGCAACAAACAGAAGAGCAGTTTAGCACAGGGCCAGCAACCATGGAAGGAATAGACTTAGAGAATGTGGCAGATTCTGTGGACACACCCATGCAAGATGAAATCCTTGTAGGACCCTCTCAAGAGCCACAATATCTAACACAAGAAGAAGAAGAGAAGCTACGAAAGACCATAGAAGCGAAAATCAGAGACACGACCAAAGAAGCCTTGGAATGGGAGCAGAGGGTCTTTAAATCAATGACTATTTAGAAGATAGACACTAGCAACCTTCGGCGTGAATGGCTACAGCCCTCTCTCCCATATCCTCTGCTAAAGTACGAAGCTGCCACAATCAACAAAAGAATCAGAGAGGAGCCAACAGTGCCACTGTACAAAGCAGACATCTCCAAGCATGAAGGGGTAAAGTTGACAGTCGACTCTCAACCCACGTGGAGAAAGGCATGGCTGACAAAATATCCACAGTATCTAATCCATCTGGTAGAGGCACCTAAAGTCATCAGAGATAACCTAAGTTTCTGCCCTCTAACAAGGATGCGGACGTGGAAGGCCCATGAGCTATTGCAAAGAAGCCAACCCACTTGGCTAAATTACCCGAAGCTGCCAGGCTTGAAGGCAAGTGAGAGAATAAGTGTTCAATACATGGTGAAAACCCTAACGGGCGCTATCAAATTACTCACTGGCTCGCCTGACCTATCTTGCATTATGATGAGAAAGATTTGCAAAACACTTTTGGCAATCTTCGAGACGTTCAAACCAGGCCAGGCAACAGACAATATCTTCTTCTTTCAAGATACATACAGATGTGCATACGATCTGTCTCGTCAGCCTTCCAAGGAGGTGATACATGCATTGTATCAAAGGATCGTGTTTTTACCATCCTATCACCTCCAGGCCTTTGAAGAAGCTTTCTACACCGGCTTCTTCACAATCAGCACAGATATATTCGGCCCGACACTATTGGCTCAACATGCAAGATATGAGTCACTGCTCAAGATGAGAGAAAGCCTACGATGAAGAAGCAACTCAACAGCCATGTCGGGGACGACATGAACAAGGAGGGGGGGAGTGTTAGAAGCTGGACACACCCTACGGAAAATGACTGCTCGGCGAATTATTTTTTGTAATTATTCATTTATTGAGAAAACCCGACATTTCACCTTTGTAAATATTGGGGCTTACAGAAGTTTCCAGATTGTATCCCAGTTTTGACACTTAGATTGAGTAGATGGTTAAATTGGAACATTAGGGTTTGAGAATTGTAAGGTATTTATACCACTTTTTGACCTTAATGAAAAAACCTTTGTCATTTTTAAAAAAAATTGAAGTCTGTGAGTGAGCGTACTGTGTACGAGAGAGAGTGAGAGCTTCATCTTGACGCTACGCGTGCACCAGTGGTCGAAATCGAGTGCGGAGAAGTACAACGTGTTGCCCTAACAAGAGCTACGCGCCAATAGCTACATTGCACGCGTACGGTCCAGTTTTGTGAGCTCCATCTACGAGCTTCATCTGGTGATTTGGTGAGCATACGTTGTCCGATTTTGCATTGCAATATATCCACACGTTCGCATTGAGTAGAGATACACATTAGGCACTTTAGTTTTCGGAAACGACGACCTGTAAATTTCGGCCAGACATCCTATGTGATTTTGCACCGGGTGTTTTTGGGTGGGGTTTTGGTTCATAGACCTTAGGGAGAGCAACCTATTGGCGTTAGTAGGGTCTCCTTCAAGTTCTGTGACGTTTCGAGATCGTTTGATGGGTGTTCGGCTCTAGAAAGCATTGTAGGAAATCTCCTCTTATGCACTCCTGAAGGCTATAGCTTAGACATTGGGTAGAGACCTTTGTAGGAATTAGTTAGGAGTCGGTCGAGTGTAGGTTGACACCGTATGCTTGCTTCCACGCGCCTGCGGGTCGAGCTTCGTCCTTAGCTGACAAATCTTGTTAGGTGAGTTCTCGCTGTGCTGACGTCCGTCGCAGCGTATCCGTCCAACATCCTTTGAGAATGCTTGAGGTATGGTGTGGACCTAATCTGCTAACTGTTCTTAGCATTGAAGAAAATGTGACACTACGACAAGTGCATGAGGATTTGGAGAATGAAGTTGACCTCAGCTTTGCCTCCAAAATTTCTTTTCTAGTGCAACATGCGAAAGGTAGTATGTTTTGTATGTAAACATTAATGGCTAGTTTAATTATTTCCCTGTTGGTTATCATCACAAAATATTGGTCTAATCTAACTGTTCGATTAAATTTCATGCAGGTGCCTCAAAGAAAGGAGAAGAAGACATTGTACGTAGAGATAAAGGATGACCGACTGTTTCTAGTGCAATGCAACTCTTGATTGAAGAAGGCAGCTCACACAATATATCATATTGCTCTGTACTGTGAATATTGTAGAAAGTTGTTGACAACAAGCTTGCAATCTACATTCATGCGAAAATGCATTGTTAAGGAGTTTCTTGCAAATAAAGCCTGAAAATAGTTATCTTTTCAAAATCCACTCAAGTTGTCTTTACATTGCATTTCATCACACTGCAGTTATACATTGTGCAGTTGTTCGATGTCACTGAAGAGTGCAACGGCATCCTGAAGTTTGTCATCAAGCTAGATGAGTGTGAGCTTGTAAAGGAGACAAAGGTTGAGCAAGTCACTGGATGCAAGCATTGGACCAGATGATCTTTGAAACTTTAGTGTGCAATCTGAGCACAACATTTTCCTTCTTATGACGTTCAAGGTTTGTAGAAGTTATGTTTAAGATAATTTATTGTTATCTTTCAGTTGAATGCTTTCGAATCTACATTGTAAAAAGTTCAAAATTATCCTTTCAGGTGCCCACTGAGAACTTCGATATATTGAATTGGGTTTTTCATCAAATAAACATACCAGAAACAAAAAGCAAATAGAGAAATGGAAAGAAATTGGATGTGGAGGGCATGGGATCCTACAATGTTGAGTGGCACATGGCTGGAGATCTAAACACCTTGCAATGATTGTACAACGTTTCCAAAGGAGCAACAAGCAAAAGCCCTTGCTTGTATTGCATGGGAGGGGTTCAAATCCTTAACAAACCATTTTGGAGGAGAGCTCCGGATAGACATCTGCACGACCCTAACTTTCGACCCATTTTGGATATCCCACTATCTAGAGTACACATATGCACAATGAATGCACTTTGTAGAATCTCTACGTCTGCTTTTCTTGGACCACCCGACCTCTCTCTACAAAGCAGAGGGCAATCTCAGCCTTAGAGATGGCCTTCTTAGAGACGGCCTTCTCAGAAATGGGTTTGAACGGAGGACACATTAAGATAGAGCAGAATGAGAAGATATCGAAAATTGGTCTGGATGTTCCAAAGAAGCTGTCCATTGGTGGTGTGAAATCCTGACTCTTCCTTTCGGTGCCCACAACTGGATGACAACGCAAAAGCCAAAGTGCACAAGAAAGACAAGCATTCAGATACAGTAGGTGGAAAAATCTACACAATGTTGTAGTTGACCGTACAGAAAATGGTGCAGCAAGGACTCGCAAAGCAGCAAAGGTATGGAAAACTTTGGACGGAATATTCAGGTTCTGCGAATTGAATTCATGGTCTAATGGTGACTATACAAATTTCCAAGAAGCCGTGGGGAAGACCTACCACAAAACATTCATAAGTGAGTGGACAAATCAACATATTACTCACTACATGATACTATAATTTTTTTGAAGACATGATAATCTTTTGAAATGTGAATACTCATCCTTATAATGTATGCATGCTTTGTGTGCAACAACACATTATTTGTAACCACATGCCTTGGTTAGCAAGGCAATATGGCAGCTTGGGTGTTTGGTCTACACATGGCATGGAAAAAACCCACTACCAAGCTCGTAATGGTTATTTCAGTCACACTCGACATGGAGGTGTGCGGACAAAGCAAATAGCTTAGAGGAGCTACACCAATGGACGTATCAAAAACTAATTCATAGGTCACATCGCAAGAAACAAGTCAAACAAAGTCAGATTGGCCATGCGGTGAGATTAGCCAAAAAACGGCGAAGAAAGGAGATATGGGAGTTATCGTCTGTGGCTAGGCAACATGCGGATTGGCGGCTACAAAAACAACACGTCGGAAGGGTTTGGACAACACCATTGCAAGTTATGTCATAACTCTCAGCCATAGCAAGATCCAAACAACAAACTTAATGTATCTAAAAGAATCGATGTAATTTCAACTTTTCATATTGTGAATGATGGTTGCAACAACAAAAAAAACATTGTAAGACATTGTTACATAATCATTTTAACTTTGATGCATAAAACAAATACATTCTATTTATTTCTAGTCATCTGGAAATGATACAAAATATTCTGGCCTCTTGCCCTTATCTGAAGGACCCTCTTCCTCATGCCTTGGTCTCTTTGAATGACGCGTTTCGTCATCAGCATCCGTCGCAAGCACGTTGAGGTCGAGCAATTGGGTCTCCTCAGTTGCCTCAACCTGCGCGGCCTCTTCTATAAGCTGAATGATTGGTTGCTTTTGTTTCATCAGATCATGTTTTCCATGTTGTGGCAACTGGCGTGGGTCTGTGATTCCACAAGTTAGACCATATGCAGCATGTGTCAAAAAGTAGCGACTGTGCAGGCCCTACACCAAAAATTGAGACCGCTGCTTGCTTATCTAGCAGCATCACCTTGTCTACGTTCCATCTGATGGCCGCGTTTCCTAGATATCTTGAGAGTGTTTTCAATACAAAAAGGAAAAATTCAATATTGTCTTCGGAGAAGCTGGAATGGAAGCATAGGAAATTTGGAGCGTTCAAATTCTCCAAGTACTGACCAAGAGAGGAATTATTTCCCAAGTCTCGTTTACCTCATCCACGGGGACGAGGAATGAACTTATCTCATAGACTACGAGCTACAAGAAATAAAAGCCAAGTGTTGGTATATACACATGAAACTCTCATATAGGGAAGCAAAAAAATATTTATACAGGAGTATACCTTCTGATCTTTGTCTTCCTCTAGTAATGCAACATTCCATAAGTCAAGTATACTCCAAAGATACGTAGTTACTTGTTTCTTGATTCTGCAATTTCGATGCAACATGTGGTCACCATATGCTATGTATTGTAGGTCTGTTCAAAAGCTTGTTGCTGCATGGGAAGCATTGACCCAAGACAGTGTTTGGGAAAATATGAGTTGCAAGGTTCCAAAGCAAGACAACACGCATTCTTATGGATGGAGAGTTCTTGCAAATGCGGAGATTCTTCTGGAATGCATTTATGCTGAGGAGCGTAGAAGTGTAAGTGCAATGTTTTGCTTTTGTAATCCTTGCACACATGATTTCTTTCAATTACATATAAAAGCTATGGAATTCATTTGCAGGCAATGAACCTAGCAGATTATTCAAACTTCCATGTGGAGGCATTCAAGACGACGATCATCCAAAATATGATCAATCTTGTGGAGACTCGTCTTGAAGGAGTCGCCGATGCATTTGTTGTGCCATTGCCACGACCACAACCTCGGCCTCCATCTCAGAGGTACAAAGCAGCACCTCCACCAATGGCAGACCAAGCGTTCGGACCTGCCTCCCCTCGTGTTTCTGGCCACTCGACCTCTAATATTTTTGTAATACCCAATTTTACTAAGGAAGACGAGGCCATTGCACAATTTTTTCCTCAACCCCAAGCCCATGACCCAACCCCTAGGCCCATCTCATGAGCCTTTATATCATGATCATGATAATCAAGACAATATATCCCTAATTGGATATACCAGCTTCATCCAAAATTGATTGAATGTCTCGTGCAGGGAGTTGGTTCTCCTTTAAAAGGCTATCAAGATCTTTAGCAACGATCTTACCATAGCACTTATCATCCAAGAGGCTAGCTACATTTTTGTGATTCAATATGAGCCCATAATGGGCTTGAGAAGGTGGTTGTGCTATGCTCCGCTTCCTTGTCAGGGTGAAGCAAAGATCTGCGCAAGCATGTTAGGAGTAAGAGATGTGAGAGTTTATGAATATAAACCTAAGAAGGATAGATGCACTCACTTGATGGCTTGCACTCTTTTCTTAATTCCTCCCGAGCCAGCTTTCAAGTCCTCAATGTCTCTTAGTTTTCTTTCTCTTTAGCAAAGACCTAGCACTGTTTTTTTTCCTCTGAGTTGTTGTGTAATCTCCTTGATGGTCTCCTTGCTGCCTTCAATCTGTAGAGCTTATTGCATGACTTTCTGGTGTAAGCGGACATTCTCGTTGTATACAATATCTCTCTCTTGTTACAGAACGTCATTTCTTGTAGCCAGCTGCTTAGTGTAGCCATACAAGCCATGGTGGCCATCTCCGACATAGTTCACTAAGGATGTCATATCCTTAAAAGGTGGAGTGGAGTTTGTGACGGGATGCTTTGAATACATTCTGTCATCTTGCCAAAGGTCCACATTTTTCATGTCTAGTGATCTTAAGTTCTCCTTTGAAGCTTCAGAAAGCGTCTGCTGTTTTTTTTTCTTGCAAAGGGGTTCATACTCTCGTGAGAGCTCTATGTGCCTGTTATATACATCTCTCCTATTCCTCGTAGAAGTTCTTTATGGAGAAGCTACAAGTGTCGACTGAGACATGACTGATCAAAAATGTGTGCAGAAGGAGGTGGGGGCGATTGAAGAATGGCAATTTGAATATCGTGCGCGCGAGAGAGAACACAGGAGGGAATGGGAGGAAGGAGGAGGAGAGGAAACAGAGTTTAGTTTTCAAAAATGCAGAAGATTGAGATATTCAACATTGAATTCAGTAGTAGCCGCCACGCACAATGAAGTGTTATCATGACTGGAATACTTTTTGGGTTTTTTAATAAACGTAGCTTGCTTAGTATGATATACAGATTTTAGAAAACAGGTATGAAAAAGGGTTAAAATGAATTTTCTATTATCTCTCTCTATGTTGACATGGCATTTCTTACAAGGCCCAAATTTGAGTCCAAACTTTTCCTAATGGTACTGCTTAAAGGCTTGGATGTGTACATCTGGGTCATATTCCTTTCCCCTTTGAAGATTGGAAATGAGATTTTTAGGTCAGTAGAGCGTTTGTGGTTATTGATTATGGTTCTGTCAGCTGGTTTCCTGTCTTTAGATCTTCTTTTACTGTAATGGTGTGTATGAGCTTCCCAATCATTGTTATTGTCACTCTCAATCATTGTGTCTTCTTCAATCTTCTTTGTTGGTTTATATCCTATTGCTCGATGACTTCACTTATTGCCCTCACTTTTCTCAGTATGTTTCCTACTTTGCTGAAATCCATGAGATCTTGTCCGTCTCTCCACTCTCTATACGTGTCTTCACCTGGAATGGGTCGAGTGCTGAAAATCCTTTGATACATTAGTTGTTCCTGGTTGTGGAGGAACATGTGTCTCATTCCAAGGTTCTCTCGCAATATCAGAGCCTCACTTTGACTCTTCTTCCTGGATTGGATTGACACGCTCCGGATCATCCATGAATCTGGTAGATGGTCTTCTGCCACATGCAATTTGTCTTGACGGCATGGTTGATTGTTGATATCTCTTACACCAACTGGGATATAGTTCTCCTATCAAGAACAACCACTTTATGATAGCTATTTGGGTTGGCTAGTTAGAGTTAGTTTAGATCAAATTATGACTTCAAATCAGACAAGACTAGAATGAAATGCAAAGATTGGAACTAGGATATAGAATGAACTAAAAACTGAGACTGAACACTGGCACTGGAGACTGGAAATAGAATACATGCAGATTATAGTAAGCAAGTACAACAATATGAACCAAGCCTACTCTAAGCTTGATTAGATTACAAAGATACAAAAGCATAAGAGCTCCAAGATACAAAACAATGATAGTGAAAATGTTCTTGTAATCGAAGATAGCACGTAAAATTTAGTATTGAGCCCTATTATAACCTTTGAATTGGGCCTCTTACTAAAATGTACATTGTACCAGTTACCGCAATAAGTGGCCTTGGTTATTACCAGTCCAGCCAACTCAATCGCCCATCTGAATCTCTTTTTGGAGGTCGTTCCCACCATTTACAAGGAAGCGATTTCATTGACAACAATGATGAAGATGTTGAGTTTGCGAAAAGTACTCTAGATATGAAAGAGGATAGTGATGACAAAGATGGGGTTCAAATTGGGGACAATTTTATACCGATTGCATGCCAAAGGGAATCCATAGTTGTTGCAAGTTGACATGTATATAAAATACAAGTAGTTCATTTTCAAAACTTATTTTTATAAGAGGACGGCAACAATAACAAGAATCTTAGAAGTTTTTATTCCAAACTCTTTCAATGCAATAAAGGCTAAAATAGATTATTTTTGTGAAGATTCTGTTGATGTTTAAGCTTCTTTGGTATTAGAAGAAATTGCTTCCTTAAGAAAGGAAATAACTAATTTGAATATCCAACTTGATAGGTTGAATGTCATTGTCACTAGAGCGGATAATGTAATTGGTAAAATCCCAGGTAAAGATTAGAATGTCATTGTCATTGTCGTTGTATTGTAATAATGTCATTCATTTACAATGTGAATTAATCAACTTCACATTGCATTCTCTTGTTCCTTTTAGCTTCTTTCATTGAGCTTTAATGCTTTTTTGATCAATGGTTCTTTCCTAAGTTCTTTATTTTTTAAGTGCTTAGTTGAGCGTGAATTGCATTAATCACAAAAGGTTACAAACAGCCTTGGCATATCCTTTGCACAGGGTTCTCCAGAAAAAAATAATGGCTCTTTCCTAAGTTTTTGAAGCAATATATGTGGAATCTTCCAAGTAATGTATTTTCTTTCACATCCCACAATCTCATGCTTCCAAGAATGCTAGTTGGCGAGCACATTAGATTATGCATTGATTAAATCTATGCCACATACATAACATAGATTAATCTTAAGCTTGTACCCTTTGAGATGGGGTCTTTGAGAACTGATCCTAGGCTTGTGAGCATTCAGTATCCATTATTGTGCTACATCATACATAACATGAGTGCCACTTTATGAAATAAAAGTATAGATTCATGTTTTGCGCATCTCACTTTTCGCATACCTTCACAATGAAACAACGTCAAAAAATTACTTGAAAGTGCCAACAAAAGTAGGGAGCTATGAAGCTTTTGGAATGCTCCCATATGTTGCCTTGCGTGCCACCCACTGTATACATGTTCCATGAAACATTTTCAAATGATCGCTTGACATCCTCTACTTCGTTCTCCATGAAACCTATATAAAGCCTTATGGTGAAGAATACATGTGCTTAATTAATCATTATGCTCCCCATTAGAGCTTCTACAATTGAACTCTAGAATCTAACACCTTTATATGTCAATGCCACCATAAGAACATCAAACTTGCAACATTTAATCTAAAAGAATCAAGGAACTTACTCGACTCAATATAAAACCATTTACATGTTGTACATTATAATTTGATAAGCTACACATAGTGACCTTGTGATGAGAAATTTTACTGGGCAAGAATAGAAGAAAATTCTCCCATCTTAACATATGCTTGATGTCTTTGGCAAGGATGCCACCCTTGTGAGGTTGTGAAACAAAGTTAATCAGTCCTTGCACTTTGTTTATTGATGATGCAAGAGATCTTAAACTTCTCTAAGACTACTAATTGTCCAAATCCATCCCTAGTTAAAGCTACATTCTCACTACAAATTGATTCATAATGCCCTCGATACTAGATGACCACTCATCATGGGTATGGACATTGAGTTAATAGTTTACTTGGGGTGCTAACTCCGAAGTCCACATAGAAACACGTATGTGCTACGCTGCTCGAGTTAACCTCATTGGCTTTAAATCTTGGTACACCTATTGCCAATACTAAAATAATTGTCATCTTTGTAATAAAATATAAGACCCTAAATTCCACGTTCACTACAAATCCAAAATTTGCAATGGATTAACACACTTTTCAATTGTGGCGCATGCCCAATGGAAATAGCTCACCTCTATCCTCAATATGAGAGGTTCAATGATTTATTAGTACCACAAATGCTTTGAGTTAATTCAACTTGCCCCAATGAACATGTGGAAACTATTATGTAATGAATGCTGATATTGAAGATTTGGTCAAGTTGTATTGCTATTTATTGAAGGCAAAGGACCATTGTAGAGCCATGTAACCTCTCTTGTAAGAGAGCTGCCCCAAAGGCCATCGATGCTAGTATAAGCAGCCCCATGCACATTGGCAAGCTACAAAAGCCTCGTAGGCAAGTTCCTTCACCAGCTTTCTTGGGGGTGGCTTCATTGACTCCCAAATTGAATTTGATAGGCCATTATTGGTTGAGGTCCTCCATGGTGGCCGATCTATGGGAGAGCACTCTAATCATATTAATTTCTCTTAGAGCCCTCCACCATAGGCCCTTCAAAGGGGTTTTCATCAAAGGGCCTTTCCTCCATTGGACGGCCCTCTAAAGGCTTCAATGGCCCTTACCTCTCCCATATTCGGGTTATCCAAAAAGGTGCTTATTTGAAATTTTTATTGTAACCATGGTGGGAAGTTGGGCTATCCGTAACTAAGGTTGAAAGGCCTTTCTTTTTTGTGGGGGATGGTTGAGGTATTCCTAACTTAAAACTAGCAAGTCACCACAAAATTTCAGGACGAGGGTTCCTCAACAATAAGTTAAGAGTATGTAGCACTCTTCAAATTTTTGGAGGGCCCCCTATATGCGCCTTCAAAGGGCCTATGGGAGATCCTCCTTAGCTTAAAACTACAAAAGACCCACGTTGTGTTGAGATGTCAAGCTCAACATGTACTACTCCTTGATGACTATCATCGAAAGCCATTATCAATGGCACCTCTTGGTGGATACACATATCTTTGCCAATAATACTACAGTTGGACTACAACAACTTGGTCTACCTATTGGAGTGATGGCACACTTATCCATCCAACTCACTCACTAGTGGTTCACACTAAGCCGTTCTACTAGTTTCGTTTTATATTGTATTTTCCCATTTTTATGCTTTGTAGAATTCTTATCCTGAGTTAGTGTCATGAAGAAGAAGTAGAAAGGTTACCACCATCTGTGTGTGTGTGTGTGTGTGTGTGTGTGTGTGTGTGTGTGTGTGTGTGTGTGTGTGTGTGTGTGTGTGTGTGTGTGTGTGTGTGCACGCGCGCTTGCAAGAGCTCAAGCTCTCTCCTTCTATATCTCTTAGCATGGTATCAGAGACTGGTTGTGTCTGAGGAGCTTCAAGAAACAAGCAGGATCAACAAAAGAAACCATGTCAGGATTTTCACGAGCCATTGTCAACAATCTCCAATTGAGGTGCTTCTTTTTGGAGATTGCGCATCTCAGGTTTGTGCGAGGTCTCAGACCAAAACTATGTAGCCAGATTTCACATTCATGCGCGTTTTGATCCCTATTTTGGAGCTAGAGTGCGTTGCATGCAAAAACGATAAGGCTCGGTTTTCAGCAGATCTACATTTTGGTGGTGCAGAAAGTTTCACTTTGGTTGTAGTGTTCACAAATACTATTTAGTATTCTAAAATAGGTGTATGTAAAATTAATGTGGTTAGAGGTGGTAATTGACTATTTTTAGCAGGCTTCTCATACACTTGGTAAAGTGTTGAAGAGATGTCGTTCAACAATAATGGACTTGACCCAATTGTTAGCGAGAAGTAATAAGAATAACTTCCATGCTTAGAAGTTCAAAATGACCAATTTCCTTATGGATAAAGGTTATTAGGATTACATTGATGGAGAGCATGAGATAACACCAATGTTACTAGAGGAAGATATAACAATTGCACAGATAAGGGTCTTTAAAGATTGGAACCAAGGAACTCGAAAAGTCACGTATTAGCTTTATATGAGTATACAAGACACTATGATTAGGCACATACAGGAGGCTTGGAGCATTGTACTGTCGTTAGTTGTGACCAGTACAAAAAGCAAAGAAGCTACAAATAAAGGCTGAGCTGAATACCGTGCAAAAGAACTTGTCTATCACTAACTATTCATTGAAGATAAAGAACATATGTGAGTCCCTTGCATCAATTGGTGTTGCACTTGATGATGATGATATGTTGGAAGTATGTTTGTGAGGTTTGGTACCACATCCCCGCCTTTACAAATTTGGTGTCCTTACTAATTGTGGAAGACAAGGAACTTGGGGAAGACTCCTCTACGCAGGGCAAGAATAATTTTGAACAGACCCTCTTTAACATAGAGAAAGAGGAAGAGGACGCAATACTGGTCATGGAGGTGATCGAGAAAGAGAAACCAAGCATAGAAACATAATAATGCTAAAAAATATAACACATGAGAGGAAATTTTCAAAGCAAGAGGAGTCCAAGAGGTCGTGGTGATGTACATCGTAACAAAAAAAACTTAACATGGGCTTGTTGTACGTTGGGATTGTGGGAGACATGGTTACTGTGGACGTGACTATTCAGATAGGTGGCATCAAAATAATTATGCAATAACTTAAGAGACTATTTGTGTTGCAACACAAGATATATACTATGCATGTAAATGTGGCCAAATCTGGTGATAATGTCTATACTATGTGGATTCGGGTGCGTCAAATCACATGACCAATCATGGTGAGTGGTTCAAAATAATCAAACATATCCATCATGTAAATTTGCAAAGGCTAAAGACAATTCAAACTAAAGAGATGGTTATAGGTTTGTCAACCTTTAAAGTTGCCAAAATGTCAAAAATTTGAAATGCTTGTTAGTTTGGGAAGAATGCAAAAGCACGGTTTTTTCATGACAAGCATGTTCGTAGAAATGCATTGGATGTAGTACATACATATGTATGGCATCCGATAAAGACTGCATCTATGGATGGATGCAAGTACTATGTGAGCTTAATCGATGACAATACAAGAAAGATATAGGTCTATTTCATAAAGCTAAAAAGTGAGGTGTTTATGCACTTTCTGAATTTCAAGGCTTTGGATGAAAACATGTAAAGTGCATGAAGTCAAATGAAGGGGAAGAAATTTTTTTCAACGGATCCATTGGTCTTATGGAATCCAGCAGCAGTTTTCACGCAGGTATACTTCGCAAGAAAATGGTGTTGCTCATCGAAAAAATAGGCACATACCAAAAGTTAATAGAGCATTCATGAATGAGAACAACATGCCTCATTGTTATTGGATTGAGGCTATTTCTACAAATGTTTTTATCATGAACACAACCCCTACTATTGTGGTACATGGTATGACACTAGAAGAGAAGTTTTGTAGTGAGAAACCATGTATATCAGATTTTAAAAGTATTTAGATGTGTTACTTATGTGCATGTGCCGCTGAGAAATAAGCTTGATCTGAAAGCAAAAAAAGGTGTGTTCATTGGGTATTCCTTTTAGTAAAAAGGAATGTTACAATCTTGTTACAAGTAAAGTTAAGGTGAGCAAACATGTCCTTTTTTATGAAATGGTGAGTTGGTATGTTGACGTGAAGGATGACTTAGGGATTGATGTAAGAGATAATGTGACAACAAAAAATATAGATGCAATCACAAGTTTTGAGTGGACCGCAAGGGTAAGCTAGCGCAGATTATGGTAAGAAGCCATAGAGTAGCTGATTGCATGAAAGAACGAATCCTACTAGCTTGTGGAATGTATCAAGCAAAGAAAAGAAAAAAGTTGTCAAATTTGAATGTTTGTCATGCTACCCCTACGCTGCCAAATTTGAGTGTTGGTCATGATGATGGTAACACAAGTGGTTCCAAGCAAAGTTTAAATGAGGAGTTTGGTATACCCTTTGTAAATACTCCAGGTGCAAGAATAATGCAAGCAGAGAATAAGGCACCTGGACCATGTAAGTCTGAGAGATTAAGAATTCTTGTGCAGAGGTGGACTTATAACAGTTATGCAATTATGTGGCTCGTCATTGTGCATATATGGCGAAGATTACACAGAACGTAAAGCCCACTTGTTTTGAAGATGTTGTCAAAGATTAGAAATGGCAGCAAGCTATGAATAAGATGGCTGCGTTTGGTGCAAATGGAACATAAGAGTTGGTATCATTACCAAAAAGAAAGAAGGAAATTGCATGCAAATGGGTGTACAAGATAAAACACAATTCTGATGACAGTGTGAGTAGTTACAAAGCAAGGCTTGTGACCAAGGATTATGCACAAACATATGAGATTGATCATGAGGAGACATTCAACCCTGTAGCCAAGATGACTACCATTCTTGTCTTTATTGCAGTGGTTGCAGCTTTAGGATGAATGTTGAAATATATGGATGTATAGAATGTTTTCTTGAACACAAACTTGGAGGAAGTTGTATATATGGTACAACCGCAAGGTTATGTGAATATGAAGCTATGTGACCTTGTATGCACGTTAAAGAAATCACTATATAAGCTAAAGCTTATATATAGATTGTGGCATTCCTAATATCTTTGAGTTTTGCGATGTCTAATGCAGATCATTCATTGTATGTACGAAAGAATAAAGTAGAAATTGTTGTGATATGCATCTATGTGGATGATTTGATATGCATCTATATGGATGACTTGATTGTTGGATGTGATAATGTGACTAAAGTAGAAGGTGTACAAGCTCTACTTATTCAAGAGTTAGAGATGAAAGACTTGGGAGACTTGCGATATTTCTTGAGCATTAAAATTGTTCGCACATAAGAGGGCATATGATTGTCACAAAGACGATATGCTTTGGACATACTGAAAAAGTATGATATAACTGATTGTAAGCCGATTGTAATGTCCTCATATTAAAATTTGAAGTTGGAGAAGATCTTAGTAGAGAGAGAGCAAAGCAGTAAACCAACGTTAGCCTCCCAAAACACCTTACTCCAAAAAAAAAAAAAAAAAACCAAGAACAAACATCAAAATTAAGAACAAGGAAGCAAAAGAAAAACAAACTTAAGAAGATTAAATTTCACAAACCCACAGCCACACATCCAAAAGCTAGTCTCAATGGTACAAAATAAGGCGTACAAAACAAACTCCACTCTTGCACACGCTTGTGCATGCAGACATACAAGCTAGGGAATGCATGTAAAACCAACAAGAAACAAACAAACAATAACAAAACAGTAAACCAAATACCCACACAGATAAAAGCTATCCCAGTAGATGATCCAAGGGAACAACAAAACAAACAAGGAACAAATCAACAAACCAAATACCCCTATCCCATTAGAAACAAAATCCCGGAGCACCTTTTAGATCCATCTTCATCACCACGAGGAGCCAAACATGTCTTGATGTAAGGTTTCGATGCATGCAAGGGTCGCTGCAGTCTCAGCTAGTAGGACTCGAGATGCCTTTCAAGAGTTAATCGATCTGTGTCAATAGCTCCGGAAGAGCCAAGGGTGAAGGCATTCTGCGCTGCTTGGGGTTTTGGTTGGCTGCCCGCGAATTGAAACCCCAAGCAGCGCATCGCAGACCGACAGGGCGGCTTGTGCAAGCAAAGAGGCAGCAAAGATCCCACATAGCAAGCAACGCGATTGGCAGCAGCACAGCAGTCTCGCAATCGGGCAGTGTTCTGCAATCCACAAGAGCCTGCTTCATGCAACAAGCGCTCTCTCTCTCTCTCTCTCTCTCTCTCTCTCACACACACACACACACACACACACACACGATCCAGCAATAAAGGCATACAACCGGGGCACATACGACGTTCTAAGAGTATGCCCCAAAACAATTGGTATGATGAGGAGTGCAGAGATACAAGAGCAATAGTCTCTCTCTCTCTCTCTCTCTCTCTCTCAAGTGTGGTAGGTTGGTTATGCCATTTCCCTCTTCAATAAGAGGTCTTGCGTTCAACTCTCCTCGTTGGTTAGATCTTTAAGGTCTCTTGGGATAGTTTCCTGCGACGTTAAAACTCTGTTCTTCTTCTTCTTCTTCTCTCTCATGATGCAGCAGTAAAGACATACCCACACACCCAACCCGGGCATGACGTTCTAGGAGTATGTCCCAAAACATTCGGTATGATGAGGAGTGTAGAGATACAAGAGCCACACTTCAAAGAGCATGGAGCATGTCTACTATTGTGCCTATCTTCAAGGCAAGAGACCCCATCATACCATAGAATTACCGAACTATCATGATTAGGCACATGCTAGCCAGGTTCTATGCATCCATTCTTGAGCAACAATTGACTAGATGGGTAGAGAGAGTAGGCATTCGGGCATCAAGAGGGGTATTTTGCCTCTTGATCATTTGTTATTGAGGAAATCCGATCACATGGTAGGAAGATTTATTACACCTTTGTGGATTTTCGCAAAGCATTTGATACGGTTCCTAGAGCTCGACTGATGCAAAGACTACAGGAGATGGGAGTACCCAACAGAGCTGATATGGGGAGTCATGGCTTTATACACGACAGCCGTTGGACAGGTTCCTAACCCCGAGGGGTTATCTGAGCATATTCACTCCACTGTTGGAGAGAAACAGGGATGCCCACTCTCCCATACATTGTTTGGATTGTATGTAGATGAGGTTTCAGATTACATTGAGAGGGGAGGCGACAGAGGAACACAGCTAGCAGGGACATAAATTTCACTATTACTGTATGCAGATGATATTGTGGTGATCTCAATTTCGTCACAGGGGATGCAACGACACTCGGAGGCATTGCACACCTTTGCTAGTGATAACGGATTGTCGGTGAACATTGGCAAGTCCAAAGTTATGATGGTCAACACCACAGCACTGTAGATTAGGCCATCTGCACTGACCTTTACATATGGTCGGCAAACGGTTGAGTATACAGATGCATACACATACCTGGGGTGGTCTTCAATGGTCCAACGTTCTGCTTGGGGAAAGGAGCAGAGACCAGACTGACAAGAGCCTATGCAACTTTGGGGAGCACGGAGAGGATGTGTTTGCAAATTCAGTTTCAAGAACCTGGAACAAAGCTCTAGCTATTTGACACATTGGTTACTTCAGCTATGCTTTATACGATGCAAATATGGGAACCATCAATAGACCATCATAGCCAAGCTTGCAGTACTGATGGATGGAGATATATTGAGATCTATGACTTCTCAGATGATAAGGGCCAAGGCCTCTAAACCGCATGAGATTATTCGTGCAGAGCTTGCTGCCCCCCCGCTGGTCATAGAGGCACTTACCAAATTCGTCTCCTTTATACACTATTTGGGATCTCCCCAAAAATAAATATGCTTGCCTAGCTTTCAAGTCTTCTTGATAGCTTGCCTCATAGAGAGACACATCTTATTGGTATGCACAGATGACATAATGGTTTCAGCTACATGGATTTAGTATGGACAGACAACCCCCCTTCCACTACTTGCTCGATGCACCCTCCCTGTCCCTCACAGAGACCGAGATTACCCACCTCATCAGACACAATTTGATTCAGCTAGACACCAAGAGGACTTGGACAGAGGTAACTCAAGAGCTTGGCACAAAGATGGCTTTCTACAGAGAGCATCTTCTCCAGCTAACAAAGGATGGATATGTGATCATACCTACCTATATGGACACTCATTTATCCCATGGGATCAATGTACTATTGGTTAGATGCGCACATCATTGCATCAACTAGAGATTGAGACAAGCAAATTTAGGAGAATACCACTAGAGGCCATGATTTGCTAGTTGTGTCATATGGAGTTGGAGACAAAGTTACATCACATATGCCATTGTCCAATGTACTATGAGATACGAAGCCGCTTTCACTGCTTATTCAAAGAGGGCTTTGGGCCACTAGCTAGAATCATGAGATACCAAGATCAGAGATGCCTCGGGCTGTTTTTGATAGAGCTACACAAACACAAGGAGAGTCTCTTGAAGCAACGGGAGACATTCACAAAGGCAGATCACTAACTTCTTTAAAGTAGAGACTTGGCAGTCACATGAACAAGCTTCACAACAGACTTCAAAGTCCACCAGATATGTTGACTAGCAGAGCCTAAGCTTGGGAGAGCTAGATGCCCACATCTACGAGGGCTACCACGACATCGATGGAGGCTCTGTCATAGGATCACGACTAGTCTAGCACAACATGGGCGACGTCCAATACGGCTATTTACAAAGGCGGACATTGACGTTGCTTTTTAGCGACCGATGCACATCATCCTTGGACAACGCCAGATGCAAGGCATCCTTAGACACTGTGTTCATTTTAGCTTTTATTTTACTTCATTTTATGTTGTACCCAGACATTGTATTAGATCCACCAAGATTGTGTCTGTTTGGTCTCACCTATCATTTTGGCCTCTTCTGAAGACGTTTAATATAACATTTCATTTCATTTCTCAGCACCGTGTGTGTGGCCCATGTATTGGATCACTATTGAAGTTAATATTATATTACTCTCTTGAAAAAGAGAAAATCCTCTCTCTCTCTCTCTCTCTCTCTCTCTCTCTCTCTCTCTCTCTCTCTACGCGCACCAATGTATCACGGCTTCCAAGAAATCCGGAGGTTCATGCTTAATACACATTACACCACATATGTTGCCCCAAACTACAAAACAATCTCTTCTCCGAACAAGGGAACTGCACCATGCTCAAGCCCATATCCCTTGAGTGCAATCCGCACTATCACCTCCATCTGGCTCAACTCTTGTTCTCTATAATGCATATAGTGTTGGGGCACCGCCAAGGAATCTCATCAACCAAACACATGTCCTTGATGCTAAAAACATGTCGCTCGTGTATACATACCAATCATTACCAAGAAAAATGGTGACCACACTTTGAAGTATACTTGACCACAAACGCTCAATTGTGCCCTAAACATTCCAATTAACCATTCTATCCATGAGCTACTTAATCAATAGAGGAAAGGATAGGCCACATCATCACACAATTATCATGAAAACAGGAAGTGATGGTGGTGCTGGCTGTGTGTGTGTGTGTGTGTGTTTTGGGGTGGGAGGAGAAGAGAGAACAAACAAAAGACCACTTTCTCAAAGAGGTTGATTGATAGTACAAGGACTGGCACTATCACAAACAGATTTGTATAAGCTTCCAATCAATCGTCATAAAAATCATCGCCATCATCATCACCTTTTCTTCTGAAGAAATTGAAAACACCAACAAAAATCGACGAAAGTATCAAAAACTGAAAGAAACTGAACCCCCCACCAACTCCCACAGCAATGCTTGGGCCTGGAGCAAAGAAGGAAAAGGGTGACCAGCCCCAACCTCCGTAGCCGTAGCCCCCAAATAATGGCGGTGCACCATAAGAAGGGGGATTGATATAAATGTTAGTCCTGCAGAGATTACATAAGTTAATCAGAGAACTATACATCCACCTCCAGAAGGGATGAGGACCAAAAGAGAGAATGTTTAGTACCTTCTTGAGGGTCCACCTACTCTTGGTCCTGCACTAGGAGGGGGAGCAGATCGAAAGGCTTGGCCACCAACACGCCCACCGCTCTTCGCTGCCAGTGCATCACCAGTAGGACTGAAGACCACAAACCCTGTAACTGCTGTGGCCAGTGCCAGCTTGACTAGATGCTTGTGGGTCTGTTTTAGTATGTGCACAAGCTTGCTGCATACACAAATTTGAATCTCTTTCTCATTACTTGAGTTTGCAGAGAACTGAAGTCTGGGACTTGCCAAAAGAAAAAAGGGGGGGGGGGGGGGAAGGGCTAGTTCCACACTGACTTAATCAAATATCTGCATTCTACTTGAGCAAGATTCCTATTCATGAGCCTTAGGCAGGTAAACCAAGCACAATATTACAAAGACAAAAAAACCCTTTCAGAGGAGTAATGGCATATCCGAAAACAGCTTCTAAACTGGAAAAATTTAGATGCCACATGAAATCGAGAAGCCCTCCGTAGTAGAGGCAAGCTCATAATGCCAAAAAAGAACATCTAATTAGCCCATCTCCTTGCACAAGGGCAAGCAGTTCTTGAGTCTTGGTGTGACAGGCTGTCAGCACACTTCACGTAATCAGTGCAATGCATCAACAGGCTCCTACAGGACAGTGGAGGACCGTCCACTATCAGTCCTCAGAAATGGTCTCACAATTTCAGTATTCTTTAGCCTTGACCAAGGCCATAACACATGGCATTACGCACTCACAGATGGTTCATCTTGCCTCATCACATATGACCCATTGGTCTATATAGCGCTCCTACACACTGGATTTTCTTATAGCCGTACTCCTAGGCGATGGCTTGCACAAGCATCCTAAAGGCACACAAAAGATAGATCCTTTTCTCTACACACACACACACACACACACACACACAGAAATGAAATGAAATGAAATGTTATATTAACGACTTCAAAAGGCCAAAGTGACCTATGAGACCAGAAAGTTACAATGTGGTGGATCTGATACGAAGTCAGAGTAACAAGATGACAAAATGACAAAATAAAATGTTATGGAATCCTAGACTGCTGGGTGTGGACTAAGCAGCTAAAACAGCTAGCTGGGATAGGTAGATAATAGGAGATCCAGCATCGGTCGCTGGCGGATCTCATCAATCTCCTCCATGGTCAGTAGTCTGACCGGGCGTTGTGCATGTCGAGCCGAAGTGACATGGATCCTCTGATGCAGCCTCTGTCGATGTTGTGTAGTCCTCCGCAGTTGTGGGCGTCTGGATCTCCCCAGCTCAATCGCTCGTTTGATCAGTATGCCTCTGGTGTAAAGCGACGAGCTCTGCTGTGGTAGTAACTCCTCCGGGTGTCCAGTGGCAGCTCTAACTGCAATGAGGTTAGCTTCACTAGAGAAAGTATCAACTAACACATCATCCTTCTTGTGAACAATCACATCTTCTTCATGCAACTCATCATGCTTGTGAGAAATCACATCTTGATCATGCAAATCATCATGCTTGTCTGTGTCATCCAAATCATCATCAAGCTCATCATTATCATCCAAATCATCATGCAAATCATTGACATTCAAATCATCATGCTTATCATCGTGCAAATCCTGTGTGTCATGCTTGGGAAAAGAAGAGACTAAGAGAGTCTCCGTCTCTTGAATCTCTTGCATCTATGCCTGCACTTGAGAAAGGAGTTGCAAGAACTCTTTCATGTGTTGGTCAGTCTTTTCTTTTCTTGCTTGGTTCTCGCGATCAAATTTGGCTTGACTTACTTTGGCTTCCAAGTCGTACTTACGCTCTATGGCTGCCACGCTATCTTCGTAGTCACGATCTATGGCTACCACGCTTTCTTCATAGGCCTTTCTTTCTGCTTTTCGTGCTTCGCGTTCTAACTTCATGTCCATCACCATCTTGTCAAAAGCCTCCATAAGAGTTAGTGTAATCCTTGACGTACATGGGGAAGGGGGAGTGTCACAAAAACCTCCTGGTGGGGAAAATTCTTCTTCGCCTCTCTCATGCTCATCACCTCCGAGCGAAGTATCCATTCCGCTTTGAGTGATGACCATCCACTGAAGTGTGAGTTCTTGTGGGTTCTTGTGGTCTTGGGTTCTTAAGTTCACGAGGAACTTGGGTTCTTGTGGGTCTTGAGTCTTTGGGTTCTTGGGGGTCTTGAGTTCTTGAGGTTCTTGAGGTTCTTCTTTCGCTTGCAATCTGTGTTAGAGAAGGATCTTCTCTTCACCCGAGTTCTGCTTTTTTCCGCGGGCGCACCCATTGGCGGCCTTGCGCTCACACCAAGGTTGCTTTTTCCCAACTCATGTCGATTGGCCGGCCGCTAAGTGCACGGTCTACTCTCAATGAGTGAAAAGAGGCACAACGGGAGGCTACACAAGCCCTTCTTTCTTGGGTTTCTTGTCACTCTTCAGAAACACGATTAGGAATCGACACGCCCAAGTGAAGTTTGTGCGACCTCAACAAGCAAAAAAATAAATAAATTCTTGTGATTCTTGTGGTTCTTTCCTTGAGTGATACAGAACACTGCCAAAGCTCTGATACCAATGTAAGGTGCAGCGGAATGAATGTTTCAACTTTGCTCAAGATGAGTGCTCCGAACTGTGCTCAAGGTTCCTTTTTCTTATGGAAGGGAGAGCCTTCCAGTCTTAATGAGAGAGTGCAATGGACACAAACAAAGTGAATGGACACTGTGAATGGAAGTGTGTGAGACTAAGAGATAGAGAGAGAAGAGAATACGACACCAGAGATGTTGTCAAACCCTCCTCTGAAGGCCCCACTCTCTATGGCGAAAGCGGTCTACTATTGATTGCACAAATCTCTACAATGCTTGGACTTGCTGACGATGTCGACGACGATGAGGACAACGACGAGACGGGCTGAAAATTGAAATCGCTAAGGGCTGAAATCTGCAAATCTTTATCTGCTGAATTCTGACTCTATGTTGGTGACGATGTAGATGACGTCGATGCGACGACGACACGCTGAAAACACAGATGCTGAAATCTGCGTTTTCCGGGCTGAAACTGTAAACCTTGCGGAAACTGACCGTGCGGCGAGGAATTGTTGCGGGAAGGTGAGATCTGCGAGGTTCGAAACTTGATCTGCGGTGTCTAAGGGCTGAAAACTGAAAACGCTAATGGTTCTTGAGGTTCCGTCGCGGAGAATCTGCAAAACGCAGGGGTATAATGCAGATGCAAAAACGCTAGGGCTGAAAATCTGCTGCTGTCGCCAGTTGTTCTGCAAATGCAAAACGATAGGCTGATCTGCTGTGTCTTGAAGACGCCGGGGCTGATCTGCTGTGCACAAATCGCCAAGGCTGATCTGATGCAAAAACGCTAGGTCTTCTCTAGAGAAAACGCCAGAGTAGTCGTAGGGGTTGGTCTTGCTGAGAAGTTGCTTGTTGAGCAAGGTGCT
Organism: Adiantum capillus-veneris; assembly: GCF_014529385.1. NCBI lineage: Eukaryota > Viridiplantae > Streptophyta > Polypodiopsida > Polypodiales > Pteridaceae > Adiantum > Adiantum capillus-veneris. The sequence goes on from NC_140958.1 coordinate 126,242,415, forward strand.
CCTGCTGCCTCTTCTGCCACTTAGTGCTAACTCTGGTTTGCTTATATACAAACTTAGCAAGATTGCCCTACCTACTTTCCAGCAAAAGTCACTTAAAAATAATAAGTAAAAAATGTCAAAAATAGGAAAAATAGGCTAAATGCACTGGAAAATTCCCCTGAAGGATTCTGATGGGAATGCTTATGATCATGCTGTGTGCAACCAGAGGATATGCATCTACACTAAGTGCCTGGGCATGCACGGTCTGCGAACAGACTCACAAAAGTGCCAAATCACTTCCTCTTCTAGACTGACTTGACTGAACTGAACCCTGATCATGTTGTAGCTTGTCCACGGACACATGGGGTTGGATGTGTAACGTGACATCCCCTCCTTTTCAAAGTGAGGTACTGGTACTGAACTGTATGGCGTCGAGGGAGAGCGCCAATAGCATCCGGAATCCTGAAAGGAACTCTTCGCCGGCCCACTCGCATGTGTGGGTCGTACGGTACTTGAACTTCATAAAGGTCTGCAATGCTTGCTTCTTTGGGCCGCGCCAAAAGCGACACAAAGTCTTCTGTGGCTCCTTCAATGCTTCAACTTCATCTAGAGGCATGCTTCTTCCTTCATCAAGAATCTCCAAGGCGGAAAATTCATGAAACCATTTCCAACACAAAACCATGAACATACCTATTCCATGTAAAGTGATTGGAAAAAATCTTGTCGTCCTAATAGACTGTGCATGCGATGTAGATGAACAAAGAGACGGAGTGCCAAACCATTTCACCACACACACGCAAACAATGAGATCGAATCTTTCTCTTATGATCTAAACTTTGGCAATTCACAACGGAAATGCCCATGCTTCGTGCTCATACTTTCATGTGCTCTTTCTACAACTGTGTCGTGCCAAGGAAGAGACATGGAATGTGACGTCCTTGAATGCATACTTTTCCACCAGCAGTGTTTTCCCGACGCCCATTAGAGTCTCTTTCTTACAGAATCATAGAAAATGACTCACCTTGCGAGCATCAATGACGCCTTGCAAAATCTCAGGCAGATAGGATTCTAGCCATAGCATTTTCTAAACGTACGTTCAAACCCGGTTCACAATAGAGCGAACCCTCTTTGATTCTCAGGGATGTTCTCCCATATGTAATTCTTACCATTTTGAAACGGTTGGCGGATTATATTCTTACGAACAGAATAGTTCGAATTTATTCCAGCAGCGTGTAAATGCTACTTGACCTGCTCATGGAGAAACATATACCGCAACCAAAAGTTGCTACTGTGATGGTAAAAGCACATAGCGTACTCAATGATCAACGACCATCAGAAAACATTTTCTCCGTAGAGAAACTCAATTCCTTCTACCGAACACATCTCAAATAGAGATTCTCGTGTTGAAATATCCTTGTGCGCAAAAAGGCGCTCAAGAGAGTGTAACAAACTCCCATCCAATTCCTTGCAATAGGTCTGGATCTTCGTGTGTTATCCACGTACCCAAAGGTGTACATAATTCTTAAGCTGAGAGTTTTGGTAAACCTGGGAAATTACCTTCCCTTAGTAAGATCCTTAGAGCGAAGACGCTCAATCTAACGATCCCTTGGCTCGATCTTAGAGCAAAACCCGCTCATCAAATAAACTAGGATTTCAATCCTTGGATTCCTCGAGCACAGGCCGTAGTCGTCACTTGTTCCTTCCCTCGTAAAGAGAGTGTTCATTCACTTGTGCGAAAAGCACTACCATGTCTTCCCAGACCGGGTAGGGGGTGTTGGTTCATAAGCTTAGTGAAAGCTTTTCTTGGTTGAAAGCTCGGAATGGTTTCTTCCTTTCTGCCGTCCTACCCGCAATAGCAGGTAATTGGTTTGTGAACTACCGGATACGAGATCAATAGTTGACCTTCCGGATGGTTGAGCAAACCAATTCATCTCAGAAAACAATGTTTCAAATTGATCCTACTCTCATAAATACTCGAGAGTGATTGTCCTGGTTAGACACATGCATATCTCGTGCATAAAAGCAATACGCATTTTATGAGTTCCTCAAAGATTTAACTTTGATCAAAGACCTGCCCTCTCACTTAAAGTTTGACGGTCAAAAACTCAGGAGTTAGATTGAAATCCCTTACTCCAAACTTTCTTCGGATAGCAATGTATCCTTCGAGGAGAGGTAACAAAAATTCGTTGTTTCTGTGTTCAATGGTTCTCGTCCCACTGCAGGGATTGTATTCTATGTACACCAAGGTGTACACTTTCAGCTTTTATTGCTGACTCCACCATCTGCTGCAAAGTATCTTGCAGATGGGTTTACCAAATTCGGGCAAAAGTCCTTCGTTAAATTTGTTCATCTTTCCTTCCTCAGAGAGATCAAGAATGGAGCTACCTTGGCAAGAGCGAACCACTACTTGCTTTGACTCGCTCGTGTTCCTATTGGGCAAACCAATCCCAATCTTCTTGAATGCCTTCCTCAAAGCGTAGAGGAAAAAAAAAAATCTGTCCGAAAATTCAACCTTGAATTGAATCCAAGTCTTGTTGTAAGTTCCTTGCAAAGCTTTGGTATACCACCAAGTACTTGCAATCACCCTTGAGGTGTTTGGTCACATGCCTCACCTTCGACGCTTTTCAGAAATTGCCCCTTGCAAAGGCAACTTCAAACTGTCGAATGAAAGCGTTAGCTTTTGGGACATCTTCCCATCCGTCAAAAGTATCAAACTTGACCGGAGTGTTCTGAGGTCTAATGACCTTCTTCCTATCCTTCCCGAAATGACGGGATTTCTTGGCTATGGTTCTGGATTGATGTTCATGGATATCTTTTGGATTCTGAAGTATCTCGAGCATTCCGCTCCTCAGATTCTCTAGGTTCTTGAGCATCATGCTCTTGTCACCTTCGTAGAGAATCCCTAGCCTTGTGTCGACTTCTTGCGAAGAGAAAAATTTTCTGAACTCTGCGAGCTTTTTCCTTGCAGGACTTAGGGTTCCGTCTGCTTACTTCTCTCTTGGCTTGTCATGACTTCTTTCCGTATCTTCCCAGAGTCGTCCTCCTTTACAGAGAAAGAGAGGAGACCAGGCTCTGATACCACTGTCACAAACGGGAGCCCATAACAATATAAAATATACTCGGATAAATAGAATTTATCACTTAATACCGAAGCCAAAGGATATAGAGAGAAATAGATAGAGAGAGAGAGAGAGTGAGAAGATCGACACACTATTGGGGACCAGAAGAGGGAGAATCTTTTTACAAGCACAAGAACCGGAGAAAACCCCTCCGTTCTAAATCTCTGACTCGATGGTCGTTCCTTCCCGTAAGGGAAATCCGAGAAACGAGCTCTCAATCCTTTTTCCATCTGTACTCGGTGTCGAAACTCCACAGACAATTTCCGAATTCCGTTCTCGGAATTCCCAAGCGTAGGCCGAAGCCTTCTCGCTTCTCCTTCGCGATGAAGTACCTGCAAACACACACGCAAACACGCGACAACCATTTGTATGGCGAATCCACAATAGATACCTGTCGCTCTTGCGCGGGAAAAGCGACTTCCATGCTTCGTAGTCTCGCGCGATCTCTTGCATTATCTGGCGCGGCAGAGTCTTCTCTTGCTGACGTTGGTCACTCCTTTTCAGTGAGGGCATGTGGTGCTTTTATAGCTCCTTGACCACGGCACAAATAGCTGCTCGCGTAGAGATCACGACAATTTTTTTTTTCGAATTTTTTTTGTTCCGTTTTTCTTTTTTCTGTTCTACCCGAAATAGGGAGAGAGAATTCGCTGGCTGGTTTTGTTGCTTTATTTTCTAAGTGGCTGCCCACTTATTAAGTGGACGGCCGGCATATTTTAAAATTGGTTTGAACCTGCCCAAAAACTCAATAAAACCTTATAAGTTTAAAACAATGCTTTTCACAACACTTCCCAGGCGTCCTTGGATGCAACCACATGCACAAATGCAATGCAAACATAGATTCCTCGCGGGAAAGCGTCTGCTCTTCCCGGAAAACTCGTTAAAATATTCCGCTTTTTAAGAAAAGCTTCTCAGAACCCATCTTTATTCTTGTGCTTGCGTCTTTACACATATTCCTCTTTCCAGTTCGAATTTCCTCTCGACTATGGATATCCCCTTTCTGATGCACCCGTCACCCACCTTGTGACGCATCAGGAATACCCATCACCTAGTCCTTTCCTACCGAACTTACGGTACAATCCCCTTCACGATGCTCTATGTCACCCATCCTGTGACGCATCAGAGATGTCCGTTCCCGGATGGTCGGATACTTCTTACTGATGCTCCCTATCACCCATCCCTTGTGACGCATCAGAAGTACCCGTTCTTGGTGGCCTTACAGATATTCCCGTTCTCAGTGCTCCCGTCATTACTTTGAATGACGCACTAGGAATACTTTGTACTCGATGTCTCCAGTGAGAAAAACCCTCACTTAAAATTCCAATAATTCATTTAGAATTATTTTTCCTTGGTGTTCCAAGCAAGAAAACCCTCTCACTTATAAATCCAATAATTCATTTAGAATTATTTTTCTGTCAGATAAAGCCAATTTAGCAACAAAAAGGGATCACATAAGAACGCTGACGAAAATACAGGAAACCATCACGAATGAAACACTCGAACAATGCGTGCGGACGAATCATTCGAACACATAGTACTTCCTGTGAGGGTTCTTTGAACCTAGGCACAAGAGCCAAGATCCGTTCTTCCTGAGGGGGTTCTTTGGACCTAGGCTCGAGAGCCAAGATGGAGTCTTCGTGATTGATCGTCTCTGCAATGAGGTTAGCTTCACTAGAGAAAGTATCAACTAACACATCATCCTTCTTGTGAACAATCACATCTTCTTCATGCAACCCATCATGCTTGTCAGAAATCACATCTTGATCATGCAAATCATCATGCTTGTCAGTGTCATCCAAATGATCATCAAGCTCATCATTATCATCCAAATCATCATGCAAATCATTGACATTCAAATCATCATGCTTATCATCATGCAAATCCTGTGTGTCATGCTTGGGAGAAGAAGAGACTAAGCGAGTCTCCATCTCTTGAATCTCTTGCATCAGTGCCTGCACTTGAGAAAAGAGTTGCAAGAACTCTTTCATGTGTTGGTCACTCTTTTCTTTTCTTGCTTGGTTCTTGCGATCAAATTTGGCTTGACTTACTTTGGCTTCCAAGTCGTACTTACGCTCTATGGCTGCCACGCTTTCTTCGTAGTCACGATCTATGGCTGCCATGCTTTCTTCGTAGGCCTTTCTTTCTACTTCTCTTTCTGCTTTTCGTGCTTCGCGTTCTCACTTCATGTCTATCACCATCTTGTCGAAAGCCTCCATAGGAGTTAGTGCAATCCTTGACGTAGATGGGAAAGGGGGAGGGTCAGAAAAACCTCCTGGTGGGGAAAATTCTTCTTCGCCTCTCTCATGCTCATCACCTCCAAGCGAAGTATCCATTCCGCTTCGAGTGATGACCATCCATTGAAATCGTGAGTTCTTGTGGGTTCTTGTGGTCTTGGGTTCTTAAGTTCATGAGGAACTTGGGTTCTTGTGGGTCTTGAGTCTTGGGGTTCTTAGGGGTCTTAAGTTCTTGAGGCTCTTCTTTCGCTTGCAATGTGTGTTAGAGAGGGATCTTCTATTCACCCGAGTTCTGCTGCTCTTTTCCGCGGGTGGACCCTTTGGCGGCCTTGCGCTCACGCCAAGGTTGCTTTTTCCTAATTCACGTCGATTGGCCGGCCGCTAAGTGCACAATCCGCTCTCAATGAGTGAAAAGAGGCACAAGGGGAGACTACACAAGCCCTTCTTTCTTGGGTTTCCTGTCACTCTTCAGAAACACAATTAGGAATCGACACGCCCAAGTGAACTTGGGTTCGTGCGACCTCAACAATCAAAAAAATAAATAAATTCTTGTGATTCTTGTGGTTCTTTCCTTGAGTGATACAGAACACTGCTAAAGCTCTGATACCAATGTAAGGTGCAGCGGAATGAATGTTTGAACTTTGCTCAAGATGAGTGCTCCGAACTGTGCTCAAGGTTTCTTTTCTTATGGAAGGAAGAGCCTTCCGTTCTTAATGAGAGAGTGCAATGGACACAAACAAAGTGAATGGACACTGTGAATGGAAGTGTATGAGACTAAGAGATAGAGAGAGAAGAGCATAAGACACCAGAGATGTTGTCAAACCCTCCTCCGAAGCCCCCACTCTCTATGGCGAGAGCGTTCTACTATTGATTGCACAAATCTCTACAATGCTTGGACTTGCCGACGATGTCGCGAACGATGAGGACAACAACGAGACGGGCTTTTTCGAGGTACTTTTCTTGAGACAAAAACAACAGTTTCTATTGCCTCTCTCTCCTTATTCGCAAGAACAAAATATATTCAGCAGAACCCAAATCTTTCATTGCAAAAGCTGAGTTCACCTGGTTTTTGAGTGTGTCAAGAGTGCTCTTGTTCTTCTTGACTTATACCATGTCATCCACATACAAGACAAGAATCATTGGGTTGCTGTCCGTATCTCTTTTGATGTATAGACAATGATCTGCATGGCTATGTTTGAACCCATGCCTAAGCATGAAAGTGTCAAACTTTTTGTACCATGTCTAGAAGCTTGCTTCAGCCAATACAAACTTCTTTTGTCACGTGTACATGGCTCTGTGTGCCACATGGACATGCTTCATGGACTTCCAGAGCCAGTTGTCCCCTTCTTCCTAGATAGGAGTGTCTAGAATCCTAGTAGTAGTAGTACCGGCAATTTTGTGAGCTTGTTCGCAGGACCTGCATGTCCGGTTGAGTCTAGTAGATTAGGTTTCCAGTCTTGTTCGCAGGACCTGCATGTCCGGTCGAGTCCAGTAGAGTAGGTTTTCCAAGTTTGTACACACGTTTTGATAGATGTTATTACACTACTGTGGGCATCTGACATGACGTGCATTTTTAGGTTAGAGGAATCCAACGATCCATTTCCCCCGTCGATCGGATTCTTGGGTGGCAGATGTGCGACAGTTTCACCCAAATTGGACTAATGATTTATTTGTTGGGTGTGGTGGACCAATTGCCCTGCCTAAGCCTAAATAAATTCATAAGCCCAATTCCTGGCCTATAAAGGGACCAAGAGGGCCAGTGTTTTTAGCAAATGCAGATAGCGCTAGCAAGGAGCACAGCCACTCCCAAGTTTTGCTCAAATCAGCCTAGCGTCTTCACCCAGTAGCAGAAGGGTTAGTGTTTTTGCTTGGAGATGCCAGATCAGCCCTAGCGCTACCTCCTACAAATCCGGCCATAGTTTTACTTTTCAAGCATAGCGCTACAATTAGCAACAGATCAGTCCAGCATTTTCATCTTTTTGCCCATTCTCCGCGACGGAACGGCTTGGATCTGTCTACATTGGCATCCCATTGCGGTCCAGTACTTCAGCAGCCCATCGAGCCTCCCCTCGGCCATTCCCTCGCAAGCATCAAGTGCTCCAGCCTCCATTGCCGTCCATCATCGACATCTTCAAGATCTACGTTTTCAGCCCTTCATTCCTCTCACCTCGGGAGTGAAAATCAGCCCTTGGTGGTGGCCATCCGCAATCCCACATTGAGAAGGATCGAAAGATGCATCGAATCAACCCCGGAGGTTCCTCATCTTGAGGAATTACCACAGCGACAGTCATCATTCAAGTCAATAGAGTCTACACTTGAGGTATTTCGTTGTGTGTCAAGAACTGTGTGCAAGGTCCACTTTGTGTGATCCCTGTCACACAACGAGCGTCGAGTTGTGGATGAGTGTCCAGCCCGTGTGTCGGAGGGGGAGTACGGGATTGGTCAGCTGATGAGGCTAAGGGCCCATTGGAGGAAAGGAGGGCAGCGTAAGGAGGGGAGCGAGGGGGTGGATTTGAGTAATTGGCGGGCGGGGGGGGGGGGGGGGGGGGAGGGGCTATCGTGGTGAAACTGAGGTGGAGGGAGACTCCTCAAGGGAATCCTATTGCAAAGAGTCAGAACGATTCCCTGTGGGAACCCAATGCTACTGGGTTGCAGGAGGTCAGCCGCTAGGGGGGGCGGCGTGGCGAACCCTCCCCTGTCGACGGCAATCGTGCACCTACTGCCAGTCATCAGCGTTGATGACCGGTCGCTGGCCTTTGTCGAAGTGCCAGCCTATGTGTCCTCAGTACCTATCTGTTGTGTATGCTCAGCCCTGGGGGGGCTCTACGTGCGCTATGGTTTGCGATCTCCTACGAGGAGAGGCCTTCGCTAAGTGGCCCATCTACCTACAAATGAAGCACTAATTTGGGAGTCCCGAATACTTTACCCTCTATCGTGGTCACCCACGAGTCATCCTAGGTAGAAGGACCACGTTCAGGAGGGTATGAGTGTCTGGAACCAGAACACATACTGTAGGAATACCTGCAGCCTTGGCAGCGACTGAAGTGTCATGCACAAGGTCTCCAAGACTGTCCCGATCTCAAAACCAATCCTAAAAAGAAGCGGGAGGTACTCTCTCCTCAGGCCGGGAAAGCAAACCCAAATGGGTAGATTTGTCTCCTGTCTCGTGCACATCTAACCCTATCTGTACGTGGACAAGCTACTTCATGACAAGGGCTCAATCAGCATAGCTTAGGAAGTGTTCTGGCACTTTTGTGAGTCTATTTGCAGACCGTGCATGTCCAGACACTTAGAGTAGATGCATATCCTCTGGTTGCACACAGCATGATCATCAACAACACCATCAGATTCCATCAGGAGTATTTTACAGTGCAAAAAAACCTATTTTCCCTATTTTAGCCATTTTTCACTTATTATTAATAAGTGACTTTGTTGAGAAACGGGTAGGGAAAATTGGGCAAGATAATATATAAGCAAACTAGCAATAGAACTTTCTAGCAGAAGAAGCAGTAGATACCACAGTTGAAGTGCACCTTCTCAGCAAGACGGCAAGAGGACCTAGCGTTTTCAAGCCACCAAAGATGCCAGCGTTTTTCATCAAGTGCAAATCAGCCCCAGCGTTCTACCACTTGCAGATGAGCATGGCGTTTGCAGTTTTCCTAGCGTTTTCTGCAGCAGAGATACAGATTCAGTCCTAGCGTTTTTGGACCAGCATTTCAACCTAGCGTTTTGCAGATTCCGGCATCATAACTGTTTTCTGCATAAGTGTTTTCAGTTTTCAGCATATAGACTCCGCACCGCAACCCCCGAACATTGCAGATCTCAGCTTCCAACAGCAGATCCTCGCCGCACGGTTAGATCAGCCAAAGTTTGCAGATTTAGCCCGCTATTCACAGATTTCAGCATCTGCGTTTTCAGCGCGTCGTCGTTGCATCGGGTGGTCTCATTGTCTAATAACCCAAACCTTACCTTCGATGGAGTAAGGGATTCTATCCTCAATAAGGAAATTAGACGAAAGGCAAGTGGTGAGGCTAATGCCTCGGCTCACATGGTTAAGAGGCAGAACACATGATAGGAATGCTAACGTTGGTTAAAAAAATAGGAGCAAGAGCAAAGGAAAGCAATATGATGTCACTTGTTACCAAGGTGGTCGGAAAGGCGATAAAAAGGCAAATTGCAAGAATTTAAGAAAGAGCAAGAAAGGAAAACGAATGTCGGGGACAAGAAGAAAAGGATGACAAGGCAAAAACTTCTTAGGATAAATTTCTCCACATACAAAACTTAAGTACATAAAATCATGAGCGGGATCTACGGCTATGAGCTAATTGCAAAAACGCAGAATAGATGGTGGGCGTGTATGGCTTAAAATTTCAGGTGGACAACGGGCTTGTAACAAACTGTTGACGTGTCAAAGCCAAAAGAATGGAGCCAACTAACAGATGCCGGCCGAGGGGCCTAAACCCTAAGAAGAGCAAGTAATAGAAGAAGTCCTACCAACTTATGGGGACCCCGTCTGATGGGCCCCAAGTGACATAAAGGAAGAAAATAAAGCAGGATCCGGACACACGCAAAAACTGATGACGTGACAGATTTTCAAAATTTGCTCTGACATGATGACGTGGCACGTTGTACGGATTTCCGCGTTTTGCGTTGGCTGATGACGTGGCAGGCTGTACGGATTTTCGTAAATTATGCTCACAGCTTTTGGCATTGCTTTTTGGACCAGAAGCTTTTGAGTTTTGAAGGCTTTTCACTGTAACTGCTTTTCAGGCCAAGGGCCTTTAAATATGAGGTTAGGGCTCATTCTTTGGCATGCTTCTTGACGAAGGTGTAGAGGATGGAGTACCGGCTTGTACTTTGATGATGCAATATAAAGAAATACCGAAAGGGGCGCCAAGGTTTGGGGCCAATACTCTCTAGGGTGGAATTCCGCCACTCCGTGCCGCGTGTCATCTCTCTCTTTCAGTTCAGTTGTTATTGAAGTGCTAAAAGTCTGTTCAGTCTGTTCTTTACTATTGGCACGTGGTGCCCGTCTTGTGACGGGGCTTATGGATCTAAATTATGGCTCCGAATGGTTGCAATAACGCAAGAAAATTTCATGGAGATCATGGACTCACAATGCAGTAGATAAGCAAAGATGAAGGAGATTGAGCCGCCAGGATGGGACAAACCAGAAAGGTGATGGCTGCTCCAAAATGCCAGGAAAGGGGGGTGCAGATAGGGGGCAATGAGGAGAGAAGAATCCAGATGGAGGAGTCTCCAAAACGCCACTGCAGCCTTCAGTAATGAGGTTTACCTAGAAACTGCTCATGTACCTTTGGATGGCTCCAAAGTTACCTCGATTTAGCATTCGAACGCGCAAGACGCAGACATCGTTCACCAACCACCGATGACAAGAAACAACACGCTCTGGGCAAGGGCAACCCTAGGCAGCTCTCTGCAAGTTGGCACAGAAAACAGCAGAGTAAAGGATCTCTCTCTCTCTCTCTCTCTCTCTCTCTCTCTCTCTCTCTCTCAGGTATCATCACACAGGCTAGAGATAAGAGACACGAAAAGTTGCTCATACCCCCCGAGCTGAGAGGTTCTACTAGGTTTGCACAGAGAGGGTGGCCAAGGACAAGAAGCACTTTTCTACAGATGTACAGCATATGCGAGTATCAAAGGCTCTTTTCACAAGACAACACACCATGCAACAGATCATGGAGTCTAGAGATCAGCACTAATTTGGCCGTTTTCTAGTGGAGATACAGACATAGAGAGACACTGTTGGCACCTGTAGCGGCACCGAGGGTAGCAAACAGTGACAGCTTACGGACTTCTCCCAAAGGACCGCCACTTATCACACACACACAATGAGGAGTCACCTTGAAGCAGGCTGAGTCGGTCACAGCTAGGAGATGCCCCCAAGCTCCAAGATACAAAGCTCTGAGACTTCATCACATACACATCCAGGAGATCCAGACTCGCTACCACCAGGCACCCAAGAGAGATTTGCTCAATTGCTAGCAAACCCAGCAGCGATCATACGTGCAACCCTTACACTACACCCACCCATGTACCAAACCTTACACCCCAGTTTGGCATAGGATGGAGCTAGTCAGCTTGACTCACTTCATGATTGTACTTCCTTGACGTATAGGACACACACATGTATATTTGATTTGTCTCATAATCCGACTTCGGCCTTTGATAGAGGTAAACATCTTTCTTTCTTTCTTTCTCTCTTCCCCTCAACAGAGATTCAGAAACCTTGCCTAATAAAAGATACAACCACAGAGCTGCAAATAAGAGGAAGAGAGAAAAACCTGCCGTCTGAAGAGGAGTCATTGCTGGACTGGAAGGAGCACGAGCAGAAGAAGGACTGTCTATGGATGGGTACTACTTTGCTGTTGCGAAGCTGAAGTGGGGCGAAGAGGCTGCTGTTCGCGGACGATAAGCATAGAGCCATTCCCTCTCGAGTCTCGACAGTTTCACACTCGTTTGTGTACCTTAAAAATTCTCCTCCTCTCTCTGTCTCTCTCTCGCTCTCTCTACAATGTACAAGCACGTACTACACGTGGCATCCTGTCTGCCTTCCACGTCATCAGATAGAACCCAACTTTGAAAATCCCGATATTCGTGGATAGAGTGTCACATGGATCCGTGATTTCGTTGTAACTTGTGTAGCCTATGGCAAACCCGGTCCAAAATTACACTTAGGGTCTTTACACACAATGCGACGCTCGCCAAAACACCTGCAATGCCCAATGAGACTCCGACACATCTGATTTGGGTGTTATGCGCGTTACACATTGCCGAAACTCCACAAAACGTGGATCTGCGCTGGCCGCGAGGTTGACGCCATTTCAAGCATGGTTTTGGAGAGGGGGTTTAGAGCGCCCAGATTTGGCGGACTCCTCGCCACGCTCTCTCTTATGCTCCCTGCCAATCACATGCAGCGCTATTTCATCAGTATTGTGTAGCGCATCCGTCCAAACCTACGCCCGCCATTGGAAAATGGATCGCCTTATTTTGGACGAGCGCCCATTTTGTTTTGACAGTGTGTAAACGCCCTTATTTTTCGAATCTCATAGTTCTTTGAACTTCTTTCCACCATACCTCCATATGACACTCAAGTAGTAGGAAACACCCATTTTGTAAAATCATGAAAAGCTAGAAGCCTGGCGAGATGTCTCGACGCTCGTAGCTACACCAAGAAAAAACCCCCGAGTAATGTTACTCCTACACATTTTGTAAAATCGTGAAAAGCTAGAACCTTGGCGAGATGCCTGATAGATACGTTGGAATGCGGGGGTTGGCATTGATGAACTAACAAGCAAAGCCAATGTTGTACTTCTTGTTGAAACTTGGGAGCATGATACACAAAGGATTAACGGCTTGGAGGATTACAATGTACATTCATTGATGTGGTCAAAGAATCTCAAGCAACGAAGAGGGCAAGGAGGCATAGCATGTATGGTTAAGAAAGGATTGGAAGATTTTGTATCAATAGTGAAAGATGACAAGTACAAACGTTATGTATGGCTGAAAATTACGACACCAAAATGAGAAAGAGCCATATATTTCAAGGGAGTTGGAGGAAGTTCACTTGTATGATCGTACTTCAATGGATGAGAAAGAGCCAGATCACTATAGAAAGTTACTTTTACACATGTATAATAGCACGGGTATGTTCATTGCCAATGGTGTATCTTTGTGGAGTGAAACCAATGGATCTACATGTAGAAAACATAATGGGGATAGTGTGATTGACTATATGCTACACTCTGAAGCCATCATGTATCGCATAAAGAGTTTTATGTTTGGCCAATGGACCCCGGAATCAGACCATCAGACCTTATGTATTGACCTTTCATGTGGAGAAGCAACTAAGCATGATAATCTCACCCAAAGAGAAGAGAAATTATCACTATGTATGGATTTCAAACGGGCACTAATGTACATTGAAATGGTTGAGCAAAAGTTATGGATGACAAAGCTTCAATATGACGCACCGTTGGAACCTAAATGGGAAGCTTTCAAGAAAGTTATTTGTTCTTGTGCCGAAGAATGCTTTGCCATAAAGCATCTCCATGGCATCAACAAAGATAGATTACACAAAAGGTGGTTTGATAAAGAATGTCAAGATGCTCGAAAGTCCTTGATACTATGTCAGGGAGAGGCTCTCAACAGGAGAGATCGGCTTGGCTTATGTGCCAACACAAGACAACCTTGCAGATCTTTTCACAAAGGCATTGTCTCGTGAGAAGTGAGAAGCTTTTCACAAAGCTTTGGGCTTGCTCCCCTTTGTGGATTGACCGTGTCCTCAGGGCATGGCACTTCCCTTTACTCTTCGTGCCATCCCTCGTTCACTGCATCACTCCTAGGGGGAATTTGTTACCATATACATGTGGTAGTGATGTGTGTGAACACACTAGGACCGTTGGGGTATTTTTTCCCTCTTTAGGAAGTTTTTGCCCCGTGCATTGTATATACGCCCATCACTCTAGGGCTATCTATCTTTCCATTGCACACTAAGTAATAAACTCTCTATTGTGTGCCTTGAGCTTCCTTCATCTTCTCCAAGCTGTGTGTGTTTTCCTACAACCCTAATTCCAACAGAGCACTCCCCACATTTCCCTCTAGCTCGTGTATGTGGAAGCTCTCTTGGTCCCTTTGCCCATAGCTAGATGGATGTAGTCATGATGAAATGACAAGGAGTGATCCCTTGTCCATTGTGTAAGAGACACCCAAATTGGTTGTTATTGCACACACAAATATTGAGGTTGCATCTCATCGTGGAAGGGGAGCATATATTAGTCTATGTTCAAATGGGGCACTGAAAGAGGTAATGTCTAGATAACATTCCTACCTAATGGGAGTTGATAGTTAAGGAACTATGTATAGCATGAGCCTATAGATAATATGATTGGTTGGTGATTCACTAGTCTCTAGCTCACATGGTTCTATGATGTGGGCTCCGAGAGCCGCTCTAAGATGGCAACTATAAAGATGTCATACCACTGGCATCCCATCGATATCAATGACATTCTATGCTTCAAAGGCGTTGTGCAAGGAAGTTATCAGCCTCTCAGTGCAGCGATGACAATGAGGACTCTTGGCTTAATATGTATTCAAGATGAATGCTCTTAATTAGAGTTGGTTTTGTTTCTCTAATTATTGATTATGCATGTTTATGTGGCTCTAACAAATTGCATGTTTTTAAAGCCCTATGGTTTACCCCTTTATTAGCTCATAGGCAGAGAGTGATCAAATGTGGGGAAAACCCAATAGAGATTCGGATTTGCAACTTGATGAGTGATGACACATGCACGTTTAGTGATTACACATACAATGTGAAGAGAGATTACACATGCAAGTTTAGTGATCACACATACAGCCTCAAGAGAGATTAACTCCCTATAAGCTGCATGCATGGTTAATCATATATTCATTTTGCAAGAGGATTCTCGCAGTACATGATAGAAGTTCCATAGCCATAGGCATAGGAAAAAAAAATACAAAAGCTTAGTCCCCCGTCATCGGTATGTGTGTCACTATAACCATCGAAACAAAGCCATCAATATGCTCGTTGGAGTATTTGTTGGTATGCTCGTCAGTGTATATGTATATATATATATATATATATATATATATATATATATATATATATATATATATATATATATATATATATATATATATATATATATATATATATATATATATATATCAACGCCTATACCGATAAGGCTAGCAATGGTTTGGAGTACATAAATATTGATGTTAATATTGCAGACATAAAAAATTTTATATTATGGGTAAGGCTATGCCATGAATAGAGTAATGGTTGGCCTCTTGGCCAAGCCATCCACCGACTTTGTGTTACAAACAAGAAAGAGCCTCAATTCATATCGAAAAGGAGATTCAATTTTAATCACAACCTAAACACTAGCATTACAAACATATAAACATATACATTCAAACATTGCACAAGACTCATAAACAATGGCAAACCTCGATCACGTATACTAAAATCATTAAAAAAAGGTACCAACTATATACAACAATGATAAATGATAATGTCAAAGTCCCAATACCATGTGATATAAACTTGTGTACAAAAATGCAAGTGTATGTGCTTGCCCTTATACAAATGCAATAGTATGATAGTCATTGATGCCATAAAAAATAAACAAGTGTTGGCTAAAACTGGCCGATATCTCTGCAAAAAATGGCCACCTACTCGACACAAATGGATAGCATTTATACATGCAAGGAAGGGAGCTTGTAGAATCCTCCACACTACTGAGGGTCATTGAGCTCCTCCTATTGCAAGTGCTTTGCATACGGTATCTAAAAAATACTGATCAATATAAAAGAAAAAACAACATACCCCCTCTACATAGTCTTGAACAGTCGTGCAGCTAGACTCCGACAGCCATATGTACAATATCCTCAACAACTAGAAATGAGCTCCCTCTTCCTTCGAAGTAATAATGGACAAATGTTCTGCACAACATGTCACCACAACCATGCCATCAACCAAAAGAAACTCAGTTGCGAGAAGAAACACAACATCCACAAGCTCGCTATCCCATTGGTTCCATAAAGGAACTCCACCCGTGCTAGCTGCATGTGGCCTAGTGTGTAAGGGAAAGGCCATGTATATCAAACGTACGCCACCCAATCTCAAGTTGGGGTTCATCTGCCCTGTTTCTTCTAGAGAACCCAAGAATCTACATAGTGACTGCATAGAATTGTGTGCAATCTTTGTTAACGCTAAAATTGTGGACATAACTATGAAGGCAAAATAGCGTGGCTTGCCTGTCATTACACAACACATCTGGAATAGCTTTTTCCAAGCACTTGACAATAGCATGCACTTCAAGGTGGCATGGCTCTACATGCATATCTGTATGCTCAACATAAGATCAAATATATCTTGCATGCAATGCTAAAGAGAATAACACAACATTAATCATTTTCATGTACCTAGAGGGTTTTCTCCGACCACTCTGGCCATGTCCGATAGGTCCTCTGCAACCCTGCCATGTGGTGGTGAACATGGAGGTGATTCCTGGGTGCCCCCTACTGGTCTCGGAGTGAAGGAAAGTGTTGGTACACTGTGGCTCATAGCACCAAGGGTTTGAGCACTATCGCTGACCTCTACAGAATACTCCTCAACCACATGCTCGCTCTCACTATCATTGGAGGCAACAACTCTCTTCCTTCTCTTCCCACATTGCCGGTCAGTCAAGGGTGCTTGCGAGCAGATGTGGAGCCAATCTTTGTGTCTTTCTTTAAGGCCGGCTTCTTTGAGGTGTTCGGAGAGAGTGCATCCTCTATCACAAAGGCTTTCTTCCATGAAGCAGTATGCTCCACTATTCATTTAAAATGAAAGTTATTGTGCCCATGTCGTATTGCATGGCAAAGGCAAAATCTACATAGTACGATACCTATGTAAAGCGCTTCCTCTTCGGGTGGGTACTCCTTGTTCGGGTAATCCAGCCACCAAGGACACTTGAGCCACGCTCCCTTTGGCCGCAAGTCATCTTTCCACCCGTCCGGATATAAGCCCGTCTCCTCTCTCTCTGACCTGCACCATGCATCACTGGGTGCTCTAGAATAGGGAAGACTAGAGCATCTCTCCACCATCTACAAGACAACAAATAATGTTTTGTGCCACTATGACAAGATTAATGTAACCTAAAACATATGCAATGTGTCAATCAAAGATGTACAACTTGTACAACATGCAGCGTGCCGTGCAAGCGAAGTGGGGTTGCTCTTTGGAATCTTGTGTGGACTTGATTCGTGCACTCCACTTTTTGAAGGTTTTGTCAAAGTGGTTCCGTCTGTATTTTTGCAATGTGTGTGCGAGTGTGCAACCATGCCTCTCTTCAACCTTCTCGTGTTGGATGGCAACGTGTTGATTATGGCCTCCCATTTTCTCGGCCATCTTAAGCACTCTCTTGCAGCAAATAATAGGACACAAGTTAGATCACCAACAAATTGATTTGATTACATATTCACTTCATCCACCTTTCCAATTGCCACCAATACATGTGATATCGAAGCCACTGGATCCATGCCTTCTCCGTTAATCCTATGCCATTCTCTTTCAAGGTTGCATCACCACCTTGGAGCAAGTCAATTAAGTGGCACTTCCTAGCATAGGAAAAGGGAGTCTTCTTTTTCATTGCGACATAATCAAAAGAGAAAGATATCAAAAGACTTAAAATACATTTACTTACTCTTTTGGGCTAACGCGTGTACGTGCAACCTCTGCCACTCTAGAGGGTGTCATTTTCGTGGTCTTCTTGCCCCAGCCTATAAATGATATACATTTTTGAAAAAAGTTATTGCCATTTTCTGGATTTGCAATTGTTGCTATCTCAAGCTCTTTGGGCATGAAATACTGATTTGTTTGAGATAGCGCAAAAACGATACTTTGCTCGTATGCCTCGGGTGCCAAGTCGTAGTCAAAGCTCCCTTTTGATGGCATCCCTTCAGTATTACTATTGTACATAGCATCGAAGGACTCTTCCTATCATTTGTCAAGGACACAATCAAAACATATATAATAAGAATTCATAATCAAAACACATTCTCATTTAGCATTGCTTTCAAGCATACCTTCCAAATGAGTTGAGCAAGGACAGCCATTGGCAATTTTAGCCACTTTAATTTGTTTGGACCCCTAAAGTTCAAAGCCCTCTTTGCTGCCAAACGCACTCTTCCCGAAATTTCTACAAGAGCGAAGTTGGGTCCGCCAACCCTAGCTTTCTCATCATGAATATATCATGCGCAGCGATGTGAGGGACTGAAACCCTTGTGGCCCTGTTCAACACTCATATGTAATACACTTTGTCAAAAACAATAAGATGCATTTGCATTCACAAAAAAAAGTTGGATTTACCTGTTTATCATTCCCAAAACCAATAGAAACTCTGTTGTCTCATGGGGTTGAAAATCGACAAGCACGCACTCCACCCTTGGTGCCTTCTCAATTGGGATGTCGTTCTCGTTCATCCACCGCATCCATGTCTCCAATCTGTGATTTCTATCCCAAACCACAAAGTACCTCTCGACCATGTGACTAAGCTTGGGTATTAGACGAAGCTCCTCGTCCAAGTCATATGACATTGCAAGATCTCTCGAAGTGTGACCACGACGAGAGAATTGCTTATGATCATCCCTTGGAATCCGCTCACTTACAATAAATCTTGCCATGGTTGGTTGGTAGCTTTTATTTGCAATGGAGTTCCAAATCCACCACATGGTCATCATGCGTGTGGATGGCGGGTTCGAAAGAAGTCGACATAGAGATAAGCACGGAACTTTGCCATCATAGGGAGCTCTATGAGAATCCACCCAACCTAAAGAAATATGCTTGTCGACCACATTTCCAAACGCTTCATTTCCTATGTCTTCTGTTGTAGTAGCAATTTCCACCCGATGGCTCAATTCTCCACTTGATTCCGTTGTTCCACCCACACCGGTTACGACGAACAAAATCCGATCTAGAGAATAAGGCTTGAGATTGTTCGCTCTCTTGAGTGCATCACGGAGGGACTTCTTGCGACGTAGTAACATAAACTTCATCCACGGCACCATTGTTTTTGGATTGATTTCTTTTTCTCATAGTTTAGCTAAACAATTAGAGAAAATAGATAAAAGTATGGCTTATGAAAAATTGAAGTTAAGAGCTTGAGAGAAAGAAAGTGGGATCAACGGAAACCTTGATAGAGAAATTAGTGTAAGATAGGAAAGTAGAGATGAAGAGAAATAGAACTTGAAATAAGAAGATATGAAGAGCTAAGAGTTGAGAATGATATGTAAAAGAGTTGTTCGAAGCTCTTAATAAAGTTTTCAAATTAAACAAAAATTAATTTTATTTTTTTTAATATTCGGGATGTGTGTGTGTGTGTGGTGGGTGCACGTGACTGTGTGTATATGTGTGTGGCGATGCGCGGTGTGTGTGTGTGTGTGTGTGTGTATGGTGGATGTGTGTGTGTGTGGTGGATGCACGTGTGTGTGTGTGTGGTGGATACGTGCGTGTGTGTGTATGGTGGATGCGCGTCCACACACACACACACCCCCATGGGGTGAGTGTGACACAAAACACACACACACCCCGTGTTGGTGCGTGTGTGTGTGTGGGACGGGCGAGGGCAACACGCTACCATGCGGTGGTGTGTGTCCCCACGTGGCCCCATCGCACTTGGGGAGCATGGGGACATGCTCCCCATGCGCCAAGGGTCGTTGGGCGGCGCGTAGCTCAAGGGCCACGCGTCGCCCAGTGGCATGCCACGTGTACCATCCGATTGGCGATGATACACGTGGTAGACCACGTGGCCACGAGGCGGCCTGTGTGGCAGCTTCGTGGCCACGTGGTCTGCCACTGGGCGATGCGTGGCCCTTGGGCTACGCGCCGCCAAGCGACCCTGTGCGCATGGGGAGCATGTTTCCATGCGCCAAGCGCCATGGGGCCACGCGAGGATACACACCATTGCGTGGTCGTCGCATGCTACCCCCCGCCCATACACCCCCCCGCCCCACACCCGAGCGCCCTCCTACCACACAAACACATACACTGAGTGTGTGTGTGTGTGTGTGGACTGGGAGCGACATGCGTGGGTCACGCGCTGCCACCAGACACATGGCGCATGGGGAAGGGGCCACACACAACATTTGTGGCAGCGTGTGGCCCACGCATGCCGCCCCCCTATCCCACACACACACACACACACACACACCTCACACCAAATGTGTGTGTTTGTCACACACATATTTGCGTGCGCACACACTCGCGCACAAAAATATATTTTATATAATTTTTAAAAATAATATTAAAAGAATATTTTTAAATAAATTTGTTAAAATTATTAAAATATTATTAAATTTAAATTTATAACGATTATATTATTAGATGTGAGTATATAAACAATTTGTTAGTTTTTATAATGCGAGCTTATACTTAATTATTTGTTTAACTTATTATAATGGCTTGTTCTTTATTTTTCTTGATAAAGAACTTTCTTATCCTTTTTACAATGGTAAATTTATAATATCGAATCATTTCTTTTAGAAATAATTTCTCCAATACAATTTACAACTTTAGATGTAGTGATCGAAGTTGGTGATATTAAGATGACTTTGCCTCTTGAAAGGACGCTCAACAATTTGGGCAAATTCATCTATGTACTGAATGAACATCTTTCACGTAAATACATAGTCAACGTGTCCCATCAAGCACACTATGCAGGCTCACCTAGCATGACTCCCATTGCCACTGTGGATAGTTCGTCAGAGGTGCACTTCGCTCAAAAGGACATGGTAGATCTTTGCACCCCGCCTCGAGTTTTTCTTCCAAATAGCTTCAAAAGGAGTACAAGACAAAAACTTCTACAGGCTGAAGAGAAGGGCACACTGACAAAGCTTTTAATGCAAATACAACAACTAAAACAAGATAGAGATTCCAAGGGCTTACAATGGTGATCTTGTTTTAGAATTTCCACGTACCATGTGTTAAGAAATATGACGTAGCTAAGTAGATAATTGAGTATGTTACTTAATGGAGAGAGATAATTTCACACACAAGAGATTATAGAGTAGAGAGAGACAGAGAGTACACACAATATACGTGGTTCACCCAATGTGGGCTACATCCACGGGAAAGCAGCCACTTAATGGCTTTAGTACTTCAAACAAGAAGTAGGTTACAAAGGGATTATACCCTTAATAGAGCTCCCACCTTTCTTCACTCTCACCACCTCACACCCACCTTGTTGCATCAACTCACACTATTTAATGTGTGTAGAAATGGCCTCCTTTTATAGGCCAAAAGGGCTGCCCTCTCTCATGAGAGGCAGGCATGTGTAGCCGCCCTTGTGTAGATAAGTCCAAATCAGACCCTCCAATCCGCCTATGTGTGGCCACCCTTGAGAAGACAAGTCCTCCTTTGAAATCGGCCATTGGCCATCGGCCATTGACTTCCGACCACTGGCCACCGGCCAAACGACCGACCGTTTTTTGACCACTTTCCGGCCGCCGTCCGGCCATAATATTCTGGCGAGTGATTTTGTTTTCTGGAGAGTGATTCTTCTTCACACACGATGGATTCTCCTCATAATGGGGACCTTACAAATGTGCGTTTGTAACACAAAAAATTATAAGGGGTAAATCAGGCTCCATACTTAACACCATGGGGAGGTTGCACCATATGGATGCCATGGAGCATAAGTATGATCCTCGTTTGTGGTCGAAGCCACAAACGTCCAATATAGTTTTTCCAGGTGTAGTGCGTCTTAATCATTGCCGAAGATCTTTGAAGTGCATGAATGAACAATGTGCCCACTTGGCTAATTATCATATTCCCAATAAAAGTCATTTCAACGAGTACATACAAAAGGCAACTGGACCCGGACAATATTGTAAGATTGGAGATAAGAGCCTTACATGCCACTTTTGCAAGGTAATTGCTTTCTGTACTGCAACATGTAATTGTTAGTATACTATGTCATGCCATCCGATGAGACCGCCACCAGATTCATGATTCATCATGGCACACATACACACGATGTGCGCAACGGCACATCCAAAACACTGACGGAAAACACCAAGGTGATGTTGCAAAGGATTTTGACTGTTGACCCACATGCAGGAGCCAGGAAGGTTCAAATGTGTTTGGCAAAAGAAATTATGAGTACAACACTTCTTCGCAACAACACCAATGAAGGGATTTTAGGTGAGCAATAGCTATTTGCAATCGTTGATGAGTTGGAGCCATTAGTGCAAGATAATTGGTATGTGCATTTTCTAGATTCTTATTTCAATTCAAAACTCTACGCTAAATTATTTGTACTCTGAACACTATGAACGTTGTTAGGTTTCGAAGGTCAGTATCTAGTTTACGAAGAGGGGTTGACAAAGAATCTTTTGGCATTGATGCACTCCTAAAGCTAAAGCGAGACTACACATGTGACTGTTTCCATGGAAGCAGGTTTCCTGGTCAAGGTACGGAGGGAGAGAAATATTATGTCCTCAACATGTCCACAATTGGTCCAGCATCCAGTGTGGACCTGGTGAACCGAATGAGACAAGACAGGGATGGCGATCTTTGACGTGCGTGGATCCAGTTTGATCACACCAAACGTGGTAACGATTAGGTGACTATGGCATGTCATGTCTATGATCCAAGGTACATGGTGCACCTTGAAAGCATTGTGGGTTGCCTTTGACTCTCTCTCTAACAATTTGTTTGCAGCATGCAAGACCTTTTGACTATTGCAACTTGTGAAATGAAAGAGGAAGACATGGATACACAATGTCTGTTTTGGGAGTGCCTCAATGATGTAATGCTATCATGTGGTTGTGTGACAGAGTTAATTTCTTTAGTTTCATTGTGGATGAAGCTCAAGCAAATTGGAATGCAGTTCGAATTGTTTTCGATGGTGGAGACGACCAATACAATGAGCCGTCGAGAGCGTTCTTGTCTTTTCCATTGGAAGCAAAGCTTGAATCAGCACACAATGAAGTATGTGGCTCAAGCTTTCAACACCCCATAAAGGAATGTGTGAGAAATGGAGGCAAGAACCAACAAAAGAGGTTGCAACAGCAGAGGCTCGTCTGATACGCTAATGGTGGCATAACGGTCATTGCATAGACCATAACATTCCATACATGGATTCATGACCTAGTTGGTGGGAAATTCGTATTGCACATTGGGGTGGCATTATGACGTGCATAGAAAGAAGCTCTCATGGACCAAACACTCCACGCGCAAACCTTGCGGAGAGCAAGCATGGCAGCTGGCTAGTAGGGGAGGGTTTTTGTAAACGCATTTCATTATATGATGCATGTACAACCGTCCTTGCAAATTCCATCTTACAGAGCACAAAGGCCATTTCATACAGCCATGGAAAACACATTGGGAAGGGTCCATCGATACAGAAGCTTGCGGAACACCATGAAAAACGTCCCAATCAATTAATAAGAGCAGTGAACGAAGCTACCGAGGGCACTCCAATGTATAAACAACCGACTCCATTGACAAGAGATAAGGAGACATCAAGGAAAAAATGCAAGCCAAATGAGGTTATCAAGGTGGAAGATGATGCATTGCATAGGCTTGAGTACAACTCGGTCACCAAAGGTTGCAAGAAGTGTGGAAGACCCCATAAGATCAACTTTGTAGAAGAAGGGATATCACAAACCCCAAAATGAAGTATAGGTTCGAGTAGGCAGTATGTAGTGGAACGCAAGGTCAATGAGGCAATGTGGGCCATACGCCGAACTCCACAAGGTAGTAGGATTCACAAGTAGCGGCACACTAAGAGGAGGGCGAAGGTGTGGAAGCAGTATTGCATGTTTAAGCCTTGGTATACCGACCCCATCTTTTGAAGGATATCGAAAGCATCCGAATGGTGTGGTGCACCAGTGGTTTTGGTTTTGTCCGGATCATGTCTTGCATTGCCATATAGTAGACCAGAACATTGAGCCGCAGCCTCAACATCCACCACACACTTGGCCCGTGCATGTGGGCACCAACCTATCTGAGGATGAGGTGCAAATATTGCATGAAGGGGGTATCAAGTGGAGTTCAGGAAAGAAGGAATCTCTAATGTAACGCCGGTTGTTTCTGCACAAAATATGACCAAGTCTCCTTTCAAGTCAAAAGATACATCCACTCCTCAAGGCAGTGCACGAGCCACTGTGCGAGATGGTGTGCGTGTATTTTTGGGTACCTCGTTTCAATTTCCATGAAAGTAACCGGCTGACGTAACTCATCAACAAAGTAGAAGTCCGAACTAAACCTAGTTGCAAACATGCTTTACCTTATGGTTAGTAAACTTCAACTAGAATGATACATGATTTCTCATTGGATTGCTTGGTGCTAACGCATGCTCTTTGCATATCCTTTAGCACAAGGCTACACTTGTAATCTCTGTTTATCCCCTTTGGATAAATGACAGCACTGAGGTGTATTTCCCCACGGTTTGCAGACAGTCTTCCAAAGTGACTTGTAAAACCGGGGATCACACTATCGTACAACATTGCTGAGGAATCAACAATGTCATGGATAACCATCTTGGTCAACTTGAAAGATCCACAATCACCCAAACAAAGCCATGACCTCTATTGGTGATTGGTAGATCCAAAAGTAATCTCATATAAATACTGCACAGAGTGCAAAGTACTTCATAAGCAACTAATGTGATGAATATGCATGCCACTCCAAATTAGCCTTTGCTAAACACTAGGGCCCATAACACATAGTGTGCATGCATTTAGCAAAAAGAAATTTGAACCTGCTTATCCATGACCCCCTTAGGTTGGCCCTTGGCCAGACATTGGACCATAATAGAATGTGAAAATCCATCACACCTAGGTACCAATGAAACATGTTCATCAAGAGAATAGAGCCTTGCTACATGTATATACAACTATTTGTTAGAGTTGTTTAAGAACACTTGTACCTTAACAAGTCGTTCTAAGTATCCGACAATTTCTAGCCATTGAGATTGTTTCTGATGCTAAAAAGGGTTTAGAAAATGGATTTGACTAGCACCTAGAGACTTTTTTGCTACACATAATTGATATGACGGACAACAGTGTCACTCCTACTTATATTCTCCACATGTGGAATAAAGGATTTTTGAAAAAAGAACATTCTTCAAGTACGAGGTGTACTTGTGTGTGGAGATAACTGGAAACACTCTGCGACATGAGTGAGAGGGACCCTCGTTATTTTTACTCCACACTGGCTAAAGTGGACTCCTTGAGTTCCTAGACCATGTTATATCCCATGTGACAACATGTGCCAAAGAAAACCCTATATGTAAATCCATAACTACATAATGTAGGAATGTATGTTGGACACTACAATCCAAAATACTTTGCTCTTACATGACCTTGTCATGTCTCTTAAAGAGAAAAATGGATGAAAACGTAGAAGTTTATATATCCTACTTGGAAAAGTAAACAAAATCATATTAAAAATAGAAACAAAACCAAATGAGATGCATACCTGGAAGTTGAATATAGTGTTCACTTATCTGTTGCCAAAGAAACCTACCGAATTCCCCGCCTGCAAAGGCCTAGGAACACAAATTGAAAATTAGTGAAATTCAAGTAGTATTGCACATGTAACCCTGGGTATTGCCTTTGCAATATAAACCCCTTGGTTAAAAGCTACATTGTCAAACCCCTTGGTTAGATGTTGTAGAGAAACTGCTCAACGAGCAGCCAATAGTAATTGAAGTAAACTTTGAAAGTTGAAATTGTCCACTACCCCTTGGCAGCTTGTGGACTTCTTTCCTTGAAAGTGCAAGTGTGAAGGTTCCAAGAGTTGACCATCAACACTTACTAAGTGATTTAGTAATCATGAGCTGGGTCTTACCCCAAAGCTGTACTCATATAAACACTCTCAATGTTATAGATAAAATGGCAGATCCACTCAAGTTGGAATCGTATTCACAACTAGATCTTTTCTAGACTTGAAAATCTATAATCTTGGGTTTTTGTGAACAAACATGCTATCTGAAATACTTGCTTCATCTATACACCTTGGTAGAGATAAGCCTTTACGAGTTTAAGACTTTCAAAAACTCAACTTAATCTTCACACTTAATGTATGTAGTGCTAAAATAACACCCAAAAATCAGTAATGGCAAGACTCTTTCTTGTCCATTAGAATCGATGGATACTGAATTGGATAGAATTTTTCGATCTTGAAGCAATCATTGATGGATTACAAACATATGGCTCAAAACCATTCCAAATTAGATGGCTCTTAGCCCTTTAAAAACAGATGGCTCTTAGCCCTTCTTGTTACCATATCGACATAGAAAGATTTCAGTAAAATCATGCCTAATTTCCCTTTTCCCATAGAGAATTGGGGGGAGAGAGAGAGAGAGAGAGAGAGAGAGAGAGAGAGAGAGAGAGAGAAATGTTGGGCTGAGGAAACATCCCTTATTCTATTGTGTTGTATGCCCCCTCATATGCCTCTATGCAGACAATGACTATGTCGTAGCTTATCCTATAAGCGTCCAACTGTGTTCTTGTACAATGCTCTCATATAGAGAGGTAACATAAGTCACATCTTGACCCACCTACCTTGTATGTGGTCGTGACCGTACCAAGGTGACTTAAGTAGCACTTTGCTTTGAATAAACATAAATTACCTCGTCCTTGACAAGGTAGTTGGCGTTATAGCGAAAGCGTGAACGATGATGAGGTGAAATTTTTTCTACCTCACTAGCATGCCATGCATGCAGAGGTGTTGCACTTGGCACCTAGAGATTGAGTTGATATCAGAAGTGCCTTGCACAAGCGAACATGGATACATCACAATTCGTCGTTGTCAGACATAAATTATGAGCTTATAACCTCACTGTGGCAAATTCCCACAAATGTGGACCAATGTCATTGATTCAAAGTCAACGGAAGGTTCTTGGCACCAGTTAGAAGCCTTGCTTTGTACAATAGGCAATCCTTGCAAACTTAAAGGTTAAGATGTAGAAAAACAAGAAAACTTGAAATTGTCTAACCTAGTTGATCACTTGTGGCCAGGTGTCTGGTAATTCATAAGGAAGAAGCTTGCTCGAATCGGGCTCATAGCCATATGTACTGCTGCTCGAGTGAGTTAGTGTATGTAGCATATACGCCCTCCTGTGATGTAATATCTTGCAATCACCTTGGAAAGTTCCCCCAAGTTTGTATGCTAATAGCATATTCCAAACTTTGGAAAGCGCGATGCCAAATGCCGAAATGGAAGCCTTGCTTCACATAAGTACTCGTAGAGTGCTAATGCTCATAGCAAACATATACTCTTGCCCATTTACAAATGTCATAGTAAAAGAAAGTTGATCTTGTTGAGCATTCATAGATAATCGATCTTGTCGAATTGTACCACGTATTGAAAAGCCAAAAATTACTTGCAAAGTATGTACCTCGTACCTGCTTGGCTTGACCATACAGATTTATCTCGATTGATGGAACCTCTGGAAAACTTTGCCTAGAAACCATGTCTTTGCAAAAAAGAAAATGTAGAATGCAACATAGAGAAACCCATGTTGGCTTTTCAAGTTGTAACAAATGGTTGGCCATGTCAAGCACCTTTGCCTAAAACTTGTCTTAAATATAATAGCAGTATTCATTGAATAATCATGCCATACAATGGTAAAGCTCCCCCAATTGATATGATCATAGCATACTCCAAATTGTGGGGAGGTATCATACCATAAGCATGAAAAATAAAGCCTTGCTTCTAGCATTGCCCTTAGAGATGTACACATGCCATGCATGATAAAAAGTCTCAAGGGCCAGCATCTGATGTGAAAACTATCCAAAAAGAGGAGAAATGAAGCGAGAACAACACGTGCTAGCACAAACCGTAGAAGACTAAAAGGACCTGTTTTGCAGAAAATGGCATTGACAAAAATTCTACACAAAATGGCGAAATATCAAGTGCAATACTGCTTGTAGTGGAAACGAAGACCGAAATGAGCCCGAATAAAAAATATGAGCAGACCAAGCTCTATGAGCTTACCCAAAATATTTGTCGACCTGCGAACGCTCGACAAAGCTCACAAAAATCAAAGAAAGTGAGTACTTGTGTGTTAGAGCTACCGTCGACTAAGCTCAAGAGCTCTAATACCAAATGTTGGAATTAGGGTTACAAGAAAACACACAAAACTTAGAGAAGATGAAGGAAGCTCAAGGCACAACAGAGAGTGTCTTACTTAGTGTGCAATGGAAAGATAAGTTAGCCATAGAGTGATGGGTGTATATATAATGCACGGGGGGAAAAACCTCCTAGTGAGGGAAAAAATGTATCGACGGTCCTAAGTGGGTTCACACACATCACTACCACATGTATATGGTAACATAGATAGTGTTGGTAGTGTCTTGTCCAACACCCAAATCAACCATAAGCTAAGCCATACACACTCAACCGTAGCTATGAAGACTGCCCTATACTCAACCTCACAACTGGAAGTGGCCATAGTAGGTTGCTTCTTGCTTAACCATGATATGCATGAACTATCGAGCATGAAACAAAAACCATGCATGGACACTTATGTGTCAAAACAACCAGCCTAATCTAAGTGAAAAAATGCATGTAAATATGGTGGCAATGATCCCCCTTTGGGATAAAACAAGCCAATATGTAAAGTGCCAGTCAAGTAGCAAAAAATCCTATTGATAGCCTGCCAATGCTTAGACCCATGGCTGTGCATAAATCTGTTGACGTGCGCAACTGCAAACTGAATATCAGGCTTCCTACTTCATACATAAATAAGGCATCCAACAAGAGTTTGATAAAGAGTGACATCGACAGGATCACCAACATCATGAAGACTCAATTTCAAACCTTTTTCCATGGGAGTGGCAATCCTCAAGTCCAAACTTACATAGCAATGACTCTGACACGAGGCAATACCACCATCACAGTGCTTAAATTGTATACCCAACTAATGATGCAACAACCCCAAATATTTCATCTTGAAAGCAGCATTCAAATCAGCCTAAAATTCAGCAATATGTCTCTCATTTGGTCCAATGATCAACAAAGCATCCACATAGAGAATGGCATTGAGAAGTACATCACCCTCACACTTTACATACAATGTGCTTTCTGTTGAACTGTTCCAAAAGCCTTGTATGACAAATGAGTATCAGTTTTCTCATACCAAGCACGAGGACATTGCTTCAATCCATACAAAGTTTTCTTACATTTGCACACTTTATCCTCTTGTCCTTTCTTGACAAAACCGCGAGGTTGCGTTACATAAACTTCCTCAAATATGTCACCTTTCAAGAAAACAGTAACAATGTCTGATTGATGTACATCCCAACCAAAATGAGCTGCCACTACACATAGAAAATGTAGAGTAGCCATTCGACAAGTGGGAGCAAAAGTCTCTTCATAATCTATGCCTTTTTGTTGTGCATAACCCTTTGCAACTAGTCGAGCCTTATAGCAATCAGTCTCACCATTCGGCTTGTGTTTCAACTTGTAAACCCACTTTGTGTCAGTGGCCTTTTTGCCATGAGGCAAATCACATAAAGTCCATGTATCATTTTCTATAAGTGCTTCATATTTTGATTGCATGGCAACCATCCAAGTTTTTTTAATTTTTTGCTTCATCAAAAGACAGAGGTTCCTCAACATCACATAAGCTTGAAAGCCAAAGCATAACAATTTGATGCATAAGATGCATGGCAAGAACCTGAACGAGTATGACTAGACAAAGGTGTATCCAATTTACTATCACGCAAAGTATGCACCAGCTATTTAGGCATACCTCTACGCCACTCATTCTCAGCCCTTTCCTCATCAAGTACATCATGTACATCTACATCAGTAATAGGCTGATCTGTAACATTTTCAGAACCCCATAGGTTGTACATTTGCTCATTGGAATTTACATTTGAACTTCCACCACTAAAAAGAGGCAACAAAGTGTCATAAATGTCTTGTAGCTTACATTACTTTCTTTAGTACATGACAGCAAGGGTTGAACAGAATCTTCCACAAACACAACATCGTGTGAGACCAAGGTACGCTTTGTTTGTGAATGACACAACCTGTAACCTTTGGTTTAAACACTATAATCAACAAAAATACATTTGATAGCCTTATCATCCAATCTTTTGCACTGTAATTGTGACACCAAAGCATATGCCAAACAACCAAAAACACGCATGTGCTCAATAGAAGGCTCTCTATCATGCCATGCTTCATAAGGAGTCATAGACTTTAAAGCTTTTGTAGGACTTCTGCTAAGTACATAAGTGGTACACATGATAGCCTCAAGCCAAAACGAATGCGGCAAAGCTTGACTTTTGACCATACATCGTGCCATTTCCGTGAGAGTCCTGTTTTTCTCTCAGCAAGACCATTTTCTTGAGGTGTATACGGCACTATACATTGGTGTTTTATCCCATGACTAGCCAAAAATGCATTAAACTCATGAGACATATATTCCCCCCCCCCCAATCAAAACGGAGGGTGCCCATAGTACATTTTGAGACATTTTCAGCCATAACCAAAAATTATTTTGAAGACATAAACACATTGGACTTTGCTTTAAGTGGATACACCCATGCGTGCCTGGAGTAATCATCCAACAAGATTAGGAAGTAAAGGTAATTGCCCAAGGACGGAGCTTGCATGGGCCGATAAACATCACTATGCACAAATTGCAACCTGCATGTGGCCCTAATTGAACCATCCTTTGGAAACTTTGAACACTGCATTTTACCCAAAATACAACCTTCATAAACATGTGTGACAGGTGCTTCAAGAGGCGGCAAAGAAGCAACCATATCAGCTTTCTGCACCACTGCAAATGAGAAAATTTCAGATGCCCAAAACATGCATGCCAAAGTTTTGCATTTGAAATAGCCTTTGAATCCACAACTGCATTTGCAAAATTCTACCAACACTTGTCATATAAAGCAATCATATACATCCAACGACATAAAATGCCAGATGCAAAAATTTCATCATCAAAATTGAGATCATGTATTGTACATGTGTCATCCACAAATTTGACTACAAGTCCAAATCTAGCAAGTGCAGATATAGATAAAAGGTTCTTCTTCATCCCAAGTACATACAATGCATCAACAAGTGTGAAAGAAATATCATTTACAATAGTAAGCACAATCTTTCCAACTCTCTGAATTGGATAAGAGGCATTGTTGGCACAAGTGACAATATTCCCATGAGGGACAGACTCAAGAGAGGTAAACAAATCGCGATGTGAGGTAATGTGCTTTGTAGCACCACTGTCGAAATACCACTCATGTGAATCTGCAACAACTGACATGCATGCATCATGGACAATAGGATCATAAGTACACCCTTTTGCACTACTCTTCATCTACGTCAGCATCGCAATCTCGTTTCACAAAAGACTCTACAGTAGTTGCACTTATAGCCTGTAGTTGATCCAACCTTTTTCTTCTTAGCCTCTTTTGCCTTGAATTTAGGACACTGCTTGATCAAGTGATCATTAGCAATAATGGGAACGCATCTTCTTTTTTCCCTTATGATCAGAATTCCCAAGCGAAGTGCTACCAACAGAAGCATTAGGAACATAAGAATTTTCACTCGTAGAAGAACCATGCGAAGTGGTTATATTGTTGTTACCACCTTTTCTTTGAGCAGCAATAAAAGCCTAATCAATTGCACACTGTTTAGCCCTGTTTTTTTCTAGAAAGTGACTCTTGCAACAGCAAAGTGCATAATGCATCAAACTTGACAACTTCTGGATTTCGTTGGGTCATAAGTCTCCAAGTACTAGCAAAAGTCTGGTACAAATCTGGCAAAGCATTAAGAACGGTCTACACAAGGGAACTGTCAGAAATGACTTCGCCTACAGAAATAAGTTGCTCATTCATATCCTTGGCACCATCAAGAAACATGTCCATTTCATCTTCCTCATGCGTAATCTTTGACTCTAGCTCTTTAAGCAGCAATGCAATTTTTGCCTCATTGCGACTTGTATAAAGACCAACTAGAATATCCCAAGCTTATTTTGCAAATTTTGTTGAGGAAATGTGAGGAGTAAGTGTGCGCTTTACAGACAACACAATCAATGCATGATCCTACGCATCTCTTACATCCCAGAGATTGCTTACATGTAGGCAAAACAATTCTAACATCAGCTGTTGGAATTAGGGTTACAGAGAAACACACACAGCTTGGAGAAGACGAAGGAAGCTCAAGGCACACAATAGAGAGTGTGTTACTTAGTGTGCAATGGAAAGATAGATAGCCCTAGAGTGATGGGCGTATATACAATGCACGGGGGAAAAAACCTCCTAAAGAGGGGAAAAATGCCCCGGCGGTCCTAGTGTGTTCACACACATCACTACCACATGTATATGGTAACAAATCCCCCCTGGAGTGATGCGGTGAACGAGAGCTGGCACATGAGTAAAGGGAAGTGCCATGCCCTGAGGACAGGATTAGTTCACAAAGGGGAGTAAGCCCAAACCTTTGCGGAAAGCTTCAAGCTTCTCACGAGACAATGCCTTTGTGAAAAGATCTGCAAGGTTGTCCTGTGTTGGCACATAAGCCAAGCTGATCTCTCCTGCTGAGAGCCTCTCCCTGACATAGTGGTAATGCACCTCAATGTGCTTTGTGCGAGCATGAAAAACTGGGTTCCTCGCAACTGCCAATGCGCTCTGACTGTCAGTGTAGATAGTGTTGGCAGTGTCCTGTCCAACACCCAAGTCAGCCATAAGGCGTCTGAGCCATACACACTCAACCGTAGCTGTGAAGACTGCCCTGTACTCAGCCTCACAACTCGAAGTGGCCATAGTAGGTTGCTTCTTGCTCAACCATGATATACATGAACTGCCAAGCATGAAACAAAAACCCCTTGTGGACACTCGCGTGTCAAAACAACCAGCCCAATCTGAGTCCGAAAAAGCATGTAAGTCTGGCGGCAATGATCCCCCCTTGGGATAAAACAAGCCAAGATGTAAAGTGCCACTAAGGTAGCGGAAAATCCTCTTGACAGCCTACCAATGCTTAGACCCTGGGCTATGCATAAATCTGCTGACCTGCGAGACTGCAAACTGAATATCTGGCCTCGTGTTGCATACATAAATGAGGCAGCCAACAGCAGTTTGGTAAAGAGTGACATCAGCAGGATCGCCAGCATCATGTAGACTCAACTTCAAACCTGTTTCCGTGGGTGTGGCAATAGGTTTGCAGTCCTCAAGTCCAAACTTACATAGCAATGTCTCTATGTAACTTTTCTGACACAAGGCAATACCACCATCACACTGCTTAAACTGTATACCCAAGTAATGATGCAACA
Organism: Adiantum capillus-veneris; assembly: GCF_014529385.1. Classification (NCBI taxonomy): domain Eukaryota; kingdom Viridiplantae; phylum Streptophyta; class Polypodiopsida; order Polypodiales; family Pteridaceae; genus Adiantum; species Adiantum capillus-veneris. Next base: position 126,275,574 of record NC_140958.1, read on the forward strand.
GCCCCAAATCTTTCATCTTGAAAGTAGCATTCAAATCAGCCTTAAATTCAGCAATATGTCTCTCATTTGGTCCAGTGATCAGCAAATCATCAACATAAAGAACCACAATGAGAAATACATCATCCTCATGCTTTACATACAATGTGCTTTCTGTTGGACTGTTACGAAAGCCTCGTTTAACCAAATGAGTGTCAGCTTTCTCATACCAAGCACGAGGAGATTGCTTCAACCCATACAAAGCCTTCTTACATTTGCACACTTTGTCCTCTTGTCCTTTTATGACAAAACCGCGAGGCTGCGTTACATAAACTTCCTCAAATATGTCACCATTCAAGAAAGCAGTAACAATGTCTGATTGATGTACATCCCAACCAAAATGAGCTGCCAATGCACATAGAAAACGTACAGTAGTCATACGAGAAGTGGGAGCAAAAGTCTCTTCATAATCTATGCCTTTTTGTTGTGCATTACCCTTTGCAACAAGTCGAGCCTTATGGCGATCGATCTCACCATCCGGCTTGCGTTTCAACTTGTAAACCCACTTCGTACCAATGGCCTTTTTGCCAGGAGGCAAATCACATAAAGTCCATGTGTCATTCTCTATAAGTGCATCATATTCTGATTTCATGGCAGCAATCCAATTTTCTGAATTCTGTGCTTCATCAAAAGACCGAGGCTCCTCAACATCATGTAAACTAGACACAGCCAAAGCATAACAATTTGATGCATAAGATGCATGGCGAGAGCCTGAACGAGTACGACTAGATAAAGGTGCATCCAATTTACTGTCACGCAAAGTGTGCACCAGCCATTTTGGCATACCTCTAGCCTGCTCATTTTCAGCCCTTTCCTCATCAAGTACATCATGTACATCTGCATCAGTAATAGGCTGTTCTAAAACATTTTCAGAAACCCCCATAGGCTGTACATTTGCCTCATTGGAACTTACATTCGTATTTCCACCACTAAAAAGAGGCAACAAAGTGTCATAAATGTCCTGTGAGCTTACATTATTGTCTCTAGTACATGACAACAAGGGCTGAACAGAATCTTCCACAAACACTACATCCCGTGAAACCAGAATACGTTTTGTTTGCGGATGATACAACCTGTAACCTTTGCTTTCAGCACTATAACCAACAAAAATACATTTGACAGCCTTATCATCCAATTTTCTGCGCTGCACTTGTGGCACCAAAACATATGCCAAACAGCCAAAAACACGCATGTGCTCAATAAAAGGCTTTCTATCATGCCATGCTTCATACGGAGTAATAGACTGCAAAGCTTTCGTAGGACACCTGTTAAGTACATAAGTGGCACACATGATGGCCTCAAGCCAAAAAGAATGCGGCAAAGCTTGACTTTTGACCATACATCGTGCCATTTCCGTTAGTGACCTATTTTTCCTCTCAGCAACACCATTTTGCTGAGGTGTATAAGGCACTGTACATTGGTGTTTTATCCCACGACTAGCCAAAAATGCATTAAATTCATGAGACATATACTCCCCCCCTCGATCGGAACGGAGGGTGCCCATAGTACATTTTGAGACATTTTCAGCCATAGCCAAAAATTGTTTGAAGCACATAAAAACTTCGGACTTCGCTTTAAGCGGAAATACCCATGCATGCCTAGAGTAATCATCAATGAAAGTCACGAAGTACAGGTAATTGCCCAAGGACGGAGTTTGCATGGGCCCACAAACATCACTATGCACAAGCTGCAACCTGCATGTGGCCCTAACTGAACCATCCTTTGGAAACTTAGAACGCTGCATTTTACCCAGAATACAGCCTTCACAAACATGTTTGACAGGTGCTTCAAGAGGCGGCAAAGAAGCAACCATATCAGATTTCTGCAAACGCAGCAAACTGGCAAAATTCAGATGACCAAAACGTGCATGCCAAAGTTTTGCATCTGAAATAGCCCTTGAATCTGCAACAGCATTTGCAAAATTTTGTCCACACTTGTCATACAAAGTGAGCTTATACAACCCACGGCACAAAAGCCCAGATGCAACAATTTCATCACCAAAACTGAGATCATGAACTGTACATCTGTCATCCACAAATTTGACTACAAGTCCAAGTCTAGCAAGTGCGGATACAGACAAGAGATTCTTCTTGATCCCAGGTACATAAAGTGCATCAACAAGTGTGAAGGAACTGCCATCAGCAGCAGTGAGCACAATCTTTCCAACTCCCTGAACTGGATAAGAGGCGTTGTTGGCACAAGTGACTAAATTCCCATGAGGGACAGACTCGAGAGAGGTAAACAATTCACGATGTGAGGTAATGTGCTTTGTAGCACCACTGTCGAAATACCACACATGTGAATCTGCAGCAACTTACAAGCATGCATCATGGACAGCAGGATTGTAAGTGCACTCTGCGCTAAAAGCCCATTCTGCATCAACATCAGCATCACAATCTCCTTTCACAGAAGACTCAACAATGGCTGCATTTGTAGTGGAACCAACATTTGCAGTGGAACCACCCTCTTTCTTCTTAGCCTCTTTGGCCTTCAACTTAGGACACGACTTGATCAAGTGATCATTGGCTTTACAATAATGGCAACGCATCTTCTTTTTGCCCTTATCACCAGTATTGCCAGACGAAGTGCTGCCAGCAGAAGCATTAGGAACAGAATTTTTGCCACTCGCAGCAGAACCATAAGAAGTGGCTGCATTACTGTTACCACCCTTTCTTTGAGAAGCAATAAAAGCCTGTTCAACTGCACGCTGCCTAGTCCTGTTTTTTCTAGAAAGTGACTCTTGCAACAGCAATGTGCATAATGCATCAAACTTGACAACTTCAGGATTTCCTTGGGTCATCAGTCTCCAAGTACTAGCAAAAGTCTGGTAGGAATCTGGTAAGGCATCAAGAACAGTTTGCACAAGGGAACTGTCCGAAATGACTTCACTTGCAGAAATGAGTTGCTCATTGATATCCTTGACACTAGCAAGGAAAGTGTCCATATCATCTTCCTCATGCATAATCTTCGACTCTAGCTCTTTACGCAGCAAAGCAATTTTAGCTTCATTGCGGCTTGCATAAAGACCTGCTAGAATATCCCAAGCCTGTTTTGCAGATTTTGCTGAACGGATGTGAGGAATAATGGTGCGCTTCACAGACAACGCAATCAATGCATGAGCCTGCGCATCCTTAACATCCCAACGAACTTGTTCTGCCGTAGGCAAAACAACTCTAACAGCTGCAATCCTTGCAGCAAGACCTGCAACATCCTCAACATCGCCTACATCTTCAGAACCAGGACGTACATCAATGCCCTGCACAATGTTCCAGACACCTTTTGACACAAGAACATGTTGCATCATATAAGCCCACATAGGGTAGTTGTCCCCATCCAACCTGTCCTCAGCAGCAAACATCTTGAACACATCTGTGTTGTTGTTGTCAGCCATGGTAAATGCTGCACCTGATGTGAAAACTGCCCGAAAATAGGAGAAATGGAGCGGGAACAACTTGTGCTATATAGCACAAACCGTAGAAGACTATAAGGCACCTGTTATGCAGAAAACGGCATTGACAAAAAATCTGCACAAAATGACGAAATAGCCTGTGCAGTACTGTCTGTAGTGGAAACGGAGGCCGAAATGAGCCCAAATTTGTCGACCTGCGAACGCTCGCCAAAACTCACTGAAATCGGAGAAAGTGAGCAGGCGTGTGCTGGAGCAGCTGGCGACTAAGCCCGGGAGGACGTGACCTGCTCTGATACCAATTGTTGGAATTAGGGTTGCAGAGAAACACACACAGCTTGGAGAAGACGAAGGAAGCTCAAGGCACACAATAGAGAGTGTGTTACTTAGTGTGCAATGGAAAGATAGATAGCCCTAGAGTGATGGACGTATATACAATGCACGGGGGAAAAAACCTCCTAAAGAGGGAAAAAATGTCCCGGCGGTCCTAGTGTATTCACACACATCACTACCACATGTATATGGTAACATCAGCAATCCTTCCAACAAAACCTATAGCATCCTCAACATCACCTGTATCCATAGAACCAGGACATATATCAATGCCTTGCACAATGTTACACATGTCCCTTGACACAAGGACATGTTGCATCATGTAAGCCCACATAGGGTAATTGTCCATATCCAATGTGTCCTTAGCAGCAAACATCTTGAACACATGTGTTATTTTCAGCCCTAGTGAATGCCTGCACTTGATAAAACTGCCCAAAAAGAGAAGCGAGAACAACACGTGCTATATAGCACAAATCGTAGAAGACTGTAAGGGACTTGTTATGCAAAAAATCACACTGACAAAAATTTTGCTCAAAATGACAAAATTGCTTGTGCAGCACTGCTTGTAGTGAAAATGGAGGCCAAAATGAGCCCCAATCAAAAATCTGAGTACACCAAGCTCTACGAGCTTACTCGAAGTATTTGTCGACTTGCTTAGAAAGTGTGTTGGCAATGCTGACGACTAAGCTTGGGAGGATGCAACCTGCTTTGATACCAATTGTTGGAATTAGGGTTGCATGGGAACACACACAACTTGGAAAGAATGAAGGAAGCTCAAGGCACACAATAGAGAGTGTATTACTTAGTGTGCAATGGAAAGATAAGATAGCCCTAGAGTAGTGGGTGTATATACAATACACGGGGGAGAAAAACCTCCTAGTGAGGGAAATAATGCTCTGATGGTCCTTAGTGTGTTCACACACATCACTACCACATGTATATGGTAACAAACTAATCATGATCTCGTCATTAGCATATTTCAAATGACACCATACCGAGCACTAAACTCTTCAAACATTGAATTTCACCACATTTGGCATACATATATGCAATCATTGGTATTGCAAAACACCACATTAAAAACCAACAATTATTTTGTTAAAAAAAAAATTTAAACTCTTTTTTTTTGTGTTTTGTTCCGAATGGATGATGTGAATGGGATCGGCTAGCTAGGGTGGATGAAAGATAAACATCGTGCACACAAGTGAGTGTGTTTTGACTAGATTATCAGTCAAGCGAATTAGGTTCCAAGATCAATTAACTTGGACTCATAAACACGGTCTTGAGTATTTGTTAAGCCATCACAAGCTCACCATAAACAAGGGAGATGTAATGCAAAATAGAGTTGTGTTTATTCATTCATGAAATAAGCTTTAAGTAGCTCTACAACCTTGCTCCACAACATGTGGGATAATTCCACTATTCTCTCATTCACTCACACTTTAGGACAAAGCGCACACTTTACAATGGACATGTGGCATCACGATATCCACCGCTTCTAAACCTACACACCCTCCAGCATGTGCGAACCGTCTTTAAAAACTGCAAGTATAAAACTTGCTCGTATGCCACCACTGTGCTGTTGTAAGCATACTGCTAGTAGCCTCCAGGATCAAAGGGAAACTCAAAAAATTTCCATCAATGAAGTGGATCCATCCAATAAGCATAAACATACTGCATTGCAAAGTATGTAAATATCTTGCCATAACTTGTAAGTAGCATGTACTCCACAAAGATCATACGGTGTATAAATCAACTACCATAGACCATAAACATAACCCTATCCTCTTGGATCAAATGGCATCAAGTACTTAAAAGACATGTTGATCATATCTTTGTAGCATCTTGTATAGCCACATGCATCATTACTCAGTAGGAGACTTTATAATTGAAGCAAAAAGATAGACATCTTATCCATGGCGACATCACCCCCTCTGGCTAGATCTTCCTCAATCGGAAAAGAAACCTGTAAAGACACTACATCTTGATTTTTAGACCTTGTGAATTCCTCGTCCATGAGCAGAAGAAGTATCATTACATGTAGCATGCACAGGAACCATCGGCTTGGTAAAACACTTTCCATCCGTATTACTCTCCATCAGGTACTGTTTGACTGTATCAACACAAGATTTAGCATGCATCTCACTTGGTAAGAGCATTGTTGTAATGAATTGGATCAACAAGACCATTACATGGCCCCACATCTTCCTGTACCCCCTCTAAAGTGATGGCACTAAGCTCTTAGTAATCTACATACGTGGATGCTTCAAATTTACTTACTATCGATTGAAAATCAAGATCATATAAAATGTCTGCATCAAGTGGTGAATTTAGCCCTTTGTAAAGTAAAGTCTCTACATCCATAATTGGAAAGAGTTCTTGTGGAGCAAAGCTAGAATCTGTATCAAACATCAAAAACATTAATGGTAATCTTACTCTCGTCTAGCGTCGCCCTTCCCTAGCACCACAAAATTCTTCGTGGGCAAGGAGTTGCCCTTGGGGGGGCGTTAAGCCACAGCCCCGCCCCTCCCCACAACCCTGTGTAGGCTCTACCTACTGCTTACAGTGGAACGGCCCGCCTGACTGAGCGACTCAGCACCTCAACCTCAAGTTTCGACAACTCTCAACCCGGCCCAACCCCGACTCAGCACCTCAAGCACTGCTTTCCTACTGTTGACAGCAAAAAGGACAAGCATCTAGTTCGGCCTGCGCACCTGGTTTGGCCCTGCGAGATTCTTGAGGTCAACCTGCACAATCTGGTTCGTGACCTGGTTTGTTGGCCGACCTCCAATGTGACCTCAAGATTGCTGCGACTTCAACCTCAAGAAGGTCAAATGTTTATACACAGACCTGTTCTCGACCTACAGAGAGAGTCTATTCTTAATCAAATTAGGCCTAAGCCCTATTTTCTTCTCCAAGTGCCTACCATGGCCACTCGGGCCTCATCCCGCGGGAAGCTCACGTTTGCTGGCGTCGTGGCAACACCCCCAAAGGTGGATAGCATGGCCCAGCTTCAAAATGAAGTCGAAAGACTTTGCAAGGGAAATGAAGCTTTGAAGGAAAGACTCGCAGCCATCGAGTTTCTACTCACCATAGTGGAGAACTCCAACAAGGGAGGGATGGAACATAAGGAAATCAAGCTCAATATGGAGGGAGAAATCACCCTCACAGATAAGGAGTGCAAGATGCCATCTTCCACAAAGTTGAAGATTGTGTGGCGTCTATGCTACACGAACGATAGTGACAAGATGCTATTGCTCTCAATGTTTGCATTGGTGGGCTCCCGAGCGATTGGCAAGGAAAGGGGGACCTCAAGTTCCACGAGTCCTTCGCTCGCATCATCCGAACAACAACCCCCATGATACAATGGGATTGACCAACAATCACCACTCTTGCTCACGAGCATCGCACCAACCATGCAATTCTTACCTTCATGACCAAAGCGGATCGAGTCAAGTTCCTTGAGCAATCTAAGCTTCTCAAGGACACAAAAATTTGGTTTGCTGAAGATCTCACACCCACCCAACTCAAAGAGAAGAAGGCCGAACTCAAAAAGATGCGAGAAGCACGCACAACAGGGAAATGGGCAATTTATCGAGGAGGTAAAGCCATCATCCCGGAGTTCTGAACTTCCAAATTGGCTCCCTCCTCCTCATCTACCTCATCTTAGGTTTTTGTTCATCCCATCTTATCTTTTCTTCCACCCCTCGATGGACCCTCAGTCCTTAACTGATATGTATCAGACGGAATCCTTTGTACTGTTTTGTTTCTGGTCCCATAGGTCATATATGACCTCCGTGAACGATAATTCAATCTTTCTCTCTCTCTCTCTCTCTCTCTCTCTCTCTCTCTCTCTCCCCCCAAATTTTTCTCCTTGGCGAACACACCTCGATCCCACATCATCGTCACTATCACTTTTGCTCCTTTTTTCTCTCCCTTGATCCTCTCTCTCTCTCTCTCTCTCTCTCTCTCTCTCTCTTCCCCCCCCCAACAAAAAACACAGCCATTTTTTGACCTAGTAGACAACACTTCCCTCTTTTGATCATAACTTCTTCATCCAAACTCCGATTTGGGTGATCTACAGCCTCAATCAAAGAGCACAAAGCCCTCTACGCATTGATGTAAAGACATCGATTTTTAGAGTTATGGAAGGCATTTCTTTAATAACATTTTCAAAGTGAACAGGTTCAAGAAAATTGACTCTCATCTCTTATTTTACATACAATGTCTTTCGGCACTCGCAAGGATTCTTCTTTTTCAACAAGGTCCACAACCATTGTGGAATGGTCCAAGATCTCCTAAGTGTAGAGATAGCAACACAACCACCCAACCAACGACATCGGAAAGCATGATCATAGCATACTTGGTATCATTACAAGAGACCGTAAACAAACAAGGCGAGGACTTATGAGCACTTCCAATGGAGAATGGCACACTAAGGGTACTTGTGGTTGAGAATGAGAATCTCAAGAGGACACTTGAGATGCAAACAACATGTTTGATGCAACTTGAAGAAGAAGTCAAGAAATGTAAACCCTCTCTTGTGGACTTGAATGCTTTGAAGGAGCGGATGAGCAAAGTAGAGCATGCCCATGTATTGAAAGAGGAGAAATTTGACACCATGAGCTGGGACGTATGCGACATGAAAAATGTATGCACAAACAAGTCTTGGGCTGATGTATGTGGTAGCAATGTGGCTTCTAATTCCTCACTCATACAAGATATGGCTCAAACAAAATGTTGAGAATGTGGATGTGGAGGAGTTGAAGGAACGAGAGCGACGTTCCAAGAACATTGTTATTCGTGGATTTCCCAAAGAGAAGCTAGAGACACCTCCTTCTCTTGCCATTGTTATTGAAGATTTCTTCAAAACCCACTTTGGCATGTCCATAGTTATGGTCTATAGAGCACATAGAGTGGGGAAGAAAGGAACTCCTTGCTCGGGAGAACGGCCAATTGTATGCACCATGCCGGATGAGACCAAGTGAAAGATTATCCTTGATAATAGTTGGATCTATTTGAGGGATACAAAATGTTTTATATGTGAAGATTGCACTATTAAGCAACAAAATATGCGTCTCAAGGCATATGAGGAAAAGAAAATAAGAAAAACAAGGAGATTTCTCATGAAGAAAATGTACCCAAGGAGGAGGCAAGTTCCTCGAGCAAATAGGGATGTGTGACCTATGAGACTGAGTTACAATTGAAATATGCTTCTGGAATTGTAATGGATACCCATGGAACGCGGGGATTGGGATTGATGAACAAACAAGCAAAGCCAATGTTGCACTTCTTGTTAAAACTTGGGAACATGATACACAAAGGATTAACGGCTTGGAGAATTACAATATACATTCATTGATGTGGTCAAAGAATCTTAAGCAACGAAGAGGACAAGGAGGGGTAGCATGTATGGTTAAAAAAGGATTGGAAGATTTTGGATCAATTGTGAAAGATGACAAGTACAAACGTTATGTATGGCTGAAAATTATCATACCAAAAAGAGCACCCATTTTTGTAGCCGGTTGCTACATTCCTCATCATGATTCTCCCTTTTGTGCTTGCATGGATAGAGATCAATAATTTTTTTATTTAGAAGAGGACATTACTTATTTCAAAGGTGAAGGTGATGTTATTGTATTTGAGGATATGAATGCTCGCACAAAAATGTTGCAACATGATACTCAACAATTTGATATGCCATCCATTTCAAGGGAGTTGGAGGAAGTTCACTTGTATGATCGTTCTTCAATGGATGAGAAAGAGCCGGATCACTGTGGAAAGTTATTTTTACACCTGTGTAATAGCACGGGTATGCTCATTGCCAATGGTGTATCTTTGTGGAGTGGAACCAATGGATTTACATGTAGGAGACATAATGGGGATAGTGTGATTGACTATATACTACTCTCCGAAGCCATCATGTATCACATAAAGAGTTTTATGTTTGGCCAATGGACCCCATAATCCGATTATCACACCTTATGTATTGACCTTTCATGTGGAGAAGCAACTAAGCATGATAATTTCAACCAAAGGAAAGAGAAATTATCACTATGTATGGATTCAAACGGGCACCAATGTACATTGAAATGGTTGAGCAAAAACTACGGATGAAGAAACTTCAATATGACGCACCATTGGAAACTAAATGGGAAGCTTTCAAGAAAGTTCTTTGTTCTTGTGTCAAAGAATGCTTTGCTATAAAGCATCTCCATGGTATCAACAAAGATAGATCACGCAAAAGGTGGTTTGATAAAGAATGTCAAGATGCTTGAAAGTCCTTGATAAAGCTTGATGCAACTATGGACAAAGATAACTATCAAAGTTATTTGCATACATACAAGGCATTGATTCAAAAGAAGAGAAGAAGATGGGAAGTAAAGCAACAACTTTTTCAAGTCCAAGAAAAGGCACATGCATGTGGAAGATTTTGGAGAAACTTGAGGGGCAAGCGGGTTGAGAATTTTGGTAACTTGAGTCTTGTGGATATTTACACACATTGTAGGCAATTATATGAGCAAGCAAATGTTGAAAAAATGCCATTTTATAGTTCACTCCCATGTATGCCCTCCTTTTTTACTATTGAGGATGTATGTGGTGGGCTTGAAAAGTTGACCACTTGTAAAGCGGGAGATCTTCAAGGTATCAAGCCGGAGATGATCAAATGAACGGGAGATTTTACCCATGAGGGGATGTGTGATATGTTCAACCTTGCACTTCAACACGGTATGCCTTATAATTGGAGTACTAATTGGGTGAAGCCTTTGCACAAAGGAGGGGATGTAAAGAATGTAAACAAGTACCGGACTATAATGATTGGATCTCTTATGGCAAAGTTGTTTGGGTGCATAATGGAAATGAAATTGAGTGATTGGTGTGAAGATAATGACAAGCGTGCAAAGGGACAAGCGGGTTTTCGTCGATGCCATATCACCATTGATCATCTTGTCACGCTTCGTGTTCTCATGGAGGAAAGTCGGTTGAAAGGCAAGCGTTTGTATTGTTGTTTTGTGGACTTTAAGAAAGCCTTTGATATGATTCCACGTAACAATTTGTGGAGAAGGATGGAAGAACTCCAAGTGCCAAGTGAGTTTATGCTTGCGGTTTCTCGAATCTATGAGAAGGTGATTTGTCAATTGCGCATGAGAAGAGAAATTTCAAAAAAAATTCTAAGCACTATTGGGGTTAAACAAGGATGTCCGTTGTCGCTAACTCTCTTTGGTCTATGCATCAATCAATTGGAACAAATGGTACTTGACTTTATGCAAGAAGATATTTTCAATGCAGTAATCATGCTTTCGTTGTATACGGATGATGTAGTGCTTCTAGCACACACTTTAGAAGATGCACAAAAGCTTATGGTTGTCCTCGAGAACTTTTGCTTGCATAGTGGGCTGATTGTGAACGAATCCAAGACAAGGGCTATGCTTGTGAAAACCAACCATAAGGAGAAGCCATGCATTGTGTACAACAATGAGACACTTGAAGTTGTTGAGAGCTTTAAATACCTTGGCCTTGAGGTTCCATCCAATCACAAGTGGCATGAATGTGTTATGCGTCGCTTGGAAGCGGGAAAGAGAGCATTTTATGCATTTGAGAACATGTGTAATGCGAGAAACATCAAGTGTTGGGTTCTCAAGAAGTATATTTTTGATGCATTGGTGACACGAGTTCTTCTTTATGGAGTTGAAGTGTGGGGTGGGAGCATCTTAAAGTCTACTTGGAAAGAGTTTGAGAATGTCCAAAAGCGTTTTCTTACAAACTTTCTCCATGTGAAGACACAAACACCATATATGCTCCTACTTCTTGAGACGGGATGTCTTCCAATTGAGGTTATGCGCATGGAAAGGTTTGTGGAGTACATGATAAAGATGCGTCAAAACCCCTCACATCGACTTCCTATGATTGCATGGGAAGCAAGCAAAAAAGTTCAAAAGACGCATAAAAGCAAGATCTTGAGCACGGGATGGATGCAAGACATAAAGAAGTGGTTCGGGAGATGGGATGCATTACACTTGCTACATGATGCTTCAATTGACTCCCAAGTGAATGAAGCTTTTCTACAATGCCAATGTACTACGGTTTGGGAGAAATCCGGTGTGTCGCGCTTCATACATTACACCACCCATATTGCCCCCAACTACAAAGCCATGTTCTTCGCTGAAAGAGGAAACCGTACTCACACTTACATGCTTGAGCCTAATCCCCTTGTCGGCGATACGCACTATCGCAGCCATTCTGCTTAGCTCCCATTTCCTTCGATGCGAGATAGGGCGTTGGGGCAATGGAGAAGAGTCAAATCGACTGTGTACATTATGCTCACTGCAAGTTTGAGAGTCTGAGTACCACACACTACTAGAGTGCTCAGATTTTGGTCACATCCGAACTTGCTTCTCTCACATTTTCAGCCATAACTTAGACCTACACATGTAACTTTGGTCCCATAGGTCATATTTGACCTCCGAAGACGATAATAAAATCTATCTATCTATCTATCTCTCTTTCTCTCTCTCTCTCTCTCTCTCTCTCTCTCTCTCTCTCTCTATTCTTTGTCGACCTCGGCCTTGGCCTCTCCATCTCTCTCTTTCTCTCTCTCTCTCTCTCTCTCTCTCTCTCTCTCTCTCTCTCACACACACACACACACACACACACACACGCACGCACGCACGCACACACAGACACACATACACACACATGCACACACACACACAAGGAGAAGTATACACTTAAATCAATTTACATCATGATTAGTGCTAACAAAAAGAGAGATTAAAAGATTTATAAACCAAGATAATCCAAAACATCTTTGCCAAAGGTCCAATTCCTACCCAATCTATATCAACTTCACCAGCTACAATGCATGGCAAAAAATGTGTCATAAAATTATACAATTTTGGACTTCACTCTAAGTTTGGATATGTGCGCTCATGGCTAAGAGCATCGTAGACATGTACTTTGCTTAGCACGGGTTGATGTATGAACATGTTTTCATTTTGGCTTAATCCAAGAACTCTCAAGAAAATGAAGTACAAGTGCTTGCAAGCCAAATAAGGATTTTCTTGGCCTCCCTAGTGATGAAATTGCGACATGTGCAATAGGGCTCATCCTTGAGGTGCACCTCATACACCCCCACATGTCCATCTATTGTGTGATGCTCAACCTTGAAAACTTCAGGTGCTTTGTCTACAATGCATTTCTTTTCAATCACCATAGCCTTTAAACAAAGAGCGAGACCAATTTTCTTAGCTGCCTCCTCTGAAATGGAAGTCAAAAATTTGACTCTTATGCCATTTCTTAGTATTGAACCATTGCTACTTGCTTTTGTTGAAGCGAAAGAGGAATCACCTCCACTCCTAGGAGGAGTTCGCAGCATTGTTGCACTCTCTCGATCTTTTCCAACTGTCTCATGTCTTTGTGAGTTTGTTGAGATGAAGAGACAATGTACTTTATGGTGTGTGCCACCTTGCTTTGTTTCCAATGAAAAAGGCAATATCACTCTCGATGATGTTGTAGAACATTGTCTTTGCCACCATTGAACATGGTGCAAACTGCATTCCAGCTGGCTTGAGCTTAGTCTGCCATAATCCATGGAAATCCGCTCTCTCACATCCATAACCCTCCATAACTTCATTTATGCATTGCCTGAAAATAATTTGTGTTTCCATGTCTTCCTTTTTCATCTCAGAAGTTGCAATAGTGAGGAGATCATGCATGCTGCAACATAAGACAAGCACATTAGTGAACACGTTGTTGGTTTTTTCTTAAGATATGTTAAACTTTTGAAATATGTTTCTAAGACAACAAACCCTGGATCATAAACGTGGCATGCCATGTTCACCCAATCCGCCACTCGGGGAATGTGATCAAATTGCACCCAAGCGTGCCGAAGATCTCCAGGTCCACTTTGTCGCAGTCGGTTAAACAAATCCAATCCAGATGCAGGACCAACTGTAGATACCTTGAACGCAAAGCACCGCTCCCCTTTTGCTCCTTGCCCGAGAAACCTGCTTTTGTGGAAAAAAATCCTATGTGCAATCTCTCTTTTAAGCCACAGCAAGGAGTCCACACCAAAGCTCTTCTTTGTTGGCCCATTCCTAGTTGCAGCCACCACAGACCTTCAAAACCTATATTTTAGAGTTAAATTACTTTGAGATATTGTCCAAACAAGAGAAACATGTAAGCATCCTCACCAATTGTCTTCTGCCAGGGGACCCATTGCCTCAGCAACATTTAGAAATTCTTGCTCACCAAAGTACATGACTAGAGCCCTCCTCTTGCATCAAAGTTGTTGTCACAATTTCCTTTGCCACACACATTTGTACCTTTCTTGCGTCTGCATGTCTATCCACACTGAGAACTTGTGCAACCATGTCTTCGCTTTTATCGGTGAGCCCTTTTGACGACCCCATCCCTCATGCAATGTTGGTGAGTTCCTTGATGTACTATTAATCTGCTCATGCTCTCGTCCCTTGGCATGATATAATATACGAAGCAATCACATGTACGCAAACAAATTGGCGGTTGACTGCAATAGTGGCAAGTAAGCTTGCCACCAAGTCCGTTCCAAAACTCTCCCATGCAAGGTAATTTTAGCATGCTGCCATTGAAATGCGTTGTGTTTGACTTCCCAAAATTAACAAATTTAAGATAACTTTCATTGAGACGTTTTAGAGCACCTGCACTGACTTTTGCGACACATTCCAAGAAATGAGATGTTTGAGGTTTGCGGTTTGGTCCAATGGTGTGGATCATACTTATGTTCCATAGCATCCATTGGATGAACCTTTGCTAGGTTCGGTGGAAACTCAAACACCATGCTACCATTGTACAACTTTGGTATTTCCAACGCTTGTTTGATTTTCACTATCTTTGAAAGAAGCTTCGTCAAGGTGTTGGGCTTCATCAGTGCATTAAAAAATGATAAAATACTATTTGTACTCCTTACCTCGATAGAGTTTTGCAATGTTTGCTCTCCATAGAGTTGTTCCTTTCTTGGACTAGTAAGGTTTATGTAGGGAACATCCACCAATGGAGCAGCCATGCCACTTGAATTTGAGATTATGTCATCTTCGACTAGCACCATGAACTTTTGTTATCTTCGACTAGCACCATGAACTTTGTAGAGATATATTTTTCCACAACATAAAACTCTTCTCCCAAGGGATTGCATGTTCTCTCCCTTGGCACTGTCAACTCTTCACTCCCACCATGATAATTGCATGCAAAGCAGAAAATGTTAGCGTTGCAACATGCTCCTGTTGATATTTATCCCCAAAAATAAACTTCCCATTGGTAAAGGGAAAAGCCCTTTCAAAAGAAGGGAAGACTATAGTGCATGACATGATAGTAGAGTTGAAAAGATAAGTAGGAGATTGAAAAGATGAGAGTGAAAGTGTTTACTTGTGTTTAGAGGATTTAAGAGCATTTTATATTGATCTTAGTAGTTATTAGTAATATTTAATATATTTTTTAAATCCATATCAAAATTATTATGTTTAAATTGCAGTGCCCTCTCTTGCCCGCTCTATGTCTCTCTCTCTCTCTCTCTCTCTCTCTCTCTCTCTCTCTCGCATGCAACCATTTTTGACCTAGTAGACATCAGTTAACTCTTTTGATCATAGCTTCTTTATGATTATTATGTTTAAATTGCAGTGCCCTCTCTCTCTCTCTCTCTCTCTCTCTCTCTCTCTCTCTCTCTCTCTCTCTCTCTCTCTCTCTCTCTCTCTCGTGCAACCATTTTTGACCTAGTAGACATCAGTTAACTCTTTTGATCATAGCTTCTTTATTTGAACTCCAATTTGGGTGATCTATAGCCTCAATCAAAGAGCATGATGCCCTCTACGCATTTTGTAAAGATAAAAATTCTTAGAGTTATGAAAGGCATTTGTGTAGTAGCAGCATTTTTGAAGTGAACAGGTTCAAGAAAGTTGACTTTCATCTCTTATTTTACATACAATGTCTTTTGGTACTCGTTCGCAAAAGTTTTTCTTCTTCAACAAGGTCCACAACCATTGTGGAAAATGATCCTAAATCTCCTAAGTATAGAGATAGAAACACAACCACTCAACCAACGATATCGAAAAACATGATCATGGCATACTTGGTATCGTTGCAAGAGACCGTAAACAGACAAGGCAAAAAACTTACGGGCACTTGCAATGGAGAATGGCACATTGAGGGTACTTGTGGTTGAGAATGAGAATCTCAAGAGGACACTTGAGATGCAAACAACACATTTGATACAACTTGAAGAGGAAGTCAAAGAATGTAAACGCTCTCTTGTGGACTTGAATGCTTTGAAGGAGCGCATGAGCAAAGTAGAGCATGACCATGTATTAAAAGAGGAGGAATTTTGACACCATGAGCGGGGATTTATGTGACATGAAAAATGTATGCACAAACAAGTCTTCAGCTGATGTATGTGATAACAATGTGGTTCATAATTTCTTACTCATGTAAGCTATGGGTTAAACAAAGAATGTTGAGAATCTGGATATGGAGAAGTTGAATGAACGGGAGCGACATTCCAAGAACATTGTTACTCATGGAATTCTTAAAGAGAAGTTAGAGACACCTCCTTCTCTTGCCATTGTTATTAAGGATTTCTTCCAAACCCAGTTTGACATGTCTAGAGTTATGGTCTATGGAGCACATAGAGTGGGTAAGCAAGGATCTCTCGCTTGGAAGAGAACGGCCAATTGTATGTACCATGCAGGATGAGACCAAATGAAATATTATCTTGATAATAGTTGAATTTATTTAAGGAATACAAAATGTTTGTATGTGAAGATCGCACTATTAAGCAACAAAATATGCATTGCAAGGCATACGAGGAAAAGAATAAGAAAAACAAGGAGATCTATCATGAAGAAAATGGTCCCAAGGAGAAGGCAAGTCCCTTGAGTAGATAAGGATGCCTGCCCTACCAGACTGAATTACAATTGAGAATATGCTTTTGGAATTGTAAAGGATACTCACGGCATGTGGGGATTGGCATTGATGAACTAACAAGCAAATACGATGTTGTACTTCTTGTTGAAACTTGGGAGCATGATACACAAAGGATTAATGGCTTGGAGGATTACAATATACATTCATTGATGTGGTCAAAGAATCTCAAGCAACGAAGAGGGCAAGGAGAGATAGCATGTATGATTAAGAAACAATTGGAAGATTTTGTATCAATTGTGAAAGATGACAAGTACGAAGCAACCATTTTTGTAGCCGGTTGCTACATTCCTCATGATTCCCCCTTTTATGCTTGCATGGATAGAGATCAATCATTTTTTTAATTTAGAAGAGAAAATTGCTTATTTCAAAGACGAAGGTCATGTTATTGTATATGGGGATATGAATGCTCGCACAAAAAAATTGCAACATGATACTTAACAATTTGATATACCATACATATCAAGGGAGTTGGAGGAGGTTCACTTGTATGATCGTATATCAATGGATGAGAAAGAGCCAGATCACTATGGAAAGTTACTTTTACATGTGCAATAACACATGTATGCTCATTGCTAATAATTATCTTTGTGGAAAGGAACCAATGGATTTATATGTAGAAAACATAATGGAGATAGTGTGATTGACTATATGCTATTCTCCGAAGCCATCATGTATCGCATAAAGAGTTTTATGTTTGGCCAATGGACCCCGGAATCAGACAATCGGACCTTATGTATTAACATTGCATGTAGAGGAGCAAGTAAGCATGATAATCTCAGCCAAAGGGAAGAGAAGTTATCACTAAGTATGGATTTCAAATGGGCACCAATGTACATTGAAATGGTTGAATAAAAGTTATGGATGACAAAGCTTCAATATGACGCACCATTGGAAACTAAAAAGAAACCTTTAAAGAAAGTTATTTGTTCTTATGCCGAAGAATGTTTTGCCATAAAGCATCTCCATGGTATCAACAAAGATAGATCACGTAAAAGGTGGTTTGATAAAGAATGTCAAGATGCTCGAAAGTCCTTGATAAATCTTGATGCAACTATGGACAAAGACAACTATCAAAGTCATTTGCATACATACAAGGCATTGATTCAATAGAAGAGAAGAAGATGAAAAGTAAAGTAACAACTTTCTCAAGTCCAAGAAAAGGCACGTGCATGTGGAATATTTTGGAGAAACTTGAGGGGCAAGTGGGTTAAGGTTTTGGTAACTTGAGTCTTTTGGATATGTACACACATTGTAGGCAATTATATGAGCAACCAAATGCTGAGAAAATACCATTTTATGGTTCACTCTTATGTATGCCCTCTTTTTTTTACTATTGAGGATGTATCTGGTGGGCTTGAAAAGTTGGCCACTCGCAAAGTGGGAGATATGCAAGGTATCAAGCCAGAGAGGATCAAATGGACAGGAGATTTTACCCATGAGTGGATATGTGATGTTCAACCTTGCACTTCAACATGGTATGCCTTATGATTGGAGTACTAATTGGGTTAATCCTTTGTATAATGGAGGGGATGCAAAGAATCTAAACAACTACCGGACTATAATGATTGGGTCTCTTATGGAAAAGTTGTTTGGGTGTATAATGGAGATGAACTTGAGTGATTGGACTGAAGAGAATGACAAGCGTGCAAAAGGACAAGCCGATTTTTGTTAATGCCATAGCACCATTGATCATCTTGTCACTCTTCGTGTTCTCATGGAGGAAATTCAATTGAAAGAAAAGCGATTGTATTGTTGTTTTGTGGACTTTAAGAAAGCCTTTGATATGATACCACGTAATAATTTTTGGAGAAAGATGGAAGAACTCCAAATGCCAAGTGAGTTTATGCTTGCGGTTTCTCGAATCTATGAGAATGTGATCTATCAATTGCACATGGGAAGAGGAATTTCAGAAATTTTTGTAAGCAATGTTGGGATTAAACAAGGATATCCATTGTCACCATCTCTCTTTGGTCTATGCATCGATCAATTGGAACAAATGGTACTTGACTTTATGCAAGAAGAAGGCATTGAAGAGGTCACAATCTGCAATGCGATAATCATGCTTTTGTTGTATGCGGATGATGTAGTGCTTCTAGCACACACTTTAGAAGATGCACAAAAGCTTATGGTTGTCCTTGGGAACTTTTGCTTGCATAGTGGGCTGATTGTGAATGAATCCAAAACAAGGTTATGCTTGTGAAAACGAACCATAATAGCCAGCATTGGTACAACAATGAGACACTTAAAGTTGTTGATCACTTTAGATACCTTGGCCTTGAGATTCTGTCCAATCACAAGTGGCATGAATGTGCTATGCATCATTTGGAAGTGGGAAGAGAGCATATTATGCATTTGAGAACATGTGTAATGTGGAAAACGTCAAGTGTTGGGTTCTCAAGAAGTACCTTTTTGATGCATTGGTGACACCGGTTCTTGTTTATGGAGTTGAAGTGTGAGGAGGGAGCATCTCAAAGTCTATTTGGAAAGAGTTTGAGAATGTCCAAAAGCATTTTTTTATAAACTTTCTCCAAGTTAAGACACAAACACCATATATGCTCCTACTTCTTGAGTCGGGGTCTCTTTCAATTGAAGTTATGGGCATGGAAAGGGTTGTGGAGTACATGATACAGATGCGTCAAAACCTCTCACATCGATTTCCTACAATTGCATGGGAAGCAAGCAAAAAAATTCCCAGTAGTGGCCACCAACTGGATACACCTCGATGGTTCTCTCCTCAACTTTGTACCTGAAAGTAATGCCATCTTGAGCATCGGTTGCCTTTGAAGAAACTTTGAATGTCCAATAATCCCCATTCATGAACTGTGAACACATTACGTCCAAAATACAAAACTCCAAGATAATGAACTATTGGAACACATCCTGTCCAAAATATGACCAACAACAATGGATTGGTGCACTTGTCCATAGTGTTTTAGATGTCTGATTGGTTCCTTGCCAGATGCATGTGCATTGAAGTCCGACCTACGGGTCCAAACACCAATAACTTGAACTCCAACACAAGGGTCCAAATTAATTATAAGGAGCATTGCTTTCCCCTCCCTCTTTGCCACTCACAAGCCTCTCTCTAGCTAAAGCTAGTGGTGCAAGGAGCTCCTCGCTCGGGAGAACGGCCGATTGTATGCACCATGCCGGATGAGACCAAACAAAACATTATCCTTGATAATAGTTGGATCTATTTGAGCGATACAAAATGTTTTGTATGTGAAGATCGCTCTATTAAGCAACAAAATATACATCGCAAGACTTATGAGGAAAAGAATAAGAAAAACAAGGAGATCTCTCATGAAGAAAATGTGCCCAAGGAGGAGGCAAGTCCCTCGAGCAAATAGGGATGTGCGACCTGTAAGAACGAGTTTCAAATGAAAATATGATTTTGGAATTGCAATGGATACCCATGGAATGCGGGGGTTGGCATTGATGAACTAACAAGCAAAGCCGATGCTGCACTTCTTGTTGAAATTGTTGGGGTAAAGGCCCTCCGCCTTTTTCCCACCCTGACGTCGAGTGTCCCTGGCCGCATGCCCATATGTACATACCCTTATGCTTCATATACATAACAATAAGGAGCTCCTCATTACCACTTCTTGATACTGCTCCACCCAAACTGGCTTGTGCTCCTCCCCTTCCCTGCATGCACCGCACCACGCACACACGCACGCATCCGCACACACGCGCACTCACAAGTGGTATCAGAGCCAGGGTGGCAATCTGCGCGCACTATTTCTCTTCGACTATCGACTCGGAGCCAACAGAGCTCTCCGGCCATGGCGGAGCTCGAAGCTCATACTTGAGCTTGGCAGTGGTAGCAGATCCGGCACGGATCGGAGCACTCGGAGGAGATCAGACGGTTTCTCGGCTTCTCGACGCATGCAGCCCCTCCAAGTTGGAGGTGGAATCTTGAAAGAAACTGTGGATTTGCAGATAGAGCTTGAAAAATCTTGGCTAGAAAGAGCTTGGAGACCTACAAGAACAGGGTCGAGCAAGTCAGCCTCAGTGTGTGTAGGAGGCTAGAGCAAGTCGAAGCTTGTGTGCAAAAAAGCAATTGTAACAAGCTTGGCAATTTAGCAATGTTGTGAAATGAGAAGCATGTTGGGCACGATCCTCAGCATTAGGGGGAATTAGCAGACAATGTGAGCATTTAACCTGCTCTCTGGAAAGTAGTAGGTCACGGAGTAGACAGTAGACTCCGAGCGCCCAATTAGGGGAATCCATCAAAGCGTGTGTGTTACACACACACACACACACACACACACACTGGTTGCACCACATTTTGTGTGCTTGTGAGAAAGGCAAGGTTGAGAAGAAGACAATTGGGGGTTTTCTCAATGCAATCGAACAGAACCAGTAGTGGTCGGCAGCAACAGGTCACGAGGGCAGTAGCTGAACAATCAAGTGCAATCGAGCCAAGCATGGTCGTGAGCAGGCAATCAAACAAAAGGAAAAGCAAAAGCAGCCAAACCGAGCACGGGATCCACACACACACAAGCTCTGTGAGCTGATAGGAGCTTGTGCTAGCTAGGAAATCGACCAGATAAATCGAGTGAGAGCCTTGGCAGAGCTGGCAGTCGTCAGAACTGAGCTTGCAGCTTTCGAAAGAGGCAAGCAATTCAAAATTTCTTTTTTTAAAAACTAATTTTACAAACTTGGGAGCATGATACACAAAGGATTAATGGCTTGGAGAATTACAATGTACATTCATTGATGTAATCAAAGAATCTCAAGCAACAAAGAGGGCAAGGGTGGCTGAAAAATATGACACCAAAAAGAGTACCCATTTTTGTAGCCGGTTGCCACATTCCTCATCATGATTCCCCCTTTTATGCTGCATGGATAGAGATCAACCATTTTTTGATTTAGAAGAGGACATTGTTTATTTCAAAGGTGAAGGTGATGTTATTGTATTTGGGGATACGAATGCTCCCACAAAAACATTGCAACATGATACTCAACAATTTGATATGACATACATTTCAAGGGAGTTGGAGGAAGTTCACTTGTAGGATCATACTTCAATGGATAAGAAAGAGCCGGCGGATCACTATGGAAAGTTTCTTTTAAACATGTGTAATAGCATGGGTATGCTCATTGCCAATGGTGTATCTCTCTGGAGTGGAACAAATGGATTTCAATGTAGAAAACATAATGGGGATAGTGTGACTGACTATGTGCTACTCTCCAAAACCATCATGTATCGCATAAAGAGTTTTATGTTTGGCCAATGGACCCAAGAATTAGACCATTGGGCCTTATGTATTGACCTTGCATGTGGAGAAGCAACTTAGCATGATAGTCTCAGCCAAAGGGAAGAGAAGTTATCACTGTGTATGGATTTCAAACGGGCATCAATGTACATTGAAATGGTTGAGCAAAAGTTATGGATGTCAAAGCTTTCAATATGACGCACCATTGGAAACTAAATGGGAAGCTTTCAAGAAAGTTATTATTCTTGTACCGAAGAATGTTTTGCCATAAAGCATCACACAAAAGGTGGTTTGATAAAGAATGTCAAGATGCTCGAAAGTCCTTGATGAAGCTTGATGCAACTATGGACAAAGACAACTCTCAAAGTCATTTGCATACATACAAGGCATTGATTCAAAAGAAGAAAAGTAGATGGGAAGTAAAGCAATAACTTTTTCAAGTCCAAGAAAAGGCACATGTATGTGGAAGATTTTGGAGAAACTTCAGGGGCAAGCGGGTTGAGAATTTTGGTAACTTGAGTCTTGTGGATATGTATACACATTGTAGGCAACTATATGAGCAAGAAATGATGGAAAAATGTCATTTTATGATTCACTCCCATGTATAGCCTCTTTCTCTTGCTATTGAGGATGTATGCAATGGGGTTGAAAAGTTGGCCACTCGCAAAGAGGAGAACTTCTTCAAAGCCGGAGATGATCAAATGGATGGGAGATTTCACCCATGAGTGGATGTGCGATATGTTCAACCTTGCACTTCAACATGGTATGCCTTATGATTGGAGTATTAATTGGGTCAAGCCTTTGCATAAAGGAGGGGATGTAAAGAATGTAAACAACTACCGGACTATAATGATTGGGTCTCTTTTGGCAAAGTTGTTTGGGTGCATAATGGAGATGAAATTGAGTGATTGGGCTGAAGAGAATGACAAGCGTGCAAAAGCACAAGCCGATTTTTGTCGATGCCATAGTACCATTGATCATGTTGTCACTCTTCGTGTTCTCATGGAGGAAACTTGATTGAAAGGTAAGCGATTGTACTGTTGTTTTTTGGACTTTAAGAAAGCCTTTAATATGATTCCACGTGAAATTTTTGGAGAAGGATGGAAGAACTGCAAGTGCCAAGTAAGTTTATGCATGCGGTTTCTCAAACCTATGAGAAGGTGATGTGTCAATTGCGTATGGGAAGAGAAATTTCAAAACAAATTGTAAGCACTATTAGGGTTAAACAAAGATGTCTGTTGTCACCAACTCTCTTTGGTCTATGCATCGATCAATTGGAACAAATGGTAGACTTTATGCAAGAAGAAGGCATTGAAGAGGTCACTATTTGCAATGCGGTAATCATGATTTTTTTGTATGCGGATGATGTTGTGCTTCTAGCACACACTTTAGAAGATGTAGAAAAGCTTAGGTTGTCCTTGAGAACTTTTGCTTGCATAGTGGGTTGATTGTGAATGAATCCAAAACAAAGGTTGTGCTTGTGAAAACCAACCATAAGGAGAAAACATGCATTGTGTACAACAATGAGACACTTGAAGTTGTTGAGAGCTTTCAGTACCTTGGCTTTCAGGTTCCGTCCAATCACAAGTGGCATGAATGTGTTATGCGTCATTTGGAAGAAGGAAAGAGAGCATATTATGCATTTGAGAACATGTGTAATGCGAGAAACATCAAGTGTTGGGTTCTCAAGAAGTATCTTTTTGATGCATTGGTGACACCATTTCTTCTTTATGGAGTTGAAGTGTGGGGTGGAAGCGTCTCAAAATCTACTTGGAAAGAGTTTGAGAATGTCCAAAAGTGTTTTCTTACAAACTTTCTCCAAGTTAAGACACAAACACCATATACGCTCCTACTTCTTGAGTCGGGATCTCTTCCAATTGAGGTTATGGGCATGGAAAGCATTGTGGAGTACATGATAAAGATGCGTCAAAACCCCTCACATCGACTTTCTACAATTGCGTGGGAAGGAAGCAGAAACGTTCAAAAGACGCATAAAAGCAAGATCTTGAGTACAGGATGCATGCAAGACATAAAGAAGTGGTCTGGGAGATGGGATGCATTACACTTGCTACATGATGCTTCAATTGACTCCCAAGTGAATGAAACTTTTCTACAACGCCAATGTATTATGGCTTGGGAGAAATCCAATGGGTCACGCTTCATACATTACACCACCCATATTGCCCCCAACTACAAAAACATGTTCTTTGCTGAAAGAGGAAACCGTACTCACAACTTATATTGTTGAGTCTATCCCCTTGTCTGCGATACGCACTATCGCAGCCATTCGGCTTAGCTCCCATTCCCTTCGATGCGAGACAGGGTGTTGGGGCAATGGAGAAGGGTCAAATGAATTGTGCACATTATGCTCACTGCAAGTTCAAGAGTCTGAGTACCACACACTACTAGAGTGCTCAGATTTTGGTCACATCCAAAATTGCTTCTCTCACATTTTCAGCCATGACTTAGACCTACACACTTTCCTCTCCCAACCACAGTGTGGGCTCTCCATTGCCACCCTCATCACCACAATTTTTGAGCATCGAGAGTCACTCATCATCCATACACATACTACATTACAAATCACTTATTGCCGCGCATCCCCCTTTGTCGTCTTTTAACCAACCCAACCATTAGAACGAATGACGATTGTGTGGCAAAACTAACGATCTCTATAGCTGAAAGAGGTTACCAACTCACAATGGCTCGCTTTATTGTGTCCAAAGCTTTTCCTGAAGAAGATCCTATACCATTCGATAGGCGTGGCACTTACAGGAGAGAGTAGTGATGTCAACCACATTTGATGGTCAAATTAGAGACATTGCCAAGCTCTCTCACATGAGGAGAAAATGTTCATTGTATGGGATGCAAACCATTGGCTCCATGTGTGGAAAGATTGGGCATTGCAGGAGCGATTGGATGAATTCTCTACACCAAAGGTTGAGTGCACAATTGTGAATTGCGACATTGCGAAGATGGTGGAATTTCTATTGGTGCTCGACATGATTAACAAGTAAGTTTCTTCACACTTCTATTGGTGCGCTTGATATTATCAATTATTAATATAATGTTTCAGTTAAAACTAGGGTGAGGTGAGTCCATGTGCCTCACACCATAGTGCACAACATATTTATGATGCAAAAATTAGCACTTGCGGACCCACAGCCCTTTTTGGACAAATGCAATGAAGAAGATAGTGCGAAAGCTTACAGGACACTTTGTGGGACGACAATGAACCGTTTAAAATGGCTTAGACTACCTATGTCTTTGCTAGCATAACTACTACTGTGGAAAGTAATTGTAAATTTATAATACACATGCAATAGGTAAGCACATGGGATTTTTCTTGGAAATCAGTTTGATTTGGTGATTTGTATTGCCGAAAGAGTTCGATGCAATGTATCGATTGAAAACACAAAATTTACGAGTGAAGGGGAGTAGAGAGTACCACATGCACAAAGATGATTACACCGCAAGCTATGATTTGGCTGTGAAAGAGATCAAGAAATTTTTTGTGCAAAAGAAACTAGAGATAACAGTGATAGTCAATCCCAAAAATGGAACATATTTTTTTCGAAAATGTATCTCTTTTGTGGGTTGGGGAGAGAAGCGTTGCAAAATGACACCCTCAATGTCTCCGAGGTTGGATGGGCACAGATTAGTCCTTCGGAATAAGTATTATCTGCTTTTGAAAGCACCATTTTTTTCCTTAGTTTATTAAGAATGTAATCTAGTGATAATTTGCAAAAAAATATCGCTTGATCGATATATTGGCCAAGGGCGATGTGTCGTTAGTGGAGGTATATATTCTGACGCGGAGAAGCCCTTCTCACAATGGTTAAGAATGCACGTATATTGGTGGCAGCTTGAAAGGTGAGCATACTAACACTAGAGTTTGGAGTCTTATCTAGTATTGCCACATTACTACTTAATGTGCAGGGGTGTATTGAGTGTGGCCGAGAAGATGGAGGCCGAGAACTCCACATTAGAGAAGCTACATGCATGTGCCGCACGTGAGTGTGGCATGTCTTTTGGCAATGCACTACAGGCTTTTTGACAAAAGCACTTTGGCAAGGCTTTTGTGTGGTGAAAGCAAACCATACAAGCTACCCACAACGCAAAGAACTGCTGCATTTCGCTTGTATTGTCCGATACATGCTATACAGGTATTGAACAATACAATATTAAAATTGTGTGTTATGAATGGTGGAGTTACTCCTCTCGTTTTTTTGTAGATGGTGGTTGGGTGCCATGTTAGCAACGTCTAACACAAGCCACACTGATAATGCATCAATAGGGAGATATGCTATGGATGTGCACAATATTTCCAACCCACTTTGTATAAGGTCTTGGGGTCATTGGGAGTTCCAAAGTTGTATATGCTAGCTAGAGGGCTCAAACTTAAACCCATAGTAGAAGGGATTGGGGTGAAAGCCTTTATAAGGAAGCCTTTATGCAAGGAGGCTTCATTCTTGAGTATCCACTCTTGAGGATCTACTTTTGAGAGCTCTCTATGGATGGCCTAGCCATGAGCTTAATGCCCATGCTTAAGCGGCTAGTGCTAATCCATTGTAACTAGAGAACCATTCTTAATTTAATCTCTACTTTCTTTATTAGTCTACTTCTTCTCTATTCCATTATGTCATGAAATAGTTTCACCTTTCTCATTATTCTAGATTTGAGTATGTGTGATGACTTCTTACTCATTAACCACTTCTATCCTTCTATGAGCATTCGATTTGCGATATTTAACATCTCTAATTAGGTTGATTAAGTTAGTTACTAATCTTGTAATTAGTGTATGTGTCCTATTGTTTGCTTGTGTGTGGATGGGTTTTATGAAACTCTAGCACCATTCACCTTGTGTGTGTAGCTTTTGATGAAGTGCCTTAATTGGCATGTGGTGATTGGAGAGGCCAACACCAATGCAATCAGTGTGTGCTTATCAAGAGTGTGCTTAGAGATTCTAGTCTATGGTAAGTCGGACTTTGGTGGGCTTAATGTGTGTAGGTGATGTTTGATTGATGATGTGATTAGAGTTAGTGATTAATGACTAATCTCTATTGCATTGGATGAGCATACTCTTGAATCCTCTCATTCAATACATTCGATGCTCGTGCTTCCATGCCCTAGCCGGGTTGTCGATCCTAGGATTGATAATTTTGTTGGTCTTGGGTTGATTAGGCTATGCTACGATTGTCCCCAATATTTGGCGCTGCTGTCGGGGATCGATAACCTAAGCTAGTGACTATAGGATGTTTAGAATATAGTAATTTCACTACTAATTTCATTGGTTTTGAGTGTGTGTAACTCAACTTTGGTTTGATTTGATGATGTGTGTGCAAGTAATTGAAGCTAATTTTTGAGTTATGAATACCTGTTAACCCTCACGGCTCACGGACACCCTATCACCTTCAACGGACGTTGTAACCTACGGCGGACATTGTATTATTTATCTGGTAGAGTCAGGTACCGGGCTTGTCGGTCCAATAGGAAAAGGGTAAGAGTGATCGCCGATGAGAGGCGCACTCTAACTGGAACATTCAAGGGATTAGTTGGCTAAGCATGGGCGCTCAAGTGTGAATGGGGCGAGCTCATATAAAAGTCAACTAAACCTAAAATTAATTCATTCTCTCATTTGTGCAATAGAACAGTGCTCTTGCTCCATCTCCATCTCCTTTTTCTTCATCTCCTTGTGTGTGTGTGTATGCGTGAGAGAGAGAGAGAGTGTGTGTGTGCGATAAAGCATTGCGACGGCGGCACGACGGCAACAAGGCGGTTGAGCGCGGTGTAGCAACGTCTCCTTCTTCTTCGCAGCGAGGAATCCTCCACGAAGCAAGCATAGAGCGGTGAGTGACACACCATCGCCTTATTTGAGCTTACTAGTTTAGGCTTGTTGTGTGCTTGGAGCCATTTGTGGCTCGCACACGGTGTATCGGCACGTTCCTTGCATTGACACGTGCGACATAAGCGCACATTTATTGCGTCGTTGCCGGGGAATGCCATACATTAAGCTCGAGTAGCACTCTGTGCTTCTCCGTGGTGCAATTTCTATTGTAGGAAAGGTAATGAAGGAGGGTGTGTGTGTTGAGAAGAGGGATTTGGTGTTATACTGTGTGTTTTTTTTGTTAATGGACTTTTCAAAGGTACTGTGTTTATTCTCTGTGTATTAAGGTTGTTAGTTTTCTTTGTTAATGGACTTTTCAAAGGTACTGTGTTTATTCTCTGTGTATTAAGGTAGTTAGTTTTCTGTGTATAGTAAATAGGAAGTAGATCTGTGAGAGTTAATAGAGTGTGTTAGTGTGTAATATTAGGTTTATTAATTAGAAGAAGGTAGATAGAGTGTGTGTGTGTGCTCTCACGCAGGCCGCGACGACCTTATCCTTTAAAAAAAAATTAAAAATTAAAAAAAAATTAAAAAAATTAAAAATTTTAAAGGTAGGACCGGGATCGGGAATATCTCCTAGACCCAAGCCCAAGCTCACGCTCAGGCCTAGGCCTCAGTCGCCTTTTAAAAAAATGAATTTTAGCTTCACACGTAGCTAAAAATCGATTTTTTGAGGACCAACGGAACTTCAGATGCCCGAAAATTGTGTTGTAAAGCACACAACGACCCTCTAAGTGATACGCTCATTTCGAGCTATCACACACTTTAATCAAAAAAATCAAACATTAAAAAACATTAAATACGTAAAAAACACTAGTGAAAACGTACACTTAAAAAAGATAAGCGATTAACATTCGAGGTTATAGGCCGACGTTTGTAGGGTGCCAAAGGCACATGCATCTGCGTTCTGGTCGTGTGCTAAAGACGGAGCAACTAGAGACAATTTCGACGTTCGCGAGTTCTCAATATCCACCTACTTTAGGTTTTGGACCCTCGGCGGGGACCCAAGGTAGTACAAACCAAGACCCGAACATAGCGGCAAGTGACTCTTCCTCTGACTACGACGTCATGGAGGGTTTCCCAATGCCTAATCCCGATATCTCGAGCCAAGACATGCATGCCATGGGTCCTCGGTCCGGGCCGAGTGTGCTTAGCCGCCTAAAGGAAACCTTTAGTAGAGCCACTCGCTCCCGAACATGGAGGTAATGATGTAAATGAGGGGGGTGGGGAAGTAAATTCTCCATTCGTGACAAACGTAGACCCTATACCGTTAGAGAATGTGCACATGAATACTTCATTCACTGCACCTCTTGACTCTTCAGAGTTATTTCCCTCCGAGGTCATATTACCCGATGGTAGAAGCCTTGCCGAAGTGCAAGAGGTTGAGCGATATATCCTTGCAGCGAGGGAAAAGGAAGTCGAGAGCTTACGCAAGGTGGAGCAACGAAGAGAGTTAAAAGCGAAAGCTCCTATGTCAATATCCTTGCTAAGAGAGCAATCAAGTGCTCCTGATTTAGCAATCTCTAAGGGCCAACCCCTAAAAAGCAACATTGCATCTAGCTCAAAGGACACCCCTAGCATCTCAACCCTAGATGGAGTGTTCTTAAATGAAAACTGGGAGTACGAATTACAAACAGATGTCCTACAATCCACAATGGGTGCTACTAGTGTGGAAGATCAACAACAAAGAGTTTGTGAGGTCATCCATAGGGTCATTGAGTTAGAGAGATAGAACAAGGGGATCAACATGCCTTCAACGGGTCTCATGAGATTCTTGGATACAAGGAAGGCTAAACAACCGACCTTATCGCAAATGGAGACTCCCTCGGTAAGTCCGATGGATCCCCCATATGTTGTTTCTCCAGGGGTCCTAGTGCAATATGAGCCCACAAGTGATAGCTTCACCTTTCCAAGTCTAGCTCATCTTTCCCTTGATGACACCATGGCTACCATGCCTAACCCAATGATGGGCATGCCGAGAAACACGCCATGGACCTCATTTGTTAGTAAAGCACGACTACATGATAGCTCAATGCCTGCAACAGTACCTACAAGTGTGTACCAATCGTATGCACCTATGGGTCATCACACTCATGTAGTCCCTACCCCTCCCATTGTTTCAACTACCTATGCTCCACAACCACAATACACAAGTTCTTATTTTCATGGGACTATACCAGCTAGCATTAGCATGTCACATCCGACGTCTGCTATGCCTAGGGCCACCCATATGAACTATGGACCATCACATGGCACAACATCGTACCCAACGTCGAACCCAAGGGCTTCCTATGCGCCAAGCCCAATGCCAATACCTACTCCACATGTAGTCTCTGGAGCACCTCCACCCACGGTGCATGCTCACTTAGGTGACTTGGCAACATTTGCTCAAGCTATTGGTCGATCTATTGCTGAGAATATACGTAACACGTCTGATAGAGAGCCTAGAAGTAAGGCGGTACAAATAGCCAAGCTCACATAAAAATTTAGTGGAGACGAGGATGTGAGAAAGCATATCGAAGTGTTTGAACAAATATGTGATTCTCTAGGAGAACACAATGACCTACATAAGAGCAATGCTTTAAGCTTAACCTTAAGTGGAAAGGCTGAGATTGGTATAGAAACCCTAAGGGTGCAAGAAAAAACGATTTACCCTACTCTTAGGAGACTATTCTTAAAAGAATACATACGAGAGGGAGTGCTTTGGGATGTTGCCTCTCAGCTCCAGAAAGCCCAATGAGAGGAAGGAGAGCTGGTGAGAGACTTTATTAGTCGCTTGAAGCATTTGAATTCTCGTTGTAATCCAAATGAGCGCTTCAACAATAACCAATTGCTTGATAGATTCATTAGGGGATTACGACATGAGCATATCTACAATGGCCTAGTCATTAGAGGTATCACCACTTGGGAAGCAGTCACCACCAATTCGATCCAATTGGAGGATAATTTAATGATTCAAGGAGAAAGAGTGTCTGTTGAGTCTAAATCTATTAGCTCACAAGCATCGGGGCATCAGCCAATGACCCTAAAGCCTATTGTTAAGGAGCCAAAGATATCTGAGATGACTTTAGCAGATCTCACCAAGGCTATTCAAGAGAGTCTTAGAGACAATAGTTCTCCACAAAACAATCATATGTATCCAAAAAGAGAGCAACAATGGTGCTCAGTATGCTATGGACCACATAGTACAAGTGAATGCCCTACTTTTAGAGTAAAATTCAATGGGAATTGCAATGCTTGTGGAAGGTATGGTCATCAAGCTAAGGATTGCATAGTATTTAAGCGCGCGATGGCCAATAGACCAACCTTAGCATGGACAGACACACCTCGAGTGCCTGCATTGATGCTAGCCCCACCACTTGAACAAACAGCACAACACATGGTCCCTAGGGCCCAAAATGTTGTTCAAACAACACCCTTACCACCTCCAGTGCTAGGACCGTAACCACCACATCCGAGAATCACTTCAGTGAATCAAGTGGGTTGTGAGTCATCTATTGCTTGTTTGGAAGGCTGTGAGAAAGATATAGATCCTAATATTGCAGATGGATGTGCTTGAAGAAAGTCCACAATACTACATGGAGGACTATTGGGGATAATTCAAACCTGTATATCAAGTAGCTCCTCTTGCGGCAAGAGGCCAAAATATCAATTACACTGCTAAGAGACCACCTCTTCAATGCTATGAGTGTGGAGGCCCACAACGTGTAACCGAGTGTCCTATCAGGCTACAAAAGAACGCCACACTAATCCAAATCAATCAAGCAAGCACGTCTACAATGCCAATACTCATGTATAATCGATGTGGCATAGATCATTTGATTGCCCAATGTCCAAATAATCCAAATGCATCGAAGATCACGCCATTAAACTTGATTGAAGTTGCCGAGGAGCCATCACAAAGTACACATGTGGTACCAGTAAACGTACTCACACGATCGATGCTCCAAAAACAAAATCATATTCTTGAGGAAAGAGACACAGCATCAATTGCCCAATCTCGGAAAAAGAAAAAAACACGAAGAAAGAGATCGCAAAAAGGAGCGAAGTCAGACCCCAGTTCAAAGACCAACACAGGGACTGGTGATGACCCCGTATATATGAACGACGCTGAAGAAGATTTTGATTCAGGTGAAACCATGGAGACCAAAACGACCACTAACATAGAAACCAACAAGGAAGATCTTCATGAGCCACAATGGCCAGGATCCAAAAAGAAGATAGGAACTTATCCAAACCCTACAAAGGAGATTGAGCGAGTCAAGCAGTTAAGGAGTTTGGTAGAATATACCCAAAGGGATCTAGAACCAACACCTAAGAAGATCCAGATTACAGACACCGTGTTCCCTACGCAACAACAACCTCACCAAGTCCATAGACCCTTGGACATACCTAGTGTCATCCAAGAAGAAAGTGACTTAAAGTCATGGTAAAGTGGGCGTACTCACTTCTTGTTGGAAAGAATGTTTACAGAGGGACTACCTGATCCTATCGAAGAAATGGAGATCCCATCTTCCCCACGTCAAGGGACTCAAGGCCAAAAGGTGCCGTTAAACATTGCCAAATTGATGGATTTCATGTCTTCAGAAGTTAGAACCACCATCATGTCCAAACTATATAAAGACCCTGAGCTAGTCTCAGCTCTTCGAGCCTTCCTCAATGGAGAACTGAAGTTTGGGCTACCACAATTTTCACAGATGGATGGAGCTGGGGAGATGCCAATAGAGGAGGAATACATAGATCCACAACCCAACCTAGATGAGAACCTTGTTATAGAAATACATGTTAACAAGTTGGGACAATACTTTGAGGGTGATGAATCCAATGCGACCATACCAATCACTACTAAGGGATTAACTGTGAAGGGAATCCTTGATGGTGGCGCTGGGGTTAGCATTGTGACTAAAAATTGCTGGGAAACTATGGGAAGACCTCACCTTTCGACCACAACCATAGTAGTGAAGATGGCCAATGGGTCTATTGTTAAACCTATTGGGATGGTAGAAGATCTCAAGATCAAGGTCTTTGGACATAAAATAAGGACTACCTTTACTCTTATGGATTTCTCCAAACACACTATGGCATCGGAGACGATCTTAGGACGTCCTTTCATGAGGGAAGCAAAAATGGTGCATGACTGGTCCAAAAACCATGTCTACCTGCAGTTCCAAGATTCTGACATTCGAGTGGATCTTGTGACGGGTCGAGCACATCCTCTAGGAAACAGGTTTATAATTGATCATAGATCTGACACCACAGTTCACTCGGCCCCATTGCAGTATTGTTACACGTGTAAAGCGGACACTGATGTTGGGGAAGATTCTCCTTATATGGATGTACTACTTGGGATGACTGAGTCGGACAATGTGGATTGGGTCCACCAACAACAACCATAGACACTTAAGGAAATAGGGGGACGACCTGGGTAACACCTGAGGGGGATGAAATACCACCACTGGTACCCTTAAATATGCTAGAAGCAATGCATATAGCTTCTGATGATCTACAAGATGAAAGTTTGACTGGCATTGGAACCAGTAGCACCTCACAAGACTATAGCCCACACGATTTGGGGTCAGAATCATCAATTGAAATGGACTCTGAGGACGAAGAATCTGAGTTAAATTTTAGTGCAAATGTGGGGACAAACCATTCAGGGCACACTGGTAACCTAGATGACAATCTATCCAAGGGAGCAGAAGACACAAGTAGTGATTCATCTAGTGACTCTTCACTAGAGATCGGCCGTAATCGAGAATTAAAAAATAAGATTAAGAGATATAAGAGGCGACGATATCGAGCAAATGTGCGTGCTAGAATAAGTGAAAAGAAATCTACCGCAGAATGGTTAATTATATAGGGGCATGTGATACTCATCGAAAGTTGGTAGATAACTGGGGTAAATACCTTCAAAGCGTTATATGGTGTAGTCCACAACCCATTGACATCGCACAACTAGAGGCTACAGAGAAGCCAAAGTTGAGTCGTACTGTAAGGAGACGACAAGATCGAGAGTTAGCTCAACAACAAAAGGAATCAGAAGTGAAATCACAGTCCACAGAACAACGGGACTCCACAGACTTACACCCTGCACACCTGAACATTTCAAATCCTATACCACAGAGGAACGTAAGGTTGTGTATACAAAGGCTCAAAGAAAACCTCTCGATGGGAGCAATGGAGTCTATGACGGTCCAACGATAGTTAAGGAAATAGAGTTAGCAGACCCAGGAGAAGAGTCTAAACCTGTTTTGACTGAGACTGAGGAGTGTGTACTTAAAGAACTTCTCAAGGAATTCAGGGATATATTTGCCTGGACATATCATGATATGAAAGGTGTTCCACCTTCCGTGGTGCAACACACAATGCCCATGAATAGCATGGCTAAACCAGTTCAGCAACGACCCTACCCAATGAATCCTAAATATGCAAGAAGAGATTGAAAAGCTTGTAGAATGCGGATTCATATACCGTATTGAGCACTCAGAATGGGTGTCTCCAATAGTGATTGTGCCAAAAAAGAATGGGAAACTCAGAGTGTGCGTGGATCTCAAGAAGGTCAATGCTGCCACTACGAGGGACCATTACCCCTTGCCATATTCAGAACATTTGCTTGAAAGAGTTGCAGGGAAGGAAGCTTATAGCTTTTTAGATGGGTACTCTGGCTACAATCAAATCACAATTGCGCTAGAGGACCAAGATAAAACAGTCTTTATAACCGAATTTGGAGTGTTCGCATTTCGTGTTATGGCTTTTGGCTTAACCAATGCCCCGGCTACCTTTCAAAGATTAATGAACACTGCTTTTAGAGAATATTTGAGGGAGTTTTGTGAAGCTTTCTTAGATGACCTTTGTGTTTATTCCTCTTGGAAAGAACATCTATCATGCTTACGAAAAGTGTTTGAGAAGTGTAGATCGTATCGCATCTCCTTAAACCCTTTCAAATGCCAATTTTTGGGTTAAACATGGAGTCATTTTAGGGCATATAGTGTCCAAAAATGGGATTTCCACATATGAGGGCAAAATTAAAGCCATTGCTGAATTGCCACCACCTACAAATTATAAAGGAGTTCAAAGGTTCATGGGCCATGTTGGTTATTACCGACAGTTTATTTTAAACTTTGTCGAGATAGCTCGTCCTTTGTACAAGTTTCTTATTGAGTTCCAATGGACTGCGGAGTGTGACCATGCTTATGAGTCATTGAAAAAGACCTTGACTAGTGCTCCTATTCTACGAGTGCCCGATTGGAATGTAATTTTTCATGTGCATATTGATGCATCGAACTTTGCTATTTGGTGTGTTCTAGCTCAACCAGGAGAACATAAACTGGACTACCCCATTAGCTCTGCAAGTCGTCAGTTGAATGATGCCGAAGGAAACTACACCACTACAGAGCGAGAAGGTTTAGGTATGATTTATGCAGTGAAGAAATTTTGCTACTACCTTCTAGCCAACAAGTTTGTGCTCTATGTTGATCATCAAGCCTTGTTGTATCTAGTAAATAAACCTTGTTCCATGGGAAGAATTACACGATGGTTGTTAATTCTCCTTGAGTATGATTTTACCATTGTGGTGAGACCTGGTAAAAGACATGTCATGGTGGATCATTTGTCTTGCATACCCAATGGTGAAGCCCGTACTGGAGTCGATGATGAATTGCCTGATACTTCTCTATTCCTAGTCGAAACCATACTTGAATGGAGTGAGAAGATTGTGAACTTTCTAGTTAATGGTTTTCCACCCAAAGAGCTTCGTAAAGACAGAGCTCGAAAACTGTTAAAAGATGTGAACCTTACTCTCTCATTGCGGGAACTCTCTACAGGTTAGG
This sequence comes from Adiantum capillus-veneris, assembly GCF_014529385.1. Lineage (NCBI taxonomy): Eukaryota > Viridiplantae > Streptophyta > Polypodiopsida > Polypodiales > Pteridaceae > Adiantum > Adiantum capillus-veneris. The sequence continues at coordinate 126,311,241 of NC_140958.1, forward strand.
GAAGGATGATATTCTTAGACGTTGTGCCCATGAGGATGAGTATTTATACATACTGCAAGAAGCCCACATGGGTATAGCCGGAGGACATTTCTCAGGGGAACTAACAGCTAGAAAGGTGTTGCAATCAGGCTATTGGTGGCCAAACTTATTTAAGGATGCATCACATTTTGCAAAAGGATGTGATGAATGCCAACGTTACAAGATCACACAACGAAAGGATAGGATGCCCTTACACCCTGTTAAAGTGACTCAACCATTTGAAAAATGGGGTTTGGACTTTGTAGGCCCAATTAGTCCAGCAGCTCGTAGCACTCAATCTCGATATATTATCGTTGCCACTGACTATGTGACAAAGTGGGTGTAAGCCAGGGCGACACGTAAGGCCGATGCGAGGTCAACTGCCAAGTTTCTCTTTGAGAACATTATTACAAGATTTGGTTGTCCCTTTGAGATTGTGAGTGACAATGGTACTCATTTTATAAATGGAGTAATAAAAGAACTCACTACCAACTTTATGATAGCTCACCATAAATCCACACCTTATTATCCACAAGCAAATGGCCAAGCTGAGAGCACCAATAAGACCTTAATCTCTATCTTAACCAAAACGGTGGAAGCTCATTGCACAGATTGGGATTTAAAGCTTACATCAGCTCTATGGGCTTATCGTACTGCGTATAAAGTTGCCATTAACTACACACCATTCAAGATGGTGTATGGCCAAGAAGCGGTTATGCCATGGGAGTTTGTCGTTCCTAGTCTTCGAGTAGATTCTCAAGAAGGTTGGGATGGTAACCCCTTAGTTGAGCGATTATATATCCTTGAAAGGCTAGATGAAGAGAGGCAATTAGCTGTGCAAAATGCACTTGTGGAGAAAGATAGGAGGAAGAAATGGTTTGACCGTCATCTAAAGAACAAAGATATCAATGTTGGTGATAAAGTCCTTATGTATGGAGTGCGTAACGAAAAGAAAAATTTGAAATATTCGGGAAAAGGACCATATAGAGTATGTGAAATCACCCCACAAGGAACCATTCGTGGAGACTCTTGATGGAGTTGAAACCATTGGATTCCTCAATGGGAGAAAATTTAAAAGATATTATGATCCTTTAAGCCAAGAGGAGTTGCGTGCCATCCATACAAAAAGGAAGCCAAGGCACAAATAGAATTGAAGAAGATACAAGCTCAAGCTGAGGCTAAGGAGCAACAACAACGTATAAGACGAAAAGGAGAGGCTAACCTTGGAGTCACACATGAATTCCATGTTGAAATCAACGAGGATTGGTTGGACTCTAACACACCTCTAGGATACCCTATTGAGCTAAACAACACCTATGGAAAAGTGCTATATAACGCCTTATTGGACACGGGTGCTAAATATAATCTGTTATCATATGGGGTGTGGTGTCAGTTAAGGAAGCGACCTCTATCTGAGAGTATTATCCAAGTCAAGGGTGTCAACAAGAAAAAAACTGCAGTTTTTGGAATCTGGCACACTTCTGTCAGTTATGACAATGGGGTTGTAGCTCAAGACTTTTTGGTCATGCCTGTTGGAACTATGGAGGGTAATATACACCTAGGACACACGTGGATGATAGCCACCAAATTCACTATTGATTGGTGAAGGGGATCGGGGAGCACCACAGACGGAGAGTGAGAGAGAGAGAAGGAGACACACACGATGTGGGTGGGGAGACTCTAAAGAGTGAGCAGTCCCCTATACACTTATGCTATGTATAAGGTATACAAGTCAGTGGGCGCCCAGACTCTGGGCGGCCGGGCAAGGCACATACGCCTATACCCCAACAACCTCCCACTTAAAGGCGACTATGCCTTTAAGCAAGGGAACCTAGTCTAAAGACTAAAAAAAAGGTGAGAGAAAACCGCTCTCAACCGATGCCCACTGGCTGGCTGTGATCGTGTGCATCCGGCTCTACTGATAGACAAACATCCTGCTGCGGAAGCCACACAGAGCTAGCTCCAAGCTCTGCAAAGAGTCTACAAGAGCTCATGCACTCCTGCAAGTATCGGTCCAATACCTGCAAACCTCCCCTATGCTCTATGCCAAGATCAGTCATCGAACAACTAATCAACCCTGCTGCAAATGCTCCCACTGCAGCTACTATGTCGGGCCTCGAGATCAGCATCTCGTACATGAGGACACCGAACGTTGATGCAACCCTGGCAACCTCTGCCACCTCCAACTCAGAACTCAACTCATGGCAATCCTGTCCCCTATCATAGAGACCATGGCACTCTGACTCCGAGCTCTGGAGTGACTCCTCGTGCCCACCACATATCACATGTGTACCAAGAGTATCCATCTGTCCTAAATCTGCATCAAGCCCTGGCATAAGCATATCAAGAAATGACTCCACAATAGCCGACATCTCAGCATCCATGTGAGTCATCTCTGTCATCACCTCTGATGACTCATCCTGCTGTGACTCACTAGAGCTGTCCCGCTCTACCTGTGCATCCGTAGATGCAACCTGCACAACAAGGTCACTGCTCTGCACTCCATGCAAAGCACCCTGCAACCCACAAGCAAAGGAGACTCGCCTGCTCTCTCGCTGTCTACCTGGCTGCATGATCACAGAGACAACACCGTCTCTCGCGTGATCCACATGCAATGGGTAACCTGTACCACTCCTGGCACCTCTCGCAATCACTAGCAAACCCAAATGCATTACAAAATCTCGCTCTCGTAGCGAAATCTGACATCCACTATCCCGTAACTGTCTGACTGATATCAAATCCCGTCTCAGATCTGGCACATAACGCACATGACACAGGGTAAATCTCATACCACTGGGCAAGGACAAACATACGTCTCCTGTACCCTCAATGTCATACACAGCACCATCAGCCATGTGCACACAACCAAGTCTCCCACTAGAAAACGTGCTAAACCACTCACGATGCGACGTGACATGGAAAGTAGCATCTGAATCTAGTAACCAATGTGAAGACAATGTGCAATCCGATATGCAATCCGTAGACATAAGATCGTCTGAAGACAAGCTAGATGTAAATGTGACATCGCCGTCACAAGCATACTCAGTAACCACCGTACTGATCTCACTAGCATCTGTCATGCCCAAATTTGCATCACGCATATATTGCCTCCGTTGTCTCAAACGCCTGAAACATCGACGCCTAATGTGCCCTCTATGTCCACAATGCCAACATGTCAAGTCTCTATGCCGTCGACACTTGCGTGTGGGACCAATCTCTCCCATGGACATAGAAGTGGGACTAGACTCCCCTGTAGGCATGGATGTCGCGTACATAGCATGTAAACTCTGCCATAAAGCATGAGTTGTAGTCTCCCTCGAGACCTGCCAGTCAACAGACTCAACCAGATGCAAACGAATCGTAGACATTGCCAACTCATCAAGATCCTGCCAATCATCATCACGCATAGACTTGGGCTTCGCCGATAAACCACGCAAGGGTTTATCATGCCCCAAATCCGCCAATGCAACAAGCATATGCTCCTTCCAAGCAACAAAATCTGTACCATCAAACTGTGTCAGACCATAACGCTCGAAGTCAAATGAAAAATCAGCCATAATGCTCGCAAAAGAGCAACCAACAATGAGTAACAAATGTCAACCAAATCAGCCCTAAACTGGCTCGAATCGCATCAACAAAAGTCTGCAAATATGGCTGCAAATCAGCCCCAAAATTCAGCTCTTAAACAGCTGCATATACAAGTCACAAATGTGTCCCAAATTAGCCTACAACTGAGCCATACATGGACACCTGCAAAGAGGAAACAATGGCTGAAAATTCAGCACCCAAATAAGCCCTCAAACCTGCCTGTAAACTTGTAAACCTGTAGCTGAAACCTGCTGAAAAACCTCAAGCCATTAGTGCTCGAATCCGGCTGCCTAGCTCGTAGCCACACAAGCATACATCACAATACTCACTCCTGTGAGTGTGCCAAGATAACTGTACGCCTGTCAAACCCGTGAGCTAATCACCAAGCCCACACTGTGCGGTACGTCTAGTGGTGTATGGGCTTACACGAGAGCAGGACAGCCGAATGCACACGATCACAGCCAGCCAGTGCGCATCGGTTGAGAGCGGTTTTCTCTCACCTTTTGTACTCTTTAGACTAGGTTCCCTTGCTTAAAGGCACAGTCGCCTTTAAGTGGGAGGTTGTTGGGGTATAGGCGTCTGTGCCTTGCCCGGCCGCCCAGAGTCTGGGCGCCCACTGACTTGTATACCTTATACATAGCATAAGTGTATAGGGGGCTGCTCACTCTTTTGAGTCTCCCCACCCACATCGGTGTGTGTCTCCTTCTCTCTCTCTCACTATCCGTCTGTGGTGCTCCCCGATGCTCCCCGATCCCCTTCAATTGGTATCAGAGCACCACAGATGGATAGTGAGAGAGAGAGAAGGAGACACACACCGATGTGGGTGGGGAGACTCAAAAGAGTGACCAGCCCCCTATACACTTATGCTATGTATAAGGTATACAAGTCAGTGGGCGCCCAGACTCTGGGCGGCCGGGCAAGGCACAGACGCCTATACCCCAACAACCTCCCACTTAAAGGCGACTGTGCCTTTAAGCAAGGGAACCTAGTCTAAAGACTACAAAAGGTGCGAGAAAACCGCTCTCAACCGATGCCCACTGGCTGGCTGTGATCGTGTGCATTCGGCTGTCCTGCTCTCGTGTAAGTCCATACACCACTAGACGTACCGCACACGTACTGCAAGTATGTACGCAATACCTGCATATCTCCCTCGTGCACTATGCCATCATCAGTCAACAAACGACTGACAACCCCAACTGCAAATGCTCCCACTGCAGCTGCGATATCCGGTCTCAAGATCACCATCTCATACATGAGACCACCGAATTCCGATGCAATGCTAGCGGGCCCTGCTAGCTCTACGGAGCATGCATCAACATATATGTCCCTGGCAATAGGCATCTCTGACTGACAAGGCATGTCAGCCACATGCATCTCCTGACTGTCCGCAAAAGACGCATCAACCTGTCGTGCAACCTCAGAGCAAATCAGCTGCTCTAGGTGTCTGCTGGAAGACATATCCTGCACAACTATATCCCCATGCTCACTGTCAAGCATAGAAAGGAATGACTGCATAATCGCTGACATCTCAGCCTCCTCTGCAATCATCCACTGCAAACATGACCACTCAATCTGTTGTGACTCACTAGAGCTCTCATGCTCTAACTCCGTATGCATAGACTCTTGCACAACGTCCTCCTGTCGTGACTCACTAGAGCAAGACCGCTCTACCTGTCTATCCTGCATAGAAGTATCTCGCACAACTGACTCTCTGCTTTGCTCAGTCACTAGCAAAGCATGCATGTTTGACTCTGTCACCTCTCTGTGTGACTGCTCAAGTCGTGCCCCAACTGTGTGCACAACGAGCTCACTACTCTGCACTCTATGCAAAGCATCCTGCAACCCACAAGCAAAAGAGACTCGCCTGCTCTCCTGCTCTCTACCTGAATGCATGATCACAGAGACAACACCGTCTCTCCCATGATCCATATGCAATGGGTAACCTGTACCACTCCTGGCACCTCTTGCAATCACTAGCGAACCCAAATGCATCACAAAATCTCGCTCTCGTAGCGAAATCTGACATCCACAATCTCTAAGCTGACCAATCGAGATCAAACTCACTGTCAAATCTGGTACATAGCGCACATGTCGTAACAAGTAAGATGCACCACTCGGTAATGACAGTCTCACATCTCCTGCACTTGCTATCGCATGCACCGATCCATCGGTCAAACGTACACTGCCAAGCATCCCGCTAGAATAGCTACAAAACCATGCACGATGCGGCGTGACATGAAACATAGCATCTGCGTCTAGCAACCACTGCGAAGGGAGTGCACTATCCACATGTATAGCATCTCGTGCATAGCTCGAGGTAAAAGTGACATCCCCGTCACTAGTATACTCCGACACTACATGTGCCTCAACTGTCAAAGCAACTGAGTCCATGGCATCACTACATACATCTCTGAGACTGCCATGTCTCCTACGATGTCGCATACGACGAAAACAGCGCTGTCTAACGTGTCCAGAATGACCACAATACCAACATGTTACCTGTCGGCGTGCTCGTGAATGTACATGTCTCACACGAGTCCGTGATGACTCAGATCTATCATACATATCATGTAATCTGCGCCAAAGTGCTCTCGAAGTAGTCTCATACATAACAAGAGCATATACAGATTTCGCAAGGTGCAAAGAGAGCGTAGATAGTGCCATCTCCTCTAGCTCCTGCCACTGATCGTCAGACATGTTTGAAGGTCTACCTACATCACCACTCAATGGTCGATGCAACCCTCGCTGTGTCAATGCGTCAAGCATACACTCTCTCCATGCCGCAAAGTCTGACCCATCAAACATGCGCATCTGTGAGAGGTCGCAATCTGATCGATCACCTGTCTCTGCCATGAGCACAATGTAGCAAACTAGAAAGAAAAACCACCTCACCAACAACACCTGGAAACTGTCTACCAATATGGCCAGAAACACAATGTAAAACCTGTGAGACACACTCCAAAATAGAGCTCCCGCAATTTCAATACAAGCCTCACATGCTCTAGTATCACACTGCAATCTGTGAGCTAATCACCAAGCCCACACTGTGCGGTATCGATGCATACATACGCACAAGTCTCCCACCTGCAGAGAACACCGCACGCAAATGCTGAGTGCAACCCGCAATCTCTACCTAGATCGCATAAATGATACGCATAAAACTCCTGGGAAAATTTCGCCAGAGTTTCGTCAGTAAAACGGCCACAAAACTAGTAACCAAATTGACTGCACGCTCAAAACCATGAGCAACCAAAGCGCATCAAACCGCACTCCAAATGCATGCACCAATCTCCACACTTTGCATACATCATTGCAAACACCTGCAAATCTAGTACACAAATATCTGCTCTACCTGTGACTGCCAAAAAACATGCTCGAGGCATACATTGCCGAGCTCAAAATGCAATCACATTAGTCTCTCTGAGCATCAAACCACATAAGGCATACATCGTATCCTCCCACCTGTGAGGAAACTTGCAGCAAATATCACTCTCACATCTGAGAGCAAACCATGTGTGGAATCCTCGACACACAATAAACAACTGCTGCTACAGAAAATTCAGCGTTCAGAATTTTAAAATTCTGATATGACGAGCGCGTCCGGAGCGTGCCAAAACCCCAAGGTAAACTCCTGGATCATATGTATCCGAGTCCGGGTGTGAAAGCTATGCCAAAAACAGTGTTTTTGGGACCCGAGAGTGCACAAATAAACTTGCTGCTGTACCTGCTGTAATTCAAAGCATAATTTCAACAAATAGACATCACCATCGCGTCCGGAGCGTGCCAAAACCCTGACCTAGACTCCTGGATCATGTAGATCTGACTCTGTATGACGGAGCTACGCAAAAAACTGCGTTTTAGAGCCCGAAAATGGCAAAAACGAGCTGCACACAATCTTGAACCTGCTCCTGCTCCACTCTGCGTGATGCAATGTCCTCTCAATGCAAGCTCCAACACAAGAGCTCTGCCACAACAGCATCCAAGCAAATGTCAAGCTCTCCTCCGCCGAGCACTTCTCTAACGAGCTCCACTGAGCTCAAAAGCTCCTCTCACCAAGGAAGCCGCAACCGCCTCCTCGACCAAGCTTGACCACACCAAGCTCCTAAGCTCCAAAGACAATGCTCCTCAAGCTAAAATCGCTCTCCGTGAAACTCCGCGATCCAACTCCACCGTCGAGAGCGAGCGAGCTATCGCCTCGAAGCTCTCAAAGCCGTCGTGCTCTCCTCGGTCACCATAGCTCTGATACCAATTGAAGGGGATCGGGGAGCACCACAGACGGATAGTGAGAGAGAGAAAAGGAGACACACACCGATGTGGGTGGGGAGACTCAAAAGAGTGAGCAGCCCCCTATACACTTATGCTATGTATAAGGTATACAAGTCAGTGGGCGCCGAGACTCTGGGCGGCCGGGCAAGGCACAGACACCTATACCCCAACAATTGGGGGATAGGGGGTGTCACAACACAGAAACCAACTCTTAGCCCTGCCACGCAAGCCATAGTCCCTGAGATATTGCCTCTTAAGGAAATAAAACCCAAAACATTGCATGTCCAAGAGGTTGAACCATATGTCCCCATAGCCCAAGTTTCTAGAGCTTCAACTGATGTAGTTGAAATAAAGCTTGAGACACACAAGACCCATCCCAATATAACAAAGAAAACATACAAGTGGGTCCCTAAAGCTTCTTTAGCAACCATAGACAATGCTAAAAGATAGGAGCCTGGTAAGAGACGTCCCATTCGCCCCAAGAAATGTAAAGAAATGTTGCGTTGGATTCCTAAAAAACTATTGGAAGCCCAAGGCTACTATGAAGGAAATGATCAAATATGGGTGCCAAAACGTAAATTGTGCTCTTACTTGTCACCGGGCCCATGTGAGCTCAATCCTGTGGCTCCAAAACAAATTAAAGATCGTGGAAAGGAAAAATTCATGGAATGCGACACACCCGCTCTAGAGCTAGTTTGGGTACCAAAGAAAGAACGATTTGTTCCACCTAGCTCAGGAACAGGGAAAGCAAATGAAGCTTCATGCTCTTCATGTAGTTCCTATATGGAAATAGAAGCTTCGACACAACCTCCACCTACCATTGTACATATCCATACAAGCAAGAAAGAGTTTACACCTCCCATTGTAAGTTCACCACCTACAATGATGTTGCAAATAAAATCATGGGAGTGTACCTTACAACCCTTGCAACTAGATGAAACGCATAGAGCGGTCGAAAACTATTGGTTAAAGCCTTCACCTATAACAACTTGGAACAACTAGTTTCAAAGGGTGACGACATCATTTCAAACGGTATGAGCTACCCACGGAAGGGGGGAGTGTTTGTTGACATCCATCATTCACTTGCTTCCCTCTCAACCTTTCTCCCTGATCTCTTAATCTTTAATCTTAGGGAATGTATATATAAAGCCTTATACTCACAAAAACAAGATAAAAAAGTAAATGAGCAAGAGCCATAACACAAAATCATAAAAACACATTATGCACAAGAACACGACCCTTGTAATATTTGCACTCTAATTATCATCTATTTGCGTGTACAGATATGGCTAGTATGCTAGAGTCATCCACTCCTGCCTTGGGTGAGAGGTACCCTCATTACTTTTCACAAATGTTTCACATGGTCTTTCCGGTGCTTGCATGTAAATGGGATTTGGTAAGTACGCTAGCATGTGAGAGGAATTTTGAGGAGTTAGAGTGGCTGATACGTCTCTTGACCACGACTGATCCATACTTAGTAGAGAGCGTTTCTCCCATTGCACAAGCCTATCCTTTTGACCAAGATGACTATAGGCGTCTAGTGACCTTCTTAGTAAACATGGGTACCTATGATGAAGAAGAAGATTTACATGACTACACGGATGGCACATATGGTCTCATAGATGATGACTTTGTTTATCTCGACGACGAGGATAGGGGTTTAGCCTTAGGGTTTCCCCCCAATCTCTACAATATCCTATTCCTTTGACTCTCTAGGGGGAGTGCAAATAATTAGGTTAGGATTCCTTATGTTTTTTTGTTGTGTTCAATAAGTGTTGGTACCTTTTTCCACTGATGTGCCTCCTAGAGGTATTCTTTGTGTTTCTTAGTGTATACAGGAACGTGTTGCTGTTGTTAGGATTTGGACCTTCATGGGATCTTTCTCTCATTCACACTTCAAATCAAGCACGACCATCGACATAAACATGTGTTTCTTGTCCATTAGCATTGCCCCTTCTCTTTTTGCATCCATGTTTGTCTGCTTTGATTGTGATTGGTAGCATAATATTCAGCGCATTTGCTTAGTATCAAACATTTTATTCAATGTAATATTTTGTCATAATCACTTGTCTAGGTTTAAAAATCAAGCAGTGTGACTAAGCTAGTTTGACCAAGTTAGGTGTTAGAGATCTTCTCTTAATACCATGGGGAATGCCTTCCTAATAATCTATGGTTACTTAGGTTCTTAATCTGATTTAGGCAGCATTGTGTGCAATGTACTAGGGCTTTCTAGTGGGCTTAGTCCCTATTGACCTTTAGCTTAAGTATTATAAAGGGAGTTTACTAGTGTGATGAGCCTGGGGAGGTGTAACAGACAGTGTTATATGACCCCCCAAAGTTACAAAATTAAAATGCTGAAAATGAACAAACAAAAACAAATCAAAGTGCCACAATGTAAAATCTTAAGCTGGAAGAGAAATCTCAGCTTGATTTGGTACTTCACTCACATATATCGCCTATGGTACTAGAGTCCTAGAGGTTCCCAGTGTGGGCGCTTTTCCTTGAAAAGCAAAAAACCCAAGGCATATAAAATAAGCACACACATCAAAATTGAATCACTGTGAAAAGACTTTGGGGGGTCAAAAAAAAAGTAATCAGTCAGGCGATGATTTCATGAGAAATTCCTTTTATCGTAGCTTAACTACAAGGTCTTCTAGGTATAGCCTTTAGTCAGCCCTCGAACATGAAATACTTGGCTCTCGCGATTAAACAACTTAATTGACCAGAGAAAATTAAGAAGCTTACCCATGGTATTAATAGTCAATCTTTAGTGCCTTTTGATCGTTAAATTAGCGACCCCAGACTTGTTTAATTTTTTATCTTTACAACTGTTTATGCATTTGATTATATTGCAATTTAATGTTTATTACTCACAAATGGTTTAATATTCTGTTACAATCACATTGTTTGCCTACAACTGCATATGCTTTTTAATTCTATATGAGAATGCAATTACTGTGCCAATGTTGTTTGATTTTGCAGTGATTGAAGAAGAATAAGGACATTCATCTCAAATTCTCTTCCACCTCGACAAACGAGCTTCAACTCAATAGCTTCCGAGGACGGAATCTACATCAAGAAGGGGGACATGTTAACCCTCACGGCTCACGGACACCCTATCACCTACGACGGACGTTGTAACCTATGGCGGACATTGTATTATTTATTTGGTAGAGTCAGGTACCGGGCTTGTCGGTCCAATAGGAAAAGGGTAAGAGTGATCGTCGATGAGAGGCGCACTCTAACTGGAACATTTAAGGGATTAGTTGGCTAAGCATATGCGCCCAAGTGTGAATGGGGCGAGCTCATATAAAAGTCAACTAAACCTAAAATTCATTCATTCTCTCATTTGTGCAATAGAAGAGTGCTCTTGCTCCATCTCCATCTTCTTCTTCTTCATCTCCTTGTGTGTGTGTGTGTGTGTGTGTGTGTGTGTGTGTGTGTGTGTGTGTGCGCGCGCGTGAGAGAGAGAGAGAGGGAGAGAGACAGAGAGAGAGAGAGAGAGAGTGTGTGTGTGTGCGATCGAGCATTGCGATGGCGGCATGACGGCGACGAGGCAGTTGAGCGCGACATAGTGGCGTCTTCTTCTTCGTGGCGAGGAATCCTCCACAAAGCAAGCATAGAGCGGTGAGTGACACACCATCGCCTTCTTTGAGCTTACTAGTTTAGGCTTGTTGTGTGCTTGGAGCCATTTGTGGCTCGCACACAGTGTATCGGCACGTTCCTTGCATTGACACGTGCGACATAAGCGCACAATACCCCAAACCCCCAATTCCACCCCCAATTTCACTAACTTCTCACTAACCATTGCTAATTTTGCTTCATTTTCCATGCTAACTTTTACTAATTCTTGACTAACTTTGCTAACCTAACCACTAACATTTGAAGTGTTATGTATGTTCAATCCCCGTGCAAGAGGTGGAATCAACACTTTTATCAAGTTAATTGTGCTAATCCATTCCTAATTTGATGATTTGTGATGATTTGAGTGTTTGATTTTTGGCCTATAATGGTCAATTTTTGGGCTAATTTGGAAGAGCCACACATGTGTGTGTATGATGGAATCATTGCATGGAGCAAGGATTAGCTTAGATGCAATCGATTGTAAGTGCATTGACTTACTCTATTCAATTTTTGAGTGGTTAATTTGATTCCAATGTGTTGCTAATTTATTGTTAAAATTAGGTGTATAAATCAATTGAGCTACACTTTGCACCTAATTTGATTGTTTTGGAATGAAATTGATGGTCAATTTTGACTAATGAATGATGTTTGTTTCAAGATTAAGCTTGATTTGCAACAAGAATTCATGTGTGTCCATAAAAATCATTGTGTGTGTAATGCACCAAAGAGGAAAAAAACTGTCAAAAAATTCAAGTGTGTGTGCACCTAATCTTGAGTGTGTGCATGCATAGAAATTGATGGAATTGATGGTATGTGAGTGTGCAATCATATAATTGATGTGTATGTTAGGCTAATTCAATCATTGGATATGCCTGATTGCCACGAATTTGGGCATAAATTGAGTGTGTGCCCATCCAAGACCACTTGATTTTCAATGATTGATGGACAAAATTGGGGCACCTAAATGATTTTTGATTAAGAAATGTGCATGAAAAGTGTGTAAAATCATTATGTGTAAGCCTAAATGCATTGCCAATTGAGCCAAATTTGAACTTTTGTGCTTAATTTTTGCGTGTTTGCATTGATTGATTAGGGGAAATTAAGATTGATTTTGAGAAATTGAGCATATATACGTTCATTTATGCTTGATCAAGTTTGCAATTTGAGCATTACAATGAGAAATTAGGATTATTTGCATATAATTTTGGCCTAAATTTGGGTGTGTGTGCCAATCAATGGCATGTACAATCCAATTTGTGAATGAATAATTGGTATTTTTTACCAATTATGATCATGATTTGGCCAAATAATTGATGTGTGTCACAATTGGCTTTGAGAATTGAGATCACTCAATTGTGTAGATTTTTAGTGCATTGCCATGCTAATGATGAATCAATTTGATGAACATGGAAAAGATGCACTAATGTGTGTGCCTATGCAATGGCATTATCTATCCAAATTGAAATGAATGATTGGTGTTGATCGCTAATCATAATGATTGAGTAGACCTAAACATTTGTGTGCATGTCATGAAAACAATTGAGATGAATGACTCAATTGCACATAATTCAAAATGATTTTATGTATTGCCATTGAGCTTTATGCCAATTCAACTGGATATGGTAAAAATTTGAATGATTGTGCAATTTCTAGTGTCATAATCAAAAGTGTGTAGCAATCCAAGCCTAATTAGGTTTGATGATTTTGCGTGATGAAAATGAACAAATTTTGTTACAATGATTATGAAAGGGTAAATTTTGATGGAAAAATCGGTCTTCTATGCATGAATTCCAATCCATTTTAATGTGTGTGTTCCGCTTATCAAATCTTGAAGGATTGTGCATTGATTTTTTTGCATCAAGAATGACCTTTATAGATATGTATGTGCACAAACAAACCATTGATTTTGGGAAATTGATTACAAATGGTGTTCGATTGAGCATAAATCAAAACAATTTTGAGGTGAATTTTTTTGGGTTGCGAACGTAGATGGTGGCGATCATGGAGAGAAAATATAAACTTAAGGTAAAGCAAATGAGGGAAAATTCTTGAGTATATTTGGTCAAAAGTAGTATGCTTGAATGAGTCTTATATTCCATTGCTTTAGGTTGTTTAAGCATATACCTAGACACTTGCGTCACACTTCGTATTTTCTCCCTTCCATTCTTGCCTTGCCGTGGGACAAGTCCCAAGAGCATTTTTCCAAATGCTCGAAAATGAAACACACACATACACACACCTTTCTTCAAAAAAAACGAAAAGCGACGAGCTTGTCTTTCGCTCGCTACATGATTTCAGGCACACCCACTAAACCATATGTGCATGCACAAGTGGCACAACCACTTTCCATCGGGCTCAAGTGCTCTCTCTCTCTCTCTCTCTCTCTCTCTCTCTCTCTCTCTCTCTCTCTCTCTCTCTCTCTCATGTTCTCAAGTCTGCAGCAGCTGCTAGTCAAACCCAATTTTGAAGCCATCAAGAGCCGCCCACCTCCGGTCGATATAATTGATGGTGCTGGCCAATGGATTCTGAATGGAATCATACACACATGCACGCCTTGATGAATGGCTTGAGTCTGTGGAAAAAAACAAACCACACCCACCCACCATCAATGCTCAATTGGTGGCCCAGTGCCTACTACCTCGGTCCAACATCACGATTCCCCAGCTCCCTCGCTAGCTGCCCCACTTGTTGGCTCGCTTTGATCACCATTTGGCCCCTTGTTTTGCTACTCGACATGGCTGTTGGAACCCACTGTCTCACACACACTGCTTCAAATGCGCAGGTACACCCTTTTAGAGTATTCGGCCCCACAACTCTTGCTTGCAAGCCTCACCACACACACACCTTATACCACTTGCCCGCCTTCTTGGCCTCGCAGACTGCAACCGTGCCGTTTTGCAGGTGTATCGAATCGAGAGGCTGCACAAGGGAGGTGGATTTAATGACTGCCAATATTGATGATCTCATCCAAAGAAAGCATTAAGGACGCCTCCATTTCCTACATGCTACCGCTTTTACACACACTATCACACACGCACACAGCCATGTTCGTTCTCTCTCATAGTCCCTGGTCCTAGTCCCTGGTCCTGCCATGATACACCTAACCTGACCGCGGACCTCACAACCCATCATAACCTCCAACTTCCCCAATCTCCGGGCCTCTGCTGCTGAGACAAAGCCGAGCTTGCCTGTGTTCCCTGCCTAGCATGGCTTACACCCACGCACACATACTCAAGCCTCGCTCTGCCAAAACATTGTCGTGATTATAGAACGCTCCCTACAACACTCTTGCACGTGAGTTGTCAAGCCTAACTTACAGGCAAAAGAACAAGAGAACGCTCGTACCCTCTCCCTCAAGCCGTAACTTTAGAAGGGTGCACACTGAATCACAATCAAGGAAGGCATGGAAAACTATATAGGATTAAAACACATCAATTGTGTCTTGAAGGATCAAATAAATCTTAATTTCTAAAAAATTAAAATAATAAAAAATGGCATTCTTGAGGCATTGCTTGGATTCACATTATCAAAAGCTAAAATAACTCCATTTTGCAACATCTTCTCTCTCTGATCTCGTACCAAATGCTAAATGGACTACATGAGAGCTTGCTATATCTATTGAAAGATTTGTGCATGGATGATGGGAGTTTTGCTTGTTCAAGACAACTTTCATGCTCATTTTGAGTACCAAATTCTTTGATACATTAACTATTGAGCTCTTTTGTAGATGTATTGACCAATGACAAAAAATGCTACATATGCTATGTAAGAGCACGAATCTGGGCATTTATTATGTGTGTTTTGATTGGGATTGTGCATTCTTTTAGTGCTTAGCTTGATTGAAAATTCTTTGCACTAAATGAAAAATTATTTTGGCATGCATGTGAGCTTCATCTTGAACTATATTGGCACTAAATTGATGCTTGGTCAAGAGTGTGCATTTAACTTTGGACTTGGCATTGGTTGTATATTTTTGTGCTTGAGTTGAATACGAAAAACCTTTCATAGCACTAAAATCAAGCTTCTTTGAATGACCATGAGAGAGCAGTAAAATTTCAGGCTTGTGATTGATTGTGAATTCTATTAGTGCTTGTGTTCAATTTCCAAATGCTTAAAACACTAATATTTGAGTTGTTTTGAAGGGTTGTGGGCAACAAGAACTTTCATTTATCCAAGAAGGGACCATCGTTGCAAAATATTTAAAAACTTGGCTATTTAGAGCCATTCCAATTCTTTGGATTAAAAGTTGTATACATACTAGCTCATAGCTTGGTTAAAAGTTAAATTTTTTCATTTTGAGCTAGTGTTTACCCAACTTTTTTGAGAGCTTTCAAGTAGAAAATTTGTCTATCTAGAGCCATTGCTATCATTTGATTAAAGTTGTAATCACTAGCTTACTGCTTGGCACTAAAAATGCAAACTTTTATGTGAGCTAGTTGTTAGACAACTTTTTTGGAGGGCTTGTCACTTCATTTCATCAAAGTTGCATTATTTTTAGCTCTTGGCTTGTTTTAAATTCCATATTTCAAGCTAGCTGGCAATTACTCAACTTTTGAATCATGCATGAGAGGACTTTAAATTGCAAAATTTGCTTATGTAGAAGCTCATTATCTCTCATTTTGATATGTATTCACAAATTTGCTATCAAAGAGCATAAATGTGCATAACCAAAGGTACCTTTTTTCCTTGGGTTTTTTCCCTTTGGCAAATTCGGGTATGCAAGACCCTAGCTTTAGGTTTTCATTAATGTTTTTTGTGTGTTTTTCAATAAAAGGACTTTGAAGCTTGTGTTTACACTTAGCTTCAATTAGCTTGGATTGTAATAAAAAGACCAAGAGACTTCTCTACACAAAGTGGATGATTTTCTCAAGGATGCTCAAAAGAGCATGAATAGGTGTAATTATTCCATGATTTTGCTCTTTTGTTTATCTCTCAATTCTCTATGCCTAGCTTAAGTAATTTTTGCTTCTAAGCTATGGTTCTTTCATGTTCAAAAGCTAAGCATACTAAAGTTTCAACACTTTGCTTTGTGAATATTAACTTATCAAAAAATTTGATTTAATGAGTGCTAATAGTAGGTAATTGGCCTTGACCTTAGGTTAATATAGGATCATTGCTCATTAGTTCTAAACTCTTATAATATTAATACTCCATTCATTTTTAACATGACCTAGGGCTATGATTAGGCTTTAGTCTCTTAGTCCATTTGCCATTAGCATCTCATGTTGGAAGCAATAAAAAAGTGCTAAAAATGAAACAATGAAGCAACAATGTGTCAAGAAAAGTAGCAAAAAAGCTACTAGACACATAAAAAGAAAATTTCTATGTTAAGTTGTGTCCATGTGAGGCCTAGCACCTTATTGGCACTTGACAGGCAAGGGGAATCACCTTGGCTTGCTTGGTCAAGGCCCTAAACCGATGCCCTAGGCTGATAGGGGTTAGCCGTCGCTTTGGTAGGCTAGTAGATTTTTGGAACACCTTCTTGAGGGTTCAAGAAGCCGAGAATCGTATCTAGACTTGCCACGGGGTGGTAGCCTTGTATTGTGCTTTGCTTTTTTCTATGAATGGAAAAAACAAACTTTCATGAGCTTCAAAAAGATGTGACAATGTACTAATAGATTAGGAGCTTTTTTATAGCCCGTAGACATGATAGACTCGAATGATTTATTAAGATTAGTCACATAGTTTTTAGGCTAATTGGTTTATGAACTTGCATTAGCCTAGGGTCATAATTGGTTGCTTGTGTTTCATGCATAAAACTGAAATTTCAAGTGGTTTAATCTTCACAATAGTTTAGGTGTCTTTTTTGCTTTATGTTATCTAGTTTTTTACTATGATTCACCCATCTTTTAGAAGCAAAAAGTTCACTTTACATGATTGTTCATTGTACTTCATGTTTTTTTATCCTTGTTGGCCTTTAATGCTCATTACTTGTTCTTATTGTTTTGCAGCTCAACATTTCTTCCATGGACTTGCTTTCTACCATGTCACTGTGTTTTGCTTCACCGGCACAGAGGCTAGTGCTAACCCATTGTAATTAGAGAACCATTCTTAATCTAATCTCTACTTTCTTCATTAGTCTACGTCTTCTCTATTCCATACTGTCATGAAGTTGTTTCACCTTTCTCATTATTCTAGATTTGAGTGTGTGTGATGACTTCTTACTTATTAACCACTCATATCCTTCTATGAGCATTGGATTTGTGATATTTAACATCTCTAATTAGGTTGATTAAGTTGGTTCTTTAATCTTGTAATTAGTGTATGTGCCCTATTGTTTGCTTGTGTATGGATGGGTTTTATGAAACTCTAGCACCATTCACCTTGTGCGTGTAACTTTTGATGAAGTGCCTTGATTGGCATGTGGTGATTGGAGAGGCCAACAACAATGCAATTAGTGTGTGCTTAGAGATTCTAGTCTATGGTGAGTCAAACTTCGGTGGGCTTAATGTGTGTAGGTGATGCTTGATTGATGATGTGATTAGAGTTAGTGATTAATAACTAATCTCTATTGCATTGGATGAGCATATTCTTGAATCCTTTCATTTGATACATTCGATGCTCGTGCTTCTATGCCCTAGCCAGGTTACCGATCCTAGGATTGATAATTTTGTTGGTCTTGGGTTGATTAGGCTATGCTACGATTGCCCCCAACACGCCCTTAAAAAATTTATTTGCAGTCCATACCCCGAGCATCTTAATGATGCATGGGTGGAGTGTGAGAGAGATGAGAGCGGTCTCTATCTTGAAGATTGGATAGAGAAGCTCCATGGTAAGGAAACGTGGAGAGACTGTCCATGGGTTCTAGACTATGCGGATGGCGAATTTCCCAACGACGAACCTGAAGCATACAACGATAAGTAATATTTTTCTTGTTTAACTAATGTGTTTGGTTCACTGTAGTGTCAGCACTTTTCTTTGGACTTGCAACATTGCACAAGAAGATTAAGGGTAAGGGCAAAAGCGTAAGTGTCACCATCAATCAGCCTCCCACGATGCCATTTCCCCTAGCACGACTAAGGGACGTCGAAGCCCAAAAACTGCAGTGGACATACCTAAACAAGGTAGGAAATGAGGATGACTAGTCATCAACGATTTTTTAGAGTTCTTGGAGGAGTTTCGGAGCGAAAGAGCGAGCATGAAGGTGGCAGGTCAGACTATGAGCAAGGTGATTCTGAATGTCACTTGGAGTCATGGAGATCTAGTCCTTCTCAAGCTTTGAGATCCCAGGGTCCCGAGCGAACCATATCCATTGCTACTGGACAAAGCGAGGACAGCCACCTAGTTTCTACCCGAACCCTTGACTCCTTTCAACTAGGTAAGAAATGCCACCAAATACAAATTCTTGTTTTGACAACAACAAAATTATGGTACCTAACATTTTATTAAATTTTACCTTTGACACAGTTTCGGCTCACTCTGACGCACAAATGGCAAAAATTATAAGTGTTGGGGTAGTCCTGATACATGTCGCATTACTTGCTGATGTATGCCATCTATGGAGGGCTATCATGGATCCAAATATTTCTTCTGAGTGAGTTAACGACACTTTGACATCCCCTATGAACTTGATGAGCACTCACTCAATCTTCTTTTGCATGGTATTTATGTATTGCAAGAGCCTTTGAGTGATTCAACGTGGTCTCTCTCACACTTCGATAAAATGGAGCCTGATCAACGGCTTGGAGGGGTGTCACTTGTGTGGGCAGACCTTCCCACACACTGCAAACTTGATTTCGGCATTGGTGGCATACAACGATGGAATGCATTTTCTGTCGAGCTTGTTGCCAGTGTGTTCACCTTAGCTGCAGAATTTTTACTATCGTAGTTTCAACATTTCCCATAATTTCATGGTTGGTAGATATTGGTGTGTTTTCTGTTTGAAACAATACCCATATTGTAGGTCGCGACCTTATTGGTGGTCATGTTCACACATAAAATTGAAGGCCTTCTAGTGATTCCATTTTATGATTGTCAAGTAGGAGATGTGGTAGCTGACAGCGATGAGTTCGAGTTTGATTGTGACATGATCCGAAAGCCAGTACGGGACTTTCCACGGATGCTAGATGCTCTTGGAGCCCCATTTCGACATGGAGTGGAGAAGAGCGAGTTCTTTGCTCGGTAAGTCGAGAAGGGAACTTTTATGCTCGATTTTTGCCATTGAAATAGCCCGCTAATGTGCCATTGAAATGTCTGCTTATTTTGTGCTTTTGTAAACAGGTGGTTGTTGGAGACCTTCACAAAGGTTGGGGATGCAGTTTTAGATAGCCTTGCAAGTTGTGGTGCCTTGGCAATGGATTGCGAGCGTCTACAACGACATTGCATCAGCATTGATCAGGACAAGAAATTGTTTTTGGCATGTATTCAACCGCAGCAACGGCTTCCTAATGGTTTAAGATCGACTCATCATATGGGCGAGGTATCATGTAGAGCATAGTCACAGCCACCCTCGTCTCCTTTACGACGTCGCCAAGAGTCGGTTGTGCCATGTACTCCTCCTCCGAGTAGACCCTCAACCATAGTTCCTGGTTGGCCAAGCTATTGTCAACCGCTCTATCAACCACTATTTCCCACATTGCCCATGGGGTCCCCCATTTGCACACGCCCTAGTAGTGCAACCCCCACAGGATTTGCGACCACCGAGAACCTAAATCCCGACTTGTACTGATTACTCCATATTAGGTTATTTCTATGTAATGATACACCTGAACTTACTGGTTGGTCATAATATTATTTTTGCACAATCTGATATGTATTTGCCACTATGTTTTTTTTAAAAAAACTATCTTTAATTTTTGAAGGCAAGTCAATCGATGGTGGTTAATCTTTCAGTGATTTTTTTTGTCTTCGTAATATTCTAAGTGAAAATATTGCGGAGGATATGGTGTGAATGACCTTTGAAGTAAAGACGCTTGGGGTTTTTATAAATAGCTAGAAGAACACTAGTTTCATTCATTCATTCATGTGCAAGTCACACTAGTTAAGTATCTATTTTCTAAAGTTATTTCTTTATTTTTCTCTCATCCATACATTTACCGTGCCTAGGGGAAATCGCGGACAAAGTGATCAGTGTGTTTAAGCCCCTCCCCGTGTTGACCCCACCAACAATGTACATGCCAATTACATTCTCAACAGTGTATATGCTATGAATGTTGTATGCACAGCACAGAGTGCACACAACTACACGGACGCTCTCCTTGCAGTCAACGAGGCCACAAGCTCAATATTCAATGCCATGCAAAACCTTGATTTCAATGGACATCCAACCGAAAGGGATATCGATCAATTTGCCGCACTAGTATGATTTGGGGGGGGAATGGTTTTTGCAATAGGAGTGTGCATCCTTTGAATGACATGTGGAGGCTTGGGTAGAAGTGTGTATGGCATACATTGCTTGCAAAGAATAGCCAATGGAGCCAACAACAACAAAAACTAGATCTCACCTTTCCTCATTAGTGTTGGAGAAATAAGGCCTTGACACCATATTAGCATATTGTACTTTTTTTTTCTCCATATCTATCGTATTGTAGTTGTTGTTTTAAGTTGTGTACTTTAACCCTTTTAATATCAGTCTGTGTATTTTTTTATTGCAATCTTTAAATGATGTTTAAAATCGAATTTCAGTATTATGGAGTGTGAAACGTTGAAATTGATTTGTTGCGAAGACTTTTTGTGCATGTATCATTGTCGAGTTGATGGCATGATGTTTGAAAAGAGTGTGTGTGCTCTGCTATGGGTATATTTTCCATGTTTGTATACAAATGTGCATGTGTATGAGTGCTCACAAGTGTGACAAAATAGAAGGACACTTATCATGTTGGTGGTTAACTTTGTTCCCCAATATATATCACAACATTTGAGCAGACAAGTCGCATGTATGAATGAGAGGATAGTGAGAGAGAGAGATTTATAAATTATGAATGTTTAAGAGAGTGAGAGAGAGAGAGACGGAGGATCAAGAGAGAGAATAAAGTTGAGAAGGCATAAAGAATCTTCCTGCTTGATTCCAAAAAAGCGCTCATCGAAAAATGCTTCCCAGCCAAACCATATAAATCTGTAACTTCAATAGACATTTATTCTGGTACATCCAAGCTATCTGAATCCTCAGGTATCTTCAAACCTTGTATATCGTCAGTTTTATGCATTGGTATAACTGAATATGTAGAATTTGGAATCCCAAGCTTTGCATAAACCATCTTTGCAATTTCTTGATCATCTGCAACCTGCAATAACTTGTCATTTTCAAGTAGACACTCATCTACAACAGCTTCAAGCTTAGCTCAAATTTTTTCATCTGCATAGGTAGGCACATCAACACAATCTCTACGTTCATCTAAATCTTCGCAAATATCAATGATGGAGGTAGCTTCCATGCGAGTAATTTTTGAAAAATTTTCATGAATGGTTTTAGCATGAAGTTCATTGTTTACCCTTGTTAGGTTAACTGAAACATGATCCTCTAGGGCTCCAGAAAACCATTCTCAGGGCAATCCAGTATTTGCAAGTTCTTGCTTGATGCCATGGTCCGCACAAAAATGCATAAGAACTTTGGGGGTAACTCCCCAATTTTGTCCAAATGTCTTGAATAATTTGCTTCTCTCCTTCTCCACAAGAGCACACCAATTCTTAAAAAGATCAAATGCCTCTCACTTGTGCTATAGAAAATATGCCCAAGTAAAGTGGTTGTAGTCATCTAGCACCATTGGAACAATATCATCCTTTGAAATAATTATTCAATCTACCACTCATTTCAACAAAGAATAGAAATTGGAATACCAAGGAGGTAACTGGGCCAAAAGTAGGATGGTCATGTCCTCTAAAATGATCAACTTCCCATAGGAAGTATCTCCTATTGGAGTTCGTGCCTCTTGTTGATGTGATTCCTCATGGAAGATCTCTTCGCATCTTAGATGCTCTATAATTGCACCTCCAAAGCAATCCACTTCATTGGAGAAACCCAATCATATAAAGGTAAATGCCAATCCCAAATTTGATGCGCATCCTTCATCACTCAGATTTGATTGACATCCATCAATGGTGTATTATTGTGGATGATAAATGAGGAAATTTGAGCATTGACTGCTCCCATAGCCTCGATCTTGCTAGATCCAATGGCTTTTGAAAGTTATTGTTGACAAAACCTCCAAGCTTATCAGAGTTGAAGACTACCATCATGGTCGCTTTCCAAAAGGCACAATTCTCACCACTCAATTGTCGATCCAAGGGAAAGGTGGGTATCTCGATTGGTTGATCACCTATGCTGCTGTAGAACTAGAACCAATCTCCTCACTCCTCAAGGATATGTACTTCATCATGATCTTCCTCTGTTTGTACTTCTTCATCATGGACCACGTTTAAAGCAGGATCATCACCCCTTTGCAGTGTATGAGAGGATCTGGGCATGTGACAAGGCTAGGACAAGATGGATGAAAGAAAACATTCAAATCATCCCAATACAACCAAAATCAGCCCCAAAATAGTGATTATCATCAAACCGTCACTTTTTGTCATGAAATCTCAACACCAAATACTCGCACAGATCACCGATCCGACTTGAAATCACACAGTGGATTTGATACCATGTGAAAGGTGCTATGGAAAAGGGTGAATCAGGTGATGATTTTGTTTGCAACCACAAGCCAACCTCCTAGTGAGAGTAGGTAGCCAACGGTTCTGGGGTCTAACATGAGAGATCTCCATGGAAAAATCTCATGTACCGTCCATCGAACAGGCATTGGCAACAAACCTACAAGAGAACCTATAGTAGAGAGGGCAGAGTAGTGAAAACTAGGTCTAGAGAGAGGAAATGAGATCATGCAAAAAAACGTTGGAGAGAGAGAAAGTGAGAGTAGGTAGCCAACGGTTCTGGGGTCTAACATGAGAGATCTCCATGGAAAAATCTCATGTACCGTCCATCGAACAGGCATTGGCAACAAACCTACAAGAGAACCTATAGTAGAGAGGGCAGAGTAGTGGAAAAGCAAGGTGCTAGAGAGAGGAAATGAGATCATGCAAAAAACGTTGGAGAGAGAGAAAAATGCTAGTGGTGGAAAAAACTATAGAGATAATGCCTTGCACAAACAAAAACACTAGAGAGAGAGTGTTGCCCCAATCATTGACAAGCTCTACTAATCATTGATATGCTTAAAAGTATAAAGGGGCTTTGCATATATAGATATCTGGAAAAAATTCCCTACTCACATGCATGTACCCCATGACTTGGAAATAGGGCAATAACCCTAATAAATGTGAAAGTCATCAAAAGTGACATAGCTGCACATATTGAGTAGGAAATCTTATGAACACTATAGACTCTGACTTTGTGAAACCCTAGGAATAGGGATCCCGCCTCATGGCAACCTACCAAGCAGTCAATGTAGTGGAATGCACTATTGAGAAAGTATGTCTACCTCAGGTACGATCGAGCACAACCACAAAATAGCCCTCACTCCCTAGTCTCCTCCTAGGCAATAGTAGAGCCTCCACGGAACAAGAATCTTAAACTTTGATAGTGGAGTCTCTAGCCAATGAGTTGGTGGCCCCAATGTTTGAGTTCATGTGCACTACTTTTTGCTTTGGGTGGGGTGGAGTGTTTCCATAATTTTGGTAGTAGGCTTCTAGCAATTCCAAACACTTTTGGGTAGTTGTTGTACAACCGGGCACATGTACTAAAGCACACTCACTTTGTAAATGCCCTAAACTTATGCACAACCTTGCCTTATTATTTAAACCCCCCTTGGCCCCAAATTATGTAGACATGGAAATGTGCAATGCAAGCTAGAAGTCTACAACATGCATGGGCATATCAACCCTCCAAAATCCATGAAATAGCATATTTTTCTGCTAGAGTGTGGATAAGGTTTAAAAAAATAGAGATAGGAACAACATAAAGATATTGTTTAGCCAGAAATATCAACCGCTTTGAAGCTTGCAATACTAGCTATTTAAATGAAAGAATTACAATGCTAAGAGATAGTGCATAAATCCATAGCATTGGTGATGAAGACAGTGCATCCTTTACAACTTCCTTGCGCTATATTTAGGCTTTTTCTTTAAAAACAGAATCTTAAATTATGCACTTGAAAAAAGTTATGTTCTCAAAAGCAAAATCGCACCATATTTTTAACACAAGCACATGTTGCTGACAACTTTGAAACAAATCTATTGTCATAAAATATAATATCTAATATCTAACCAACCCAAATGATTTTCTCATATTAAATTGATCACTTAATGTGGGAGAATAAACGGGAACAAGTGTTAAGATATAGACATGTGCTTATAGATCTATCTCAACACGGGGCCAATGGTAAAGGGGCCCAAATGAGAGATGGTCTATCAAAGAGCAAGGCTAACAAATGGAGCATAAGACATTAGGGTTAGCTTCATTGAAGACCTCCAATAATGTGTGTAAAAGGCCTTTGACCTTAGGTAAGCTAGGGCTGAGCTTGAGGCGCGGGAACCCGACCCAGCTCGAGGTGCTTGTCCTGCTTGTCATGCTTGATGACTAAGGTGTTTGAGATTCTTGAGGTGCTTAATTATTGAGATGCTTCAGGTGCTTGACATGCTTGAGATGCTAGGGTTGCACTTAAGGTGAGAACCTAGCCCAAGCTGAAAGTGCTTAACGGCCAAGCTTGTGGTGGGAACTGGGCCTATGCATGAGGGGCTTGAGGTGTCAAAAAGTCAAAGATTCAATCCCTACAAGGAGGGGGCGAGTCCTGCATGAGGGGGGATGAGAGAGAACACCCACACACTCACACAAGGCATGCATGGTACAAAGAAAGCAAAAGGGACACTTGTCAAGTTCCTCCTCATGTTGCCCTCATGGTGTGCCTGAAGCCTATTGGTTGGCCACCCAAGGGGTCCAATAATAATTTAGGAGATTTAATTAATTGATTTAGCATTTATCTAACCCTCTCTCTCAAAGGGGAAAGGGGGACACTTGTCTCAAGGCTACCCTTGCTGCTTGTAATGCCTCCTGCTTGTGATTGGCTAGGCCTGGAGGGGTCCAATGAGCTTCAAGCATGAGCTACAAGGGGGGGTCGACCCAAGCAAGCTAGGGGGTTGCTTAGGGGGTATACTCACAAACACTCTCATTGTGTGCTATGCAAAGTGCAAGAGCTCCCTCTCCTTCTCCAAGCAAGTAGAGGTTGAGAGCCTACACCAACACTCTTGGATATGGAGTGCAAATCCAACCAAGAGCCATGATTCAATGCTTAAGCTTGCCATCTCCTTCTTCTTCATTACTATGCTATTATGTATGCTAGCAACAAGAGTTATGATAAGTGAGGAACTAATTCTTTCTCCTACGAAATGTTTCTTCTTCCTCTTCCCTACCCTCATTCCCTGCTAGCTCTCTCCACCTTCGAAGGTGTTTGAGGTCTTGGGACTGAGGCTTGGGATAGTTAAAGCTTTATTCAAGTTTATGTTATGTTTGTGATACATGAAGCTTTCCATCTTCATGCATCACCTAGGTCACAAGGAACACAAAGATTGTATTGTAACAAGTCTCTCTTAATGGGAGAAATCATAATACAAATGCCTATTGGAGGGGGGACCGGCTCCACATAAATCCGATCCTCAACTGTTGTCATGTTCTCTAAATTCTCTCTCTTGCAAAAGTATTGATCATGCCAAGTTAACTAATTCCTATGATTATGTTGCTATCTTCAATTATGTTCGCTCACTATGCTCACAAAGTCATTTCTCAAAAGTACTCTCATTAATTTCCGCTACTCTCAAATTAAATAGGCCAATTCTGTAGACATGTAGTAGTGTTAGTGTGTATACGCGCTTCACCAGGGGAACTTTTCTCCCACTGGGTTTTTCCCCTTGGACATCCGGTGTGAAAGGACACCTTATCTCTTAGGGTTTCATATAAGCTTTGTAGCTCTGAGTTTGTATACTCTATTATTCTAATACAGAGAGACAGACTACAGAGATCTCGTACGCAAGCTCTGTGTCTTCTCCTTCTCCATCTTCTTCCTACTCTGAGTCGCTGTCTTCCTTCTGTTTCCTGTTTCATCATCTTCAACAATTGCTATTAGAGCGAGGTGATTTCCAGAGCCTCTACTTGTGGTTTCGCGTCCGCGCGCGCAATCATAGTTTTCAGGCAGTTTTTGGAAAATTTGCTCGTGGGAGCATCCTCGACGTTCCGAGAGTATTCTGATCAGGTGACCTGCGGTTTTACCTCCCTTTCGAAGCTATTCGAGCCCTCAGAATTTTGTTCTAAGCAGCGTAGCAGAAGTTATTTTTCGGAGGCGTTTAGATCAAGAGGGTGTGCTTATTGACAGATTTTCTTCAGGTAAACAGTTCTTTTGGGAAGCAGCTTGTCTTAGCTTTGTGCTGAGATTTTGTGTAGAGTTTTTCTTGCATTGGAGAGGAGATTTGTGAATCTATTGGAGGTTCTTTTGCTCTCTTGTGTGCATCCACAGTATGGCTCAATCTACGGAGAAAGAGATTTTTGGTGCGTTTACATCCGAAGACAAATTGGATGGTACCAACTATTCTCTTTGGTCTTTTATGGCCAAAAATGTTTTGGTTGGTAAAGGATTGTGGGATTATGTATCTGGAGATGAAGTTCGTCCAGTTAGCATTGCACCTGCCACGCCTGGTCGTGGTGCAGCTATTGGTGCAGGACCCTCACAAGTCACTCCATAGCAAAAGAGATGGGATACTAAAGATGCACAAGCTATGGCTGTGATTGCCTTAACCATAAAGAGGAGAGTCACACCACATATCAGATCTTGCAGAACTTCTGAGGATGCTTGGAACACTCTGCAAGCTATGTTTGGAGGAAGAAACGCTGCCAGAATAGAGTTTTTGAAGAAACAACTTGACAAAATACAGATGGACGAAGGTGACGATATCGTTGAGCATCTTACAAAAATCAGGGATCTTAAAGAGCAATTGCTTAGCATTGATGAAGTGATTCCAGAGAAGGACTTGGTTTCCAAAACACTCAATTCACTACCACCATCTTATCTGACTTTTCAGACTTCTTTGACTCTGTCTTTGCGAGCTAATCCTGAGCCTCTTCATTTTGAAGAGTTAGTGGCTTCGCTATTGTAGGAGGATCAATCACGTAAGAACAAGTCTTTACAGGTGGATGGTATGAATCATGCTCTTGTTGTACAGAACAAAAACAAGGGTAAAGAGAGTGCTCATTACTCCAAGTCTGGTGCAGGACAATCTTCAGAGAAGTCTAAAGGTGATTCCGACAAGTCCAAGAAGAAAGGTAAATGTCACTACTGCAAGAAACCTGGTCACTACATTAGTGAGTGTAAAAAGCGACCTGCTAAAGAAAAGAAGAAAGAGTCAAGTTTGGTTGTTTCAGCTTCTGGTGATTCTTCTACAGCTAAAGAAGAGTCTGCAAACTTTGTGCAGGATTCTTATGCTTTTGTAGTATGTTCAGATTTTTCTACTTATAGTGTTGACGAGACACAAATGATTTGGTACTTTGATAGTGGTGCATCCAGGCATATTACTTCAAGGAAGGATTTGTTTTGTTCATTGGATGTAGCTCCAGCAAGAAAGAAGGTGACATGTGCAAATAATGCTTCTTATCCAATCAAAGGCGTTGGCATGATTTTGATTACCATTTCAGATGGTTCAGATTTATGCTTGCCATATGTCTTATATGTTCGAGGGATCAAGAAGAATTTGTTGTCTGTATCCTCTCTTGCAAAAAATGGTCTTCGGGTCATTTTTGAGGATGACAGATGTGTTGTACGAGATCGAGAGAATGGTTATTCTCTTATCACTACAGGTACTCTAGAAAATGGACTATTTGTGCTAGATCGTTATTAAAAGCAGATTCAGGTATGTATTGCAGAAATAAAGACTCAGGCCATGCAGGATGTTGAATTATGGCATGCTAGATTTGGGCATGTTAGTTATGGCAGCTTGATGACTTTACAACGTCATAATATGGTGCATGATTTGTCTTTATTGGAGATGCCACCAAGACATGTATGTGAAGGTTGCGTTCTTGGAAAGATGCACAGATTTGCATTTTCGCAGGATGGTTCAGTTAGAGGGACACGAAAGTTGCAGCTTGTACATAGTGATGTATGTGGTCCTGTGAGGACGCCATCTATAGGAAACAGCCTTTATTTTGTGACCTTCATTGATGACTTTTCCAAGTTTTGTTGGGTGTATCCACTCAAAGAAAAGTCAGATGTGTTTGCAGTTTTTCAACATTATGTCGCCATGGTTGAAAATGAAACAGGTTGCAAAGTACAGACTCTTCGTACCGATCGAGGAGGTGAATACATGTCAGGTGCATTTAAGGATTTTTTGGGAAAGAAAGGCATTAAACACCAATGCACTATGCCATACACACCACAACAGAATGGTGTTGCAAAAAGGAAGAACAGGTCTTTAATGGAGATGGCTAGATGTATGCTCAAGGCTAAGAGTTTGCCTCATAAGCTATGGATGGAGGCAGTTGCTTGTGCAGCACATGTTTTGAACAGGTGTCCTACTCGTGCCTTGAAGACCATTACTCCATATGAAGCTTGGTATGACAGAAAACCTTCAGTCAGTTATCTTCGTGTTTTTGGTTGTCTTGCTTATGCTCACATCCCTCAGCAGTTACGTGGGAAGCTTGATGATAAGGCAATCAAATGTATATTTGTGGGGTACAATAGTGGAAGTAAAGGTTATAGACTTTACAATCCTGCTACAAACAAGATTTTTGAAAGTCGTGATGTAATTTTTGCAGAAACTACTGCTCAACCTATGGTTGCTTTTGATGTACCTCATATGCAGACACATGATGTATTTGAAGGTTTGCTTCCTTCTTTTGTGGAGAATCAAGAATCACAACAGGTTGATAATCTTGATCAATCTTTTGATCAGCATGTGACACCTCATGATGTAGAGGAAATTGTGTGTGAAGAGCAAGAAGTTCTCAGGGAAGAAAGAACCTTGTCTAAATGGGTTCAGAAAACTTTGCAGGATAGCAAGTTGGATGCACCGCTGCCACGGAAAACACATGCTGGTACTACTTTTGGCAGAGAGCAAGTAGATTTGGCTTGCTTAAGCACTCTTTGTGATGCAGATGAGCCTGATTCATTTGAACAAGCTTTAGAGTGTGTTCAGTGGAAAGATGCTATGCAGCAAGAAATTGATTCTATTCATAAGAATCATACATGGGATCTAGTGGACTTGCCTATAGGTAAAAAGCCTATTGGTACAAAGTGGGTTTTTAAAGTAAAAAGGAAACAAGATGGTACTGTTGACAGGTACAAAGCAAGGCTTGTGGCAAAAGGCTATGCGCAACAGAAAGGCATAGATTATGATGAAACCTTTGCTCCTACTTCTCGTGCGTCCACAATTAGATCACTAGTTGCAATTGCTGCTCATCATGGTTGGAAAGTGCATCAGTTGGATATTAAAACTGCTTTTTTGAATGGTGATTTGCAGGAAGAAGTTTATGTAAGTCAACCAAGTGGTTTTGTTGTAAAAGGTCAAGAGCAAAAGGTATGTAGATTGCGTAAAGCTTTGTATGGTCTCAAACAGGCTCCAAGAGCATGGTATGAGAAGATACATACTTATTTGATTGGCCAGGGATTTCAGAATAGTCCAATAGAAAGTACTTTGTATGTCAAAAAGAGAGATGGAGTTCTCATTATGCTAACACTTTATGTGGATGATATGCTTCTTACAGGCAATACTGTAGATGAAATTGAAGCGTTTAAAGATGCTTTGAGAAAAACCTTTGAGATGTCTGATCTTGGTTTGCTACATTATTACTTGGGTATTTAGTTTGTGCAATCAGAGGATGGCATATACATGTTGCAGGCAAAATATTTGCATAAAATTTTGGACAAGTTTGGTATGCCAAATTGTAAACCAATCTCTACACCCGTAGAAACTGGATCAAAGTTGAGCATGCACGATGTTGGAGAACCTTTTGATGTACCTACTTATGCAGCAGCGATTGGTTGCTTGATATATTTGGCAGGCAACACTCGTCCAGACATTCAATTTGGGGTTTCACAAGCAAGCAGATTTATGCGCAGCCCAAGTATGCATCATTGGCAGGCTGTGAAGTGCATACTTCGTTACCTTTCAGGTACCCCTAATCTTGCCATGTTCTTTCCAAGGGGGGATATGTATGGAAAGCACAGTTCTATGCAGCTTCTTGGTTACAGCGATTCAGATTGGGCTGGTGATTTTGACACACGACATTCCACATGTGGGAATTGTTTTTTCTTGGGAAATGCATGTATATCTTGGCTAAGCAAGAAGCAACCCACAGTGGCTACATCAACTTGTGAAGCTGAGTACAGGGCAGCTTTCACGGCAACAGTTGATTGTGTATGGATACGCAGGTTATTGGCAGATCTTTGTGAGTGTCAACAGGCACCCACTACCATTTTCACTGACAGTCAGAGTGCTATGGCAGTTGCAAGGAATCCAGTATTTCATGCAAGAACAAAGCACATAGAGGTTCACTACCACTATGTCAGGGAAAGGCTACATGCGGGGGAGATCACACTAACTTACTGTCCACACAGGATAACATTGCAGATCTATTTACGAAGGCGTTATCACGAGAAAAGTTTGAAGCTTTCCGAAAAGCTTTGGGCTACTCTCATACACATGATGATCTGCTACCTTGTACGGATTCACACTATCACTACAGGGGGGATTTGTAGACATGTAGTAGTGTTAGTGTGTATAAGCGCTTCACCAGGGGCACTTTTCTCCCACTGGATTTTTCCCCCTGGACATTCGGTGTGAAAGGACACCTTATCTCTTAGGGTTTCATATAAGCTTTGTAGCTCTGAGTTTGTATACTCTATTATTCTAATATAGAGAGACAGACTACAGAGATCTCGTACGCAAGCTCTGTGTCTTCTCCTTCTCCATCTTCTTCCTACTCTGAGTTGTTGTCTTCCTTCTGTTTCCTGTTTCATCATCTTCAACAAATTCCATTACATCTATCAACAAACCTCACAAGTAATCTAATTTGAAATTCAAATTATAAAACAACACTACGAGAATGCTACTCGTAATCGCATATCTCGTCGGTGGAAATTGGTTCACAACTCCTCATGGAATCTCGCACGTCTCTTATTCTCATATACCATAGCATACTTGTTGTTTGTGTTCACAACAAGAAGAAACAAAAGTAGTATGACGTTAGTTTTATAAATATTAATATTTGTTTTATATCAATAAAAATAATATATGTTAGTTTTATATTAAATAACACTTTACACTACTTTAGTCAAATGAACTTTAACCTCTTTCTTGGTTGTGCAAATTTAAATTCCTCTTGTACATCATCGCCTCCACACTTTTGGACAAGAATGAAGTAGGGAGCTTTTTTGTCAAAATAGAAGCATATACTTTGTTTTGTTTGACTTTGCATGTGGGGTAAATGGAGTGCTTTTTTTTTTGAAAGAAGATAGATACCTACAACTTGAAATTACAACTCACACACGCAACTATGTGAGATGACGCATCACAGCCGGATAAACCCAAAGACCTCCCACATCCACTGTGCCTTTTATTGAGGTTGCACTTGGTTTTGTGTAGCACTTTTAGGTGCCATCATCTTTTCTTCAAGCCTTTTTAGGTTCAATTTCAGCTACTATATCCCTTTTATAATGTCATCAAGAACTAGCTCATCTAATTTTAGAATGATCCCACTTGGAGTGAAGATACTCCGATCTTCTTCTTTTGTAGTTATGATATTAGGTACATTCAATTTGTCAACTCGTTTCTGTTTTTTTAAAATCAAACTGACGGCTTCTGTAATATCTCTCCAATCTGCAGTTCTCCTCTTGGGTCTTCCAAAAGTTCCATTAAGGTTTTTTGTAGCCACAGATCAGTTGACTCTACAAATAGCATCAATTTTATTAATTTTTTAATATTTTTCTCTCTAGCTGACAATTGCTTGAAGCATTTTTAAAACTCTTGCAATAGTTCCAGAGCCGTCATCCCCTTATTGTGTTGTTGAATCCACTTAAAAAAACTTTTCTTGGTAACTTGATCTTCGTTTTCAAGGAAAATTTCCTCTTTTAAAGCCTCCTTAAGATCCTGCCATGATCCTCCATTATTGTTTGTGAAAGCATGCGATCCGAGTGCAAAGTTTGGTTATAGAGATATAAGAAAAGTCATAGATTGCATCCTACAATTTGATTCCATTATCTTAGATTTCTTATAGAATCTAAATTTTTTAAAATATTTTTGCCTTCAAACCGGTTCACCTTGGGGGTAACCATTTGTTTTGTTCTTTGTATGTGCTCTTCAAGATTAATCTATTGCTGGTTCGCTTGCTGTGCTTGCAAAAAAAATGGCAAATCGGTGCATCACTTGATGTACCTACTCTTGTGGATTCCTCATCTTTCATAGTTGTTCTGACTTCATGTTGGGTTCACCAAAATGTTGAGGAGAGGTTTGACAAGGAGGGTTCATTGTTGAAAGGTGTTAGGCATCTTCCCCTACAAAGATCCAAGAAGCAAGCGCAAAACACGAGAAATATTGAACAAAAAACCTTACTTTGCACTTGTATTTTACAAAAATTGTATATGCGAGAGAGCTCTTGGCTCTTGACCTTGCTACAGAATGGTTGAAACTTGATACTTGATGATTACAATAAGCCACGTGCCCTTGCGTTTATACTTCTAATCCATACTATTCTCATGAAATTTCAAGAGCTTAGTCCCTATATTTAGCCAACTTAAGTCACAATTACTCTAAATTGGGGTTTGGACTTCTCTTAACCGTCATCCTCACGCGAGAATGTATCCCTAATGATGTGGGAGTTGGGTTCTAAGGGCATGTAGGAAATGCCAATTATGGTGCCAAAAATTTGTGAACTACCAAGCTCATATTTTTTCATTTCATAAATTCACAGTCAAATCCATTCCATGCCCATGGTGGTTAGCGCGAGCGTTAAAAGCACTTCCTCCTTCCCCATTCGCTGCATACACTCCCTTGCATGGCTTTTCACCTTCTTGTTCAACTTGTTTTTAAATATTTACCCAATGGAGTTCCATTGAATGCCCTCCCTTTCATACCTTATTGGGTGGACATGCATTGTCCAAAGGACCCAAGTCCACAGATGTCAGGTGGCTAGTAAGACTAAAGCTCTAATAATGTATTAGAAAAACCTCGATCATGCACAAATCTCTTAAAGCAAATCCCAAGCAAAAAAGTACACCCTTTCTTGCAAAATAGAAACTAATTTTGCCTTTTTAATTCTCCTCTCAACACACTATCTTGAATTTTTAACTAGCTCATTGCTAAGTTGAGACACACTTTTCTCAAACATTGGGCCAAAATTTCCCCTTGTGGACACAAAGTGTCACGACGCTAGCTTAGATCTCATCCCCAAAGATGAAAAGGTGTTGGGGCACCGACGAGGAGTCTCATCGACTATGCACTTATGCCCCCATAAATTGTGCAAGTATGAGCATTACACCCTACTTGAGTGCTCATGCTTTTATCACGTTAGAGATTGCTTTCCCCATAATTTGAGTCATGATCTTTCCCTACACACATTCCTCTCCCAACCACCAAGATGTGGACTCTCTATTGCGATGCTCATTTCCACAATTCTTGAGCATCAAGAGCCACTTATAAACTCCACACACCCCAGATGATATGTTTCTTTTGGTCCCATGGGTCATATTTGACCTTGAGGACGATAATGAAATCTCTCTCTCTCTCTCTCTCTCTCTCTCTCTCTCTCTCTCTCTCTCTCTCTCTTCTTGTGTGCTTTGGAACAACAAGTAATAATAATTCTCAAGACATGCATATTTGTTTGCTGAGCATAATTGTTCACAATTCACACATACTCAATCTACTAGTGAACATCTACAAGTAAAGGCTTAAAAGCTTAGCTCCCTTTCATGAAGATCTTTGCCTATATATGATGTTGGAGTACCAACACAATTCTACACACAAAATCCACATTTCCAAGAGGGTAGCCATTGTTGTGATACCACATGCGGAATGGTATTGACGTGCAAAATCCATGAAACAACATATCTTGAGAATCATAACCTCAAGAACACGAGAGAGAGAGAGAGAGAGAGAGAGAGAGAGAGAGAGAGAGAGAGAGAGAGAGAGAGAGAGAGAGAGCCAACATGCACATCTTTCTAGAGTGGAGTGTTATGCATGCACATGAGAACGAAGATGAGAGGTAAACAAAGCGATACAAGACTAAGACAATGGCTACTCCAAAACCGACATGGATCCCTCAACAAATCCGTATGAGGATTATTTACTTGTTTTAGAGATGTTGTGAAAATCAAGAAGCTCTAAGAAGGTAGAACATAATCTTATTTATATATGCATCTAGTGTGAGACGTCCAATCTTAGGAACAATCCAATGATAGGGATCCATTGGCATCGGTCGACCATATAATAATCACAATTGGTGTACTATGGAAAATGAATGGATTTAAGGGGTAGGGAAAGGACACTGAGTGTCCTTTCCACCTAATAATGACAACCCATTGGCGACCGACGGAGGCCGGGAGCCATTATTATGTGGGATAGGACACTTAGTGTCCTTTCTCTCCCGTCAAGTGTCAGGAGGAGGGGGCTGCAGTGTGATCATTGATCATGCTATGTGGAGGGCATTTGAGACTGCATGTGTGGCCATCAACATTCCCAACGATGACATGGAGGCCATTGGCTCATTCACATGTCGTTACCACCCGTTACGAGAGCTGACTTGTCAGCAGTAGAGCTCGCGCTCAGCCGCTTGCTGCTGTGTCCCATGCTCATGCCCGTAACTGTGGCTTGCACATATTCTGCTTGCTGATGTGTCACATACTCATGCTATTCCTAGTGCTGATACGTCATGTAGTGGTTGGCGGATGGTGGACTTACGTCTGCATGGAAGATTATCGACGGCTGATGTTCTACGGGTGCTGACTTGGCATTGATCCGTCGGCTGCAACACCGATTCTGCTGAGGAATGCTCTCTGAAGGGAGGGCTGAGATTAACAGCCCCTCGACTCCTGACCTTGACGGATGTGGAAAGTCAAGTGTGTGGAGAAGATGAAAGGTGAAAAGTTGTTCAAGGATGTGGAAGTTAAATAGCTTAGAGGAGATTTGTTTAATTAGAAACCTTGCTATAAGTGACATGGGCAACAACTCAAGGGATCAACAGTTAGGGACGCTGTGAGGTTCGTAGCAAATCGTGGACGTCCAATCGCCACACCACGGGGGAACGGGCGGGGGGGGGGGGGGGGGGGGGGGGGGCGGGAGACTATTGTATGCAGACACATTGCTTTCAACGAGTCATGGAAAGAGAGATAACAAAGGTCTAGGCCTCGGAGGAAGCAACTCTTACAGCGACTACTAGTTGGATGCCTTCTTAGAGTTTCTACTCATCTCAAAAACCGAGAAAAGTGGGTTGCCCCCATGCTAAGAAGAGAATTTTAACATCGCATTTGGTAGATGCTCTTGTCAGCATGTTAGTTACATAGAGCATTTTCAGCACGCTAATAGTGCCCTCACCAGTTGGTGCGAGGTTCCCATGGCTTCTTCCTCCCCGCCCACTACTGGAAGAACGCCTTCTCGCCGTCAATCTCCCTCCACTTCCCTGGATGAGCGCATGCGAAAGATTTCGCCCACCAAGGTGACCGATGATGACAGGCTTGTTGAGTACGATGCTGCATTGCTCAGTGGCTTCTTCGACACCCTTACCAATGTGCATGGAGGCGAAATCGCCAACACGGTCTGTGTCCGAACTCTTTCTTTCAATACAACGAACATCACTTGTGTTGACAACAGAAAGAACGAACGAGGCAAACAGCCTCTGCATGCATTGCAATTCTTTATTTATCTATTTATCCATACCTTACATTGAATAAAAGTCTCAATTTCCAAATTCTAGGCTTAAAAGCATAGTTGATGTGCTGCTTTAGTACACTGTACTCTTCTTTGATGCTGAAAAAAAGTTGTTATGTATATATGTGTGTGTACACATACACACTCTTAAGAATCGAAGAATAAACATACATACATATAGTCTCACACACATCTATTTATAGATAAGAATATACATAGATATGTATGTATGTATGTGTGTGTGTATGTATGTATATATATGTGTGTATAATTGACGTGTGTGTATGTACGTATACATGTACTATATTGTATCTATATTTATTTTTAGTCTGCTTTTTCGTGCATCTTTGGTTGCTCATCTCCATCAATTGCGGGAAACTCCTTCCGTTCACTGAGGCCTTACTAGAAAAAGACAAATCTTAAGTAAGAGGAGAATTTCTCAAGGAGTTCGAATATCAGCTATTGTGCCACCCCAGATTGGTGTTGATAACTTCTGGTGGCAACCAAATCATGGCAACCCAACCTAAGCAATGGACATGTTTTTAAAGGAACCAGTGAGCCTCTTTCAAACTTCTTGCTTCCAATGGTTAAGCTGGGCCTCTGCCTAACAGCAGCAAAGCAGAGTTAGGCAAAGTGGAATTAATGTTTGTTGAATGTAAAGTCCATAGACTGTTGTAGAGGCACAGGTCCTTGATCTTGTTCTTTCAGAGATCGATGCTGGAACCATCTAATTTTGCAGTCACTAGGAACATAAAAAACTCATATGCTGGTTGAGCCTTGTATTCTCCTCTTCTCAAATAAATTAGCACCACAGGAAACGGCTTTAATCAGGCCTGATCAAAGATCAATATGGAAGACACAAATACATTCACAAGTAAATGACCTCCAGTCCACAAAATAATTGCATGTGCCTTTGTTAGGTGCTTGAACAACTACAGATAGCTGAAGAATAAAAATTGCAGCAAAATGTTGCTGCTATCTAGGGAAGAAAACAAGCTTCCTTGGCATCTCTTTCCTGTGGCGCTGAGTAATATGTTGATCTGTCAATGGTACAGATGTCTGCGTCTCCCACTAGGTGGGCATGGGCATCTCACCTGATTTGAGTGCCAATGCTCTATCCAATGTGATACCTCTAGAAGATGAAGCTAGAACATCGTTGGTAACTACACTTGTATCTAATGCTATGAGCTTGTTCTTGTTCACAACAGGAGGGTTGAGAGAGTTATTCATGGTGAGGAGCATTCCTTTGATATACCTCCAGATGTGAGAGCCCTGTGTTGGGACTAGTTTACTAGAGTTGGACCAACATCCTTTGTAGCAGTCAGGGGTTCATGCAAAAGCGGAGTCAGTAGAGTGTGAGGCACCGTTGGAGGTTCCTCTCACTATGGATCGTATACCATGTGGAAATCAGATTTAGGAGTCATCCTTGAGCTTCTCCATCAGATGTTCCCTTGTCCATGTGGTTAACCTAGTTATTTCTTGTCCAATGCCCCTCTAGAGATCTAGAGGCAATCTTTGTGGGATGGACCTTTCCATATTTTTCATGCAGCATTCTCTCTGAATGCTGCTCTATCTTCCTTGTCCCACACTGGTTGCCTATGCCACATTATAGAATCCAGGCACTGCATGATCAAAGTGGACAACCTTTTCCATTACAGATGCATTGATTGATCAGACATTAGAGATGTCACGTGCACATGGCTCTAAGCGCCACGTGGATATGCTTCATGTAATTCAAGAGCCAGTTTTCCCCTTTTTCCTAGATAGGAGTGTCTAGAATCCTCCTAGAGGATTCGTACTGGCAATTTTGTGAGCCTGTTCGTAGGACCTGCAAGTTCGGACAAGTCCATTAGATTAGATTTTCCAGTTTTGGAACCCTCTTGCTTAAATGGTTTGTACACGCGTTTTGACAGATGTTATTACACTACGATGGGCATCTGGCATGACGTGCATGTTGTAACCGGCCTGTTCAATCCAAAAAGGGCGGTAGACTTTACTTTAAACCTTGATTTAGCTTTCACCCATTATTAGTCGTCTATTATACCTGCGCTATAGTGACACAAGAGAGGGGAATGGGATACAAATGCTAGAATGCACCTGTATGAGAAGACCGACACCAGATTGGCCCCTAACTTAGGCGCCCCTTTCGGTATTTCTTTATTGTTTAAAAGAGGGAATATACGCTGTGGTTCTTTCCAAGCTGCCCCGCACAACCTTGGCTGAATTTTGACTGTTCTAGCTTGATTTCGGCAGCATAACTATACTAGAACCCTTCACAGTCAGTATTCCCATGCATTGGCCGACTTCCCCGACGCATACAGGCACTTTGCAAAACCTGGCGAGAATCTGCAGCACGCTGAATTCTCTGTTTTCAGCCCTGAAAATGCGCCAGATCATCTGTACAGCGGTCCCCTTGCGTCCCCGAACCTCCGGGGGGTATCAGGGTCCGTTTAGGGCCAAAACCCTAAACCTGCAAAAATACACAGCAGGCTGTAATTTACTGTTTCGGGCTCCGTTTCGCGTGCCGGTCGCATCCGTAGCAAGTCCTCGAGCTCCCGCACCTGTAGGGCTACTTGCCCTTTGAATCGGACGAGATTTCTGGCGTGAAACCTCTCCGAATTCACCTGTACCTGCGGGGGGATTAGCTGCTAGCTAATCCAGTACCTGTGCAAGAGGCTCTTGCCTCGGCAATCGCGCATGAACCCACACAACTGTACATTGGTCAAATGAAGAGCCCACTAGTGGGGCACAACATACTGCCAAAGGGGAGAGAGAGGGCAGTGCGTAGCGTGCAGGGCATCACTCCTGGCACCGCAGTGTACATAGGAGAGAAAGCAAGCACTCCATAGCTCTTAACTTGTGACAAAACTGAAAATGAGGCTCTCCCCCTCCTAAATTCAGCGCCAACTCTTGTTGCATGAGGCAAGTGCACCAGAAGGTGCCACTTGGCACAATTACAAGCATTTTCCCGTTTCGGGGTTGCCTCCTAAAAATCTCCCAACCGGCTACCTAGTTGACTTCACGGCAGAGTAAGAAAATGTTCCCTTTGTCATTCCGGAGGTAATGACGTCAACACATTTTCAAGTCCCAAAATAGCAGTTCCCTAAATTTTAGGAGATGCTGCCATTGTATCTTTCTAGGTCATCCGACCCTCTTTGTATACTGCGGCCATATCCAGAACTGAAATGTAGCCTCTGTAGCAAAGGATTCCACTTTGGCTAGTCAATGACCCCACTTTGGCTAACCATAGTCTTTGTCCAACCTTAGTGCTCTCTTGCCCTCAGGCCTGGACTCCCTCTGGACAGTTCCACACTAGCTATGCAATGCAGGGCAGTTAGATTTCCCGAGGGGTGTTTCCAAAAAGTGAAAGTAAATAGATAATAAGAAAGAAATCAACAAAAAGGACAGATAGTAGTCACACGCTGGTGACATACCCCCCTCTTGAAATCTCAAACGTCCTCGTTTGCATCTATGTCGTACATGCTCACAGTCAACACTGATGTATTCAACACCTGTCGACACATGTACGACACATACATACTCATTGTCAACCCTGGTGTATTCAACACCTTGTCGACTCATGTATTGCCTACGTGTGAACCCTGTCCCAATGACATAGTGGTAGCTTCGCACTGTGCCATTGCTTTGAGTCACTAACTTTCCAATGACAAAATGGTAGCTGCACATTTTGCCACTGTCTTATAGTACACGTTGGATCCCGTAACACTTTCAAGCATACCCAAACCGACAGTTTAAGAATGCAGTTACACATGTACTCTTTAATAGAAGCAACTACTGTATCCTTGACAAACTGACAAGAAATACTCACTTCTATAGCACTAACCAAACTTTTGGACTTTCCATAAGAGCAATTGCCAAACTGACAATCTGTACAGCTCTAACATTCATGTAACAGGTATTTGATTTGAGCTCACTTTAAATACCATGTACATCATTTGTTTTAGAAGCCATTGTCACAGTGACAATCCATGTAGCTTTGAAACTCAAGGGGTCAAGGTAGGTTGCAAATCGAAGGCTTCAAGGTAAAGTGATAACACAGTTGGTGACTCTGCAAGTTCACCTTCTTCCATCCACTTAGCATCCATTGGTGGATAGTTTCTGAACTTTACCAAGTATCGCCTAGCAACCTTGCCTTTCACTTTCCTTTCTTTGTGTGCCAAAATCTGTTACGGGACCAAGATCTCGTCAAGTTCCTCGACTTCCGGCTGATCTTCAGCTGGCATATCTTCTGGCACATCACCCACATAGGGTCTGAGAAGACTCACATGAAACGCATTGTGAATCTTCCAACTGTCAGGCAATTTCAGCCTATATGCAACATCACTGATTATGTCGCACACTTGAAAGGCCCATAATAACGCATGCTGAGCTTTGGAAACAATCTTTCCTTGCCCTTCATCTTCTTTAACCTTGCCTTTTCAAAGCGTAAAAGCACCCAATCACCAAGTGAATATACCACTTCACGACGGTGACGATCAGCTGCTTACTTCACGACGGTGACGATCAGCTGCTTTCTTTTGCTTTGCCTGAGTCTTTTCTAAGGCCACTTTGACCTTCTTGTACATTTCATCCATGTCCTGAACATACTTATCTGCTTCAAATATCTTGTCCTTTGTATGCAGTATGGGAGGAACTTTCTTGCTACCTTCAACTATCTCAAAGGGTGCCTTGCTAGTTGATGAATGCACTGTATTATTGTATGCATACTCCACCAATGGCAAATACTGCTCCCACTTTCCTTTATGCTCTGACACATAGCACTTCAGCAGATCTAGGACAGTAGAATTTGCCTCTTCTGACTGCCCATCTGTTTGAGGATGAAATGACGAAGAGAATTTGAGCGTGGTGCCCATATTCTCAAACAAGCCTCTCCAGAACAAACTTGTCATGCGTGGATCACAGTCGCTAACAATCGACTGTGGCATGCCATGATACTTGAAAATATTGCTCATAAACAAGCGTGCCATCTGATCTGGCTTTATCTTCTTCCTGACAGGAATAAAATGAGTCTGTTTGCTGAATCTGCAAATGATGGTCCTAATACCATCGTTTCCTGTCTGCGTTCTCGGAAGATCAAAGATAAAATCCATAGCAATACTTTCCCATGGTTTATCTGGAATAGGTAGTGGTTGCAATAACCCTGGTGCCTTTTGCCTGTCAAACTTTACCTTCTGGCATATTAGGCATTCTCGCACAAAGGCATCCACATCTCTTCTCAATGTAGGCCAGTAGAAGAATGTCTCAACCGCTTTAACTGTAACATCGATACCACGATGCTCTGCATACGGTGGGACATGACTCTCTTCCATAACTTTGCGTCGCAATGGCTTTGTGACACAATCTGCCATGCATCATCATGAATCCGTCTTTAAGAAGATAGTGTTCATGACGTTGTCCATCCATTAGCTGCTCGAAGACCCTTGCAAAATCTTCATCATTTCATACTGTTCTCTCATATCATCAAGTTCATGATGATAAGGAATTGACACAGTTGAAATTTGTGGCTTCCTTGACAAGGCATCAGCCACATCGTTCTTCTTGCCTTCCACATGCACAATCTGAAAATGGAACATGGACAAGATATTTGCCCATCGCATATGCTTCTCAGATAACTTTGTTTGTGTCAAGAAGTATCGCAAGGTCTGATGGTCCGTTTGGACAACGAAATCTGCACCTAGCAGGTAGTGTTTCCAACTTAAGAGCGCATGAATCACAGCCAGTAACTCTTTCTCATAGACCTGCATGGTCATCTCTGGCCCTTGCAAAATTCTTCTCTCATAGGCTACTACCCTGCCATCTTGCATTAGCACTGCACCAATGCTACTACCGCAGGCATCACACTGGACCACAAATGACTTCCTAAGATCTAGCAACACAATGACGGGATCTGAAGTCATCTTTTCCTTTAAGAGATTAAAAGCTGAAATCTCTTTCTGTGTCCATCTAAAGGTGACTGCCTTCTTTTGAAGAGCATGTAAAGGTGAAGCAATCTTAGCGAAATTTCGGATAAATCTTCTGTAATAGGAGCATAGTCCCAAGAAGCTTCGGACATCGTGCACCGTCTTCAAATTTGGCCATGACTTGATCGCTTCAACTTTTGCAGGATCCATTCTGACACCATCCTTTGAGACAATGTGTCCTAGAAAGTGAATCTCTTCCAGAAAAAACTCACTTTTCTTTGCATTGATGAGCAACCTATGACTGCGTAGCTCTTTGAACACAATGGCCAAGTGATGCCTATGCTTCTCTTCATTCTTTGAGTAGACTATCATATCATCAAAGAATGTACCAACAAACTGCTGGTGTGGACGGAAAATTCTGTCCATCATCCTATTGAATGTAGCAGGAGCATTTGTGAGACCAAAGGGCATCACTAAAAATTCGTAAAGGCCAAACGTTGTTCTAAAAGCAGTCTTGTGCACATCCTCTGATCTAATGCGGATCTGATGGTACCCACTCTTTAGATCTATCCTGCTAAACATAGCTGCTCCTTCTAATTTGTCCATAATATCATCAATTCTAGGTATAGGGAACCTATTCTTGATGGTATTCTTGTTTGGTGCACGGTAGTCGATGCACATACGCCATGAGCCATCCTTTTTCTGCACCAACAACACTGGAGAACAGAATGGAGATGAATTGGGCTGAATCAGCCCCTTTTGTAACAGCTCCTGTACTTGGCCCATTATCTCTTTCTGCTGAGCCGCACTAACCATGTACGGAGGCTTATTTGGTGGGCTACTGCCTGACACCAAATCTGTCGCATGGTCCTCGGGTCTCTCTGGCGGTAATTGAGACGGTAATGAATAAAAAAAACAGTCACTATACTGTTGTAAAAACATTGACCTTTCTTTATCTAGCATAGATAAATTTGATTCATCACAATCTGACACTTCACGTGCAAAAACCAAGTACGCAGAAAGATGCTTTTTCATTACAGAAGTAATAGCAGAAGCTGATACAGTGGGAATAGACTCCCCTTTAAGCTTTACATCCAGAATGCGAGTCTTTCCCCTGCTCTGTACAGTGATATTTTTGTTGTAGGCATCCATGATTCCCTGTACACGAAACAACCAAGGAATACCTAACAACACATCACATCCGTTCAGTGGCATGATGTAAAATTCTTCAGCATCATCTACATAGGACTGGATATGTAGACGCAACTTTCCAATGATGGGCGTCACAGCCTCTGTATGGCCAGGACATGCCAAACCTGCCTCTGCTGTATACCCCATCTCTTCAGGCCTGATTCCCAACTTTGAAGCCAATTCTGG
This sequence comes from Adiantum capillus-veneris, assembly GCF_014529385.1. NCBI lineage: Eukaryota > Viridiplantae > Streptophyta > Polypodiopsida > Polypodiales > Pteridaceae > Adiantum > Adiantum capillus-veneris. The sequence continues at coordinate 126,354,863 of NC_140958.1, forward strand.
GGAAATGAAGTTGGCTTTGGCACCTGGATCAAAGAAGATAAGCACTGTTTGATCCCTGACCTTTCCCCATGCTCTGCAAAGCTCACTTGCATCTGAATTTGGCTTGTCGCCCACCATATCTGGCACTAGACCAGCCATGGGCTTCTTTCCTTTCCTGTCCTCCTTGTCTTCAGAATTAGCTGGCCTTTTCTTTGTAGGACAGTTGTAAGCAATGTGGCCAGGCTGCTCACATATAAAGCATTTGTTCTCTGTCCTCAGGACCTTCTTTTGCTCTTCTGACTTGTGAGGAAAACGTCTTTTCCATTTCTTTGCTGGTCCCTTTTCTGATTCAGCCGTAGCTTTATCTTTCCCTGCGTTGGCCGACTCCCGAGTCCCTTTAGGAGCCTCATTGGGAACGTGCTTCTTGGCTGAATTTTTCTTGCTTGATCCTGCCTTGACGCCAGTGTTAAATTCACAATCTTCTCCCTTGAGCAAACCATTGCCAGTGTTTGCTACCTCGATGAGCTGCGTCAAAGTAGTGACTTTTGTCTTCGTACAGTACTTTCTCAATCCTTTAGGTAGGCCACAACAGTATTTTTCAATCTGTTCCGTCAATGGCACAAACCTATAGGAAGTTACTGGAAGTAGAGCTTTCCAAAACTTCCGATTGTAATCATCCAGATTTCTGCAAGTGGCAGCATTAAGCTGGTGCCATTCTGTCATGACATCTGCTTCAAAGTCATCAGATAACCATGCTGCTGCAAAAATCTGCTTAAAGTAAATCCATGTGGACGGAGCTTGCCCTTGAAGCAATAAAGTTGTCCACCATTGTCCCGCATTCCCTGTCAAGAAAGTGGCTGCCTTGCGGACCTTTGAAGCCTCTGTAAAGTTTCCCCCTGCATAGGCCTTGTCAAACTGCTGGAGGAATGAGAGAGCCTTCTTCCTGTCATCAAACCCTGTAAAGGTCGTGAAAGACACCTTTGCCACCTTCTTTGTACGGAGTTGGCCTCTCCGGCGGCGTTAAATTGTCATATGGAAGTGACTGAAACATTGGAACACTGTTAGGGTTCATTTGTGTTCCCTGACCGCAATTAAGTTGACCTAGAAACGCCATATTTGGTTGCTGATTTGTAATTCCAGCCATATCAAGATTTGCCTGTGGCATCCCAAATTGGCCCTGAGTGCTCTGAAACCCTGGTAGCATGCCCGTGACACTATACATGGGGTTAGGCATCATCGTTTGAGCACCCTCGAACACTGTTCCTGGCGTGTAAAACTGATTTCCAGGTGCATGACCAGCCATGCTCTGGAATACCGATCCACCTCCAAAATAGCCAGGGTGTACTGAAGGTGGTGGGAAGACTTGTTGCATAGCCTGTAAGTTGCTTCCTTGCCCATTAGAACCAGCTATAGGTTGCTGAAAGGTGGCGGGCTGAACTGGTACAACCTGAAAGACTGGCATCTCAGCCACTTGTTCTTGCACCTTAGGCACAGGTTGTGGAGACTGCATGTTCTCCGTCAAGTGTACAGGTGTTTCCATTGACTGTGCGGTATGAATCACCTGTGCTCGAGCCTTAAGAGGCTTTTGAATAATATCAAGTGACCCAACTTGCTGAGACGGAACAGGAGGTTGCAGAAGGGCTAAAAACCTTGGATTCTGCATTACTTGTGTGAACATAGCCACAACAGTAGCCAACTGGGTCCTGAATATATCATCATCTGTCTGTGGTGGTCTTGAGGACTCACCCACTTCATGTGTCTGTTGACCCTGTGAAGAGGAAACCTCTTCAGTCACATCATCTGGTCTGTCAGCCATAATTGCTATTCCCTGTGTCTGGTCTATGATCCCCTATGTCTTCAAGCCTAAAATGACCAAGGCTCACTTCTATGGGAAAAAGTGATTTAATCCCGTCGATGGAACCATGTAACTGGCCTGTTCAATCCAAAAAGGGCGGTAGACTTTACTTTAAACCTTGATTTAGCTTTCACCCATTATTAGTCGTCTATTATACCTGCACTATAGTGGCACGAGAGGGGAATGGGATACATATGCTAGAATGCACCTGTACGAGAAGACCGACACCAGATTGGCCCCTAACTTAGGGCCCCTTTCGGTATTTCTTTATTGTTTAAAAGAGGGAATATACGCTGTGGTTCTTTCCAAGCTGCCCCGCACAACCTTGGCTGAATTTTGACTGTTCTGGCTTGATTTCGGCAGCATAACTGTACTAGAACCCTTCACAGTCAGTATTCCCACGCATTGGCCGACTTTCCCGACACATATGGGCACTTTGCAAAACCTGGCGAGAATCTGCAGCACGCTGAATTCTCTGTTTTCAGCCCTGAAAATGCGCCAGATCGCCTGTACAGCGGTCCCCTTGCGTCCCCGAACCTCTTGGGGGTATTAGGGTCCGTTTAGGGCCAAAACCCTAAACCTGCAAAAATACACAGCAGGTTGTAATTTACTGTTTCGGGCTCCGTTTCGCGTGCCGGTCGCATCCGTAGCAAGTCCTCGAGCTCCCGCACCTGTAGGGCTACTTGCCCTTTGAATCGGACGAGATTTCTGGCGTGAAACCTCTCCGAATTCACCTGTACCTGCGGGGGGATTAGCCGCTAGCTAATCCAGTACCTGTGCAAGAGGCTCTTGCCTCGGCAATCGCGCATGAACCCACACAACTGTACATTGGTCAAATGAAGAGCCCACTAGTGGGGCATAACATACTGCCAAAGGGGAGAGAGAGGGCAGTGCGTAGCGTGCAGGGCATCACTCCTGGCACCGCACTGTACATAGGAGGGAAAGCAAGCACTCCATAGCTCTTAACCTGTGACAAAACTGAAAATGAGGCTCTCCCCCTCCTAAATTCAGCGCCAACTCTTGTTGCATGAGGCAAGTGCACCAGAAGGTGCCACTTGGCACATTTACAAGCATTTTCCCGTTTCGGGGTTGCCGCCTAAAAATCTCCCAACCAGTTGCCCAATTGACTTGCAGCTTGACATTGGTCTCAGAGCTTTGAAGATTCTGCACTCTAATGTTTGAATTTTTTTTCTCTCTAGTCTTTGAGTGTGTGTTGTAGCGATTCGCCCAAGGACGCTTCTTCCACCCAGGGAACTACTGGATGTGTAGGACCGTGCACCTTGAGTGTAGGAAATGCAAACGCTGTATACTGGGGGTCACAATCGTGGTGCGCCGGCGAGATGGTAGTTGACTTAGCATGCGCGCTGGACCACGTTGACATAAAAGAAATCTGAGCATGGATATTTGCAATCATAACTTCTTCGACATGACGGATCGCATCATTGAAGACATGCATTGGAAACATGAAGATGTTGATTGCGAGCATCAGGATTTGTTAGCGGCCTATGACGACAAAGGAAGGCGCCATCCAGATCATCCTATTAGCTCTCGAGTCTTGGCATTGTTTGCAAAATCATCTCTCCCATCTGCTTGGAGAATTCCATCATTCCAGAAAAGGCATTGCATCGTCATCGATCTGTACATATCTTTGGCAGCACATTGGGTCCACACCATCTGCATCTTCTCAACAATCTGTGGCCATCAATCCTGAGCCAAAGGGTTTCAATCCGAGGCAACCACTACAGGAGCTCGTAGGCATCGTGAGCCTACATTTGCAGCCACATCCGTTGCAGAGACAAGGATTCATCTAGAGCTTCCATCATACGACAATCTAGTCGAAGCCCCAAGAGGAGCCTCTTATCTTTGTGGAGTTACTTGGCGGTTTCATGAGACATCATACAAGACTTGCCATGGTTTGTGGGCATTCCAAAGGACATATCCATCTTCGTCTCCCATTCGGCGTTGCTCTCGCCAATCTTCTTGCGTAGGGATAGCATAGGCTGGTCGATAACCTTCGTGGACATCGGTGTTTGCATATCCCGCCATTTGTTCTACGAGCATCAATCCGGTTTGCAATTTGGTTCACACCATCTGCTTTTTTTTGTGAGCCTGTTCGTAAGACCTGCAAATGCGGATGAGTCCATTAGATTAGGTTTTCCAGTTTTGGAACCCTCTTGCATAAATGGTTTGTACAGGCGTTTTGACAGACGTTATTACACTACGGTGGGCATCTGGCATGACGTGCATTAGGTTAGAGGAATCCAATGAACCATTCCCCGCGTCGATTGGATTCACGGGTGGGTAGATGTGCGACAATTTCACCCAGAAATTGACCCCCTGGTGAAACTTATTAATAAAACATTTTTATGATTATTTTGCTGGGTGTGGTGGACAATTTGCCCTACCTAAGCCTAAGGAGAATTATAAGTCCATATTCTTACCTATAAAGGGAGCCAAGAGCCTAGCAGTCTATCCAACGCTAGTTTGAGGAGCACAGTAGCCTTAGCGTTTTGCTTCAAGATCAGCCAACGTTTTTGCTGTGGCCATCAGCCCTAGCGTTTTTGCACAAAACGCCAAACTAGCCATAGCGCTAACTTTCAGCCCTGCAGATCAGCCAACGTTTTCAGTTTCAGTCCTATTTCTTGCTGGATCGGTGCTAGATCCGTGACGCTAGCCCTCACGGATGCGGTCCGGTACTATGGCAGCCCATTGAGCCTCCGCTCGGTCATTCCCTCACCCGCATCGAGTGCTCCACTACTGTGTCTATGAGGAAAACAAGTGAACCCACTCGACGTTGGAAATCTCTGGAGGCAATTCAAGATGGCCAGTCCACGTGCAGTCCCCAAATCTGTCAGATATCTCCCATATCCAGTGTGCTCTTCATCCTGCGAACACCTGGCCAATCCCATATCACTGACATCCAAATCTCTTAAAATTTCATTTGAGGTATCGTAGAAAGCTGTCTGAGACTGGCTCGTCCAAGCATTAAAGTCTCCCAGAAGAATGACATCTCTGTCCCTAGAGAACTCCCATATGTCCTCATCCAATATCATGTAGGGTAACTGCCCCTTGGGTGATGCATAACGAGATGTGTTGGGGGCAAAATAGCATATTGCAATGTAGAGTGGCCTCCCTGTCTTTGCTCTCACTCTGACCCACATAGATTTGCGTGCTCATCTCTTCGAATGATATGAATGAGGGGTGTGGACTCCTTCCTGAATAGGATTGCCACACCTCCTGACCCCCGTCCTCTATGCGTTGATCTCTCATGGTATCCCGTCACTCTAGGTAATGTGCCGCAAGGAGTCTCATGCGTTTCCGAGTAAAAAATAATGTCTCTTCCCTTAAAGCTACCCTCAAATGCGGCTGCATCTAGCTTTATTGATCCATTATAGTTTCATGCTTCCATTTTAAGGTTGGTCCCATAGGTCTCACACCGTCATGTGGTGCGTTTTTCCAACACCACTACTCTCCCTCCCCTGTAGAAAGCAATTTTTCCTTTCTTCCCCGCCTCCTTATCACTGGCATCAGCTCTTGCATGTGTGCTACCTGTGTTAGTGTTAGGTGCAGCGGAATGATTGTTTGCGCTTTGCTCAAGATGAGTGCTCCGAACTGTGCTCAAGGTTCCTTTTGTTCTTATGGAAGGTAGAGCCTTCCGTTCTTAATGAGAGAATGCTATGATCACAAACAAAGTGAATGGACATTGTGCGTGCAAGTGTATGAGACTGAGAGATAGAGAGAGAAGAGAATAATACGACACCAGAGACGTTGTAAAACCCTCCTTCGAAGGCCCCATGTCACAAAGTGATGACGTGGCGGACAGCAGAAACCCTAATTTCTGCCAAAAACCCTAATTTCTGGAAATCGCGGAGGCTTTAAAAAAAATAAAAAAAATTTAAAAATGATGAGCGACGCGAATTTTGCTTTTTTTTATAAAAAAAGAGAAAAAGACTCTCTAAGAGAGAGAGAACTGATGCTTTTTATTTTAAAAGCTTTTGGGACTCTGCTTTTGGGCATCCCTTGTAATCTTTAAATTAGTGGTGAGGGTCTCACTTCTCGGAGCATCTGGACGCAGAGTCTGAGAGTGAATCCCGACCCACTCTCTTGTACTTTGAATTGATTAATACAAAAAGAAATACCGAAAGGGGCGCCAGTCTTTGGGGCCAATATCTCTAGGCACGGAACTCCGCCGGGCCAGTGCAAATCTATTGTGATCTGTGAATTGTTTTGAAAAGGTTATTTGGTGTTGTCGCGGTTGATTCTTGACTTGGAGTGTCCAAGTCTGTTACAGTGGTATCAGAGCAGAGCCGATTTCTCTTCTACGGGAAATCCGATCCCCGAATTTTTTTTCCGTGGCACCTATGTCTTCAGGCAATGATCAATCGACTCCCTCTGCATCTGGAGATGCGGGCTGGGATCACAACGAAGATTCAGACAGAGAGTATGGCCCGCCTTGGCCTACTCAGGCGGAGCGGCGAGAGATGGAGCGTCTCCAGTTGATCGGCGATGCAACAAAGATGATGCTCAATTTTGCCAAGGACCCGAAGATGGCAAAATATATGAACCAGACCTCTTTGAAAGAGGTACAGACGGAGTGGCAGAGAACCACAACACCACTCCCGAAACCCGCTCTCAAGAAACCTTCTGCCTCCAAGAAATATACGGAGAAGTAATTGGAGAACGTGGTTGATGCACGGATTGCTCAGCTTTTCGATGTGCAAAAGAAAGACAAAAAGCACGGCAAAAAGCAGAAGAACGGTATTGACTTCCCGGGATATTTGGGTCGTCGGTCGACATTTGACAAGGCAAAGAAACAGAAGAAGCGTGTTGGATTTGAAGGAGTACCAAGTTCTTCTTCTTCTTCTTCTTTTGATAGTTCTTCTAGCTCTTCAGATTCGAGCGAAGAAGACAGAAAAGGTAAAAAGCGAAGCAAGAAACAAAGCTTCGGAAAGGGCAAGAAGAAGGCTACATCTCGCCCAGAGAGTGACAGTTCTACTGAGGACTCGTCTACAGACAGCTCAGATTCCGATGACGGAAAGTTTTATGCGAACAAGAAGAATTTTTACAAAGCCAACCAGTATGACTTTCTCGAAGATAAAAGCTAGAAAGTTCGAGAGTTTAAGGAAGGTGGCCACTCGATCAAGTTTGATACTTTCTCAGGATACTCAGATGCTTCGAAGGCTTTGTCTTTTATACAACAGTTTGACATCGCTTTCGCGGGAGGACGCTATTCAGAGCACTCCAAGATTCGGAGAGCTGCCTCTTATTTTAAGGGGAATGCTCGCACTTGTTGGTCCACGCTTCTATTAAGCAAGACTGTGCCAGTAACATGGCTGAAATTTAAGAAGCTTTTTATTTCTTCTTGGTTGACGCAAGAATATGAACGAGATGTACGAGCTGCTTGGAACCATCTTCGGATGACCAAGAAAGATACAATCAATGCTTATTGTGAAAGATTCTGGAGCTCTTTTCTACCCGCCTCTTCATACAAGAAGATCTCGTTCAGAGAACAGATTGAGCGGTTTACCTTGGGTCTACCTACAGAGATTTGAGATCACTGCTTGGAACAGAAGTCAGCTTCTATTCAGGAGTTGATGAGTCATGCGAAGCAGGGCTTTGCCATTCACTCTGGCAGTCTGACCTACCCCACAGATGAGGCCATGACACAACGAGCCGAACAGACTTATGGGAATGAAAGTAGAAAGAAAAAGAGCAACCCAGAGAAAAAAGGATGCACGACCCAAGCTTACTCCTGAGGAGAGAGCTCGCTTTATCAGAGAGGGGAAGTGCTTTGGATGCGGGGAACATGGACATATCTCCGCGAAGTGCCCTAAAAAGGCACAGAAAGAACAGAATGATAAAGATGACCACAGGTCTGAGAGTTCGAGAGCAGCTGAGGAATGTGGCAGAAAAGGCAGATAGAAAAGCAAAACTGGTACCACATGGCGTGGGACTTGCACCGAATCTAATGAATGAAAGTACAAACTTTGCCGCTTTTGGGGCAAAGTGAAGGATCAGGAAGCTCTTTTGAAAGGAGCCAAGGCCAACTTCTTTTCACTTGGAATTGGCGGCTCGATTTGGAATTACGCCCGACAGACTGACGCCACAGGCGGAGGTAGTTTGACTGGCACCCGGATGGGATGTTGCCATTACACAGAGCATTGGCAAACTTTGTTTGCAATGATAGGGATGTTCAGGGCACGCGAGTGACGTTCTACTCGGGATCCCTTGGTACCACAAGAACTACGCCGTGGTTGACTACCGGGCCGAGAAAGCAACTTTGATAAATGAAGGGCTTAGAGATTGTACTTGATGAACTTTAGTTTCTTACTCATTCTTTTGGAAGAGAACTGAACGATGGATAAAGATTGAATATGTTTTGAGCTGATCAAAAGAATGCCAAGATTTTTCTCCACACTCATGTCGATTGCTTTTCAGAGGGCTTGAAGATCAAACCACTGATCTGATACCTGGAAGCACGCCACCGAATCGGCCACCTTATCGTGTGAGCCGAGCACAGAATGAAGAGATTATGAACCAAGTGAAAGACCTCTTGGAAAAGGGTCTTGTCCAGCCTAGTACTTCACCGTATTGCTCTCCAGTGTTGTTGGTTTTGAAGAAAGACGGATCTTGGAGAATGTGAATCGATTATAGCACTCTCAACGAAATCACCATCAAGAACAAATTTCCGATTCCTAGGATCGATGATATACTCGACAAGTTACAGGGATCCTCGTGCTTTAGCAGGATTGACTTGAAGAGTGGATATCATCAGATCAGGATAGCTCCAGGAGATGTCTACAAGACTGCTTTTCGGACGACTTTTGGGTTATTTGAGTTTTTGGTGATGCCTTTTGGCTTAACCAATGCTCCTGCGACATTTAACCAGATGATGGACAGGATTTTTCGAGAGTACAGGCTATTTGTTGGCACTTTCTTTGACGACATCATCGTTTTCTCCAAGAATGAGGCAGAACACAGAGATCATCTGCTTCAAGTCTTTCAGGCATTACGAGATCACACGTTAGTGATTAATGCAAAGAAAAGTGAATTTTTCCTACCAGAGATACACTTTTTGGGACACATTGTGTCAGCACAGCAGGAGTGCAAATGGACCCAGCCAAGATAGAGACTATCCGTGATTGGCCCGATTTGAGGAATGTCCATGAAGTTAGAAGCTTCTTGAGACTGTGTTCGTACTACAGGCGGTTCATACGAAAGTTTGCAGAGGTTGCTTCCCCTTTGCATACCTTGACACAGAAAGGAGTACCTTTTTCGTGGGGACCCACAGAGGTGACTGCCTTTCGGATATTGAAAGAGAAATTGACTACGGGACCTATTTTGACTTTGCCGGACTTGCAGAAGTCATTTGAAGTATATTGTGATGCTTGTGGTCGTAGTCTGGGTGCGGTCTTGATGCAAGAAGGCCATGTCATAGCTTACGAGACCCGTTTGTTCTCTAGGCCGGAGATGACAGCACAAATCTATGAGAAAGAGCTTTTGGCAGTTATCCATGCTCTTACTCAGTGGCGGCATTACCTACTCGGAGCGGATTTTACTGTCTCTACAGACCATCAGAGTTTGCGCTACTTCCTGTTACAGAAGCAGCTTTCGGAAAAGCAGATTTGGTGGGCGAACATCTTGTCACAGTTCCACTTCCAGATTGTCCATGTGCAGGGACAGAAGAATGTGGTGGCAGATACTTTGTCTCGAAAACCGTTGGTTTTGGCTATTTCCGCGATACATCATAGGAGCTTCGAGGATATGGTCGATCAGTATGCCACAGATATAGATTTTGCAGATATTTTCACACGGATACGGGATGGGGAGACAATAGCTGGATACTCCCTTCGGGAAGACTACTTGATGAAAAAGACTACCCGAGAACACAGAAAGATCACGATGATTTTCCGATTACATGGCACGTCTGAGACGATTGTCTCCGACAGAGACCCCAGATTTATGAGTTTGTTTTGGAATGCAATTTGGGAGAACATTGGCACGCAGTTGCAGTTCTCGTCATCGTTCCACTTGCAGACTGACGGGCAATTTGAGATTGCCAATTCAGTGATTTAGATTTATTGAAGTCTTGTATCTCGGATCAAAAGACTCAATGGGAAAAGAACTTACTTTTGGTGGAATTTGCCTACAATAACACGATACACTCTTCGACGAGGAAGACGCCATGTGAGATTGTTGAAAGTGCTGCAAAGGTTCCATCCTTCCTGAGCACGAAAGATTAGATATTTGAAGCGGATGAATATTCGCGAGATTTGGATACAGCTTTTGCCAAGGTTCGCAAGACTTTGCAGGAGTCTCAAGAACGACAGAAAAAGGCAGCGGATCGCCATCGTCGCGACTTGAAATTGAAGGAGGATGATTGGGTGCTCTTACTTTTGAGAAGGCACGCCTAAGAAAGAAAAAGGGAAAGGAGAGGCTTTTTCCAAAGCTTAGTATGCGATACTACGGACCTTTCCAGATTATTGAAAAGATGAATGATGTCTCCTTCCGATTGAAACTGCCAGATACTTGGAGGATTCACAATGCATTGCATGTGAGTCTCTTGAACCCTGTTAAGGGTGATGTGCCTGATGATGGGGAGCCTGCTGAGCAACCCGCAGTGGAAGAAAACGAGGAGATCCTTGTTCCTGAACAGATTTTGGCACATAATGAGACGAAGAAAGGTAAAGTCCGAAGGCGGTTCTTGGTTTAGTTCAAGAACTTTCGTGCATTTGATGCGAAGTGGATGGAGGAGGAGGACCTAGCAGATACTCCTCGGATTGTGAAACTTTACCTCGATGCTTTGGTTTAGCATAGTCTACTCCAAACGAAACCCAGAAACTCAGCTTGGCCGAAGATCTGGTGCAGTGGGATGCACAAGAGGGGAGTTACTCCGCTCCTTTGTCAACAGATGCCTCGATTTTGATACTAAAGTCACTGATGTCTCTTTGAGCTTCAGGGATACTGAGAGCTGACAGTATTCTGCTGGATGACTTTATGAAATGGAATTCCTGATTATGATACTGATTTGTTCTTGACTTCTTGTGAGTGCAGGAACTGATAGACGAAATGACTGCAGCATTTTGGTCTGATTGATCTCGAATAGACATGGTTGCAATAGGGGTTAGTCAATCGGACATCGATGAGGTCCCGATTGGACCTAGATGTGATTGCTAGCTACATTGCCGATAAATCATGGTCTAAGATCCGAATGAATGTTGAATGTCATGTGATGTCCTGAGATGTCTGGTGATGTCCTGTGATGTCGTGTGATGTGACTGTCGATTTTGTACATGTGCTAGATGTGTGTTCCTAGTACGTAGGTACTAACAGTCAGTGTTTGCTAAGACGGTTTATGGCTTTTGTCGGTTTTGCAGGCGTTATCGCGGTCGATTACAATGCTTTCAAGAGGGGGGTATGTCACAAAGTGATGACGTGGCAGACAACAGAAACCCTAATTTCTGCCAGAAACCCTAAAATTCTTGCAAACCCTAATTTCTGCCAAAAACCCTAATTTTTGAAAATCGCAGAGGCTTTAAAAATAAAAAATAAAAAAAAATAAAAAAAATTTGAAAATGATGAGCGACGCGAATTTTGCTTTTTTTTTATAAAAAAAGAGAAAAAGACTCTCTAAGAGAGAGAGAGAACTGATGCTTTTTATTTTAAAAGCTTTTGGGGCTCTGCTTTTGGGCATCCCTTGTAATCTTTAAATTAGTGGTGAGGGCCTCACTTCTTGGAGCATCTGGACGCAGAGTCTGAGAGTGAATCCCGACCCACTCTCTTGTACAAAAAGAAATACCGAAAGGGGCGCGAGTCTTTGGGGCCAATATCTCTAGGCACGGAACTCCGCCGGGCCAGTGCAAATCTATTGTGATCTGTGAATTGTTTTGAAGTGGTTATTTGGTGCTGTCGCAGTTGATTCTTGACTTGGAGTGTCCAAGTCTGTTACACCCACTCTCGTCGGCGAGAGTGGTCTACTATTGATTGCACAACTTGGTACAATGGGGGTGCATGTGACTGATGCAAGTCTAGGCTATGTCGGCGATGACGAAGTCGACCTAAGGGTTGAAATCTGCAATCTTGTATTTGCTGTCCAAAAACGCTATGGGTTGAAATCTGCGAATGTTCTATCTGCTGAATTCTGACTCTCTGTCGATGACGATGTCGATGACGACGATGCCACCACGACGCACTGAAAACGCAGATGCTGAAATCTGTGTTTTCCGGGCTGAAACTGTAAACCTTGCGGAAACTGACCGTGCGGTGAGGAACTGCTGCTGGAAGGTGAGATCTGCGAGGTTCGGGACTTGATCTGCGGGTACTAACTGCTGAAAACTGAAAACGCTAATGTTCCTTGATTTTCCGTCGCGGTAAAGGTGCAAAACGCCGGGGCTGATTTGCAACCAAAAACGCTAGGGCTGAATTTTGGTCCTGTTGCTGCCGTGGTTCTGCAAAATGAAAAACGCTAGGCTGATCTGCTGATCTGTTGTAAAAACGCTGGGGCTCTTGCTGTCTGCGGTAGCCGAGGCTGATCTGATGGGGAAAACCGCTAGGTGATGTTGGATCTGCAAAACGCTAGGTCTCCTTGGGATGTCTGCTGAGAAGTTGCCTGTTGAGCGTGGAGCTCCTGCTGCCTCTTCTGCCATTTAGTGCTAACTTTGGTTTGCTTATATATTGTCTTACCTAAATTGCCCTACCTACTTTGTTGGAAAGTCACTTAAATTAATAAGTGAAAAATGCCAAAAATAGGTAAAATAGGCTAAATGCACTGGAAAATTCCCTTGACCGATTTTGATGGATTTTGATGGGAATGCTTATGATCATGCTGTGTGCAACCAGAGGATATGCATCTACACTAAGTGATTGGGCATGCACGGTCTACAAATAGACTCACAAAAGTGCCAGATCACTTCTTATTCTAGACTGATTGGACTGACTGAACCCTGTTATGCTGTAGCTTGTCCACGGACACATAGGGTTGGATGTGTCACGTGACATCCCCTCCTTTTCAAAGTGAGGTACTGGTACCGAACTGTATGGCGTCGAGGGAGATCGCCAATAGCATCCGGAATCCTGGAAATCTGAAAGGGACCATAGTACCTTTTTGCTAGTTTAGCATAGTACTTTTGGTGACCCGTAGGATTTTTGCCCGTTGTGTGCCTTAATCCAGCCTTGGGAAACTTTAACAAGACCCAATCGTTTTCTTTAAAGGCTTGGGCTCTTCTGTGCTTGTCAGCAGCAGCCTTTTGCCTTTGCTGTGAGATAGAGATAGCATCCTTAATCTTTTGGAAAGATTCTTGTAGGTCTCGGCTATACTCATCTGCAGCGAAGATCTTCCCATGTACCTTAAGTAGCAAGGGACTTTTTGATCTTCCCTCAATTACCTCGAAAGGTGCTTTTCTCGTGGAAGTATGTACAGTGTTATTGTAAGCATACTCCACTAAGGGTAAGTACTTCTCCCATTGGGATCTTTGATCTACTTCTGTTACATAGGCTTTTAGTAGATCGAGAATGGTTAGGTTAGCTATTTCACTTTGGCCATCAGTTTGTGGATGATAGGCCGAAGAGAAGTTTAGCCTTGTTCCTAAATTCTCAAAGAGACCCTTCCAGAAATTACTGGTCATTCTAGGATCACTATCCGACACTATGGACATGGGCAAGCCATGGTACTTGAAAATTTGTGAAATAAAGAGGGTTGCCATTTGATGGGCTTTGATAGTCTTTTTGACAGGTATAAAATGAGCTTGTTTGCTAAACCTGTCTACTATCGTCCATATTCCCGTATTCCCATGGATAGACTTAGGCAATCCAAAGATAAAATCCATGGATATGCTCTCCCATGGTGAATTAGGGATTGGCAAGGGTTGAAGCAATCCAAGTTGCTTCCCTCTATCAAATTTTGTCTTTTGGCATACCACACATTTGGAAACATACTCTTGTATGTTCACTTTCATGGTAGGCCAATAGAAATATGTTTCAATTCCCTTTAAGGTAGATTGACTCCCTCTATGCCCCGCATAAGGTGGAGCATGAGATTCATACATTACTTTCTCACGTAGTGAGTTAGTAACGCATAGTCTATTGCCATAGAGAAGATAACCATCTTGTAAAGTAAATGGTTCTTCTTTCTTCCCTAATGCAAGGGCTGAAATCACATCTCTAAAATCGGGATCAATAGCATACTCATCTATCATTGAAGATAGATCATTGTGAGTTGCTATGGAAACCGCATTCACTCTCGGCCGTCTTGAGAGTGCATCAGCTACTTGATTATGCTTGCCAGCAATGTGAGCAATATGAAAATGAAATTGCGAAAGGAAATTTTCCCACCTCATTTGTTTGTCGGAGAGCTTGGTCTGCGTCATGAAGTACTTAAGACTTTGGTGATCCGTTCGCAGAATGAAAGGAGTCCCCAATAAATAGTGCTTCCATGAATCTAAGGCATGTAGAACTGCAAGGAGTTCCTTTCGTATATGCCTAGAGCTTGCTCAACAGGGTCGAGCCTTCGACTCTCATAGCCTATGGCGTGCCCTTCTTGGAGCAAAACAGCTCCAAGGCAATCACCACAAGCATCGCATTGGACCTCAAATGGTTTTGAGAGATCCGGTAGTGTAAGCACAGGTTGAGAGATGAGCTTTTCTTTAAGCTTTTCGAAAGCATTGTTCTCCTTAGCAGACCATGTATACCTAACGCTTTTCTTTGTTAGGTCATGTAATGGTCCCGCAATTTGTGAGAACTTTTCTATGAAGCGTCTATAGTATGCACACATACCTATGAAGCTTCTTAGTTCATGAAGATTCCTTGGTTTAGGCCATCCTTTTATTACCTCTAACTTGGATGGATCCATTTGGATGCCATCTTGAGAGATAATGTGACCTAAATACTGAATCTCTTGCAAGAAAAATTCACTTTTCTTTCGATTAACATAAAGTTTATTCTCTCTTAAAACTTGAAATATTACCTGGAGGTGTTGCTTGTGTTCCTCCAATGAATTAGAGTAGATGATAATATCATCAAAGAACACTCCAGTGAAGGTTCGATGAGGCCTGAACAGCTTCTCCATCATGCGGTTGAATGTGGCTGGTGCATTGGTCAAGCCAAAAGGCATGACAATGTATTCGTAAAGACCAAATGTAGTACGAAATGCTGTCTTTACAATGTCTTGATCAACTATCCTTATTTGATGATAGCCACTTTTTAGGTCAACCCTACTGAAGTAGGTCGATCCTTGTAGCTTATCAAATAGGTCTTCTACCCGTGGAACGGGAAACCTATTCTTGATAATGATCCTATTTAGTGCTCTATAGTCGACACACATACGATATGTGCCGTCTTTCTTTTGCACTAATAGCACAGGTGAGCAAAATGGAGATGAGCTTGGCCTAACCATACCCTTCTCAACTAACTCATGCACTTGCCGCATAATCTCCTCTTGTTGAGCTTGAGAAACTCTATAAGGAGGTTTATTAGGGGGTGAACTTCCTGGAAGAAGTTCAATTGCATGGTCATCATTACCTCGTTTAGGAGGTAGCTCACAAGGGATGTCGTCAATAAAAACATCTTGAAACCCCTTGAGAAAATTGGATAACTCTAATTCCTTTTGGTTACTTTTATTTTCTTTTGCTAAAGCATTAGGTTCATTTTGAGAGTCTTTAACAAAAATCATGTACACGGAAATAGAGCTCTTTATTGACTTGTTGAAAGCTGGTGTATGTACAATGGGGATGGTGTTACCCATTTCCTTAGCATCTATATACATGTCTTTTTCCCTGAACTTAAAGGAGATTCTCCTTTCAGGAAATTTAACATCGGCAGCCAGGCGGTCAAACCATGGTGCCCCTAGGATTACATCCTCATGCTTGAGAGGAGAGATAAAGAAGTCCTCTTTGTCCACATAGCCTTGGACATGAAGCCTCAATTTCCCAATTAAGGGAGTGACTGAAGCTTCTTGCCCCTTGAAGGCACTGTCTGCGGGTAGGACATCTCCCATCTCGTAGGATTGTATGCCTAGCTTGGTGGCTAACTCCATAGATATAAAATTGTGAGTAGAACCAGGGTCAAAGAGAATAAAAGCATCATGTTCTCTTACCTTTCCCCAAGCATGGCATAGAGGACATCCTTTGTGGTGAGTTTGGTGAGTCTCCTCCTCTTGGATTTCAACCAAGGAAGCTCTAGGAGGATCTTGGCGGTTGTTCTTTTGGGGACAAGGGCGGTACGCATGCCCTTGTTCGCCGCACTTGAAACACCGGTTATCCTTACGATAACGCTCAAGCTCTTCAGGAGAGAGTTTATTCTTACCTTTGTAAACTCCCTTCTCTTTAGCTTTGTTGGAGTTGCCCTTAGGAGACTTTTGGACATTGTCCTTCCTCTTAGGCTCATTGGAACCCTTGCTTTCCGGGGGCTTATTATTTCTTTTTGCCCCCGTTTGGAAATTGATTCGAGAGGCGACCATAGTGTGGTGTATTACCGTCGATATGGTACGTGGTCTTTGGGAGTTGACATACTCCACCATTTCTTCGGTTAAGCCCGCACAAAATTGTTGCTTTTGCTCTCCAAAATCCAACTTTTTGAAGACAGTGGCTTTGAGTTGTAGGTCCCAAAACTTGTCTACATATTTGTGGATAGATTCATTGGGAGAGAGCTTTAAGCTTCGCCATTCGGTGAGTACTTTGTCTTTGGCATCGGTGGCCAAAAATTGCTTCATAATGGAAGCTCTTAAAGCCTTCCATGTTCGTGGAGCTTCACCATTGGCTCGTAGGCTAGACCACCATTGTCTGGCGGACTTTTGAAAGTGCATAGCTACATGGCGTAGCTTAGAGGACTCCGTGAAGCCCTCATCTCCAAACGCCGCATCGAATTGCTGGATAAAGGCCAAGACTTTGTCCGTAGCACCAAAGGTACCATCATAGGTAAGGAAAGAGATGCTCTTCCCTCCCTCTTTGAATTTCTTCAACTTGGACGACCTCTTTCATGCGGCATAGGATTTCCTATGGCCTCTTCTTTTTGATGGTTCAAAGGTTGCACCATCACTTTCTTCAGAGGGTGAAGAATTTGAAGAAGGTGGAGAAGAGGGTGACCTCTTTCTCGCCTTTTTATTGTCTTGATCTTTGTCATCTTCACCATAGTTTTCATAAGAGGAAGAGGATGAAGAAGATGGAGAAGAGGGTGTCCTCTTTCTCGCCTTTTTCTTCTCTTGCTTTTTATCATCCCTCTTTGAATTGTGGTGGGGAGAAGAATATGATGGTCTTCTCCGCTTTGGTGGTGATGGAGAGCGTTTAGCCCGCCGTCTTCGTGGAGCCATTTCCGCCGAGGTGGCGGGAGACTCGCTTCTTTCTCGTTCCTTCGGTGGAGGCTCTTGAGTTCTCCTTTGGGAAGGAGATGCATCATCAAGAAGTAAATTCTTGAGCCCTTCATATGGATTCTCTTCTTCTTCCCGAATCGGAGAGAGACCTCTTTTGGTAGTCTCACAAGGAGGCTTCCTAGGTGTTCTCTCGTCATGGTGATGAGCTTGGAGAATCCCGTGAGCACGGAGCTGCCGTTGCACTTCACTTTGGAGAGATGGATTGCCCATGGCTTGTTGAAGCCTAGAAACAAGATAGTTAACAAGCATTGAAGCATCATTAGTAGCTTGCTCATGAGCAAAATCAAAGTTATCAACATTAATTTCACTCTCTCTACTATTGTCAGCCATTCTAACAACTTTTAGGTGTAAACTTTTTAGGTGTACTTCGGCACTTCAAGCCCTAGTTGCTACTCCTCTTTACCCCTTTAGAAAAAGCACTCAAGCTACTGTACCCGCGGCTCGAATACCATTAATTGCAAGGAATAGAAGAGAGGGTCTTTCGACACCAAAACAACACCGGCTCCTGTCAAGCTTCTAATAGCTCAATAGTGGTTAAGCCGTAGGCAAGCCTCGTAGGACTCCACTATTAAGACCATAGCTCTCGACGGTGATGCCCCGTTAACTGCACAAAGGCAGGCGCACTGCAAGGCTGAAAAATCCCTATTCTACTTACTCACAGGCAATTAATAATACCAACCATTTGTAGCTAGCTTGAGGACCTCCCTTCTTGAGCAAGAAAAGAGAAACCTTGAGCTCTGATACCAATGTAACAATTAATAGCTTAATAACTTATGTGTAGCGGAAATTAGCATGAACATAGTGGGCATTCCATTAGAATAGATTCCTAATGAGAATTACAAGAGTGCTTGGGTGGAGAGAGTAACTAAAAGCATAACACCTAGTTAGATAGCATCAACAATACTTTCAAAAGAGAGAGAAATTAAGCTATTGACAACAGTTGAGGACCGGATTTGCATGGAGCCGGTCCCCCCTCCAAAAGGCTTTGTATTATGGTTTCTCCCATCAAGAGAGACATTGTACAATACAATTCTCTGTGTTCTTTCAAGACTAGCTAGTGCAATGAAGATGGAAGCTTTATGCTCTAAGCAAAACACTTAATCAAACACAACTTGAATTATCCCCGTTCTCAGACCCAAGACCTCACACACCTTCGAAGATGGTGAGAGCTAGCAGGGTATGAGAGGAAGAAGGAGTATCTTACGAGAAAGATGTACATCTCCTCACATAATCACTCATATTAGCATAGCTTAGCTTAGTAATTAGCTTGGTAGAGAAGATGAGCATGCATTGAAGCTTGGCTCTTGGTTGGATTTGCATCCACATGCCAAGAGAGTGTTGATGTAGGCTTCTATCTCACAAGCTTGGAGTAGGTGATGAGCTCTCCATTAAAGCGTGGGAGGAAATAGAGTATTCTTTCTTCACACATGGTCAAGTGTGAGTGTGTGTGTGATAATGCCTTGCAAAAATCAGCCCCCTCTCTCTCTTGGGCGAGCCCTCTTGCTAATTGCTCTTGCCGAAGCCTCATTGGCCCTCCCCAAGTCAAGCCAATTACAATTAAGCAACATAAGTGATAGCCTTCTGACATGTGTCCCCCTTTCTCCTTTTGTGAGAGCTTTAGGTAATTAAATAATTAAACTAAACTCTCATTGGACCCCTTTGCCTCCTGGCCAATAGGAATCAGGCAAGCCATGGGGCTCATGAATGCTCATTGGACCCCTTGGGAGACTGCCCAATAGTCTTCTAGGAGACTTAATTCTCATTGGTTTCTTTTATTAAATGTTTTTAAATTAATTAAACCAGATTTACTCTAGCTTAATTCTCATTGGTCCACTTCAAGGGTCATCCAATAGAAATTGGGCACACCTTGTGGGCATCTGGCCTAGGGAGCTGACATGTGTCCCTCATTCCCTTTGTGTAAAGGGAGCCTGTGTGTGTGTGTGGCTTTCTCTCTCATCCTCTACCTTTAGGGCTCGCCCCCTCCCATGTAGGGATGTGCAAAGACTTTTAGGGCACACACAAAGCATCCAATTTTCCCTAGGGTTGACCTTTGGACACAACCTTTGAATTTTGGAACCTTAGCATTTTGGAAGTCTTAATGGGCTGAACCTTAGGGTCTTTTTAGCCCATTGTTGCACATGGCTCTTTTGCAGATGGCCCCCCCTTTGGATCCCTATTTTCCCTCCTTTGGATCCCTACTGTGGCCGGTCTGCTAGCTTAACCAATATTCTAGCTTTTTCTCCCCTGGTACCTCCCCACATTAAATGATCAGTTTAATATGTTAAAATAATTTAGGAGAATTAGATATTGATTATTATGACAAAAAGCATCTTACTTTAGGCACATATAGAAAATTGAAACAGTTATTGAGCATTTGAATCCTTCAATATATTTATGCCAAGAATCTAATGCAAGTCTCTCTCTCTCTCTCTCTCTCTATGGCAAGATTAAAAAGCAGAGGCGTATTTTAGAGTTTCTCTTTTAAAAATTCCCTGAATGCCATTCAAACAATTGGCATTAATGTAATTATACTTCTATCTCTCTCTCTCTCTCTCTCTCTCTCTCTCTCTCACACACACACACACACACACACACACAATGTTGTCTCCCTCTCTTTTTCTCTATGTTGTGGTGCACTAAGCACCCTACTCGAATGTAGTACATTCATTAGAGTAAAAAATTTGGTTTATCTATTAAACCGTACAACATATACAATGCCTCGTATACATAATTATGGCAGAAATGGTTAATAGTTTAGATTGGCCGTACTACCTCCGAGGAAGATATGAAAATACCATGCTAGAAGCGTGCTTCATGTACATTTGAAGTATTCATCTTTGCAATATATCCATGTCAAGCCCAAGAATATTTAACAAAAATGTTTTATTTTGTTGCAGAATTATGGATGAGGATTATTTCTTATGTAGTTTTATGTGGCACTGTAAGTTACAAAATTTTACCTCACGACACGCGTTAATGCGATAACAAACCTTCAATTATATTGCACATGCCATAGAGGATAGTATAAATATTATGTTTATGTGTGTGTGTGTGTGTGTATATATATATATATATATATATATATATAGAGAGAGAGAGAGAGAGAGAGAGAGAGAGAGAGAGAGAGAGAGAGAGGGAGTGATTAACTTTAAGATCTCACACTAGAGATAAAGAAAAGATCCAAAGACTATGTTTGGTCCAACAAGAAGCACAAGAGAGACCTCCTTAATTGTTGAGAGGTTCCTTAAATAAAATGTTGATCAATGCTACCAACCACAAATTGTAGAAAAAAATTATCCTCATCATTAAAAAATATGTATTGGATATTGTTCCGGATACACAAGTGCTCATGTGGCTTATTATTACACGTACACAACAACAACACCCTCTTTACGAAAAACGAACTCTTGGAAGATGCCAAACATTTAATGCTCAATGTTAGGTTTCACGCCTTTCATCGATGTCGGGGGAGGGCCTGCCCACTTACCATTCAATTGTTCATAATCAGAATAAAGAAGAGGGTTAATTATATCTAGTGTTCCACCAAATACTGTGTCAAGAGCAGAAGCAAGTGAAGCAATCAAATAAAGGTGATAGAAGATACAAGGAGCTTACTACAAGAGGATCAAATTGAGAAAGCAAACAAAGTCTTATTGCAAGCTTTGACATAGAACTTGATTTCAATAGCAATAGACCAAGAATCGAAGGCTTGGTGCAATGTTGACATAATTGAGCCATGAAGTGCAAGGAAATGTCTCACCGAGTAAGAGATAGGCAATGGCAAGGAAATCAATTTAACCTGTGTGCAGACTTTCCTCCAACCAAAAGGCTAATAACTCAAACTCACAGTGACATCGACTTCTCCCTATTGAACTCCACATTAACACAATATGTTTGTTCTATCATCATTAGGGAATTTTAAATTAGCTTTTATTCATGAACATTATTCAAACTCTCACTAGCTTCTTCTCATTCAGAATCTCACAATTATCTAACTTCAAAACAACATGCAGAAAGTCTAGTCTACTAAATGATAAATTAAAACTCAACCATTATCAATTATTGGATACTTTTATTTAGGCTGTCAAAATAACATAGCTTCTTCTCTTGCACATCGGTAATAGAATATGCAAAAAAAACCCAATAAGTTGAAAGACGAATCGTAAATTTCTATTATATATATCATTTAAAGAAAAACGATGTACATTATGGTCAGTGCATATCAAACGATTCGACCATGAAGTATACTTCTTGACTATTGAGAACACTCAGAATCATTTATAAAAAAATTAGAAGGAAAAGAAATTTGTGTTGTATCGAAGGTAAGATAATCAAAACATGTGTGACAAGCAATAAGTACGAAAAAGATGTGAAGGTGTGTTGGATATGAAACAGATGCGAAAAATGTGTCAAGGGAGAAAAATAGACCAGTTCTGAACAAAGAAACAACTTTAAACAATATGCTGAGAAGAACATCGAGGATTACATTATCAGGCATTTCAAGGGAGAATTATAAACCAGTTCTGGAAAGAAATAACAACTTTAAACTTCTTTACAATATATAAACCAGTAAACTACCTGAGATAACTTGAAGTTCATTCAAACTTAAAAGTCTGAAATTCTAACAGGGAAACAGATCCTAATATTGATTGCACAACCGGTAGTGCTTTCAACTATTCATCACCAGCCCTCCAAGTAAGAGCTTGGACAGATCGAAATTGCACAAGGTCAATATTATTTTCCTGCAGTAAAATACCTCTCTAGTTTTCTAAAACAGATTCAAAAGACAATTTCAGAAAGTAGCTTACATCATACACATCAAGGCCTCGAGTGAGACGATCTGCTGACAACGACTCCAAGGTGAAACGATAAGACAAGCAGCACTACCAAAACAATCAATAGTAAGATATATTATCCAACCAATAAAACATTGAGAAAAAAGCACAATACAAATAATAAAAACTCACATTTTCGCTCAAAATACGATAAAAGACATCAATTGCCAATTGATATATTAAAAAACTGTTGGTCAGGGCATATTTGTGTAAGCGTTTCTCTTAAGTTTTCAAAGCAATGATGTGTAAAAAAAATGTCAATAAGATCATGAATCTGTAAAATGAAAATAATTGTCGTATATCTTTAACCCTATTTTATAGGAGAGAATCCAATTTCAAGGGAGGAGTTCTTATAGTAAGGGCAAAGGGTGCGGAGAAGGTTGAAGGAGCCGGTGATGTCTCGAAGCTGAGGCTCCTTCGTAGCATTAGGGGAGGGAATTTTTCGCCAGGCTCCTTGTGTGTCTACGGAAGGGAGTTTTTCGCCAGGGAGCCAATGATGTGTCGATCTGCTGAGGCTTTCTCATGGCATAAGGGCGCTCAAGTCTGTGACGTTGTGTCGATGGAGAGAGCGGAGCGGGGCTTTACAGCGTTCTGCATATCTCATTGGCGTCTTGCATATCTCATCGCAGACGTCCCCGCCAATGAGATATGCAGGACGCCGATGAGATATGTAGAACGCCGTAAAGCCCCGTCCCGCTCTCTCCATCAATACACCGTCACAGACTTGAGTGCCCTTATGCCATGAGAAAGCCTCAGCAGATCGACACATCACTGGCTCTTTGGCGAAAAACTCCCTCCCCCAATGCTACGAAGGAGCCTCAGCTTCGAGACATCACCGGCTCCTTCAACCTTCTCCGCACCCTTTGCCCTTACTATAAGAACTCCTCTCTTGAAATTGGATTCTCTCTTATAAAATAGGGTTAAAGGTATACGACAATTATTTTCATTTCACAGATTCATGATCTTATTGACGTTTTTTTTACACGTCATTGCTTTGAAAACTTTGGAGAAACGCTTACACAAATATGCCCTGACCAACAGTTTCTATTGATGCCTTTTATCGTATTTTGAACGAAAATGTGAGTTTTTATAATTTATATTGTGCTTTTTTCTCAATGTTTTATTGGTTGGATAATATATCTTACTATTGATTGTTTTGGTAGTGTTGCTTGTCTTATCGTTTCACCTTGAGGTCATTGTCAATAGATCGTTTCACTCCAGGCCTTGATGTTTATGATGTAAGCTACTTTCTTAAATTGTTTTTTGAATCTGTTTTAGAAAACTAAAGAGGTGTTTTATTACAGGAAAATAATATTGACCTTGTGGAATTTCGATCTGCCCAAGCTCTTACTTGGAGAGCTGGTGATGAATAGTTGAAAGCACTACCGGTTGTGCAATCAATATTACGGTCTGTTTCCCTATTCAAGTTATCTCAGGTAGTTTACTGGTTTATATACTGTAAAGAAGTTTAAAGTTGTTATTTCTTTTCAGAAATGGTCTATAATTCTCCTTTGAAATGTCTGATAATGTAATCCTCGATGTTCTTCTCAGCATATTGTTTAAAGTTGTTTCTTTATTCAGAATTGGTCTATTTTTCTCCCTTGACACATTTTTTGCATCTGTTTCATATCCAACACACCTTCATATCTTTTTCGTACTTATTGCTTGTCATGCATGTTTTGCCTATTATGTTACCTCCGATATGGTACAAAATTCTTTTCCTTTTGGTTTTTTTACAAATGATTCTGAGTGTTCTCAATTGTCAAGAAGTATACTTCATGGTCGAATCGTTTGATATGCACTGACCATAATGTACATTGTTTTTCTTTAAATGATGTATATAATAGGAATTTATGATTCGTCTTTCAACTTATTGGGTTTTTTTTGCATATTCTATTACCGATGTGCAAGAGAAGAAGCTATGTTATTTTGACAGCCTAAATAAAAGTATCCAATAATTGATGTGTAGATCATTTATTTTTAAATATGCATTATAATCAAACAAAGAGTATGGGTGTCAATGTAAATGCATCGATTGAATACCATACCACACGGTTACCATATCAACAAGCAAAGAGCATTATCGCGTTAGCCTGAAGGATCTCTACGCATCGATAGCATTTTGCGAGATCTAAGCATCGACTCTCGCGATGTTCCAGGTAACATATATCATCATCTGAGTGTTGTTTTGAGATTCCGTCAGTTGCATGTGAATACTAGCGCGCTTAGGACCATCTAGTAGGTGTGTCCGGCACCAGATTCGATGACTTGTAATTTCATTGCTAGAGAAAATTGTGATTTTTGTAAGTGTGCAGATTTTAGGTTTGTTGGTTTAGAAGTGTTTCAAACCTAGTAAGGAATGTGCTTGCAGTTTGGTATTGATCAGAGTTGATTTGCTATTGGTTTTACATGTGGATGTGTGATTGGATCAGATAGGTAGAGACTAGATTTTTCACAGTTAGAGAGTTCATAGATCGTTTCCACATAGTGTATTGTGTTCAAGCAAGAGATTGGCAACTCTTGACATGCCTCCATTGCCTAGTCAAGTCACTTGCTCCCTTGTATTGACATTTTAGTCTTGGTACCGTCTCTTTGAGAGATGTGACAGAGTTGTAAAAGTCCCCCCTAAGACATTGGCATCGTTTCTAGGGATTGAGTACCTAGACTAGTGTGAACACGGTCAAGTCCGATAGAGTTACCTTAGATAGACTGGTTAGATAGAGTAGAGTAGAAGTGGGGATCGAGGCATCCTGGGTCTTTGGGTTCTTAAGTTCATGAGAAACTTGGGTTCTTGGGTATCTTGGGTTCTTAAGTTCACGAGGAACTTGGGTTCTTGAGATTCTTGAGGTTTTCTTTTGCTTGCAAACCGTGTTTGAGAAGGATCTTCTCTTCACCCGAGTTCTACTCCTTTCTACGGGCGCACCCCTTGGCGGCCTTGCGCTTACACCAAGGTTGCTTTTTCCCACCTCACGTCGATTGGCCGGCCGCTATGTGCACGGTCCGCTCTCAATGAGTGAAAAGAGACAGAAGGGGAGGCTGGACAAGCCCTTCTTTCTTGGGATTCCTGTCACTCTTCAAAAACACGATTAGGAATCGACACGCCCAAGCGAACTTGGGTTCGTGGGACCGCAACAAGCAAAAAAATTCTTGTGATTCTTGTGGTGCTTTCCTTGAGTGATACAGAACACTACCAAAGCTCTAATACTAATGTTAGGTGCAGCAGAATGATTGTTTGCGCTTTGCTCAAGATGAGTGCTCCGAACTGTGCTCAAGGTTCCTTTTGTTCTTATGGAAGGTAGAGCCTACCGTTCTTAATGAGAGAATGCTATGATCACAAACAAAGTGAATGGACACTGTGCGTGCAAGTGTATGAGACTGAGAGATAGAGAGAGAAGAGAATAATAGGACACCAGAGATGTTGTAAAACCCTCCTCCGACAGCCCCACTCTCGTCGGTGAGAGTGGTCTACTATTGATTGCACAACTTGGTACAATGGGGATGCATGTGACTGATGCAAGTCTAGGCTATGTCGGCGATGATGAAGTCGACCTAAGGACTGAAATCTGCAATCTTGTATCTGCTGTCCAAAAACGCTATGGGCTGAAATCTGCGAATGTTCCATCTGCTGAATTCTGACTCTATGTCGATGACGATGTCGATGATGACGATGTGACGACGACGCGCTGAAAACGCAGATGCTGAAATCTGCGTTTTCCGGGCTGAAACTATAAACCTTGCGGAAAGTGACCATGCAGCGAGGAACTGTTGCGGGAAGGTGAGATCTGCGAGGTTCGGGACTTGATCTACGGGTACTAACTGCTGAAAACTGAAAACGCTAATGTTCCTTGACTTTCCGTCGTGGTAAAGGTGCAAAACGCCGGGGCTGATCTGCAACCAAAAACGCTAGGGCTGAATTTTGGTCCTGCTATTGCCGTGGTTCTGCAAAATGTAAAACGCTAGGCTGATCTGCTGATCTCTTGCAAAAACGCTAGGGCTCTTGCTGTCTGCGGTAGCCAAGGCTGATCTGATGGGGAAAAACGCTAGGTGATGCTTGATCTGCAAAACGCTAGGTCTCCTGGGGTGTCTGCTGAGAAGTTGCCTGTTGAGCGTGGAGCTCCTGCTGCCTCTTCTACCATTTAGTGCTAACTTTGGTTTGCTTATATATTTTCTTACCCAAATTGCCCTACCTACTTTTGTTGGAAAGTCACTTAAATTAATAAGAGAAAAATGTCAAAAATAGGTAAAATAGGCTAAATGCACTGGAAAATTCCCCTGACTGATTCTGATGGGAATGCTTATGATCATGCTATGTGCAACCAGAGGATATGCATCTACACTAAGTGACTGGGCATGCACGGTCTACGAATAGACTCACAAAAGTGCCAGATCACTTCCTATTCTAGACTGACTGGACTGACTGAACCCTGTTATGCTGTAGCATGTCCACGGACACATAGGGTTGGATGTGTCACGTGACAGTTAGAGTGAGGTTATCAACCAAAAATTTCTGAGTTTGCTTGAGTGTTGGTCTCTTCTTCAGGAATTCCTTCCTAGCTTCCATCGTAGGGAAACATATAATGAGTGCTCTTTCCTTGGGCGTTCCTTTCTCATCACTTCCCTTCTTGCCAACTCTCCACAGACTTGTGTGTGTGGGTTCAGAAATACCCGTGTACTTCAAGAGCTCTTGCACATCGTCTTCTACTTTTCTAGTGTCTTTGAGAACTGTAACACGCACATGAAGGGCTCTAATCTCTCTCTTTTGCTCCTCCTCAATTGTCATATTGATGATAGTGGATGTCATTGTGGCTTCAGGCATCTTATCTTTCCCTTTCTGTGTGTCCTCGATCCACTTTTCAACTTTATCAACCTTCTCTTGTTTTTTGAATAGGTGCTCCGCCCATGAAGAGGTTGTTCGTGCCTTTTGCTCTTCCTCTACCCGTAGAGTTTTCACCTCAACCTTAATGCTTTTGAGCTCCTTTATCATTGAGGGTTGATTTTCTCCCTCCTTTGTGGGGGTATTTTTGCAAGCTGCAGGGTGTCCCTTAAGTGCTTCGATCAATGCATCCTTTTCATTCATGCGCTCTTCTATTTTTTATTTCGAGGATTCAAATGCAGCAAGTGCATCCCCTAATCTTTTTTGCATTACATTCCATTACATTCCCATCTGTCCTCACAATCGTCTGCAGTTCGGCCTTCAACGATGTGTATCTCATCCTGCTTATTAAGCATCTCTTTGTCCAATTCATTCCTCACATCTGCATACATAGCTTTTTCCGCATTTGCATACATCTCTTTTTCAATGTCACCCTCAAAAGGCTCACCTCCGCCTTAATCATCACTTGCACCTTCTCAAACATTAAGTCATCTTTGACTCTAGAAAGTTTCTTTGTTCTCACAGAACCTGGAGATAATGTGCTCTCTCGAATCAAGCACAACCCTGTAGAACTTGTTCAATTTCTTGCAAGGAAGTCAGCCGAAGCGGCTGCCCTTTGCCCGAAACAGCTGGTCGCTCGCAATAGGACTGGTTTGAGGCAGCAAGGCAACAACCTACTGCCTTGCACCTACAGGAGATAGCCTCCTGCCTGGCACCTGCCCTACGCGTTCACCCTCTGCTGCACGCCCTTTTGCCTCTGCATTATTAGTTCTCCAAATAAGCCTCTAGAGCACTAAAGCTTGCAGATACAAGGTCCCTCAGTCCGTGCAGGTCACTCAGTTGAGGCAGAGCGTTCACCCTCTGCTGCACGCCCTTTTGCCTCTGCATTATTAGTTCTCCAAATAAGCCTCTAGAGCACTAAAGCTTGCAGATACAAGGTCCCTCAGTCCGTGCAGGTCACTTAGTTGAGGCAGCTTGCTCAGGTCACCAACCCCTGCAGATGCGCAGCTGGTTGCAAGGACAAGTTCTCCCAGCCCCAAAGTCCACTGCTTCACGAGTCATAGCCTGCACGTAGAGAACCTGCTGCTCCTACCCCCTGCCAGCTTGTTCGCGAGCCTCCTGCCCTGTGCAATCCCATCCGCGTGCTCGCACTGCTGAATCCTTGCACATGAGAGAGAGAAGAAGAAGAAGAAGAAGAAGAAGAGAGTTTTAACGTCATAGGAAACTATCCCAAGAGACCTTAAAGATCTAGCCGACGAGAAGAGTTGAACTCAAGACCTGTTTTCAAGAGGGAAATGGCATAACCAATCTACCACACTTGGGTGATAGAAAGGTTATACCATTTTTCTCTTTTTATTAGCACACACAGACACACACCCACACACACACCCGAGAAGAAGAGAGTTTTAACGTTGTAGGAAACTATCCCAAGAGACCTTAAACATCTAGCCGACGAGGAGAGTTGGACTCAAGACCTGTTGTTCAAGAGGGAAATGGCATAACCAATCTACCACACTTGGGTGATAGAAAGGTTATACCATTTTCCTCTTTTTATTAGAACACACCCACACCCACACCCACACACGCACCCGAGAAGAAGAGAGTTTTAATGTCGTAGGAAACTATCCCGAGAGAGAGAGAGAGAGAGAGAGAGAGAGAGAGAGAGAGAGAGAGAGAGAGAGAGAGAGAGAGAGAGAGAGAGAGAGAGAGAGAGAGAGAGAGAGAGAGAAATGAAATGAAATGTTATATTAAGGTCTTCAAAAGGCCAAAATGACCCATGAGACCAAAAAGTTACAATTGGTGAATATGATACCGTGTCTGAGTACGGGAATTACAAAGTTACAAAGAACTAACACTAAGGCGCTAAGGAGAAAGGAAATGAAGGGGGGGGGGGGGGGTGTTGTGCGTTCAGATGAAATTTCTCATCGGTCGTTGTCGGATCTCATCGACCTCCTCCATGGTCAGTACTCTGGTTGGGCGTCTTGCATGTCGAGCTAGAGTGATCTGTATCTTCTGTTGCAGCCTTCGTCGGTAGTGGGAGACCCCTCGAGGTCGTGGACGTCTGGATCTGCCAAGTTCCGTGGCTCGATCAAGCAGTGTACCTCTAGTATGAGTAGGCTCTGAGATTTGCCGTAATGACTGCTCCGTTGGCTCTCCTCTGCTGGTGTAAAGAAATCTGTGATTCGTCTCTGAGACTGTCTTTCCTCTGATGTTCTCAGCAAGCTCTCCCTAAGTTTGCGCAACTCTAGCAGGAACAATCCGAGACACCTCTGATCCTTGTATCTCATGACTCTAGAAAAAGGTCAGAACCCTTCTCTGAACAGGCAGTGGAAGCGGCCGCGTATCTCATAGTATGCCGGGCAGTGACGTGTAGTACAAATTTGTCTCTGGCTCTAAGTTGCATAGGTGACATATCCTAGCTCCTGCCGGCACCCCTCGAAATCGGCCAGTCTCGATTTGGAGCTGATGTGAGGATGTGCGTATCTGTCCAATAGCGCATCTTATCCCATGAGATAAGTGTGTGTCCATGTATGCAGGCCTAGTCACAAAGCCGTCCTCTGTGAGTTGGAGAAGATGCTCTCTGTAGAAGGCCATCTTCGTGCCCAACTCCTGTGTCTGCTGTATCCATGTTCTCTTGGTATTTAGCTGAATCAGATCCTGACGTATGAGTCTGGTGATCTCTGTCCGTGTGAGAGACTGGGAGGGTGCTTCCAGGGAGTATTGAAGCGGAGGTAATCTATCCATCTTGAGACCATGCGACTGAAACCATGCTGTCATCTGTCCATACCAACATGCTGTATCGCCTTGTAGAGCTAGTTGTCGAGATGACTCCAAGGCAAGCCGAGCGTATTTGTCCCTGGGGAGATCCCATAGACCGTGCATAAAAGAAACTAATCTCGTCAACGCCTCCACCACGAGGGGGGGGGGCGGCTAGCTCGGCTTGGATAATCTCATGTGGTACTGAGGCCTTAGCCCAAATCATCCGAGTGATCATAGAGACCAGAGGCCTCTCCATACATCTCCATCCATCTGTGTTGCCAGATCTCCCATGGTGGTCTACTGAGGGTCCCCATACCTGAACTCCATAGAGCATAGCTGGAGTCACTAGAGTGTCAAAAAGCCAAAGTTTCGTTCGCGGTTCCTGAAACTGAACTTGCGAACACATCCTCTCCAGTCCTCCCAAAGCTGCATATGCTCTCGTCAGTCTAGTCTCTGATGCTCTCCTTAGTGAAAACACCGGTCCATCGAAGACTACCCCAAGATAAGTATATGCATCTGTGTACTCCACAGTCTCTTGGCCATACATAAATGTGGGTGCCGACCTCCTGACCCACTATGGTGTGGTGTTGAACACCATAACCTTGGTTTTCCCAGATTGACAGACAATCCACTGTCATGAGCAAATGTATGCGGAGCATCCAAGTGACGCTGCATCCCCCCTGGTGAGTCAGAAATCAGCACAATATCATCAACATATAGTAACAGCAGAATCCATGTCCCTGCTAGCTGAGCCCCTTGTCCCCCTGACGCTCTACATAGTCCGAAAACTCATCCACATACATCCCAAAAAGAGTCGGGGATAGGGGGCATCCCTGCTTTACTCCAATATTGGAGAGGACCATGTCCGACATTCCCTCAGTGGTGCGTACTCGCCCCATCACTGTCCTGTATAGAGCCACAATCACCCAAATCAGTTCTGTAGGCACACCCATGTTCTGTAATCTGCGTATGAGTCTGGCTCTCGGCACTGTGTCGAAAGCTTTGCGGAAATCCACAAAGCTACAATAGATCCTCTTGCCACGGTGTCTACCCTCCTCAATAATAGCTCTAAGTATCAGAATCTGGTCAAGAGTGGAGAAATTTCTCATGAAACCTGCTTGCCCTGGTGCTCTTATGCCCTCTCGCTCTGCCCATCTACTCAACTCTTGTTCAAGAATGGACGCAGACAGCCTAGCTAATGTGTGACCAACCATGATGGTGCGATAATTCCCTGGAATCATGGGATCTCCTGACTTGAAAATAGGCACAATCGTGGACATATTCCAAGTCTCAGGGAAGCCTTCATACATGGCTCGATTAAACATCATAGCCAGGAGCTCTGCGAGCATATCCCTGGCATGGATGAAGTGCTCTGCTACCAGACCATCATGATCATGTGCTCTCCTTGTCTTCATCCTGTCAATAGCTTTCCTTACCCTCTCGGCAGTAAAGAAAGAACATGTCTCCGGGCATGTCTCTAGTGGGTCCGGTAGAGGTGGTTGTCCTGATGCTGTGTAGAGAAATGTGGCATATTTCCCCCATGTCTCAGTGGAGGTGACCGTTGGTGGTGGTGAACGTTCGTGGAATAGCCTCCATGCTTCGCCTGAGTCTCGACTTATAAATAACTGATACAGATCTTGCTCTAGCTGGGATAAATAAGTCCTTTTCTTTCTTCACACTAGGCGGCGAAAAATAATCTGTGACTGTCTATATGTGGTAATAGCCATGAGCACTTCCCTTTGTAACTTGATCCTCATCTCTCTACACTCCTCATCATACCAACTGTTCTGGGGCATTTTTCCAAATAGTCTCCGTGTAGGCTGGTTGTGGGGGTATGCTTTTGATGCTGCATCATGGAGCGTCTCTGTCAGTATCTGAGTGAGTTCATCTAGTGGCCGTCTTGGCTCCTGGGTGCATAGCTTCCTGTATATCTCATCCATATACACAGAGTCCGTCTCCCTCGTGAAGGTATACCAGATGTGTGTACGGACCTCTTCTAATGGAGTTGTGCTGAACTGAAACGTTAGGGTGAAGGACAAGATAGCATGATCAACTGCTACTCCAACTGGCCTAGTGCCCACCGTGAAATCTTGAAAGAATAGAATGAGACCTGGCTGGGCCATACCATAATCCACTGTGTTGGCACCATGTCGGTGTGGAAAGCAAGTAAAACCTCCAATTGTAGAAAATCTTTGTAGGCCATTCAAAATGGCCAATCTATGTGCGGTTCCCATATCTATCAAGTATCTGCCATATTCCGTGTATTCCTCATCTTGTGATAATCTGGATAGACCCATCTCTGTATCGTCCAGCTCCCTAAGCATTTCCTCGGAAGTATCATAAAATATTGTCTGGTGGTGGGCAGTCCTAGCATTGAAATCCCCTAGTATGATAATGTCACCATCCTTAGAAAACTCCCATATGTCATTATCCAAAATAGCTAAGGGGGATTGTCCCCTAGGTGATGCATATACTGACATACTATGAGGGAAGTAACAGATAGCAATGTAGAGGTATCTACCCGTCTCTGCCCTGAGCCTCACCCACATGTACCTAGCATGCTCATCCTTGCGCGCTATATATATCAATGGCTGCAACTCCTCCCTAAATAGAACTGCCACTCCCCCTGAGCCTCGTCCTCGATGCTCCGATTTGGTCTCTTGTCTGTAGGCTGTCTGCCATCTATATCCGCTCACTTGTGGCATGGATTTCCTAGGGGCTTGATGCGTCTGAGAGTAGAAGATGATGTCTCTTCTTGTGAAGCTATCCTCAAAGGCCCCTACATCAAGACAAAGTGAACTGTTACAATTCCAGGTTGCCATCTTGAGTGTGGTCCCATAGGTCTCGCACCGTCATGCAGGACGTCGCTCCAATATCACCACCTTTGCATCTCTGTAAAAAGCAATCTTCCCCTTTTCGCTTGCTGCTCTAATTTCCGGCATTACTTCTTGCATATGAGCAATCTGCGAGAGGGTGAGGTCATCTCCAAGAAAGATGTGAGTCTTCTTTAGAGTCGGTCTCTGCTTCACGAAATCCTTCTTCGCTTCCATGGAAGAGAAGCGGAGAATGAGTGCCCTTTCCTTCGAGGTTTCTCCGTTGCTCCCGCTTTTCTTTGTGCCCACTCTCCAGGCCCTCGTATGCGTCTGCTCGTTGACCCCCACCAGAGTCATGAGTTCTTTCACCTCTTCCTCCACATTATCTTGGTCTCTGAGGCCACATATCCTTACGTGTAAGGCCGGCACACGTCTCCTTTGCTCCTCTTCTAGTGTCAAGTTGATGATGGTTGGTGTGGGGGTGGGGGTTATTTCCTTGCCTTTCCCTTTCTTGAAAATCTCAATCCATTTTTCGGCCTTTTCTGCTTTTTGTTGGGTCTTTGTGATGACATTTACCCACGAGGTCATCATTTCTTTTTGTTGATCCCCACCTTCTTTGATGGCTCGCACTTGCTCCTTAATCGTGTTAAGCTCTTCAATTACTGAGGGTTGAAGCTCTCTCTTTTCGAGGACATTTTACGATCCCACCTCTACAAGCTCTTTCTTGAGTAGTGCGATTTTCTCATCTTGAGCCTTCACGCGATCCTCGAGTGTATGTATCGTGCTTTCCTGTGCTGCCACGCGTGCGTTGAGTATGTTGATAGTACCTAGGAGGTGGCGGTTGATCATGTTGATGGACTCGCTCAGTTCTTCTTTGCATTTTTGGATGGCATCCTCCACCGGGTCTGTTAACCCTCACGGCTCACGGACACCCTATCACCTACGACGGACGTTGTATTATTTACTTGGTAGAGTCAGGTACCGGGCTTGTCGGTCCAATAGGAAAAAAGGGTAAGAGTGATCGCCGATGAGAGGTGCACTCTAACTGAAACATTCAAGGGATTAGTTGGCTAAGCATGGGCGCCCAAGTGTGAATAGGGCGAGCTCATATAAAAGTCAACTAAACCTAAAATTCACTCCTTCTCTCATTTGTGCAATTGAAGAGTACTCTTGCTCCATCTCCATCTCCATCTCCTTCTTCTTCATCTCCTTGTGTGTGTGTGTGTATGAGAGAGAGAGAGAGAGAGAGAGAGAGAGAGAGAGAGAGAGAGGGTGTGCGATCGAGCATTGCAGCGGCACGACGGCGGCAAGGCGGTTGAGCGCGGCGTAGCGGCGTCTCCCTCTTCTTCGTGGTGAGGAATCCTCCACGACAGGAAGCGTAGAGCAGTGAGTGACACACCAACGCCATCTTTGAGCTTACTAGTTTAGGCTTGTTGTGTGCTTGGAGCCATTTGTGGCTGGCACACAATGTACTGGCACATAGTGTATCGGTTAGTTCCTTGCATTGACACGTACGACATACGCGCACATTTTTGGCGCCGCTGCCGGGGAATGCCATACACTAAGCTTGAATGGCACTCTGTGCTTCTTTTATGGTGCAATTTCAATTGTAGGAAAGGTAAGGAAGGAGGGTGTGTGTGTTGAGAAAAAGAAATTGTGTTACTATTATGTATTTTTTTTGTTAATGGAGGTTTCAAAGGTACTGTGTTTTTTTCTCTGTGTAAGGTGTTAGTATTAAGGTGGTTAGTTATGTGTAATGTAATGTACAGTAAGTAGGAAGTAGATCTGTGAGAGCTAATAGAGTGTGTTAGTGTGTAACAGTAGGTGTATTAGTTAGAAGTGGGTAGGTAGAGTGTGTGTGTGCTCTCACGCAGGCCGCAGCGACCTTATCCTTAAAAAAATTAAAAAAAAAAATATATATATATATATTTTTTTTAAAAGATAGGACCGGGATCGGGAATATCTCCCAGACCCAAGCCCAAGCTCACGCTCAGGCTTAGGCATCTATCGCCTTTTAAAATTACGAATTTTAGCTTTACATGTAGCTAAAAATCGATTTTTTGAGGACCAACGGAGCTTGAGGTGACCGAACGTTGTGCTGTAAAGCACACCGCGACCCTCTGAGTGATACACTCGTTTTGAGCTATCACACACTTTAATAAAAAAGCCGATCATTCAAAAATATTAAAAACGTAAACAACACGAGTGAAAACGGACGCTTAAAAAAGTAAGCGGTTAACCTTCGAGGTTATTCGCCGACGCTTGTAGAGTGCCAAAGGCACATGCATCTACGCTCTGGTCGTGTGCTAGAGACGGAGTAACTAGAGAGAATTTCGACTTACGCGAGTTCTCAATATCCACCTACTTTAGGTTCCGGGTCCTCGGCGGGGACCCAAGGTAGTACAAACCAAGACCCGAACATAGCGGCTAGTGACTCTTCCTCTGACTACGACGTCATGGAGGGTTTCCCAATGCCTAATCCCGATAGCTCAAGCCAAGACATACATGCCATGGGTCCACGGTCCGGGCCGAGCGTGCTTAGCCGCTTGAAGGAAACTTTAGTAGAGCCACTCGCTCCGAACATGAAGCTAATGATGTAAATGAGGAGGATGGGGAAGTAAATTCTCCATTCATGACCAACGTAGAGCCTATGCCCTTAGAGAATGTGCACGTGAATACTTCATTCACTGCACCTCCTGACTCTTCAGAGTTATTTCCCTCCGAGGTCATATTACCCGATGGTAGAAGCCTTGCCGAAGTGCAAGAGGTTGAGCGATATATCCTTGCAGCAAGGGAAAAGGAAATTGAGAGCTTACGCAAGGCAGAGCAACGAAGAGAGTTAACATCGAAAGGGCCTATGTCAATATCTTTGCTAGGAGAGCAATCGAGTGCTCCTGATTTAGCAACCTCTAAGGGCCAACCCTAGCACCTCAATCCTAGATAGAGTGTTCTTAAATGAGAACTGGGAGTACGAACTACAAACAGAAACTCTGACTGACCTATACACAGGTCACACCTATCAAGTGGGTTGGTTAGATGTTCTACAATCCACAATGGGTGCTACTAGTGCGGAGGATCAACAACAAAGAGTTTGTGAGGTCATCCATAGGGTCATTGAGTTAGAGAGACAGAACAAGGGGATCAACATGCCTTCAACGGGTCTCATGAGATTCTTGGATACAGAAAAGGCTAAACAACCGACCTTATCGCAAATGGAGACTCCCTCGGTAAGTCTGATGGATCCTCCATACGTTGTTTCGCCAGGGGTCTCAGTGCAATCTTAGCCCACAAGTGATAGCTTTACCTTTCCAAGTCTAGCTCATCTTTTTCTTGATGACACCACGACTACCATGCCTACCCCAATGATGGGCATGCCCCGAAACACGCCATGGACCTCATTTGTTAGTAAAGCACCGCTACATGGTAGCTCAATGCTTGCAACGGTACCTACAAGTGTGTACCAATCGTATACACCCATGGGTCCTCGTACTCATGTAGTCCCTACTCCTCACATTGTTTCAACTACCTATGCTCCACAACCACAACACCCAAGCTTCTATTTCCATGGGACTATACCGGCTAGCATTAGCATGTCACATCCGACGTCTGCTATACCTAGGGCCACCTATATGAACTATGAACCACCACATGGCACAACATCGTACCCCACGTGGAACCCAAGGGCTTCCTATACGCCAAGCCCAATGCCAATACCTACTCCACATGTAGTCTCTGGAGCGCCTTCACCCACGGTGCTTGCTCACTTAGGTGACTTGGCAACATTTGCTCAAGCTATTATCTATTGCTGAGAATATGTGTAACACGCCTGATAGAGAGCCTAGAAGTAAGGCAGTACAAATAGCCAAGCTCACACAAAAATTTAGTGGAGATGGGGATGTGAGAAAGCATATCGAAGTGTTTGAACAAATATGCGATTCTCTAGGAGAATACAATGACCTGCATAAGAGCAATACTTTAAGTTTAACCTTAAGTGGAAAGGCTGGGGATTGGTATAGAATCCTAAGGGTGGAAGAAAAAACGATTTACCCTACTCTTAGGAGACTGTTCTTGAAAGAATACATACGAGAGGGAGTACTTTGGGGTATAGCCTCTCAGCTCGAAGAAGCCCAACGAGAGGAAGGAGAGTCAGTGAGAGACTTTATTAGTCGCTTGAAGCATTTGAATTCTCGTTGTAATCCAAATGAGCGCTTCAATAATAAACCATTGCTCGATAGATTCATTTGGGGATTACGACATGAGAATATCTACAATGGCCTAGTCATTAGAGGTATCACCACTTGGGAAGCAGTCACCACCAATGCGATCCAATTGGAGGATAATTTAATGATTCAAGGAGAAAGAGTGTCTGTTGAGCCTAAATCTATTAGCTCGCAAGCCTCAGGGCATCAGCCAATGACCCTAAAGCCTATCGCTAAGGAGCCAAAGATATCTGAGATGACTTTAGCAGATCTCACCAAGGCTATTCAAAAGAGTTTTAGAGACAATCGTGCTCCACAAAACAATCATATGTATCCAAGAAGGGAGCAACAATGGTGCTCAGTATGCTATGGACCGCATAGTACCAGTGAATGCCCTACTTTTAGAGTAAAATTCAATGGGAATTGCAATGCTTGTGGAAGGTATGGTCATCAAGCTAAGGATTGCATAGTATTTAAGCGCGTGATGGCCAATAGACCAACCTTAGCATGGACAGACACACCTCGAGTGCCTGCATTGATGCTGGCCCCACCACTTGAACAAACAGCACAACACATGGTCCCTAGGGCCCAAAATGTTGTTCAAACAACACCCTTACCACCTCCAGTGCTAGGACCGTAACCACCACATCCGAGAATCACTTCAGTGAATCAAGTGGATTGTGAGTCATCTATTGCTTGTTTGGAAGGCTGTGAGAAAGATATAGATCCTAATATTGCAGATGGATGTGCTTGAAGAAAGTCCACAATACTACATGGAGGACTATTGGGGATAAGTCAAACCTGTATATCAAGTAGCTCCTCTTGCGGCAAGAGGCCAAAATATCAATTACACTGCTAAGAGACCACCTCTTCAATGCTATGAGTGTGGAGGCCCACATCGTGTAGCCGAGTGTCCTATCAGGCTACAAAAGAATGCCACACTAATGCAAATCAATCAAGCGAGCATGTCTACAATGCCAATACTCATGTGTAATCGATGTAGCATAGATCATTTGATTGCCCAATGTCCAAATAATCAAAATGCACCGAAGATCACGCCATTAAACTTGATTGAAGTTGCCGAGGAGCCATCACAAAGTACACGTGTGGTACCAGTAAACGTACTCACACGATCGATGCTCCAAAAACAAAATTATATTCTTGAGGAAAGAGAGACGGCATCAATTGCCCAATCTCAGAAAAAGAAGAAAACACGAAGGAAGAGATTGCAAAGAGCAGTGAAGTCAGACCCCAATTCAAAGACCAACATAGGGACTGGTGACGACCCGTATATATGAACGACGCTGAAAAGGATTCTGATTCAGGACAAACCATGGAGACCAAAACGACCACTAAGATAGAAACCAACAAGGAAGATCTTCATGAGCCAGGATCCAAGAAGAAGATAGGAACTTACCCAAACCCTACAGAGGAGATTGAGCGAGTCAAGCAATTAAAGAGTTTGGTAGAAGATACCCAAAGGCATCTAGAACCAACACCTAGGAAGATCCAGATTACAGACACCGTGTTCCCTACGCAACAACAACCTCACCAAGTCCATAGACCCTTAGCCATACTCAACTCAATAGCTTCCGAGGACGGAATCTACATCAGGAAGGGGGGCATGTTATGTTGAGGTAAGCCCAACTTGTGGTGACAAAGTGGTGTCTATCTATGAGGCTTGCATAAATTGGTTAGACCGGAGGTCCCTAACACCTTAAGGTTTTGGGGTCTGGATGGCTATACCAATTTTTGGAACGTCACAGTTAAGCGCATATGCGCGGGAACAGTACTGGGATGGGTGACCTCCCGGGAAGTTGTTGCCCTCATGACCTACAACTGGTATCAGAGCCATGGTTCAAAGTCCAACCTCTGAGTCCGTGGAACAGGACATGTTGATGTTGACTTCAACCTCTGAGCTAGCTCCCGGCCACGTTGAAGCTCTCAACCTCTGAGCCTAGAAAAAGGCGGAACACGTTGGTACTCAAGGGGACGGGAAAGTCCCAAGTTTGGCTTAAGGGGGCGATTGTTGGGGTAAGCCCAACTTGTGGTGACAAAGTGGTGTCTATCTATGAGGCTTGCATAAATTGGTTAGACCGGAGGTCCCTAACACCTTAAGGTTTTGGGGTCTGGATGGCTAGACCAATTTGTGGAACGTCACAGTTAAGCGCATATGCGCGGGAACAGTATTGGGATGGGTGATCTCCCGGGAAGTTGTTGCCCTCATGACCTACAACTTACATGTTGGGGTATAGGCGTCTGTGCCTTGCCCGGCCGCCCAGAGTTTGGGCGCCCACTGACTTGT
The DNA here is from genome assembly GCF_014529385.1 of Adiantum capillus-veneris. Taxonomy (NCBI): domain Eukaryota; kingdom Viridiplantae; phylum Streptophyta; class Polypodiopsida; order Polypodiales; family Pteridaceae; genus Adiantum; species Adiantum capillus-veneris. The sequence continues at coordinate 126,393,843 of NC_140958.1, forward strand.
ATACCTTATACATAGCATAAGTGTATAGGGGGCTGCTCACTCTTTGGAGTCTCCCCACCCACATCGTGTCTGTCTCCTTCTCTCTCTCTCACTCTCCGTCTGTGGTGCTCCCCGATCCCCTTCAATTGGTATCAGAGCTATGGTGACCGTGGAGAGCACGACGGCTTTGAGAGCTTCGAGGCGATAGCTCGCTCGCTCTCGACGGTGGAGTTCGGTCGTGGAGTTTCACGGAGAGCGATTTTAGCTTGAGGAGCATTGTCTTTGGAGCTTAGGAGCTTGGTGTGGTCAAGCTTGGTCGAGGAGGCGGTTGCAGCTTCCTTGGTGAGAGGAGCTTTTGAGCTTAGTGGAGCTCGTTAGAGAAGTGCTCGGCGGAGGAGAGCTTGACATTCGAGTGCTTGGATGCTGTTGTGGCAGAGCTCTTGTGTTGGAGCTTGCATTGAGAGGACATTGCATCACGCAGAGTGGAGCAGGAGCAGGTTCAAGACTGTGTGCAGCTCGTTTTTGCCATTTTCGGGCTCTAAAACGCAGTTTTTTGCGTAGCTCCGTCATACAGAGTCAGATCTACATGATCCAGGAGTCTAGGTCAGGGTTTTGGCACGCTCCGGACGCGATGGTGATGTCTATTTGTTGAAATTATGCTTTGAATTACAGCAGGTACAGCAGCAAGTTTATTTGTGCACTCTCGGGTCCCAAAAACACTGTTTTTGGCATAGCTTTCACACCCGGACTCGGATACATATGATCCAGGAGTCTACCTTGGGGTTTTGGCACGCTCCGGACGCGCTCTTCATATCAGAATTTTAAAATTCTGAACGCTGAATTTTCTGCAGCAGCAGTTGTTTATTGTGTGTCGAGGATTCCACACATGGTTTGCTCTCAGATGTGAGAGTGATATTTGCTGCAAGTTTCCTCACAGGTGGGAGGATACGATGTATGCCTTATGTGGTTTGATGCTCAGGGAGACTAATGTGATTGCATTTTGAGCTCGGCAATGTATGCCTCGAGCATGTTTTTTGGCAATCACAGGTAGAGCAGATATTTGTGTACTAGATTTGCAGGTGTTTGCAATGATGTATGCAAAGTGTGGAGATTGGTGCATGCATTTGGAGTGCGGTTTGATGCGCTTTGGTTGCTCATGGTTTTGAGCGTGCAGTCAATTTGGTTACTAGTTTTGTGGCCGTTTTACTGACGAAACTCTGGCGAAATTTTCCCAGGAGTTTTATGCGTATCATTTATGCGATCTAGGTAGAGATTGCGGGTTGCACTCAGCATTTGCGTGCGGTGTTCTCTGCAGGTGGGAGACTTGTGCGTATGTATGCATCGATACCGCACAGTGTGGGCTTGGTGATTAGCTCACAGATTGCAGTGTGATACTAGAGCATGTGAGGCTTGTATTGAAATTGCGGGAGCTCTATTTTGGAGTGTGTCTCACAGGTTTTACATTGTGTTTCTGGCCATATTGGTAGACAGTTTCCAGGTGTTGTTGGTGAGGTGGTTTTTCTTTCTAGTTTGCTACATTGTGCTCATGGCAGAGACAGGTGATCGATCAGATTGTGACCTCTCACAGATGCGCATGTTTGATGGGTCAGACTTTGCGGCATGGAGAGAGTGTATGCTTGACGCATTGACACAGCGAGGGTTGCATCGACCATTGAGTGGTGATGTAGGTAGACCTTCAAACATGTCTGACGATCAGTGGCAGGAGCTAGAGGAGATGGCACTATCTACGCTCTCTTTGCACCTTGCGGAATCTGTATATGCTTTTGTTATGTATGAGACTACTTCGAGAGCACTTTGGCGCAGATTACATGATATGTATGATAGATCTGAGTCATCACGGACTCGTGTGAGACATGTACATTCACGAGCACGCCGACAGGTAACATGTTGGTATTGTGGTCATTCTGGACACGTTAGACAGCGCTGTTTTCGTCGTATGCGACATCGTAGGAGACATGGCAGTCTCAGAGATGTATGTAGTGATGCCATGGACTCAGTTGCTTTGACAGTTGAGGCACATGTAGTGTCGGAGTATACTAGTGACGGGGATGTCACTTTTACCTCGAGCTATGCACGAGATGCTATACATGTGGATAGTGCACTCCCTTCGCAGTGGTTGCTAGACGCAGATGCTATGTTTCATGTCACGCCGCATCGTGCATGGTTTTGTAGCTATTCTAGCGGGATGCTTGGCAGTGTACGTTTGACCGATGGATCGGTGCATGCGATAGCAAGTGCAGGAGATGTGAGACTGTCATTACCGAGTGGTGCATCTTACTTGTTACGACATGTGCGCTATGTACCAGATTTGACAGTGAGTTTGATCTCGATTGGTCAGCTTAGAGATTGTGGATGTCAGATTTCGCTACGAGAGCGAGATTTTGTGATGCATTTGGGTTCGCTAGTGATTGCAAGAGGTGCCGGGAGTGGTACAGGTTACCCATTGCATATGGATCATGGGAGAGACGGTGTTGTCTCTGTGATCATGCATTCAGGTAGAGAGCGAGAGAGCAGGCGAGTCTCTTTTGCTTGTGGGTTGCAGGATGCTTTGCATAGAGTGCAGAGTAGTGAGCTCGTTGTGCACACAGTTGGGGCACGACTTGAGCAGTCACACAGAGAGGTGACAGAGTCAGACATGCATGCTTTGCTAGTGACTGAGCAAAGCAGAGAGTCAGTTGTGCGAGATACTTCTATGCAGGATAGACAGGTAGAGCGGTCTTGCTCTAGTGAGTCACGACAGGAGGACGTTGTGCAAGAGTCTATGCATACGGAGTTAGAGCATGAGAGCTCTAGTGAGTCACAGCAGATTGAGTGGTCATGTTTGCAGTGGATGATTGCAGAGGAGGCTGAGATGTCAGCGATTATGCAGTCATTCCTTTCTATGCTCAACAGTGAGCATGGGGATATAGTTGTGCAGGATATGTCTTCCAGCAGACACCTAGAGCAGCTGGTTTGCTCTGAGGTTGCACGACAGGTTGATGCGTCTTTTGCGGACAGTCAGGAGATGCATGTGGCTGACACGCCTTGTCAGTCAGAGATGCCTATTGCCAGGGACATATATGTTGATGCATGCTCCGTAGAGCTAGCAGGGCCCGCTAGCATTGCATCGGCATTCGGTGGTCTCATGTATGAGATGCTGATCTTGAGACCGGATATCGCAGCTGCAGTGGGAGCATATGTAGTTGGGATTGTCAGTCGTTTGTTGACTGATGATGGCATAGTGCACGAGGGAGATATGCAGGTATTGCGTACATACTTGCAGTACGTGTGCGGTACGTCTGGTGGTGTATGGACTTACACGGGAGCAGGACAGCCGGATACACACGATCACAGCCAGCCAGTGGGCATCGGTTGAGAGCGGTTTTCTCTCACCTTTTGTAGTCTTTAGACTAGGTTCCCTTGCTTAAAGGCACAGTCGCCTTTAAGTGGGAGGTTGTTGGGGTATAGGCGTCTGTGCCTTGCCCGGCCGCCCAGAGTTTGGGCGCCCACTGACTTGTATACCTTATACATAGCATAAGTGTATAGGGGGCTGCTCACTCTTTGGAGTCTCCCCACCCACATCGTGTCTGTCTCCTTCTCTCTCTCTCACTCTCCGTCTGTGGTGCTCCCCGATCCCCTTCATGTTAACCCTCACGGCTCACGGACACCCTATCACCTACGACGGACGTTGTATTATTTACTTGGTAGAGTCAGGTACCGGGCTTGTCGGTCCAATAGGAAAAGGGTAAGAGTGATCGTCGATGAAAGGCGCACTCTAACTGGAACATTCAAGGGATTAGTTGGCTAAGCATGGACGCCCAAGTGTGAATGGGGCGGGCGAGCTCATATAAAAGTCAACTAAACCTAAAATTCACTCATTCTCTCATTTGTGCAATTGAAGAGTGCTCTTGCTCCATCTCCATCTCCTTCTTCTTCATCTCCTTGTGTGTGTGTGTATGCGAGAGAGAGAGAGAGAGAGAGAGAGAGAGAGAGAGAGAGAGAGAGAGAGTGTGCGATCGTCGATCGAGCATTGCGGCGGCACGACGGCGGCGAGGCAGTTGAGCGCGGCGTAGCGGCGTCTCTCTCTTCTTCGCGGCGAGGAATCCTCCACGACAGGAAGCATAGAGCGGTGAGTGACACACCAACGCCATCTTTGAGCTTACTAGTTTAGGCTTGTTGTGTGCTTGGAGCCATTTGTGGCTCGCACACAGTGTATCGGCAAGTTCCTTGCATTGACACGTGCGACATACGCGCACAAGGTCATCTTTGCTATTCTGCTTCCTCATGGTCGGAAGGCCGCCACAGGAGAGGGAGAGGGATTTTTTATTTTTTTTCTCTCTCTACGCTTCTCACCTCTCTCTCTCTCTCTATGCTTGAAAAATCAAATTTTCTCTCTTTCTCTCTCTATGCTTTTCTGCTTCTCTCTCTACGCTTGTTTCTTTCCCTCCATTCTCTCTCTACGCTTGGACAGCAAGGGGCTGCGAGAGAGAGAGAGAGAGAGAGAGAGAGAGAGAGAGAGAGAGAGAGAGAGAGAGTCATTTTTCTCTACAAACTTCTACTTTTGAGTATAGCTTGTTTGCAGGAATGTTTTCAGATGACTGACCGTCTGTTTGGTGCATTGTTACATATTAGGTCCAGTTTTGCCATGAGATAGCCAGTGAATGTGAAAATGCATCTGCTCATGTTGTTAATGAAAAGCTTGACAAATTGGGAAGTGTGTTGGAAAGGTTGGATCCTGGTGAAGCAATTGTGGTGGCGAGCGCTTTCTCTCACATGCTGAATTTGACAAACCTTGCTGAGGAGGTTCAAATTGCTTTTAGGAGGAGGGTTAAGTTGAAGAAGAGAGAATTTGGGGATGAAAACTCTGCGATTACAGAGTCAGATTTGGAAGAAACTTTCAGAAGGCTGGTCAGTGACCTGCAAAAAACACCAACAGAAATCTTTGAAGCTTTGAAGAATCAAACCGTTGACCTTGTTCTCACTGCTCATCCAACGCAATCCGTACGAAGATCTTTACTTCAGAAGCATGGCCGGTAAACACACTTTATTGCCTTTGAAATTCGTTTTGATGATAACTCGTGTGTTCCTGCAAAGTGTCGTTGATAAATTCACACCCCTTTTTTCAGGGCTTGCCGACAGATCGAGTCTTCATGCTTACTTCCTTAGGATATAGACCGGGCAATCTACAGATGATACCAAATGGAGTTCACCAATTGAACTTCTATCGATGAGAGATAGTTTTCACTACGATGTGGAGCATCACGCTTTGGATCATGTGGAAGGCTTGATGTGCTCACATTCTGGGCGCATAGTCCTCTGCTACATCGAGTGTTTTGACAGCCATTTGGATACTCTTTGTAGTGTGTGGGATACTTCAGCCGGCTCCTCCAGGGCAGCGGAGCAGTGTGGATGTGCCTTTCTTCACACATGGGCGAGATCATTAGTTCTTTTCAATCGGCATAATGCCCACATCACATGGCACTATGCACCTCCCCAATGGCTCATTTTACACTCATCATACAGACCACCTTGACGTGTACAAAGCCTATACTTTGTTATCTCGCTTTTGTACTTCCGTTGGGTGACAGGCCATTGAGCAGAGAGAGAGAGAGAGAGAGAGAGAGAGAGAGAGAGAGAGAGAGAGAGAGAGAGAGAGAGATGAAATGAAACGAAATGTTATATTAAACGTCTTCAAAAGGCCAAAATGATCTATGAGACCAAACTGGTACAATACGTGGGCGTCTAGCTCTCCCAAGCTCAATGGCTTTGTCAGCCAATATATTTTTGGTATAGGTGGACTTTGAAGCCTACTGTGGAGCTTGCTCATCTGACTGCTGAGTCTTTGCTCTAAAGAAGTCAGTGATTCCCTCTATGAATGTCTCCCACGGTCTAATCTCCTCAAGTGACTCTCCCTGTGTCTGCGCAACTCTAGCAAAAACAACCCCAGGCATCTTGATCCTGATATCTCATGACTCTAGCCAGTGGTCCAAAGCCCTGTCTGAATAGACAGTGAAAGCGGCCTCGTATCTCATAGTACACTGGACAATGACATATGTGATGTAACTCTACCTCTAGCTCTATATGACACAACTGGTAAATCCTGACCTCTGCTGGTACTCTCCTTATCTCTCAATCTCAATCTCTAGCTGGTGCGATGATGTGCGCATCTGACCAATAGCACATCGTATCCCATGGGCTAGATGAGTGTCCATATAGGCAGGTTTGAACATATATCCATCCTCTGTGAGCTGGAGAAAATGCTCTTTATAGAAAGCCATCTTCATGCCAAGCTCTCGTGTCGGCTCTGTCCATGTCCTCCTCGGGAAATCATAGAGACTAGAGGCCTCTCCATGCGTCTCCATCTATTGGTATTGCCCGCTCAGCTATGATGGTCTACTAATGGTCCCCATATCTACACCCCATAAAGCATAGTTGAAGTAACCAATGTGTCAAATAGCCAGAGGTTTGTTCGAGGTTCTTGAAACTGAATATGCGAACACATCCTCTCTATCCTCCCCATAGCTACATTTTCTCTCGTTAGTCCGGTCTGTGTTGCTCTCCTCAAGGAGAACATTGGACCACTAAAGACTACTTCTAGGTAAGTGTATGCGTCTGTATACTCAACCGTCTGCCGACCATATGTGAAGGTCGGTGCAGATCGCCTGACCCACTGTGCTGTGGTGTTGAACACGATAACTTTGGTCTTGCCAAGGTTCACCGACAAGCCGCTATCACTGGCAAATGTGTGCAATGCATCCAAGTGTTGTTGCATCCCCTTGGGCGAATCTGAGATCAACACAGTATCTCCTGCATACAATAGTAATGAAATCCATGTCCTTGCCAATTGTGCTCCTCAAAAAGAGAGAGAGAAATGAAATGAAATGTTATATTAACGTCTTCAGAAGGCCATAATGACCTATGAGACCAGAAAGTTACAATGTGGTGGATCTGATACAAAGTCAGAGTAACAAAAATGACAAAATAAAATGACAGAATCAAATGCTATGGAATCTGAAACAGCTAGGTGTGATCTAAGCAGATAGGTGGGATAGCTAAATCACAGATCACAAAAGATCCAGCTAGGTGGAATAGCTAAATCACAGATCACAAAAGATCCAGCATCGGTCACTGGCGGATCTCATCAATCTCCTCCATGGTCAATAGCTTGACCGGGCGTCGTGCATGCTGGGCCAAAGTGATCCGAATCCTCTGATGCAACCTCCGTCGATGCTGTGTAGTCCTCCGCAATCGTGGGCGACTCGATCTCCCTAGCTCGGTGGCTCGGTCGATCAGTGTGCCTCCAGTGTGAGGCAACGAGCTCTCTTGTGGTAGTAGCTCCTCTGGGTGTCCAGTGTCTGCTCTAAAGAAGTCTGTGATCCGCCTCTGAGACTGGTTGACCTCTCCTCTCATCAAGCTCTCTCTGTGTCTGCGCAACTCGAGAAAAAATAGACCCAAGCATCTCTGATCCTCGTACCGCATGACTCTAGAGAGTGGTCCGAAGCCCTCTCTGAACAAGCAGTGGAAGTGGCCGCGTATCTCGTAGTAGACGGGGCAGTGGCATGTGTAGTGCAACTCTGTCTCAGGCTCCAGGTCACATAAGAGACATGTCCTGGCCTCTGTTGGTACTCTGCTGTATCTCCCAGTCTCGATCCGCAGCTGGTGTGAAGATGTGCGTATCTGGCCAATAGCACATTGTATCCCATGAGACAAGTGGGTGTCCATGTATCTAGGTCTCGTCACAAAACCGTCCTCCGTAAGCTGGAGAAGATGCTCTCTGTAGAAAGCCATCTTCGTGCCCAGCTACTGTGCTGGCTGTATCCATGTCCTCCTGATGTCTAGCTGAGTCAGGTCCTGGCGGATGAGCCTGGTAATCTCGGACTGTGTGAGAGTCAGAGAGGGTGCATCCAGTGAGTACTGGAAGGGTGGCAGTCTGTCTATGCTGAACCCATGCGCTTGAAACCATGATGTCATCTCCCCATACCAACATGCTGTATCTCCCTGCATGGCTAACTGTCGAGAGGACTCAAGTGCAAGGCGAGCATATCTGTTTCTGGGAAGTTCCCAGATGCGGTGTATGAAGGAGACGGATATGGTGAGCGCCTCAACAACTAGTGGGGGGCCAGCTAGCTCTGCTCGTATAATGGCACACGGTACTGAAGCCTTGGCTCTAATGAGCCGTGAGATCATAGAGACTAGTGGCTTCTCCATGTCCCCCCATCCATCAGTGCGACTTGTCCTCCCATGATGGTCCAATGAAGGTCCCCAAATCTCAGCTCCATAGAGCAATGCAGAAGCCACCAGGGTGTCAAAGAGCCAGAGCTTCGTTCGAGGCTCCTGAAACTGAACATGTGAACACATCCTCTCCAATCTACCCAATGTTGCATGGGCTCCAGTCAATCTAGTCTCTGTTGCTCTTCTCAATGTAAATGCTGGTCCACTAAAAACCACTCCAAGGTAGGTGTAAGCATTTGTTTACTCCACCGTCTCCTGGCCGTATGTGAATGTGGGTGCTAACCTCCTGATCCACTGTGGGGTCGTATTAAATACCATGACCTTGGTTTTACCAAGGTTGACAGACAAACCACTTTCATGGGCAAAGCTATGCAAAGCATCCAAGTGACGTTGCATCCCCGAAATCCCCTAGAATGATGATGTCACCATCTCTAGAGAACTCCCAGATGTCATCATCCAAAATAGAAAAGGGGGACTGTCCTCTGGGTGGTGCATACACTGACGTACTCGGGGGAAAGTAGCAAATAGCAATGTAAAGATATCTGCCTGTCTCTGCTCTCAATCTCACCCACATGTACCTAGCTTGCTCATCCCTGCGAGCTATGTGTATCAATGGCTGCAACTCCTCCCTAAATAACACTGCCACTCCACCTGAGCCCTACCCTCTGTGCTCTGATTGTGTCTCCTGTCTACATGCGGTCTCCCATCTGTACCCACTAATGTGAGGCATAGACTGCCCAGGGGCCTGATGTGTCTCAGAGCAGAAGATGATATCTCTCCCACTAAAACTTTCCTCAAAAGCACCCACATCTAGACGCATAGATCCATTACAATTCTAGGTAGCAACTTTGAGTGTGGTCCCATAGGTCTCACACCGTCATGTGGAGCGTGGCTCCAATATCACCACTCTTCCATCTCGGTAAAAAGCAATCTTACCTTTTTCCCTTGCCGCTCTAATCTCTGGCATTACCTCTTGCATATGAGCTATCTGTGAGAGGGTAAGGTCATCCCCGAGGAAGATGCCCGTTTTCTTAAGAGTTGGTCTCTTCTTCAAAAAGTCCTTCTTCGCTTCCATGGAGGGAAAACGAAGGATGAGTGCTCTTTCTTTCGAGGTTTCCCCCTTGCTCCCATTTTTCTTGTTGCCCACTCTCCAAGCTCGAGTGCATCGGCTCATGAATCCCCATCAAAGCCGTGAGTTCTTTTACCTCTTCGTCCACATTTGAAATCTGCTGTGACGATTGCTCCTCTGGTGTAAAGAAATCTTTAATCTGCATTTGAGACTCTCCTAATGTCCTAAGCAAGATCTCTCTATATTTGTGCAGCTCGAGTAAAAACAATCCGAGACATCTCTGGTCCTCGTATCTCATGACTCTAGAAAGTGGTCCAAAACCCTCTTTGAACAGACAATGGAAGCGTCCTTGTATCTCATAGTACACCCAGCACCGTGCAATGACATGTGTAGTGTAGCTCTGTCTTTGGCTCTATACGACGTAAGTGACATATCCTAGACTCTGCTAGTACACTTTGAAATCTACCAGTCTCAATCTGAATGTGATGCGAGGATGTGCATATTTGGCCAATAGCACACCATATCCCATGAGATAAGTGTGTATCCATGTATCCGGGCCTAGTCACAAAGCCGTCCTCCGTGAGTTGGAGAAGATGCTCTCTATAGAAAGCCATCTTCGTACCCCATAGCTGAATCAGATCCTAACGTATGAGTCTAGTGATCTCTGTTGATGTGAGAGCTAGGGAGGGTGCATCCAAGGAGTACCGGAACGGAGGCAATCTATCCATGCTGAAACCATGTAAGTGAAACCATGATGTCATCTACCCATACTAGCATGTTGTATCACCCTGCAGCGCTAGCTATCGGGATGACTTTAGGGCCAGCCGAGCACATCTGTCTCTGGGCCCATAAACTGTGCATTAGGGATACTGATCTAGTAAGTGCCTCGACCACCCACGGGGGGGGGGGGGGGGGGGGGGGGGGGGGGGGGGGGGGGGGGCGCAGCTAGCTCGGCTCGAATAATCTCATGTGGCAATGAGGCCTTAGCCTGAATCATCCGAGAAATCATAGAGACTAAAGACCTCTCCATACATCTCCATCCATCAGTGCTACCAGATCTGCCATGGTGGTCCATTGAGGGTCCCCATATTTGAACTCCATAAAGCATAGCTGAAGCCACTAGAGTGTCAAAAAGCCAGAGATTTGTTTGAGGTTCCTGAGACTGAACTTGCGCACACATCCTCTCCAATCCTCCCAAGGCTGCATAAGCTCTTGTCAGTCTAGTCTCTGTTGCTCTCCTCAATGAAAACACCGGTCCACTGAAGTATACCCCAAGATATGTGTATGCATCTGTATACTCCACCGTCTCCTGGCCATATGTAAATGTGGGTGTTGACCTCCTGACCCACTGTGGTGTGGTGTCACACCATAACCTTGGTTTTCCCAAGGTTAATAGAGTCTAGACAACCCACCATCATGAGCAAACGTGTACAAAGCATCTAAGTGACGTTGCATCCCCTCTGGAGAGTCACAAATCAACACGACATCATCAGCATATAACAATAGTGGGATCCATGTCCGTGCCAACTGTGCTCCTCTAGCACCATCCCTCTCAATGTAGTCAGAAACCTCATCCACATACATACCAAATAGTGTAGGAGATAGCGTGCAACCCTGCTTCACCCCGATAGTGGAGTGAACCAAATTAGAAATCCCCGTACATGCCCTACTATTGACCTGTATAGAGCCACGATCCCCCAAATCAACTCTGTGTGTACCTGCTGTCTTCTCATCGGTCTAGCTCTGGGCACTGTATCTAAGGCTTCGTGGAAATCCACAAAGCTACAATAGAGCCGTCTCCCATGTGATCTCCCCTCCTCAATAATGGCTGTGAGTGTCAAGAGTAGAGACCTCTCCTAAAACCTGCCTGTCCTGCTGCCCGTACCCCCTCTCTCTCTGTCCATCTACTCAACTGCTACTCAAGGATGGATGCGTACAACCTTGCCAATGTGTGTCCAATCATGATAATGCGGTAGTTCCCAGGCTCCCTAGGGTCCCCTCACTTGAAGGTAGGTACGATATTAGACAAACTCCAAGCATCAGGTAGGCCCTCACACATGGGCGGTTGAACATCACTGCTAGAAGCTCTGCAAGCAAGTCTCTGGCATGTATAAAGTGCTCTCCATCATGATCATATGCTCTGGTCCTCATCCTATCAATGGCCTTCTTTACCATCTCGGCATTAAAGAAACCACATGTGAGTGGGCATGGCTTTGCAAGAGGTGGCTGCCCCGAGACTGTGTACAAGGATGATGCATACTGACTCCAAACCTTGGTAGAAGTGATGGCTGGAGGGGGGGAGTGCCCATGAAAGAGTCGCCATGCCTCGCCCGAGTCCTGGCTCAAAAATAACTGGTGTAAATCCTGCTCTAGTCGATCCAGAGATGCCCGCTTCTTCCGACGCACCAAGCGCCGAGAAGCACTCGGCAATCCGGGACTGCCTATAAGTAATGACTCCCATAAGTACCTCCCTCTGAAGTTGGGGCTCTCGCCTTTCTGCACTCGTCATCATACCAACTGTTCTGGGGTATGCTCTTAGAACGTCATTTCTGCCCAAGCCCAGTGTGTGGGTATGCCTCTGCTGCTGCATCCTGCAGTGTCTTTGTCAAAATATGAGTGAGCTCCTCTAAAGGTCGCGCCGGCTCGTGTGTGCATAGACGTCTGTAGATCCCATCTATGTACACTTAGTCAGTCTCCGATGTAAAAGTATATCGAGTAGGTGCTCCTACCCGTGGCACGTGTGCTGCACTAAACTGGAAGGAGATGGTCATAGTCAAAAGGGCGTGATCCACTTCTACACCAATGGGCCGTGGCCCAACTCTGAAGTCCTCAAAACAGGAGAAAGAACTAAGGCCTTTTTGTTCCCTGTGCTCTATGTTTAGCACGTGAAAGATGAAAGAGCAGAAAGAGTTAATATACTTCACTAAACATCTTAGAAGTATTTTTTCTTTATTGCTTACTAATGCAGCACATGGTGGGCTCATTACAGCATTCGGAATTTCTTAACACAGCTGCATCAAAAGGACAACACTTGAGATGAGAAATATGAAATTAGTGAAGCTCTTCAAAGAGAGGTATAAATTGTCTGCTGTTCATTGAGTTGTTTGTCTATGCTAAAGCCTCCTTATCTAGAAGTAAGACATTACTCCAAGGCTCATCACTCGGTAGGACACACCCAAAGCCACATAAAAGGTCTCAAGGGCCTGCTCACCTCTCTACAAATTGGCCTTGCATTGTGCAAATACAGCCCTATGTCATCTGCAAATTCAGCATCCAAGGGATCCTTGTCTTGAAGAGGCATGTGCAACCCTCTCAAGCCAATCTCTTGTGCCGTGCCACTCAATGCATTGACGAAGTAAAAGGATAGAAAAGGTGGCCTCGTCCAACACATCTACACAATGCAAACCGCAGTCCCCGCCCACCTGCCAAAAGCACTTTACTATGTTCAATGATTTGTAGTGCTACAGTTTGTGCGGATACATAATCCAGGGATTGTACCCTACCCACCAATTACTGTACCATCATGATAGGCCATACACTGGCCAAGTTATATGCCTCTATTCTAGAGCATGAGATAAAAATATGGGTTCAGGGGATGCAGATCGGGACCGACTGGCTTCAAGAGAGGATCTTCACTTTGGATCACATTCTTATTGGGACATTGATAATTGACGAGGGAAAATTTTCAGAGAGATGGATATATTACTGCTTCATGGATTATTATGAAGCTTTAAACAGGGCAAGGCTACTACAGAGGATGTGTGAGACAGTCTTTGCGGGGTTACTATACTGTATAGGAGGGTGATCAGGAGAGAGAACTTCAATGGTTTATTTACACCAGTTCGAGCCACTATAGGTGTGAAACAAGCAAATCCTCTTATCACCTACTCTCTTTGGCTTAGCTAATAATGAGATAGTGATTATATTGATAGAGGAGCACAGTTTAGCAGCATATGTATCCCTCCTTTTTTGTATGCAGATGATATTATGCTGATAGTTGATTTTTTGGAGGGCATGAAGAGACATCTTGAGGCCTTCTACTCATACACACAGGATAGTGATTTTTCGGTCAACCTTGGTAAGACCAGGGTTATGGTGTTTAACATGACTTTCCAATGGAGGACCGTAGCTTTTATATGGTCAAGACATGGTGCAGTACGCTGACACTTATACATATTTTGGGATGCTCTTTGTTCTCTTTCGGAGAGAGTGCAAATGTCAGACTGACAGAGGGGATAGGCTAGGGGGATTGGATAGGATGTGGTCATAGGTGGAGTTTCACAAAAGCCTCGCACAAAGCTGTGGTCATTTGATAATTTAATCACATCTACTATGTCTTTTTGGCATTCATATATGGGCCCTAGCATGGATCATTGCAGCAGACAAGGTCGATGGATGGAGATCCATGGAGAGGCCACTGTGGTCACTATGATATCTAGGATGATCTGGAGCAAAGGCTCTGTACCTCATGCGATTATGGCACTAGTTGGAGACAAGAGGTTGGCAGATACAGTGGAGTGCCTCGAGAGCAGCATATATGCCGGGTTTCTCGACTGGGACCAGAGATTGAGGAGCCTGCTTATTATGAGGTGAGAGGAGGTTTCCATTGCTTACTCCGGAAGGTGTTTGGACCACTTTCCAGAGTCATGGATTATGTAGACCTGAGAGTCTTGAATCTTACTTGCTAGAGATTAACACTCATTGATACACCCTTTAGAGATAGCACACCCATGCATCAAGGGTACAAATGAAAATTTTGTTCACCTCCTAGGTAGACATGCAAGATACTCCCAGGGCTGCCATACAAGGCACACTGGTGGATAGAGCCACCCAGATACAGCGCCTGAGACAACCTAGGATACTGCACTGTAATGAGGCAAATTTAGGATCATTGCAAGAGATTAGACGTGGCCTACTTGCTTCTTTAGTAGGGAGGAGATAGATAATCATACTACAGAATCCTAGGTGATAGCTCATGGGATGACTTCCATCTCCCCCAAACACGAGTTCTATTGCATGAGGAACATGTCCTCCTTTTATTGTACCCTCCCTTTACAGTTTGATTCCTTTTATTTCACGGTAGAGCTCAGCCATGTAGGCTCATGAACCTGATGGCTCTGCACAATTGGACAACAGAGATTGCACAAAACACTTCCCGTCCTTGCCATCCTTTCCATGCGTCAGTTGTTATCAATAGAAGATCATGCCTTTCCTTCTTGCTTGTAGTTAAAATTTGTAATAAATCTACCTCTAAAGCTTGTCATTGTGCCTTATTTACTGCAGATTCATGCTGCATTCCGTACGGATGAGATAAGAAGGTATGCACCTGCTCCCCAAGATGAAATGCGAGCTGGGATGAGCTATATCCATGAAGCGATCTGGAAAGGGCTGCCAAAATTTCTACGTCGTGTGGACACAGCTTTGAAGATGATTAAGATCGATGAGATTCTACCCTATAGTGTTCCCTTAATCCAGTTTTCCTCCTGGATGGGAGGTGACCGCGATGGTATGGCATCCTTGTAAAAAAATTGTGTGTAAAACGACAACAGGGCTTTGATCAATCCTTACTTTGACAGTCGTCTTTCATAGGTAATCCAAGGGTCACCCCAGAAGTAACGTATGACGTGTGTTTGCTAGCAAGGTTGATGGCAGCAAACTTGTACCTTTCGGAGATTGAAGATTTAATGTTTGAGGTCTGTATTGCAGCTGACAAAGACAGGTTATGCATGATTTTTGCACTGATATGCATGATCCAGAAGCCCATATGCACATGCACGCACACATGCATCCATGTGCATCATCCTTGCAAACCAAATGGGGATTGCGCATACCATGATTGTTTGTTGATGGTTGTTGGCAAACTGCAAAACAATTGTCACAGATTCATGTAAACAATC
This sequence comes from Adiantum capillus-veneris, assembly GCF_014529385.1. Taxonomy (NCBI): domain Eukaryota; kingdom Viridiplantae; phylum Streptophyta; class Polypodiopsida; order Polypodiales; family Pteridaceae; genus Adiantum; species Adiantum capillus-veneris. The sequence goes on from NC_140958.1 coordinate 126,409,020, forward strand.
ATGAAATAACTCCACCGCCTCCCCCTCCTTCACCTTCACCTCCACCTCCCGCTCCTCTCTCCCCAGTGGGGCCTTCAGTCTCATCCCCCGACTCATCCCACACTCCTCCTCAGACGCAGGGGACTGGACACACATCTGCAGCGATGCGATCTCTTGGTAGTGCTTTTGCTATGAGTCGCATGGCTCGGAAGAGACGACTCCATCTGAGGCCGCCACTTCTGGTTCAGACCTCTCCTTTTGCAGCAGTCCCTCGGGGTCTGACTAGCTTTGACATTTGCAGATGATGGGGCTTCTTTGATTACAACTTCACACGCTTCCTAGGTGATCCTTCTCCTGACCTGGAGGAGGCTTGCTTTCGAGTCCACGTCCTCTTTCTAGCAGCTCGAGGCACTGAGGCTCTGGATACAGCGGTAGGTTTCTCCTTTTCGTTGTGCGGCAGCGATCCTACAGAGTGGACCTTGCACACAAGTCTTGACTGGCTCCAGGTCCAGGCCACTGAGTTCTCACACCACACAGGGGACAGATCTGGTACAAACACTTTGGCCTTTAGCCAAGTTCAGTGTGACGCCACCGGATGCAGCAGGTTGCAGGCACCTTGTGGCGCGTTTGTTTACTGACACTCAGAGCCCCCCTTGCTATGTATTTGTACTTGAGGATTCTTGGACAGAGGATGTAGCCCTGCGGGCTGCACGCTCGGCCCGGGCCTTTGGGTGGGACAGTCACTTCAGACGCGCTTGTCTAGAGGTCGCTCCGATGCGTATATTCCCCATCCAAATAGGCCTCAAAGATAGCGAGGTTGGCTGTTCCTGCAGCATTTGTTTTTTCTCACTAATTCCATGAGGATCGTCTCATGGAATGGGCAGGGATTAGGAGGGCCCCAATTTCAGCATCAAAGGGGTCGGTTGCGTCAGGAGCTTCAGCGATGCCTTGTGGGTGGTGAGATTGATATTCTTATGCTATAGGAGCATCATCTATGTGAGAGCCGCATTAGACGATGTGGTCAGATTTTGCGTGGTCGCTATGAGACGTTTTGGTCAGCTGCATTTGGAGCTGGAGGTATCGAGGGAGGGGTATGTATGACTATTGCGGATTCTTGGCAGCAGGCCATTGTGGCCAGAGGTATCATTGTGCCAGGCAAAGCTCAATGGATTACTATGCAGGTTCAAGGTTGCCTCATGGGTTTCTTGAACATATATGCGCCCAATGTGGCATGTGCACAAGCAGAGTTTGGGTCTCATGTTGCTGAGTCTTTGCCGCATGTAGAGCAGTGGTGTGCTGGGGGGAACTTCAACATGTTGGAGGACCCCTCTGACAGGATTGGAGGTGGCCATGCTACAGTGTATGGGGCTGAGTTGGCAGCTTGGGAGCGGCTATGTATGAGTATAACGGTTTCCGATGTTTGGCAGCACTCAAGTTTTGTGAGACCCCCAGATAACCTGTCTTTCTCTCGCTCTGACCATAGAGTGGGAGGAGTGAATCTATCAAGGATAGATCGCTTCTACGCCAGTGACCACATTTGTGACGTGGGGGGGATCTATTTGCATCCTGGCAGGGACTACTTTTTTCGACCACACGTAGTGATTCTCACGGTGACAGACAGACAGAGGAGGGGGAGGTGCAATGCTACTCATCCTTGACAGGATCTTGCTGGATCGAGAGCTTAGAGAGCGAGTGGAGGCACTTTGGACAGAGAGTCTGGACACGCAGGACACCCCTACTGGTAGAGTGGCCTCTAGATTGGTAGAGCTTAGTCGCTTCTTCCTTTAGGAGTCTGCAGCTTGCTTGGCTGCAGCCAGGGAGGAGAAGAAGCGTCTTCCACGGGGCATTGTTTCCTTACAGAGGATGCAGGAGCAACATCCAGACAGTCCATGGTTGGAGGTGCAGAAGGAGCAGGCTATGCAGGAGTTGATTAGCATTGAGGAGCGGCGCCATGAGTTTGCCTTCCATCGACAGGCATCTCAATGTACCCAGGTGGGTGACAGAGTTACTGGGGAGTTTTGTGAGACAGTGGGGCCACGCCATGCGCACACCAGTGTTAGTTAGTTGAGGAGACTTGACGGATCAATTGCTTCAGAGCCTGAGGATATGCGTGCAGTTGCTACTGACTTCTACCGCGATCTGTTGTCAGTTGAGCCTCAGTCAGAGCGCCAGGATGCATGCAAAGAGCAGGTTTGGGCACAGATGCCTTGCCTTGTTACCGAGGAGATGCGACAGAGACTTGAGGTTCCCCTCCAGATAGAGGAGCTTCATGAGGTCCTTAGAGCACTCCCTCGTAGTAGTTGTCCTGAGGAGGATGGTTTGACTCCCAGCTTTTTCTTGGAGTACTAGGACTCGCTTGGTTCAGATCTTTGCAGCACATTCCAGTACGTTTTACACATTGGCGGGATGCCTGACAGCATGAGTGAGGGCTTGATCCACCTGATTCCCAAGGAGGGAGGCTCCTTGGATGAGATTCGACAGCGGCGACCCATTACCATCCTCAACTCATCCTACAAAATTCTAGCAAAGGCTCTGAGTTTGAGGATCCAGCCACTACTAGAGAGCATTATACATGGGACACAGAAAGGTTTTGTCAAGGAGCGTAGCTGTCAAGACCTACAAAATTCTAGCAAAGGCTTTGAGTTTGAGGATCCAGCCACTACTAGAGAGCATTATACATGGGACACAGAAAGGTTTTGTCAAGAAGCGTAGCATCCTTGACAACATCTTCACTCTTTGGGAGGCGTCTGCCTTCGTGCGTCTCCGATGAGAGGATTTGGTGATACTTCTCGATTTTGAGCTGGCCTTATGACAAAGTTGACTGGGACTTCTTGGAGGGCACTCTACACAGGACGGGTTTCAGAGATGCTTGGATCAAAGGTGTGTCAGCTCTCTACAGGCGTGCGCATAGTCAGGTGCTCTTGGCAAGGGGAAGAGGGGAGCGCTTCTTGCTCACGAGTTCGGTCAGACAGGGTTGCCCTCTTGTCCCCTTCCTCTTTCTATTCTATGCTGAGGCAATGAGCAGATTTTTGACTTCTCAGCAGGTTGGCTTGTGTGGTCTTGAGCTCCCTATTAGGGCAGATGATCTTCTTGACGTTGAGTTTGCCGATGACTCAGCCTTGTACTTGGGAGGGCCAAGAGGCCAATCTGCACAGGTGTGAGCAGGCTCTTGAGGTGTTCTGTTGTGTATCAACCGCACTGATCAACTGGAGGAAGACAGTTGCTTTCTGGCTTGGCAGTGCTCCTATACTTGATTGGTCGCCAGGTGAGGGTTTCAGATGGATTCCCCCAGGGATTGCAGTTCCCTACTTGGGTTGTCAGGTTGGCTTGGACTTGTCCCCTAAGCAGCAGACTGCTCCCCTCCTGTCCATTAGGAGGAAGTTGCTACATTGGAGTTCGGCACCGCTCTCTTTGGCAAGCAAAGTTGTAGTTGTAACAAACTTGGACACCCCAAGTCAAGATTCTACCTCAACACAACAGAGATTCACTTTAAAACAGTTCACAAAAGACGACACGGCCCTCCGAGCAAAGTATGAGGAGACTAAGAATCTTCTATTGACGGTAAACTGATACAATCCTTGTTTATGTTTACCTGTGGTATATTCACCTCAAGTAACAATCTTCCAATGAGCGTTCTTGTAGTCAGCGCTCCAGCCAAGCAGCTGGTCACTGCCTGTGGTCAAGGTGGAGCCTTCAGTTGGCCAGCCTTGATATTTTGCTTTGCCGAACCAGTACAGCCCTCATGTGCTAATGACGTCTGGTTTTGAAATGCAGGTGGCCAATCACAAGGATATTCTTGATGGAAACCCGACACTGAGGCAGCGCTTGAAGCTTCGAGAGCCGTATTTGACTGTATTGAATGTGCAGCAAGTACATACTTTGAAGCGAATGAGGACTGACACACCAGGCCATGCACCCACATTAAGTCGCGGTGGAACATCAACCTCTGATCTTGTCAATTTGAACCCATCAACAGAGCATTCACCTGGCCTTGAGGATACTTTGATCCTCACAATGAAGGGCATTGCTGCTGGCATGCAGAATACTGGGTAAAAAGGTTGAAAAGTGGAAAAGAGCTTGGCTTTTGTCTGCTGTCCTTCATTCTTAGGGAAGGGAAATTGGCTTGAATAAAATTCACAGTCAAAAGTTGTTGTTGGAAGACTGTTTTCAAGATTTTGAACAGCTCGAGGGTCTTTGGAATGGTCTGTAGACATTGATTATAGTTGCAATCTCATTCTAATGTATTTAATTAAAAAATCCACATTCTAGAAATCGCTATGATTTGTCAATGTTGCTCAAGCAATTCTTAAAATTGTCTTTTCACATGAAGCATAGCTGCCATTGGCTTTGTCGCCACTCAACGGTAGAGGGCTAAGAGAGTGAATGATGCATAGGATACGGAATGTATCAATTATGGGCTATGTGATATTACCTCCACTTCAAAGAGTTTCATCATTTTAAACCAAATAGGTCAAAAAAGGTAGAATACTACATCTACTTGTTTAGCCCTATTTGGTGGTGCTGCTGCTTGAGTTGTTGAATAATTTTCAACTCGACACCTAAAATGTACTACTGTTTTTCAATCATGTATACAATCAAATGTATATCTCTACATAAGTTTTATAGCCTAGCGGCATAGATTGCATGTTTACTCCATAGGAATTCTTCCAAGTTTTATCATATTATGTATGGACACTAAGTACCATATGGAGCTGATCATCAAATGGTTGACCATGACACGAGTACACTCGTTTGTGAAAGTGAACATCCTTGGTAATAGAGCGGAGTCTCCACAAGGAAATGATGTCTTACGGTGTTTCGAAAGGAGATGACATTACATCATTAATCAAAAGATAGGATGTTTAAACAAAAAATTATGCTAGCAAAAAATATTGCCTAGTCAATATTGGATGGTGGTACTGCCTGAACACATTTTTGTAGTAAATTTTGGTAACTAATGTACGTGTACAAGTTAGTTTCTAAGACACTTTGAGGATTTTTTGTTCCTTCCAAAAGCTTCCCTTTTTTTCTTTGAAGAAATTGTTCAAAGGTAGCCTTGAACTAATTGCACGATTCAAAGTCATCTTAGATATCACAAATTGACTTATGTATGACATCAATAAGGTAATCAGAATACGCTATAGCGAACACAAATATTTTGTGACGTATGTGGTTTACATCGAAGTGTTTTAAGTGTTACCAAATTATTAATTGTGCTCCAACATGTTTGCAATCCTCAATACCCTCTTACACAAAATGTATGATCTTTGTATGAGTTCGTCATAATTCATTATCAACCTACAATCTACATTCATTTTTTTAACAAGTAATCATGGTACACAAAGTTTTAGGCATTATATAAGGTAATCGAATGTCATGTCGTATCTCAGTACCTAGTGATGATCATAGCTTAGTAGTGTGTGGCCTCTGATTATAAATTCAAGTTAGCCTCCATCACATGTCATAACATGTAGGGGGGACCATAAAGCTACAAATGAAAAAGACAATTCACCACTATTGATGGGTATCCTTAAATATATGTACTATGTGAAAGTTATGATTCTTAGAGAGAAGTAATGGAAAGAAAATGAGCATTAGCATTAGATTGAAAGTCCAATGAGCATGGAGAAGCTCAAGGACTTCAAAGACCTAGTTACACAGTCAAGAACTCTCAAGACACATGATTTAAAAAAATGGTGTTTTTGAGAGGGAAAGATGTCACTTATGGAGACTCTATGATGTATGTTCAAGAGCCAAGCCTTGCAACATGTCTTTCTACTTGACATTGTGATGTGTGATGCCTATATACTTCATGAGTGTTTCACTAACTCTTTGCATAAATCACTCAATATGAAGCTTGGTATGGTAAGACACCTATTCGTAGCTTGCATATGTTTGGCTGCGTAGCTAACGGTTTAGTCCTAGAGCAACAATGCAAACTAGTGAATGGTAAAAGCTTGTCTAGAATGAGTTGGTCACTTGTTGATAGCTATTCTAGGTTAGAACTTCTGAGTCAGATGTCAGATTAGATCACATAGGATGAACTAAATCACGATTCAAATGATCTTATACAAAACCAGAAAGATAAAGGAACTAAAAGAGTAGAATAAAAAATTGACCAACAAGATATTCAAACTAGCTTGGTGGCATTGAACTGCTTAATGGAGCTTTGTACTTTCATAATCTAACCAAGGGCATTGCTACATGTTCAGTTGTTGGCTCTAGTTTCTTTTCAATAGTCCTTGTTGCCGATTTCTTAGTTCTCGTATTGAGCTGGCACCAGAACTCCTTAGTGAGTTTCTGCTTTTTGGTTGGCGGTTCAGATATCCCTGTTGCATCCTTTTCCAGATCTCTTTTTGTTCCTAGTGTAACCAAAGTTGCATGGTCTGCCTAGGTCTCTCAAGACCCGCCATCTGGTCTTAAAGAACTTCAATCCCACTCAGCATCAAGAGTATATTTTTCACATTCACATATGGTGGAAAACTAGTGGCTCAATATAGGTATTGCCATACGTATCAGGCTTTGAATAGATTTTGGGTTTCGACCTTTTTCGTTTGGGTTACCACACTACTGAACAAGATTGAACTGAGGTTATAATGGACGTTTTGCTATTAACCACATGTGCCAGAAGCATACTGAACAAATTTTTTGAAACATAAGTCGGGGTTTTTTTTACACTTATGGCCTCTACAACAAACCTATACATTGCATTGGTGTTCTAGGTAGATATTGGGATACCTTGCTCGCATGTCTTCCTCTTCTTTTTAATTTGGGTTGTCTTGTTTAAAAAACTATTGATTTTGACCGTGCTGCATGGTTGTGTCTTCTAATCAAATGGCAGTTTGAAAATGTGGAAAATTGTAGCAAATATAATGTGGAGATTCTTGCCATTGACTAGCATTGTTCTTGTCTCAACATCAAATATCACTAAAACGTGTTTGATTATGTGGGCATCGATGGGTAATTTGGCTACTTCCAACATCACCATCATCCCCCAATTTTGTATAGCTCCCTTTCCCTATGTTGGAATACATATTTGCTAATCGGTTGATGTAACACTACGAGTTAAGGCTCTGTGGGTACTAGCTTCCCTACTTATTGTCGGCTATGGCTTGGTTCTACTCGTTGAGTACTACCTACATGGCTTGTGCATAGATTATGCCGGATTTCACCATTGAAAGTGTTTGGTAGAGAAGGAGAACTCACGTGATGAGGGAGGTGATAGAAACCACGAATGTGAAGGTGTCTCCACGTGTGTAGTAGCTGGAGGGGAAGACGTTGTAGGAGGACTTTTTGCAACATCAAGTTTTGTAGGCACAGAAGGTGAAGGAATGTGCATGGGGTCGCGCACCCTCCTCATAGTTATTCTACTTTACTCCATGAATGCTCCCTCCCTAGCATTCATGCATTGGTCTTGCCTTATAATGATTATCGATGGGATACCCAAAAGGATACGCTCTTTAATCCACCGCTAGTGATCGTTATGAACTTTAGATGCCTTTTGATTATTTGATAACCGAGTCTAGAATTTGGTGACCCTTAAATCATTCCAAAACGCCACCAGCTAATCTAACCCCTTCTTGTTCAATAAGAAATATATCTAGTGAAGGATCTTTAGAATAAAATGTGTTATTGCCTTGAGTAGCTTGTGCTACAGGTTCTACTAGTCTAAAATAGTATAGCTTAATCTTTTGCCCCATTGTAGACCCATAGTAGCATCGGTCCAAAAGTATTTGAGTCTGACTGTGTCATTAGAGAACACCCAGCCTACTTTGTATGGTCTTGACCATGCAATCTTCACATTGGGCTTCTTTGGGCCTAACTTTGATTGATATAGCAAAACCAAGTCACCCTTTTTGGATTCCCTTATTTTTAACTTACTATCATACCAACGTTTCCTTCGTTGTTGAACCAGTTTCTGTTCGAGAATTGCTCTTTGTCTAATTTCATCCAACTTCAGTAGCTCATCCAACCTCTTCTTCAATGTTGAGTTGCAATCCATATAATGCTCTATAGCCATTCTGAGACTGGGAACAACAAATTCCATGGGTACAACTAGTTCCGTTCCATATAGCATTATAAATTGTGTCATCCCAATTGTAACCTTATAGCTTGTTTTGTGTGCCCAAAGTGCTTTTTATCGCAGGTGTGGAGTTCCTTGTGGACTATCTTGATCAGAATGGTCTTCATAGCCCTATAATTAATTTCAGCTTGTCCATTGCATCTCGGGTAGTACAGAGTAGACTTTCAATGCTTGATCTAGGAAATCTCACTCAGAATCTAAATTGTTTCATTGGTGAAATGGGTCCCTTGGTCTGAAATTATTTCGATTGGATAGAAATATCAACACATAATATGTTTATACAAAAACCAGGTTGTAGAGTTGGCAATGTTGTTGGGTAATGCTTTAGCTTCCACCCACTTTGCTGACATAACATTAGCCATGACTATGTACTTATTCTTCTTAGGAGTGACCTTCTTAAATGGCCCCATGAAATGCAAACTCCATTTCGTAAATGTTTTTAATTGTTGTATTGTGGTCAAAGGTGTCATGTCTGTTGTGGTGGGTCTACCCATTCTCTGGTAGATATCACATGTCTTAAAAAAGGCTCAGACATCTGACATCATGTTTTGCCACCATAACCTTGTTTACAAGCTCTTGATATAAGAAATATCAGTGGAAAAATCTCCTCGTAAGCTGCCATTGTGAGCCTCAGTGATTACTTGAATTCTTCCCTGCATTGGTATACACCTCCTCAGGACCCCGTCAATTCCCAACATGTATAAGGATCCAGCTATAATAGTGAATTTCAAGATTTTGATTATGAGGGCCTTGTTATTGGATTGGGACTTGTCCTTTAGAAAATCTCCATAAGGAGAATCATATACATCTTGTCATTCCAAAAAAATTCACCATTTGCTGGTTCGTCTCTTAATGATGTAGCTAAAATACCCTCGGTGCTTTCAAATAGGAAATCACCAACACAACAAATCTTACTCAATTTACGAAAAATATTAAGTTCAAATTTCCACAAGAACATCATCCATTTGATTAGTTGTCCTTGAATCACCACTTTATTAATCAGAAAGAGTAATGCTTGGTGGTCCACATAAGAGTGAAACAATTTTCCCAACAAATAATTCCTAGACTTTGTTGCACTAAACACCATTCGCAATGTCGCTCTCTCTCGGTTTTGGAATACCCTTGCTCTGCTATACTAAATCTTTGACTAGCAAAGTAAACTGGTTAATCCATTTTCTTATCAGGATGTGCTACAATAGCTCCCATTGCCATACCAGGAGCATTTACATGAACATGGAAAATAACATCGCAATCTGGCTCTGACGAAGGATCGCCTTCATACTAATGGCCTCCTTGACAGACTAAAAATTTCTTCTCACATTCTAAGGTCCAAGCGAACTTAACTCCTTTCTAGGTTAATTCATATTATGGAATGGCCTTTGTTGCAAAAGTTGATGTAACCCAAGAATGAACTCAATTCAGATACATTCATTGGTGATCTGGCTTGCTGGACATACCAAATTTTCTCTTTTGTCCTTTCAATTCCATTTCTAAACATGATATTTCACAAAAGCTATCCCTTCTAGACCATGAACACCAATTTAAAGGGATTTAGACAAATCCTTTTCTCTCTGCATCTCTCAAATACCATTTTCAAAAATAGAATATGCATGTCTTTAATGCAGGACACTGTCAATCTTCTGGTGCTATCTTTAGCTGATTGTGCCTTCTATATCCATCCATCTTGGCATAGTTTGGATTCATTATGTACCTCTAAAGCCGTACTAGTCTTGTATTTAGTTTTTGTGGTATCCGATGCTGGCATACTTCTTATCTGTCAATGCATCCCAAATGTTGCAAAGGATAAACCCACACCTTTCAATTGGAATTGTTGATAAAATTCACATAGTAGCTAGCTCCCCCTAGAGACTTGGTCGGCATAGGACCGCAAACGTCCCTATGGACAAGCTCTAGTGGCTGCAAATGCTTCCTATTCAATGGCGATGAGGTGGTCCTAGTTTGTCTACCATAGATACAATATTCAAACATAGAAAAGTTGGAATAACTTAGCACAGAAAAGTAACCAAAACAAGCTAGTGTCTTCATTCCCTTTTGGCCCATATGGCCTAGCCCACTATGCCACAACTCAGTAGATGGCAACTCGGTTATGGATTTTTGTTTCTTACACATGAAACAAACATAGAGTAAAGTGTTCCATGTTTTTTACCCCTAAGAATTACTATTCCTTGCAAATTGACCATAAACCATTCCCAAAGGTTTTCATATAATCCAAATCATCAAGTTGACCAACAGATATCAAACTTTTTGCTAACTTATAAATTCCATGGCATTTTGCATGACTAGCTTGATGTCTCCAACACCATGTATCTCAAGCTCATAGGCATCATTGAGCTTGACTTTGCCATTAGTATGTGCATGGGTAGAGAATCGTTTTCTATGAGGTATCACATGGAAAATGGCTCCAAAATCTATCATCTAATTCTGATCAAGGCTAGTATCTTGTGCAATAAGAGCATCTAGACTAAGATATGTTGTAAAGATGAGAACATTTGAGAAACTATGGACCTCAGGTACATCTGCAATCTTGGGAAAGATTCTATCACATTGAGCTCCTCAATATTACCTTTTCCCTTGTTGTCATTGTCAGACGTTTTTTTATTTTGAGGCTTTTTCTTCTCTCTATCATGTGTGACAATCTTTAATCAAGTGTCCTTTTTAATGGCAATGATAGCAATTGACATTTCCCAAGGAGCCTCTAGATTTGCTTCAAGAATTCCCACGATCCTTACGTTTAGCACGGTTATGAGTGCGACCTTGTTGAACTTTGCTACCAACAAGATATGCATCACCTTGCTTTGCAAGCTCCATTGATTTCCAACATATCTCTTCACTGAGTAAATTGGTAAATTGGAAACTACCACATCGTATGCTAACTCGTCCTCAAGCGTAGAGTTTCTAATCATTGTGCAAAATTTGTCCCATGAAGAGGGTAGAGCGCAGAGTAAGAAGATGGACCGCACTTCATTGATGTCAATTGACTAAAAAGTACATTAAATGCATTCAAGTGCTCAAAAATTGCTTCACCTTCTTTCATGCAAAGCTTAAATAGCTTCTTCATCAAGTACATCTTGTTACTTGCACTTTTGCTCCCATATGTGTTGCATATCTTATCCCGTAAGGATTTAGCAGTAGCTTCATCGAGTACACAGACTCAACTAAATGTAAGTTAAAAGTGGACCTGGTTTGCATCAAGCATTTTTCATTGCGTTTTTTGTATAGCCATCTTCCTATGCATGCTCAAAGATCGGCTTTAATTGACATTTTTGGGTTAGCACATCTTGGATTTGTTGTTTTCATATAGATAATTTTGTGTCATTGATTTTTTTGATATTGTAAATGTCTTTCTCAATAAAAGTTGCCACCTTTGCAGGCTTGAGCACTATGAAAATAAGACCAAAAATTATGGAGAAAAAACCTGGCGAGATCTTGAAAGAACCTCCTTTATAACGAGAATGAAACCTCAAGCCAAAAGAGTGCTCAAAGACTCATGAAACGCATAAACGGACCCACAAAAAAAATTTGACAGAGTCTTCTTTGTCCGAGGAGTAAAAACTCAACCCAAGTGACGCATAAAGTCAATCCTCAAGAGAGTAAATTTGGGCATACAATGTCAATTATCACTAACAAACGACTACCACACTCAGCTCAAGCAAAATATAGAATATGTCAACGCATAGCTATCCATAGAGAAAAATGCTATTAGAATGACTGCCAAGAGTTCCTGTGAAGGCGTTGTACATGTGCGTGTCTGAAAACCTGGAAAAGTGGTGTATGTGGGCTCAAAAAAGTCCCCCCTATAAAATTGCTGTGAGAAAACATGTGTGTCAGTGTAGATTGGGAATTCAATGCCCGATTTTCATTGCTAGACAGAAATTCCAAAAATGCCATTGTTTGAAGCCAAAACTAGGCCAATACCGTGGCCGATGTGCTTGATGCCTATGTTGGGTGTCACTCTTTTATGATAGAGGTACCTCACCCAAGCATGTCATGAGTGCTATCGTTCGAGGAAAATCGCCCGTCCACAAGAATGCCAATGTCCAGGAAAATGGTTGAGAAGGTCATTGATGTTGATGTTGAACGCCGATGTGGAGCGTCAAGAAAGCAAGTGTGCTCTCTCTCTCACGCTCTCTATGCCAAAATTGTCGAAACTTGTTGATGCTCGAAGCCGCTGATGTCGAGTTTCTTTCTTTTCACCACAACCAAAAGACAGTGTGATTCCCTATCTTGAGCCGATGGGGGATGTGCACTGTTTTCACGTATTGATTACTTACAACAAAAAAAAAACCAAAAGTGTTCGATTACTACAGATGCCATGTTTTTCAAAACTTAAACACTTAGTAGTGCTACTTGTGTGTGTGTGTGTGTGTGGCTATTTTATTCTAATAAATAAACACAAATGAACATTAAAGTTCAAAAGACAACTGGCTTTACACAAGTGACCAGAGGTAGTACAAAAACAACTCAGTCTTAGAATAATTTTTGTACAAAGCTATAAGAATGAGGTCTCATTCCACTGTTTAAGTACAAAGGTAGATCTATAGATTGATCCATAAAGAGATAAGAGTCTGGTACTTCAAGGAATGATAACAGCTTAAGCCCAAAAAAAATTCAAGAAAGGATAGAGTCATCACTTGCATCCATGCAAACAAGACAACACATATGTTAGCCTTAAATATATTTAACAGGTGTCGAAGGACCATATCAATTGTTATCCATGTCCAACTTACTACCTTTTTAACCTAAACCATTGTCCAAATTACTCATGATATCTTGTTTTTAAATAAAAGGTGTGTTTTGGTTCCTTTTTAAGTTCATTTTAAAATTGTAATTATAAAGGTCATCGCTCCTTTATAATACAAGTGGATTATAATAGGTAAGGTTATTAAATAACCAATTTTAAAACCTACAAATAGCTATATATATATATAAATTTTGATCAAAAGGCCATCACACCTTTTGATCCAAGTGTCTTAATTCCCAGTTTAGTCCCAACTCATTGTGTATCTTCACCTATTTTTTTTCATATCAAGGTAGCTAGACGGGTTTTTCCTACCCACTATCTTTATATCATAATGCTACAACAAGTGAAAGTGGTATTAATCAATCTCATTTCCCCCATCAAAGAAACGAATATTAACCAATGTCAAATCCCTTTACTCAATGTCCGAAAGAGAACACAATACTAAGGTGTTCATGTATCTTCTGAGCAGTCGGACAACAGCTTGTTCGCTATGAAAACACATCAAATTAAGGTATTGATCCGATTTCATGACAACTAGTTCAGACTTACAACAGGTACGGGTTAGAGATGGAATCCCCCCTGTATGTATGTCTTTCCCCATGCAGTTATCCAAAATTACCCCACCAATGTTATGCAGCCTTGAAAGGTAAGTTTTAGACATTATGCAAAAAAACGTGAGTTCATTACCATCATCAGAAACTATATGGGGTTTTTCTATTGAGTTTAGCATTAACAAATGCCATGAGTCAACGTACAATATTCAATAGCTACAATCTCTCTCTCTCTCTCTCTCTCTCTCTCTCTCTCTCTCTCTCTCTCTCTCTCTCTCTCTCTCTCTCTCTCTCTCTCTCTCTCTCTCTCCCCCACTGTATTCTAGCAGCTTTCGATCAAGGCCCAACAACAGACTGAGAACAGGCGGGTATAGGCAGCTCCTGGCACTTTGTAGCTCATCATCATCCCAGGGCCTTGCAGCTTGTCACTCTTTAAGTCAACAGCTCGCCATCTGTCCTTTACTCTTTAGCCTCCGAGGGGAATTTAACCTTAAAGCTTAAGAACTAGTTCACACCCCAAGATTACACACAAGCCTATTAAGTTGTGACCCAACAACTTCTTAGCTTCGCAGGCCCAACAATGAATGTGTCTCAACAACTCCTCATTTGACAGGGCAAGCATGGTTACAAGCTTCTATTTCGAATAATCAAAAGGCTTCTACTTTCTCTCGGTCTTCAATGTCCTCCTTTGGTACTCCAGCTTCCAAAACTTGCAAGAGTTTTCTTGTGGTGGTAGCTGCACCAAGGAAGGACCCCACCACTTGACAAGAAGCTAGCATTATAGATTTGGAGGAGAAGGATCAAGAACTCATTGAGGATAATGAAAAACTAAAGAAATTCTTGCGTAAAATTGAAGATAGAAAGGAATTAAAGAGCCAAGCTATACTTCCGGAAGTACACGAAGCCAAAGTTTGCCTCACTGAGAGTGTCATGGCCATTGAGAAGGGAGCCCATGAGGCAACACATAAGAAGATTGACATCGGGATACAAGTAATCCTACAAGACTGATGACTTCATAGGCTCCCATTGAGAAGAAATCCCATGAGGCAACACATAAGAAGATTGACACTGAGATACAAGTAGCCCTACAAGTGTTTTGACTTCAAGAATCTCTTGGGCTCAAGGTCAGGATTGGGGGGCTTGAATTGCCATGGTACATTGACAAGGGCATTTCAAAAGAAGCAATAATCAAGATTAATGACATTCTTCAACAAATCAACCTCAAGCCTGAATCAGTTTCTTGGATCAACGACACATACATGCATGTGCCACCCAAGCAATGTATCCTCACTTTCAAAGATAAAGAAGAACGGATGAAGTTTCTCCTTGATAGCACTGACAAACCCAAAACTGGCAAAGCAAGAGGGCATTGGGTAAAGGCCCTGTGACTGGCCTCCCAGACATTCCCTACACCTACTAACTCACTAACCAATGTATTATTCTCATATCCATAGAAGAATAAAGGATACACACAAAATGCTCCTCCTATGCTTTGTGTTTGCCCTAGATTACTCTCCTCTCCCCCTTCTTGCATGCATGTGCACGGGCTACCATGTCCCACAACTAGTATTAGAGCTTGGAACTCCGACATTGGCGCCTCCCTATTTTGCGTGTGCAACCCCTTTTGAGGAGCTTGGTTTGGAGGTCTGTAGAGAAGTCGAGCAACAAGAGACAAGGAGCTTAGCTTGGAGGGAATTAGACACTAAGTAGAGAAAGAAATAGAAGAGTCTGTGGGTTTTGAAGCCGAGTCTAGAATTGAAAAGGGAGTGCAACATGGCATGTGAGAAATCGAAGGCATCTAGTAGAACTTTGCACAAAGGCATTAGCAGGAAAAATTGAGATCACTCGTAGTCACATCGAGCATCTAGGCTTCCACTAGCACTCCAGACTTTGATTTGATTGAGTGTGTGGTGTTTTACAACAAGGAAAACTAAATGGGAGGGCATCTTGTAGTGCTATAAGTAGGTAGCACTAAAGTGATCGGGCGCAAGCACAACTTAGGGGTAGTGTTGAGCAAGGAGCAAAAAATTGTATCTCACACACACACACCCACACCCACACACACACAAAGGTACTACTACATGATTTGATTAGTAAAAGCATACCCACCGTTCCCCTAAAAAGCAAGCACTGATCAACTTATAGTTTCCCTGCACTAAGAGCACTCTTTTACTCTCTTACCACTATTCGAGCCTTATACGATCAAGAACTTTGCACCAAAAAAATTTTAAGAATGGAAGAAGTACTACCGGATTTTGAACCCCATTGTGAAGAAGTGGGAGAGAAGGGCCTAGAGGAAGCAATAATAGCTTACAAGTGCCAGAAATTGAATTGGCCACCTGTAGAAGAGATTCAACAAATACCCATTGAAGATTTGACAAAGGAATTATTGGCTTTCCATGCTCCGACATTGCAGATACACATTTGAGGCACTGATTTTGTAGCCTACACACCTTGTTGGCAATCTCAAGGGGGGCAACTCTCACACATTTTATCACCTTGTTGACTACTATTCTCAAAGGGAGGAAGCTTGACATACCTACACCCTACTAGTACTATTTTCTAGGGGAGGTAAAACATTTTGTGAGCTTATCAAGATGGGAGACATAGATCCCCTTAGAAGGACATTCTCATTTGGTGCTACATATGAGGTACGTTGGTGTGTGCACTACATTTTGCACCTCTACTGTGGAAACCCCCTCTATCTATATGCATGAATACATAAACCTACACTAATGCAACCCACATGCATGATGAAATCATTGATTATGCAAACACAAGAAGCTCTACTAAATCTATAGAAGAGCACTCAATGTGCACGCATTAATCAATCAATCCAAGACCGCTTTGTGCATTAGTACTCTCTTTCTTTCATATGATTAGACTCTTGTTAATTGCTTGCATCAATCATGAATGGGTGCTAGCATTATCAACTAAAATATTTACACAAATACAATACGTATTTCTTGTAAGCTTCATCAAATTCTTCACAATATTTACATTCATTAACTAAACTATCACATCACATACATGTACTATCCTAGTACCTAAGCAAAGGATGTTTCCTAGACTTTAGAGTCAAACCCTTTGCACTTAAAACTTTTTTTATAGCTTTCAAATTCAAATTTAATTCTTCTATACCTTTCACCAGCTTGTCAACAACCGGCTCCTCCAACTTTGGTTGTGTAGGAGTTGACTTCTTTGTTGATTCCTCTTCAATTGCATCCATAGGGTCGACTAGGATTATGTTGGCCACCCTCATTTGTCGCTTCACAATCATGTCTACTAATTCAAAAACCATTTTCAATCAAAACTTAAGCCTAAATCACCCATTCGATCTTCAAGTAGCTGCACCAAACTCTTTTGAAGTCGTTGATTGGTAGCTTAGACAAATAACTGCATTCCTTTTAGTTTCTTGATCATTGCTTTGCTATTGATAACTGCTCATATTTCTTCTCAAACTCTTGTTAAAATTATTTGCACTTAAACCCTTGTTTTTCTTTTGCATTCAGTTCATAAAACTCTTGTTGGTCACTCTTTGAGAATCTTCAAGAAAGTACTCCTCTTACAAAGCGTTCTTAAAATCTTGCCAATTAGCACCATGTGCAAGACAAATCTCTCCAATAAGAGCCTTGACTTCCAACACTACAATCAATTGAAACCCTTACATTGCATCATGGTCTTAAATTTTATTATTCTACATAAATTGTTCATTAAAATTGCAAAACTTTGAAATATCACACCCTTCAAAACACTGCAATTTGTCAATTATCACCGGCCGAGCCTTTTGGAATTGCTCATTCTATGGAATTGCTATTAGGTATCATTTTGGTGTTGCATGTAAGCAACAAACTATTACATTATCTATTGCATAGTTGCCTCCTATAGTGTAGACAACTTCACAATCACAAATTCCCACTCGAGCTCGCTTCACATTGAGTTCACTTAATTTGCTGCGAATGAAGCAGTTTGAGAGAGGAGTTGGGAAAGCACCAGGCTCTTGGTTGTGAGAGAGTGATTAGGAGGAATCAAAACACAAGAGAGAATGCAAAAGTTGTAAACAAGAACCAAGAACTGTATTGCAAATAGATATAGAAATCGATTTCAAGAAGTTTCCACAAACAAGGCCTTGTGAATGTTCAATGTAGCCCACAATAGATGGCATACATTACAGGAGAGGAGAAAGCCAATGCCAAACCTTGAAGTGGATGACCAATTTCCTTTGCTTTCCTCATCTTCTACGTTGCTAATAGAGAGGAAGAGATAAATAGAGAGAGAGAGAGAGAGAGAGAGAGAGAGAGAGAGAGAGAGAGAGAGAGAGAGAGAGAGAGAGAGAGAGAGAGAGAGAGAGAGAGAGAAATCCCCACAAGCTTCATCTTTTCCTTCTTGCTTGAGAGCAAAAAGAAAAATAGAGGATACCGAGAAATGGCTTCTTCTCCCCTCATCAAGATTGTACAAGGTCACCGAAAACCTTCAATTCCCCTTTTTCTTCTCCTGAAGAACCTCCATGCAACATTAAAAAACTCTTGTAAAACTCCTGAAAAAGCACCACTTTATTTCTCGCTTCATGTGTCCTCTTTGTTCTCCAAAATTAGCACTAAAATTTTGGTTTTTCTTCCATATTTAGTTAGCATGTTGTCCCAAGTGAAAGTGGCCCCTTGTCAATGCATAAGGACTAGCCAAATGAGCTGCTCGTGTGGGAATGAGGCCTAAATAGGTGCCACGACATCGCCTCCAACTACCAACACCGCCATTGATCACCATCCTGCAACACCCATGGGTAAGACAACGGAGTGCATCATGGGGCGAGAGAAGAGGAAAGTGCGATATTTAGGAAAAATACCCATTACTTTATGTATACAATGCTCATTTGCAATGTGTATTTTCATGTGGGATTTCCCCTAGCCACAGACATCACCTTGAGAATTCATTCCCCTTATTAGCCTCCAAAGCCCCACAAGAAAAAGCACAAACATGTGCTTTTTGGGTCATAACTTGTCCTATCTATAACCAAAGTGTCCCTAGCAAGTCTCAACCAAATCTCAGCTCACCGAGCATCATCAAGGCTTCAATCTTAACTCGCACTGATTAGAAAAAAAAACCATTATTACATTGTTGTTTTCTATCAAATGAAACTTTCTTGCTCAGACCCTGATCAACGAGTTGTAAAGAAAATCTTGGAGAGTACTTTCAACACAACATAATTAACCCATAAACATGCACTTTAATCACTTCCAAGCAACCTGACTCGTGGGCAAGCATTACGATCTATGAATCTCTTATAGTGCAAGTGTTGTGATCTATCAATCTTCAAAACTTTGTTTCCTAAAAAAAACACCTTGTATCTTTTTTGTGGTGGAAGGTATTTGGGTTAAAGGCGTTGTGCCTTTTCCCGGGGCCGGACGTCCATTGTCCGACTGCCTACTGACCTTATTCTAGTATATATACAGAGAATAAGGGGCAACTCACTTTGAGACTTGCTCTACCGACGTACCACCTTGCACACTCTCCTTCTCCCCTTCTTGTACGCACACATCGGACCACATTCCATGCACTGAACTCTTCAACTGGTATGAGGGTTGCATATGCTTGTGTGGCTACAGATTACAGTCAATCACAAGTTTCATAGGTTTTTTGTAGATCTTTGCAGGTATTTTTCTTGTGGGATGTGTTTTGAGCATGGTTGATCACTACTTGCGTATATGGTTATGCACTTTACGCTCGTTTGATTTGTTTGTCCCACAGTGTATGCTTGCAGGTATAGCAAATTGTGGACCTGGTTTAATGCATATGTGAGCATCGATTTTGACACCAATTGATGCAGCTACACATCGGTGCTTTCATCCGACAATGGAGGTAGCATCAAGCTTTTCCCGGTGTCAAGCAAGAGAGAGTGAGAGAGGTCGGGTTGTACTCCGACATAGACTTTGACATCTTCTCCCCTCCCACGCCCCATTTTGGAGTGGATTTTCTTTGGTGGACATTTTTGACACCTCAACATTCTGACTTCGACGTACCAGGAGACATATGAGCAAGAGCAACATCAGCTCTCCTCTATCCCCCATCCCAAGCAGCTTGGCTCAGTAGCGTCTCCTCAGCGATCCCCCCCCCCCCCCCCCCCCCCCCCCCCCCCCCCCGAGTTTTTGACTTGGATAAGCCCTTTTTTGGTGACACACACTGATGCATAGCGGCTCCAATGGACCATTCCGGAGCAATTTTTCCTGTGAGCACGGCTCTCGGATCGCGATCTCAAACACAGGAAACTAGTGGATTGTGCTATGTGTTTGGTTTTTGGTCGACGTGTTTTTCGACCAATGAGATAGTGTGCGAGATTCTCAACATTTTGCTCACAATTTATGCTTTTTTGCATTGCAAACTATGTATGACTATGTGGAGCATTCTAGAGAATGGTTTTAGTACGGTTTTTTGTAGTTTATGCTATGTATGCATATGCAAATACAGGTTGAGCTAGGTATGGCTCACAGGTAGCAGGTTCACAAGTTTAGAGTGTTTTTGGATAGATACATGTCCATATAGCCACTCATTCAGGAGTGAGCCAGTTTGCCAAGCTTTTGGCATTGCATGTATGCCATTTGTGGATCTGTTTATTGAAACATTCAGTGTCTGTTTTTCATGCAGTTGCGGTTTTTTTAGTTTTTACTCAATTTTTTGGGGAAACTCTATTGGGATTTTCCTTAATTCTTGCCATGTTTTATGTGTCTCTGGAGTTTTACTCTCTGATGGTTTAGTGGTCGAGTTTGACTCCCACTTTGATAGGCTTTGTCAGTTTTAGACACAACTTAGTGTTCTTGCATCCACTCTCTGTAAGGTTTCCAGTTTCTGAAACCTTAATCAAACTGATATGATTATTGAAAAAGCAATGTAGAATTGTCCGACCATGGCAAATATTGGTATTTTTGGAATCTTAAGCACAGCAAACCCCGGGCTAGAAATTTTCAGAATTGAATTCCGATAAAAACTGGCATAGTTATGACCCCTGGAAGTTTACACTGTGAATTGAGTAAAATAGGTAAAATTGAAGGGTTGCAGTAATCATTTAAGCATAGACTTTATTAAAGGTCTCCCAGATATTTACAAGATATTTACCAATTAAGCAAAAATAGGTCAAATTATAGCAAAATTGACATTTTAAAAGCTGGCAGGTAATGAGAGGGTCATCACTGACCTGCCAGGGACTCATTTAGTAGCAGGGGTCGTTTTTTGACTTGCTGGGGGCTGCTTGAACTTCAAGCAACTGCCTTTTTCAGCCGGTGAGAGCTTATGAGTGCCAGAAATCTATAAATAGGACCCCTAGCTTCACATTTTACACAGACTCGGAGCCTTGCTACTCTCTCTCTCATCTAGAGAGAACACTACGCAGAAATCATTAGAGTTTAATCTCTAATTGATTAATCCTAACGGTAATTAACTTAATCCTTCTTAATTAGCAAGGTTAGATTAAGATAAATTGTTAATAAATCAAAGATTAGGCCTATGCATGCTCCTTAAACCTCTTTAAATTAATTAATCTCTGCTGATTATTGTAATTAAGCTTAGTAATATTAAGCTAATTAATTATCCTATCATATTATGACTGAAATTAGCCAAATTAACCATGAATTAATTATAAATATATTAATTAAGCTTAGATTAATATGAGGTAATTATCAGAGTTGCATTAGACAGTCATTAAGCTAGGAAAATTATCCTATAATTTTCTGAGTAATTTTCCTAATTAATTATGCAGAATTACTCTGGTTTTTGAGCTATTTAAATAGGGGAAATTAGTAAATTGATTTCAATTGCTATAATATATTTATCAATGGTTAACTGGGTGTTAAGAAACCCGTGATAATTAGAAAAAGCTCAGATAATGAATCTAGCTAATTAATTATGCAGAATTACTCTGTTTCTTGAGCTATTTAAATAGGGGAAATTAGTAAATTGATTTTAATTGCTATAATAAATTTATCAGTGGTTAATTGGGTGTTAAGAAACCGGTGATAATTAGGAAAAGCTCAGATAATGAATCTAGCTAATTAATTATGCAGAATTACTCTGTTTTTTGAGCTATTTAAATAGGGGAAATTAGTAAATTGATTTCAATTGCTATAATATATTTACTAGTGGTTAATTGGGTATTAAAAAACCCGTGATAATTAGGAAAATCTCAGATAATGAATCTAGCTAATTAATTATGCAGAATTACTCTGTTTTTTGAGCTATTTAAATAGAGGAAATTAGTAAATTGATTTCAATTGCTATAATATATTTACCAGTGGTTAATTAGGTATTAAAAAACCCGTGATAATTAGGAAAATCTCAGATAATGAATCTAACTAATTAATTATGCAGAATTACTCTGTTTTTTAAGCTATTTAAATAGGAGAAATTAGTAAATTGATTTTAATTGCTATAATATATTTACCAGTGGTTAATTGGGTGTTAAAAAACCCGTGATAATTAGGAAGAGCTCAGAAAATGAATCTAGATAATTAATTAGGTAGAATTACTGTGTTTTTTGACCAATTTAAATAGGGGAAATTAGTAAATTGATTTCAATTGCTATAATATATGTATCAGTGGTTAATTGGGTGTTAAGAAACCCATGTTAATTAGGAAAAGCTCAGATAATGAATCTAGCTAATTAATTAGGTAGAATTACTCTGTTTTTTGACCAATTTAAATAGGGGAAATTAGTAAATTGATTTCAATTGCTATAATATATTTATCAGTGGTTAATTTGGTGTTAAGAAACCCGTGATAATTAGGAAAAGCTCAGATAATGAATCTAGATAATTAATTAGGTAGAATTACTCTATTTTTTGACCAATTTAAATAGGGGAAATTAGTAAATTGACTTCAATTGCTGAGATACATTTATCAGTGGTTAATTAGGTGTTAAGGAACCTGTTATAATTAGGAGAAGCTCAGAAAATTAGTTTAACTAATTACCTTAGTGAAATTACGCTATTTTTAGGGGTAAATTAAAAGGGGAAATTAGTAAATCATGTGCTATAATTACATGCTATTTTTTAGAGCTGTATTATAGGGTAAAGAGTCCATGGTAATTATTCCAAGGTTATAAAAGTAGTATAGGTATTTATCTAACTCAAATTACACTATTTTTGGGTAAAAAGTAAAGAGGGAAATTAGTAAATCATGCTATATGATTACATGCTATTTATCAGAGCTATATTATAGGGTAAAGAGGCTGTTATAATTATGCCAAGGTTAGAAAAGTAGTATAGATGTTTATCTAAGTCAAATTACACTATTTTTAGCTGAAAATTGAAGATGGAAATTATATAATTAAGTCAAAAAATAATAAGATAATTACCAGAGGTCAAAAATATCCTTATCTACTTGTGGTAATTATACCATAGTTAATTAGTGAGGTTAGTAAAACATAATTGACCAAAAGTCTTACTTTGAGCAAATGATTAATTAAAGTAAATAGACTTGTGGTTAAAAGTTTTTAGAAAAATTATAGTAAGTGCAAACCTATGATATCAAGTTAAGGAAATGAAATATTTAAGAGAAATTAAATACAATAAATATTAAGCCCAAAATAAGTAAATTATTAGCTTAAAAGTTGATAGGAAAATTAGAAAAAAAATATAGAAAATTATAAGAAAGTTAGGAGAGCTTAGAAAACCCTTAGGGAAACGGTGGAAGAAGTTATCATTCCTATATAAGCAAATAAGAAATTACTAGGTCAAGAATTTATCACTTAAGACTATAAATTTAACCTTGGATGGGTTACGGTTAAATACAAAGGTTAAGTCTAGATTTTGAACTATTTACCTAATAATTAGATGTCCTTTTTTATAAGGATAAGAAGTTATGATACCAAAAAGGACCCGAGCAAATCCTACATCTGATGATGAGGACGTAGCTCCAAAACGAACTAGAGCATCGCATGACGACGAAGCCGGGCCTAGTAGTAGGCCTACGGAGGAGAGTCTTCAGGCACCAGCGCAACAACAGATGGCCAATCAATCCCAGGTGGGTTTTCCATTATTCAATTAAGTCTTTAATTAGTTTAAGTTCTTTTATAAGTTAGCATTGCATACGTAAGAAGGATAAATTGGCTGAAAACGCAAGGTAACTTCCAGCGTACATTTGTTTATAATGTAGGAAAGAATTGTTTGGGTTAAAACTGGTTGAATTAAGAAAGATATGTTTGATCATCCTTAAGACAGCTTGTCTCAAGACACCTCCGACTCCTTGATATAAATTGATGATAATGATTGGCTTTCTAGCCACAGTTAAGTCGGTTACCCCCATGAACGATGAGTTTCTACTCCGTGTCATGTCTTGATGTTTCTACATAAGTTAGGATACCGTTTTTTTTATCCTAGGGGAGCCGCCCGGTTGTATGGGCAACTGGTTTGGTGTATGGGCACCCGGAACCTTGGGTGGGGGTTTATCCACTCCGGATTTGAATAAGGAATGGGTGCTATTTTTCACCCTTAGGTGGTCTTGAGACAAGAAGAGTACTGGTCATGGTTATTATGGATAATGTTTTGATTGATAGTACCCTGTCTTAAGTTTAAAGATGCTTGTTTTCTGAAAGAATGCTTTCAATGATGTCTTCAAGGAATTACTGTGACGGAAAGTTAAAAGAAACCATTATTTTAAATGTTTAAAACAATGTGATAGTAAGATAAATGAATCAGGTGTGAGTGCGGGGTGGTAAGTGGAGATTGACTAAGGTTGTCAATCATGGACGGGTGGACCTGATTAGTCAGGTAACTATCCATTCCCGTGCAGTAAAACGTTTTAGAAACTTCTCACTTGGAAGAGGAATTCACCAACGGCTGTGCCCTCACATATGTTAGGGGGAAAAAAGCGTTGGCTAAGGAAACCATAATCTGAGTGATGAAGTTATAGGGCCTAAATAAGATTTTTTTTTTGTAGGTTGTTTGAATACATTGTCCCGTTTCCGCTGCGAGACAGAACTGGGTCTGCTTCTAAGGCTATAGACCCAAGCCATTGTCAATGGTAAAGGTCTATTCCTTGGATTTTTCTTGTTTAGAGACTCCGATTTTTATCAGACCTAGAGACCTGTCAAGGATCCCATCCCGATCTTGGTATAGGCGGGTTGGGGACCTTACACTCTCATAGGAGTGAGGGTTGGACATGCTCGTCTGGCTACAAATTACAAGTAGTCACAGGTTTCACAGATTTTTGTAGATCTTTGTAGGCAATTTTCTTGTGGGATGCGTTTTGAGCGTGTTTGCTCACTACTTTCATATATGGTTATGTGCTTTATGCTTGGTTGAGTTGTTTGTCCCGGAGTGTATGCTTACGAATATAATAGATTGTGGAGCTGGTTTTATGCATATAAGAATATTAATTTTGATGTGATTGATCATGGTTTTCATAATTGTGTAATAGTCAAGTTATCTCTTACTTTGTTGACAATTTGGCATGATCTATGATTGAGATTTTTCTTGAGATTTTACTCAATTTATAGGGGAGACTTTGCCAGTTTTATCCTAGGTTTTCTTGCCATGGTTTTGTGGCATCCATATAGCAGACATGTGTGAGTTCAGAGTCAACATTCATGACTTGTGACAAGCAACGATCTTGTAGTTGTTGATATATGCGATGTTGGCATTGTGGTCACACAGGACACATTAGGTGTCGTTGTTTCAGACCTATGAGGCAACAACAAAGATCTATATGTTGTGCAAATGAGGTTTTGACACATGCTAGAGTGGTGGCTTCATATGTCAGTGACAATGATGTCAGGTTTTGCTTTAGCATTCCTTCTCCTTACATGTCTTCTAGAGGTGACACACCTTCCCGTTGGTTGAAGATGAGGATGCAGTTTTCCATGTCACACCACATCGTGAGTGGTTCACCAGTTTCTCTAGTGGGAGCTTTTGTTGTGTGCACTTGGCTGATGGTTCCGCGTTTGATATTACAGATGGAGGAGATGCTGCTTGTCATTGCCTAGTGGTCCATCATATTTGCTACAACATGTGCACTATGTTTCTCAGCTGAGACAGAGTTTGATCTCAGTGAGACAGCTAGCAGATTGTGGATGGTCAGATACTGCTTTGTAGTCTTTCCAGATACATTGCAAATCACTAGTGATTACCAAGGGATCCCGTAGTGGCTTGGTTTACCCTATGCATTTATCTGAGGTTCAAGATAGCATGGTCTTGATTTTGTTGTTTGCATGCTTTGAGTGAGACATGTCTCCTTCATGGATGAGCTCCAGTATGCTCACAAGATAGATCATTTAGCTATCTAGGACATGCCAGTAGACTCTATAGAGACAAAGGTAGAGTGGAAGTGCTCTAGTGAGACATAGCACGTCTTGTCAGAGTCTCTATAGTTTGAGGTAGAGCAAGTCTGCTCCCTAGAGACACAGGCAGAGATGACAGACATGGATTTTTTTGGTATGCTCATGCTAGAGGCTGATGAGTTCATTCTAGGATGCATGGTTCCACCTATAAATGAACAACTATCAAAGCCATTTGCATGCATACAAAGGCACTTCTCAAAACAAGCGAAGAAGATGGAAAGTTGATCGCTAAATTTATCAAATCCAAGGAAAGACAAGTGCATGTGGAAGATTTTGAAGAAACCTAAAGGGTAAGTGGGTTAATAGTTCTAGTAAACTCCATGTATTCCCTCCTTTTTTAGTATTGGAGATGTATACAATGAGCTTGGAAAGTTGGCCACTTGCAAAGCAGGATATCTCCAAGGTATCCAAGTAGAAAATGATTAAGTGTATAGTAGAAGCATTGAGAACACAAAGGTTCCTTCTTTGATCTTACAAAATCTATGGTAGATAAAGGATCACGAGGACACTTCAACTTTTTTGTGGACTCATGCTCAGTTGAAGACACCTTGCATTGTCATTAGCATAATTAGAAGATCAATTGTCTGCTACAAGGTGCTTAGCACAAAGACTTTTTGCATCATCATTGTAAACTAATGCCTTTTAAAAGGCATTTCCAAAGTTTCAGAATGGAGATGAGTAATTTCTACCTCGACTTCAGGATGTAATCCTTGTAGATATCCTCGCATCTTGAAAACATCTAGCTGAGAATAACCATTCAATGAGAGATAGAAGTAGTGAGAGATGAAACATACATCCCAAGCTTTCCAACTCTTGACATCTTAGTTGCTTGGAAAAAATTCTTTCTGAATATAGCTTGAAACTTTGTCTAACCTGTAGGCTTTTATTTAGCTTCAAATGACATCCATCACGTGTAGTCCTTGCATTCAAGTACTAGGATGCTTTCCATAGGATGGAAAGCATTTTGCATAGCATGAAGATGGTGAACATCTATCCACTTATACAAAAAATAATGACACCATCTTTATTGTGTTTTTGGTCTTCCATTAGATCCTTCATTCATAACAAAGTCTTTTTATTTTGTTCACTATAACAATGTATCTAGGGGGAGACTTTAATGCTAACAGAACTCCATTTGGCTCGTGACTTGCCACAAATGAATTTGTTGACTGATCTGTTCCAATTGCAACATAAAATTATTAAACAGTTCCACGAGCATAGTCAAATTCTTATTTTTTAAGGCCAAATTAAGTAGTTCTTCATGAAAGTGTATTAAAAGCATACATGTCAGCAAATCCGTGATCACTTTGTAAATCATTGGTCTCTTCTGCTAAAATACGACCTAGTCCTGGAGGTGGAGGATTTTTAAATCAGAATTATGTTCATCTAAAAGAGGGTCTTTCAATAACATGATTGAGAATCAAAGCCAAAAACACTTCAAGAAAGAAGTCAATTGCTATGTGTGTAGGGGAATTACACCTTTTTGTAACTCTGAAGGAAATTGCATTGGTGGCAATCTTTACTTACTCTCTGTAAAAACTAAGAATAATAAAAACCTCAAAAATTCAAAAGATTTTCAAACTGTTCTTTGCCACTTCCTCTACCAACATCTCCCAAGCTTTGCCAAAAAAAATTAATACCCTCGTATGAATGCCTAGAAGCTTGGCCATCAAAAGGTTCCAAGCACCAAAACTAGGGTGTCCCCCTTGTGAAACAACGGTAGTGGCTATGGTAGTTTCTACATGATAGCATGAGGAGAAGAAGAAGCACTTGGGCTACTATGTAAAGGCCCTAAGCAACGCTATTGATTCAGAGAGGAATGTAGAGCATGCTAGACGCCCTTGCTCAACACCACATAGGCCACAAAAAAGGAGAAGGTTGAGGACGGCTCCTTTTCCTCGGCAAGAGACTTCTCTTGCCTCTCCTATTTCCCTAAAAGTGTGGCACCGGTGCTCAATATGGCCCCATCTGCTTTTTCTATGTCCACAAGCTTGGGACTTATGTTGTAAAACCATTCTAAGCCAAAAGGGCAATAGAATACATGATCTCCACCCATCCAGTTGCTCTTATAGGTACCCCTAGCTTAGGACCCCTTTCCATCATAACCACTCGAGGACCCTTGTCCTTACACAAGCCAATGAAAAAGGAATCTCAAGCCTATTTTGAGGAAACCACTCATTTGCATGGATCACTTATGCTCAAGCGCAAAGTTTATGACTAGGGTGCTTTGCATCACTTTTATGTGTTTCCCTTAGGCAAATCAGTAAAAGATTTTTGTGGAAGGCCATGTATATAATAGGACAATGTTTGCCTTACTTGGGAAAGGAAAGAAGTTGATACTAGCATGCATATGAATTCCATTTGATTTCGCTAAAAATTCCATTCCTTAACAAGAATTGCGGGGATTTGAAGTTATAATTAGAGGCTTCCAAAACAAAGGTATAATCTAGGAAGGACCATCACACATAGATACAATCTCATCAAATTGTAGTGTTTCCCTCACAAAGAAAGATCACGTGGAAGATAAGATTATCCATACTATCCACTCCTTATGAAATGAATTAGGCAAAGCAATCTGATGGTATGATAGATATCCCTTAAAGACATTAGCTAAAGGAGAAATTGACTCAAATTGGAGAAATTGAATGAGGGACTATTACATGCCTATTCCCCACCCAACCTCCCCCTTTTATAGACTCCTTGAGTTATCTTTAGGGGACCCCTATACTTAGCATGCTAATGTCTTACCTAGAGACCTTGCCCCACCGTACTAATCATGTCTTGACATGCCTCCCCCCTTGAAGGAGATTTTTCATCCTTGAAAACATCAATGAAAAAATTCTTCGTAAG
Source organism: Adiantum capillus-veneris (assembly GCF_014529385.1). Lineage (NCBI taxonomy): Eukaryota > Viridiplantae > Streptophyta > Polypodiopsida > Polypodiales > Pteridaceae > Adiantum > Adiantum capillus-veneris. The sequence goes on from NC_140958.1 coordinate 126,437,567, forward strand.
GACACCAATTTTTTCCTAATCTAGCCCTCTATGAGGTCTATGGTCCACTTGATAAATACCAGATCTTGTACTCATACATGGAACAATCTTCTTGTAGCAAACAATAAACTTTGTAGAATTGGATGATTGCAATCGAAAAAACCTCTAAAGAGACTATCCATTTGCCCAAAAGGAACCTCTACCTAGATCTCACACTAACAAAAGAGCCCACCTCAAATAAGATGCTCTAACTAAGAAAATTTCTCCTACTCCTAAAGCGATTCCTTCCCAAAACTAGAATGCTAACATACTAATGCAGATGATTGAAGAAATTAAGTAGCATTTGGACTTGCCTATGACACCTAAAAAGGTTCCCTATGTCAAAGTCCATGGGTACATTAACTCTCCACATGCGGAGTAAATCCCAAAACTAGTGTTGTTATCTTGAAAAAAAAAAAGAGTGTGGTGTGGTGTCTCTATTGAACTAGAAGGGATCCCTAAAACTTCTTAGCTCCACACTTTGATGGATGTTACCCTGTGCCCAATTGTGGCTACACAATCAGCGAGCCTACATCCCTAAACTTAAAAAGTTGTGTCCCTACAATTGCACAATCCTTCTAAAGAGTAGCCAAAGGTGATCGTAGATGTGACAAAGGCTAACATCAAATTGTACAGTCTCATAGTGTTCTAAAATAGAAATGCTAATGAGAAAAATGCAAAATTAGCAGTACACCTTGTACTTGCTTGTAGTCATATATACATCATGGAGTTCAGAAATAGAAATACTAATGTGAAAAAATTAAACTATAAACACATCTACTTTGGCTCATTGATTAGATTTTTCCTTTGTACCTTTGTGATCAACTTTACCTTTGGTTAGAGACCCCTATTTAAGTTGCACTTTATATTAAGCTTCTCTTGTTAAGATAAATTCAATTGATAGTAGTTGGCATTTCTTCCAAGGTAGAAATCTCTAGGCAAGGAAGGTAATTGATATTCATAACCATGAAATTCTTACGTTCAACTTAGTATGTGGTGGAAATCTCCACGTCATGCTGAGACCAAGTAGCTCCAAATTTTTGCAATGTGATTCAGAAGAATCCTCATTTTTATTCTTGAGTGTAGTCTATGAAGTACCCTTAGCCACTATGAGGCTATCGATTATGAACTTGAAGTCAACCACTCTTTCCTTGAGGTACATCATCGTTTATTTGATGGCATTGAAAAAACACAAGTTTGATTCCACACTGCTCACATTTCCCTTCATTTGGCATGCTATACATACATGTCTAGTATCCATTGTGCACTATTTTGGAATATCTTCATGCTTTTTTTCTTCTTAAGAGTTGTGTGCATCTATCGCACGTGTCAATGCAAGGAACTTGCCAATACACTGTGTGCGAGTTACAAATGGCTCCAAACACGCAACTAGCCTAAACTAGTAAGCTCAAAGAAAACGATGGTGTGTCACTCACCACTCTACGCTTGCTGTCGTGGAGGATTCCTCGCCGCGAAGAAGAGGGAGACACCGCTACGTCGCACTCAACCGCTTCGCCGCCATCGTGCCGCCACAATGCTCAATCGCGCTCTCTCTCTCTCTCTCTCTCTCTCTCTCTCTCTCTCTCTCTCTCGCACGCATACACACACACACAAGGAGATGAAAAAGAAGAAGATGGAGATGGAGCAAGAGCACTCTTCAATTGCACAAATGAGAGAATAAATGAATTTTAGGTTTAATTGACGTTTATATGAGCTCGCGCCATTCACACTTGGGCGCCCATGCTTAGCCAACTAATCCCTTGAATGTTCTAGTTAGAGTGCACCTCTAAATATATCTGTCTTGGATGGTGAGTACATTATCGACCAATCTCGCTTGGACTAGTTCCATCTAGGTGGCAAGAGCTAGAAAGGTAACTTTTGTAAAGTTATTTCTTGTTTAAATTGTTTATCTAGTCGACTAATGTGACATACCTATTTATAAGAAGCAAGCAATGCCGAGGGGATTCACTATGTAGGTTCGTATGGTGTCATGTGAGTGTAAGGAAGGGGGTTTTGGATAGGGAATTGCATAAGCGTATACAATAGGGGTGACGCCCACTATCATGTGCTTCGTATAAGATATCATTCCATAAGGTATCATCCTTAGGTATGCATAAATGATCCTATAGTAAAGGCGGTCGACCGTCTTCAAGATTAAAATGTAAAGGCTTGGATACATTCTCACTACCTAGGATTGTAATAAGATTCTAATATTTTTCATCCTTAACACGACCATCCATGACCTTGTTCAAAATAAGATTGTTGAACATTGAAATAGACCCCATTGAAATAGACCCCATAAAAGCTTTGCAACTTAAGGCATTTTCTACAACAATATCCTTACTTGGTTTAAATTTGATGTCAAATTCATACTCTTAGAGTAATTCTATCCATTTTCCAACATATATCATATGTCAGGGGAGGGGGGGGGGGGGGGGGGGGGGGGGGGGGGGGGGTTTTTAACACTTAGGCCCAAAAACTCCTTATATACCTCTTAGAGTTTTCATAATGATGCCAAATTTTCTTTTGGTTTTGGAAGCCTCAAATTCCCTATGAGAATTCTACTAAGTATGTCGATAGAGAGATTTAAACCCATATATATTTTATGGGGGGTCAAGTTGACTATACAAACACGAAAGAAAGGGGGGTATATGATTGCTTTAGCATTTGTAGATAGGGGGATGGGTTAGGACTATAGGGTCTCTAGATAGGGTTTTTTTTCTATATGGCTGCATGCAAGTCACATATCCCATTAAGTATAAGCGAATCCCTTCCAAAGAAAATAATAAAGCTATTTGGGAAGCCACTATGGCAATCATGAATAACAAGATCGTTAGTGAAGCATTTGTGATAGATGATAATGATGAAGATGAGATTGAGAGAAGTACTACAAATACAAATGTGACTATCAACTTCATACTATCTAATGCACCTTGAAGGCCCCTGTCACATGTGGCATAAGGAAAGGGACTACAAGGGGGAGTGGAAAGAAAGGCAAAGAAATAAAGAGAAGGAGGCCTTGGTGTGGGGAGTCTAGAGCAAGAAATGAGCCCTCTCTCTCTCTCTCTCTCTCTCTCTCTCTCTCTCTCCAAAAGTGGTGGTCCCTCCCTCCCTATGTCTGCCACAAACTCGTAGAGGATAATGAAGACAAAGATGGGGTTAAAATTGGGGACAATTTTATACCAATTTCATGCAAGAGAGGACCCACAATTTGATATGCTACTCACAAAACAACCATGAGAAGTGGTTGCATTGCTATTACCATCTTCTCTTATAATAGTGATAAAAGCCTGTTCAACTGCATGTTGTGTAGACTTGCTCTTTCTTGAAAGTGAGTCCTAGAGAAACAATGTGTATAGTTCATCAAACTTGATAGCTCGAGGGTTTCCTTGGGTGATAAGTCTCCAAGTACTAGCAAAAGTTTGTACGAGTCTGGCGATGCATTCAGAAAAATCTATACAAGTGAACTGTTAGAAATAACTTTACTTGCAGAAATGAGTCACTCATTGATATCCTTGATACCAACAAGAAATGTTTCCATGTCACCTTCCTCTTGCATAATCTTTGACTCAAACTCTTTATGAAGATATGCAATTTTGGCCTCATTGCAACTTGCATAAATACTAGCTAGCGTATCCCAAGTCTGTTTTGCTGATTTTGGTGAGTGAATGTGAGGAGTAATAGTGCGATTCATAGATAATGCAATGAATCCATGAAATTACGCATCTCTTACCTTCCAACAAGATTTCTTCGTCATAGGGAAAACAACTCTAGCAGCAACACATTGCTAAAAACTACAACATCCTCAATAGAGCCTATATCCACAGAAGGCGGATGTAGATCAATGCCTTGCAAATATTCTAGATGCCCTTTGACACAAGAACATGCATCATCATGTATCCCATATTGGGTAGTTATGCCCATCCATTTTTTCAACATCTTGAAAATATATGTGACTTTGTCAACCATGACGAGCGACTGCACATTATGAGAAAAGTGCTCCAAAAAAGGAAAAATAAAGTAGGAATAACATGCTTCTTCTTCTTCACTAACTCAAGATAATAAATCTACAAAGAATATAAGGGCAAATATAACACAAGGGAAAACTAGTACAACGGTCTAATGTGTAGGTAGACCAAGTCGATGTAGTCCAGTTGTAGTATCATTGACGAAGATATGTGTATCCACCAAGGAGCACCAATGATAATGACTATCGATGATAGTGATTGAGGAGTAGTGCATGGTGAGCTTGACATTTAACACTCACCCTCAAGCTCAATGCCATATCTCTTAAGGACATGCTAATTATTATTTCTACCTTCTTGAGAAGAGTCTTCCTCAAGTTCCTTGTCTTCCACAATCAGTATGGACACCAAATTTGTAAACATAGAAACATTCTCTCAAAGATGGATACCAATTTTAAACTATTTGTATTTTGGACCCAAATCTCGTAGACATACTTCCACCTTGTTATCATTATCAATTGTAACACCAACTGATACAAGGGACTCACATATGTTCTTTATCTTCAATGAATAGTCATTGATAGAAAGGTTTTTCTTTTACATTGTATTCGAGTCTTCATCTGTAGCTTCCTTGCTTTTGTGTTAATGACATTAAAGTGTCCCAAGCGTCCTTAGGGGTGTGAGCATCTTGTATGTGCTCAATCATAGTGTCTTGCACACTCATGGAAAGCCAATACATGACCTTCCAAGCTCCTTGGTTCCAATCTTTAAATACCTTTTTGTGTGCAGCAGTTTCACCTTCCTCTAATAACATTAGTGTTGTCTCATACTCTCTATCAATGTATTCCCAATAACCTTTACCCATAGGAAAATTCGTCTTTTTGAGCTTCCAAGCATGGAAGTTGTTCTTTTCCAGCTTCTCAATGACAATCTGGCTAAGTCCATCATTGTTGAACGACATGTTTCCAACCCAAGTCTCTGAGCAACCTGCTAAAAATAGTCAGTTACCACTTGTAACCACAATATGCATACATAAAACTGTTTTACAATACTAAACAGTATTTGCAAACATTGCATCCAAAACAAAACTTTTTGCACTACCAAAATGCAGATCTGTATAAATGTGAACCTTAGCGTTTCTACATGGGAGCACACTCTAATTCCAAAATAGGGACCAAAATGCCGCTAGAATGGAAATATGGCTATACAATCTCATGTACAAAAACCCGTGAACATACAATCTCCCAAAGAAGCACCTCGTTCAAAAATGGTTTATGACGATAGCTCCCAAAAATCCCAACACAGCTTCTTCTACATTTGTTGCTTGTGTTGGTCCAAGCTCCTCAGACACAACCAAGCTTTAATACTATGTTAAGAGATAGAGAAGGAAATATCTTGAGCCCTTGCAAGCGCACGTGTGTGCATGCATGCATTCATGCACACGCACGCGTGCACACACACACATAGATGGAAGCAAAATATTCTAACATAGATGGAAGCAAAATCTTTTACTACTTCTTCTTCACTAACTCAAGAAGTCTAAAAAGCATAAAAGGAAAAATACAACATAAGGGGAAACTAGTACAATGGTCCATAGCATCATGGTGTCATCTCTAAAAGCTTCAAAAATCAACTCTGCTTTGACCAAGGAACAATAAGATGATCCTTTGTGGGGGCATCAGAAGATGGGAGGGGAGAATGGAAAACACACCCATAATATACACATTTTCCTCTCTATAGCCCAGGAAACAAGCTGCACCCCTATCCACTTGCAAACACACATTGAATTGGATGATCTCTCTCATATGATGTACCAATCACTCTCAATAAGAATTTCGACACCAACAAACCATCCAAATCCCATCTTTGCTCTTTGAATTCTCACAAAATCGCTCTCCTTTGCACATACGGGGAGGCACACACCCACACATACTCATCTATTTGCACAAAAACAAGAGAGAGAGAGAGAGAGAGAGAGAGAGAGAGAGAAGTAGAGAGGACAAAATAGAGTAAAAATTGACGGATGTGGCATATAGATTTGCATTAATTGAGTATATACAATGAGGGAATGATCCTCTTCAAAACTTGCTCTTCTTTTCCTATGTTTGGAGATTCTTTGCATGTCTCTCAATCCAAAAAAATGCCAACAAAAAACCCCCAAGAGAGGGATTGAGGACCCCCTTCTTTTGAGCCCAGCCTTACTCCCCTAGAAGACTTCTCCCTTTCTCTCTATGCAAGGGTGCTCGTAGCCCCTCCTTTTTACTTAAAAACGCCCAAAAATGCTGGTTTTTCTTTTCATGTTGGCAAACCAATCACACTTTTGTACCCCCCCCCCCCCCCCCCCCCCCCCCCCATTACTCCATGAGAACTACCAACTGCCAAGATCCTCATCAAAAGGCGAGCCCTATTTTAACCAACTAAAACTCTCGCATATGATTCGACCCTACACGAGCGCCAACCCCACCACAAGTTCCTGCATGTGAATCGACCCCTACATGGGTGCCACCACCACAAGCTCCACCCATTGTTGTTAGTGAGCCAGACGATGCCAACAACAGTGTCAAAACAATGTTGATGCACTCGCAAGGCTAGGACGCCATAGACATGCATGAGGGGGGGAGCTCCCCTCCAAGGAAAGAGACCCCTTGAGATGTTGAGTGTATTCCAATATATGTAGCCCTAAGTTGTGGTCTCTTCCCTTGAAGCTACCCTCCAAGGGAAGAGACTACCTTTGAGTTGTTGACCATATATATAGCCCTAGGTTTGTGGTGTAAAATTCACATGTGAGACCATTCCAGTTCCATGCAAAAGAGATCCCCCTTTGAGCCCCCCAAAAACACATAGAATTCTTGCAAATTTTCTTGATTTTGGGTAAATTTCAATTGACTGCCATTTCCTGCACAAGGATCTGATGAACGAGCCATAATGACCAACCTCAAGCCTCCATCTTGGGCTATGAGGTCAACCATCCCTACCACTCTCTAAGGCTCCAAATCACCCATATCGGGATCCTAAAAATCTAAAAAATAATAATATTTTATTGAAGTACATGTCCACTATCCAACTTCAATCTTTGTGCATATGCCTCGTATTGATGAGCTATTAAGCACATCTTGCAATTTACATTGAATACTACTACCCAAAAACCTAGCAAGCCAAAAAAAATCCTCTGACGCATGCATTCCAAAGCAGCCAAATCTTTGCAAACCCGACCTTAGGAAAACTTGAAATGGCCATAACTTTCCCTCTTGGACTGCAAATCGAGATCTGTAAAGGGCCTAGAGAGCATGTTCAATGCTTCAAATTTGTAGCTTTGGTAAGCACTTGGACTTTACTCACATCAACATCATTTGACAAAAAAATGCAAAATAATTTAAGTATCAAGTGTCATAACTTGATGATCATAGCTTTGTTTGATGAGTTGTAAAGACATGGTTGAAGAGTGCATTGAATGTCACCTAAAGATCTACACCTTGATTTTCTCTAAGAATTTCAATTGTATGCTACCAAATTTATGTAGTTTGGACTATAAAACCACATTTAGCATACATTCCCTCATTCACTTGGCTACCCTTGCATCTCGTTGCGGCACAAACATCTTAACTTGCTCTTGCTTGTACTGATAACTACATTTCCCACCTCTTGTACCATCGATAGTCTTTGGTTGATAACGTGACAATTACAAGAGGGATTTGGTCTAGAAGGTTTCTTCATGGCATCTACAAACACCCTAAAAGAATATAGAGATGTATTTGCTTGGTCTTATAAAGACTTGGAAGGGGTGGACCCAGAGATATGTCAACACACAATCCCAATGAGAGATGATGCCAAACCTTAGAGACACAGACCTTACACCTATAATAAGACCTTTTTCAAGAAAATTAAATAGGAGATAGAAAATGTTAGGGACATTGAATTTATTTATGAGATTGAACGTACAAATTGGGTTTTTTTTATTGTAATGGTGCCCAAGACAAATGACAAACTGCATATTTATGTGAATCTCAATAAAATGAATGCATCCACCATAAGGGATAATTATTCGTTACCAATCAGTGAGCATTTCCACCTTTCCTAAAGAGTAGTAACTAGGTCATAGGTCAAAAATCAAAATGGACGAACAAAATTTCCTTCCATGTTGGAGTACTAAATGCTGGTAATGCCTACTTCAAGTTTCCAAAACATTTTGTTGTTGTTGTCTATGTTAATTCCAAAGTGTTGGATGCTTCTTCTCCCCTCAAATCTATGTTTAACTCATCAAAGTGATGAGTTACATCTCCTTACATCTCCCTCTTCATGTACTTGTTGATGAGCATTGGTGATTGTAGATTTGTGTCATTGTGGGAAATCTTGTACCCTTGATGTAGCCTCCATGTGATAGCATTATCATAGTAAGTGATAATAACATACATTTCCATTTTAAAGGAATATTAATTTTCTCAAACCTTAGGAGATATACATTTTTCTTGAAGTGCTTTGATGGTTGAGGCTTGATGGCAAATATGCCGTCACATGGGAAACATGGACAAGCTGCAAAGGTTTTAGAAAATTAAGATAATGGAATTATTACAGGTTTCGGACTTTTGTTGAAGCAGTAACACTGAGCAAAAGGGCAGAGAGCTATCAAGCAGTTCAAGAAGGTTGGCAAACAAGGGAGAAACAAGATGTTGAGGTAGGTGGGACAAGCACATGATGGTGATTGTTGTTATAGATAAGGATTGTTGAGGCGGCAAAGTGTGTGTTTCGGGTAGGTGATGAAGAAGGGAAGATTGCCATTATGGGTAAAGCTCATTGAGGTGACAAAGTGTGTGTTGCGGGTAGGTGATGAGGTAGGGGAAGATTCTTGGGGAGAGCGGGTGAGCGATCCAACAATATTCTGTAGTTTTCACAATGGTTACAAGACGGGTTGAGATGGCACAAGCATAGCATAGGGGTTGATGATGATATTGCTCCTTGATAGGCTTGAGCATCTAGTGACATAAGTAATGATGTCAAGTGTAGGCTTCTAGAGTAGAGGAGGTTTCCACTGGTTGGAGGTGGAAATGTGTCACACGCCCCAATAAGATTGCTAGTGATAGAGACATGCACTTTTTAAATGAAGTGATTGAACACTTACTAGATGAGTTCATGATCATACACAATAAGTCTACATTATATCATCCATAGGGTCATGGTCACGCTGAACACACAAACAATATATTGAGTGAGTTCTCGCAAAAATAATCATCATTGGAAGAAACTTTGGATATATCATAGTATACAAAATTGCATTGAACACAACACCCTTCAACAAAGTCTATGGCTTGAATGCAATACTACCAATGTTAACCCTCACGGCTCACGAACACCCTATCACCTACGATGGAGGTTCTAACCTACGGTGGACATTGTACTATTTATTTGGTAGAGTCAGGTACCGGGCTTGTCGGTCCAATAGGAAAAGGGTAAGAGTGATCGCCTATGAGAGGCGCTTTCTAACTAGAACATTCAAGGGATTAGTTGGCTAAGCATGGGCGCCCAAGTGTGAATGGGGTGAGCTCATATAAAAGTCAACTAAACCTAAAATTCACTCATTATCTCATTTGTGCAATAGAAGAGTGCTCTTGCTCCATCTCCATCTCCATCTTCTTCTTCTTCACCTCCTTGTGTGTGTGTGTGTGTGTGTGTGTGTGTGTATGTGTGTGTGTGTGTGTGAGAGAGAGAGAGAGAGTGTGTGGGCGATCGAGCATTACGAAAGCACGACGGCGGTGAAGCGGTTGAGCACGGCGTAGCGGCGTCTCCTTCTTCTTCGCGGCAAGGAATCCTCCACGAAGCAAGCGTAGAGCGGTGAGTGACACTCCATCGCCTTCTTTGAGCTTACTAGTTTAGGCTTGTTGCGTGCTTGGAGCCATTTGTGGCTCGCACACGGTGTATCGGCAAGTTCCTTGCATTGACATGTGCGACATACGTGCACATTTTTGGCGCCGCTGCCGGGGAATGCCGTGCATTAAGCTCAAGTAGCACTCTGTGCTTCTCCGTGCTGCAATTTCAATTATAGGAAAGGTAAGGAAGGAGTGTGTGTGTGTGTGTGTGTTGAGAAGAGGGATTTGGTGTTATGCTGTGTGTTTATTTTGTTAATGGAGATTTCAAAGGTACTGTGTTTATTCTCTGTGTATTAAGGTAGTTAGTTTTTTTTGTTAATGGAGATTTCAAAGGTTATGTGTTTATTCTCTGTGTATTAAGGTAGTTAGTTTTCTGTGTACAGTAAGTAGGAAGTAGATTAGTAGGAAGTAGATTAGTGAGAGTTAATAGAGTGTGTTAGTGTGTAAGAGTAAGTGTATTAATTAGAAGTAGGTAGATAGTGTGTGTGTGTGTGTGTGTGTGTGTGTGCTCTCGCGCAGGCCGCAGCGACCTTATCCTTATAATAATTATTTTTTTAAAAATCTTTTAAAAAAATTTTAAAAAAAATTTAAGGTAGGACCGGGATCGGGAATATCTCCCAGACCCAAGCCCAAGCTCATGCTCAGGCCTAGACCTCAATCGCCTTTTAAAAAAACAAATTTTAGCTTCACACGTAGCTAAAAATCGATTTTATGAGGACCAACGAAATGTTAGATGCCCGAAAATTGTGATGTAAAGCACACAGCGACCCTCTAAGTGATACGCTCGTTTTGAGCTATCACACACTTTAATAAAAAAATCAAACATTAAAAAACATTCAAAAAACATCAAAAACAAGAAAAAATCAAGTAGAAAACGGGGTGCAAAACACACACAAAATAAAGCAAGTAACCTTTTGAGGGTACTTGCTGACACTTGTAGGGCACCCAAAGCACATGTATCTACGTTCTGGTCGTGTGCTAGAGTCCGAACAACTAGCTAGTGCTTCGATTTACGGGGGTACTCACTATCCTTCCACGCTAGGGTCTACGCCCTCGGCGGGGACCCAAGGTAGTGCAACCCAAGACCCAAATATAGCGTCTAGCGACTCTTCCTCTGACTACGATATTGTGGAAGAGCATCTTACACAAAGCCTCAGGGGAACAAATGAAACCGTGCCTAGCTGGGCCCAACAACTTGGAACTAGTGTTTTTAGCCGTTTGATGGAAACTTTTAGTAGAGCTACGCGCTCTGAACCTACATCTAGTGAAGTAAACGAAGGGGGTGGGGAAGTAGAATCACCATTCACATCTCCTGTAGATCCCACACTCCCTCAGAGTGTCCATGTGGACATTCTACCTACCTCATTTAATGAGGGCCCTACCGAACTACAACCTTCCAAAGTCGCCTCTAAGGTAGCGGTGACTAAAAGTCAAAACACGAGAAGCAACATTGCATCCACCTCACGGCAACCCTCTAGTACACCGAGTTTGGACGGGGTATTTCTCAATGAAAATTGGGAATATGACCTACACACGGAGGCTTTGACCGACCTATACATGGGCTACAAATACCATGTGGGTTGGTTAGAAGTTGTACAATCCACATCTAGTGCCACTAGTCTAGAGGAACAACAACACATGATCTGCAATGTCATCCATAGGATTATCCAGTCCGAGAGGCAAAATCAAGGAATAAACATACCTTCGACGGGTCCTATGCGATTTTTAGACACGGGCAAAGGGAAACGACCCACTCTATCACATATGGAGACTCCCCCAGTGAGTCCCATCGATCCCCCATATGTTGTTTCGCCAGGGGTCTCAATGCAATCTGAACCCACAAGTGATAGCTTCACCTTTCCAAGTCTAGCTCATCTCTCCCTTGATGACACCACGGATACCATGCCTACCCCAATGATGGGCATGCCAAGAAACACACCATGGACCTCGTTTGTTAGTAAAGCACCGCTACATGGTAGCTCAATGCCTGCAATAGTACCTACAAGTGCGTACCAATCGTATGAACCTATGGGTCATCACACTTATGTAGTCCCTACTCCTCCCATTGTTTCAAAAACCTATGCTTCACAACCACAACACCCAAGTTCTTATTTCCATGGGACTATACCTGCTAGCATTAGCATGTCACATACGACGTCTGCTATGCCTAGGGCCACTCATATGAACTATGGACCACCACATGGCACAACATCGTACCCAACGTGGAACCCAAGGGCTTCCTATGCGCCAAGCCCCATGCCAATACCTACTCCACATGTAGTCTCTGGAGCGCCTTCATCCACGGTGCCTGCTCACTTAGGTGACTTGGCAACATTTGCTCAAGCTATTGGTCGATCTATTGCTGAGAATATGCGTAACACACATGATAGAGAGCCTAGAAGTAAGGCAGTACAAATAGCCAAGCTCACACAAAAATTTAGTGGAGACGGGGATGTGAGAAAGCATATCGAAGTGTTTGAAAAAATATGTGATTCTTTAGGAGAACACAATGACCTACATAAGAGCAATGCTTTAAGCCTAATCTTAAGTGGAAAGGCTGGGGATTGGTATAGAACCCTAAGGGTGGAAGAAAAAACGATTTACCCTACTCTTAGGAGACTGTTCTTAAAAGAATACATACGAGAGGGAGCACTTTGGGGTGTAGCCTCTCAACTTCAGAAAGCCCAACGAGAGGAAGGAGAGTCGGTGAGAGACTTTATATGTCGCTTGAAGCATTTGAATTCTCGTTGTAATCCAAATGAGCGCTTCAACAATAACCAATTGCTTGATAGATTCATTCGGGGATTACGACATAAGGATATCTACAATGGCCTAGTCATTAGAGGTATCACCACTTGGGAAGCAGTCACCACCAATGCGATCCAATTGGAGGATAATTTAATGATTCAAGGAGAAAGAGTGTCTGTTGAGCCTAAATCTATTAGCTCGCAAGCCTCAGGGCATCAGCCAATGACCCTAAAGCCTATCGCTAAGGAGCCAAAGATATCTGAGATGACTTTAGCAGATCTCACCAAGGCTATTCAAGAGAGTCTTAGAGACAATCGTGCTCCGCAGAACAATCATGTGTATCCAAGAAGGGAGCAACAATGGTGCTCAGTATGCTATGGACCGCATAGTACCAGTGAATGCCCTACTTTTAGAGTAAAATTCAATGGGAACTACAATGCATGTGGAAGGTATGGTCATCAAGCTAAGGATTGCATAGTATTTAAGCGCGCGATGGCCAATAGACCAACCTTAGCATGGACAGACACACCTCGAGTGCCTGCATTGATGTCGGCCCCACCTCTTGAACAATTAGCACAACACATGGTCCCTAGGGACCAAACTGTTGTTCAAACAACACCCTTACCACCTCCAGTGCTAGGACTGCAACCACCACATCCACGAATCACTTCTGTGAATCAAGTGGATTGTGAGTCATCTATTTCTGGTTTGGAAGGCTATGAGGAAGATATAGATCCTAATATTGCCTATGGGATGGATGTGTTTGAATAAAGTCCACAATACTACATGGAGGACTATTGGGGACAAGTCAAACCTGTATATCAAGTAGTTGCTCTTGCGGCAAGAGGCCAAAATATCAATTACACTGCTAAGAGACCACCTCTTCAATGTTATGAGTGTGGAGGTCCACATCGTGTAGCCGAGTGTCCTATTAGGCTACAAAAGAATGCCACACTAATGCAAACCAATCAAGCAAGCACGTCTACAATGCCGATACTCATGTGTAATCGATGTGGCATAGATCATTTGATTGCCCAATGTCCAAATAATCCAAATGCATCAAAGATCACACCATTAAACTTGATTGAAGTTACCGAGGAGCCATCACCAAGTACACCCGTGGTACTAGTAAACGTACTCACACGATCGATGCTCCAAAAACAAAACTATATTCTTGAGGAAAGAGACACGGCATCAATTGCCCAATCTCATAAAAAGAAGAAAACACGAAGAAAGGGATCGCAAAAAGCAGCGAAGTCAGACCCTAGTTCAAAGACCAACATAGGAACTGGGGACGACCCCGTATATATGAACGACACTGAAGAAGATTCTGATTCAGGTGAAACCATGGAGACCAAAACGACCACTAACATAGAAACCAACAAGGAAGATCTTCATGAGCCACAATGGCCAGGATCCAAAAAGAAGATAGGAAATTACCCAAACCCTACAAAGGAGATTGAGTGAGTCAAGCAATTAAGGAGTTTGGTAGAAGATACCCAAAGGGATCTAGAACCAGCACCTAGGAAGATCCAGATTACAGACACCGTGTTCCCTACGCAACAACAACCTCACCATGTCCATAGACCCTTGGACATACCTAGTGTCATCCAAGAAGAAAGTGACTTAAAGTCATGGGAAAGTGGGCGTACTCACTTCTTGATGGAAAGAATGTTTACAGAGGGACTACATGATCCTATCAAAGAAATGGAGATCCCATCTTCCCCACGTCAAGGGACTCAAGGCCAAAAGGTGCCATTAAACATTGCCAAATTGATGGATTTTATGTCTTCAGAAGTTAGAACCACCATCATGTCCAAACTATATAAAGACCCCGAGCTAGTCTCAGCCCTTCGATCCTTCCTCAATGGAGAACTGAAGTTTGGGCTACCACAATTTGCACCAATGGATGGAGCTGGGGAGATGCCAATAGAGGAGGAATACATAGATCCACAACCCAACCTAGATGAGAACCTTGTTATAGAAATACCTGTTAACAAGTTGGGACAATACTTTGAGGGTGATGAATCCAATGCGACCATACCAATCACTACTAAGGGATTAACTATGAAGGGAATCCTTGATGGTGGCGCTGGGGTTAGCATTGTGACTTAAAATTGCTGGGAAACTATGGGAAGACCTCACCTTGCGACCACAACTATAGTAGTGAAGATGGCCAATGGGTCTATTGTTAAACCTATTGGGATGCTAGAAGATCTCAAGATCAAGGTCTTTGGACATAAAATAAGGATTATCTTTATTGTTATGGATTTCTCCAAACACACTATGGCATCGGAGATGATCTTAGGACGTACTTTCATGAGGGAAGCAAAAATGGTGCATGACTGGTCTAAAAACCATGTCTACTTGCAGTTCCAAGATTCTGTCATTCGAGTGGATCTTGTGATTGGTCGAGCACATCCTCTAGGAAACAGGTTTATAATTGATCATAGATCTGACACCACAGTTCACTCGGCCCCATTGCAGTATTGTTATACGTGTAAAGCGGACACTCATGTTGGGGAAGATTCTCCTTATATGGATGTACTACCTGGGATGACTGAGTCGGACAATGTGGATTGGGTCCACCTAGCAGCAACCATAGACACTTGGGGAAACAAGGGGACGACCTGGGTAACACCTGAGGGGGATGAAATGCCACCACTCGTACGCTTAAATATGTTAGAAGCAATGCATATAACTTTTGACAAGACTCATCCTCATATAACGAAGAAAATATACAAGTGGGTCCCTAAAGCTTCTTTAGCGACCATGGCTGATGCTAAAAAACAGAAGCCTCGTAAGAAACGTCCCACTCGCTCTAAGAAAAGTAAGAAAATGTTGCGTTGGATTCCCAAACGACTATTGGAAGCCCAAGGCTACTATAAAGGAAATGATCAAATCTGGGTGTCAAAACGTAAATTGTGTTCTTACTTATCATCGAGCCTATGTGAGCTTAATCCCGTAACTCCAAAACGAATCAACAATCGCGGAAAGAAAAAAATCACAGAATGCTACACACCCGCTCCAGAGCTAGTTTGGGTACCGAAGAAAGAACGATTTGTTCCACCTAGCTCAGGAAGGGGGGAGTCCCATGAAGCTTCTATCTCCTCATGTAATGCATCCATAGAGGTAAAAGCTTCTCCACAGCCTCCACCTACAATAGTGGACCTCCATAAAGCTACAAAGGAATCCACACCTCCCAATGTTCAAGAATCACCTGATGAACCACTTCAAGTTCGATCCTAGAAGAGTACCTTACCACCCTTGCAACTCGATGAAGCACCTAAGGTAATAGAAAACTGCTAGCAAAAATCCTCACCTATTACCAACTGGAACGATTGGTTTCAAAGGGTGACAAGCTCATTTCAAACGATATGATCTACCCAAGGAAGGGGGGAGTGTTTGCTGACATCCATCATTCACTTGCTTCCCTCTCAACCTTCCTCCCTAGCCTCTTAATCTCCCAATCTTAGGGAATGTACATATATAGCCTTATACTCACAAAAAACAAAAATAATAAAGAGCAAGAGCAATTAGCAAACGAGTATGCACAATAAAAGTCAAACATTGACTCAGACCTACACATTCACATTCGATACACTGAAACAGAAACCTATGCCATAAAACACCTTTGATCCTCATCACTTGAGTGATGGAGGGTAGGTAGAATTAGTACAATAGGAGTGTTTCTGTTTTAGAGTTGAGTGATTAGTAAAGTTCCTTTTTCCCACTGATGTGCCTCCTAGAGGTATTCTTTGTGTTTCCTAGTGTGTACAATAACATGTTGCTGTGGTTAGGATTTGGACCTTCATGGAATTTTTCTCTCATTCACACTTCAAATCAAGCGCAACCATTGACACAAACAGGTGTTTCTTGTCCATGAGAGAATGAGTGAATTTTAGGTTTAGTTGACTTTTATATGAGCTCACCCCATTCACACTTGGGCGCCCATGCTTAGCCAACTAATCCCTTGAATGTTCCAGTTAGAGTGCGCCTCTCATAGGCGATCACTCTTACCCTTTTCCTATTGGACCGACAAGCCCGGTACCTGACTCTACCAAATAAATAATACAATGTCCGCCGTAGGTTAGAACATCCATCGTAGGTGATAGGGTGTTAGTGAGTCATGAGGGTTAACATGCCCCCCTTCCTGATGTAGATTCCGTCCTCGGAAGCTATTGAGTTGAAGCTCGTTCGTCAAGGTGGAAGAGCATTTGAGATGAATGTCCTTAGCCTTCTTCAGTCACTGCAAAATCAAACAACATTGGCACAGTAATTGCATTCTCATAAGCGATTAAAAAGCATATGCAATTTTAGGCAGACAAATTGATTGGTAACAGAATTTCAAAAAATTTATCAGCAATAAACATTAAATTGCAATATAATCAAATGCATAAACAGATGTAAAGGTAAAAAATTAAACAAATCTGGGGTCGCTAATTTAACGGTCGAAAGGCACTAGAGATCGACTATTAATACCATGGGCAAGCTTCTTAATTTTCTTTGGTCAATTAAGTTGTTTAATCACGAGAGCCAAGTATTTCATGTTCAAGGGCTGACTACAGACTATACCTAGAAGACCTTGTAGTTAAGCTACGATAAAAGGAATTGGTCATGAAATCATCACCTGACTTATTTCCTTTTCTTTGACCCCCCAAAGTCTTTTCACAGTGATTCAATTTTGATGTGTGTGCTTATTTTGTATGCCTTGGGTTTTTTGCTTTTCAAGGAAAAGCGCCCACACTGGGAACCTCTAGGGCTCTAGTACCATAGGTGATACATGTGAGTGAAGTACCCAATCAAGCTGAGATTTCTCTTCCAGCTTAAGATTTTACAATGTGGCACTTTGAATTTTTTTTTGTTCATTTTCAGCATTTTAATTTTGTAACTTTGGGGGGTCATATAACACTGATACACCTCCCCAGGCTCATCACAGTAGTAAACTCCCTTTATAATACTTAAGCTAAAGGTCAATAGGGTCAAGCCCACTAGAAAGTCCTAGTACATTTCACACAATGCTGCCTAAATCGGATTAAGAACCTAAGTAACCATTAATTATTAAGAAGGCATTCCCCATGGTATTAAGAGAAGATCTCTAACACCTAGCTTGGTCAAACTAGCTTAGTCGGACTGCTTGATTTTTAAACCTAGACAAGTGATTACGACAAAAAATTACATTGAATTTAATGTTTGGTACTAAGAAAATGCATTGAATATTATGCTACCAATCACAATCAAAGCAGTGCAATAGAAGAGTGCTCTTGCTCCATCTCCATCTCCATCTTCTTCTTCTTCACCTCCTTGTGTGTGTGTGTGTGTGTATGTGTGTGTGTGTGTGTGTGTGTGTGTGTGTGTGTGTGTGTGTGTGTGTGTGTGTGTGTGTGTGTGAGAGAGAGAGAGAGAGAGAGAGTGTGTGTGTGTGTGGGCGATCGAGCATTACGAAAGCACAACGGTGGTGAAGCGGTTGAGCGTGGCGTAGCGGCGTCTCCTTCTTCTTTACGGCGAGGAATCCTCCACGAAGCAAGCGTAGAGCAGTGAGTGACACACCATCGCCTTCTTTGAGCTTACTAGTTTAGGCTTGTTGTGTGCTTGGAGCCATTTGTGGCTAGCACACGGTGTATCGGCAAGTTCCTTGCATTGACACGTGCGACATACGCGCACAACCAACAGAATATTTATTGGCAACCTTAATAGTAGCTAAGGAACTAGGATGAACTAGACATGAATTATCTGAAGGGGATCGGAGAGCACCACAGACGGAGAGTGAGAGAGAGAAGGAGACACACGACACACAGATATGGGTGGGGAGACTCAAAGAGTGAGCAGCCCCCTATACACTTATGCTATGTATAAGGTATACAAGTTAGTGGGCGCCAAGACTCTAGGCGGTCGGGCAAGGCACAGACGCCTATACCCCAACAACCTCCCACTTAAAGGCGACTGTGCCTTTAAGCAAGAGAACCTAGTCTAAAGACTACAAAAGGCGAGAGAAAAACGCTCTCAACCGATGCCCACTGGCTGGCTGTGATCGTGTGCATCCGACTGTCCTGCTCCCGTATAAGTCCATACACCACCAGACATACCGCACACGTACTGCAAGTATGTACGCAATACCTGCATATCTCCCTCGTGCACTATGCCATCATTAGTCAATAAACAACTGACAACCCCAACTGCAAATGCTCCAAGTGCAGCTGCGATATTCGATCTCAAGATCAGCATCTCATACATGAGACCACCGAATGCCGATGCAATGCTAGCGGGCCCTACTAGCTCTACAGAGCATGCATCAACATATATATCTCTGGCAATAGGCATCTCTGACTGACAAGGCGTGTCAGCCACATGCATCTCCTGACTGTCCGCAAAAGACGCATCAACCTGTCGTGCAACCTCGGAGCAAACCAGCTGCTCTAGGTGTCTTGTGGAAGACATATCCTGCACAACTATATCCCCATGCTCACTGTCGAGCATAGAAAGGAATGACTGCATAATCGCTGACATATCAGCCTCCTCTGTAATCATCCACTGCAAGCATGACCACTCAATCTGATGTGACTCACTAGAGCTCTCATGCTCTAACTCCGTATGCATAGACTCTTGCACAACGTCCTCCTGTCGTGACTCACTAGAGCAAGACCGCTCTACCTGTCTATCCTGCATAGAAGTATCTCCCACAACTGACTCTCTGCTTTGCTCAGTCACTAGCAAAGCATGCATGTCTGACTCTGTCACCTTTCTGTGTGACTGCTCAAGTCGTGCCCCAACTGTGTGCACAACGAGCTCAGTACTCTGCACTCCATGCAAAGCACCCTGCAACCCATGAGCAAAAGAGACTGTCCGGGTCTCTCGCTCTCTGCATGGCTGTAACAAGATTGAGACTCGACCATGTTGCACCAGTACTATGTGCAATGGGTACCATGTGCCAACTCTAGTACCTCTCGCAATCACTAGCGAACCCAAATGCAACGCAAAAGATCGCTCAAGCAACGATACCCGACATCCACTATCCCTGAGCTGACCAACGGAGATCAAACTCATTGTCAAATCTGGCACATGACGTACATCTCTGAGCACGTACGATGCACCGCTCGGTAATGACAGTCTCACATCTCTTGAACCAGCAATCTCATGCAGTGACCCATCTGCCAATCGCACACTACCATGCACTCTGCTAGAATAGCTATTGAACCAGTCACGATACGGAGTGACATGAAAAGTAGCATCCCTGTCTAGCACCCACTGCAAAAGAAGTGCACTATCCTCAGACGTCAAAAAATCAAGAGTAATACAGGAAGCAAATGTGACCTCACTGTCACTAGGGTACTCAGACACTGTATCTGATCCTGCGACTGTCAAGTCAACAGAGCCTATTGCATCTACTGCATCCTTGAGACTAGCTTGTCTCCTGTGCTGTCTCATACGACGAAAGCATCGCCGTCTAATGTGCCCTGAAGGACCACAATGCCAACACGTAAGCCGTCGGCGCATATGTGAATGTCGTTGTCTCACAAGAGTCTCAGATGACTCAGATCTGTCATTCATCTCATGCAATCTTTGCCAACATGCTCTCGTAGTCGTCTCAAACATAACAAGAGAAAATATAGACTCTGCAAGGTGCAAACATATCGTAGATAATGCCATCTCATCTAGCTCTTGCCACTGATTGTCAGACAAGCATGAAGGTCTACCTGCATCACCACTCAATGGTCCACGCAACCCTCGTTGTGTCAATGAATCAAGCATACACTCTCTCCATGCTGCAAAGTCTGACCCATCAAACATGAGCATCTCGGAGAGATCATCTGAGCGATCACCTGTCTCTGCCATGAGCACAATGTAGCACACTAGAAAGCAAAATCAATGTCTCAGCACCTACCAACTGTCCAAGAATATGGCAAAGTCACGATGCAAAATCTGTGAGACAATCTGTGAGTATAAGGCTCCTGTAGAGTAAACCAAGCTCCTGTATGGCTGTAAAATATGGATGCAAATCAGCCCCAAAATTCAGCTCTTAAACAGCTGCATAAACAAGTCACAAACATGTCCCAGATCAGCCTACAACTGAGCCATACATGGACACCTACAAAGAGGAAACAATGGCTGAAAATTCAGCCTAAATAAGCCCTCAAACGTGCCTGTAAACCTGTAGCTGAAACCTACTGAAAAAACTCAAGCCATTAGTGCTCGAATCCGGCTACCTAGCTTGTAGCCACACAAGCATACATCACAATATTCACTCTTGCGAGTGTGCCAAGATAATTGTACGCCTGTCAAACCGTGAGCTAGTCACCAAGCCCACACTGTGCGGTATTGATGCATACAAACGCACAAATCTCCCACCTGCAGAGAACACTGCACGCAAATACTGAGTGCAACCCGCAATCTCTACCTAGATCGCATAAATGATGCGCATAAAACTCCTGGGAAATTTTCGCTAGAGTTTCGACGCACAATGGCTATCAACACAAAATAACCATTGTCCTGCAAGCTCAATACAATGAGCAATCAATGCGCATCAAACTATACTCAATATACATGCATAAGCTCTACAAACTTGTGTCCAGCAAATGCTCACAAAGAGTACCACAGGTGACCATACATATCATCCACAACCAACCTCTGCACTTGCTCACAAGATCTACTGCTCACCACATAAGCATACATAGAGCCTTACCCGCTCAAAGACCATGTATGCAAGCCACAACACTGCAGAAGAACCACTCAACTGCAACTAGCAACACCTGTGGTAGTACTAGACTCAACCTATACCTGGGAGTCAAACCCGATCTTGTAACAACTCATATGTGCCTGCTACCTGCAGTGTGCACGGGTAAGCTGTCTGCAGCAAAGAAAACAACAGAGCCCAAAACTGTCCTGAAAAACAGTCTCTGTGTTTTGAATTTCAAACCCACCTGCACTCCGAATCAGAAAACAATTCCTTCTACAAAGTCGTAGAGATTGAAGCCAGCTCCGTTTTGAACCAAAAAGTTTTGGAATCGAAGCTTTGTAGCTCAAGTTATGAGCAAAACAGTAGACTGTTGTGTCAAACTGCCAAAAACTGAACGACTTTCTTCTGTGCTTCTTTGAGCTCATAGAAAGGCTCAAACTCACTTCCCACCTCGATACATGAGCTGAATGTATCAATCTCACAATGCTTCCATGTCTATGGAAGCTCCAAGCTCCAATCTGTCACCGATGTAGCCGTTGCAAAGCTTGCCAAGAAGAGGGAAAATGTTGTATATAGTGGGTTGACCTGTAGAGGAACTGTGGACTGATCCGTGAGCACTAGGAAGCTCCTGAGAGCTCTCCTACAAGCCTCTGTATGGCTGTCCACAAGCCTCCTCTATTTCTTTGCTCAGATCTGTGACCTCTCTGCCATAGCCGACGAGTTCATCGCAAAGCCGTCCATCTACGCTCTCACACCTGTCGCTCTGATACCAATTGAAGGGGATCGGAGAGCACCACAGACGGAGAGTGTGAGAGAGAAGGAGACACACGACACACAGATATGGGTGGGGATACTCAAAGAGTGAGCAGACCCCTATACACTTATGTTATGTATAAGGTATACAAGTCAGTGGGCGGCCGGGCAAGGCACAGACGCCTATACCCCAACATTATCAGACAGAGTATAGGAACTACAAAGATTGGATGAGCAAAGGTTAATGGCTATTACACATATCTATGCACAAAAAAAGAAAACGGAAGCAATTTTTTGACTAAAATCTAATAGCAAAAGAATTCAATAAAGGAGACCTAGTGCTTGTATACTTCCTCAAACAACACATTGCGAAATTCAAGAAAAAGAAAAATTGTCCTTTTATTATTGAAGAACTCTCAGCGAGTAGAGCAGTTAAGCTTTCCACTTTGGATGGAGAGGTAATGGATAATTAGACCAGTGGATGCAGGCTAAACAAATATCATTATCAACTGACCAACGAAATGTTGAGCAAATAGCACTCAGCTAGGGAAGAAAACTTGAGAGACAACAAGTTCTTGATCAAGCTCAATAAAATTTTTGAATTTGAATAATGAAGCGGAAAGATTTGTAGCAACAAGCACACCTACCAATTACAAATGTGTACTGAGTCAAACCTGAAGAAGGTCTGCAGGACGGTACTAACGTTATAATCTTTTTCAGCTCAGTCATGGGTAACAAAGAAACCTCCATTAGTAGATATGGGTGATCATGAAAATATCATAAGTTATAATTCAAGTTTGCTAGAATGTACATAGAAATGATGGAAATGATTTTCGTCAAATTTTGCACTACCAACAATTCTCTTTTGGAAACCTCTGGGAAAGGCTAACATTGACATTATTGTGGAGGGTGTAAAGGGGGAAAGGGGAATACACCCATCACATAACGAAAATGTCTCTGTATAGCCCAGGGCTTCTACAACACCTCTATCCACTAGAAGACACTTTCACAACACCACAATTCTACAGGCAAACCACTGTTTGCACACACTCATCCAAAAAAACACAATCTATTGCATACTTGTACACACGCTAATTTTCCACTCTCCCTACACACAATCACCTCTCTCTCTCTCTCTCTCTCTCTCTCTCTCTCTCTCTCTCTCTCTCTCTCTCTCTCTCTCTCTCTCTCTCTCTCTCCTTCTCCTCAACACAACCTCGAGGGGGCACACTTGCCATTGCACATCCGGAACAATGCAAAAGCATTAAAAAAAAGAGGGAAGAGGAACGACACGACAAAATCTAGTGCACTACAAGGGAGCAATTTTCTTCATCAAAACACCTCCATCAAGGCTGACACACGGTGTACAAACATCTTGTCGAGCCTTCATTGGCATCGTGTAGAAACAAAATGGTCAAAAAGCCTCTAGCAGCCAAAAGCCCTCCGGCAAAATCCCTTTACAATTGAAAACCCCCCCTCTTATACAAGGCTACACTCCCAAAAAAACAAAAAAAAATTGTCTACCTTGCTCGTGCAGCTCCTCTTGAGCTCCTTTTGGAATTTAATGCATTCCACAAGTGTGGCTATTTTATTTTAGTATATCCTACATGATCTACCACCTTGAAAAGTTTCCTTTCCTCTCTCTCACTTTACTACATGGGAAGCACCCCCTTATTCCTCATGGTTGTCACGGTGTTGTTACAAGGTAGGAGGGGTGGGCATCTTGCCCTCATAAAAAGCTTTGGGTTGTTTGAAGGCCGCATGGCAACACCCCGCACAAGAACTACCACATCATAGCCACATTAGGCCTCCAAAAAATAGCAATTGCCTCTGCCATATGCCACCACACTACCAACACGTATGGTCACGTGCACCACACAACACCACCTGGGTGCCCCACGCACAGAGTCCACAGGGAGGACGCCATTGCCATGAGCTCAAGCTCTCTCACTCCCCTTTGATGCACCAAGAGAGGGATGCACCCCAGTATATGTAGGCCAATTTTCCCTACCCCAATTTTGCATATGGGACCATTGGCCCTACCACGTGGCACCCCTTGTTCGGCGAACCCCTTTGGGGCCTCCAAACTCCACAGTAAAATCCTTTTTTCTTTGCTTTTCCTTGTCTGCCATTACCTACTCCATGATCCAGTGACCAAGCCGCAAGATCTCACTAAAAGCTATCATTCCGGAATTCAAACCATGAGTACCTTGCCGCATTTTGACTTCACCTTGGCCTCAAATAGTGCAACCCAAAATTGGAAAAACTGCTAGATCCCCACGATCGTCATGATCATCAAACTTCAATTGGCTCTAACTTTGCACCCGTAGAGCCGATGGAGGAGCCGTCACTTTTGGCTAGTTCCATATGCTTCATACTACCTCTCCAAACCTTGTTGAGCTTCAAAACACATCAAATGGCATGCTTTCTAATGCAATTGAATGCCTCAAACTCACGCCAACTCGCTAAAACTTCAAAGGCCTCTATCTTGGCAATCGGGACTCCGATTGTCGATTCGTAAAGACCAAGATGCTCCACTCTTCAAGCACTTCAGCCATACACTTCAAGATATCCCTTAACAAAATTGCACTTCATATTTGTATCACTACCATGTCTGCACCTACTAGACCACGCAAACCTGCGTGTGCCCTCTGCTATGGTTGACGCACTTTAGTTGCACCATCAATGCCCAACCCCCTTGTTGAATCACAAGAAGCCTTTATTCCTCTACAACCTACAAAACCTGGCAAACACTATGAGCAAACCAAAAACCATATAGACAATTTTATTCATGTTTCCTACTGCCAAACCTGAAGTGGGTTGCCCCACCCCATGCATCACAGCATAGATTCCACTTGGGTCATTGATTTTGTTCATCCACCTGTAACCGCACTCCATAGTGTCGTTCCCATGCATATAACCATCCACACACATGAATTGCTCCTGGCATACCCTCATCACCCCAAGCATCACCAAGCATATCATCAATCTCATGCATGCCATCATTCTCTTTGGACATACTTGACCCTCCCTCCCAACCAAGTAAAGCAAGGCTATCAAGTGGACTCTATACCTACTTGATCACCCACTACATAGTTGTATCTTCCATCACACCCTTCAACCAACTTTCACATACCTCCTTTGGAAGCAAAGCCACCACTTAGGAACCACATAGCATGTCCGTTGCACTAGAAGCTCCACCATCTTTGACTCCATGCTCTCCTCTTTACCAGCAATACACTCAATGCCAACATCATCAAGCCCTTCCTCGTTGACTAGCCCTTCAATGTCGATCAACACTACCTGTTTGTCAGCTTGAATTGTTTGCTCTCCAACCACCTCTTCTAACGCTGTGTCATGCTCCACCAAGGAAGAGAGAAACTCTCCCCATACCGCATCATCCTGATCTTTGTCCATAGGCAAGTCCACCTCATCTCTTTTGGAAAAATTATGCACCTGTTGCACCACCATGGCACATTCCACTGCCACTTTCACTAGCATAGCCATTAGCATAGCCACACATACCATCTTTACCTGTATATTCCCATCGGTGGTGGACACAGACTCCTCCACTTGGTCTCCATCAAGCTTAACGGCTTGCACCACTTGGTCTCCATCAAGCATAACGGCTTGAAGATTAAACTCTTCATAACTTGGCTGAGATGAGTCGATTTCCCAACTTGTATCTGCGCCCATAGAGCTGCTATCACTCGGCACAATCTCCTCTTCTGTCTCAAGCTTAGGAACCTCATCCAACTTCATTGGTTCAGCCTCATCTGCAAACCGTACTTTTTGATCTCTATCACACTTCAAAGCAGCCTGAAAAACCATGCCTTGACTTGGCAACACCTCTCTTGCCCGATCTGGAACCATCTTTACTTGTTCCACAATTGGAGTCGTTCAAACTGGCATTCTTGGCATCAAAACCACTCTATCCCTTTGTAACCAAAAGACCCTTGGTTCCTCTCGCATTGGCATATCCCTTTGCACCACTTTTCACTTGTTGACTACCACTGCATCAACCCGCTTTGGCACCACATCACTTGGCAAACCGTGCCTCACCTGCCGCTTCTTCAATATTTTCTTTGTTCGCCCTTTTGCTAAAGCTATCGCTTCTTCACATGACACCATTCCATCTATCTCCACTTTATCTCGCACCTCCTCATGCACTAGTCTATAAATTTTCTCAATTAAAAGAAACCAACATTCTCAGTAGCAATTACCTTGACGAGCTTTTTCCAAAGGGCTTCACACTCCCATTCAAATGCTTGAAAATCTCCTTCCAAGATTTGCTTCAACCTGACCAGCCTTTGCTTTACTTCATCCAGTTGTGCATCCACTACAAATATGCTTCAAAAAGTTGCTTCCAAGGGTTCACAGTTGGTCTTTTCTTCTTCACACAACCATCAAACCATTGCTTTTCTTTTCCACCAAGCACGAGCATGAACACCTGCACCGCACCTTCTTCCCTTGACAAATTTCTTTCTAGCAAAAACAACCCATAGTCTTGAAGCCAGATCTCTGCATCTTCGTCCCTTGTAAAAATGGGAAAATTGGACCATGTCATCTCTAGTAGAACCTGCTCTTCAAAACTCGTATGATTGGCCTCACCAAAATCACCGTTTCAACTTCAAACCAAAGCAATCAGATTTCTCCTCAGTGGGGGCACTAGAAGATGGAAAGAGGGAAAGGGGAACACACCTAACACACAACCAAAATGCCTCTCTATAGCCTAGGCTTCCACATCACCCATATCCACAAGAAAACACTCTCACATCACCACAATTCTATACGCAAACTGCCATTTGCACACAACCCAATGCACACACTCGTCCAAAAAAACACAATCTGTTGCACACCCACACACACACTAAATTTCCGTTCTCCCTGCACACAATCACACCTCTCTCTCTCTCTCTCTCTCTCTCTCTCTCTCTCTCTTGCATGCACAACCTCGGGGGGGGGGGGGGGGGGGGGGGGGGGGGGGGGGGGAGGGCACACCTGCCAATGCACACTTGGAATAACGCACACAAAAGCATAAAACAAAGAGGGAAGGGGGACGACACTAAAAAATCCAGTGCACTAGAAGGGGGCAATTCGATTCATCAAAACACCTCCATCGAGGCCCAACACATGGCATACAAACATCTTGGCGAGCCTTCACTAGCATCGTGAAGGAACAAAATGGTCAAAAATCCCAACCGAAAAAAAGCATGTGCGCGTATATCGCACGTGTCAATGCAAGGAACTTGCCGATACACCGTGTGCGAGCCACAAATGGCTCCAAGCACACAGCAAGCCTAACTTAGTAAGCTCAAAGATGGCGTTGGTGTGTCACTCACCGCTCTACGCTTCCTGTCGTGGAGGATTCCTCGCCGCGAAGAAGAGGGAGACGCCACTACGCCGCGCTCAATCGCCTCACCGCCATCGTGCCGCCGCAATGCTCTCTCTCTCTCTCTCTCTCTCTCTCTCTCACACACACACACACACACACACACACACACACACACACACACATACACACACACACACACACACACACACAAGGAGATGAAGAAGAAGAAGATGGAGATGGAGCAAGAGCACTCTTCAATTCCACAAATGAGAGAATGAGTGAATTTTAGGTTTAGTTGACTTTTATATGAGCTCGCCCATTCACACTTGGGCGCCCATGCTTAGCCAACTAATCCCTTGAATGTTCCAGTTAGAGTGCACCTCTTATCAGCGATCACTCTTACCCTTTTCCTATTGGACCGACAAGCCCGGTACCCGACTCTACCAAGTAAATAATACAATGTCTGTCTTAGGTGATAGGGTGTCCGTGAGCCGTGAGGGTTAACATGCCCCCCTTCTTGATGTAGATTCCGTCCTCGGAAGCTATTGAGTTGCAGCACGTTCATCGAGGTGGAAGAGCATTTGAGATGAATGTCCTTAGCCTTCTTCAGTCACTGCAAAATCAAACAACATTGGCACAGTAATTACATTCCCATATATAATTAAAAGGCATATGCAGTTTTAGGCAGACAAATTGATTGGTAACAGAATTTTAAACCATTTGTCAACAATAAACATTAAATTTCAATATAATCAAATGCATAAATAGATGTAAAGGTAAAAATTAAACAACTCTGGGGTCGCTAATTTAACGATCGAAAGGTACTAGAGATCGACTATTAATACCATGGGTAAGCTTCTTAATTTTCTCTGGTCAATTAAGTTGTTTAATCGCGAGAGCCAAGTATTTCATGTTCGAGGGCTGACTAGAGGCTATACCTAGAAGACCCTGAGTTAAGCTACGATAAAAGAAATTTCTTATGAAATCATCGCCTGACTGATTACTTTTTCTTTGACCCCCCAAAGTCTTTTCACAGTGATTCAATTTTGATGTGTGTGGTTATTTTGTATGCCTTGGGTTTTTTGCTTTTCAAGCAAAAGCGCCCACATTGGGAACCTCTAGGGCTCTAGTACCATAGGCGATACATGTGAGTGAAGTACCAAATCAAGCTGAGATTTCTCTTCTAGCTTAAGATTTTACATTGTGGCACTTTGATTTGTTTTTGTTTGTTCATTTTCAACATTTTAATTTTGTAACTTTTGGGGGGTCATATAACATTGTTACACCTCCCCAGGCTCATCACTAGTAAACTCCCTTTATAATACTTAAGCTAAAGGTCAATAGGGTCAAGCCCACTAGAAAGCCCTAGTACATTTCACACAATGCTGTTTAAATCGGATTAAGAACCTAAGTAACCATTGTTTATTAGGAAGGCATTCCCCATGGTATTAAGAGAAGATCTCTAACGCCTAGCTTGGTCAAACTAGCTTAGTCAGACTGCTTGATTTTGAAACCTAGACAAGTGATTATGACAAAAAATTACATTGAATTTAATGTTTGATACTAAGCAAATGTGTTGGATATTATGCTATCAATCACAATTAAAGCAGACAAACATGGACAAAAAGATAAGGGGCAACGCTAATGGACAAGAAACACCTGTTTGTGTTGATGGTCGCGCTTGATTTGAGAAGTGGATGAGAGGAAAATTCCATGAAGGTCCAAATCCTAACCACAGCAGCACGTTCTTGTACACAAGAGGAAACACAAAGAATACCTCTAGGAGGCACATCAATGGGAAGAAAGAACTTTGCTAATCACTAAACTCTAAAACAGAAACACTGGTATCGTACTAATCCTACCTACCCTACATCACTTGAGTGATGAGGATCCAAGGTGTTTTATGACATAGGATTCTGTTTCAGTGTACTGGTTGTGAATGTGTAGGTCTGGGTCAATGTTTTGACTTTTATTGTGCATACTCGTTTGCTAATTGCTCTTGCTCTTTATTATTTTTGTTTTTTGTGATTATAAGGCTTTATATATACATTCCCTAAGATTGGGAGATTGAGAGGTCAGGGAGGAAGGTTGAGAGGGAAGCAAGTGAATAATGACTGTCAACAAACACTCCCCCCTTCCTTGGGTAGATCATACCGTTTGAAATGAGCTTGTCGCCCTTTGAAACCAATTGTTCCAGTTGGTAATAGGTGGGGATTTTTACCAATAGTTTTATATTACCTTAGGTGCCTCGTCAAGTTGCAAGGGTGGTAAGGTACTCTCCCATGATCAAACTTGAAGTGATTCATCGGGTGATTCTTGAACATTGGGAGGTGTGGATTCCTTTGTAGCTTCATGGAGGTCCACTATTGTAGGTGGAGGCTGTGGAGAAGCTTTTACCTCTATGGATGCATTACATGAGGAGCTAGAAGCTTCATGGGACTCCCCTCTTCCTGAGCTAGGTGGAACAAATCGTTCTTTCTTCGGTACCCAAACTAGCTTTGGAGCAGGTGTGTAGCGTTCTGTGATTTTTTTCTTTCCACGATCGTTAATTTGTTTTGGAGCTACGGGATTGAGCTCACATGGGCCGGTGACAAGTAAGAGTGCAATTTACGTTTTGGCACCCAGATTTGATCATTTCCTTGATAGTAGCCTTGGGCTTCCAATAGTCGTTTAGGACTCCAACGCCACGTTTCCTTACATTTCTTGGAGTGAGTGGGATGCTTCTTACAAGGCTTCTATTTTTTAGCACTAGCTATGGTTGCTAAAGAAGCTTTAGGGATCCACTTGTATGTTTTCTTTGTTATATTAAGATGTTTGAGTTTTGAATTATGAAATGAACTCTCATATATCAAGGAAAAGATTTTGGGTTGCTCAATGCCCTTCGGAAGCATGAAACGTTGACAGCCTTACATGTTAAATGATAAAACCTTAGAGGCTCCACATATCCCAAGAGTCACCTTTTCATTTTGAAATACGGGAAGTTCTTTTATCCACCTTTTCATTTTGAGAATTTAGTTTACCCCTTGAAACTTGAGGCAATAAACTAAAGTTGTCATTTTTGTTAGTTAAAACTTTATGGAAGGAATTTATCATTTAGGGCTTTAATCTTTAAAGATTTTTAATTTTTATTTTTAGAGATTTTAAAGCTAAATTTAGAACTTAAAGATGTAGAACTTTTAAAGTAAGGTCTCCAATGATCCAATGAGGACCTAGAGTTTTTTTTTATTAGAAGGTAAAACTTTGAATTAAAGAAAGTGAAAATGTTACATGGATCCACAAGTAGGGGGGGGTCACCCCGAGATGCTAGAGTTTTAGGACTTAGAACTTTAAAGCTTTTAAAGTGGGATTTACAACTTAGGGATCTACAGTTTTAAATTTGTAAAAAGTGCTCTAGAGCTTAAAAATGTAGAATTTTTAAAGTGGGGTGTAGAGCATAGGGATCTAAAGCTTAGGGTGTAGAACTTAAGGGTTCTTTTTTAATTCAATTTTAAGTGCTTATGTTTTTTTTTTTTTAATCTTAGAGATGTAGTGATTTTAAAGTGGAATCTAGCCTCAGATCAAGGCTTAAAATTAACGCCTATTTTTTTGTCAAGTGCTATTTTGCCTATCAAAACAATCTCAAAATTGCCTGTCATTTTTTGTATTTATATCTTTAAGTTAATGTTATATATGGCAAATTATATAAGTTGATTGCATTACACAAAGCATATGAAAAGGGGCTTGAAAAATTGCATGTCAAAAAGAAATTTTTATCATGCCTGGCAGGCCTTGTGATTTTATCACTTGTTTAAAAAGGGGATGTGAAGGAAAACAAAGGCAACGTTTTCGAAGGAAGGGTTTTTTTTTTCCCTTTTCTTGGGGGAAGAAGAAAATTGAGAAGGAAGGCAGGTTTTTGTGCACTCGGCAATCAAAGTAAAGCATCATTTGTGAAGCAACTTGGAAGGGAGAGTGCTCTGCAGAAAAGGGAGGTAGTGAGGGTTGCCAAGAGGAGAAGCTTCGTGGGCTCGGTAGTCGAAGTAAGCATAGGATGTTGAATCATGATTCGTGAAGCAACTCAGAAGGGCGAGCACTTTGCAGAAGAAGGATCCAACTAGGGCTGCCAAGAGGAGAAGCTCACACCGAAGTGAAGCCAGTGGTGAATGTTCCCGTTGACGCGTGTGCCGATGGAGTCGAGCTCCGAGGGAGGTGTGTGCCCCTCTGCACGGATTGGTGATGGCCATGGTGTGACCTAGAGCAGGGCATATGGATTTCGTACATGGTGTTTTTTTTTAAGGAGAAGTTGTCATTGTTGATTTTTGGTGTTGTCTCTTCCCCCTTCTCCCCTTTCTTCTTTGCTCGTCTCCAGGGTGTGTGGTGCCGGTGTGTGTGAGCGTGTGAGCCCCTCTGGCCCCCTGTGTGTCAGAGAGAGAAAGAGAGGGAGGTGTTGAGATGTGGAAGAGTTGGAAGCGGGCAAGATCAACGTGATCGTTGCCAAGCAATTGCGCATAGCCTGTGATTAGGTGAAGTGCAGGCGAATTAGCTAAGGGTCCATTTCTTAAACCTTGGCTAAGGTATAAAAGCAAATTTTTGTAACTTTTGACCTAAGTTTTTGGATAATGAAAGTGAGTGTACGTTGCAATATAGTACTGTGAATTCTTTGTCTTTTGAATTGTTTGTGTCTCCCTGTGTGGTGTCGCATTGTGATCACGAGCATATCAACGTGCTCGCAGGTGAAAGCTCTTCCTTTCTACGTAAATTTCTCGCGATAAAGTTGTGCTTTTAGTCTTGTCTATCTATGAGTTATTTTCATTCCCTATGCACAATACACGCATCCAAACTGGTTTTCGATCACAAGAATAGAAAGAGCACATCCTAAGGAAGCTATAGAGTGCTTCCGAGGTTGAAATTGACCTGCCCAAAATAGGTTGTTTATCTTTGGCACAATTTTGCCCAAGTGTCAAAAAGGACTTTTGAACACATGGGGATGTTGAGGATACATATTCTAGGGGCTAAGTTTTATTGCATTCGGAGCATCGTAGCTATACAAATTTATTAGATTGAGCGTGCGGTAAGGAAAGTAGCTTTTGATGTTTGACACACACATGAGACCGATCTAGGTAAGAACACACTGGAATTCGGTTTTTCGTGAGATTAGGTATCACTTCTAGCCTCCATCCACTGATTGTTGGAATTAGGGTTGCAAAGAAACGTACACAGCTTGGAGAAGACGAAGGAAGCTCAAAGCACACGATAGAGAGTGTGTTACTTAGTGTGCAATGAAAAGATAGATAGCCCTAGAGTGATGGGCGTATATACAATGCTTGGAGGAAAAAACCTCCTAAAGAGAGAAAAAATGCCCCGATGGTCCTAGTGTGTTCACACACATCATTACCACATGTATATGGTAACAAATCCCCTTGGAGTGATGCGGTGAACGAGAGCTGGCACATGAGTAAAGGAAAGTGCCATGCGGTGAGGACATGATCAGTCCATATATACATGTGGTAGTGATGTGTGTGAACACACTAGGACCGCCGGGGCATTTTTTCCCTCTTTAGGAGGTTTTTCCCCCCGAGCATTGTTATACGCCCATCACTCTAGGGCTATCGATCTTTCCATTGCACACTAAGTAACACACTCTCTATTGTGTGCCTTGAGCTCCTTCGTCTTCTCCAAGCTGTGTGCGTTTCTCTGCAACCCTAATTCCAACAATTGGTATCAGAGCAGGTTACATCCTCCCGGGCTTAGTCGCCAGCTGCTCCAGCACACACCTGCTCACTTTCTCCGATTACAGTGAGATTTTTTATTCGGGCTCATTTCGGCTTTCGTTTCCACTACAGGCCGGTTTGCACAGACAATTTTTTCATTTTGTGCAAAATTTTTGTCACTGCCGATTTCAGCATAACAAGTGCCTTATAGTCTTCTACGGTTTGTGCTATATAGCATGTGTTGTTCCCGCTCCATTTCTCCTATTTTCAGGCAGTTTTCACATCACGTGTAGCATTTACCATGGCTGACAACAACACAGATGTGTTCAAGATGTTTGCTGCTGAGGACAGGTTGGATGGGGACAATTACCCTATGTGGGCTTACATGATGCAACATGTTATTGTGTCAAAGGGCGTCTGGAATATTGTGTAGGGCATTGATGTACGTCCTAGTTCTGAGGATGTAGGCGATGTTGAGGATGTTGCAGGTCTTGCTCAAGAATGCTGCTGGTAGAGTTTTTTTGCCTACGGCAGAACAAGCTCGTTGGGATATAAAGGATACGCAGGCTCATGCATTGATTGCGTTATCTGTGAAGCACACCATTGTTCCTCACATCCGTTCACCAAAATCTGCAAAACAAGCTTGGGATATTCTAGCAGGTCTTTATGCAAGCCGCAATGAGGCTAAAATTGCTTTGCTGCGTAAAGAGCTGGAGTCGCAGATTATGCATGAGGAAGATGATATGGACACTTTCCTTGCTAGTGTCAAGGATATAAATGACCAACTTATTTCTGCAGGTGAAGTCATTTCAGACAGTTCCCTTGTGGAGACTATTCTTGATGCCTTACCAAACTTTTGCTTCTATCACCAGAATTTCTAGACGAATTGCTGCCAACAGAAGCATTAGGAACATAAGTTTTTCCACTCGCAGCAGAACCATAAGAAGTGGTTGTATTGATGTTACCACCCTTTCTCTGAGAAGCAATAAAAGCATGTTCAACTGCACGCTGTCTAGTCCTGTTTTTTCTGGAAAGTGACTCTTGCAGCAGCAATGTGTATAATGCATTAAACTTGACAACTTCAAGATTTCCTTGGCTCATAAGTCTCCAAGTAACCGGCATGGCTGGTGCCAGATCGATGCGCGAGGAGCTCCTGAGCAATTTGCGTTTTTATGGCGAGCTCATCTGAGGCATCATTCGGCCTGCGCGAGCCCATCTCCTTCCTCGTGCGCTGCCTTCCAGCTCTGTTCGCCGTGGGTTTTTACCCTTCCACACACAAACCCTCGTTTAGTTGAATGGGCGGCCTTTAGATGGCTGGGCAAGTGGCTAGCCTTAGGTTTTCGGGCGGCCTTAGGTTAAGTGGGCCCTTGGCCATGGTTTGAAGGGCATCACCTTTGGCTCACATACCGCCCATAGCCCTTGGGTGGCCAAGTTTAGTGGGAGGCCGTTCTTATTGCGGGCGGCCACTCAGCTTAAGAGCACTACATTTAGGCATACATATCGACCAAGGAATTGCCTCCACAACACCATTTTCAACATCCACTGATAAGCAATATCACCGTGAATTCTACTGCCCACTCTTAGTGTGTTGAATGACACCATAGCTTTCAAGATGCGAAAAAGTCCGTCAAGGCTAGGTATTAGATATATTATAAATAATGCTTCCACATTGGCCCACATTCTGCATACACATCGGGCACCACACTGCATTAAGACAGATGAATTTGACTGATCAAGGCTACCAGGGCGGTTCGGAACCGGTCCCCCGGTGATACTTAAACTCATATCTTGCCAACCGAAACCTCAATTGACGAACTGGAAAGACCGACATGCTCCTGGAAGTGATCACTTTGGATGCATGCATTCCTTTTATCTTTGACCTTTTACCAGGAGGTGCTCAATCCGGTACGAATCTGCCTACTGACTCAACTTAAAACTGTCATAGCTTCTTATACGTAGCTCGGATTGACGAGCCGTAAAGACAGGCACGTAGAGCCCTTCAAGTACTTCAACTTTGATTAATAAAATCCCGGCTATGACCACTTCAAGCATACTCAATGTTTAGCATTACCAAGACATCTTTTGACCCTTAGAGCCCCATCTGGTACACTTTTATCTTTAAAATTGGCTTATTAGCAATCCCTTATAATTGTTGAACAATATGTAGGATTCAAATACATCTGATTGGCATCCCTTTGCTCATTTTCTTGTCATGGGAGCGGAGCGGCTTGACATCCACCCCCTCTGAACCTGCATAGCCTCCGGTCTGTTCCAATTGCATTTAATCAGCTTCATTAAATTCATCATCAGACATATCATCTGATGTATACATAACATGATCCTCTAGAGGCGGATCTAAATGGGAATCTTCAAGAACAATATTGCCTTCTCGCTTCTTGAATAGCTTGATCCGTTTTCCTACAATAGGCACCTTAAGCACAGTGCCATCTAGTTCACATAATTGATATGTCGCACTATCAAAAACATGTTGCACCACATATGGTCCAAACCACCGTTTAACCATTTTCCGCATAGCAGTATATTGGTTCTCCAAGCTACTGTCGTAGACAAGTACCTAGTCACCATCTTTGATAGCATGTGGTCGTAGTCTATGCTTTCCATCAAATGCTGCCTTATTCTTCAATCTTGACTCCTTAAGCTTCTCTTTAGCTTGTTCAATATCCCCTTGACGCCTCTCAAGCTGGCGAATACGTAGAGCAAGCAAGTCTTCAGTAGACATACCTTTTTCCCGTGGCATTATGGTCCAAGTCATAAGTGCTTCCTCTATAGGCATAATGGGTTTTTGCCCATGCATCAATTCAAACGGCATAAATCCTGTAACTGAACTGTGTGTAGTGCAATGAGCCAATAAAGCAAATGGCAAGAGTTTAGGCCAATCACCAATATGTCCTTTGCACACCTTCACTAAAGCTTTAACAATAGGTGGATGTCCTCTTTCACTTTTTCAGTTACCTTCTGTATTATATGTTGTAGTGAGAGCGAGTTTAATGCCCATACGAGCAAAAACATCTTGAGCTTCATCTGCATCTAGCTCTCGTCTATCTGCAGTAATCTTGCCAACACATCCATACCTGGAGATAACATCTTTAAGCAAGAACTTGCATACTGAACTGGTAGCTTTGGTATGCAAAGCTCTGCCTTCAACCTGGTAAGTAAGATCTTCTTTGGCAAGAACAATATACCTCATCTGCCACACTCCTACTGGCATTGTAATAAGGTCCACCACCCACGTAGTGCATAGCCAGTGGATAGGTGGGATGCAATCCATGTCTATGTCTGTGCGCTCCTTGCCGCACTGTCGAAGCATGGGACTTGCCGATACACCGTGTGCGAGCCACAAATGGCTCCAAGCACACAACAAGACTAATCTAGCAAGCTCAAGAGAGCAAAGGGTGTGTCACTCACCGCTCTACGCTCGCCTTCGTGGTGGATTCCTCGCCGCGATGAAGAAGAAGCTGCAGTCGTGCCATGCTCAACTGCTTCGCCGCCGTCGTGCCTTCGTAATGCTCGATTGCACACACACTCTCCCTCTCTCTCTCTCCCTCTCTCACATACACACACACACACACACACAAGGAGGTGAAGAAGAAGAAGATGGAGATGGAGATGGAGCAAGAGCACTCTTCTATTGCACAAATGGGAGAATAAGTGAATTTTAGGTTTAGTTGGCTTTTATATGATCTCACCCCATTCACACTTGGGCGCCCATGCTTATCCCACTTATCCCTTGAATGTCCCTGTTAGAGTGCGCCTCTCATCGGTGATCACTCTTACCCTTTTCCTATTGGACCGACAAGCCTGGTACATGACTCTACCAAATACATAATACACGTCCGTCCTAGGTGATGGGGTGTCCGTGAGCCGTGAGGGTTAATGTAACATTTAATGGCCTAATAACTTATGTGTAGCAGAAATTAGCATGAACATAGTGGGCATTTCATTAGAATAGATTCCTAATGAGAATTACAAGAGTGCTTGGGTGGAGAGAGCAACAAAAAGCATAACACCTAGTTAGATAAAAGAGAGAGAAATTAAGCTATTGACAACAGTTGAGGACCGGATTTGCATGGATCAGGTCCCCCCTCCAAAAGGCTTTGTATTATGGTTTCTCCCATCAAGAGAGACATTGTACAATACAATTCTTTGTGTTCCTTCAAGACTAGCTAGTGCAATGAAGATGGAAACTTCATGCACTAAGCAAAACACTTAACAAACACAACTTGAATTATCCCCGTTCTCAGACCCAAGACCTCACACACCTTCGAAGATGGTGAGAGCTAGCAGGGTATGAGAGTAGATTGAGAGGAAGAAGGAGTATCTTACGAGAAAGATGTACATCTCCTCACATAGTCACTCATATTAGCATAGCTTAGCTTAGTAATTAGCTTGGTAGAGGAGATGAGCATGCATTGAAGCTTGGGTCTTGGTTGGATTTGCATCCACATGCCAAGAGAGTGTTGATGTAGGCTTCTATCTCACAAGCTTGGACTAGGTGATGAGCTCTCCATTAAAGCTTGGGAGGAGTTAGAGTATTCTTCCTTCACACATGGTCCAGTGTGAGTGTGTGTGTGTGTCAATGCCTTGCAAAAATCAGCCCCCTCTCTCTCTTGGGCGAGCCCTTGTTGCTAATTTGGTCTGGCTTTTGCCTCATTGGACCTTCCCAAGTCAAGCCAATTACAATTAAGCAGCATAAGTGATAGCCTTCTGACATGTGTCCCCCTTTCCCCTTTTGTGAGAGCTTTAGGTAATTAAATAATTAAACTAAACTCTCATTGGACCCCTTTGCCTCCTGGCCAATAGGAATCAGGCAAGCCATGGGGCTCCTGAATGCTCATTGGACCCCTTGGGAGACTGCCCAATAGTCTTCTAGGAGACTTAATTCTCATTCGTTTCTTTTATTAAATGTTTTTAAATTAATCAAACTAGATTTACTCTAGCTTAATTCTCATTGGTCCACTTCAAGGGTCATCCAATAGAAATTGGGCACACCTTGTGGGCATCTGGCCTAGGGAGCTGACATGTGTCCCTCATTCCCTTTGTGTAAAGGGAGCCTGTGTGTGTGTGTGTGTGGCTTTCTCTCTCATCCCCTACCTTTAGGGCTCGCCCCCTCCCATGTAGGGATGTGCAAAGACTTTTAGGGCACACACAAAGCATCCAATTTTCCCTAGGGTTGACCTTTGGACACAACCTTTGAATTTTGGAACCTTAGCATTTTGGAAGTCTTAATGGGCTGAACCTTAGGGTCTTTTTAGCCCATTGTTGCACATGGCTCTTTTGCAGATGGCCCCCCCTTTGGATCCCTATTTTCCCTCCTTTGGATCCCTACTGTGGCCGGTCTACTGAGACAATACATGTGAGTGAAGTACCAAATCAAGCTGAGATTTCTCTTCCAGCTTAAGATTTTACAGTGTGGCACTTTGATTTTTTGTTTGTTCATTTTAGGCATTTTAATTTTGTAACTTTGGGGGGTCATATAACACTGATACACCTCCCTCGGCTCATCACAGTAGTTAACTCCCTTTATAATACTTAAGCTAAAGGTCAATAGGGTCAAGCCCACTAGAAAGCCTTAGTACATTTCACACAATGCTACCTAAATCAGATTAAGAACCTAAGTAACCATTGATTATTAGGAAGGCATTCCCCATGGTATTAAAAGAAGATTTCTAACACCTAACTTGGTCAAACTAGTTTGTCGGACTGCTTGATTTTTAAACCTAGACAAGTGATTATGACAAAAAATTACATTGAATTAAATGTTTGATACTAAGCAAATGCGGTGAATATTAGGCTACCAATCACAATTAAAGCAGACAAAATTAGATGCAAAAAAGATAAGGGACAATGCTAATGGACAAGAAACACCTGTTTGTGTCGATGGTCGCGCTTGATTTGAAGAGTGATTCGAGATAAAGATTCCATGAAGGTCCAAATCCTACCAATAGCAACACGCTTCTGTACACACTAGGAAACAAAAGGAATACCTCCAAGAGGCACATTAGTGGAAAAAGGTACCAACACTTATTGAACACAACAAAAAACATAAGGAACCCTAACCTAATTATTTGCACTCCCCCTAGAGAGTCAAGGGAATAGGATATTGTAGAGGTTGGGGGGAAACCCTAAGGCTAAACCCCTATCCTCGTCGTCGAGATAAACAAATTCATCATCCATGAGACCATATGTGCCATCCGTGTAGTCGTGTAAATTTTCATCTTCATCATAGGTGCCAATGTTTACTAAGAAGGTCACTAGACGCCTATAGTCATCTTGGTCAAAAGGGTAGGCTTGTGCAATGGGAGAAACGCTCTCTACTAAGTATGGATCAGACGTGGTCAAGAGACGTATCAGCCATTCTAAGTCCTCAAAATTCCTCTCACATGCTAGCGTACCTATCAAATCCCATTCACATGCAAGCATTGGAAAGACCATGTGAAATATTTGTGAAAAGT
The DNA here is from genome assembly GCF_014529385.1 of Adiantum capillus-veneris. Lineage (NCBI taxonomy): Eukaryota > Viridiplantae > Streptophyta > Polypodiopsida > Polypodiales > Pteridaceae > Adiantum > Adiantum capillus-veneris. The sequence goes on from NC_140958.1 coordinate 126,477,081, forward strand.
AACGAGGGTACCTCTCACCCAAGGCAGGAGTGGATGACTCTAGCGTACTAGCCATATCTGTACACGCAAATAGATGATGGTTAGAGTGCAAATATTACAAGGGTCGTGTTCTTGTGCATAATTTGGTTTTATGATTTTGTGTTATGGCTCTTGCTCTTTTACTTTTTTATCTTGTTTTTGTGAGTATAAGGCTTTATATATACATTCCCTAAGATTGGAGATTAAGGGGTCAGGGGGAAAGGTTGAGAGGGAAGCAAGTGAATAATGGATGTCCACAAACACTCCCCCCTTCCTTGGGTAGATCATACCGTTTGAAATGATGTCGTCACCCTTTGAAACCAATTGTTCCAGTTGGTAATAGGTGAGGATTTTTGCCGATAGTTTTCTATTACCCTAGGTGCCTCGTCAAGTTGCAAGGGTGGTAAGGTACTCTCCCAGGATCGAACTTGAAGTGGTTCATCAGGTGATTCTTGAACACTGGGAGGTGTGGATTCTTTTGTAGCTTCATGGAGGTCCACTACTATAGATGGAGGCTATGTAGAAGCTTTTACCTCTATGGATGTATTACATGAGGAGCTAGAAGCTTCATGGAACTCCCCCCTTCCTGAGCTAGGTGGAATAAATTGGTTTTGCCTTGGAGCCCAAACTAGCTCTGGACTAGGTGTGTAGCATTCTGTGATCTTTCCCTTCCCACGGTCTGCCATTGGCTTTAGCGTTACACTGTTTGACTCATATGGATTTGTTGTCGATAGGGAAGGACACATTTTACTTTTAGGTACCCAAATTTGCTCATTTCCATCATAGTAGCCTTGGGCTTCTAATAGTTGTTTTGGAATCCATCGTGATTTGGTCTTGACTCTCCTAGGGCGCGCTCTTGGTTTTCCCGGGAAATGTTTTCTTGGAATCGATGGGAGGGTTGAGGTAGTTGGAAGTAAGGCCTTGGGGACCCATTGATATGTACTCTTAGGTCGTGCAGGTTGAGTACTTGCAATATTACTGCTTGCTGCAACTACAAGTGTTGAAGTGCTAGGTTCATGGGTAGCCGGCAAAGACGAGTTAACCACCTTGGCTTGTGAATGTTGGCTATCCTTTAACTTTGCTAGAGTTTGCAACATAGGTGACTTTGCTTGAATGATAGGGGTAAGAGTCGGTGGTCGCGTCGTGACACTACCAGTATCCCAATCAATAGTGCATTTGGTTGCCAACATCCACGTGCGTCCCAGGTTTACGTTCCCTTCCATAGATCCCGCGGGCATGACTAGAAACCTCTGCACTATGCTTCCATTGTCATAGACAACAGGGGTCTGAAGGACTCCAAGAATAGCAGTTTTCTTTTTATTAATGCCCTTGACTTGCATCGTACTCGTCCATAGGATAACAAATTGTGTTTAGCTCCCGTATCTAATAAGGCATTGTATAGTACTTTCCCATAGGGGCTATTTAGCTCAATTGGGTATCGTAGGGGTGGCTCAGATTCTAATGAGTCATCATCTGTGTCCTCGAAAAATGCTTGCGTGATTCCCAGATTAGCCTCTCATTGGCGTCTAAGACGTTGTTGTCGTTTTCGAGCCTCAACTCTTGCTTGGATTTTTTAAAGCTCTGCTTGTTCCTTGGCACCCTTCTTTTGATGGATGGCTTGCAACTCTTCCTGGCTTAGAGGATCATAATATCTTTTGAATTTACTCCCATTAAGGAATCCAATGGTTTCAACTCCATCTAGAGTCTCCACACGAATGGTACCTTGCGGGGTAATTTCACACACTCGATATGGTCCCTTACCAGCATATTTCAATTTCTTCTTTTCATTACGTACCCCGTACATAAGAACTTTATCACCAACCTTGATGTCTTTATCCTTTAAATGGCTATCAAACCACTTCTTTCTCCTATCCTTCTCCACTAGAGCATTTCGCACAGCTAATTGCCTCTCTTCATCTAGCCTTTCCAGGATATATAATCGCTCCACTAACGGGTTACCATCCCAACCTTCTTGAGAAGCTACTCGAAGACTAGGAATGACAAACTCCCATGGCATAACTGCTTCTTGGCCATACACCATCTTAAACGATGTGCAATTAATAGAAACTTTATATGCAGTACGATAAGCCATAAAGCTAATGTAAGCTTTAGGTCCCAATCAGTGCGATGAGTCTCGACTGTCTTTGTCAAAATGGAGATGAGAGTTTTGTTGGTACTCTCAGCTTGGCCATTTGCTTGGGGATAATAGGGTGTAGACTTGTGGTGAGATATCATGAAGTTTGATGTGAGTTCTTTTATTACTTCATTTATAAAATGAGTTCCATTGTCACTCACAAGTTCAAAGGGGCATCCAAAACGTGTGATAATGTTCTCAAAGAGGAACTTAGGTGTTGTTTTTGCATCCGCCACTTCCTTAAGGGGGTCGGGCATTCCCTCATTGAACATTCTCTTTAGTAGGAAAGGTATGTGTTCACTTTCAGATGTCCTACCCTCACTCTCTTCCCGAATGATATTGGGTATAGCTAACGGCCTGTAGTTCTTGTGAGGTTGAACTTGTGTGGGAAACACTGTGTCCGACATCTGGATATGTTTGGGTTCAGGTTCTAATGTTCGTTGAGTTTCTTCCACCAAACCCCTCAGTTGTTGGACTCGTTCAATTTCCACTGTTGGGTTTGGATAGGTTCCAATCTTTCTCTTGCAATCCTCATTTTTTGCCTCTCGTGGCTTATCTTGGGGGTTCGCAACTGGGTGGTTTAACTTTGAATACTCTTTTGGTGTTCGTCGTAAGTCCCTCTCGTGATCCTCCTCACTGGCTTTTTCCTTTGTAGTAACAGTTTTGGTCTCCGTGGTCTCTATCGAATCTGAGTCATCCTCAGGGTCATTCATATACACGGTATCCTCTCCTGTCCCTATGTTAGTCTTTGAACTAGGTTTTGAGCTAGAAGCATTAAGGGATTTCTTTCTTCGTGTTTTCTTCTTTCTCGCTCGGCCAATGGATGCAGCATCTCTCTCTTCAAGGATGTAATTTTGCTTTTGGAGCATCGACCGTGTGAGTGCATTCATTGGTGCTATGTTTATAGTTGGTGGTGTCCCATCAACAATCTCTATTATGTTCAATGGTGTGATTTTCGGTGCGTTTGGATTGTTAGGACACTGTGCATTTTAAATGATCTATGCCACAATGATTACAAGTGAGTATTGGCATTGCCAATGCATTCCCTTGACTTGTTTCCATTAGTGCAGCATTCTTTTGCATTCTAATGGGGCACTCAGCTACTCGATGTGGTCCACCACATTCGTAGCACTGAAGAGGTGGTCTCCTGGTAAAACTATTAATGTTTTGGCCTCTTGCTGCTAGCGCAGTAGCTTGATATACCGGTTTGATTTGTCCCCAATGGTCTTCCATATAGTACATGGGACACTCCTCAAGCATGTAGACTCCATAGGTGATACTAGAGTCTATGTCCTCTTCGCAATCTACATAAGTACTAGATGACTCGCAACCTATTTGGTTCATAGGTGTAACTCTTGGATGAGGGGGTTGCGGTCCTAGCACTGGAGGTGGCAACGGTGTGGTTTGGACCACATTTTGGGTTCTAGGGACCATGTGCTGTAATGGCAATTGTTGCTCCATGGATGGGGTAGGCATCAATGCAGGAACTCGAGGTGAGTCTGCCCAAGCTATAGGCGGTCTATTTTCCATGATGCGTTTAAGCATTAGGCAATCCTTCGCTTGATGGCCATACCTACCACACGCGTTACAAGTCCCGTTAAACTTTACTCTGAAAGTAGGGCATTCACTCGTAGTATGTGGGCCCAAGAAAATTGAGCACCATTGTTGCTCCCTTCTTGGATACATATGAGTGTTTTGTGGAGCACGATTACCCCTAAGGCTTTCTTGGATGGCCTTTGTGAGATCTGCCAAAGTCATCTCAGATATCGTTTGCTCTTTCACGATTGGCTTTATCTTCATTGGCTCATGCCCTGATGCTTGCGAGCTACTAGACTTCGGCTCGGCAGACACTCTTTCTCCTGCAATCATCAAATTATCCTCCAATTGGATTGCATTCATGGTGACTGCTTCCCAAGTAGTGATACCTCTAATGACTAGGCCATTATAAATACTTTCATGTCGTAGTCCCCTAATGAATCTATCGAGCAATTGGTTGTTGTTGAATCGCTCGTTTGGATTGCATCGAGAATTCAAATTCTTTAGGCGACTAATGAAGTCTCTCACGAATTCACCTTCTTCTCGTTGGGCTTTCTGGAGCTGAGAGGCTACACCCCAAAGTACTCCCTCTCGTATGTATTCTTTTAAGAACAATCTCCTAAGAGTAGAGTAGATCGTTTTCTCTTCTACTCTTAAGGTTCTATACAATTCTCCAGCCTTTCCGCTTAGGGTCAAACTCAAAGCCTTACACTTATGTAGCTCATTGTGCTCTTCCAAGGAATCGCACACATGTTCAAAGACTTCCATATGCTTTCTAGCATCTCCGTCTCCACTGAATTTCTGTGTGAGCTTAGCTACTTGAACTGCCTTGCTCCTAGGCTCTCTATCACGTGCACTATGCATGTTTTCCGCAATAGAGCGATCGATAGTTTGAGAAAATGCTGCCAAATCTCCTATTTGAGCAGGTATAATGGGTGTATGTGCTCCTGGAACCACATGTGAGATGGGAGTTGGCCTTGGCCTTGGCATACGCGCGGCTCTTGGGTCCCATATTTCGTATGGTGGTGTACCAGATGGTGGTCCAAAGTTTACAGGCGTGGCACTAGGCATAGGGGGTGCCTGATATGGCATGTTATTATTAAATGGCATGGCTCCACTTGTATAAGAGCTTGGATAATGCCATTGTGGATTGTAAGCTCTTGGAATAATCGGAGGTGTAGGAGCTACATGAGGCTGAGGTACGACAGGTGCACATGATTGATACATACATGTAGGTATAGTTGGGGGCACTGTGCTACTAGGCATCAGCGCAGTGTTAACAAATGAACTCCATGGTGTACTTCTTGTCATGCTCACCACTGGGATATGCATGGTAGCCGTAGTGTCATTAAGAGAAAGATGAGCTAGATCTGGGAAGGTAAAGCTGCCACTTGTGGGCTCAGATTGTATTGAGGCTCCTGGCGAAACAACATATGGAGGATCAATGGGGCTCACTGAGGGGGTCTCCATTTGTGACAGGGTTGGTTGGTTGGCCTTTCCCGTATCCAAGAATCTCATTAGGCCTGTTGAAGGCATGTTGATCCCTGTGTTCTATCTTTCTAACTCGACAATCCTATGGAGGACATCACAGACTTTCTGTCGTTGCTCATCTATGCTAGTAGCACCCGATGTGGATTGTAGAACATCTAACCAACCCACATGATAGGTGTGTCCTGTGTACCGATCAGTTAAAGCTTCTGCTTGTAGGTCATACTCCCAATTTTTGTTTAGGAATATCCCATCTAGGCCTGGCGTGCTGGAGGTTTCCCTCAAGGTGGAAGCATTATTGCTCCCCATCGCTTACCCCTCTGTGACTGCTACCTTGGGAGCACTCGGTTGCTTGGCTGGCATGATTGTTGTCATAGGAGCCTTTGCTTTCAGGGTTTGACTTTGTTCTAGCCTTCATAGGTTCTCAATTTCCCTCTCCCTTGTTGCTTGCATATAGCGTTCGATCTCTTGTACTTCGACAAGACTCCTACCATCTGGTAGTAAAACCTCAGAGGGAGATAGTCCTAAAGGATCAGGAGGTGCAGTGGATGGAACATTCACATGCACACTCTCAAGAAGCATAGGGTCTATTTTAGGTATGAATGACGAATTTACTTCCCCACTCCCTTCATTTATTTCATTAACCGCATGTTCGGAGCGAGTAGCTCTACTAAGGGTCTCTTTTAAGCGGCTAAACACGCTAGACCCGGGCCGTGGGCCCATGGCATGCATGTCTTGACTTGAACTATCAGGGTTTGGTGTAGGATACCCCTCCATGACTTCGTAGTCAGAGGAAGACTCACTAGACGCGATACATGCTACTCTAGAATCCTCTTGCCATGTCATTGAGGGGGTACCCATTAGTGACATCGCTAATGGGTAGGCCCTTATTTAGAAAGGGGAAGTTCATGCAAGATATAAAAAGGGAGGGGCTCTCCTTGAGCAAGGACTCGTGTAATTTTCTTGGGGCTCACCTCTTCATTTGATGCGCTCTCTCTCCAGAGAAAAGCTAAGCCTAAGCCTTGATGCTCAAGTTCTCTAAGCCTAATCTCTAAACCCTTAAGCCAAAGCCTAAACCTTAATCCTACTCTTAAGCTCTTCTGCCAAGCCAAGCCTAAGCTCGATTCATTAAGCTCTCATTAGCCAAGCTTAAACCTTAATCTCATTAAGCCAAAGCTAAAGCTCTCAAAGCTAAGCTCTCAAAACCAAACTTCCCTAATCATTAGCCACCATAAACTTAAGCCATAAACCTGAGCCGCAATCGTAAGCCAAAGCAAAATTCCTAAGGCCGTTCGAAACCGAAGCTCCCATAGCCATAGTGGAAGGTAAACCGATTCTCTTCCAATCTTGAAGCAGCAGGAGGGAACAAATCAGATCAGTAATGATTGTCTCAAATAGCACCTGGATTAAGTCAGGTTCAACCTTGTAAGGAGGATAAACACCTCCATTAATGATTGATTAATCATGGATACTGTTGAATACTTGGTTTAAGTTAAACTGTCTGTTTTGAGTTGTGTTCCCGTTAATTATGTCTGCTGCAACTCTTTTCTCTGCAGCTCTCACAGTCAGGGGCCCAGTGCCTTCCCAACTCACCTTTCACATAATTATCCCCCGACACCGTGCCAAGCCATTTTAAAGGCTCCAAATCAACTTGATCGTATATCTCAAATTCTAAAGTTGATGGTCCTTATTTTGCTGCCATACCTAGAATTATGGTATTTACTGCTAACCCCCATTTGTCTATCACATCAGGGTACAATGTCGAGGCATACTGGAACGCCATTGGAAGTGAAGACTAATGGCTTTCAAAACAAAACCTGGAATGGTGGCCATCACTCAACATTTGTATAGTGTAGTTGAGATCCACTTGTAGAGAGCTTCAAACCAATTTTCACCTCATTGTAAGTCTAATGCTAAGTCATCTTATGGGTATGTCCTCTTTGATTTGCATGTGTTCATATTTTTTGACAACGGTGTTTGTGAACATATTTTTTTATCCAGCTTACTTGCAAAGCAACCGTTTGAATGCCTCTCGGGTACCTTTATGGTTGTGCATGCTATAGATAAGAACTAATCTATATAACTCAACAATGTATATTAATTTAAACTATAGTAGCTAACACCATATTTGTTGTATCACAGGATGTTACTGCAGTGGATGCTATGGCTCAACTTGGTTTGGTGTCAAGTGGAAAGTGCGACTTCTCCAATCAGAAGATCATTCTAAACAGTCTTTGTTTGGTGTGTATACTTGTGGATATGGAGGTCCATGGAGTTATCAATGATGAGACAAGCATTGCTAAGAGCATAGCAATTGCCTCAGTCTATATTCCATTCAATGTATTTGATCCAGTACATAACATCCCAAGCTATTATTGTAGCCAAGCTACAAACTTTGTAATGAAACTACTTGAATAGAAAGCACTCTTGTTTCATTACATTTTTGTCCACTCTAGTTAATCTTCAACTATATGATGTTGTGCTTGTGATCAATTTTTGTTTCATCTAATCTTGTATGGGTATTCTGCTTCCTGCCAAATTTTTGGTGCTCATAAGTGAATTGATCAAGTAAAGTGATTTTTTGGTAGCAAGTACACCTTTTCAATGTGCCTGCATGTAGATCTACTAAGCCATCTAATCTCAAAGGTCAGGTTTGATTCATTTTCTGTTGTATGAGCACTTAAAGTTTATCTCAAAATGGTGGCAAGCTTTAAATTCTTAGAAGAATCCCATACTCAAGACTAATCTAAGCAAGATAGAGCAATCATATTTCCTTCTGTTGCAGGCATAGACATGAACCTCCTTTGGCATTGAACAAACATTTAGTTCATGAGCACTTAGAGTTTATCTCAATATATTTGGCAGGCTTCAAATTTTTGAAAGAACACACTCAAACCTAATCCAAGAAAGATACAACAATCATATTCCATCATGTTTGCAAGCACACACATGAATCCCCTCTTGGCATTGTGCAAACACTTCGTTCTACCTTTGCCATGAATAATGCAATGGCATGCTATTATGTTGTATTTGATATGAATTTGTGTAAGTTCAACCATAAGCTTGTGTTCTTTGAAATCCCCAAGGAACACAGACTATGAAATCAAAATAAAGAAAAGAGAGCAAACAAACAAGATAGAGATAGGGGATATACATATATATATTGTACATAGATAGATGGAGTATAAACAGACAAACACACAAATAGATACAGATAAATGCATTAATAGATAGATAGATGGATAGATAATTTGATAGATAGATACATAAATAGATAGATAACTAGGGATAGAGAGAGAGAGAGAGAGAGAGAGAGACCCTTTTGGAACTCAAGGGCATTGCCCCTTTATTGAGGATACACTCTTATGATGGATAAATGACATGATACATGGATCAAACCCAAGACAAGTTACTCCTTGGATTGCTTGCTAATTGAGTATGCATCATGTATACTTTGAGCCATAAAGAAGATGCGTTGCCATTATTGTAAAGCTAATGATCACTTGATCAAGCAGTGTCCTAAGTTGAAGGCCAAAGAGGCTAAGAAGAAAGAGGGCGGTTCCAGTGCAAATGCTGGTTCCACTACAAATGCAGCCATTGTTGAGTCTTCTGTGAAAGGAGACTGTGTTGCTGATGTTGATGTAGAATGGGCTTTTAGCACAGAGTGCACTTACAATCGTGTTGTCCATAATGCATGCTTGTCAGTTGCTGCAGATTCACATGTGTGGTATTTCGACAGTGGTGCTACAAAGCACATTACCTCACATCGTGAATTGTTCACCTCTCTTGAGTCTGACCCTCATGGGAATTCAGTCACTTGTTCCAACAATGCCTCTTACCCGGTTCAGGGAGCTGAAAAGATTGTGCTTACTGCTGCAAATGGCAGTTCCTTCACACTTGTTGATGCACTTTATGTACCTGGGATCAAGAAGAATCTCTTGTCTATATCCGCACTTGCTAGACTTGGACTTGTAGTCAAATTTGTAGATGACAGATGTACATGATCTCAGTTTTGGTGATGAAATTGTTACATCTGGCCTTTTGTGCCGTGGGATGTATAAGCTCACTTTGTATGACAAGTGTGGACAAAATTTGCAAATGCTGTTGCACATTCAAGGGCTATTTCAAATGCAAAACTTTGGCATGCACATTTTGGTCATCTGAATTTTGCCAGTTTGCTGCGTTTGCAAAAATCTTATATGGTTGCTTCTTTGCCGCCTCTTGAAGCACATGTCAAACATGTTTGTGAAGGCTGTATTTTGGGTAAGATGCAGCAATCTAAGTTTCCAAAGGACGGTTTAGTTCGGGCCACATGCAGGTTGCAGCTTGTGCATAGTGATGTTTCTGGGCCCCATGCAAACTCCTTCCTTGGGCAATTACCTTTACTTTGTGACTTTCATTGATGATTACTCCAGGCATGCATGGGTATTTTCGCTTAAAGCGAAGTCCGAAATTTTTATGTGCTTCAAACAATTTTGGCTATGGCTAAAATGTACTATGGGCACCCTCCGTTTCGATCGAGGGGGGGAGTATATGTCTCATGAATTCAATGCATTTCTAGCTAGTCGTGGGATAAAACACCAATGTACAATGCCTTATACACCTCAGCAAATGGTGTTGTTGAGAGGAGAAACTGGTCACTTACGGAAATGGCACGATGTATGGTCAAAAGTCAAGCTTTGCCGCATTCTTTTTGGCTTGAGGCCATCATGTGAGCCACTTATGTACTAAACAGGTGTCCTACAAAAGCTTTGCAGTCTATTACTCCATATGAAGCATGGCATGATAGAAAGCCTTCTATTGAGCACATGCGTGTTTTTGGCTGTTTGGCATATGCTTTGGTGCCACAAACACAGCGCAGAAAATTGGATGATAAGGCTATCAAATGTATTTTTTGTTGGTAATAGTGCTGAAAGCAAAGGTTACAGGTTGTATCATCTGCAAACAAAACGTATTCTAGTTTCATGGGATGTAATGTTTGTGGAAGATTCTGTTCAACCCTTGCTATCATGTACTAGAGAAAGTAATGTAAGCTCACAGGACATTTATAACACTTTGTTGCCTCTTTTTGGTGGTGGAAATACGAATGTAAGTTCAAATGAGGCAAATGTACAACCTATGGGGGTTTCTGACAAATCGGCCTATTAGTGATGCAAATGTACATGTGTGTACTTGATGAGGAAAGGACTGAAAATGAGCAGGGTAGAGGTATGCCAAAATGGCTAGTGCACACTTGGTGTGACAATAAATTGGATGCACCTTTGTCTAGTCGTACTCGTTCAGGCTCTCGCCATGCATCTTATGCATCAGATTGTTATGCTTTGGGTGTGTCTAGCTTACATGATGTTTAGGAGCCTCTGTCTTTTGATGAAGCACAGAATTCAGAAAATTGGATGACTGCCATGCAATCAGAATATGATGCACTTATAGAAAATGACACATGGACTTTATGTGATTTGCCTCCTGGAAAAACGGCCATTGGTACGAAGTGGGTTTACAAGTTGAAATGCAAGCCGGATGGTGAGATCGATCGCCATAAGGCTCGACTGGTTGCAAAAAGTTATGCACAGCGAAAAGGCATAGATTATGAAGAGACTTTTGCTCCCACTTGTCGTATGACTATTGTGCATTTTCTATGTGCATTGGCAACTCATTTTGGTTGGGTTGTACATCAATCAGACATTGTTACTGCTTTCTTGAATGGTGACATATTTGAGGAAGTTTATGTAACGAAGCCTCACGGTTTTGTCATAAAAGGACAAGAGGACAAAGTGTGTAGATGTAAGAAGGCTTTGTATGGGTTGAAGCAATCTCCTCGTGCTTGGTATGAGAAAGCTGACACTCATTTGGTCAAACGAGGATTTTGTAACAGTCCAACAGAAAGCACATTGTATGTAAAGCATGAGGGTGATGTACTTCTCATTGTGGTTCTTTATGTCGATGATTTGTTGATCACTGGACCAAATGAGAGACATATTGCTGAATTAAGGCTGATTTGAATGCTACTTTCAAGATGAAATATTTTGGGTTGTTGCATCATTACTTGGGTATACAGTTTAAGCAGTGTGATGGTGGTATTGCCTTGTGTCAGAAAAGTTACATAGAGACATTGCTATGTAAGTTTGGACTTGAGGATTGCAAACCTATTGCCACTCCCATGGAAACAGGTTTGAAGTTGAGTCTACATGATGTTGGCAATCCTGCTGATGTCACTCTTTATCAAACTGTTGTTGGCTGCCTCATTTACGTATGCAACACGAGGCCGAATATCCAGTTTGCAGTCTCACAGGTCAACAGATTTATGCATAGCCCAAGGTCTAAGCATTGCAGGCTGTCAAGAGGATTTTTTGCTACCTTAGTGGCAATTTACATCTTGGCTTGTTTTATCCCAAGGGGGGATCATTGCCACCAGACTTACATGCTTTTTTGGACTCAGATTGGGCTAGTTGTTTTGACACGTGAGTGTCCACAAGTGATTTTTGTTTCATGCTTGGAAGTTCATGTATATCATGGTTGAGCAAGAAGCAACCTACTGTGGTCACTTCGAGTTGTGAGGCTGAGTACAGGGCAGTCTTCATAGCTACGGTTGAGTGTGTATGGCTCAGACGCCTTATGGTTGATCTTTGGTGTTGGACAGGACTCTGCTAACACTATCTACATTGACAGTCAAAGCGCATTGGTAGTTGTGAGGAACCCAGTTTTTCATGCTCGCACAAAGCACATTGAGGTGCATTACCACTATGTCAGGGAGAGGCTCTCAGTAGGAGAGATCAGCTTGGCTTATGTGCCAACACAGGACAACCTTGCAGATCCTTTCACAAAGGCATTGTCTCGCGAGAAGCTTGAAGCTTTCCGCAAAGCTTTGGGCTTACTCCCCTTTGTGGTGTTGGAATTAGGGTTGCAGAGAAACGCACACAGCTTGGAGAAGATGAAGGATCTCAAGGCACACAATAGAAAATGTGTTACTTAGTGTGCAATGAAAAGATAGATAGCCCTAGAGTGATGGGCGTATATACAATGCTCGGGGGGAGAAACCTCCTAAAGAGGGAAAAAATGCCTCGGCGGTCCTAGTGTGTTCACACACATCACTACCACATGTATATCGTAACAAATCCCCCCTGGAGTGATGCGGTGAATGAGAGCTGGCACATGAGTAAAGGGAAGTGCCATGCCTTGAGGACATGATCAGTCCACAAAGGGGAGTAAGCCCAAAGCATTGTGGAAAGCTTCAAGCTTCTCACGAGACAATGCCTTTGTGAAAATATCTGCAAGGTTGTCCTGTGTTGGCACATAAGCCAAGCTGATCTCTCCTACTGAGAGCCTCTCCCTGACATAGTGGTAATAAACCTCAATGTGCTTTGTGCGAGCATGAAAAACTCGGTTCCTTGCAACTGCCAATGCACTTTAACTGTCAATGTAGATAGTGTTGGCAGTGTCCTGTCCAACACCCAAATCAGCCATAAGGCGTCTGAGCCATACACACTCAACCATAGCTGTGAAGACTGCCTTGTACTCAGCCTCACAACTTGAAGTTGCCACAGTAGGTTTCTTCTTGCTCAACCATGATATACATGAATTGCCAAGCATGAAACAAAAGCCACTTGTGGACACTCGCGTGTCAAAACATCCAGCCCAATCTGAGTCCGAAAAAGCATGTAAATTTGGCGGCAATGATCCCCCCTTGGGATAAAACAAACCAAGATGTAAAGTGCCACTAAGGCAGCGAAAAATCCTCTTGACATCCTGCCAATGCTTAGACCCTGGGCTATGCATAAATCTGCTGACCTGTGAGACTGCAAACTGGATATTCGGCCTCGTGTTGCATACATAAATGAGGCAGCCAACAGCAGTTTGATAAAGAGTGACATCAGCAGGATTGCCAGCATCATGTAGACTCAACTTCAAACCTGTTTCCATGGGAGTGGCAATAGGTTTGCAATCCTCAAGTCCAAACTTACATAGCAATGTCTCTATGTAACTTTTCTGACACAAGACAATACCACCATCACACTGCTTAAAATGTATACCCAAGTAATGATGCAACAGCTCCAAATCTTTCATCTTGAAAGTAGCATTCAAATCAGTATTAAATTCAGCCATATGTCTCTCATTTGGTCCAGTGATCAAGAAATCATCAACATAAAGAACCACAATAATAAGTACATCACCCTCACGCTTTACATACAATGTGCTTTCTGTTGGACTGTTACGAAATCCTCGTTTGACCATATGACTGTCATCTTTCTCATACCAAGCACGAGGAGATTGCTTCAACCCATACAAAGCATTCTTACATCTGCCAAACCTCACTGTAATCGGAGAAAGTGAGCAGGCGTGTGTTGGAGCAGCTGGTGACTAAGCCAGAGAGGATGTAACCTGCTCTGATACCAATTGTTGGAATTAGGGTTGCAGAGAAATGCACACAGCTTGGAGAAGACGAAGGAAGCTCAAGGCACACAATAGAGAGTGTGTTACTTAGTGTGGAATGAAAAGATAGATAGCCCTAGAGTGATGGGCGTATATACAATGCTCGGGGGAAAAAACCTCCTAAAGAGGGAAAAAATGCCCCGGCGGTCCTAGTGTGTTCACACACATCACTACCACATGTATATGGTAACACTAATCGGGTCAGTTATGTCCCACACATTGACATTTTATTTATGTGGTTCTCTCTTTGCTAGCATCAATATGGTGAGGCTTGGCAACGGGCCGACATTTTGACACCGTTGTCGGGGATGAGGCAACCTAGACTAGAGAAAAACCCAAATAATTCACTGAAATTTCCATTACTTCCTTTAGTTTTGACTAGAGTAAAACACTTTTCATTTTCTCGCTTCTTAGAGGTGCTTGAGAGTAGAAATACTTGGTAACGACCTTGGGAGCATTAGTTTAGTAGTATGGACTAAGCGAAGGGTCCTTGAGACTAGGTAGTAGTCAATAAGGGTATCACCTAAGTAGGCATTAGAGATTTAGTAAGAAAAGTTGTTTTTTCCACATTCTACCCTCTTTTTGACACAGCCAAAGCACAACAATCTGATGCATAAGAGGCATGGCAAGAACCTCAATAAGTACAAGTAGACATAGGTGCATATCACGCAAAGTGTGCACCAACCATTTTGGCATACCTCTAGCCTGCTCATTTTCAGCCCTTTCCTCATCAAGTACATCATGTACATCTGCATCACAAATAGGTTGATCTATAACATTTTCAAAAACCCCCATAGGCTGTACATTTACCTCATTAGAGTTTACATTCGTACTTCCACCACTGAAAAGAGGCAACAAAGTGTCATATATGTCCTGTGAGCTTACATTACTCTCTCTAGTACATGACAACAAAGGCTAAACAGAATCTTCCACAAACACAACGTCATGTGAGACCAAAATAAGCTTTGTTTGCGAATGGTACAACCTGTAACCTTTGCTTTCAGCACTATAACCAACAAAAATATGTTTGACAACCTTATCATCCAATTTTCTGCGTTGCACTTGTGGCTCTAAACCATAAGCCAAACAGCCAAAAACACACATGTGCTCAATAGATGGCTTTCTATCATGCCATGCTGCATATAAAGTCATAGACTGCAACACTGTCGTAGGACACCTATTGAATATATAAGTGGCACACATGACAACCTCGAGCCAAAACAAATGTGGTAAAGTTTGACTCTTGACCATACATCTTGCCATTTCCGTAAGAGACATGTTTTTCCTCTCAACAACACCATTTTGTTGAGGCATATACAGCACTGTACATTGGTGTTTTATCCCACAACTAGCCAAAAATGCATTAAATTCATGAGACATATACTCCCCCCTCGATCGGAATAGAGGGTGCCCATAGTACATTTCGAGACATTTTCAGCCATAGCAAGAAATTGCTTGAAGCACATGAACACTTCCGATTTAGCTTTCAATAGATATAGCCATGCATGCCTAGAGTAGTCATCAATGAAAGTCACAAAGTACAAGTAATTTCCCAAGGATGGAGTTTGCATAGGCCCACAAACATCACTATGCACAAGTTGCAATCTGTACGTAGCACGAACTGACCCATCCTTTGGAAACTTAGCACGCATTTTACCCAAAATACAGCCCTCACAAACATGTTTGAAAGGTGCTTCAAGAGGCGTCAAAGAAGCAACCATATCAAGTTTTTGCAAACGCAACAAACTGGCAAAATTCAGATGCCCAAAACATGCATGCCAAAGTTTTGCATCTGAAATAGCATTAGAATCTACAACTGCATTTGCAAAATTTTGCCCACACTTCTCATACAAAGCGAGCTTATACAGCCCACGACATAAAATGAGAGATGCAACAATTTCATTATCAAAACTGAGATCATGTACTGTACATCTGTCATCCACAAATTTGATTACAAGTCCAAGTCTAGCAAGTACAAATACAGACAAAAGATTCTTCTTTATCCTAGGAAATTACAATGCATCAACAAGTGTAAAAGAACTGCCATTTGCATCAGTAAGCACAATCTTTTCAACTCCCTAAACCGGATAAGAGGCATTGTTGGCACAAGCGACTGAATTTCCATGAGGAACAAACTCAAGAGAGGTAAACAAATCACGATGTGAGGTAATGTGCTTTGTAGCACCCCTATCAAAATACCACACATGTGAATCTGTAGCAATTGACATACATGCATATTGAACAACAGGATCATAAGTACACTCTACAATAAAATCCCACTCTCCATCTACACGAGCATCACAATTTCCTTTCACATAAGACTCTACAATAGATGCACTTGTATTGGACCATATACTTGATCCAGCCTTTTTCTTTGCTCTTTTGCCTTCAATTTCGGGCATTGCTTGATCAAGTGATCATCAGCTTTACAATAATGGCAATGCATCTTCTTTTTGCCCTTATCACCAAAATTCCCAAACAAATTGTTGTCAGCAAAAGCATTAGGATTAGGTGATTTACCACTCGCAGAAGAACCATGAGAAGTGGCTAAATTGTTGTTACCACCTTTTCATTGAGCAAAAATAAAGGCATGTTCAAATGCACACAGTTTAGTCCTGATTTTTCTCAAAAGTGACTCTTGCAACAACAGTGTGCATAATGCATCAAACTTGACAACTTATGGATTTCCTTGGGTCATAAGTCTTGAAGTACTAGCAAAAGTCTGGTAAGAATCTGGCAAAGCATCAAGAACAGTCTCCACAAGGGAACTGTCAAAAATGACTTTGCCTGCATAAATAAGTTGCTCATTGATGTCCTTGACACCATCAAGGAAAGTGTCCACCTGATCTCCCTCATGCATAATCTTTGACTCCAACTCTTTACGTAGCAATGCAATTTTAGCCTCATTGCGACTTGCATAAACACAAACTAAAATATCCCAAGCCTGTTTTGCATATTTTGCTAGACGAATATGAGGATTAATAGTGCATTTCACAAACAATGCAATCAAATCATGAGCCTGCGCATCTTTTACATCCCAACGAGCTTGCTCAATCATAAGCAAAACAGCTTTGGCAATAGCAATCCTGCCACCAAAACTTGCAACATCCTCACCATTGCCTACATCCTCTGAACTAGGACGTACATTGTAATGGAATTGGCCTACTAACTTGAGAGTAGTGGAAATTAAAGAGAGTACTTTTGTGAAATTACTTTGTGAGCATAGTGGGTGAAGATAAGTGATGGTAGCAACATAAACATAGCATTTAGTTAACTTGGCATGAACAATACTTTTGCAAGAGAAAGAATTTAGAGAACATGACAACAGTTGAGGACCAAAATAATGTGGAGTTGGTCCCCCCTCCAATAGGCATTTGTATTATGATTTCTCCCATCAAGAGAGACTTGTTACAATACAATCTTTGTGTTCTTTGTGACCTAGGTGATGCAATGAAGATGGAAAGCTTCATGCATCATGATCATAATATAAACTTTGAGGAAAGCATTAACTATCCCAAGCCTTAGTCCCAAGACCTCAAACACCTTTGAAGGTGGAGAGAGCTAGCAAGGAATGAGGGTAGGGAAGAAGAAGAAGAAACATTTCATAGGAGAAAGAATTAGTTCCTCACTTATCATCACACTTCTTACTAGCATACATAATAGCATAGTAATGAAAATGGAGAAGATGGCAAGCTTAAGCATTGAAGCATGGCTCTTGGTTGGATTTGCACTCCATAGCCAAGAGTGTTGGTGTAGTCTCTCAACCTCTCTACTTGCTTGGAGAAGGAGAGGGAGCTCTTGCACTTTGCACTTCACACAATGAGAGCGTAGGGAGGCGTTGTAGTAGCAACGACCTAATCGCAACCCACACAAAATTATCAAATACGTGGATCGGCAACCCGGCTAGAGCATGGAAGCACGAGCATCAGATGAATAGAAATAGAGGATTCAAGAGAACACCTCACCAATGCAA
The DNA here is from genome assembly GCF_014529385.1 of Adiantum capillus-veneris. Taxonomy (NCBI): domain Eukaryota; kingdom Viridiplantae; phylum Streptophyta; class Polypodiopsida; order Polypodiales; family Pteridaceae; genus Adiantum; species Adiantum capillus-veneris. The sequence goes on from NC_140958.1 coordinate 126,494,657, forward strand.
GTAGAAATTAGCCATGGCAAGACTAACTCTAAACATACTCTAATCACTAATCAATCAACTCTTACACACATCAAGCCCACCAAAGTCCGACTTGCCAATCTTATGGAATCACAAGAAGACAGTCAACACAAACATCCATTATCAAAGCACACACTAATTGCATTGAAGTTGGCTTTCCCAATCATCACATGCCAACCAAGTTAATCTTATCACATCACACACAAGTAGCATTGAGCTCAAGGCTCTTAACCTTCACACACTTAAGCACACAATCAGGCACAAACTCTAATGACATGACTAAGAGTGCACACACACTACACTAATCAAGACAATTAGAGAATTAATCAAGTAATTGAAATACTTAGAGAAGAAGAGAGTTAAGATCAAAACAAAAAGTACATACCTCTCTCAAATCTAGAATAATGAGAGTGTAATACTACTTCATAACCTAATAAAATGTAGAGAAGATAAGACTAATGAGTAAAATAGGAGTTATATCAATCAAACTTCTTTGATTACAATGGATTAGTACTGGCCTCTTAAGCATGGGCATTAAGCTCAAGGCTAGTCCATCCATAGAATGAACACCAAGAGGGAGAGAGCTCTCAAAAGTGGATACTCAAGAATGAAGCCTCCTTGCATAAAGGCTTTCACCACAATCCCTTCTACTATGGGTTTAAGTTTGATCCCTCTAGCTAGAATATACAACTTTGGAACTCCAAGTGAGCCCAAGACTTATAAAAAGTGAGTTGGAAATATTATGCGCAACCATAGATATCTCCCGCTTGATGCATATTTGGTGTAGCATGTGTTAGCCGCTGCTAACATTTCCCCCTTCCTAATTTGGCGCACGTCCTCGTGTGCCAGTGAAGCAAAACACGGTGACATGGTAGAAAGCAAGTCCATGGAAGAAATGTTGAGCTGCAAAACATAAGAACAAGTAATGAGCATCAAAGGCCACAAAAATAAATAAAACATGAAGTACAATGAACAATCATGCAAAGTGAATTTGTTGCTTCTAAAAGATGGGTGAATCATAGTCAAAAACTAAACAACATATAGCAAAAAAACACCTAAACTATGGTGAAGATTAAACCACTTGAAATTTCACTTTTATGCATGAAACACAAGCAATCAGTTAAGACCCTAAGCTAATTCAAGTTCATAAATCTACTAGCTTAAAAACTTTATGACCAATCTTAATAAATTATTCAAGCCTATCATGTCTACACGCTATAAAAAAGCTCCTAATCTATTAGTACATTGTCACAGCTTTTTTGAACCTCGTGGAAGTTTGTTTTTGTCATTCATTAAAAAAAGTAAAACACATCACAAGGCTACCACCCCAAGGCAAGTCTAGGTACGACTCTCGGCTCCTTGAACCCTCAAGAAGGTGTTCCAAAAGCCTACTAGCCCACCAAGGCGACTGCTAACCCCTATCAGCCCAGGGTACCGATTTAGGGCCTTGACCAAGCAAGCCAAGGTGATTCCCCTTGCCTGCCAAGTGCTAATAAGGCGCTTGGCCTCGGAAGACACAATATAACATAGAATTTTCTCTTCATGTGTCTAGTAGTATTTTTGCTACTTTTTCTTGACACTTTTTTGCTTCATTGTTTCATTATTTAGCACTTTTTTATTGCTTCCAACATGAGATGCTAATGACAAATGGACTAAAGGACTACATCCTAATCATAGCCCCAGGTCATGTTAAAAATGAATGGAGTATTAAGAATATCACTAAGAGTCTAGGACTAATCAGAAATGAACCTACATTAACCTAAGGTCAATGCCAATTTCCTATGATTAGCACCCATAAAACCTGATTTTTTTAATGAGTTAATATTCACAAAGAAAAGTGTTGAAACTTTAGTATGCTTAGCTTTTGAATATGAAAGGACCATAGCTTAGAAGCAAAAATTGTATGGAGAGATGAACAAAAGAGAAAAATCATGGAAGGATTACACCTATTCATGCTCTTTTGAGCATCCTTGAGCAAGCATCCCCTTTGTAGAGAAGTCTCTTGATCCTTTTTTATTTGCAAAAGAAGCTTTTTTGAAGCTAAGTGAAAACACAAGCTCCAAAGGCCTTTTGTTGAAAGCAAAAAGCACACAAAAAAACATTAATGAAAACCTAAAGCTAGGGTCTTGCATACCCAAATTTGCCAAAGAGAAAAACCCAAGGGAAAAAAGTGCTTTTGTTTATGCACATGGTGCTCTCTGATAGCAAATTTATTCATACACATCAACAATGAGAGATAAAATGCTTCTACATAAGCACATTTTGCAATTTTTACAATCTCTCATGCATGTTCAAAAGTTGATTAGTTTCTAGCTCACTGAAGTATGGAATTTAAAACAAGCCAAGAGCTGAAAAATAATGCAACTTTGATGAAATGAAGTGGCTCTTAAAAGCCGAATTTTACAATTTAAAGTTTTTCAAAAAGTTGGCTAACAACTAGCTCACATGAAATTTTACATTTTTTAGAGCAATCTATGAGCTAGAGATGAGTGCAAGTTGATGAAATAAAAATGAATGGCTCTCAATAGCCAAATTTTGTACTTGAAGGCTCTTTAAAAAGTTGGGTAAACACTAGCTCAAATTAAAAAAATATATCACTTTAGATCAAGCTATGAGCTAGCATGTATACAACTTTTAATCCAAACAATTGGAATGGCTCTAAATAGCCAAGTTTTGTAATATTTTGCAATGATGACCCCTTCTTGGATCAATGAAAGTTTTTGTTACCCATATGTTTGAGGACGGACCAAACGGACACCCACATGGCCAGACACGTAGCCGGACACCACATTTCTAGTTTATTAATTTGTTGAGCTAGTGTAGTAATACTCTGTGTAAATTCTGATTCCAGAGTAGTGAATCAATTCCCTGAGTTGTAATGATGTCATGATATTTGTAAAGGTTTATGTGAACCGGCCACTGGCCATTTAGAAGCCCTAGGTATAAAGGTCAATAACCTTAATGTAAAGGAAGGCTTATTTGAAGAAGAAGAAGAAGGGAGCTCAAAAAACGTACGCTCAAGCTATGAGCTGCTCCAATTTGTAATCGACGCAACTAATGAATAGGTAATGAGTTTTCAAATCTAAAAGTTGCATTGTGTTCCTCTCTCTTTGCTCTTTAATTTAAGTGTAAGCATTGTCAGTTTTGTTGTGGTTCGTGACTACGTGTATGTGAGCTATAATTGCAGATTTGAGTGCTTAAATCGTTGTTTTTAGTCATTTTGACCATAGGAGAGTGTTCTTAGACCATAGGATGACAGTTTTGGATAGTTCTGTTGTAGTTTTCATGACCTTTTTCATGATAGATCGTGATTTTGGTACCTTGTTGGATTGCGACCAGACTTGCTAGGATAGTGCCCCTAGGTGTCCTAGACCTCCTCCTAAAGTTTCATTGTATTTCGAGTCCGTTTGAGTGCCGAAATGGCGTGATGACCTAGAGCTGTGAGAAAGGATATAGGTAGATTTTCTTGATCATTGAGTGTTTGTTTGCTTGTAGAGTTGTTATGTTTGTTTGTTAAGGTTCACTTCTTGAGATTGACGATTTCATAGAGTCTCCGTGCCCCATCCGAGTCAATTTCCCTGAGTATTAACATTATGTTAGTGCCAGAAAGCTATGTTGTAGACGTCCGTCGCGACCACCCGCTAACATTGGCGCCGTTGCCGGGGATATGATCCTTAGATGGTGAGTGACCTAGTGCGTATTTAGAGCGTTCTTTTTCTAAGATTTTCCTTCCATTCCATTTACACCTTAGCAGTGAAGCAGCTAGACACGGGGTTTAGTGCTTGGTAGAGTCTAGAAGTCGAGGACTTGCTAGATCTATTCTTGAGAAGTAAAGAGGGTTGTGAGTGAGATAGCCAAAATCATTTCATTCTCCGATTTTCTCTATGCTTTCAGAGTGCTGTTCCATTTTCCGTTTCGACTTTATTTTATACCGTTTTGTTTATTTTTATTTCATGTTTCATTTCAGTACTTAGGAGTAGGGTAAGTAGAAACTACCACCATCAAATTTGGGCTAAAAGATTGAGAGAAAAAAGGTTGAAAACCATATTTTGGCCGAAATGACCATAACTCTGAAAATTTGAAAATTTAAAAATTTGATGGTAGAGATCTCAAAAGTGATCCAAATTCAAAAATTCGTGGATCAAGGGCATTAGCAGACTCTCTAGAAGCAACCTAGAAAGTCTGGCAAGAATCTGTGGAGGAACATGGATCGCAATCCATGTACCCCAGAGACCATTTTTGGTGAAAAGTGATCAGTGACATTGACCATCAGTGGGATACTGCTCTGAGGGGACAGTTACAGAGCGAGCTCAACGAAGCGAGCTTTGAAGCGAGTTTTTTTTTTTCCATCCCACCACCACTACCTCCCATTGCCGTCCCTTAGCAACCATCACCACCACCACTCTAGCCCACCATTGGTGGTTAGTGGTGCTAGCTTACTACCACCATGTGCCGCCCCTACTCCTACCACCACCGCCCATTGCCACCCCTCCATCCAATGGAGTAGCTAAGGACCTCTCTCTCTCTCTCTCACACACACACACACACACACACACAAACAAAAGCCCAAGGCATTGACGATTTTGCTAATGGCTTCGTATTTTTTTTATCAAGCCCCCTCACCCCTCCTCAAAAATCGTGAGGGGACGAGGTGTGATAATTTTTGTTTTAAAGAGTAAAAGAGAGGGAGTGAAAGAAAGCTTAAATAAAATTTTTTAAAAAGTCCTCAAAGCAATAGCAATCTCGTTATTGCTTTGAGTACTTTTTTTTTGTATTTAAGCTTCCTTTCACTCCCTCTCTTTTCCTCTTAGGGAAAAAAAAACATCACCCTTCACTATCCCCCTCTCACAAAATTTGCCCCCCCCCCCACCCCCGCGCTCTCCAACCAACCCCTCCCTCTCTCTCTCTCTCTCTCTCTCTCTCACACACACACACACACACATTTTATTTTGTACCCAGACATTATATTAGATCCACCAAGATTGTATAAGTTTGGTCTCATGAGTCATTTTGGTCTTTTGAAGACATTTAATATAAAACTTTTATTCCATTTCATTTCATTTCTCTTTGGGATTGAAGGGATTGAAGTGGCAGTGTGACAAGAAGCAGAGAGGGTCCCAATCCCACTCCCCTTCTCTCTCCCTCCCGCTATCGCTCTCTCTTTCTATCCCCTGCTCTCCCTCTTTTACAAAAAAGGACAAGCACGAGCGATACTGCTAGTGCTTTTTTTTTAATTTTCAATGGATCCCTCCTCCCCCCCCCCCCCCCCCCCCCCCCCCCCTTTCTCTATGTGTTTGTGGGACGGAAGGGAAGGAAAGGGCATGGTGGCAAAGGTAGAGAGAGAGAGAGAGAGAGAGAGAGAGAGAGAGAGAGAGAGAGAGAGAGAAATGAGGGGTGGAGCTCACTCTGGGATGGGAGGGAAGGGAAGAGTGAGGAGGAGAGAGAGAGAGAGAGAGAGGAAGGGGGGGAGAGGGCGTGCAGAGAGAGAGAGAGAGAGAAAGGGTGCGTGCGTGCACGTGTGTGTGTGTGTGTGTGTGTGTGTGTGTGTGTGTGTGTGTGTGTGTGTGTGTGTGAGAGAGAGAGAGAGAGAGAGAGAGAGAGGAAAGGGAGGGGCCAACGGGAGAAAGAAAATGGGGCAGCAAAAATTGTGAGAGGGAGAGACGGAGAGTGTCTTAATTTCTTTAAAAACAAACCAGAGGGAAAGAGAGCTAGTGGAGAGGAGTTTTTTTATAAAAAAAACTATCAAAATTAATAGTGGAAGGGCATGGTGGCAAGGGTAGAGAGAGAGAGAGAGACGGGGGTGGAGCTCACTCTAGGATGGGAGGGAAAGGAAGAGAGAGAGAGAGAGAGAGAGAGAGAGAGAGAGAGAAGGGGGGGGGGAGGGATGGAGGTCACCTTAGGGGAGAGAGAGAGAGAGAGAGAGAGAGAGAGAGAGAGAGAGAGAGAGAGAGGTGGCAGGTGGGAGACACACACACACACACACACATGGAGAGAGGGAAGACAATAAGACAGAGGATGGTGGGGGAGAGAGATAGGAGAAAGAGGGGGGAGAGAGAGAGGAGAGAGAGAGAGAGAGAGGGGGGGGGGGGGGGGGGGGGGGGGGAGGGGATAGGGGTTATATAGTGACAAGAAAAGAGAGAGGAAGACGGGAGTAGGAGAAGAAGACTTTGGAGAAGGGATGGCGGTTGGTAGAAGAGGAGATAGAGAAAGGGAGGGCGGCTAGAGGAGTAGATGGAGAGAGGGGGTGGAGGAGACGGAGGATGTTGAAGGAGGAGGCTAAGAGGAAGAAGAAGGGAAGAGGAGGAAGCACATGGGCGGCAAGAGGAGGAAGGGGAGGTAGGGAGGGCGGCCCTCCCAAAAAAAAAAAAAGCTCGCTTCATTGAGCTCGCTCGAAAACCTAACTCCTGCTCTGATAAAAGAAAAACTCAAAAATCACTTCAGAATTGGCTGTTATGGCAAAAACAACAAAAACAAGGATTCAGACACAAAATTGGGTAAACATTGAGATTTTGGGATCCAAATTCAAAAAGGGGTGAGATTTGGCTTCTACAGGGCATAGAGAACTTGCAGAACAAAATTCATGAAAAAATGCTGCCAAACATGGATCGCGATCCAGGGAGGAATCTCAAAGCTCGAGCGAGATTTTCCGAGCAATCCCTAAAACGAGCGAGGTAGGGCAAGGCACATATACAAAACAAAAACCAAACATGATTTCTTCGTTGACTTCAAGCACAACAACAAAAAAATAATTCAAGATTGCACCTATTTTTAAAGGTAAATCAACCACAAATTTTTGACCGACAAAACCCTTTGAACAAGGTTCGGGTAGAGTGTTTCCTTTGATGGGCTAGAACACTTGGAACCATTACAATAGCATGTTGATATTCCTCTCATTGGAAATTGTTGCCCTCAAAATATTGGATGCTCATTGCAATTTGCTACCACCATTGATCCTTGCTGGATATAAATCTCATATTCCTACCTCCTTACACGCAGTATCTCCAACATCATGGTATATATTAAAGTATGGGTCAAACCATCATTTGAAGCCTACCATCGAGAGGGTGGGAAAGTTAGTGGTGTTGCCAAAGATGGTGGTGATAAAGGTGTCAAGGGAGGTGGTAATGGTGGGGGATTATAAGGAGTGCTTTGATAAAAGAGTATGCAAGGTGGATAAAGTTATGAACACTTTTATTAGGACAAATTCTCCCCGTACAAGTTCTCTTTCACCCAACCATGTTGATAAACAAAAAAAACCTAGGTTTAATATATTTACATCTATAAATTTTGAGATTTATCTTCAAAATTCAAAGTAGAGGGTCAGAAAACCTACAAATTTCAAAGAAATTTAGTGGAAACATTGTTGTGTCACAACTGCCTCACACAAAGCTGGGTGCGGATACATTGTGCATGAGTGGCGCCAACACACCCTTAGAAATTTTTGCAGGTAACAGCACGTTGCATGCATACCTCTCCAACCATGTAGACATGCGGCTGACCAAAATCATTGTAAACTCTTTACTTCCATTCTCTTTGTCATCGTCTAGCTGCATATCTGCCTTTTACTCCCGCTGCAAGTGCTTCTCTATGAAAATCACATTGGACATGGGGTCCAAGTTGTCAGAGTCATCATGCACTATACTAATGAACGTCTGCCATGGAAGAACTCAGCACATAATCCTTTGCACATGGACAATATCATAGCCGGCCTTGGCGAGAAGAGGAAGAACCTCATGATGAGCACACCGATGGGCCATGTGTAGGAGGCGGTTGTATTTCCACATGGAGGGATGCCCCCACGGGAAAATGGGGTACACCTATTCTCTCTGGCCCAAAATAAAAGGGAGTCATGGAGAAGGTGAAGCATGGCATGCTACAGTCATTGCAACTGTAGCTCCAGGCGAGCCAACGTGGCCATCCACCAAGTGACCGAGTCAATTAATGTCCCTTAGCAAGAGCCCATCATTGACATCGGCCAATCGAGGCGCAGATAGCAGGGTGATCCCAAGTCGAAGGCAGAAAAGATATCTTGAAGAAGATGAAGCTGACCACCCAAGGGCTCAGAGTCTTAGTCTTGATTATTAATCACGTGCACGCTCGATATTGACGGCCTCATGAGCACAGTTTGCATTGCCAAATGGCAACAACATCAACACGGGTAAGAAAAAGCTGGAGAGCTGCTCTAGGGTCGTGTGCTGGAGGTCAGCAACTTTTACCTACTCGAATGTATTGGGTTTCCAACACCATCTCCATGGGTTGTTTGATAGAGTAGCCCTCCATGTTCTATAGGTATCTCTCTCTCTCTCTCTCTCTCTCTCTCTCTCTCTCTCTCTCTCTCTCTCTCTCTCTCTCTCTCTCTCTCTCTCCTCGAAGGACAGGCGGATAGATTGGTACACCTTAACAAAAATGAGGATACAACACAAAAGACCCTTACTCGCATGCATTGAGGCACAACATTGCGATGAGAAGGCGGCATGTTTAGGAGGTGGGGCCAAAGGGAGGGTAGTACTTGAATGAAAAGCGTAGGGAGGCACCACAACAGGCGTCAAATGGAGTATCAACAACATCGCCATCGTCATTACCAACAAGCATGAAGAATTAGGAACATGCTCCACCAAGCAAGGCAGGGGAGGGAGAGCAGGCATTCCTAGGAGTCGAGAGTCCCTAGTTGTTGGTGGGGACTAGCCGTAGAGGGCAACGATGGAAACTGGCTTAGATCTCTCTCTCTCTCTCTCTCTCTCTCTCTCTCTCTCTCTCTCTCTCTCTCTCTCTCTCTCTTTTTGATGGTCCAAAAAAAATGTATATAATTTTAAGGTGTGTAAATGTTTCTCAAATGCATGAAAATCTGTGCCATACTATCTAAAACCTTCCCTTGCACTTAGGCGTTGCATTGCAAAACCAAAACAGTTCACGCACTCATACCCCCAAATCCTCATACACCTTGCCACTTTACTTAAGACATCTTACAAATCCAAAACATAACCATTTCAGCTTTTTTAGCCAACTACCTTCAATTGTTTTGAAATGAGGCTAGAAACATTGAGCAGGGCAATATAATTAGGAGCGCAATGCAACCCAATGACAAGAATAGCATTTCTCCAAGTGATGCTTCTAGCAAAAACCATGGTGTAGCCTTGCTTTCAAGCTCTTTAAAAATGCCTTAAGTCAGGATGGGAAAGGGCTTGGATACATGTTCTAATGAAATGTTGTCCACAATGCTCTTCTTCAACTCTAGGTAGTTATGCTCATTGGGAGGGAGGACAACAAGTTGTCCTTCATCAAAAAGCTTTTCTACAGACCAACCATTCCTAGCAATCTGATGCTCCAAAAACTTGTCTAGCGATAAACCTTCCATGTGTATGGCCTCTGGTAAGAAAGAGAGAACATGCAAAGCAAATCCTTGTATTGCTTGCTCGAACCCTGGAACACCCTCCAAAATATGGCGGTTTCTAGCAGCCTCATCCCAAAACTCCCTGAATCTGGCTGTCTCCAAAAAATGAGCAAGATTAATCTTGCTATTAGGAAGGGATCCTCCATTTGAAGCTTTTCAGGTATTAGAAACATGCAAAGGTTGAAGTCTGGTGCAGGAAGCGTCATCAATGCCTTCTTGCCACAATTTGGATATTCATTTGAGACGGTTCAAATTGATAAAGCCGCAGTAGGCATAGGTTTGCATCCAAACTGTAAGTCTGCGCGTTAACCTGCTCCAACACATATGCCTCAAGGTCCGAAAGGATGTCTGGATTGTAGGGATTGACTACCACAATTTGTTCCATAGTGTACTAACAAGTAACCTCCTTCTCAGATGTCGCCGCTACCCGATCTCGCTGCATTATCAAGAGCGCTTCTCTTTGGCAGCATCGGGGCCTCTCTCTCTCTCTCTCTCTCTCTCTCTCTCTCTCTCTCTCTCTCTCTCTCTCTCTCTCTCTCTCTCTCTCTCTCTCTCTAAAAAATACTCTCTGAAAGAGCGCGCGCGCCGGCGCGTGCTCTTTCAGAGAGTTTTTTTTTAGAGAGAGAGAGAGAGAGAGAGAGAGAGAGAGAATACCGCTGGAGGAAGGATTCTGAGAGGGGTTTCGGCAGGCGGAGCACCTTGTCCTCGACAGCGGTAGCAGCAACAACAGAAGCAACCATGGGTAACAACTTGCCAACTGGGGGACGTAATAAGAAGACAAAGCGCCTCCTAAGAGTGACAATGTCTATCCGAAGCTTATTGTCAAGTTGTACAGGTTTCTCGTTCGAAGGACAGGCAGCCCATTTACTGCTGCGTTTTTGAAGCGGATGTTTATGAGCAAAACTAACATGCTGCCTCTATTTTTATCTTGTCTCATACGTCACATGAAGGAGAAGGAGGATAAGATGTGACAAACGATGTTAGGGTGTATGAAGTTCCAGCATTGAAAGTCGCCGCGCTGCGCTTTACAGAGACTGCCCGTGCCCGGATCTTGAAAGCTGGTGGAGAATACTTCACATTTGACCAACTTGCTTTGAAGGCCCCAGCTGGCTCAAAAACTGTACTTCTGAGAAGTCCAAAGAATGCTAGTGGAGCTCTGAAGCACTTTGAGAGAGCTCCAGGTGTACCGCATTGTCACACAAAGCCTTATGTTTGGTCCAAGGGTCACAAGTTTGAGAGAGTTCATGGTCGACGTAACAACAGAGGATACATAGTTTAGTTTGGTAGCTTTTGGATACTTTTGTGCAATATTTTATCAAACATTGTGCTTGTAGTTGGCTTGCTACATCTGAGGTATGCTAGCCCTCGTCATAATTGCGTTGATCGGGTACTTTGTGAGGTGTCTTTGTGCAAGCAATGGTGAGGTTTCAATATGTGGCCCTTTGGATTTGAGAAGCTGTTGCTGACTTCTAAATTGATTGCTGACAAAGTTTTTTTCTGGTTTAATAAATAACTAATGCATGTAATCATCGCTTATCATGATTCTATCAAAGCCGCCGCATCATCGACCATGGTCGGTGATTCGAGAGGAAGATGTAAGACAGTGCCACCTAAGAGGATCGATGAATTGCCGTCGCGCTTTAACATAGTTTTCAGCATGAAAGAGCGCAGTCGAGAGCCGAATGCCTGCACTATTTGGGGGAGAGGCGATTTCGCGAGCGGAGCAGTGCGCAAGACGCAGGTCGCGAAAGAAAAAATTTAGTGTAACAAAATTGGTCGCGAGTAGTAAGACAGCCGGTGGTTCAATTCAAACCAATGAGCCAACGATGCTTGAACTCAGGATCTGACGGCTAGAAATTCTTCACGCCCTGCTCTAACCATTCCACCGCCCAATTGAACGTGTCTCTTCATAGGAGTAAAGTTGTCCTATTGAAGGGGCCCGTCAGTCTCCGTGAAGGGGGCTAGTTTTTTAACTGGCCCTTTTACCCTATAGGCTTCTTGTTTGGAGGACCACCATTTATCAAGGTTGAACTACTTTTTGCCTTCTATGTAAGCAAAGATTGGTATCTAGTCTATTAGTACTGAATACCCATCAAGACATGAGACGTCTCATTTTGTGACGTTTGTCTTGAATTAGAGTGATAGACTAGTTTTTTCTTTATCTGAGAGAGAGAGAGAGAGAGAGAGAGAGAGAGAGAGAGAGAGAGAGAGAGAGAGAGAGAGAGAGAGAGAGAGAGAAGCCAATCTCCATCGTTCTTTTTTTGACAGAGAAATTACATTTTGCAAGGTAGTGTTCACCAAAAACGTTTGTAGGGACCACTTTTTAGGAAAAACCATTTTTCCAAACATAAAAAATTCCTTTCCTTGAATTTTCCAGGAGAAAGTTTAAGAAAATTAAGCTTATTTTTTGGGGCTTTACACTATTTTTCTCTATATTGGGACGGAATTTTTCCTTTTCCCCTTACCCTCAACTGGCCTACTGCTCGGTTCAAACACACTGATAGGTTCATTATTATATTTGCTGCAATCTTGTCGAGATTCCAACAGGTGCAACATTAGCCCTTTGCAAGTTGTCCAGCCAAAAACTTAGCAAGCTGGACTCGAACTCTCACTGCTCCACACGTGCATCTTCAAGTCAACTGAGCTAACCACATAGGAGGCTGCATATGATGTGCGGCATAGTGCAACATATTAATTAAAAAAATTTAACGAAGGCCCCCCAAAACCTATCTGGCCACGCTATCATCAATGACTGTGTGTCATTGACCCCACGCTATTGCTCGTGCCAGCGTGCTATAGTAGATGACTCCACGCTATTCCTTTTGTCAGTCCCATCCTTTGTCTTTGCAACGGGCATCTCTTGGGATTCATGTCGTACTTTTTTTCCCCAAAAATTGTTGGGACTTACTGGCAAGACAACATGGAAAAGACGATTGGTGTATACATGAACTAATGAGGTGAAATAAATTGCTATCAATTTGATGAGTCTAAGATGAGAAAGGATGCACATGCTCTCAAGTATAAATGAAAATCAAGAACCAAAGTACTAGACACAGGAGCACTACAAATGACCTTAAAAAAAGAAACTTAGGATGACTTAAGCATTAAGTACAGGGCTAGAGCTCTTATTAATCTATCAATTTTACTTTATGCTCAAACATGTGAAGCCTAAGCGAGCCTAAGAGAGAAGATAATATTTTTAAATATTGTGTTTATTTTCTTAATAGTAAACTTTGATATTTTGGAATTTAGGAGGTAGTCTATCCATTGATAACCCTTTTTGTTGTGGTGCATGCATATATAACAAATGATAAATATTCTGTTTCGATAAAATTTACTATATCGTGTACAAACACTTGCTCGGGTTTATCCTTGCTCAAAAAAAATCGCTCAGTGCATGGTAACACTCCGATCCAGGTACTTTTTTGACATTTTGGGTTGATATTTGACAAGTACATCTCTGATAACTAATGGAACAACTTTCCCAAAAGGTACCATGTCAAAAAATTGAAAAAAGTTTTTCAAAATAGCCAAATACAGAAACTAGTCAAAAATCGCAGGGCAGACACAAAAACTCCCTTTTGACTAGGAAAAAGTTGTCCAAATTCAAAAAGATTTAGGGAAGAGTATCACCATAACATGGACTACAAGTTGACCAAGTTTCATGTCAAAATGAGGTCAAACATGGATTGCAATCCATGTACCTCATGAAAATTTTGGAAAAAAAATTTGGTTGAGATTTGAGCAGTAGGTAGCTAAGACATAGACAAACACTTTTCCCAAAAGAACCAAATGCAAAAAAGTTGCAAAAAGTGGTTAAACGAGCCAAAAACAGCTCATTGTCAAAACTGCCACAACAGACTGTAGAAGTCAGTTTTGGTTGGGCAAAACTAATCCAAATTCAAAAAGGTTTGTGGAGCAAGCTACAAACATTACAAGCTATCAGCACACCAAAAATTCAAATCCAAAAGTGATGGAACATGGATCGCGATCCATGTACCCCTAAGAAATTTTTGGAGAGAAACTTTTGTAGCCTGTAGAGCAGAGACCATTGTGAACAAAAGTCCCCAAAGAAATTTTGCCAAAAAAGTTCAAAAATTGGGTCAAAAGTGCCAAAAACACTTCAAGGTGAAAACCCTAAAATAGACCTGTGAATTGACTTTTGCCTGACCTAAACAAGTTCAAATCATACAAAAACCATATAGCAGGGATCAGTGGACCAAGGGGAAGCTATGTGCCAAGTTTCAGTGCAATATGAAACATAGGTACATGGATCGCGATCCATGTTCCTTTGTCACAAATTGATACCAAATTTGCACCATAGCTAGAGGATATCACAAGGAGTCTAATGGTCTTTTCAAAAGTGAATTTGGATACCAAAAACAAAGCCAAAAGACCTGAACTGCCACGTACTCTGACAAAGTGTCAGAACTGGCCTAACTTTCAATCTAGAGGTCCATTTTCAAAAAAATTGATACCATAGGACCTACTAATCATGTTGAATCTGATGGTACAAAGAGAAGTCAATTTGGGCTCCAAACATGGATCACGATCCATGTACCCATAGTAACAGCTTGAGTTGAAACTTTCCATCATTAGTGCATACACAAGGAAACATATCTCCAAGTCCAGTTTTGGAAAAAAATGAGCAAATTGGGTCAAAAGGGAGTAAAACAGGTGACATATAGAAAACCAATGTGCACACCTAGTGTTGGCTATTTAACCTATCAAACCAAGTCCAAATCCAAAAAGATTTGAGATTTAGCTTGTGGACATAGTTAGAAACAAACTCCTAGGAGATCAAGTCCAGAGGTGGTTGAACATGGATCGCGATCCATGTACCTCAACCTCAGAATTTGCTGAAAATTGGTATATAGTCTGCATATGACCTTTGAGAAAATTTGGAGAAAAAAATTTGACAAGGAACATGGATCGCGATCCATGTACCTCTCAGCATAGTGGGGGTATCTGACTTGGTGATCTTGTAGACATACTTGAGAACATCCCAAATCTCAAGTTTGAGCTAAAAATACCTTCTGGAGGCCAAGATACAAGCCAAAGTTCCTGTGTTCTGGTCCTAGAACTGTTTTGAGTGTTGTTTTAAGTGCAGTCCACTAAAAGTGCTCTAACTTTTGATAGACAACTCCAAATTGAGTCAGGTAAAGCTAGGAAGAAAGCTTGCGGGCAATAGCACACACCTAGACTAGGTTTTAGAGCTGAATTTTACTAGGTTTCCTAAATCTAAACTTTTAGGGTACCCAAAACTAGTTTTCAAAGACCAAAAGAGTCACAAATTTGTGATTTTTGAGAGACCTTACCAGGGGCAAAAAGGGATAAGTTGCACTAACCCAAGTTGGGCTTGTCAAGTACTATCTTGAGAGATTTAAGTGAGCCTTAACCATGACAAATCATCCACCACCAAGGTTTTCTACTCCACTCAGAGACATGAAAAACACAACAATGCCAACAACAGGGGGATTGGGAGAATACATAGAGGAGAGGCATCCTCTAATCAACAAACCGAACGTGAGATTCATCAAAGCCAATGAATCCATGAGAGTGCTTATAGATTATGCTCATGAGGACATATATAGATTCAAAAACGGGGATCCATATATCTTCTAAAAGTGTATAGAGCCCTATGCTAGAGAGTTGACCACCCATAAGAACCTCTATGCATTTACGTATACAGATGCCAATGGAGTGCAAGTTTTGATGGTAGATAAGTATGGACGTGAGTACCAACTTGTTGATCCCATTGACCTAGAGAGATATACGTGCAAGGGTACTCCGGTCTCTACTTACTTTCAATCAAAATTGATGTCACAATACACATGAGAGAGGATTCCACCGGGATTCTCTCCAAGACAAGAGGATAGGGCAAGAAATGTCTTTCCAAGAGACCACGAATTGGTTAAATTGGTGACTGAACCACAACGATTAAAACCATATCAAGTGGCTCAATGTGTCAAGACAAAATACGATGGGTCAGGGGATCCATTTGCTCATGTCTCACACTTCAAACAAGTGTTGAGAGCTGAACGAATTGCAGATTTTCATACTCAATATGAGGGATTTAGGTTAACATTGGAAGGAACAGCCTTGACTTGGTTCCAACCACTAAATAGAGATGATTTTCCAAACATAGCACAACTCTTACAAGAGTTTGTAGAGGAATTCTCAAAAAGGGGAATCAAACATAACACAGTGTCCTAAATCTACGCTTTCAAACAAAAAACGAACAAAAGATTGAAGGAAGCTTTGCTTTGCTTCAAACAATACATTGATAGATGTCCTGTGAGAGAGTTACTGAAAGATGAGAGATTATCCATTCTCTTCATAGAGTGCTTGAGGAAGGACCTACATCTAAAAGGATGCACAACGTTTGAGCAAGTCACTAGACAAGCTCTATATCTAGTTGACAATTGCAAGGCCTACGGAGAGGTGAGTGAAGATACAGACAACGTGACTAGTAGTGCCTCAAATTCAAAGAGCAAATCAACAACAAATAGAGATGTTCAAACTCCTTGGGAACCAATCATTGATCAAGTGGTCAAGGGGGTAATTAGGAGAATAAATCAAGGCTACAAACAAAACTTAAATTTACAACAGCCTCAATTGAGGAGATGGCATACTTGTGGAGGGGATCATCCCACTCCATGGTGTAACACTCAGTCAAAGCCACAACGTGTGGTAGGGCAACAACCACCTCTTCTGAATAATGGTAGAGTGGTAGTCAACTATACTCAGCCAACGTATGTGCCACAACCCACGAGAAACCAATACTCCATGGATGCAAATACACTCATGTTCATAGCCAATTATGAGTATGGTTCAAAGAAAATCCTCACAAAGAAAGAACAATCATTGGCTGGATCGCCAGCTATGAAACAAGAAGGTCCATGCTATGAGTGTGGAGGTGATCATCGGGCACAAAGTTGTCCAAACAAGGGTCCACAAATCGAAGTATTCATATTTTGTGAACGTTGTGGGATAGACCATCTACGCCAACATTGTGCTAAAAATCCAGACTACAAAGGGAAAGCAACAATGAATGTTGTAGGCATGATGCCTTCTTCAAGCGGATCGGAGGTAGAACCCGCCATTCCTTTAAAAGGATGACTTGAGCTCAAGCTCAAGAAGCTGTCAAAAACAAACCAGCTGAAAAAGCCACATTGCCTGTTCAAACAGAATTTGAGAACAAATCGGTGAGAACCTTCAAAAGAAGATCATGGAAAGGCAGATGAGACAAAATGAAATTGAAGAGGCTGAAGGAGAAAGCGGCTTTGGAAACTAAATTGAATCAAACAAGAGAGCATCTTAGACAAGAGCAAGAAAGGAACAAAAACCCAAAGGGACCTAAAGAGTCAAAGATTAACTCGGGAGGTTCAGTCTTAGTGGAGAAACTCTTTGAACCTTTAGATGCAATTTTGAAGGCCTATGAAGCTAAGCTAAAACCCAACCAAACCTAAGAGGATAGATGGCTGACATATCCTCATCCAGGTATGAAAAAGAGAGGTTGCAAATGTGTAAGGAGCTCATCCAAAAGGCCCAAGCTCTTATGGAACCACATGTTCCAGATGCTCCATGGAGTTGTAGATCCATGGAAAAATCCAGGAATTGGACAGTCGTGGTATTGTAAACAAAGAGGAAGAGCCAGGAGTTGAGGCACCTTTAGATACAAGGGAAGTAGCCAATACCACAGATGGGGTGGGTTCACAAGCAGTGATGCCTATTCCGAACCCCGGGGGATTCACCATGGAAAACTTACCGCACCACGTAAGTGCAAGGGAGGGGGTTTTTTTTACAAGTTACATAAGCGTATAAGTTAGGGGCAGTCCCCCAATAATTTATCTCCCAAGCTTAAAAATAAGGGAGGGGGGTATCATATTTTTTTTTTTTTGGGGGGGGGGGGGGGGGGGGGGGGGGGGGGGAGGGGAGAGAGAGGGGGAAACTGACTCGAGTTGATTACTTGTAACGATTGGTCATCGGCATGCACTAGAACTCCGATGAATTTTGGTATAGTTTTTTACCAGGTCACACATCAAATTTCTCATCAGGCCGGTCGTAGATAAGGGCTGATTTGGAGTAGTTCAAGGGTTGATTTACACCAGCTTTGGATGGGTCAAAATTGGACAAGTAGCCAGAGTGCAGGTTGATCCATCACATAGTTTGAAAGTCAAACTAAAGTCAAACTAAGACACATTGAGGGTACATCTAGTTATCAACAGAAGTGGTTCCTTAGTACATTGCCACTCACTATGCTACACTCTCTTTGACTAATTTTACTCAGTTAGATCATGTGAAACCTAAATTTTATATGTAAGATAGGGGTATGATAGTTTTATTCATTGATTGTCGTATAAGTGTAGAAAGGGGGATCATAGTCCCTAATATGAGTCGTATATAGGGGTTTTATCAAAGTTGTCCGCTCGCAGGTGGCGTCCTATTTTGTATATAGAGTGAATCCCCCAGGTTCCGAAGGTAGAAGAACTGTGGCCACAATCCTTGTGGGAATCAATCCGAAACCAAAAAGATGGTAGTGCTACTTTACAGTCAGCACCTATCCCTAAGATAAACATGGATCGTGAATTTTTCCCAGGGGATATAAGATCTGTATATGGGGATATCGGGTATGTCGCATCTGAAGAGAGTAAACCACGCTCTCTAAAGACTTTGCCATTTTTCATAGGAGAACAAGAAACAAAATCAGAGGTTAAAATGGTACCTTCTCAGTGGAAAGACACACCAAAAATGATGGATACCAAGAGCTTGCATGAATTGATGTCTTCTCCTATACAATGCACACTTTATCTCTCAGAGATATTAAAAATTAGACCGCATCTATGGGGCCAAATGGGCAAACGCCTGGAAAACATGGGGTTGAAAATCCCTTCACATGACCAACTTGCATATGAAAACATGGATGACACCTTGCCTAAGAAACCACAGACAAAGCCAGTACCAGTAAATAAGGTGGGTGACTACTGTGAAGGAGAAGAAGGAAACACCACCTTACCACTTGAGTACAAAGGAGTAAAGACGGTCGCTATATTAGATAGTGGGGCAGGAATTGCCATTGCAACCAAAGAGATATGAAAAAAATGGGGAAAGCCTACTCTTACAAAAACTCGAATGAAACTTCAATTAGCAGATGGATGCACGGAGAAACCGATTGGAATATTAGAACAAATCATTGTATCCTCGTGTGGCATAGAGTATGAGCATACCTTTGTCATAATGAATTTTGACAAGGGCAGCAACTTTGATATTATATTGGGAAGACCATTCATGCGTCAGCTCAAAATGGTACGAGACTGAGGCTATGACTATATCTACTTGAGACACAAAGAGGTCACAACGAAAATGAGTGTCAAGGATCATAGTTATAGAGATGTAGTGCGAACCCCGGGGGAAGACCTAAACTCCACAACTGATTTGGAGAGCAAAGCACATATTTGGATGTACGGAGCTCCTGCGAGTGGAAATCTTAGAAAGGAAGATTACATCCTAGAGCATTCACTAGAAGATGAGGCATATGTACCAGAGCCATTGCCAGAGGAGTTATTTGAACCCTTTGGATGGGATCAAATACTGGCGACTCTTGATGTGTGTGTAATGAGGCGACCCTGACTAAATTTTGCGATGAATATGGGTATGATATAACTCCCTTGTTTACAATAAAGGTGTTGAAGGAAGCTAATGAAGTTTGTGAGTGTGAAAGCAAAAAAGGTGAGACAAATAGCTACGTTCTGGAGCATGGTTCCAAGGTGCAAACGAAGGAAGCAGAGCAACCACGAGAGTATGTCATCATTGACATACCTGAAGAATTGACAAAAGTTGTTTCAAAGAAGTCGACTACAGAAAAAGCGCAAATGAAAGCAAATGAAGGAGCAAAGTTTCCAAGTTTAACGGCAAATCTTCAACAAACGCAAGCTCAAGACAAGAATAGTGATAAGGATGAAGATCGATTGTCTTCTACGACAATCAAATTCAACACATGCAAAAAAACAGGACTCAAAATCACACGTTTAGCTATGATAGATCCAAAAGCAACAAAGAATCTAATGTCTTAAGATACGTCGATAATGATGGGGAAGCCGCCAATCATCGAGCTAGAGAAGATCGTGTATACAAGTTCAAAAATGCCGATTCCTAGCTTTGGCATGGTAGAAGCCGTACTCAAGTTGAGTACTAGGGAGTACAAGGATACTTTCCACATAATCGACTCCCATCATATCAAAGACAGTCCGATCCTGACAGAAAGCTGCAAGAACATCTTCTTTCAACCACAAGGAAAATCTTAATCAACAACACCATCAAAAATCCCAAAAGCACCTCAAATCCATGCAGAGAAGAAATCGTCAACCATCACGGAAAAAGGTAAAGCAAAACTTCCAATGAAGCTTCTACATCAAGAGCCAAACCATCAACAATGCAATGAAAACCAAAGCAAAAAGTCTACCAACCAAAGTTTCCATCACAAAAAAGCATTCAAAAGAAGCCAAATAATGTCAACCAAGTGTTGGTATCCAAAGAGCACATCAAAGTCAAGGACCCATTTTGGATACATGAAGCACAAGCTCAACCTCAACAACAAAAAGTGACAGGGTGGGTAGCATTAAATGAGTCAATCACTCCTCAGGGCTACTTCCAAGGAAACGCTAATGTTTGGGCCAAAAAGCCTAAAGTAATAGCCTGAACCTACCCACCTCAACTAGCGAGTTCTACAACGAACAAGACACACTATCAACACAAGGTAAACAACTCAACCAGGAGAAAGAACTACCACAAAAGGCAAAAGCAAAAATCAAAGCAGCAAGAAATGCGACAAGTTTGGGTTCCAAAGTCAGACTTCAACAAAGCTATCCAACACAAACAAGAGAATCAGTGGATGATTCTAGTTAAGCTACTCGAATCACAAGGATTTTATGAAGGTAACACTCAAATATGATTACCAAAAATTGTAGCTCAACCTGGAAAAATGGCGCTCAATCAAGAAGCACCACAAGGCTCCAACCAAAGGCACACAATCAATAGACAGAGCCAACAACAAGTCACCATTAAGGGTGCTACAACCTCCAAATGGATACCTTGTCATCAATTACAAAATCAAGGCTTCGCTTCTACAAAGGAAACAATCAGTTATGGATATCGAAGTCTAGTGTCCATCAAGTCATTGCACAAAAAGAGCAAATTCAAAGGACGGTCACGCAAGGACCAAAAACACGACGGGTTCCAAAATCGCTCGTGGAGAGGCAATCACAAAGAACCCACACATCTTGACAACCGTTTCTCATGCAAGATAAAGCAAAGGCTCCATCAGCCCCTACAAGAGCTGAAGGACTTCTTTCACAAAGCAGTGTCAACATACGACAAGCAAGTCAAGAGGAGCCAAAATATACCAACCTACTCGACAAAATGGTGGCATCCAAAGACCAACACAATGGAAAAGGTCTAAATTTTCAAAACTTATGGAATTGGGTTTCTGGCCTTGAACAGGTAAGTCCAAGTCGCCATTAAACGTACATGGCATAAAAGTCAGAGTTGGGCAACTAAGCCACTAAATGAGCGAGGCGTTAGTCCCAAAACTTCATGTAATATTCTATGTGGTCTAAGCGTCTTAGCTATTCTAGGTATTGCTCAAGATGGAAGAGTTAAGCGTAAGTACGTTGTGTCGCTCATGCTGGTATAGGTGAGCATAAGAGTCGAAGTCATTGTAGTATAGTGGTAAAAGACACTCACACACTCAACACAGTGAGGCATGCTGGTATAGGTGAGCATAAGAGTCGAAGTCATTGTAGTATAGTGGTAAGTGAAGGAGGAAGTCCAAAAGACACTCACACACTCAACACAGTGAAGCATGAGTGGAGCAGCTTCTACATCAAAAACCCTTCTTGGAAACATGGAAGCTATTGAGACATCCTTTGATATCACATGTGCTACATTTGCTCCTTGAAGCAGCCATCAACTCCATCTCTTACATTACATGCTTTTGTTCGACAAATCTCTCATATGCATATAGAGTGTCCCAAAATTGACACTTGCATTAGACACTTTTCCTTTGTTTCTCCCAAGCACTCACCTTGCATGACAGGTACTTCAATTCCAAATGCTCAACTCCAATAAAAGCATATACCAAAGGCACTTTTTTCCCCACCGGGTTTTTTCCCTTTGGTCATCCAGGTTTTAAGACCCTAATCTAGAAACCCTCATTATCGACTTCTTGTATATAATTCTTCTACATCAACAATAAGGAAATGACTACCCAAATCAATCGACAATGACTTGGAGCAGAAACTAAAGGTCTCCATATGCTTATCAAGAGCATCTTCTATCTCCAAGGTCAACAGCAAAGCTCCATTAAAAAATGGCAAGTCAAAAGACTGGCCTACAACGACAAGCAATGTACAATGAAAAATTCAGCAAGCGAGATATCCACAACAGCCATACGTAGCTCACACAATGCTTCATCATTGGCTACCTATTATGGAGAACTCAAATTGCAATGGACCTTGAACGCAAATCCATCATAAAGTCCACGCAACAAAGAGGATCAATTCTACAAGCTAAGACAAATCAGCATCCATCTTTACGGCGGCGGCTAAGACTGGCAACAAAGAGGTGAATGCACATCAAGAAGAAAAGTTGCCTCAAAAATCAAAGAGCAAAGATCAAATCACGTATCAACAACATGGCAGATATGAATCACTCAAGGAAGGTGGGAGTGTCATCAACGACAAAGCACTTCCCAAGCTGAAGTCCAACCTTGAAGACAAAGCTGAAGACAACCCTATGACAAGACTGCACAAGGTCGTGTCAAGGGACGACACGAATTAGGAAGGGGGGAATGTTTGAGGATATACCAAACGGACACCCACCTGGCCGGACACGTAGCCGGACACCACATTTGTAGTTTATTCTTTTGTCGAGCTAGTGTAGTAATACTATGTGTAAATCCCGATTCCAGAGTAGTGGATCAATTCCCTGAGTTGTAATGATGTCATGATATTTGTAAAGGTCCATGTGAACCGGCCACTGGCCATTTAGAAAGCCCTAGGTATAAAGGTCAGTAAACTTAATGTGAAGGAAGGCCTATTTGAAGAAGAAGAAGGGAACTCAAAAAAACGTACGCTCAAGCTACGAGCTGCTCCAATTTGTAATCGACGCAACTAATGAATGGGTAATCAGTTTTCAAATCTAAAAGTTGCATTGTGTTCCTCTCTCTTTGCTCTTTAATTTAAGTGTAAGCATTGTCAGTTTTGTTGTGGTTCGCGACTTCGCGTCTGTGAGCTATAATTGCAGATTTGAGTGCTTAAATGACAGTTTTTAGTCGTTTTGACTATAGGAGAGTGTTCTTAGACCATAGGACGACAGTTCTTGATAGTTCTGTTGCAGTTTTCAGGACCTTTTTCATGATGGATCATGATTTTGGTACCTTGTTCGATTGCGACCAGACTTGCTAGAATAGTGCCCCTAGGTGTCCTAGACCTCCTCCTAAAGTTTCATTGTATTTCGAGTCCGTTCGAGTGCCGAAATGGCGTAATGACCTAGAGCTGTGAGAAAGGACATAGGCAGATTTTCTTGATCATTGTGTGTTGGTTTGCTTGTAGAGTTGTTATGTTTGTTTGTTAAGGTTCACTTCTTGAGATTGACGATTTCATAGAGTCTCCGTACCCCATCTGAGTCACTTTCCCTGAGTATTGACATTATGTTAGTGCTAGAAAGCTATGCTACAGACGTCCGTCGTGGCGACCCGCTAACACCATAATCCTTCAAAAACAATTCAATTGCCCAAGATTTTTCCATACATATTAAGCATTAAAATGCAAAAGCAATGCCAAGCCCAAACTTTAGTGATCTCTTTTTGCTATCAAGAAGCTCAATTTTTTGTGCTTTCCAATGATTTGTGATTCAATTTAAGCACTAAAATGTACAAGCAAACCAAGTCCAAGCACAAGATGTCTATATCAAGCATGTAGTATCATCAATGTAACTCTCAAATGAAGCTCACATGCATTTCAAAAAGAGCTTGACATTTAGTGTAATGAAAACTTCAATCAAGCCGAGCACTACACCATGCACAAGTCGAATTATTGATTCAAGTAAGGTCATTTGTGCATAGACACAATCATAGCACACACAATCAATGCCCATATCCTTGCTCATTCATAGCGCATACGATATATACAACAAAAGAGATTTAGAGAGCTTTTTATGAAATAAAAATTGCAATTTAAAACTCTCTATCTGAAATATTAACATCGACTCTTAGAGCCAAATTTTTCGATCTATTACAAGATCGTTCCTTTGACCAATAAGGCTCAATTCTCCTGCCATCCTTCAAGACAAAGCTCAATCGGCTTATTTGCCAATCCCTACATTTTAACGTAGTCCATGCAAATTTTTTTCAATTACACAATTGATACACACCACACAAATTTTTCATGTCCCCATGTAGTAACCATTCATGCAAAAGAGAGAGTGTGTCAACCATAAAGTGTAGTTTTCAATTTTGAGGCATCCCCAAGTGATAAATATGAAGACAATATCAATGGAGGGTGTGTATGGAGTCGCAGCTTTTGAAGCCGCAGACTATTTCAGACAGGGTGTGTATGGAGTTGTAGCTTTTGAAGCCGCAGACTATAGTATAGTGTGTTTATAGCAGCAGGGCCCAAGGGGTGCGCACAGTACTGTGTGTGTGTGTGTGTGTGTGTGTGTGTGTGTGTGTGTGTGTGTGTGTGTGTGTGTGTGTGTGTGTGTGTGTGTGTGTGTGCATCCTCGCAGCAGCGATTGAGTCAAAAAGGTAAGAGGGCAACAGTGCATGGCTTGCAAGTGGGCAGCACGACGGGAGCCTGGAGAAGCGTATGTGTGTGTGTGTATGTGTTTGTCTTTATGCTCCATTCGGCAGCAAGCTGCAGCGTGTGTGTGTGGGGTCGGCTACTCTAGACAAGCCAAAAGTGGCGGGCTAGCACCCGTGTGTGTGTTGAAAGCCACGATGGTGCATGAGATTCCGGCTTGTGAGTGTTCGTGCAAGCATGGGCTGGCACAAGTTGCCGACCAGTTGCGGGGCCCAACTTCACAGAAGAGCATGTGTGTGTGCGCGAGTCCTGGTAGCTACGAGCCAAGCTGGCGGAGAGAAATCCGGACTCAGGCTCGTCTTGATTTGTGTGTGTGGGCGGTTTGTATACATTCAAATAGGCAAAAAGGTGGGCATCAAATTTTAGTTTTATTTTTATTTCGAATAGATGTTGTTCCCACAACAAGATGACCATGGTGCATGAGAATGATCAAAGCTCCTGGCTCATTAGTGAGACTGAAATTAATGCACATATCAGATTCAAAATGAAAAGAAAAAGACATTTCTTTTGTAATCTCGAATCCAAATTTTTTTTTTTCAATTTGAACCAAAAGAAATTTTATTTGTGCCTTTTGATGGTGTATACACATCTATTTGAACATCCAAGCAAGGTGAATTCCATATGCATCGTGTAATGAACAACACAAAGATATATTTCTCCAATTCTCATCAAAATTTTAATAATTTTCACACTATCAATCGATTCTCATCCATTTTGCTTCCAATCATTTGTCCATATGCTTTGTAGTGGACCAAATTCATGCTCAAAATTGATTTGATTTGTCAATTGAAAATACATACACATTGATAGGTTGATCAAATTTTCCTTAGCCTATTCAAACCCAATTCGTAATCATTGCAAAATCAATTGATCATCCCTCGATGCCCTAATCATCCAAATCATATCGGATTTTTCATTTTTGGTTTGTATGGCTACGCACACTTGATTATTGTATTTTCGAATGCACAAATCATTGAAATCCTTTATCATATCCATTTGAATTGGTATACAACTCAATGGTAATACAATCATTCCCAATTATGTGCAATTGAGTCATTCATCTCAATTGATTTGATGACATGCACACAAAGGTTTAGGTCTATTCAATCATTATGACTAGTGAACTACGCCAAAACCATTCATTCCAAATTGGATATCAAGCACCACTGCATAGGCACACACATTAGTGCATTTTTTCCATGTTCATCAAATGATTCATCATTAGCATGGAAATACACTAAAAATCTACACAATTGAGTACTAATTGAGTTATCTATCCCAATTGCCCAAGCCAGTTGTGACACATATATCAACTATTTGGCCAAATTAATCATAATAATTGGTTTAAAAAATACCAATTATTCATTCAAGCACCGGATTGCACGTGCCATTGAGTAGGCACACACACACAAATTTATGCAATTAATCCATCAATTACACATTGAAATTCTCAAATTGCAAACTCAATCAAGCATAAGTGAATGCATGCATGCTTAATTTCTTAAAAATTAACACTATTTTTACCCAATCAAGCAATGCACACACTAAAAAATTAAGCAAAAAAATTTTAATTTGGTTCAATTGGCAATGCATTTAGGCTTACACCTAATGATTTCACACACTTTTCATGCACATTTCATAATAAAAAATCATTTAGGTGCCCCAATTGACCATCAATCATTGAAAATCAAGTGGTCTTGGATGGGCACACACACTTAATCTTTGCCCAATTTTTTGGCATTTAGACTTATCCAATGATTGAATTAGCTTAGCATACACATCAATTACATGATTGCACATCCACATATCATCAATTCCCTAACTTTCTATGCATGCACACACTCAAGATTAGGTGCACACACACTTGAAATTTTTAATAGTTTTTTTTTCTCTTTGGTGCATTACATACACAATGATTTTTATGCACACACATGATTTCTTGTTGCAAATCAACCTCGATCTTGATCCACGCATCACTCATTAATCAAAATTGACCATCAATTTCATTCCAAAACAATCAAATTAGGTATTCAAGGTGTAAGCCAATTGATTTACACACCTAATTTTAGCAATAAATTAGCAACACATTGGAATCAAATTAACCACTCAAAAATTGAATGGAGTAGGTCGATGCACTTACAATTGATTGCATCCAAGCTAATCCTTGCTCCACGCGATGATTCCATCATGCACACACATGTGTGGCTTTTCCAAATTAGCCCAAAATTTCACCATTGTAGGTAAAAAATCAAACACTCAAATCATCAAATTAGGCATGGATTAGCATAATTAACTTGATAAAAGTGTTGATTCCACCTCTTGCAAGGGGATTGAACATAAATTATACTTCAAATGTTAACGGTTAGGTTAGCAAAGTTAGTCAAAAATTAGTAAAAATTAGCATGGAATTAGTACGATTAGCATGGAAATGAAGAGAAATTAGTAAGGGTTAGTATGAAATTAGTGAAATTGGGGGTTTGGGATATTCATAACTCAAAAATTAGCTTCAATTTCTTGCACAACATCATAAAATCAAACCAAAATTGAGTTACACACATCAAAAACCGATGAAATTAGTAGTGAAATTACTATATTCTAAACATCCTATACTCACTAGCTTAGGTTATCGATCCCCGGCAATGGTGCCAAATGTAGGGAGGCGTTGTAGCAATGACCTAATCGTAACCCACACAAAATTATCAAATCCGTGGATCGGCAACCCGGCTAGGGCATGGAAGCACGAGCATCAGATGAATAGAAATAGAGGATTGATATCTCCTGCTTGATGCATATTCGGTGTAGCCTGTGTTAGTCGCTGCTAACAGAGAGTGTGTGAGTGTGTGTGGGAGAGTACCCCCAAGCACGCCCCCTACTTGCTTTGGTCGACCCCCCCTTGTAGCTCATGCTTGAAGCTCATTGGACCCCTCCACGCCTAGCCAATCACAAGCAAGAGTCATACCAAGCAACAAGGGTAGCCTTGGGACAAGTGTCCCCCTTTCCCCTTTGAGAGAGAGGACTTGATAAATGCAAAGACAATTAATTAAATTTTCTAAATTATCATTGGACCCCTTGGGTGGCCAACCAATAGGCTTCAGGCGCACCATGAGCATAACATGAGGAGGAACTTGACAATTGTCCCTTTTGCTTTCTTTGTACCAAGCATGCCTTGTGTGGGTGTGTGGGTGTTCTCTCTCATCCCCCCTCATGTAGGGCTCGCCCCCTCCTTGTAGGGAATTGTATTGACTTTTGGACACCTCAAGCCACTCAACCTTGGGCCTAGTTCTCACCACAAGCTTGGCCCTTAAGCCCCTCAAGCTTGGATTGGGTTCTGCCTCAAGTACAGCCCTAGCATCTCAAGCATGACAAGCACCTCAAGCATCTCAATCATCGAGCACCTCAAGCACCTTAGTTATCAAGCACGACAAACAACTCAAGCACCTTAAGCTTGGGCCGGGTTCCCACCTCAAGCTCAGTCCTAGCTTACCTAAGGTCAAAGGACTTTTACACTAATTATTGGAGGTCTTCAATGAAGCTAACCCTAATGTCTTATGCTCCATTGGTTAACCTTGCTCTTTGATAGACCATATCTCATATGGGCCCCTTTACCATTGGCCCCGCGTTGAGATAGATGTCTATATCTTTACCCTTGGTCTCGTTTATTCTCCCACATGTCTATATCTTTATCCTTGGTCCCGTTTATTCTCCCACAAGTGATTAGTTTAATATGAGAAAATCATTTGGGTTGGTTAGATATTAGATTTTATGACATTACCTCTCTCTTGAAATCATAGTCATCCTCGACTATGAGATAGAAGAGATACAGCCTTAGTCATTAGTCAAACTTACTTAGCGGGTAGAGGATCCCTTTTTACCCTATGACGTCTTTCCAAAATAGATGACTAATCCATTTGGTGCTTGGGAGACATAGCTGTCGCAAGCATGTCTGCTCTTTAGTCCATTTCATTCTCCCAGAGTAGAATGACAAATTCTACTTGGTGTTTAAGAGACGTCGTCATCACAAATATGATTCTAAGCATGCATACTATTTAAATTTGTGCACAATTAAAAAGAGAACTAGTTATAAGACAAAAACATGAGTCATTTAAAAGCAATTTGTACATTTGCTTACTCTAATGTAACATTGTAAGCATTGACAAGGTTTATACTATCCTTAAGTTGTATTCCTTGCATCCATCTAGCATCTTCAAAAGGATAATTTTGGAACTTAATAAGATACCATCAGATACTCTTACCATGTCGTAGTACCTTGTCTTCATGTCAAAGGATAGCTTCAGGTTGTAGCACCTCTTCTTGGCCTTCAATTTTGGGAGGCACTACAAGAGGTACTTCACATTAGCGACGCTCGCAGTGCGACGCTCAAAAGTGAAAATCCATGGTGTCGCAATGGGCGTTGCTATTCTATTTGTTGCATAGCGACACCTATAGCCACGCCCATAGCAACGCCGACAGGGGTAAAAAATAAACCGAGAGCGCCAAAAACTCAGATCTCATATCTGAGTTTTTGGCGCTCAAGCGAAAGAGGTAACTAGCGCTCTCCCTTTCTCTCTCTCTTTCTTCCCCACACACACACACACACACACACACACACGAGGAGAGGAAGGAGAGCCAGGTATGCTCCTTCCCTCTCCTCTCCTCTCTCTCTCATGTTCTCTTCCCCTCTTTCTCTCTCTCTCTCCCTCTCTCTCTCTCTCTCTCACACACACACACACACACACATTGTGTCTTTGAAAGAGAGAGAGAGAGAGAGAGAGAGAGAGAGAGAGAGAGAGAAAGAGCACATGCATAAACAAAAAACACATACACACACATGCATAAACAAAGAATGCATACACACACACATTGAGAGAGGAAAAGAGAGAGAGAGAGAGAGAGAGAGAGAGAGAGATAAAACAAAGAGAGAGAGAGAGAGAGAGAAAGAGAGAGAGGAGAAAACAAAGAGAAAGAGAAAGAGAATAAAAAACCAAAGAGAGAGAAAGAGGGTGAGAAGACGAAAGAGAGAGGTAAGGGGAGAAAACAAAGAGAGAGAGAGAGAGAGAGAGAGAGAGAGATTAGGTTAAAATTTAAATTAGATTTAAGATTAGGTTAGATTACATTTAGATTTATGTTTATGTTGAGTTTAAAATTATGTTAGGTTTAGATTTACATTAGATTAAGGTTAAGTTACATTTAAAATTAGAGCAAGATTTAAGATTAACTAGCTATGTTAAATTTAAGTTAGATTACATTTAGGTTTAGGATTTAAGATTGGATTAGATTTAGGTTTATGTTGAGTTTAAGATTAGATTAAATTTAAATTTAAGATTAAGATAAGATTTAAGATTAACTAGATTAATTTTACATTTAAGTTAGATTACATTTAGGTTTAGGTTAGATTTAGGATTATTTTGAGTTTAAGATTAGATTAGATCTAGATTTATGTTCAATTTAAGATTAGATTAGATGTAGGTTAGATTTTAGTGCATGTCAATGAAGGCGCGCTTTGCCCAAAGAGCAAACACTACTTACACAACAATATGTATATTCCCATCAGAATCTGACACCTATTAACTCACACACTAACCATATTCAATTAGCCGCAAATCACCACATCTTCAATTAGGTTAGATTTAAGAATAGATTTTGGATTTAGTTTTTATATTAAAGTCTACCTTCCGGATTACGGTAAAAAAATTAGAGTTAGGCGAACTGTGATCCCTCTCTTCCTCTCTACGGATGCGACCTTAAGTTGGAAATCTTTCAACGACATGATACTCAGATTGGAGGCCAACATGTAATGTGCTAAGTAATCCCTCGAACAAAGATCTGTTGTGAAGAGATGTTAAGATGTTGTGAATTGCTACAGCTAGAGAGAGGCAAAGGGGTTTTGTCCACTACATGCACTATCATGTAGACGTAGGTGTGTAGATTTCTTGTACCCACAAATATAGGCATTGACCAATAAAGATGAGATCATAACCCGGTGGTTCTGATCTCCATGCACCTCTAGACCGAGGTGTGTGAGGATTGGACATGAGTAGAGAATGTGAGGTAGTTTACAGTGTGAACAAAGAGAGAGAGAGAGAGAGAGAGTAAAAGACGGAGGATGCCAATAGAATATTAAATTTATATCCAGGTTATAAGGTTTTTACTTTCATTATGAGTAGTGACAAGGATGTGGGGCCGTCCAACCGAAACACCTATCTCTCAACAAGGATCTTATGTCCTTTTAATCAATGCAAGCATGTTGTGCGACGGACAAGACGTGTTTCTTTACAGCACGTTCGCGAATTTGGCGAGTTTGATCCATCTATTTTAGATCAAGTTGTTGCCAATTATAACTCGTCGAACTCTGACGCTGGCCAACAGGCAGCAATCTTGCAACCCAATAGACGTGTTCGTAGGCGCTTTGGTCAAGCAGCATACGTGAGGCCACAAGATGTAGCCTCTGACAGCTAGGAGGATGATCATGCAGACCACATTCCCAACGAGGCAATGTTTGAGCCCGAGATCGATGAAGCAGTACGTGTGTCTAGATTGAGGCGATCCTGGTTCTTCTCAACATGCAGGCAAAGTTTGGATGGAGTGACACTAGTGTCACAGCGCTTTTCAGGTGATCTATTACAATGTGTTCACTTTAATAAAAGACTTTAGATGTATAATGATCTGATAGATTACTTATACAAGTGTACCACATTTTTTTCGCTGTGTAGATTACTCAAAGAGCACATACTGCCAGCTGATAATTTGATGCCAGATTCTAGAGAGGAAGCAAGAAAGATCTTGCAAAACTTGGGGATGGATTACAATTCGATTCACACTTGTCCTAATGACTGCATTCTTTTCAGAGGGGAATACATAGACATGTAGAAGTGTCCATAATGTGATTCCTAGAGATATTGAGAAGATCTCCATGGAACAAAAATTTCACAAAAGATTTTGCGACATTTTCCTCTGCTTCCTCGAATCAAGCATTTCTTCAAATGTAAGTCCATGGCCGCCCTAGCATCATGGCATGAGGAGAATAAATCTTTGGATGGTGTGCTATGGATTCCTGTAGATTGCACAGCCTGGAAACATATAGACGAAACATGGCCGGATTTTTCCAGGGAAGCTCGAAATTTGCGCTTAGACCTGGCTATGGATGGCGTAAATCCATTTGGTCAGAGGTCAATATCTTAAAGTGTATGGCCCGTTGTCATCGTCAACTACAACATTCCCCCGTGGTTGACTACCAAGAAGGGGCACATGTGGCTAAGCTTGATTGTGCCGGAGCGGTATAAAGTGAAGAATATGGATGTGTGTCTTCGTCCACTATTGGAAGAGCTACAACAATTTTCGATTGGCATAAAAGTGGTAAATATGAGCCGACACACAGGTCGACGGAATGCTTTGATCAGAGGCATTCTAATTTGGACCATGCATGACTATCCCGAACTAACAGAATGCTCAAGTGATTTACACTCAAACTCAAACACTGTAAATCTTGGTTTTTCTCAAGCTTATCTATTGTCCTGTGTATACATTCAGGGCTTCAATCAAGCGGATACAGAGCATGTGTCACATGTGGACCTAAACTGAATGCACGTCGACGGGCGCCCTCATTGAAGAAGTAAATCTACGAAGGTCATCAAGTATATTTTCCAGAGAATCATGTGTTACGCGATGGCTTTTTGGGAAGAGAGCCACCAAGGATGTCTGCACTGTTAGGAAATAAGACGTAGCTAAATAGATAATTGAGTAGATTACTTAATGGAGAGAGACAGATTTATATACACGAGATTATAGAGTAGAGAGAGAGAGAGTACACACGATATACGTGGTTCACCCAATGTGGGCTACGTCCACGGGAAAGCAGCCACTCAATGGCTTTAGTACTTCAAAACAAGAAGTAGTTTACAAAAAGATTATACCCTTAATGGAGCTCCCGCCTTGCTTCACTCTCACCACGTCACACTCACCTTGTTGCATCAACTTCACACTATGAAATGTGTGTAGAAATGGCCTCCTTTTATAGGCCAAAAGGGTTGCCCTCTCTTATGAGAGACAGCCATGTGTAGCCGCCCTTGTGCGAATAAGTCCAAATCGGACCCTCCAATCCGCCCATGTGTGGCCGCCCTTGAGAAGACAAGTCCGCTTTTGAATTCGGCCACCGGCCACCGGCCATCGTCCATTGACTACCGGCCACCGGCCAACTGACCGGTTGTTTTCCGACCGCCGTCCGGCCATAATATTCCGACGAAAAAGAATATTTCGACGAAAAAAAAGTCTTGAGGGCCTCCATCCCTCTTCCAAAAGAGTGCGTATGAAGTGATATCTCACCTCAATGTGCTTTGTCCTTGAATGAAAGGCTGAGTTCTTCGCAAGATGGATAGCGCTTTGGCTATCACTGTACAAGACACAATTGTCTTGTTTGAATCCAAGCTCTTCTAAGAATCTGTGAAGCCACATAATTTCTTTGCTTGCCTCCGTCATTGCTACATACTCTGCTTCCGTGGTAGAAAGTGAAACCACTTTCTGCAGCTTTGAAGCCCAGCTTATTGCTGTGCCTCCAACCGTGAACACATAGCCAGTAGTGCTCCTTCGAGTATCTTTGTCACCTGCCATATCTGCATCAGCATACCCTTCTAGAAAAATATCAGTTCCTCCAAAATACAAAGCATGTGTTGTTGTCCCTTTTAGATACCTAAGTATCCACTTCACAGCTTGCCAATGCTCTTTACCTGGGTTGTCCATGAACCTACTCACAACTCCCGCTGCATGTGCAATGTCTGGCCTTGTCCAGACCATAGCATACATTAGAGAACCTACCGTTGCAGCATATGGAACTTTAGACATATAGGCTATCTCCTCTTGTGTCTTTGGACACATATCCTTCGTTAGTTTAAAATGACTAGCCAAAGGTGTAGAAACTGGTTTTGCATTTTGCATTGCAAACCTTTCTAGTACCTTCTTGATGTAATCTTCTTGAGATAGCTTTATTGTCTTCTTCGTCCTGTCCCTTGATATCTTCATACCAACTATCCTCTTTGCAACACCTAAATCTTTCATTGAAAAAGATTTGGACAGCTCCTCTTTTAGGTCTTTGATGTCCTGCATGTTAGCACTTGCAATCAACATGTCATCAACATACAACATTAGGATGATAAATTCCCATCTCCCAAATTCTTCGTGTAGACGCAGTGATCCGAGTTGCATCTTGTGAATCCATGATCCAACATCCATCGATCAAACTTCAAATACCATTGTCTTGATGCTTGCTTTAAACCATACAAGCTCTTCTTTAATCTGCAAACCATTTTCTCCTTACCTTTTACTTCATACCCCTTTGGTTGAAGCATGTAGATTTCCTTCTCTAAGTCACCGTGAGGGAATGCCGTATTTACATCCATTTGCTCGAGATTTAGATCATGAGCAGCCACAAGGCTTAAGACAAGCCTAATTGAGTTCATTTTTACAATAGGAGAAAATATTTCATTGAAGTCAATACCTTTCTTTTGAGAAAAACCTTTTACTACAAGCCTAAACTTGTACCTTTTCTTCCCACCATCTTCTTCCTTCAGCTTGTACACCCATTTGTTTTGAAGTGCCCACTTACCTTTAGGCAACTCAACCAACTCCCATGTTTGGTTGCGATGTAGTGAGTCCATCTCCACTTGCATGCTCTTCGTCCATTCTTCTTTGGATTCATGTTGCATAGCTTCTTCGTATGATTTCGGCTCTCCAGAATCTGAGATCAAGAGATGGTTGAAGGAAGGAACAAACCTTTCTGGGTCTACTTGCTCTTGTAGATCTTCGTGGAATAGGTTGAGGCTCCTCATTTGGTTGACGTTGTTGCACATTGTCACCGTTTGCAGTCCTTGAGTCTTCACCGTCCTCAAGCTCCATGTACTCATCACCTGTTTCTTTTGTTTGTTTTCTTTCCAAGTAATGTTTGTACATATTTTGTTCGTTAAAAATTACATCCCTAGTCCTTAAGATTTTACCATCTTCAGGATTCCATAGGCGATACCCAAAGTCTCCTTCTCCATAGCCAATGAAGAAACACTTTCTGGACTTTGCATCTAACTTTAATCTTAGGCTTTTATCTATGTGCATGAAAGCCTCACACCCAAACACTTTGAAAAATGCATAATTCACCGGTTTACCTGTCCATGCCTCTTCTGGAACTCCCCCATCCAATGCCGTTGAGGGTGACCGATTGATTAAGTACACAGACGTACTTACAGCTTCCGCCCAAAGCTCAAGCGGTAGGCCTGCATGTAGCCGCATGCTTCGTGCTCGTTCCATGATTGTCCTGTTCATCCTTTTCGAAATCCCATTTTGTTGAGGTGTCCTTGGGGTTGTCCTTTGCCTCCGAATTCCATTGCTAGCACAAAAGCTTTCAAAAGATTGGTTGCAATATTCGCCTCCATTGTCGGATCTGAGGCATTTAACCTTGGTACCTGTTTCATTCTCCACAAAGGCTTTCCACCTTTGAAATATGGAAAATACATCGGATTTATTCTTTATGACATAAACCCATGTTTTTCTAGTCGCATCGTCTATGAATGTTACATAGTACAATGAGCCACCAAGTGATGGTGTACTCGCAGGACCCCAAACATCAGAATGAACCAACTCAAGTTTTTTATTTTTTCTTTCATTTCCTGATTTTTGAAATTTTACCCTCTTTTGTTTACCATAAACACAATCTTCACAGAACTCTAAGTCCACTTCTTTCAAACCTGGTAGAAGCTTCTTTGTTTGAAGGATTTGCATTCCTTTGGCACTCATATGCCCAAGTCGGTAGTGCCACACCGCACTCTCAACTTCTGTAGTTGCTGCACAAGCTGAAGGTTGCATGCTAACAGTACACAAGTAAAGTGTACCGACTTTTTCACCCTTGGCAACCACCAAAGATCCCTTTGAGATCTTCCACCGTTTGTTTCCGAATGCAATGTTGTGACCTTCATCGTCCAATTGTCCTGTAGAGATCAAATTTTTGCGAAGAGAAGGAACATGCCTAACATCTTTAAGCTTCCATTCATTTCCGTTAGCAGTTTTGACAGAAACTGTACCTTTGCCGACAATCTCATAAGCTTCATCATCTCCCAAGTATACATACCCAAAATTACCTTTGGTGTAGTCTTGGAAATGTTGCTTGTGTGGTGTCGCATGGAATGAAGCCCCGGAATCTACTATCCAGGAATTAGACACATTGTCTAATGAGAGAATTAGAGCATCTTGCTCTACTTTACCTGCCACATTGGCCTCCGATGTTGGCTTGTTGTCTTGAGACTCTGTCTCCTTCTTCTTCTTGGACCAACAATCCTTCTTGACGTGGCCCTTCTTGCCGCAGTTCCAACATTCAAGAACTGACTTTGTGCGTGACTTGCTCCGCCTTGAGCGATCACGACCCTTTTGGTTTTTGAACCTCTCCTTAGGCCTTCCTCTTGTTTCCACTGATAGTGCAGCACTTGATGATTCTCCTGTGCTTCTCCTTCGCATTTCCTCGCTTAGGAGAACACCCACAACATCATCAAACTTAAGAGTACTTGTGCTAGAGATAGAATTACTTACAGCCATCACAAGGCTGTCCCAACTATCCGGTAGAGATGATAATATAAGGAGAGCTCGCACTTCGTCATCGAAATTGATTTTCACTGATCGAAGTTGACTTATGTTTGTGTTAAAGTCATTTAGGTGTTCTGCAACTGAACCATTCTCTGTCATCTTTAGATTGAACAAGCGCTTCATAAGAAATACCTTATTGGATGCCGATGGTTTCTCGTAGAAGTCTTCAAGTGACTTCATCAAGTCCTCCGTGGTCTTCATCTCCGAAACATTGAAGGCCACCGTTGACGCCAAGCTTAACCGGATTGTTCCCAGTGACTTTCGATCAAGGACAATCCATGCTTCATCTTCCATTGTTGCGGGCTTCTTCGCAAGACCACCTAGTGGCAAATAGAGGTTCTTCTGGTAGAGATAGTCTTCAATCTGCATCTTCCAATGTTGGTAGTTTTTGCCGTTGAACTTCTCAATCTTGAGCTTCCCTTCCTCCGCCATAACTCCCACTCAATTCAAGGAATCCTTTCCTTGAGATAATTTATCTACGAGCAAACCTTGCTCTGATACCAGTTGTTAGGAAATAAGACGTAGCTAAATAGATAATTGAGTAGATTACTTAATGGAGAGAGACAGATTTATATACACGAGATTATAGAGTAGAGAGAGAGAGAAAGAGAGTACACACGATATACGTGGTTCACCCAATGTGGGCTACGTCCACGGGAAAGCAGCCACTCAATGGCTTTAGTACCTCAAAACAAGAAGTAGTTTACAAAGGGATTATACCCTTAATGGAGCTCCCGCCTTGCTTCACTCTCACCACCTCACACTCACCTTGTTGCATCAACTTCACACTATGAAATGTGTGTAGAAATGGTCTCCTTTTATAGGCCAAAAGGGCTGCCCTCTCTTATGAGAGACAGCCATGTGTAGCCGTCCTTGTGCGAATAAGTCCAAATCGGACCCTCCAATCCGCCCATGTGTGGCCGCCCTTGAGAAGACAAGTCCGCTTTTGAATTCGGCCACCGGCCACCGACCATTGACTTCCGACCGCCGGCCACCGGCCATTGACTTCCGACCACCGGCCATCGGCCATTGACTATCGGCCACCGGCCAACCGACCGGTTGTTTTCCGACCACTTTCCGACCGTCGGCCGGCCATAATATTCCAGCGAAAAAGAATATTCCGATGAAAAAAAAGTATCGAGGGCCTCCACCCCCAAGGCCTTTAAAGTTGTCCCTGATTCTTGTCCGTGAAAATTTTGGTTTCCGGTGAGTGATTTTTCTTCACGCACGATGGCTTCTCCTCATAATGGGGGCCTTACAAATGTGCGCTTTCTTTTACCACAGAAAATTACAAGGGTAAATCAGGCTCCATACTTAACATGCACAAGCATGGTTAGAGCAGAAGGAGATGTGTGATGACGGTTTGTCCCCGGGGATGAAGAGACTCTCTCTATGGTACGAGTTACCATATTGGCCCCGACTCATGATCAATCACTTGCTCGATCCAATGCACATATTCAAGAATGTGGGTAATCTGCTATGGGACCATCTAACCAGCAATAAAGATACTTTGGGAGCCAGGATTGACCTTAGAAATGTGGATCGTATGGAGCAATATTGGCCGCAGAAGACAACATCCGATGGATCGATAAAACTCCCTAAAGCGC
Source organism: Adiantum capillus-veneris (assembly GCF_014529385.1). NCBI lineage: Eukaryota > Viridiplantae > Streptophyta > Polypodiopsida > Polypodiales > Pteridaceae > Adiantum > Adiantum capillus-veneris. The sequence goes on from NC_140958.1 coordinate 126,532,147, forward strand.
CATGGATTTTGACAGGAGCCCAAGATCGCAAAGTAAAAGAGACCATTCGATCTATGCAGACCTCCATTGGCGTAATGCACTCGCTACGAACGTGTTTTACTAAAGAAGGAAAGCTTATTGGTTTGAAGTCACACGACTGGCATAAATTGTGTTAGGTATGTTTGAAGTGAAATATATCATAGTGGGAATTGTGTAACAAATTCGTGTGTGGACTTTAATATCATTGCTAGATATGGTTTGCAGTTTATTTTACCGATGGCCATTGAGGGATGTTTGTCTCCTGATGTCCGTAACACAATCTACAAACTCGCAAAGTTGGTGCATTCAATGTAGACTCCATACCATTCACCAAACTAAACACTATGGAGGTTGTGTGCATGTTTGAGAAACACTTTCCTACTACCATGCTAACCATTCAAGTGCATCTTCTTGTTCACATAGTTGATGAGGTGGAAATAGCTGGCACAGTACATTCCAGATGGATGTTCTTTTTAGAACGTTTCATGAAAACACTTAAGGGATATGTGTGTCAAAAGGCACGTCCGGAGGGTAGCATGGCAAAAGGTTGGTTGGTGTTAGAGTCCCTATTTTACATTGGAGAGTGGTTAGACGGATTTGATAAAGCCCAGTATACGCTATGGCGAACTATAGATGATGAACGCATATCTGGGATTGTCATGTGCAATCTCGGTGTTGAGAAGAAGATGACGGAAGATCTAGCGGTTAAAATCAATTAATTTCGTATGCTTCACAATCCAGTGGTGCAAAAGTGGATTTTACAATACGAGGATGCAAAGCAAGAGCAACAAAGGGCACGGATTGAGTGGAGACGGGGAAGACGACCACCGATGCATTATCTGGCAGGTGTGGAGAGCCTACCAACATTCGTGAGTTTAAGATGGTTGCACAACCAATTGAAAAGCGCACAATAGTGCGGTGAAAAAGTGACTGAGGAGGAGTGGGAGTATTCTCGGGGTTGCGCAACCAAGGTAAGTTTGCAATGTATGACTAGTGACTTTTTAGATGTTTGAACGGCCACTCATAAACTTTGTTGGTTGTAGTATAAGTCATACACAACATCATGGTGTAAAGGTCGACATTTTAGGGTGGAACGGATCGACAAAAAGCGTTTTACTCAAAATTGTGGAATCATGGCAAAATTTGAACAGTCTAGTCGACGACGATCCTCTGATACAGATCCTGTGGTGGCAGAAGTCACTTACTTCGGCACGCTACAAAAGATTTTGAGGATCGTTTATAGAGGATTTTTTGTTGACTTGTTCGACGTGCAACGGTTCAAGATAAACATGGAGGGTCGCAACGCTACTGTGCGCAAAGGAGAGTCTGGTTTCCTTGAGGTGGATTCAACAAAAAAATCGACCGACCTAAGAGACACTTTCATACTACCCGAGCATTGTGAACAAGTAAGCATGTAAATAGTTTCATCCTACAAAGTTTCCATCAAACTGGTGGTACGTCATAGAGGTAGCCCCTCGTAGTGCACGGACGTATGAGGGCTACCATGTGCCAATCACAGTGGCATCAATGGAGGAGATTGGAGAAGATACTCAATCAGAAGCCGCTGAGGTGGTGCCAAATGAGCATCAAGCTGCTACTCTCTATGGGGTGCATGCAAAGGATCTACAAAATGAAACGGAGGACATCTGCCTAAACGGAGAGCTCTATATAGATATAGGGAGTTATGCTGAGCTATGCGAGAATTAGAGAGAGACCTCTAAAGCCATAAACATTGTATTTGAACAATTTTGCTCCATTTTATAATATATATTGTATTCACGTGGCTATACTTGAGAAATTTAACTTGTGTTTAATCATCATTGCGTCCACTCCAGGTACGTATGCTCCAGGTATATTCTCACAAGTAGGGACACTCCTTGGTGTGTCGTGAAAGTCTGATATTCCGATGAGCACTGCGCTCCGAGTGCGATGGAGACTAAGGCTACAATCACGAAGGAGGTGATCCGTCTCTGCTCATAGATGATGCTCGTCCCTCCACTAGATCTAGTTGATCGGATGAAAGAGACGCTAAGATCGTCCCTCCACTAGATCTAGTTGATCGGATAAAAGAGACACTAAGATCGTCCCTCCACTAGATCTAGTTGATCGGATGAAAGAGACGGATCACCTCCTTCACGATTGCAACCTCAATCTCCATCGCACTCGAAGCGCTGTGCTTTTACAAGATACGTAAAATGCACACGGGAGACAAATTCACAAGAACTTCACAGGAATCTCTCTACACAGGAATCCCTCCCTCTTTATGAGTCCTCTCTCTCTCTCTCTCTCTCTCTCTCTCTCTCTCTCTCTCTCTCTCTCTCTCTCTACTTGTCCATGTTTTCTTCTCCAGACAATATTAAGATTAAATGTTGTGCGTTTAATGCAGGTATGGATGATGATGAGTTTCTTTCTTCTTTGTCACCCCGGCAGAGGCAGTGGTACGAGAATCGTCATCACTCTGTAGCACCATCACGTCGTTCTACTCCTTCAACGTCTCCCATCAGAGCATTCAGCACGCTCCAAAGATTTGGTGTCGACGAGACAATCTGCACACTCGTCTACGCACCGATGCTCTAGTGGTGGCGACGATGGTTATTGTGGGGATCCTGCCGTTGATGCCTCGACACCGCCTCATGTTTGACAAGTCTCTTTACCTTCCCCTTCTTTGCTCGCCCCCACACCAGCCATGGTATCTCCATCTATGCCAGGTTTATGCGTGGCTATCGGTCGTTCTTGGCTACACACCACTACCTACTCCTCTGGGAGTCACCCCAGTCGTCGACACTCCTCGCTTCGGGGCCCACACTCCAATGGAGACACGTGACGTATGTACCCCCATCGAACGCCGCTAGAGACCCCTGCCAGGACACCCAGGTTCACGCGTCACAGGCGAGAGGGATTTCCGTACTTCGTCGACTTCAGCGACGGCATCATCTTGGATGATAAGGTAAGAAGGTGATCTCGCGCATGCACGATCTTTGCTCTCAGGTGTTAGACACTACATACTAAACATTTGGAGTGAAGTACCAAGTAAATTAAAAGACAGAGTCATTAGCATGCCGCATGACGAGTTTCCCGTGTCAACATGGGATGAGCGCTTCAATGAAGACCTGATGAAGGTCCGAATGAACGAATACTGCAAGCACAAGATTTCTGAAGTGCAAAAACCAGTAAAACATGGGTGGAACAGACCAGATTGGCTGGTCAAAGAAGATTGGAAGAATGCAAAGCGAGCAGTGTGCGAGAATCTTGACAAGTGGAAGCAACAAAAGGAGGCAGCCAAAGCGTGAGTAGAGGCAGGGAGCTCGCACCACTCGGGGAGCGGCGGGTGGACATCATTTGAGGCCCATTTTGTAAGTGTTTTTGCATTGCTCTTTAGGTTTGGTAGTTACATCTATTTGTACTTTTAAAGTCTAACGTAATGGATTCTTTGTATGTTTTGAACAGTGGTCGATGATAGGACGTGACCCCACACCGTACGAGTGTGAGTACGCACGCAGAAAGGGCTTAAACGCCCTGATGGACATTCTGAGTTCTCGTGGCAGCATGGTTAGGATTAGGGTTTACTCTTTTCTATTTGTTATATTGTTTTGTAAATTATATGTTTATACTTACAGAAAATTGTCTTATTGTTTTTTTCTAGCAAAATCCGACAGATGCGCCGCTTGGGCGCGATGAGACGTCTGATTAGACGACGCTAGGCTAGCCGTAGCTAGATAGCATTAGTTTCCTTTTGTCATAGCATGTATAATGAGATGACGTGTATACGTCTTTTTGTAACTATTGGAAAACCATGTATATTTTCTCAATAATGACAATGGTGTTGTAACTATTGCATTTGCAAAGCTTAACAATCAAGTGATTTTGCCTATAATGTGTACAATTGTCATTGATTTACTTTTGTCAGTTTTGTATCTTTATTCTGCAAACAATACTATGGATGATGGAGTTAATGGTTATATTGTCTTGTGGGTGACTACTTTGAATCTATACCTTGCACTTTCTTTCAAAGGTGAATATGGGATTATCTTGGATTCATTTAGGTTTACGCTATTATTGAAACATTCAATATGGTTGATGGGTGAATGCCCTGCCACCCAAAATTTTTTACTCTCGGGCGTCGCTATAAGCATCGCTATATAAGGCTCTGCAACGTCGCTATAGGTAGCCTGTAAGCGTCGCTATATATCAACGAGTATAGGGACACATATAGCAAAGGTTATAGCGGTGCTTATAGTGACTTTCTTGTAGCGACACCGATAGCGATGCCGGGGAGTATAAAAACACAATGTATTTTCGTTGCTAAAAACGTCACAAGTGCACACAACCTCTTGTAGTGAGGGTCTTCAATAATTGGTTCACTTGGTGACTCTCCTTTGTAGGGATTGAGTAGGCTCACATGAATTTGTATGAGCCAATGGTTGGGCAACTTGAGTTGATAAACCGTCTCATTGATAGACTTCAAATTTGGAAAGGACCATAGTATCTTTTTGCTAGCTTAGCATAATACTTTTGATGGCCCGTAGGATTTTTGCCCGTCGTTTGCCTTAATCGAGCCTTAGGAAACTTAAGTAAGACCCAATCATTTTCTTTGAATGTTAAGACCCTTCTGTGCTTGTCAGCAGTAGTTTTTTGCCTTTGTTGAGAGATGGATATAGCCTCCTTAATCTTTTGAAAATATTCTTTGTAGGTCACGGCTATACTCATCGGCAGCGAAGATCTATCCATGTACTTTGAGTAGTAAGGGACTTTTAGGTCGTCCCCCCATGATCTGAAAATGTGCTTTTCCCGTAGAAGTATGTACAGTATTATTGTAGGCATGCTCTACAAGAGGTAAGTACTTTTCCCGTTGAGCGTTGATCTACTTCGGTAACATAAGTCTTGAGTAGATCGAGTATCGTAAGATTGGCTATCTCACTTTGACCATTCATTTGTGGGTGATAGGCTACCGAAGAAAAATTCAATCTTGTTCCTAGATATTCAAAGAGACTTTCCAGAAATTATTAATCATTCTACGATCTCTATTTGACATGATGGATGTTGGTAGTCCATGGTGTTTGAAAACCTGAGATATGAAGAGAGTTGCCATTTGTTGTGCATTAATAGTCTTTTTGACAAGAATAAAATGTGCTTGTTTGCTAAACCTATTGGCTATTGTCCATATTCTTGTATTCCCATGGATAGAATTGGGTAATCCAAAGATGAAATCCATGGATATACTCTCCCATGGTGAATTTGGGATAGGCGATGGCTGGAGTAATCCAGGTTGCTTCCCTCTATCATACTTGGTCTTTAGGTATACTGCACATTTTGAAACGTACTCTTGTATGTCCACTTTCATGGTAGGCCAATAGAAATACATCTCTACTCCTCAGAAAGTAGGTTGAATGCCTATATGCCCCACATAGGGAGGAGCATGGGATTCATACATAACTTTCTCACGAATGGAATGGGTAGCACATAGCCTATTTTCGTGGAGAAGATAACCATCCTGCAAGGTGAATGGTTCCTCTTTCTTCCCCAAAGCAAGGGCTGACATTATGTCTCTAAAGTTAGGGTCAGTAGCATACTCACCTATCATAGAAGATAGATCATTGTGAGTGGCTATAGACACACATTAACTTTTGGTCATCATGAAAGTGCATCGGCCACTTGATTGTGCTTACCATCAATGTGAGCAATATGAAAATTAAATTGCGAAAGAAAATTTGCCCACCTCATTTGTTTGTCGGAAAGCTTGGTTTGCGTCATGAAATACTTGACACTTTGGTGGTCGGTTCGTAGAATAAATGGAGTCATGTAGATTCCTTGGATTAGGCCATTCTTTTATTACCTCTAACTTCAATGGATCCATACGGATCCCATCTTGAGAGATAATATGACCTAGGTATTGAATCTCTTGGAGGAAAAATTAACTTTTCTTTTGGTTGAGAAAAAGCTTGTTCTCCCTCGATGCTTGAAAAATCACTTGGACATGTTGCTTATGTTCCTCCAAAGACTTGGAGTAGATGATGATATCATCAAAGAACTCTCCAGTGAATTTGTGGTAAGGTCTAAAATTTTTATCCATTAGATGACTGAACATAGCTAGTACATTAGTCAAGCCAAAAGGCATGACTAGATATTCATAAAGACCAAGCGTAGAGCGAAACACGGTATCTTCATCCACTATCCTTATTTGATGATCACCACTTTTAAGGCTAATCCTATTGAAGTAGGTAGAGCCTTGTAGCTTATCAAACAGATTTTCTACCAGAGACACGGAAAATCTATTTTTGATAGTAATATGGTTTAATGCTCGATAGTCCACACACATACGGTAGGTACCATCTTTTTTTTGCACTAAAAGGACTAGAGAACAAAAGGGAGAGGAACTAGGCCTCACCATCCCTTTGTCTATCAATTCCTGAACTTGCCTCATGATCTCCTCTTGTTGAGCTTATGAGACTCGATAAGGAGGCTTGTTAGGCGGTGAGCTTCCTGGAAGGAGCTCAATTCGATGGTCATCATCCCCTCGTTTTGGAGGTAAGTCCATAGGGATATCATCAATGAACACATCTTGGAACCCTTTTAGAAAAGTAGACAAGTCTAACTCTTCTTGATTCCTACCATTTACATTTGATAAAACATTAATATCTTTTAGAGACTCTTTGACAAAAATCATGTACGCAGAAACTGAGCTCTTCGTTGATTTATCAAAAGCAGGAGGATTTATAAGTGAAATAGTGCATCCACGCTCACTAGCATCTATATACATGTTCTTTCCCCTGTAGGTGAAATAGATTCTCGTTTCAGGGAACTTGATATTGGCAGCTATGCGATCAAACCATGGCGCCCCTAGGATAGCATCCTCATGTTGGAGGGAAGATATGAAAAAGTCCTTTTTTGTCGACATAGCTTTGGACATGAAGCCTTAACTTCCCAATCGAGAGAGTAACGGAGGCTTGCTGTCCCTTGAAAGATGTGTCAATCGTTACAATATCTCCCATCTTGAAAGCTTGAATTCCCAACTTGGTGCCAACTCCGTTGATATGAAGTTGTGAGTAGAGCCAAGTTCAAACAAGATGAAGGCATCATGCTCTCTTACCTTTCCCCAAGCATAGGAAGTGATGATCCTTTGCAATGAGCATCCTCTTTTGGAGCTTCGATGGTGGAAGCCCTAGGAGTCTCATTGCGAGCATTCTTCTTGGGGCAAAAATAATAACCATGTCCTTGCTCCCCACACTTGAAACACTTATGGTCTTTGCGAAAAGATTCAAGCTCTTCAGGAGAGAGTTTTTTTTTGGCTTTGTAAACTCCCTTCTCCTTGAACCGATTTTTGTTGTTGTTGGAAGTGCCTTGGGAAGAATTTTGAGCATTGGTTTTTCCCTTTGCATCATTTTTGTCTTTGTTTTCCATGGGCTTGACATTTTGCCTAGCCCCTTGTTGGAAATTGATGCGTGAAGCAACCATGGTGTGATGGATTACTTCGGTTATAGAACCATGCCGTTGAGAGTTGATGTATTCGGCCATCTCTTCAGGTAATCTTGCACAGAATTGTTGCTTTTTCTCGGCAAAGTCTATCTTTTGAAAGATAGTAGCCTTGAGATGTAAATCCCAAAACTTGTCTACATACTTGTGGATAGACTCATGAGAGACAAGCTTCAAGTTGCGCCATTCGGTGAGCACTTTGTCCTTTACATGCTTGCAAGGAATTGCTTCATGATGGAAACTCCTATAATTTTCCATGTCTTTGGGGCTTCGTTGTTGCCATGAAGGCTAGCCCACCATTGACAAGCTGATTTCTAGAAGTGCATAGCTACACAGTGTAGCTTGGAGGACTCTGTGAAGCCCTCGTCTCCAAAGGCCGCATCAAATTGTTGGATGAAGGCCAACACTTTGTCAATAGCACCGAAGGTGAGAAAATAGATACTCTTTCCTCCCACTTTGAACTTCTTTAGCTTTTGTGACCTTCACCATGCAGGGTAGGATTTGCGATGTCCTTCCCTCTTGTATCTCTAGGAGAATAGTCATAGCTTTCATTGGAAGAGGAGGAAGGTGAAGAAGAAGGAGAAGAGGGTGACCTCTTTCTTGCCCTTTTCTTCCTTGTTTCCTCTCTTCCCTTTTGGAATAATGGGACTGTGTGTTGATATTTTCCTCTTGGGAGGAGTTGGTGATCGTCTAGACCGCCATCTTCGTGGAGCCACATCTTCAGAGGAACTTAAACTTTCATTGCTTTCTTGCTCTTTGGATTCCTCCTCTCGTATGGGAGAGAGCCTTCTTTTGGGGGTCTCTTCAAGAGGCTGCCTAAGCTCTCTCTCCTCTTGGAGAGGAAGGTAAATTCCATAAGCACGAAGTTGTTGAGTAACTTCGGCTTGCAAAGCAGAGTTGCCCATAGCTTGTTGCAACCTAGCAACGAGATAATTAATAAACATGAGAGCATCTTCATTAGCACCTTCATGTGCAAAATCAAAGCTATCAATGTTCATTCTACTCTCTTGGTTATTGTCAGCCATGTTATCAAAATTTGTGTATGTACTTAGTGTATGCTTTGGCAATTCAAAACCTTAGTTACCACTCCTCTTAGCCTTTGAAAATCAGCTCTTAAGTATTTTGTCATAATAATCAATATCTAATTCTCCTAAATGATTTTCTCATATTAAACTGATCATTTAATGTGGGGAAGTGCCAAGGGAGAAAAAGCTAGAATATTGGTTAAGTTAGCAGACCGGCCACAGTAGGGATCCAAAGGAGGGAAAATAGGGATCCAAAGGGGGGGCCATCTGCAAAAGAGCCATGTGAAACAACGGGCTAAAAAGACCCTAAGGTTCAGCCCATTAAGACTTCCAAAATGCTAAGGTTCCAAAATTCAAAGGTTGTGTCCAAAGGTCAACCTTAGGGAAAATTGGATGCTTAGTGTGTGCCCAAAAAGTCTTTCTACATCCCTACATGGGAGGGGGCGAGCCCCAAAGCTAGGGGATGAGAGAGAAAGCCACACACACACACACAGGCTCCCTTTACACAAAGGGAACGAGGGACACATGTCAGCTCCCTAGGCCAGATGCCCACAAGGTATGCCCAATTCCTATTGGAAGACCCTTGAAGTGGACCAATGAAAATTAGGCTAGAGTAAATCTAGTTTAATTAATTTAAAAACATTTAATAAAAGAAACCAATAAGAATTAAGTGTCCTAGAAGACTATTGGGCAGTCTCCCAAGGGGTCCAATGAGCATTCAGGAGCCCCATGGCTTGCCTGATTCCTATTGGCCAGGAGGCAAAGGGGTCCAATGAGAGTTTAGTTTAATTATTTAATTATCTAAAGCTCTCACAAAAGGGGAAAGGGGGACACATGTCAGAAGGCTATCACTTATGCTGCTTAATCCCTATTGGCTTGACCTGGGGAGGTCCAATGAGGCAAAAGCCAGACTAACTTAGCAGCTAGGGCTCGCCCAAGAGAGAGAGGGGGCTGATTTTTGCTTGGCATTGACACACACACTCTCACACTTGACCATGTGTGAAGGGAAAATACTCTATCTCCTCCCAAGCTTTAATGGAGAGCTCATCACCTACTCCAAGCTTGTGAGATAGAAGCCTACATCAACACTCTCTTGGCATGTGGATGCAAATCCAACCAAGAGCCAAGCTTCAATGCATGCTCATCTTCTCTACCAAGCTAATTACTAAGCTAAGCTATGCTAATATGAGTGATTATGTGAGGAGATGTACTTCTTTCTCGTAAGATACTTCTTTTTCCTCTCAATCTACTCTCATACCCTGCTAGCTCTCACCATCTTCGAAGGTGTGTGAGGTCTTGGGTCTGAGAACGGGGATAATTCAAGTTGTGTTTGATTAAGTGTTTTGCTTGGTGTATGAAGCTTCCATCTTCATTGCACTAGCTCGTCTTGAAGGAACACAAAGAATTGTATTGTACAATGTCTCTCTTGATGGGAGAAACCATAATACAAAGCCTTTTGGAGGGGGGACCGGCTCCATGCAAATCCGGTCCTCAACTGTTGTCAATAGCTTAATTGCTCTCTCTTTTGAAAGTATTGTCGATGCTATCTAACTAGGTGTTATGCTTTTTGTTGCTCTCTCCACCCAAGCACTCTTGTAATTCTCATTAGGAATCAACTCTAATGAAATGCTCACTATGTTCATGCTAATTTCCGCTACACATAAGATTTTAGGCCATTAAATGTTACATATTTACACCCACGGCTCGAAGTGGTTAATTATAGAGAGTAGTGGAGTAAGTCTAACATAGCAGAGTTGCCGAGGGCTAGCTCCTTTCGGACTTCTTATGTCTCGATAATGGTAAAGCCGTAGGCAAGTCTAAAAAGACTCCATTATCAAGTCCAAAGCTCCCAAGGTGTGCACCATATCCCACATAGTGGCCTCAACAAAATCGATTATAGATCCCAGTTCCACTTAGCCGAATATAATTAACAAAATCAACCATTTATAGGCTACTTAAGGACCTCTCTTCTTAAGCAAGAAAAGAGAAACCAAATGCTCTGATACCAATGTAATGGAATTGGCCTATTAACTTGAGAGTAGAAGAAATTGAAGAGAGTACTTTTTGTGAAATTACTTTGTGAGCATAGTGGGTGAACATAATTGATGGTAGCAACATAAACATAGCATTTAGTTAACTTGGCATGAACAATACTTTTGCCAGAGAGAGAATTTAGAGAACATGACAACATTTGAGGACCGGATTTATGTGGAGCCAGTCCCCCTTCCAATCGGCATTTGTAATATGATTTCTCCCATCAAGAGAGACTTGTTACAATACAATCTTTGTGTTCCTTGTGACCTAGGTGATGCAATGAAGATGGAAAGCTTCATGCATCATGAGCACAACATAAACTTTGAGGAAAGCATTAACTATCCCAAGAATTAGTCCCAAGACCTCAAACACCTTCGAAGGTGGAGATAACTAGCAAGGAATGAGGGTAGGGAAGAGGAAGAAGAAACATTTCATAGGAGAAAGAATTAGTTCCTCACTTATCATCACTCTTCTTGCTAGCATACATAATAGCATAGTAATGAAGATGGAGAAGATGGCAAGATTAAGCATTGAAGCATGGCTTTGGTTGCATTTTCACTCCATAGCCAAGAGTGTTGGTGTAGGCTCTCAACCTCTCTACTTGCTTGGAGAAGGCGAGGGAGCTCTTGCACTTTGCACTTCACAAAATGAGAGTGTGTGTGAGTGTGTGTGGGAGAGTATACCCCCTAAGCAATCCCCCTACTTGCTTTGATCGACCCCCCCTTGTAGCTCATGCTTGAAGCTCATTGGAGCCCTCCACGCCTAGCCAATCACAAGCAAGAGTCATACCAAGCAGCAAGGGTAGCCTTGGGACAAGTGTCCCCCTTTCCCCTTTGAGAGAGAGGACTTGATAAATGCAAAGACAATTAATTAAATTTTCTAAATTATCATTGGACCCCTTGGGTGGCCAACCAATAGGCTTCAGGCACACCATGAGGGTAACATGAGGAGGAACTTGACAAGTGTCCCTTTTGCTTTCTTTGTACCAAGCATGCCTTGTGTGAGTGTGTGGGTGTTCTCTCTCATCCCCCCTCATGTAAGCCTCGCCCCCTCCTTGTAGGGATTGGTATTAACTTTTAGACACCTAAAGCCACTCAACCTTGGGCCTAGTCCTCACCACAAGCTTGGCCCTTAAGCCCCTCAAGCTTGGATTGGGTTCTCATGTCAAGTACAGCCCTAGCATCTCAAGCATGACAAGCACCTCAAGCATCTCAATCATCGACCACCTCAAGCATCTCAGTCATCAGGCACCTCAAGCACCTTAGTCATCAAGCACCTCAAGCACCTTAAGCTTGGGCTGGGTTCCCACCTCAAGCTCATCCCTAGCTTACCTAAGGTCAAAGGACTTTTACACTAATTATTGGAATGGAGGTTTTCAATGAGGCTAACCCTAAGGTCTTATGCTCCATTGGTTAGCATTGCTCTTTGATAGACCATCTCTCATATGCGTCCCTTTACCATTGGCCCCATGTTGAGATAGACCTATAAGCACATGTCTATATCTTAACCCTTGGTCCCGTTTATTCTCCCACATTAAGTGATCAATTTAATATGAGGAAATCATTTGGGTTAGAGATTAGATTTTATGACATACATCAATGCCATGCACAATATTCCAAACGCCCTTTGACATAAGGACATGTTGCATCATATTAACCCACATAGGGTAATTGTCCCCATCCAATCTATCATCAACAACAAACATCTTGAACACATCTGTGTTGTTGTCAGCCATGGCAAATGCTACACCTAATGTGAAAACTGCTCAAAAAGAGGAGAAACAAAACGGGAACAACACGTGCTATATAGCACAAACCATAGAAGATTGTAAGGGACATGTTGTGCAAAAAGCGACACTGACAGAAAAATTGCACAAAATGACGAAATAGCCTGCACAGTACTGCCTATAGTGGAAATGAAGGCTGAAATGAGCCGAATTAGAAATCTAAGCAGATCGAGCTCTACGACCTTACCCAAAGTATTTGTCAACCTGTTGACGCTCGCTAAAGCTCACAAAAATTGTAGAAAGTGAGTAGGCGTGTGTAGGAGCTGTTATATTTTCACATCTTCATAAATACAATAGTAGTCAAAAGCTACCAGTAACACCTACATATAACCCTTAACAAACCATACAACATAATGGATTGCCCAAGAACGTGGTGGATGTCCGACCAAGCCACCCTCAATAAACATGCAAATGCATATCATCACATACCATCCACAAACATGAGCATTCGGCTGTTGTGGAGCCTACACCAAAAAAAATAAAAATTACATTTAGATGCTAAAAGCACTTGCTCGATAATGTGTGTGGGTAATGTATGCTCCATTGAACAATATACACCAAAGGTATCTCTGTGATCACAAATGCATAATATTTTAACTATTAGAATAGAATGAAAACTAAAATTCATACATATTAACAAATTCATAGCCATTGTGATGCCTCAACATCCAGCTCACTCTGCTAGAACGATCCAAGCATGTCAACACCGAGGTTAAAACGTGTTGACTTTAAGTGAAAGACTTCTCCACTACAACAATAAAAATGTTATAGAACAAGAAAAATATATCCTTTGAAAGTTACAAAACTAATGTATCATTGAAAAAGATGGTAGCTTACCTGACAGACCCTTCTAGACTTAGCAGTATGGGGCTTTTACAATCAATCACCCCGGGGCGAATCTCAATCGCAACATGGGTTTCATTTTTGGATTTTTGAGATTTCTTATCATCGAATGTTGGCTGCCAACAATTTTGTGTGTGTGTGTGTGATTTTCTTACATATTTATATCTATTTGTTTATTTGACATAGATTCAAAAATACCTAGAGAATATCCTCTTTGAATCCATCCATTGCCTGAGGGTCACGCTTTATTTTGGTCTTTAGCTTTTGAGGAGGAGCATGTGGAACCTCCACTTGACTTGTCCTTGCATCCTGGTGGTGAGTACAATCAAAGGAGTTAAATAAAAATAGTACATGCATTGTTTAAGAGACAATGTACTTAAGCACTATACCGGTGTGGTTTCTATTTTTGATGTAGAATTTATCTTCTCACTACTTTTAAGTAAATTTGATGTTTGTTTGCGCTTCAATTGAACATTATAATTTATGAAAATTTAGAACACACATATAATAATGCAATACTTTTAAAAAAAACGAAACTTATAGCTTTGTCATAGCCATTGAAAACTCGTCATATGACCATCTTGTCTCGTGCTCGCTTGTGTGAGCCCCATGATGCTAGCCCAGTTTTGCCAAATTCATCTATCCATGACTCCTTTGCTATTTTTCCTTTCTACTTATGTGTGCAAAGCGCCCATCCCCGCTCTCCTTGTTTTCTCTTGCTTTTCTCATATTCCTTTCTGGAATTCTTAAGCTTGTGCTCAACATTTAAAAATCAAGGCTTGCTTTGAATGCGTGACCTAGAAGAAGTGCATTAGTGTGTTTTTATGTTTCCCTTTGGCCGACCTATTGGAAGCGGGTGGTAGGACTACACTTTCACATTGATGCTTTGTTCAAGGTGGCGTTTCATATCCACTATCTTCTCAAAACACTGATGTTTGCTTATATGTTCTACAAAAGCAAAACAATACCGCCACCATCTCTTGGATTCATCTTGGTTACATTGGAAATAGTTAATTTCCTAGACGATGACCAAACTATCAAAAATCAACCTCTCTCCCTCTCTCTCTCTCTCTCTCTCTCTCTCTCACACACACACACACACACACACACACACACACACACACACACACACACACATTTGGTCACTTCTTTGATTGCTTCTTTTATTTGACCATTAGTGCATTGTTGATAAATTATTGCTTTTGCCCACTATCATATAGCTTTTATAATTGGTTTTCAATATGCTTGATAGAGCTGATGGACATATTGTCTTCTGTATAAATACCATGGGTATTGTACCTTGCTAATTGGGAGAATTTGGCTCTGTGATGCATGATGTAGTGGTGGTTTGCCTTGCAGCTGCTACTACCCTTGTTTATGATATACTTATTGAAGCTACTTACCCTCCTGAAAATTTAACAGGGCTTATGAATAGGTAAGCCATGTGGACCCTCCCCCTTGGTTCAGTTAAGTGGGAGTTTGGATGAGCTTTTATTGCTCTTATCTTCCCAATGCCAGGTCCTTCCCCTGATCTACCTGGGATTTTATGTGATTTTGTGTGCTCTATTGCCCCTTTTCATCTTTGGTCTAAACTCATAGATGTATCTCTTGATCTACCGACGAGTTTCTCCCTCTATTGTGCTAATACTATTCTTTTCCGCTCATGCTATGTGTACCTCAGTGATGTAGGTCCTGCTACCGGCTCAGATGCCCGCCCCTTTGATGTGCTGACTGGCCTCCCCTATGGATTATACAAACCAAGGTTTCTTGAGAGGATGTTTCCCAGGTAGAATCCTCTTACAAGATGCCACAACATTCTATTCAAAAGGTGAGGGTTCTCTATTTCCCTCACTTAGCCTTGCATTACCTTTTTGTAATTTGAATGTGATGAGTACTATGCATCTCTTATTTGCTGCATAACATTGTCCACTTTTACAAAGGAGCTTGTTGGGAGTATTGTAGCTTCTCAGGTCTCAGACTCGCTTAGCCTTGCAATACTATCTAAGTTGAATGAGTATGATGGTAATTGTAACAGAATTAGGTTAATAACATTGATTGTAGTGGAATTAACGTGACAATAATGAGCATTTTATTAAGAGAATTCCTAGAGAAGATAGAGACGGAATATTAAAAATAGCAATATAAACATGACACCTAGTTAGCTTGGCATGAACAATACTTGTAAAAGAGAGATAATTAGAGAAATTAACAATAGTTGAGGGCCGGATTTTACTTGGAGCCGGTCCCCCTCCAAAGGCTTTTGTATTATATGTTCTCCCATAAAGAGAGACTCGGTACAATACATTCTTTGTGTTCCTTGAGACCTTGTTGATGCCATGAAGATGGACAGCTTCTTGCACCAAGATTATGGTCAAAACAATAATTAAACTTACTTTCAATAACATAAACTTGTCCCCGACCTCAATCCCAAGACCTCAAACACCTTCAAAGGTGAAGAGAGCTGGCAGGGAGTGAGGAAAGTGAAGAGGAAAAAGATGTAACATACGAGAAAGAAGTATTCTCCTTACCAGATATTACTCTTAGAGCTTAGCTTAGCATAGTAATGAAGGTCGTAGAGAAGATGAACATGCCGTTGAAGCTTGACTCTTGCTTGGATTTGCATTCCATAGCCAAGAGGTGTTGGTGTAGGCTCTCTACTTCTCAAGCTTGGAAAAGGAGATGGAGTTCTTGCTCGACACATGAGAAAGTGTGAGTGTGTGTGAATTCGTGCTGAATTTGTCAGCCTTTTTCCACTTCCTTGGTCGACCCCGCTCTCTCCTAACTCTCGCCTAGACCCAATTGGTCCATGCTAGGGCCTAGCCAATCAAAGGTCTCCAACATAATAGGCAAGGGGTGTAGCATTGTGACAAGTGTGCTTCTTTCCCCTATTGAGAGAGAGCTTAATTCATTTATTAGTTGAAGCTAAAATCTTATTGGCTCTCTTAGCCAATATGAATTAAGCTAGTACATGGTCTGCTTAATTCTAATTGGACCCCTTGGTAGACTATCCAATAGGAATTCAATGGGTCTTAATTTTTACTGGTCCTTTTAATAAGCTTTTCTAAAATGTTTAAGCTTAAGTCTCATCGGTCCTTCCTATTATAGGCCATCCAATAGGATTCATGCTTAATTGGGGGCAACATGGCTAGGGACTTGACATGTGTCCTTTATGCCCTTTTTCTCTTGGGTAAGCCTAGAGAGGGTGTGTGTGTGTTCTCTCTCATCCCCCTAGCAAAACGGCTCACCCCCTCCTTTGTAGGGATTTGTTGACTTTTGAGGCTCAAGCACCTCAAGCACCTACAATTGGATGTAGTTCCTACCTACTGATCCTAGGCCTAAGGACTTTAACATTAACCTTTGGAGGTTTTAATAAAGCTTAACCTAAGGTCTTTTAAAGCTCCATCAGGTGCACCTTGCTCTTTGGTAGACCATCTCCTTTTGGGCCCCTATTGAGAGATAGTTATCCCTCCTCTTGGCCCCCCTGCTGAGATAGGTCTAGCAACACATATCCATATTGTTCCCTTCTATCTTCCCATATTAAACGATCAATTTAACATGAGAAAATCATTCGGGTCAAAAGTTAGATATTAGTTTTTATGACAGTAATTGTGCATCTTTACTGAGAGAGTGAGTCGAGATATGGGATGTTATGTTATGGCTAATGTTCTCTGCCACAACTTTGAGCTTGCTGGATTCACTACCTCTTCACTGGTTTTTTCAAAACCCATTGGTTGTTACAATTATTTTTGGCATGGAGTTTGACTGACATAATGGGAAATTTTTACCTGTGATGCTTATGTGGCTTACTTGCCACGATAATTTTATTGGTTATCTGAAATAGATATCTGCTTTACTGATGGTTGAATATTATGCTTTGTCTGATGAATATAATATCTGCTTTCATAGCTTTGTCGGCTAAAAAATCTGATGGTAGTGAGGTTTTGGTTTGTTTCTAACTTGATATGGGAAGATAATGGGTTATGTTCTGCTGATTCAAACCTGTGTTATCTAATTTGAATGTTATTTCTTTGAGAAGAATAATTGGACGGACATTTGGAAATATTTTGCTCATAGAATTCTGGTTTGATAAAGATGTCATTTTACTGGAGAACCAAAGTTGTGTATAAGTATTAGTTTTCAAAATTGTTTAAGAAATATTCTCTAATAGTAATAAGCTGTAAAATTTTAGAGCTAAATGATGGGATGGACTCTCCTCCTACAGTGTGATACTTCAGAAACTCTCAAGGCTTTTTGATGACTTTTGTGTCAGATTATGAAGTAAGGATAGGATGGTTATGGGTAGTTTTTACATGTTCCAGACTTGACCTTTTTCTCTTGAAGTCTGACTGAGTTTGGAATACTCGTCCAGCTTGCATTTTGATGACTAGTAGCTTCTAATTGCCCTACTTGATTTGATATTTATTACACACTCATAGCAGAGCTTTGGTTTGCTTTATTGGAAGTAGAAATTAGGTTAAATTATGCCGGCTTTTGGCTTTGTGGTGGCTCTTGACTTGTCCTTGCACATTGCATGGATACTTATCAAGACTTATTGTTGCTTCTCTGCATTCATTATAAACAATCAAATTTTTGAACATACTAGCCCCTAAAATTTTTGTTTTGTCATGGATATAGGGATTGATATACCAAGTCCATCTTAATTTTATGATAAGAATCCCTAAACTAGTGCACACTATAAGATTGGTTGCATTGGATGCAATCACTCCTGGCTATGATTGGGTATTTAGATAGCTAATTTACCATTGTTTAGGCATGGTGTATGACTTTGATTGAAAAGCTAAAAATATAGGTTTTCTAAAAAACATTGGATGGAATGGACAAAATTGAATGAATTGACTTAAATTAATAGATACACTTGAAAAATATAGCTTAACTTGGATACTTCACACTTGAAATAACAGAAAATTTCATAAAGATTGATTCATATTGTATTAGCAAAATACATTTTTTCACATTAAAGACAAGCCACTTGAATCAAAAGTGGTGATGGCCTTTTGATCCCTTTGTGGTTTAAGTGTTTAAAAATGAAGGGTTAATTATGCTTGTAAAGATCCGAAAGATATCGCTTGGAAAATATGGTTTAACTTGCATATTTCATACTTCAAATCCTTATAAAACAAAAATTTATATGATTTCTGAAACATAAAATGTTGGGAGAAGAGGGGGAGATCGACCGCTTAAATACTCAACACAAGCTTCCAAGCAATCACCATCAAACTGTCCACCTCTTCTTCCAATTTCCAAGCACACACACTCACCTAGACATAGCTTAAGAGAGTGGAGAAGAGAAACTGCAAGAGAAAGGCCTAAAATCTAGCCCCAAACTCCACGGCACCTCACTTGTGGAGTTGGTATTTAATATATTATTTTGAGTTTAAGGTGCCAAAAATTGAGGCCCCTCTTTTACAACCACTTCACTTTTGTATATGAGTGAAGCTCGTTAGTTCTTGCATGACCCATAAGGGGAGTTCCCACTACAACTATTTACAGAGCCATAGTGGCTTATTGAAATGATGTTCGAAGATACTGTGCAAATATAAAATGGCCAAGAGTAATTGCCGTCGCCTCTTCATCAACTCCCCACATTCCACTCTACAAAATCATCATCAACTCAATTAGTAAAATAAATAGACAGCACATAATTAACCATTACGCCCAGCTATCCCAATTGCAGCTAACCACCACAACAGGAGGGTGCCCAGTCTCGTAACATCCATCCCACCAGGGATAGCAACTGTCCTCAGTTGCTCAATAGAGAAATCAACTGGACCGTGAGTGATGGAAAGTGTGGAGAAGGTCGGGAAAGTTGCGAAAAAACTTTTCAGGCATCCATTTGGCATCCTCTCTAGGGTGGCCCTTGAAAGTCAAAAGGTAACGGTTATAAACCATTCCAGTGCGTGTAGTGGTGGTCTCATGGTCAACTATTTTGTCAGGGATGAGTTGCTCTTCTTGGTCTACAAGTGAAGGTGGGTCTTCATAAATGTGGTGTGTAGGTAGGGGTCCTCGGAATGGGCGTAAAAGACTAATGTGAAAGGCATTGTGAATGTGCCAATGTGCAGGTAGGTCTAAACGAAAAGAAACATCATTAATGACAGGTGAAATTTTGAAAGGTCCATAAAAACGAGGAGCAAGCTTAACAAAGACATTAGTATCAACACTTTTGATCCTTCGTTTTTCGATGCGAAGTAAAACATGATCACCTTCTTTGAATTGGTGTGCCTTGCGGTGCTTGTTAGCATGCTTGGTGTAAAGTTCTTGTGAGTGTTTAATGGAAGAATGCACACTTGCATAAAGATCATGAAAGTCAGTAGTGAAATCATCAGCGCGGCAGGCACAACATTAGAAAGACGTGAAGCAGGAGTAGGAATTGAGTGACCATATACAATTTCAAATGGAGATTTACCCGTGGCAGTGTGAGTGGTGTTGTTGTATGCAAATTGCAAAATATGTATGTAATCATCCCATTTCTTAGGTTGAGAAGAAACATAAGCCTTTAACAAGTCAATATTGCCTTCACTTAGCCTTGCATTACTTTTTGGTATTTTGAATGTGAGGAGTACTATGCCTCTCTTACTACTCCATAACATTGTCCACTTTTACTATGGAGCTTTTTGGGAATACTGCAACTTCTCATGTCTTAGACTCGCCTAGCCTTGCAATACTGTCTCAGTTGATTGAGTATGATGGTAATTGTGCATCTTGGCTGTGCACCTTTACTGAGAGAGTGAATGGGGATATAGGATGCTATGCTATGGCTAATGTTCTCTGCTATAACTTGGAGCTTGCTAGATTCACTACCTCTTCACAGGTTGTTTTAAAACCCATTGGTTGTTACAATTATTTTTGGCATGCAGTTGATTGACATAATGGGAAATTTTTACCTCTGATGCTTATGTGGCTTACTTGCCATGATTATTTTACTGGTTATTTGAAATAGATATCTGTTTTACTGATGGTTGAATATTATGCTTTGTCTGCTATGTATAATATCTGCTTTCATAGCTTTGTCGGCTAAAATCTGTTGATATCTTTGCTTCTAAAATTTGTTGTTTTTTTTTTCTGACTACAAGTATCTTGACCTTTGCTTAAAACGAGTGAAAATTTAGTAGGATACGATGTATCTACAATTATGCCAAAACTGTTTTAAGGCTAAGTGTAAATTTTTGGGAAGGATGGTATCTTTCCAGGTGATGGGCTGTAGAATTTTGAAAGTACTTCTTAGATTACCATAGCGATTTCTTTTCGGCATACTATATCACTGACATAATTAGTGTAAAATTGGAACGGTGCTACATTCTCAAAACTGGGTTTTTGTTTAACATGTGTCTTTAAACAAACGCCCGATCGAAAGAGGAATGCTCATTCATCTTCGATGACAATAAATGTATCATGTGACAGTGGCGAGGTTTTGGTATGTTTCCAGATGATATCGGAAGATAATGAATTATGTTCTGCTGATTCAAACTACTCTCTCTCATACACACGCATACACCTATGAAAGACTAGTATGTGAAGAAGGTGAGTCTTGTTCCTCCAATTCTTGCACCGGATTCAATGGAGAGTTACCGCTTTGTCGAAAGCCATCCAAGGGATCCTCTTTCACCGTGCTTGCACAAGCAATTTGAGCGCTTGGTACGTTCCATGAGAGCTCTCCTTCCTCACTTGAGAAGACTCTCTCTCTCTCTCTCTCTCTCTCTCTCTCTCTCTCTCTCTCAGCTTGGGGCTCCTCCTATCTATGCTCACATTCGTGCCTTGGATGAGTGAAGATACAATCCATTTTTTTGAATTAGGTATCTATTAAAAACTAAACTTGGGATCAAATCTAAACTCGGGATCCCAAGATTAGTTGTAAAGATTGATGGCCCGGATCTCGTGCGCCCCTCTTTTTGAACGTGCACCCCGTGGCACTTAAAGG
This sequence comes from Adiantum capillus-veneris, assembly GCF_014529385.1. Taxonomy (NCBI): domain Eukaryota; kingdom Viridiplantae; phylum Streptophyta; class Polypodiopsida; order Polypodiales; family Pteridaceae; genus Adiantum; species Adiantum capillus-veneris. The sequence continues at coordinate 126,553,259 of NC_140958.1, forward strand.
GAGGGAGGAGAGGCGCCCACACTCTCTCTCTCTCTCTCTTAAATTATAATTATAATAATTATCTATATATCTATCTATATACTTCTGTTGGGAGAAGAGGGGGAGATCGACCGCTTAAACTATTCAACTCAAGCTTCCAAGAAATCACCATCAACCTGTCCACCTCTTCTTCCAATTTCCAAGCACACACACTCACACCTAGACTATGACATACACACACACACACACACACACACACACACACACACACACACACACACAATAAACAGAAAATTGACATAGTCATGCTTGTAAGAGAGTGTAAGAGATGGAGACTAAATTAGAGAGTACACAACAAATAACCATAGCTTAAGAGAGTAGCAAGAGAAAGGCCTAAATCTAGCCCCAAACTCCACGGCACCTCTCTTGTGGAAATGGTATTTAATATATTATTTTTGAGTTTAAGGTGCCAAAAATTGAGGCCCCTCTTTTTACAACCACTTCACTTTTGTAAATGAGTGAAGCTCATTAGTTCTTGCATGACCCATAAGGGGAGTTCCCACTACAACTATTTACAGAGCCATAGTGGCTTATTGAAATGATATTCTAAGATACTGTGCAAATATAAAATGGCCAAGAGTAATTGCCGTCGCCTCTTCATCAACTCCCCACATTCCACTCTACAAAATCATCATCAACTCAATTAGTAAAATAAATAGACAGCACATAATTAACAATTACGCCAGCTATCCCAATTGCAGCTAACCACTACAACAGGAGGGTGCCCAATCTCGTAACATCCCTCCCACCAGGGATAGCAACTGTCCTCAGTTGCTCAATAGAGAAATCAACTAGACCATGAGTGATGGAAAGTGTGGAGAAGGTCGGGAAAGTTGCGAAAAAACTTTTCAAGCATCCATTTGGCATCCTCTCTAGGGTGGCCCTTGAAAGTCAAAAGATAACGGTTATAAACCATTCCAGGGCGTGTAGTGGTGGTATCATGGTCAACTATTTTATCAGGGATGAGTTGCTCTTTTTGGTCTACAAGTGAAGGTGGGTCTTCATAAATGTGGTGTGTAGGTAGGGGTCCTCGAAATGGGCGTAAAAGACTAATGTGAAAGGCATTGTAAATGTGCCAATGTGCAGGTAGTTCTAAACGAAAAGAAACATCATTAATGACAGCTGAAATTTTGAAAGGTCTATTAAAACGAGGAGCAAGCTTAACAAAGACATTAGTATCAACACTTTTGATCCTTCGTTTTTCGATGCGAAGTAAAACATGATCACCTTCTTTGAATTGGTGTGCCTTGTGGTGCTTGTTAGCATGCTTGGTGTAAAGTTCTTGTGAGTGTTTAATGGCAGAATTCACACTTGCATAAATATCATGAAAGTCAGTAGTGAAATCATCAGCGCAGGCACAACATTAGAAAGACGTGAAGCAAGAGTAGGAAGAGAGTGACCATATACAATTTCAAATGGAAACTTACCAGTGGCAGTGTGAGTGGTGTTGTTGTATGCAAATTGCAAAATATGTAGGTAATCATCCCATTTCTTAGGTTGAGAAGAAACATAAGCCTTTAACAAGTCAATAATAGTGCGGTTGGTGACTTCGGTTTCACCATTAGATTCAGGATGAAATGCAGAAGTGAAGTCAAGTGTAGTGCCAAGATAGTCAAACACAGTAGTCCAAAAAGCACTACAAAATTTTGAATCTCGATCAGAAATAATCACTTTAGGCAAACCATGATGTGGGAAAACAGTCTTAAGAAACAAAAGTGCAGCTTTATGTGCTGTGAGTGTTTTCTTACACGGAACAAAATACGCTTGTTTAGAGAAACGGTCAATAATAGTCCAGATCATGTCACGTTTGTGCATTGTGAGTGGGAAACCAGTAACAAAATCCATTGAAATATATTCCCAAGGTCTTTCAGAAATGGAGAGAGGGTGTAAAAGTCCCAATTTCTTACCTGTAGCTGCTTTGATTTTTTGACAAATCAAACAAGTTGAAACATACTGTTTAACATCCATTTTCATAGTAGGCCAATAGAAATCACAACATAAATTTTGAAAAGTTGCAGCAAATCCTCTATGTCCAGCATAAGGTGGTTTGTGCAATTCTTCAATAATTAATGTATGGAAAGGTTTAGTAACAAACAATTTTTGTTTGAAATAAAGGAAGTTTTCTTGAATAGTGTATTCGAGAAATGTGTGTACAGAATTATCAAGCATGTGCAACCATGTCGTTTTGAAGTCATCATCATGTGCATAAGTGTCAGACATAGTGTCAAATGAAGTTCCCGTAATGGTTGATAGATGATTAAGTGAGGGTCTTCACTCAACGCATCAGCTACAACGTTTTCTTTACCAGGTTGGTATTGAATGTTGGGTTGAAAACTTTGAATAAAAGCGGCCCACTTAATATGTCTATCATCTATTAAGGGCTGAGAAAGTAAATATTTGATACTTTGTTGATCAGTTTTAATGATCAAGTCATTACCCATTACATAGTGTTTTCTTCATACGGTTTGAATTTACGACTTTTGAAAGCAATTGGATGGTTATCTTGCATAAGGACTGCACCGATACCTTTTCCACTAGCATCAGTGACTACCACAAAGAATGGTCTTTCAAAATCAGGCAATTGCAATACACGTGCATTAGTCAAAGCATGTTTAAGTGCATTAAATGAGCTTTCTTGCAAATCATTCCATTCATAAAGCGTGTTTTTCTTCAACAAGAGAGTCAAATAATGTGATTTATAAGCAAAATTACGAACCAATTTCCTATAATAGCTGCAAAGACCAATAAAAGATCGTAGCTCATGCAAGTTTTTGGGTCTAGGCCATGATTGAATGGCTTCAATTTTCTTTGGATCGACATGTATTCCCTTACCCGATACAATGTGTCCCAAATATTCAATGTCAGATTGGAAAAATGAACTCTTTTCAGGATTCAAATACAAGTGATTTTGTGCAAGCAGATCAAATACACGTGGTAAATGTTGTTTATGCTCTTCTTCAGATTTATTGAATACCAAAATGTCATAAAAAAATACAATCACAAAATCTTGATGGTCAATGAAAATTCTATTCATCATGCGTGTGAAGATAGCTGGTGCATTTGTCAAACCAAATGGCATGACAAGAAATTCATAGTGTCCAGTTTGTGTTCTGAAAGCAGTTTTGTAAACATCATGTTCAAACATTTTGACTTGGTGATACTCTGACTTAAGGTCAATTTTGCTAAAGATGTTTGCCCCTTTCAGTTTGTCTAATAGATCATCCACTCTAGGAATTGGAAACCTATTCTTAATGGTGATCTTGTTTAAAGCCCTGTAGTCGATACACATACGAAAGGTTCCATTTTTCTTCTCGACAAGAAGTACTGGAGCTCCGTATGGTGAACTACTAGGTCGGATTAGGCCTCGGTCAAGTAAATCAATGATTTGAGTTTGTATTTCCCTGTGTACGGTAGGATTTACACGATAAGGTGCTCACAAGGAGGTTCACTACCCGGTATGATGTCAATTTTGTGGTCTTCTGGAGGTGACGGTGGAATTCCAGGTGGCAGATCATGGATGAAATAATCTTTAAATTGTGAGAGAAATTCATCGTGTGTGGAATTACATGAAGTTTCAGTTTCAGCAGAAATTTGATTTACCACTACTAGATATGTTTTCCCCTGTTTTCGAATTGCTCGTTTGGCTTGAGTGTGAGAGAGGAGTGGAATTTTTTGATGTGCCAGTGTTGCTTGGATGGAGAAATTTGTATTATTATGAGTGAGAGACATTGTACGTGTTTTATAATTAATCAACGGATCAAATTCATGACGAAATGGAATTCCCAAGATCATATCAAGACCATGCAATGGTGCTACCAAAAATGTGCGTGCTTATGTGAATTCCCAATGCAAACTTCAACAGTGACTTGAGTTTTACAATTAAAACTTTGATTATTAAAAACAGTTTTGACCTTGTGAGGTGATGAGATTTCAAAGAGTGATAGTTGTTCAATCGTGTGGAAATGAAATCATGGCTACTACCATCATCTAACAGAATGGTGACATTTTCACCCTTAACAGTGCCTTGCACTTTAAACAAAGTGTGAGGAGATATAGGAGTACCTGAGAATGGGTTGTCATCGTTATCATAATCAGGATCGTATCCCTCACCGTAGTTAACTTCCACTTCATTGTTGTCGGGTGTAGCATCTTCGATGAGGTTAAGAGTAGCTCTGTTGGGGCGGTTGTTGTTGAAGGGTTTTTGACTTGAATTTTTGTTGACTCCATTGGAATGGCCATTGGATTGACCATTGCCCTTAGCATGACCATTTGGGCACTTAGCTACATAGTGACCATACTGAAAGCATTTAAAACACTTCACCTTTTTGTTACCATTAGAATTTGGAGGAGAACGTTGGTTGAAGGAATTTTGGTTGCCTCGTTGCTAGGTGTTGTTGTTGTTATTGCTCGTATGAGGTTGAGCAGTTGTAGGAGGATTGTCGAATCTACGTCTTTTGAAAAAAGTACGGCTTTGGTGTTTGCTTCTGTCAAAGTTAGGAGAGAAAGGAGGTCTCTTGTTGCGGTTAGTGTTAGCAGGTTGATCAGTGTGAGAGGAATGTCCACCTTTCTTCTTTTCTGCGTTGAGAGCCAAATTAATAGCTTTTGATAGAGAATTTGGTTCGAACATATCTACCTCAGCACTAATTTGTAGTGCCAAGCCTGATATGCACTTTCGCTTCAATTTCCTATGACTGTGCGCGTATGTCGCACGTGTCAATGCAAGGAACTTGCCGATACACCGTGTGTGAGCCACAAATGGCTCCAAGCACACAACAAGCCTAAACTAGTAAGCTCAAAGATGGCGTTGGTGTGTCACTCACTGCTCTACGCTTCTTGTCGTGGAGGATTCCTCGTCGTGAAGAGGAAGGAGATGCCGCTACGCCGCGCTCAACCGCTTCACCACCGTCGTGCCGTCGCAATGCTCGATCGCACACTCTCTCTCTCTCTCTCTCACGCATACACACACACAAGGAGATGAAGAAGAAGAAGATGGAGATGGAGCAAGAGCACTCTTCTATTGCACAAATGAGAGAATGAGTGAATTTTAGGTTTAGTTTACTTTTATATGAGCTCACCCCATTCACACTTGGGTGCCCATGCTTAGCCAACTAATCCCTTGAATGTTCCAGTTAGAGTGCGCCTCTCATCGGCAATCACTCTTACCCTTTTCCTATTGGACCGACAAACCCGGTACCTGACTCTATGGAGTAAATAATACAATGTTCGTCATAGGTGATAACGTGTCCGTGAGCCATGAGGGTTAACATGTCCCCCTTCCTGATGTAGATTCCGTCCTCGAAAGCTATTGAGTTGAAGCTCGTTCGTTGAGGTGGAAGAGCATTTGAGATGAATGTCCTTAGCCTTCTTCAGTCACTGCAAAATCAAACAACATTGACACGGTAATTGCATTCTCATAAGCGATTAAAAAGCATATGCAGTTGTAGGCAGACAATTTGATTGGTAACAGAATTTTAAACCTTTTGTCAGCAATAAACATTAAATTGCAATATAATCAAATGCATAAACAGTTGTAAAGGTAAAAAATTAAACAGTCTGGGGTCGCTAATTTAACGATCAAAAAGCACTAAAGATCGACTATTAATACCATGGGTAAGCTTCTTAATTTTCTCTGGTCAATTAAGTTGTTTAATCGTGAGAGCCAAGTATTTCATGTTCGAGGGATGACTAGAGGCTATACCTAGAAGACCTTGTAGTTAAGATACGATAAAAGGAATTTCTCATGAAATCATCGCCTGACTGATTACCTTTTCTTTGACCCCCCAAAGTCTTTTCACAGTGATTCAATTTTGATGTGTGTACTTATTTTGTATGCCTTGGGTTTTTTGCTTTTCAAGGAAAAGCACCCACACTGGGAACCTCTAGGGCTCTAGTACCATAGGCGATACATGTGAGTGAAGTATCCAATCAAGCTGAGATTTCTCTTCCAGTTTAAGATTTTACATTGTGGCACTTTGTTTTTTTTTTTTTCATTTTCAGCATTTTTATTTTGTAACTTTGGGGGGTCATATAACACTGTTACACCTCCCCAGGCTCATCACACTAGTGAACTCCCTTTATAATACTTAAGCTAAAGGTCAATAGGGACTAAGCCCACTAGAAAGCCCTAGTACATTTCACACAATGCTGCCTAAATCGGATTAAGAACCTAAGTAACCATTGATTATTAGGAAGGCATTCCCCATGGTATTAAGAGAAGATCTCTAACACCTAACTCGGTCAAACTGGACTTGCTTGATGTTTAAACCTAGACAAGTGATTATGACAAAAAATGACATTGAATTTAATGTTTGGTACTAAGCAAATGCGCTGAATATTATGCTACCAATCACAATCAAGGTAGACAAACATGGATGCAAAAAGATAAGGGGCAATGCTAATGGACAAGAAACACCTGTTTGTGTTGATGGTCGCGCTTGATTTGAAGTGTGAATGAGAGAAAGATCCAATGAAGGTCCAAATCCTAACCACAACAACATGTTCCTGTACACACTATGAAACACAAGAATACATCTAGGAGGCACATCAGTGGGAAAAAAGAACTTTGGTAATCACTCAACTCTAAAACAGAAACACTCCTATCGTACTAATTCTACCTACCCTCCATCACTCGAGTGATGAGGATCAAAGGTGTTTTATAGCATAGGTTTCTGTTTCAGTGTACCGGATGCGAATGTGTAGGTCCGAGTCAATGTTTTGACTTTTATTGTGCATACTCGTTTGCTAATTGCTCTTGCTCTTTTACTTTTTTATCTTGTTTTTGGGAGTATAAGTTTTTATATATACAATCCCTAAGATTGGGAGATTAAGAGGTCAGGGAGAAAGGTTGAGAGAGAAGCAAGTGAATGATGGATGTCAACAAACACTCCCCCCTTCCTTGGGTAGATCATACCGTTTGAAATGATGTCGTCACCCTTTGAAACCAGTTATTCCAAGTTGTTATAGGTGAAGGCTTTAACCAATAGTTTTCGACCGCTCTATGCGTTTCATCTAGTTGCAAGGGTGGTAAGGTACTCTCCCATGATTTTATTTGCAACATTGTTGTAGGTGGTGAACTTACAACGAGAGGTGGAAACTCTTTCTTTCTTGTATGGATATATACAATGGTAGGTGGAGGTTGTGTCGAAGCTTCTATTTCCGTATAGGAACTACATGAAGAGCAAGAAGCTTCATTTTCTTTCCCTGTTCCTGAGCTAGGTGGAACAAATCGTTCTTTCTTTGGTACCCAAACTAGCTCTGGAGCGGGTGTGTCGCATTCCGTGATTTTTTCCTTTCCACGATCTTCAATTTGTTTTGGAGCCACAGGATTGAGCTCACATGGGGCTGGTGACAAGTAAGAGCACAATTTACGTTTTGGCACCCAGATTTGATCATTTCCTTCATAGTAGCCTTGGGATTCCAATAGTTTTTTAAGAATCCAACGCCACATTTTCTTACTTTTCTTGGATCGAGTGGTACGTTTCTTACAAGGCTTCTGTTTTTTAGCACTAGCTATGGTCGCTAAAGAAGCTTTAGGGATCCACTTGTATGTTTTCTTTGTTATATGAGGATGAGTTTTGACAGAAGCTATATGCATTGCTTGTAGCATATTTAAGGGTACGGGCATTTCATCCCCATCAGGTGTTACCCAGGTCGTCCCCCTATTTCCCCAAGTGTCTATGGTTGCTGCTAGGTGGATCCAATCCACATTGTCCGACTCATCCATCCCAGGTAGTGCATCCATGTCAGGAGAATCTTCTCCAACATTAGTGTCCGCTTTACACGTGTAACAATACTGCAATGGGGCCGAGTGAACTGTGGTGTCAGATCTATGATCAATTATAAACCTGTTTCCTAGAGGATGTCGTCGACCTGTCACAAGATCCACTCCAATGACAGAATCTTGGAACTGCAGGTAGACATGGTTTTTCGACCAGTCATGTACCATTTTTGCTTCCCTCATGAAGGACGTCCTAAAATCATCTCCAATCCATAGTGTGTTTGGAGAAATCCATAACAATGAAGGTAATCCTTATTTTATGTCCAAAGACCTTGATCTTGAGATCTTCTAGCATCCCAATAGGTTTAACAATAGACCCATTGGCCATCTTCACTACTATGGTTGTGGTCGCAAGGTGAGGTGTTCCAATAGTTTCCCATTGAGGAAGGCTCGAAGAGTTGAGACTAGCTCAGGGTCTTTATATAGTTTGGACATGATGGTGGTTCTAACTTCTGAAGACATGAAATCCATCAATTTGGCAATGTTTAACGGCACCTTTTGGCCTTGAGTCCCTTGACGTGGGGAAGATGGGATCTCCATTTCTTCGATAGGATCATGTAGTCCCTCTGTAAACATTCTTTCCATCAAGAAGTGAGTACGTCCACTTTCCCATGACTTTAAGTCACTTGCTTCTTGGATGACACTAGGTATGGCTAAGGGTCTATGGTCTTGGTGAGGTTGTTGTTGCGTAGGGAACACGGTGTCTGTAATCTGGATCTGCCTAGGTGTTGGTTCTAGATCCCTTTGGGTATCTTCTACCAAACTCTTTAATTGCTTGACTCGCTCAATCTCCTCTGTAGGGTTTGGGTAAGTTCCTATTTTCTTTTTGGATCCTTGCCATTGTGGCTCATGAAGATCTTCCTTGTTGGTTCCTATGTTAGTGGTCGTTTTGGTCTCCATGGTTTCACCTAAATCAGAATCCTCTTCAGCATCATTCATATATACGGGGTCATCACCAATCCCTATGTTGGTCTTTGAGAGGGTTAACAGTGACTAACATGTTCAATAGCTTGCAATTCCAAAAACGGTCAATGTAACCCTGTACATCTTCATTTCTACCCTGTTGAATTAAATCCCACTGACGTCGTGCTTTACCTTTGTACTGTGTGGGCAAAAATTGGGATAAAAACACTTTTTTTAATGCATTCCATGTGTGTGGTCTTCTTTCATGTTGTTTGGTGGCGTTCCACCACAATGCAGCGCTGCTAGTGAGATGATTGGATGCACACTTTACCATTTCACGCTCGGGAAAGTCTTCATCATGAAAATAGTCATCTAGTTGACTAACCCATGCTAGAATCGTGCTAGCATCTTTAGTGCCATCAAAATCTTTGAAAGTGAAGGCTTTTCTGCTAATTTTGTTTTTCTTGGGTGCCGGTGCAGATTCGGTGCGTGCAAAATGCAATAATTTATCTTCAAGTTCTTTCCTTTGCATGCGTTCATATGTGAGTGATTGTTGTAGATTTTGAAGTTGTTCCGCAATCGTGGGTGCCTGGCGAAGGTGTGCCATGATTGCGTGTTTTTTATGTTTTCCTCCTTTTTTTGTTTTTTTCTTAATTTTTGTTTTAAATAAATATTTAAATGGTAATGCTTAAAAAGGCTATTTGGTGATATTCACAGATGCAATATGCGGAATAAACGAGTAAAATAAATGACAGAAATGTAATGTACTTAGCTGAGAAATAGCGGTGGCGTCCAGTCCGGAATGGCGGTGCGCTAGGAAATTGCCAGAGAAATAGACGGTCCGACGGTGCTTTACCGAGCCAGTTGAATTTTGTAGCATCCGGTCTCCCTTATCCTCCTGAAAGAAGACAACAATATCGATTGTAGAAGAAGTCCATAGGTTGATAAATTTTTTTGATTAATTTGACGATGTTCAAATTCTTGGCAAGTAATTTGGCAGCTCCATTGAGATAGTCGGTGTCAAGGAGGAAGTAAGTTGGAAGGGCCGATAATTTTCGTTGCAAAAATATTTAGCAAGTGGGGAAATCTCCTGTGCCTATATCAACCCGTTGACTTGCAAGAAAGGAAAGTCGAGCTTCTTGGACTTACCTCGGCGGTTGTCCTTCCACTTCTTGGTGGCACGAGTTCGATACTTCTTGGAAAATGGTGATTGAATGAGGAAGACCCAATTGGGTTGGCAAGTGGAGCCAGGGGGTATAGCTCACTTGGTAAGGGACTTGAGCAGAATGGTGGGACTCGAGGTTAAGCATGATTTTTAATTTTTTATAAATAGGGTTGATTTTGGGCGGCTGACCAAAGACCCAATGCTTTAAGCCACACTTTTTGATAAAAGCGCGTACACTTTAGTGCATGGTGGCGTGCAGTTAGAGCTGTTGACAACGCGAGGGCCTGCAGAAGTTGCTACAGCCTGTAGAGAAGGCTTCTCGACCCACGAGCAAGAAGGACAAGTTGTACACGCACCTCGGGCGACCAGTTTGAGGGCGACTTGGCTAATTTTGGTGGGGGTCGACAGTGCTGGGAGTTGCGACCAAAAGCCTGTTCCCACGTTGATTGGAGAACCCGAGCCTCTTAGAGATGCTAGTTGAAGCCGAAAATTGCCCAGATTAAAAGTTCTTGGAATCCTCTTGAATACCTGTAAAATTTTCTCTTCTCTTCTTCGCCGCTTCTTGATTTCCTTCAATCTTCAAGTCTTCGTAGCAAGACTTCAAAGCTTTGCCTATTTCAAGGCTTGCCGATTTCAAAGCTTCGACGGTTTCGAATTGTGGTCGATATAGATTTTCCTTGATTCTTGATCGAAGTCTACGATTCCTTAATGAAAAATTTCACCCAAATTTCTAAGATGTACCTATGCTTTTGCAACCATAGCTTCTTAATTGACGAATTGGAGTCTTCTTGTTCGTATAATTACTCCAATTGGACGGAACCTTCGCTCTGATACCACTGTTGGAGAAGAGGGGGAGATCGACTGCTTAAACTATTCAACACAAGATTCCAAGCAATCACCATCAACCTGTCCACCTCTTCTTCCAATTTCCAAGCACACATACTCACACCTAGACTATCACACACACACACACACACACACACACACACACACACACACACACAGAGTAAACATAAAATTGACATAGTCATGCTTGTAAGAGAGTGTAAGAGATGTGTAAGAGATGGAGACTAGATTAGAGAGTACACAGCAAATAACCATAGCCTAAGAGAGTAGAGAAGAGAATCTGCAAGAGAAAGGCCTAAATCTAGCCCCAAACTCCACGGCACCTCTCTTGTGGAGTTGGTATTTAATATATTATTTTTGAGTTTAAGGTGCCAAAAATTGAGGCCCCTCTTTTTACAACCACTTCACTTTTGTAAATGGGTGAAGCTCGTTAGTTCTTGCATGACCCATAAGGGGAGTTCCCACTACAACTATTTACAGAGCCATAGTGGCTTATTGAAATGATATTCTAAGATACTGTGCAAATATAAAATGGCCAAGAGTAATTGCCGTCACCTCTTCATCAACTCCCCGCATTCCACTCTACAAAATCATCATCAACTCAATTAGTAAAATAAATAGACAACACATAATTAACCATTACGCCAGCTATCCCAATTGCAGCTAACCACTATAACAGGAGGGTGCCCAGTCTCGTAACAACTTCATTAAAAAGGCAGGACTCATGTCCATGTGGCTCTTGCTCCATGCACCCACACAATGCGAGCCTTGCTGCATGCAGCCATGGGAGCCAGCCTGTCCAAGCAACCTCGCCAACACTCTAGGATAGCACTCCAGTCGGCCCGGGGGGGGGGGAGAGATAGGATGTGCGCATGCATAGTGTAATGGTCTGGTTCCGATGAAAAAGTGATGCAGGCCCACCAACACGTCCGCACACCCCTGTACAGCTTCGCCGTCTTCCTCACCGCCGCTATCGGAACATCATTGCTCTGTAGTTACAGTTTGACACCGGTAGCTTGCCGTTTGCAATGGAGGCTTACATCTCAACCACAAAAAACTCCTGATTTTGTGGATGTTGACTCCCGCCATCTTCAATCGGAGCCTTTGGGCTGTTCAAGCTGTGCATGTGCGTGAACCTATAGTCGATGTAGGCCAAGAGATCGTCCCCCTTCCATCGGCTGCCTGGGCGCATGTGCGCAGGCTGAGAGAGAGAGAGAGAGAGAGTTCTAGCTCACGTCCACTTAGCAACGGACTCACCTCCTCGAGTTGTAGGTTGACTCCTTGACTTCCCGAGACTTTTGAGCTTCACCTTGAGTACCGGACAACACACCTTGAGCTACGGGCGCACTAGGGTTTTATAATATGGATCCCTCTTGCTCCAAGTTCTACCTTTGTCAGCATCATCACCAGCAGATCCATTATCTCCATACGATGCTCTTTGTGAGTGGGCATGTTACCGTGTGACAATTTGTATCTGTCAAATTTTCCTCTGCTTGCATGAAGATTCATTTGAACCCTTTGCTCCCATGATTAGTAGTTGGATTCATGCTTGCTCACAGCAATCTCTCTCGCTAAAAAGCAGCCATAGCTGGTTTTTCTCTCATGTCAGACCCGACGCCTCGTTAGTTGGCAACCATACCTCCACAAGTCTCTCTCTCTCTCTCTCTCTCTCTCACACACACACACACACACACACACACACACATTACACACACACACAATGGCAGGCCGTAGGAGCAGTGTCAATAGGTATTGACCTAGTATATATGACAAACATTCTCCACCTCTCTCTCTCTCTCTCTCTCTCTCTCTCTCTCTCTCTCTCTCTCTCTCTCTTTGTGCAGGATTGCAACAAACAACATTAGATGGGCGACCTGCTAATTCTTTTGTTTAAAATTTCTCTACAGGGGTAGTTCCCACCACTAAAAATCCGCATTGTATAGGCCATTGTGGTTCTAATCATTCCTAAAAAATCTTAGAGGTTTTTGCATCGTTCGTTATTAGATGTTAGAAAAAAATAAAATAATAATAAATAAATAAATATAAATATATATATATATATATATATATATATATATATATATATAGAGAGAGAGAGAGAGAGGGGAAGAAGAAGAAGAAGAAAGCTTCTAAGATCAAAGAAACAACCCCAAAAGATCCTCAAAGATATACCGATGAGTCTTAAGGTGAAGAGTTGCTACATCTCAAGATACAGGGGAGAGAGAAGCAGCAGACAATGTAACAAGGAAAATACAAATGTTTGACAAAGAACAGTTGAAGAGGATTGTATTAAGTTGTAACGATGATCTCATAGTATGTAGACATAAGCCATAGGTTGAATAAGATGGTAATGATGGAATCAAAGGGACTAGAAATCCACATTCACATGCAATTATCAATGCGCATACATCCATAGATACTTGAAAGACAATGGTTTGAATATAAGATGTACAATAGATAATAGTATGGAAAGTTGTTGGATGCATTGTATATTTATGAGCAAGATCACTAATAACTTGCTCATGTATGGTTTTTTATTTTTGTTTATTGAATTAGTCCACCACAACAATAAGGGATTTGAGTCCATATAAAAGAGGTAGCTACACAAGGGAAAGCATCCACATGAAATCAGAGATTGGGGAGATGTACAATAGATAATAGTATGGAAAGTTGTTGGATGCATTGTATGTTTATGAGAAAGCTCATTAACAACTTGCTCACGTATGGTTTTTATTTTTGCTTATTAAATTGGTCCACCACAACAATAAGGGATATGCGTTGAGATAAAAGAGGTAGCTAAACAAGGGAAAGCTTCCACATGAAAGCAAAGATTGCCCACTAGGAGATTGTGGTATGATGATAGTGGAGAAATGTTATATTGGCAAAGAGAAGAGCCCGATGAACTAGAAGGAGATGATGAAGGATAGGAGGAAGAGGCCAACGCCATCACTACCTTAACAAGAGGGTTGGTAAGAGGGTTGAGACATCAAAGGAATCTCCTTCGCTTGAGTAATTCGCCCTTGGAAATCGGAAGCCCTCAGGACCAACTAGTTGCGGCAAGCTAGCTGGGTGCAAATCCATTATCTTGCGGGAATGATGCTCTTGAAGCCCTCCCCTTGCAGGTAGTTACATATGGATCTCGAAGGGTTGTTGCCATCGCCTTAGAGCAGAGGGACAAGCCACTCTAGTTGCAGAAAATCGTACTGCAATGCAACCATACCTCCTGTAGGTTTTGTTTGTGGTTGTGCAAGCCCCCCCCCCCCCCCCCTGTGTGTGTGTGTGTTCTGTGTGTGTGCGTGTGCAACCAGTCCCTATGCTTTCGCTCCATGTTTGCCAGTGATCAAAGCCTCTCCCCCCTCTTAATAATGTGATGCAGGGGATATGCTTTACAGGCAAAGCTTCATGGCAAAATGGCACATTTAATCTTCCCTACTCTCTCTCTCTCTCTCTCTCTCTCTCTCTCTCTCTCTCTCTCTCTCTCTCTCTGCAGCCAGCATGTGCTCTCTCTCCTTGTTGAAAGAAGAGGAACAGAACACTTGAGACGATCGTAGACATGATAGCAGAAGTGAACAAAACAGTCTTGAGAGGGTTAAATTTTGAATTTGTGGGTTAGCACAAACTATTTGTGACTACCGTTCATAGGAAGAATTGCTGGGTCCACAAGCTGTGAGCATACTCCCTTCTCTCTTGACTTTGCGTCCCTCAAAGAAGTATTGTGAGTGCATGTGAGTGATTGCCTTTTCCAATCTTAGCATATTGTCATTTTGGATCTTGACTTTGTGTGTGTAGGAGTCTTTGTCCCTCGTTGTTCTCAACAATGAACTTGGAACAATGGGCTCACATTTAACATTTTGGAAACAATTGGCACAAATAGGCAGTTTTTGCAAATGATTTATGTATGCTAATGGTTCTAGATCTCTTGAATTACTATATATTTGCAAGGAATATGATTCCTAAGTTTCTTGCCTTTTCTTTTTCATTAGTTTTGTGCCTTTCTACGACTTACCTAGCCAAGTGTATTTCTAGAATGCAATATCAGGATCTACCTGCACAAGCAAACATGGAGGGGAAGAGAATAAGACCGCTTGTTAGATGTGGGTAGTGGACAAGGTCCAAAAATGCCTATTCGGGCACTTTGGTTGTTGTCATACACAATGGAAGCTACACAAATTTACTGCTTTTGAAATTTCTCAGTAGTGAATCAAAATACACTCCCTCGGTATGCGCAAGCCTATGTTCGTTGCTCGCGCGCTTTCTGCTTTGCATGTCCGCTATTGGGCGATGGCATGGGCGTGTGTGACAAGGACCTAAGTCTGTGAGCTCACTTAAAGTGTGTGCTAAGATTAGGATTTGTACCAAGGTAGTAGGATACATGTTGATATTTGTGATAGTGGGTAAGAACACATACTTAGGCAACACATTAGTCAGTACGAGTGTGTGACCCGTCCTCTTAATGGCGAGGGGTGACAAGCATGGTGATGCAAGTGAGCAAAGGAACGAGAGAAACATCAAGCAAGAGAGACAAAGAGGGAGAGAGGGAGTGCGCTACCTCGGCCGACATGTATACCAAGTGTCATCTAATTTAGAAAGCATAAAAAGTGTTTGATGAGCTAGCTGTCTAGGATACCCTCTCTTGGAGTGTTTTGATTGCGGGATATGCCCAACAAAGGCAAGGCAAGAAGCTCGAGGATGTTTTTCACAGGATGCAAATTGAGGCCATCTCTTCATATGCAATTAGATACGCTTGCATTTTGAAGGCATGTGGCAATATGCAAGACACCGATGTGGCCAAAAGAATTCACGGGGATATTGTTAGTCAGGAGCTCTTGAAAGAAAATGTTGTGCCTAGCAATGCCTTGGTCGACGCATATGCCAAATGCGGTGTGCTTTAGAAAGCATAGAAAGTGCTTGAAGAGCTACCCGTCTGGGATGTTATCTCTTGGACTTCATTGATTACATGATATGTGATTAATCACTTACACTTTCATCTTGAAGATGTGTGCCACCACTCAAGACGTTGATACGGGCAAAGGAATTCACGATGATATTGCTAGCCACAGGTTGTCAAAAGAAAACATCGTGGTTGGCAATACCTTGGTTGATATGTATGCCAAATGTGGTATCCTTCACAAAGCACAAAAAGTGCTTGAGGATCTATCTATTGGGGATGTTGTCTCTTGGAATTCATTGATTGCAGGATATGCCAATGGGGACAAGGCTAGGAAGCTATGGGCTATCTTCATCAGCGGATGCAAGGCGAGGGCATCTATCTAGATGCAATCTCTTACGTTTGCATCTTGAAGGTGTGTGCCACCATTCAAGATGTTACAAGACTCAAAATAGAGATTGGACCTTTCGTGTGATTTTACGAGGGGACCATCAAAGGCTCAATATAGATGTAACTTTGACTAGTACCCTTTTTGTTGTTGCCGCAGGCCGATAATCGTAGGTACATATTGGTAGACTTTTAAAACAATCCATTAATCTAAAGATTCTCTTATTCCCTCCCCTTGTCGTCGAAGGTGCTCCCTTCCCTCTGACGATCACCTTCGCCAATATACCCCCCTCCATTCTGCCCACAGCGCCTGCGCCCATGCCTGCATTCGTCCCCAAGCCTTCCTCTCTGCCACCAGCCTTGCTATGTCCTTGCATCGTACTGGCAAATGGCCATCCTTTGCACCCAACTCTGCTTTGCCTCCCGTTCTTCCAACCCATCCTGCAGGTCTATCAATCATGCATGAAGAGCTCTCTCTCTCTCTCTCTCGGGATAGTTTTCCACGATGTTAAAATACTCTTCTTCTTGTTCTTCTCGCCATTTAATTAACCGAGTCAGGACTCAGCATGCTGAGAGAGAGAGAGAGAGAGAGAGAGAGAGAGAGAGAGAGAGAATTTCCTGAGATTCCAGCTCGTATTATATAGTGCGACTTAAGTATTTAGCGTGGGTGACACTGAAAGCAAAACCCTTTTTCCAAGGTTCTCCATTTGTGGGAGGACGTAGAGGACGTAGACATCAGTGACGCACTGTCGGTGTTTCTCCATCGCCGGACCCCTACTCCCGCGCAAGCACAGTTTCGCTCTTTGAGCCTCACACACACGCACGCACACGCGCGCGCGCGCGCACACACACACACACACACACACACACAAAATAAACTTTGTGCCATGGAGGACGTGTGTGAGGGCAAGGACTTCAACTTTCCGCTACAGGAGGAGAAGGTCCTAGTCCTTCAAAAGACAGCTGGAGCTGTCTGAGGCCCGAGTACATCTTTTATGATGGACCGCCCTTTGCAACAGGTCTCCCACATTATGGACACATTCTAGCTGGGACAATCAAGGATATTGTTACAAGGTTTCAAACAGCAAATGGCTGCCATGTGACTCGCCGGTTTGGCTGGGACTGCCATGGACTCCCAGTTGAGTTTGAAATCAACCAAAAGCTTAACATCAAGAGCACAAAGGATGTGCTGAATATGGGAATTGATATCTACAATGAAGAATGCAGAGCCATTGTGATGAGATATAGTAAAGAGTGGGAGACTGTTGTTACACGTATGGGACGCTGGATTGACTTTGAGAATGACTACAAAACTTTAGATCCCAGTTCATGGAGAGTGTTTGGTGGGTTTTCAAACAGCTCTTTGATAAAGGGCTTGTGTACCGAGGCTTCAAGGTAAGCATTTAGGTATTAATGTCTGCAATCCTTACCGAGTGAAGAATGAAGAGTGTTTTAAATAACTTGTGGTTGTTTTTAATAGTGTTAGGGGGTATTTTTGTATGTGTTCTTTTTCCTTACCATATCTCTGCCTCGTTTTTGTCATATTGCAGGGTGAATTTAGAATACCAACCACAGCTCTGTTGCAGGAGTTGTGGAGAGTATGCCTCGCAGTGTGAACCATACTAGTATTATGTTACTAACTCAAGGCCATTCTGCAGAACCGTCTTTTGCATTGTTTCTAACAATGATATTTAACCAAAGTTTAAGATCAAGCTTATCAAAAGTCCAGGCCTTTATCATCAAATTTTAATAAATCCTTTTTTTTGTGTATCATGGAACTTTGTGAATTTTAATGTAAGCGTTTCTATGTGTTTTGATGCAGGTAATGCCTTACAGCGTAGGTTGTATTACAACCCTTTCAAACTTTGAGGCGGGATTAAATTACAAGGTATGATACTTGCATTCAATGCTCCAAATTCAGGGACTTGCTCTTGTTTCACTATAAATGGCCGCTTCTCCCTGCCTTTTCAGGATGTATCTGATCCTTCGATCATGATCAGTTTTCTGTTGCTGGAGGATGTAGACGGAGTGCCAATGGTAGCTTGGACCCCGACACCATGGACTCTACTACCAAGCAATTTAGCCCTCTGTGTTAATCCGAACTTTACTTATGTTAAGGTCAGCCATGCAAATAATTGGTCGTTACAAATACTGACTATTGTTTCTCTTGAATTGTCTTTGATGAGGTAGTCAGTTCTTCAAGATGATGGCATTGTGTTGAGATTTCCTTACTCTTAGCAATTTTTTTTTGAAGTCTTTATGTGCATAATGTGTTCCTATAGTCACTGGCAAGCCCTAGAGCTTAGCTTTGCCCGACGTCAACTTTATCTTCATTCACTGTATGAGCACACACCATGTATTTGGTCCATATGAAATATCTGTATTTGATAGCAGTCATTCACTTGTTTTTGCACAATCCCTTGTGGCCATGGAAGTTCCTGCTTGCTGGTTCGAACTGCAAGTGCTCATTAATTGCTATCATTTTGGAAACCATTGTTCCATTCATGATTTTATGGGCTTCCTATATTGTGCTTCTGCAGCTCTTCCAGGTTTCTTTGTGCTGGCAGTGCACAATGAGAAGTATAGTGAGCTGTACATAAGTGTTTCGTACTGCAATATAACACTTTGATACTAATCCTATATCTAATCGCTAAATAATGAGATCTATAGTTGTGTCTTTTGCCTGCTAGGCTCAATGCAAGGTGACTGGGGCTATTTACATGGTTGCAGAGAGTCTTCTATCTCAGCTACCTATTCGAAAAGGCAAAGTAGAGGTGCCAAATGGTGATGTCTCTAAGGTCATGGACACATCTGTCAACAGTGATAATCCCAAGTCTTCTGATAAAAAGTCTGGCGAAAAGAAGGCTGAACTGGGTGGCTATAAAATTTTGGCTCGAATGAGTGGTTCAGAACTAGCTGGAAAAAGGTACACTGCATTAAGTTGAAGTTAGTGGTGTAATTGATCCTTATATTGTATAGCACTGACAAGGCACCGTTATTTTGCAGGTACCAGCCTCTTTTTGACTATTTTTTGGAACTTTCCAGTGTAGCCTTTAAGGTACTATCAGAATAATATGTCAAAGACGACAGTGGCACGGGTGTTGTACACTGTGCACCAGCATTTGGTGAAGACGACTATCGTGTCTGCTTGAATGCGGGCATAATTGATTCAGTAAGCCTTTTTTCCTCTATGTTGCTTATTCTGGAAATTTATTATGTTACCGGTTAGCTTTGTGCCCAAGGCCTGGTGATGTTCTTGCTTGAAAACGGCAATCACTCCCGTGAGAAGCGGACACTCACTTTTCTTGCACACCCACAATTGCAAAGAACAGGAAAGTTTTCTGGCCATTTGACTTTGTTTCGCACCCCCGTCTTTTCCCAAATCAAAGGTGCATACACCAACTCACAGTAGGTTGTACGAGGGGCCCCGCTTGTTGTCTTCTTGCCATACCCTCTCTCTCTCTCTCTCTCTCTCTCTTGCTCCTGATTTCTTCACACCGGACACTGGACAGATAGAGGAGAAGCCACCATTGCAAATCTTAGCTCATACTCACACCCGTAGTACTCTCATTGACCTAGCATTAGAGCTAGGGAGATCGAGAAGCCCCCGACCAAGGAGAGGAGCTTCACAGCATCGACGAAGGCTGCAACAGAGGATTCAAGTCATACTATCTTGACATCTAGAGTATAGATGAGGATAGATTCATGACCTATTATATCACCCACTTGTATTGGGCACCCCTTGTATCAATGATCACACATATTCCACACGGTTCCTGCTCATAGCTCTACTAGATTCATTTTAGCATCTCTTTTTTTTACCCAGCCATGGTGTCAGATTCACCAGTTTATAACAGATAGGTCTCATGGGTCATTTTGGCCTTTTGAAGACGTTAATATATGTTACAGACTTGGGCACCCCAAGTCAGAAATCTGATACGACACGAGAGAATCACTTAAAATAATTCACAACTTTATAGAGTCGACACGGCCTCACGTAGTTCCGTGCCCATAGGTATTGACTTCAACATCTGGCGCCCCTTTTGGTATTTATTTTTATATCAATGCTTGAGCAAAGTTATAACTCCCGCGGGTCCTTTTTGCTGAGTTGCTAGTCAACACACTGAGGGAAAGAGGTGCCTTGGGTTCTATTTAAAGGCCCTTAGCCTCAAAATCAAAAGCTAGTTTACATGAAAAGCTTCTAACTCAAATGCTGTTGGCCTAAAAGCAATCAACGTGATTCACGGAATTCCATACATTGCCACGAGGCATGTCAACGCAAAGCGTAGAGGTCCGTAGAGCTACCACGTCAGCATGCCAACACAATTCACGGGATTTTGTATTGCTGTCCACGTCATCTGTAGAAATCCGTACTGTTGTCCACGACAGCAAGAAGGGCTGCCACGTCATCAGTTTGTGACATCCCCCCCTCTTGAAAGAATTGTTATTGCCCTCGATTATGCCAGCAAAATCAGACATAAGCTATAAACCAGTTCAGTAGACACTGACTCCAAGTATTGATGCACTAGACGACACAAATCCAGCACTTGTACAAAGACGACAGTCACATCACATTCACATCACATTTAGTTCATATCACATAGAATCCATTCAGATTTAGGACCATGTTTCTTGACAATGTATTTAGCAATCGCATCTAAATCCACACCGGACCTCACTGATGTTAGACTAACTAATCCTTTTAGCGATCATGTCCATAGATTTTTCAAGACCGAAATGCTACAGTCATTTTGTCAATCATTCCATCTCTCAATATTCCATCTTTCAATCTTGCACTCCAACACAATCACATGGGTGAGTAATCATTTCCGGGAGTTCCAACTCATCAATCAGACATGGAGTTCATATTGAACAGAGTGTTTTAATCATTCAATTCTAGTCATCTTATCGCTGTGTAGCCATCTCATCCTTCGGGAAGTCTTGATGCGCTTGTCACCGTTTCATTTAGTCATTCATCATGATTCAAAATTCATGATTCTGATCTCGAATCATAATTGGGTTCATTTTGCAGCTATTATTGCTTCCAATTCGTCATCATCATCTATTTCACTTGTTATCTGCACACAAATAGCAAGTTCTTCCAAAAACATTAATTTCATACATAAAATCAGAGTCATCTTCGGGAATTTCTCATTTCAAATTGTTTCATGATTCTTATTGTGACCAGGTTGATTCTGGAGTTGCCATTGCTCCCGATTGCATTCAGATGTGAATTCGTTATTATCTCATTCTTGATTTCGTCTGTTATCTGTATACAAACAACCGGATCTTGAAAAAAACATTAATTTCATAAATCAAAGTCATCTTCTAGAATTTCTATTTCAAAGTTTTATTCCTAAAGTCATAAAGCAAGATACTGTAAGCACATCAATATCCCTTTCAACGTCCTTTCCAATATCTGGTTCATCTTCTGGCCAAACAACTCTATCTAGCTCTTCTTGCTAGCAAAGCTTCCGCTTTTCTGCACTTGTCTGTCGTTTCAGGTTTCCTCTCGTCCCGAGAGAAGAATGAATGGCCTCCCGCCATCTTGAGTGAATCTCATCAATCGGGTAATTCTTCAGGTATTTCGCAAATCTCCGATCTTTGGAGTAATTGATCAATCTTTTCACACATGTCAACCTGCAGTTGAGACTCGTACTTCTCTCTGGCAAAGTTCTCCATCTTTTCTTCAGTTCCCATACCGGATTTCAACTTTTCTTTGCCTTCCCGTTGAGAGGTGTTATCTTTGTCAAATTCTCCATGAGAACCCATGTGTAATCTGGGATTCTTTATGGCTTATGCCCTTCAAAACAGAGTGATTAAGACGAGAGCGCGTTTGATGCGCGATGAAGTAAGGGTGGAAGTAACTAATAAGTCCAGGGTTGAGACATAACCCCCTAAACTTTAGAGAACCGGTATGCTGTGAGAAAAGCTGTCATAAAATTGAATATCTACCCATCTCAAATGATTTTCTCATGTTAAATTGATCATGTAATATAGGAAGATAAAAGGAAACAAGAGTCAGACTAATAACATGTGCTGATGGTCCAAAAAGTAGATGGTCTACCATAGAGCAATGTGCATCTAATGAAGCTTGAAAAGACCTTATCTTAGGTTAAGCTTCATTAAGACCTCCAAAGGTGTCACAAACTGGTGACGTGGTTGCCCAGTACACACACATACCCTCCCTTGGCAAGGACTCTCGGAAATGCGAGCTGAATGTTGACGTGGCACTGTCGTACGGTTCTCCGAAATTTGCGGCAGAAAACGCGTCACGTTTGCGGAAAGTTAGCCACGTGGCAGCACGTACGGACGACAGCTTTTGGGCTTGTTTTTTGGCTACGCAAGGCTTAAGAGAAAGAGAGAGAGAGGTTTTACTTTATTTATTGCAAGGCTTTTGATTTACAACTTTTGGGGCTTTGCTTTTGGCATCCCTTGTAAAACCTAAAAATTATTGGTTTGGGCTCCTACTTCTCAGAGCATTTGGACGCAGAGTCTGAGAGTGAGACCCAATCACTCCCTTAGACTTTGAGCAAGATTTTAATACAAAAAGGAATACCGAAAGGGGCGCCAATCTTTGGGGCCAATACCTCTTGGCACGGAACTCCGCCGGGTCGTGTCGAATCAATTGTGAACTGTGAACCGTTTGAAGTGAATTCCTGTCGTATCGCGGTAGATTCTTGACTTGGAGTGTCCAAGTTTGTTACAGTGGTATCAGAGCGCAGAAAGATTCTTCTTCTACGGAGGATCCGATCCTTTTTAGAGTGCACACAGCTTTTGGAAAAGAATCTTCGTGTTCCGACCCTGTACTTATTAGCCACTCCCACCCTTCATACATCGCGCATCGGTCGCTTCCGTCTTCATCGCTCTATCTTACAAGGCATAAAGCCATTAAGAATACCAGATTACACATGGGTTCTGATGAAGAATTTGACAAAGATGACATCTCTCAGTGGGAAGACAAAGAAAAGTTGAAGATCCGACGCGGAAACTGCAGAAAAGAATGAAGATTTGGGCAAATTTGTTTCGGACAAGTTCGCCAGAAAAGGAGTACAAACGTCAACTGCAGATTGGCATATGTGTGAACAGATTGATTAAGTACTCCAGGGGCCCGAGATTAATAATACACTTGAAGAATTACCTGATTAATAAGATTTACTTGAGATGGTGTGTGGCCATTGCTTCTCCTCTCAGGTAGGGAGTAAAGCCGAATAGATAGACGAGTGCAGAAAAGTAGAACCTGTACTCGCAGAAAGACATGGACAAGCGAAGCAAAAAGCTAAGCTTCGCAAAGGGCAAGAAAAAGGCAAAGAAGCCTAAGTTTTGCACAGTTTCCGACAATTCTACAGAGGACTCATCTTCGGATAGTTTTGACACAGATTTTATGCAAAGAAGAAGAATTTCTATAAAGCCAACCAATATGACTTCCTTGAAGATAGAAGCAAGAAAGTAAAGGATTTAAAGAAGGTGGACACTCGATTTGAATCCTTTTTTGGGTTCCGTGATGCTCGAACATGGTGGTTCACTCTTCTACTGAGAAAGGAAGCTCCGGTTAAATGGTTGAAAGGCTTTTTATTTCTTCTTGGTTGACTCGAGAGTACTAACGAGATATACGAACTGCTTGGAATCATCTTCGGATGAACAAGGGAGATTCTTTGGACGCTTATTGCGAGCGAATTTGGAACTCTTTTCTACCAGCCTCTTCATTTATGAAGGTCTTGTTTAAGGAACAGATTGAGCGGTTTTGTTGCGGACTTCCTATAGAGATCCGAGACTACTGCTTGGAACAAAAGTTGAATTCTTTTGAAGAATTGATGGGTCATGTGAAACGGGGTTTTGTGATACATTCGGGAGATTTGACTTAACCAACTGATGAGATCTTGACTCAGAGAACCCAACAGACCTCTCTCAATGAAAGTAGAAAGAGAAAGAGTTCCCAGAACAAATAAAAGAAAGATACACGTCCCCGACAGACTCTTAGAGAAAGGGTTATCTATCTCAAAGAGGAGAAGTGTTTTGGATGCGGGGAACATGGGCACATTTCTGCAAAGTGTCCCAAAAAGACACAACAAGAATAGATTGCAGACAGGCCAAAGAGTTCTAGAGCAACAGAGGAATGTGACAGAAAAGGCAGATGAAAACAGAACTGGTACCACATTGCGTGGGGCCCGAACCGAATCAGATGAACGAAAGTACAAACTTTGCCGCACCTATGAAGCCCTCATTTTTTTTGATGGAGGAGCCAAGGCCAACTTTTCCACCTGAATTGGCGGCTCGATTTGGGATTACGCCCGACACGCTGAGGCCACAGGTGAAGGAAGTTCTAGCGGCACCCGGATGGGATGATGCCATTGCACCGATCATTGGCAAACTTCGTTTGCAATGCCAGGGGTGTTTAGGCACGATGATTTCTACGTAATGCCCTTGGGAGGTTGTGACGTCCTCCTTGAAATCCCTTGGTACCATAAGAACAACACCGTGGTTGACTATCGGGCTAAGAAAGCGACTTTGACAAATGAAGGGCATAGAGATAGAAATTCAGCTTCTCGATTTTCTGGAGAGAACTGAATGATAATTGAACGTCGAATATGTTTTCACCTTGATAAAGAGCACCAAGATTTTCTCCACACTCATGCCGATTACTTTTCAGAGGGCTTGCCAGGCGAGTTGCCACTAGCTCATCTTCAGGATCATACAATTGATCTGATACGTGGAAGCACACCACCGAACCGGCCACCTTACCGTGTGAGCCGAGCCCTGAACGAAGAAATTATGAACCAAGTGAAAGACCTCTTGGAAAAGGGTCCTGTCTAGTTTAGTACTTCACCGTACTGCTCTCCAGTGTTGTTGGTTTTCAAGAAAGACGGATCTTGGAGAATGTGCATCGATTATAGAGCTCTCAACAAAATCACCATCAAGAACAGATTTCTGATTCTTAGGATCGATGATATTCTTGACCGACTACAAGGATCCTTGTGCTTTAGCAGGATCGATTTGAAGAGCGGATATGATCATATCCAAATCGCGCCGAGAGATGTCTACAAGACAGTTTTTCGACCGACTTTTGGGTTATTTGAGTTTTTGGTGATGCCTTTTGGCCTAACCAATGCTCTTGCGACATTTAACTCGATGATGGACATGATTTTTCGAGAGTACAAACTTTTTGTTGGCACTTTCTTTGACGACATCATTGTTTTCTCCAAGGATGAGGCAGAACATAGAGAACATCTGCTACAGGTCTTTCAGGCATTACGAGATCAAAAGTTGGTGATTAATGCAAAGAAAAGTGAATTTTTCCTACCAGAGATACACTTTTTGGGACACATTGTGTCAGCAGCAGGAGTGCAGGTGGACCTGGCCAAGATAGAGACTATTAGTGATTGGCCCGATTTGAAGAATGTCCATGAAGTTAGAAGCTTCCTGGGCTTGTGTTCGTACTACAGACGGTTCATTAGAAAGTTTGCAGAGGTTGCTTCCCCTTTGCATATCTTGACACAGAAAGAAGTCCCTTTTTTCATTGGGACCCACAGAGGTGACTACCTTTCAGACATTGAAAGAGAAATTGACTACAGGACCAATTTTGACTTTGTCGGACTTGCAGAAGTCCTTGAAGTATATGCTTGTGGTCGTAGTCTGGGTACGGTCTTAATGCAAGAAGGCCATGTCATTGCCTACGAGAGCCGATTGTTCTCAAGGCCGGAATTGACAACACAGATTTATGAGAAAGAGCTTTTGGCGGTTATCCATGCTCTTACTCAGTGGCGACATTACCTACTCGGAGCGGGAGGCGAACATCTTCTCACAGTTTCACTTCCAGATTGTTCATGTGCAGGGACAAAAGAATTTGGTGGTAGATGCTTTGTCCAAGCCATTGGTTCTGGCTATTTCCGCGATTCATCATAGGAGCTTCGAGGATATGGTTGATTAGTATGCCACAAATACAGATTTTGCAGATATTTT
The DNA here is from genome assembly GCF_014529385.1 of Adiantum capillus-veneris. Lineage (NCBI taxonomy): Eukaryota > Viridiplantae > Streptophyta > Polypodiopsida > Polypodiales > Pteridaceae > Adiantum > Adiantum capillus-veneris. The sequence continues at coordinate 126,579,224 of NC_140958.1, forward strand.
CACTCGGATACGGAATGGGAGATAGTAGCCGGATATTCCATTCGAGATGGCTCTACTTGAGGAGGAAAACCATGTTGTGCGTTACACAGCTGTTGAGGGAAAAGGTGTCTCGAGGACGTGGCAACTGCTAACCTTAGTTGTTGGTTTCTTTCCAATGATTTTTATTTAATTTTTGAGACCCTCTTTTTGAAGTTGCAAATGGTCGGACATTGTATGGCCAATGTGAATGGTAGTTTCACCCGCAGACGGGAAGTGGGTCAGCATTGGAATTTGTATAGTAAGAGGATGTCTAGGCTCAGTGCAAGATCATGTAGGTTCCCCCGTCGCACTTAGCAAGCTGGTGGATACTAGGAAGTGAACTCAATAACGGCATAAAGTCAAGGTGGGATCACCAACAGAAAGTATTCGATAGTTGGGCCACATTGCACTTTTGGATGCGGTCCCAATGAGGATAGATGGTCAGAAGACCCGTGGAAGTCCAACAGAAGCATCTCCTAAAATTTAGGGAACTGCTATTTTGGGCCATGAAATCTGTTCGCGACATTAGCTTCAGAATGACAAGGGGAACATTTTATTACTCTGCTGCAAAGTCAATTGATGGGAACATTTTATTACTCTGTTGCAAAGTCAATTGATGCACCAGTTGACAGATTTTTAAGCGGAAAGCCCAATGCGGGGAAATTGCATGCATGAGTGCCAAGTGGCACTCTTTGGCCAATTTACCAAGTTTGGGAGAACAAAACTCGTAACTAACTTTTTGGAGTAGTTTTGGAGGCTGATAACTGTGATTTTCAGCCATTTCTCTCCATTTTTGAGCTTCCCATGACTTTATCTAGGTTCGAGGGGCTCATTTCAGCATTGGAAGACATTAGATGCGTGTTTATAGGGCTGTTTTGCTGCGTTTTCAGCGATACACAGGTTTTGGCAGCTATGGAAATCTTCCCCTTTTTGCATCTATTTGTTCACAGATGCATTACAAGTCAAGCGTAGAAGAGGGGGCGCTTGATTTATGCTGGGGGATGCTTCATTGAGATACTGTCACACGTTAAAGAGCTATGGAGTGATTTCTTTGTTAGGGAATAAAGGCCTAAGTGCCTTGTATTTATTACCTTATAAGTTAAAAGACTTATAAGTGAGGGGGCCCAAGTGTGAATGGCCCCCTAGTCACTTACTCATATACTCAAAGGTGAAGCCCAAATAAAATATAGCGTGACTTTCCCAGATTTCAACGAGCGTTCTCTCTCTCTCTCACGTTCTTTCTCTGCGTGTGCTTCTGCGCCAATCTCTTCTTCTCCTTCACTCTCATTGCATAGAGTAGCAAGTGGGCTCTCTCTCCTGCTCCCCCACACATGGTATCAGAGCTTTAGGGTTTCCAAGAGAGCCATTTTCGCAACACAGATCAGAATTCTGTTCTTGCTCGCTGCGGGAAGGATATTCAACCGTTTTCGATCAACTCTGTCGCGAAGGGATCCTCTCACTGTGTAGAATCGACCTCCGGTGACAGTTTCCCCAAAATTAGGGTTTCAAAAACTAGCGAACAGCAGCCTATTTCTGTTGAAATTGACCAATTTCGGGGTCAATTTGATGCAATTTCATTAGGGCAAGTCTCACAGGTCAATCTTACAGGTGTTTCCACCAACGAGGTTTTGAAAATTCAGCAAAACAGGTGTTTACAGGTCTGATTTTTGCCCTAAAATTGGGAATTTCAGCAAGCAAATGATGTATACACCTTGTGGAAACCTTTGGTAAGGGTTTGGCAGTGAATGTACGCCGTTTTGGGGTGATTTCGCGTGAAATTTGCTCGCTGTTTTTCTGTAACAGCAAGCTGTTTTTTGCCCGATTGCGCACATTTGGGCGTGTTTAGGTCGGCAAAACAGGGTTTCAGTGTTTGCAATCACTCAGAATGGCTTCTAGCAGTGAAAGTGGCAATTTGTTGCACATTCGCAAGCTTGAAGGTGCCCATAACTTTGCTATACGGAAGAAGCAATGTTATAATGTGATGTTGCAGAAGAAACAAGCGAAACCTATTAAGTTACAGGGTGTGAAACCGGTTGATATGGAGGTTGAAGAATGGGAAGAAGTGGACGAGTTGGTTCGCTCCACGATCATGCTTTCGGTGTCTGACAATTTACTCTTCAATGTAGAGAATGAGCAGACAGCATGGGGCATGTGGAAGCGTTTAGACGAGTTGTATGCACAGCAGAGTGCTGCCAGTAAAGTGTATTGGCTTAAGAAGCTTATGGATCTCCGCATGAAGGAGGGCACGCACATGTCAGTGCACCTCAATGAATTCAATTCTATTTTCAGCCAACTGACAGAGCTGAAATTCACGATTGATGAGGAGTTCAAAGCTACTTTTCTGCTATGCACATTGCCCGAGAGTTGGGATGTATTCCGGACAGCTCTTAGTAACTCAAGTGCGTCCCTTAAGTATGCAGATGTAGAGAGTTCTCTCTTGATGGAAGAGATGAACAGGAAGAACACCACAGGTGGGTCTTCTAATGCATTGCACTTGAGAGGCAGGTCTCAACAGAGGGAGAAATCTGACAGTAAGGACAGGGTACGCAGCAAATCTCGTAGGAAAGATGTTGTGTGTCATCATTGTGGAAAGAAAGGGCATTATAAACGGGAATGCTATGAGTGGAAGAAAGAGAAGAACAAGGGTGCTGAAATTGATACAAAGGACAAGGGAAATGCCAAGAAGAGCACTGTGTTGATTGAGGAAATCAATGTTGCTAGTAGTTGTGACAGTGACAGCAGCACTGATGTACTCAATGTCTCTTCTGTGGATGCACATACCCTTGCTATGGGTTCTGATGTGAACATGCATACTTGGATTCTTGATTCAGGTGCCTCCTTTCATGTAACACCTCATAGGGATTGGTTTACACAGTACTCAGGTGAGGTGCAGGGCACTGTTTATTTGGGAGATAACTATGCATGTGACATTGCAGGTATTGGCAGTGTTCAGTTTTCTTTTGCTGATGGTATGACTTTTGTTTTGCACAAAGTGCGCCATGTGCCACAACTCAAGAAGAGTTTGATTAGTACAGGGCAGCTAGATGATGCAGGCTATCACACCACTTTTGGTGATAGCAAGTGGAAAATTTGTAAAGGGGCCCGGATTGTAGCCAAGGGTTGTAAATCGGACACTTTGTATCCTTTGCATGTATCTAGTGTGCGTGACCATGTTGTCGCCGTAACCGAGCAGCCAAGTGTTTCTTTGTGGCATGGCCGGTTGGGACACATGAGTAAAAGAGGAATGGAAACTCTGTCTCGTTGTGGTTATTTGCCGTGTTTGAGGTATGTTGATTTTTCTCATTGTGAGCACTGTATTTATGGTAAGCACAGTCAAACACCGCACAAAAGGTCTCTTTCTTTGAAGTCTGACAGGTTAGACTTAATGCATTCCGATGTATGTGAAATGCCACAGTTGTCCTTAGGGGGAAAGAAATATTTTGTCTTGTTTATCGATGATGCTACACGTAAGGTGTGGGTGTATCCAATACGTGCTAAAAGCGATGTTTTGGATACTTTCAAGAAGTTTCTTGCGTTTGTTGAGAATCAAACTGACAAGAAGCTTAGATCTTTGCGCTCAGACAATGGGGGGGAGTATGTATCAAAAGCATTTATTGACTTTTGTGCTACTAAAGGTATTAAAAGAGAGCTCACGGCTCCTTTTAATCCCTCTCAGAATGGAGTTGCAGAGAGGTTGAACCGGACTATCCAAGAGAAAGTTCGGAGTATGCTGTCACATGCTGCATTACCTCATGGTTTTTGGGCAGAAGCTGTACAAACAGCTATTCACTTGATTAATCGCTCACCTAGCAAGGCTTTGGGTGGAAAGGTGCTTGAGGAGGTGTGGTCTGGCAAGCCACCCTCATATGCACATTTAAGAGTGTTTGGTTGTGAGGCCTATGTTCACATCCGGAGTGAACTGCGCACCAAACTAGAACCAAAGTCTCATAAATGCATTTTCCTAGGATATGGTGAGAATGGTGAAATGGGGTATAGATTATGGGATCCCGCATTACGGAAAATCATACGCAGCAATGATGTCATCTTCAATGAGAATTGCATGCACAAACAGCCCACAAAGGTCGAGGAAGTGCGCCGGGTTGTTTTTCGTGAAGATGTTACATATGGACAGCCAAGAAGGCCCAATGTTCAGCAGCCTTTACATGCTGAAAATGGTGCTGAAAATCAGCCATTAGCTGCTGAAAATCAGCCCCAACAAGTTGCCATTGATGCACCACAGGTAGGGGAACAGGTTGATGCTCCTAGACCGCCCGTTGTTGTGATGCAACCGGCTGAACAGCCTGCTGTTTTTGATGGTTTACAGGCTGAAAATCCACCTGTTATGGATCATTGGGTGCGTAGGTCTACTCGGGTGACAAGGCCCCCCGATAGATATGAACCGTCTTTGGACTATGTCATGCTTACTGATTGTGGTGAGCCGTCTTGCTATAAAGAGGCTATGCAACGGGAAGACAGTAAGAAATGGTTCAAAGCAATGGTTTCGGAAATGCAGTCTTTGGAGAAAAACCATACATGGGACTTGGTTGATTTGCCTAAAGGGCATAAGGCTCTGCCATGTAAATGGGTTTACAAGACCAAGGTCACATCTGATGCTTCTTCTAAGTACAAGGCACGTTTGGTTGCTAAAGGGTACAAGCAAAAGCATGGTGTTGATTTTGATGAGATTTTTTCTCCTGTTGTAAAGCTTGTCACATTACGTCTTGTTTTAGGCCTGGTTGCTTCTGAAGATATGGAGTTAAAGCAAATGGATGTCAAAACAGCGTTTTTGCATGGCGATTTGCTTGAGATGATCTATATGATGCAGCCAGAAGGTTTTGTGTCAAAGGGGCAAGAGAAGAAAGTATGTAGACTCTTGAAGAGCTTGTATGGTTTGAAACAGTCTCCCCGTGCATGGTATCACAAGTTTGATACATTCATGAGGTCTCAAGGATACAAAAGAAGTAATTCTGATCACTGTTTGTATATCAAAACGGCAAGTGATGGATCTCTTCTATTGCTGATTTTGTATGTTGATGACATGCTTATTGCGGGTAAAAATGTCACGGAGTTGGATGCATTACAGCAAAGCTTAAAGAATCGCTTTGACATGAAGGATCTTGGTGATGCTAATCATATTTTAGGCATGCGTATCTCTCGAGATAGACCTAACAGGCGTCTGTATCTATCTCAACGAGATTATGTTAATAAGGTGCTACATCGTTTTCATATGGATGGGGGAAAGGTACTTGGTACTCCGCTGCCTCCATATGTAAAACTGACTGCACATGACTGCCCAAACACAGATGATATGCGGGCTAAAATGGCCAAGATTCCTTATGCATCAGCCGTTGGCAGCTTGATGTATGCTATGGTTGCTACACGTCCGGACATTGCATTTGCGGTGGGAGTAGTAAGCAGGTACATGAGCAATCCTGGCAAAAAGCATTGGGAAGCAGTGAAGTGTATCTTGAGATACTTGAAAGGCACTAAAGACTTGTGCATTTGTTTTGGGAAGAGTGAGACATCTGTGCATGGCTTTACAGATGCAGATTTTGTTGGACATCCAGATTGCAGGAAGTCTACCTCTGGATATGTGTTTACATTCACAGGAGGTGCAGTTTCTTGGATTTCTAGACTGCAAAAATGTGTTGCTTTGTCTACCACTGAGGCTGAGTATGTGGCTGCCACTGAGGCATGCAAAGAAGCTTTGTGGCTCATGCGTTTGGTAGAAGAGCTTGGCATTAAGTCACCGGTTCCTGTGCTACACTGTGATAGTCAGAGTGCTATTATGCTTGCAAGGAATCTTGTTTTTCATGCCAAGACAAAGCACATAGAGGTGAAGTATCATTTTATCAGAAGTGTGCTTGATGACAAGAGCATTACACTTGTCAAGGTGCACACAGATGACAACCATGCAGATCTTTTGACCAAGAGTCTTCCAGCAGAGCGGTTTGCATATTGCCGACAGATGATGGGTGTTGGATGAGTAAGTGCATGATCAGCTGATGTATAATAGTTAGTTGATTCTTTGATCTCCCAAGGTACATTGCCTTTAGGTGGGAGGTTGTTAGGGAATAAAGGCCTAAGTGCCTTGTACTTATTAACTTATAAGTTAAAAGACTTATAAGTGAGGGGGCCCAAGTGTGAATGGCCCCCTAGTCACTTACTCATATACTCAAAGGTGAAGCCCAAATAAAATATAGCGTGACTTTTCCAGATTTCAACGAGCGTTCTCTCTCTCTCTCTCTCACGTTCTTTCTCTGCGTGTGCTTCTTCTGCGCCAATCTCTTCTTCTCCTTCACTCTCATTGCATAGAGTAGCAAGTGGGCTCTCTCTCCTGCTCCCCCACATTCTTTCCCTCTCATGTACAATGTGGTGCTAGGAGTGATGCCCTACACGCTACACACTGCTCTCTCTCCCCCCTACGTGCAGTTATGTGATGCCCCACAAGAGGGCTCTTCATTTGACTGATGTACAGCTGTGTGGCTTCATGCTTTTGTGCTGAGGCAAGGGCCTCCTTGAGCAGGAACATGGGTAGCTAACTGCTACTCCAAAGCAGGCATCGGTGAGGGTCATAACCTCACCGTACAGGTGCATTTTGAGCGCTGTGTATGTGCTGTAAATTGACTGTTTTTCAGCCATACGGACACCAAAACCTTTGGGAATCGTGCCCCAATGGCAGAGGACAGCTAGGGGACTGTTTGGGACTGAAAACAGAGCAAAAACCAGTAAATACAGCGTGCTGAATTTACTGTTTTTGGGCAGGAATAAGAGGGTATACATCAGTGGTAGTGAGTTCTAGCAGGGGAATTGGTTTCGCGCAAGTTTTGGGGCTGTTATGCTACCGAGATTTGGCCAAAACTAGTAGTATCTAGCGGGATACAGGTAAAGGATTCCTTGGACTCTACTTTGTAATTTACCCTCTCAAAAGTATAAAGAAATACTGAAAGGGGCGCCAATTTTGGGGCCTACAGGTTGTCGGCGTCTGCTCGAGGCATTCTAGCTTCCTAGCTGTGTGTGTGCTTAAGTGTTAATTCCCGTCACAGGTTCCCTTTGCAAAGTGCTCTTCGTGTGTGTGTCTAAAGTAAAGAATTTCGGGTGAAAGCCAAAGCCTACCGCCCCACGGGCCGGTTTCTGTTGCCACTGTCTACTTTTTACGGGTCACTGCGGCATTGCTACCACCTTGAAAGGGGTAGAGAGATACTTCTTTTGGTCGAGGCTCAAGAAGGATGTCGATGATTTCGTACGCAGTTGCTTGGTATGCCAGAAGGTCAAGTTTGACAGGCATAAAACACAGGGATTGTTACAGTCTTTACCCATATCCACCCGCCCGTGGGAAAGTATTGCAATGGATTTCATTTTTGGTCTCTCGAGAAACATAGAGTGGTCACGATGGTATCTGGACTGTTATTGACAGGTTTAGCAAACAAGCTCATTTCATTCCAATGAAGAAAACAGTCAAGCCGGATTACTTAAGCTAGATTGTTTGTGGCCTAGATCTTCAGATTACATGGCATGCCCAAGACGATTGTCTTCGACAAGGACCCTAGATTCACGAATTTGTTTTGGAAGGCTATTTGGGAGAACATTGGCATGCAGTTGTAGTTCTCTTCATCGTTCCACTCGCAGACTGAGGACAATCAGAAATTGCTAATTCAGTGGTACTAGATTTATTGAAGTCTTACATCTCGGATCAGAAGACTCAATGAGAAAAGTATTTATCTTTGGTGGAATTTGCCTACAATAGCACGATACACTCTTCGACGGGGAAGGCGCCATTTGAGATTATTGAAGGTGCTAGGAAGGTTCCACCCTTCCTAAGCACGGAAATTAAGATTTTTGAAGCTGATGAGTACACGCCTGACTTGGACATGGCTTTTGCCAAGGTCTGCGAGGCTTTGCAAAAATCTCAAGAAAGACAGAAAAAGGCAGCAGATTGCCATCGTCGTGAAATTGAAGGAGAATGATTGCGTGCTCCTACGTTTTGAGAAGGCACGCCTGAGAAAGAAAAAGGGAAAGGAGAGGCTTTTTCCAAAGCTTAGTATGCAATACTACGGACCTTTCTAGATTTCCGAAAAGATAAATGATGTCTCCTTTAGACTGAAGCTGTCCGAAACTTGGAGGATTCACAATGCTTTTCATGTGAGTCTCCTGAAGCCTTTTAAAGGCGATGTGTCTGAAGATGGGGAGTCTGATGAGCAACGCGAAGTGGAAGAAAACGAGGAGATCCTTGTTCTCGAACAGATATTGGCACATAAAGACAGAAAGATTAAGGGTAAAGTGATAAGGCGGTTCTTGGTTAAATTCAAGAATTATCCTGCATTGGATGCAAAGTGGATGGAGGAGGAGGACCTAGCAGATACTCCTCAGATTTAGAATCTTTACCTTGAAGCTTTTGGTTTAGCATAGTCTATTCCAAATGGAACCACGAACTCAGCTTGGGCGGAATCTAGTGCAGCGGGTATGCACAAGAGGGGAGTCGCTCCACTCCTTTGTCAACGGATTGCCTTGATTTTTGATCTTAAAGTTATTGATGTCTCTTTGAGTTTCAGGGATACCGTGAGCTGACAATATTCTGCTGTAATGACTATGAACTGGAATTCCCGATAATATGATACTGACTTGTTCTTGACTTGTTTCAGTGCAGGAACTGATAGTCGAAATGACTGCAGCATTTTGGTCTGAAAGATCTTGATAGATGTGATTGCAATAAGGTTTAGTTAATTGGGCATCTATTAGGTCCCGAGTGAATCTAGATGTGATTGCTAAATACGTTGCCGATTAATCATGGTCTGAGATCCGAATGAATTTTGATTGTGATTTGTCATGTGATGTCCTGTGATGTCAAGCGATGTCTTGCGATGTTGTGTGATATGACTGTCGATTGATACATGTGCTAGATGTGTGTTCCTGGTGCGTCGGTACTAACAGTCAATGTCTGCTAAGACAGTTGATGGCCTTTGTCTGTTTTGCAGATGTAATCGAGGGCGATTACAATGCTTTCAAGGGGGGGTATGTCACAAACTGGTGACGTGGTTGCCGAGTACACAGACACACACACACACACACACACACACACACACACACACACACCCTCCCTTGGCAAGGACTCCCGGAAATGCGGGCTGAATGCTGACGTGGCATTGCCATATGGTTCTCCGGAATTTGCGGTGGAAAACGCAGTGCGTTTTGCGAAAAGTCAGTCACATGGCAGCAGCGTACGGACGATAGCTTTTGGGCATGTTTTTTGGCTACACAAGGCATGAGAGAGAGAGAGAGAGAGAGAGAGAGAGAGAGAGAGAGAGAGAGAGAGAGAGAGAGAGAGAGAGAGCTTTTGCTTTATTTATTGCAAGGCTTTTGATTTATAGCTTTTGGGGCTGTGCTTTTGGCATCCCTTGTAAAATCTATAGATTAGTGGTTTGGGCTCCCACTTCTCAGAGTATCTGGACGCAGTATGAGAGTGAGACCCAATCACTCCCTTGTACTTTGAGCAAGATTTTAATACAAAAAGAAATACTGAAAGGGGGGCCAGTCTTTGGGGCCAATACCTCTTGGCACGGAACTCCGCCGGGCCGTGTCGAATCAATTGTGAACTGTGAACTGTTTGAAGTGAATTCTTGTCGTGTCGCGGTAGATTCTTGACTTAGAGTGTCCAAGTTTGTTACAAAGGTTAGTGTTAAAGACCCTAGACCTAGGACCATAAGGTGGAACCATGTCCAATTTTGAGGTGCTTGAGGTGGGAACCATACTTAACCTTGAGATAGCTTCACAAGGCAACATGGATCCAAAAAAGAAAGAGGGAGGGGGCAAGCCCTAAAGGTGGGGGATAAGAGAGAGTGCACCCACACACTTCCCAAAAGTCACCTTTTCCACAAGTCATCTTTTTCACTTAAAGCATTAAGAACATATGAATCCACATGTCAAGCCTCACCTTTTTCACTCAAAGTTTTAAGAACACATGTCAGGCCTCACCTTTTCCACTTAAAGCATTAAGGCCACATGTCAGGCCCCTAGCCAAGTTGTCCCAATTATGCCTAAATCCTATTGGATAACCTCTAGGTTTGACCAATGAGAATTAAGCTTGATAAAATTAAGCTTAGACATTTTAGAAAAGCCCATCAAAAGAACCAATAGGAATTAAGACCCCTAAATTCCTTTTGGATAGTCCACCAAAGGGTCCAATAAGAATTAAACAACCCATAAGCCATCTAAATTTCTATTGGCCAGTTGACCTAGTGGACCAATAAGAATTTAGCTTCATTTAAATAATTATCCAAGCTCTCTCCTAAAGCGGGGAAGAAGGACACTTGTCACAATGCTACATCCCTTGCTTGTTTTGTTGCAGGCCATTGATTGGCTAAGCCCTAACATGGACCAATGAAGATCAAACAATAGTTAGGAGAGCGAGGGGTCGACCAAGCAAGAGAGGAGGCTTGTTTTTTTTTGGACACGAGTGAATACACTCACACACACTTCTTCATGTGTAGAGCAAGAACTCCATCTCTTTCTCCAAGCTTGAGCTACACCAACACCTCTTGGCTATGGAATGCAAATCCAAGCAAGAGTCAAGCTTCAATGGCATGTTCATCTTCTCTATTATCATTATTACTATGCTAAGTTAAGCTCTAAGAGTAATTTATGGTGTTGGGTTAAAGGCCTAATAATCCCTTCTGTACACTTTTATACTTTGTCCAGGTTCACATTGAATGTGGACACATTTTTTTAAAGTCACTCATAATAAAGTGGAAAAGCCCACAAACTCACAAGTGAGTTTTCCCTAAAATCGTGCGAGCACTCTCTCTCTCTCTGCGATTTCAATCTGTAGCGCTACCCTCTTGTTGCACCTATGCCTTGCTCTACCCGGCCCAATCCTGCACTCCTTTACCTCGCGCATCTCCCAATAGCCTCTCCTTCTCGCTTTCAATTGGTATCAGAGCCCTAGGGTTCGAAACAGGCATGCGCATGTTGTTGGACAGCAAGCTATATTGCTTTCCCGCGACCATTTTCGTTTCCATCACGAAGCTCCTTGCTTCCGTGATCAAGAAGTTCACCAAAACAGCCCAAAACAGCCCAAAACAGGTTGTTTTTAGGTCAAAATAGGCGATTTACAGGTTATGACAGGTTAAAACAGTAATACGCAGGTGTATCAAATTTATGGGATCACATGTATTGATGTTTTGTGCGAGGATTTGAGTGAAAAGCTGAGTACAGGTGATTTAAATCGCATATTCAGCTGAAAATTTAGATTTGGACAGTTTCATCTAAAGAAATTGTGGTCTATCGTATGCAAAAAAGTCTTGTGGTTGCTCCTATTTGTCGAAATTTTCAGCCTATTGCATCTCTCTTGTAGACACACTTGTGGTTGAGTTAAGATGATTGCTACCTTTTCCGCATCTGACACTAAAAGTTTGATGGAAATCAAATGATTCGATGGTCAAGGCTTCGACCTTTTGTAAGAACGCATGCAAGGTATTCTTTTCTTAAAGGATTGTAAAGATGCATTGAAGAGAATAAGCTGCAAGGTTTGTTTGACTTAGAGTGGGCCAGGTTGAATAAGAAGGCCATGGCTTACATCAAAATGGCTATCAATGATGACATTTTGACGGACATCAAGCGTTTGGACTCTCCTTATGCAATATGGCAAAAGCTAAAGTCCAATTATGAGAACACCACGCTTGTGAACCAGGTGCATTTGATGGGAAAGTTGGTGAATATGCAGCTTGATGACTCGAAGTCAGCTTCTGAGCATTTGAGTGCTTTTACAGGTGTGTTGAGTCAGCTGCAAGACAGTGGGCTTCAACAATTTGATGATAAGCTGAAAGCTATTTTCTTGCTTATGACGTTGCCAGATACTTGGGAAACATTGGTTGTTTCCTTGAGAAACAGTCCCAGCCTCACGTATGACGGTGTGAGAGGGTCTATTCTCAATGAAGAGATTAGATGCAAGTCTAGTGGGGCAGGTGGCAATTCTGCCTACAATGCAAGAGGTAGAAATCAAAAGCGTGATGCGGGCAACAAGACTCAAAATAGAAGTAAGAGCAAAACAAAGGATAAGGATGTCACTTGTATCAATGTGGCAGAAAGGGTCACAAGAAACACGATTGCAGGTATTTTAAGAAAGAGCAGGATAGGAAGAAAGAAGCGCAAGAGAAGAAGAAGAAAGATGAGAAGAAAGGGGAAAAATCAGCAGGTGATTTCTCCAAGGATACTGAAAATGCAAATGTATCCTCTAGTGTGCTCATTAAGGAGTTGTCAGACGTTGAAGAAATTTTGGTTGCGGCTTCATGCCCCTCAGATTTGGTGATAGCTAATGCAGAAGACATGCTTATTTCGAAGAAAGATGTCATTGCTAAGTGCTAATGATGGTCTATCCCAGTCTTGGATAGTAGATTCTGGTGCCTCTTTCCATGTGACTCCATCTTTTTGAGTGTTTTGCTACATATGCTGTAGGCAATTATGGCAAGGTGTACCTTGGTGATAATTTTGCTTGCAATATTGAGGGAATAGGTACCATGCGTTTGGCTCTAATAATGGTCACGAGCTTGTATTGAATGATGTTAGGTTTGTACAAGGCATTAGAAAAGTTTGCTATCTGCTGGTCAGTTAGATGCACATGGTTTTACCACCATCTCTGCTGGGGTTCATGGAAGTTGCTTAATGGCCACTATCGCCGGTGGAGCAGAGTAGCAAAATGTTGAGGAGTAGAGCAGCATGAGGGGGTTGAGGGGGTGGCAGAAATAAAAGAATGTACAAGCATGAAAGGACACTTCTACGAAGTTGTTCAGGGTGCAGCCATGCAGATGCAAATTCCTTGATTTCTAGGACTCGAGTCATATACATCTCGTGATAGAAACCTTCATGGGACTCTCTTTCTTTCTCTCTCTCTCTCTCTAGGTTATTTGCCCTAAGTTGTTTCTAGTTAGCAATATATGCATCTCTGTGGTGCAATGACAAGTTTGTTTACTTCCATTCATGCAGGTCCTTGTATCTACTACTTCAAATCAATAGAAAAAGATGATGAGCCTGGTGCTTTAACCAAAAGCTATAAACTCCGGAACATGCCATTGGAGAAGGTGTTGGTGACCAGTTATGGCCTGTGCTGCACTACTTTCCCTTGTTTGTTGCACCACCTCGCCTGTGGCATGCTATCAATCAAGTGCTTTGCTTTGGCCTCAAGAGCGCTCGTCATGCCTATGTATAACAAACAACATGTAGAGCTCTCTAGGGTATATGCATGAATAGGTGGTACACTAGCTACCTATTGTAGCAAGGGGGTGGGATGTTTGGTAGCTAGGTGAGGAAACATAATTGTAGAGCACTCTAGGGTATATGCTTGAATAGGTGGTACACTAGCTACCTATCGTAGCAAGGGGGTGGGATGTCTGGTAGCCAGGTGAGGAAACGCAATTACTGGAAGAATTTAATCAAAAGCTTTATTTTTTTGAAATTTTCTATAGAACTTCACTACATTTGTGAAAGTAGTGGGGGCCAGCACCGTGCCGCGCAATCATGAAGCCTGCTCGACGATGGTTGCAGAGGCCATGGCCCATCATCACCTTTGTGTTCTGTTCTTGTGAAAGATGCGCTTCCTGGCTTCAAACAATGGGCACAAAGAGAGAGGGGGAGAGAGAGTAAAAATTCATTTTAGCAACTTTGGTATGCAAGTTCCAAATGCATGGAATGACTGTTGTACGTACAAATGTGCCGGGGGGGGGGGGGGGGGGGGGGATGGGCATATCTCTTACATCATTTACGGAAGGAAGGGTTAACCTAGGACACACATTGGCAAAGAAACGAGTAATAGCGGTTAAAGCCCAAAGATTCAAGGTTTAAGAAAATGATTTCAAAACCGTCAAGATCAGGGGATGGGGGGCCGACAACATGGGCCCTCCATTCACTATTGATTCCTGGCCAGAATACTTGCCAGCAGCCATTGGATGGCTTCAACTCAGCATGCAAAATAGTGTTGGGCACAAACCATCTTTAGGAGAGTGATCACAAGGCACATCAGCACTCATAATATCCCCTGCTGCAAAATCTATGAAAGAGGATGGAGTTGACATGTCAGCATGCAAAACATGACCATTGTTGGAATCTTACTCCTGACCCTTGACGATCGGGAATGGTCCACCAATGACCATTCCTTGGAATTAAGGTTCCTAGCACTGGCTGACTCGCCATCGGTCACGACTTGGTCGCCTATATTCCAGGGAATGGTCATTGGTAGACCATTCCCTATCTCTTACAGTCACCAAAAAGTAGCTTGATCTAGGCGTGTTGTAACCTTGGACGAAGAGAAAAAAACTATTATGAGAAAGCAAAGAGACTACGTATATAACCGCAACCTTGAGGTGATTCTTTGCCTACAAAGCAGACCTGCTACCAGGTTTGTTGCACTCTCTACATGTTTGTAACACTTTCAACAACAAAAAGTTGATTAGAAATGAGTGGCACGACTATGAAAAGAGTTGTTTTTGTTTTTGTCTTGCGATATAAGTGAAATTTGAAGGATGTCATCGGGTATCAAACTCGGGTCTTTACGCGCTCACACATACACCTCAACCACTAGGTTACGACCCTGTTGGGAAAAAGTGGCATCGAGGAGCCTATGAACAGAGAAAATTACATGGTGCCCACATCCAAATGCCATGTCCCTCACTTGTGTAAGGCAAGTAGGGCACAACAAAACAGACCCAAGTTAACCAACTCAAAATTTATTCGACCCATTGTGCTAAATCAATTGTTAGACCTCTACATGATAGACACACACTTGATTGTCCGGTGCTATATCCAAATTGGTCAAAACATATCTATTGCCAAAATTATTGCTCAAGTTTGATCCTCTAAAAAAACTTATTGGGTCATTGCTCATTCAAGCTGCATTGCTTTTGAAATTACCACTCAAGTTTGGTCCTCTAAAAAAGCTTGCTAAGCTGCTGTCTATTCAATCCAGTGCTTCGTAGAAGTGGCAAGTGGCAAGAACATACCGCTTGCCCTTTTTCCAAGCTTTTGATTGCATTGGAGATTAGTTTTTATAAGAATCAATGTGGAAAGCTCTTCACAGCCAACATGCTTAAGATGTTTGCTACTTTGAAATGCCAAGTTCAACGGTCCCTTTATATTGAAAGGGTATCTCCATTAACACAACCAATTCAAATGCAGCCTCCCTTTGAGTCTTGGGTAGATTATTGGCCATCAAAGAGGTGAACTTCACAAACTGCAACAATAAAGTAATAAACTATCCTTATCAATAATTATTGATGGGGATGTGTAGTGATGGGTAACTTTGAACCTCTTTGAATTGTGAAAGTTAATTAGCCTAGAAGCATGGGATGACACATATCTAACTTCTTCATAGAGGTTTTCTCAACATAATTACTCTAATTTCAAAAAATTGTTTGATCACAGGAAGCCTTCTAAACCCCATTTCATCAAAAGGGGAGATGGCCTTTTTGATGGCAATTCAAAGTGTTTATCAAACCAAAAAATACATCATGGAACTTTTTTCGCTTAGAAATCTTTTTATATTTTCTAGTAGGTTTTTTGACAAATGTGAAACATATCTAAGGCTAATGAATCTGTTGTCTTATTTATATGGATATATGTGAAAATTCTATCTTTGCTTGAAGAAAATTAGGTGTCATAATCCAACCCTAAATATGAAGACCTATTTCATTTATAGATTCATTTTTGGTAGGATAACTACAGTGTTGCTTCATTTTGACCATATTGTAGATAAATGTTTCATATGCAAAGAAGTAGGTACACAAATATCTTCCTCTTGTTTAAAGCTAGTCATCCCTTGAAGATAGTGTTCTTTTGAATATCGTTCTTTGAAGCTAGTTGTTCCTTTGAACATTGTCCTTTGAACAACAACACACATTCACTCACTCATACACATACCTACATTCAATTGAAGTAATTTCCAAAGCATAAATCTCGTGTTTTGAGGAGCTACAGACAAAGATAAGCACTAGTTAAAAACTTTACACGAGAAATTATTTTTGAAAATCCATAAAAAAAGGGTACTGCACAATCTAAGTGAGTGCCAAATAGAAGTATGGTAGAGAATTGGCACAGTCTATCCAAAATTTATAATTTACAAGAGTCGTGCCCTCCTCCGTAGTTGTGTTCCTACAATAAAGGCATGGCCTTTAAGAATGAGATAACCTACCTGTTGGTAATTCGAATTGGCAATGGATTTTAGAGGCTTTCTTTTCAATGTTCAAGGTTTCATTGCAATTTAATGTGACAATAGAGGCATAAATTCAAAATGTTAATTCACAAAAAGAGTACAAATTATGTCCAATATTTAAAATTCCAACTTAAATGATATCTGTCCACTGGGTCACCTTACTCTACGCTCCACTATAACTAGAAAAACCTGAATTTGAGTCACTTCACAACCCAATGCTACAATCTTTGACTTCACGTTCCATTGCACTCATGATCACATGGACTTGCTAGACATTGAATTCAAAACTTTGCTTCTCTACACCTTTGTTAGAGGGGAAAGAGTGTATTAAACTAGTTCAAGGTTGCAGCCTAGGCAAGGAAATGGAGGGGGAATGGGTTAAGGAGAACATAATGGGTCATTGATTGGATATAGATGCGTGAAAACAAAAAGACCCTTCTATAACTAAATGTAGCTTAAATCCTTGCAATTTCAATTGCTAGCAGTGTTATTTGAAAGCCTCTACTTTTGCCTAGGAACACATCGATCAAATCAGAAACAATAATCACTATCCTTACTCACTCTAGGTACCACCCTATCACTTTCACAAAGATGTATATTCCCTTTTAAGTGAGCAAGGTGATTAGATTGCTGGTTTAAGACTGCTAGGAAAGTAATTGTGATTGGCCATATTTTGGACACTAATGCTGAAAAACTCAAGATAGTCATCACTTCACTTGTTGCTCTATATTGCACTCGTATCTATATCCTCTCAAATTTCAATATACTCTTATCTATACACACTCTATCGCATACACCCTCAATATACATATAGCATGCACACAAGTATAGACATACATTTATATAGATGCATGCACAAATATAGATCGACAATGCACACATTCTCTCTCTCTCTCTCTTGGAAAAATATGAGAGAGTTCCAAGCCTTAGGATAAACATACAAATACAAGAAGGAAAGTGCTAAAAAACTTGTATATGAAAATCATGAGAGCCAAAGCAAATTCAAATACTAAACCATATGGAAAGAAAAGAGAACATTAACACTATGCTTGGAAAAATAATGACGTTTATTTTTAGACTCTAGATGAATACTACATGTCGTCTCTTAAAAACGTTTTCAATTGTACATTTATTTGGATAAAAACATGAACTGTACATGTAGATTTGAGAAAAGTTATTACTCTTCAAGGCCCATGAAGTGAATCAAAGCTAGATAGGAGAGAGAAACTTTCAAGCCCTCAAATTTGAAGGGTGACTCCACTTGGAAGAGCATATATATGTCATTGGGATTCTTTTTTTTTTTCTTTGCAAAACTCACAATTGTGAGTAATATTTTAAATATAAATTCCAAAAAAATCACATCATAAGCCATGCTCAGAACAAGCCATGGCATCAAAGGACGCACACATCACCACAAGCAAGAAGACACTGGTACAAAACCACTAATGGGGTTTTACACAGAGCCTGCAAACCCTCATACAAATCATGTAGCAACCAACAACAAACCAACATAATGCCTAGAGGGATACCTGCAAGGAAGATGTCACCATGATGAGCACTCACACCCCAACCCAACATGTCCGTATGGGACCAACTCGACCATGACTTGACCATCAAGAGAAGACCACATATTGCCACTAGAGGGGGGAGCCCTTAGTCTCCATCACCTACCAAACCACCACCCCAAAGCAAAGCCAAGATTGGGAGGCCAAAAAGGAAGCAACTTGCATCACGAACACCAAGCCATCTGATAGCTGTATAAGGGGGGCAGGGCAACATACACCATCACCTAAAAAAGGGGCAAATATAAGTCATTGGGCGTTGGGACTCTTAATTGATAAAACCAAACATGGACTCTACAATCTTATCAATCCACCTAAAATCTAGTTATCGAAGGATGTGTGCAACAAATGATATTGTGAAATGCTAAATTCCAAATTGATAATGCTTGTACTTTGATTGAATCTGTACACAGTCATCATTGAGCTCTTCCCTCTAATTAGATAAATTCAATTATGCCTTGTACTTCCTGCACCTTTACAATCTTACCATGCTTCGGTTGAGTTGGTTATAAGCTTGTCACTGAGAGGTTATAGCCCAAATTAAGTTGAGCAAATTAACAAATTGGCTCATGGTAGAGGTTCCTTCTTCTTCAAGCTTCATCTTCTAAGCTTGATTCTCAAAATAGAACGATTTTTTTCCGATAATTATGCTAACAAGTGCCAAATTTCGCGCCTTTCTCCAAGACGACTTTGTGATATGACCAATTTAATGGGGTTAGTTTTTTCATACGCAGTAGAGGTCGGTTCTCCTTTGTGCATTTGTGTCACCTCTCTAGTGTAGTGCAAATATTGTGCATTTACAAATTTCCACCTTGAATACCCCTAAGCTGCGTTGAAGAAATAATCTGATCTGTTTAGATATTTATATCATCAAAATAATACGAGGGGAAAAGTTCAATGCAAAAGTGACTTACAAAACTTAG
Organism: Adiantum capillus-veneris; assembly: GCF_014529385.1. Classification (NCBI taxonomy): domain Eukaryota; kingdom Viridiplantae; phylum Streptophyta; class Polypodiopsida; order Polypodiales; family Pteridaceae; genus Adiantum; species Adiantum capillus-veneris. The sequence goes on from NC_140958.1 coordinate 126,597,922, forward strand.
GTATCCAATGTTCATTTGTCCCTTCAACAAATTGGATCCTCAATTGATAGTGTAGGAAAAGAACCTGCAATGTCCTTTCCCATAATGCAATGGGGAGCTGCATTGTGGGAAAGGACATTGCAGGTTCTTTTTTGGCCATCAAATGTCCGGGGAAGAGGAGCCCATGTTCTCCACACTCCTTCCATCCTGCCACTGATGTGTTGACAATAGCACCACTGCTGACATGTCGACTGCAGGATAGCTTCATGAATTGGGCCTACATGCTTGTTGAGAGAGAGAGAGAGAGAGAGAGAGAGAGAGAGAGAGAGAGAGAGAGAGAAAATAAAAATGCAATTTAGCAACTTTGATACACAAGTTCTGAATGCATAGACTAACGGTTCTATGTACAAATGTGCAAAAGGAACCTCTCTCTCACATCATTTAAGGAAGGTCTAACCTAGGACACACAGTGGCAAAGAAATGGGTAATAGCCGATGGAGCCCAAAGATACAAGATTTGAGAAAATGATAACAAGCCCATCTCAAAAGCTTACAATCACCGGAATGTAGCTTGATGTAGGCGTGCTGTAACCTTGGATGAAGAGAGAAGAAAATATTATTATGAGAAAGCAAACAGACTACGTATATAACCGCAACCTCGAGGTGATTCTCTGCCTGCAAAGTGGGCATGCTGCCAGGTTTGCTGCGCACTCTCTGCATGTCTGAAAGAAGTTGATTAGAAATTAGTGGCACAAAAGGGAGCATGAAAAGAGTTTTTTTTTGAGGTACAACTGAAATTTGAAAGATACTGCTGGGTGTCTTTACGCACGGACGCATCCAATTTAACCACTAGGTTACGGCCCGCTGGCCGAAAAGAGAGAATGTGTGGCACAGAAGAGCCTATGAAACTAGAAAATTACCTGATGCCCACATCCAAACGCCATGTCCCTCGCTTGTGTCAGGCAAACAGGGCAGAACTGAACAGATCCAAGTTAACCAACTCAAAATTCATTTGACCCAATGTGCAAAATCAATTGCTGGAACTCTACATTGAGAGACGCAGACGCATACTTGATTGTCTGGTGCTGTACCCAAATTGGCCAGAACATCTCTATTGCCGAAATTACCGCTGGAGTCTGATCCTCTAGAAAGGCTTGCTGGGTCCCTGCTCGTTTGAGCCGCAGCACTTCCGAAATTACCGCTCAAGTTTAATCCTCTGGAAAAGCTCGCTAAGTTGCTGCCTATTTGAGTCGCAGTGCTTCCTGGAGGTGGCAAGACCGTACCTCTTGCCCTCTTTCCAAGCTTTCGACTGCATTCGAAATTAGTTTTTATAAAAACCAGCGTGGAAAGCTCTTCACAAACAACATACTCCAAAGGTTTGCTACTTTAGAATGCGGAGTTCCATGGTTGCTTTGTACTGAAAGGGTATTTCCATTAATGCAGCCAATGCAAATGCAGCCTCCCTCTGAGCTTTGGGTAGATTCTTGGCCATCAGAGAGGTGAAATTTACAAACTGCAACATCAAAGAAATACACATATCCCCATCAATAATTACAAACTATCACAAGCTCATACACCTTAAAATGGCCAGATACATCTCGACTTGCAAATATGAGAGAGAGAGAGAGAGAGAGAGAGAGAGAGAGATAAAATGAAAAAATGTACTATTGACGTCTTCAAAAGACCAAACTTCAAAGTGACCTTTGAGATGACCAAAAGTTACAACATACAGGTGTATTTGGTGGGTGGGGGGGGGGAGGGGGGGGGTTTGTTCTCCGCAATATGGTGTCCACCTCGGTCATAGTAAGAAACATGGACATGGGTCTTAGGGGGGGTTCTCTGCAATATGGTGTCCACCTCGGTCATAGTAAGAAAGCATAAAGATGGGTCTCATGGGTCTCTGCAATATGGTGTCCACCTTGGCCATAGTAAGAAACGTGGAGGTTTCTCCTGCACCCTGGCTACAATATCATGTAGCCTCCTATGCATATGACCATTGACACCTATGAAGTGATTGTCCACAAGGTCTGTGGCATCCAGATTGATGTAACTCAACAGCTCAGAGTACCTTGCGTGAGTGACTGTGGTGCCTCCTGTCCATCGGTGCCCTATCTCTCTGTGTGTAAACATGAGAAAAAGAACTCAAACATTCAAAACATGAGCTTGCAAATGAGAAATATTACATCAACTTCATTACAAGGTTAAAAATTGTGAGCTTAATAGAGAAACAAAGCACAAACACAACAAAAAGGTTTTTCCTGCTTGAAGAACCAGAAAAATTTTACATAATAGCACACTTTTTCGCCAACATAAGACCTTAGTAAAGCATGGAACTCTTCAGAGCCATTGTGGACCGTTGGATAAAGCTTGTCGATTAGTGCTACATTGCGAGTTATGATGGCAAACTTTCTTGCTTTCCATTACTTGTAACAGGGGCATTAACTATACATTGTCTTACATACGCCACTAGGGCATACACTTGACACTAGTCATAACCAACGAACGCAATTGCTACCAATAATTTGATCGGAAATAAGAAAACACAACATTTAACCAGCCAGACGACTTCAAACTCTTCAATAAGCAAAGTAAGACGTCTATAGCCAAAGTTGACGACTAAACTACGCTTGGACTGCAAATTAAGGACCCTTCAAAAGAAAGCATTAGAAAGCCGAAAAATCAATATGCAAAAGCACAATTGCAGAGAGCTTTGTGCATTGCTCCTAGTGTACTATACCACCTGAAAATTGTCAAAGACCCTGCGAGGGATACTATCATCAAACTGCTTCATTGCATCCCAAGGGCCATCGCCAACGCCCACCAGCACAATAGATAATGCATAGTCACTACAATGGCCCAACATCAACATATCACAAATCAAGCTGACGACGAACACAAAAACAATCATATTATGCTAATTCTTACTACCTGGCCTCAACAATAGCTGTTATGGTTTCTTGCTCTTGCGGACTCAACTTACCTTGGGCTGTATCTACACTCCTTGTTACCTGCAAGGCCCGAAAGTGATTTTTCTTGAGCAAATGAATTTTGGCATAGCATGTACATCAAACTTTCACAATAACTCAAAATTCCAAATCTGCAAACTAACCTGTCCATCTGCTATGATAAGGAGGACATGATACTGGCCTCCAGTCTCTTCTACGATGTCCATCGCAACTCGGATGATTGGAGCAAACGATGTTGGCCCTGCATAGATTGGATAATTACTGACAAAAACTATCTCTATGGGCGACAGTACAACTGCATACCTGAAAGGCGTACATTGGGAATAATCTCCTTGTAGCGTGACAACACTTCTTTAAAACCATTACAAACTTGCCCATTTGGATAGAAGCTGAAGACTGATTGGTCGTGTGTTGAGACTACAATAGCAACGGGAAAAATTAGCTGTATGCCCTCAAAGAGTTCGGAGGCACACACCAAAAGTTGACTTGCGCAAATTATACTGATTGATCAATTTACAAAACCAACCATCTCCAAAACCAAAGCAAGGAATTAGATCATCGTCATCAAATGGTGACAAGGTCTCTCCCACTATATGGATTGCTTGCTCATAAGGATTCGGGAATGCGTCGCTTATTGCATGAAGACTTCTTCCATTGAATGAATGCTTACCTATCACCAAAAAAAAAAAAAGCATGCTGAACAAGGACACCTTTGATGCTTGTTCGAAAAGCGAGATAAAACAAGCTTACACTAGTTGCATGAGATTTTGATTGTCTTTTTTAATATTTTTTACGTTCCCAAAATGCAAAATTTGATGAATGAAAACAAGACGCCTTTGAGGCAGCAACCTTGAGGTTGAAAAACAATAAAATGCTAAAATGGAAGTTAGCAAGTAATATTCATGAACGAGAGTATTGCAAAGATAGACCCTGACCCAACCAGAAACCAATAAATTAAGATAATGCTGAATTCACACCCAACTGTTACTAGTCATAAACCATGCTGAGATTTATGCAAAGGTTCTGAAACAAAGAGATCAATAGGAATATCCCAAGAAACAAGCACTCGATGACTATAAACCTATGAACCCTTGGGACCTTCCAATTCTAGGTAAGACATCCGGTTACCTTCCTTTCTCCAAGCTTCCTCTGTGTTTGAAAATTTAATTGCATCATTCCTGGCTGCTTCAAGTAGCTTAGCATCGCCCCTTATTTCCCTTTCTCCTACCTTTCTCTGCTTCTCACAGCTGCTCAACTTTAACTGTGCCGTTCCTGCCTGCTGCTGTAGCTAGCCTTGATGGTCAATGCCAACTGAGAATAATGATTTTCGACTGCACACATCAACTACATAACCTCTTTTTCCACAAACAAAGGAATGACAAGAAAACAAGCACAGAATGACCCTTAAAAAGTTTCCCCCTACGGCCCATAGAAGGAGAACCATCCAGAACCTTGTAACAGTCATGTGCAATCAACATTATAAGAATGACACCATCAGATGTTCAGGTGGAAGCCCTTTGAAATGCACTTGTAGTAATGAGCACATCATCCATAGTTCTAGTAATCTATCCCCCTCTCGGTTGGACAGAGAACCATCCCAAAATGAAATCACACCTTCTGTGCAGCAACTTACACATTGCTCTGTGCAAATATTTGCTTGGTCTAATCATTTAGCTTGCATTAAAGTTTTTTTTATTTAATTTTAATCTTCTTATCAATCTTAGCATGAATCTAGCCGTACATTTGTCTGCTGTCCACAACTTAGCAAACAAGTGAAGTGAACAAAATAACTGTCAAGAATAGGCTCCCTACACCCAGCATTGATGACATTCCTGACCGTTCAGAGGAAGCATCTTTACTGAGCAGAATAGATGTCAAAGAATGGGTACTGTCAGATATGAACCTGTGCACAAGCTTGCATATGGAACGACATTTGGAGTCCCCTTGTAGCATGGAATCAGGACAGGAATAAGGGGACAGCAAAAGTTAGGGCATGGGATCGGTGCAAAAATAGCAAAAAAGAACTATACATATGCCAAATAGAGAGAACAACAAAAGTACTCCATATCACATTAGCAAAATACACCAATCAAGCACCGACAGGACAATGATGGAGACAAAATGATAACTGCACGCCTCGAATGCTACAAAACGACAAGTGACAAAAGGGCTAAATGGAGGGAAAGATGCAATTGAATAGACCCCATCTCTCTCTCTCTCAAGGTGGTCCATTCCTAACTCTTAGTCAAAGTGAGAAGCTTCTTATGCCGAGTAATGACTTCCTTTCTCTAGATTCTCTCTCCTCTCTCTAGAGAGTGCTAATTTTCTCTAAACCTGAAATTCATATTTTCTCTCTCTCTTGGCAGTTCTCTCTAGAATCTGCTGAATTTTCTCTAAGACTTGCAAGTTTCCTCTTTAAAGCCAAGAGTTTCTCTCAACTGAGTTTTCTCTCTCATTTTTTAAGATTATTATAAAAGTAATTTGAACTCTTTCTCTCACACAGTTTTTGTTAAAAAGTAAAGCTACCTGTAGCCGGTGGGTCACCTGACAAGAAAGTAAAAACACTAAGATAGTACATAATTGAACCGAAACAGCAAACTTGACACCTGAAAGAGAGAACACAGTAGACAAGAGACACGGAGTGGCAAAGTTCCACTTTCAAAAACATTCGCCCCTCAACTAGGCGCTGTCACAAATTGCTGACGTGTCAAGCCACTGAAGAACGGAGCAACCTCCAGATCTCGACCGAGGGGCCTAAACCCTAAGTGAAGAAGCAAAAGCAGCAAAAGAAGTCTTACCAACTTACAAAGTCTTGCTCAAGTGGCCTATTTTTAAAGAGGAGTTCCCGCCAACTTATGGGACCCTGTTCGATGGGGCCCAAGTGACATAAAGTTAATAAAATAAAGAAGGACCAGCGCGCACACAACTGATGACATGGCAGCAGATGTACGGAATTCCCCAATTTACGATGGCATGTTGACGTAGCAAGCAGTACGGAATTCCGCATTTTACGCTGGTAGTGCCACATGGCACCTGTACGGATTTCTGCGTTTTGCGGCCTGGCAGCTTTTGGACAAGATGCTTTTGGACCAGTTGCTTTTGAGTTTGAAAGATTTTCATGTAAACTGCTTTTCATAGGCCAAGGGCCTTTAAATATGTGAGGAGGGCTCATTCTCTGGCATGCTTTAGTACGAAGGTGCAGGTGGAGTACCTGCATTGTACTGAGTTCAAGTAATATAAAGAAATACTGAAAGGGGCGCCAAGGTTTGGGGCCAATACTCTTTGGGTGGAATTCCATCAGTCCGTATCGCGTGTGCTCTCTCTCTTTCAGTTCAGTTGTTATTGAAGTGCTAAAAGTCTGTTCAGTCTGTTCTTTTCCGTTGGCACGTGGTGCCCGTCTTGTGATAGGTGCCCTTTGCAGTATTTCTTTATTCCATAAGACTGAAGTCGAAGTTACAACTTGAAGATCCATGCTCTCAAAGTTTGTAATAATCTAGTAAGTTATGCATCTCATGAGAATGTGCCCAGATTTTAGCCTATTTATTTTATGTGTTTGGGTCAGCAACTTTCGATGGGAACTATATAAGGGTCCCTAGGGCGATCACTTTGTATCAATCTGATCAAAATTAACTGGAGCAATCTTAAGCGTGGCTTGTCAATCTCTCTTTATTTTCTCTCTCTCACTCTCACACATGTCTGCTACAACGAGTGTCTTACATCTACGCTTCCACATTGTGCTATTCTGACATGTCATCAAACGACTTCAGCTCATGATCTTGCGCGGTGTCGTGCAGCTCCGCTCCCATGCTAAGAAAAATGCCAAGAAAATGAACATCAAGTTGTTTGAAGCTTACAGGATTAATGAACAATGATTAGGGCCTGGAAATAGGCTAAGTTCAATGCTGAATGTATGTCAAATGTGGCTGAAAGAGCCAAAACATATGCCTTAATGATGCCAAAAATGACCATGCTTGATGTGAGCACATGTGGAAGATTATGATGTAAAACTGCAGTGCTTGAAGTGCTCTACTGGCTTGTCTTTACAGCTCGTCGATTGGAGCTACGATAAAAAAGTTATGGCAGTTTGAAGTTTAAGTTGATTGCAGATCTGTACCGGATTGGGCGACTGCAGTTGAGGTGACAGAGATGAAATGAATGCACGGGCCTGAAGTGCTCACTTTGTGGAGCGCATCGGTCTTTTGAGATTAGTGATCGGAGTCCGGGTCGTCAAGATATTAGCCGTTACAGATTCACTGGGGGTCGGTTCCGTGCCACTCCGGTTCGCTCGGTCGGAATGCCATCTGAGAATTTTGGCCTCCTTAGCACAGTTTGTATGCGTTCTATGCAGTTTGAGAAGTCTACGGCTTGGCATGCAGAGTCCGGTGTCAGTTGCGGGTACTACTGAGCTGGATAAGTTTTTATACATGAGGTAAGAAACATGCATTTTAATGACGGTGAAGATGAAGAAGTTATACCCAAGAGTCACTTTTCGAGGACTCATTGGGCAAGAGCAACGACAGAAACAGTGGTAAAGCTTGGCGACATTGAGGAGCCGGTCTTAGCCCTCATAGACCATGGGTCAGAAATCAATCTCATGGCAAAGAATTTGCACCAAAAGGGGAAGTGGCCTATTGATGTAGATCACGGGTGGCGGATTCGAGCTACTAACATGCTTCTTGGAGATCTTTATGGTGCATGCACAAATGTTAAGGTAACTACTGAGGATGTCTGTGATGAGCAGAACTTTTTTATACAGGAGCACTCCTCCTATCCATTGATTCTGGGACAACCCTACATTACGGCTGTGCAGATGGAAACTAAGGTGCTGGATGATGGCTCGGCCTATGCAAGGGTTCGAAGCCGAGATGGTAAGAAAGCGGTTCAATTTCTAACTGTATGTGTTGATCATGCTAGAAACAAAGACAATTTACGTGATCGTCCAATGCCAAAGATACGTAAGGAGTTTAAAAAACAAAGATTTGCTTAGGATTTTCTTGGGGTGCCACTATAAAGCGGGACTATGGTGGTGCAAGTGAGGAGAAGTTCTCGCAAAGAGAAACCTTCTCTTCAGGATTTCTAGGGTTGACATCTGAGGGTTCAATATCTTACAGGAAATTTAATGATTTAACTAAGTGGGAGAAACAATATGTTTCAAGCATTCAAAGTGACTTGCAAGGATGTGATGTGCTAGAACCGGATGATGCGATTTCAGAATCTTCGAAGAGATCTCTTATGTTGATATTATGTCAGAGCTTGAGGATATCAAGCAGAACAGGTTAGAAAGTGGAATTGAAGTTGTTAAAGTGCACTCAATGGACATATACGAGGCACTTATGCATATTGAGGATGACTTGGATAAAGAAGTTGAAGCACAGGTAGAGACGAAGTACAAGACAGTTGCAAAGAAAGTGAGACCTGTGGCTACACCTCTACCAGAGGGAAGTGATGAAGTAATTAAAGAAGCTTCTCGACAGCCTATGCTCAGAAATCCTAAGAACATTGGGCACAAATTCACTAAAGAGACATTGCAGCAGCTTAAGGTGGGAGAAGATGGTTTTCTCAACGAAGAGGAAATCAAGTGTTTTCAGGGTATGCTCGAAAAACATGGTAAAGCTTTTGCCTTTGAGCCAAATGAGATTGGGTGTGTGGATCCAAGTGTTGTGGCACCTATGGTTATATTCACTGTTCCTCACACGTCCTATTCCAGTTCCTAAAGCTCACTTGCCAAAGCTTATCAATTTGCTTAATGAGAAGATACAAATGGGAATCTTGGAACCATCATGTGCGCCATACTCTAACCGATGGTTCACTGTTCCAAAGAAAAATGGTACTTTAAGGTTTATACAGGATATGCAGCCTGTTAACAAGGTAACAATCCGCAATGTGGGTACCGGCCCAATTGTGGATGAATTTGCTGAGGCTTTTGCAGGTAGGTCAATTTACTCTATGGGTGATCTTTATTCTGGATATGATCAATTTCAGTTAGCATTGGAGAGCAGGGATCTTACTACGATGCGTACACCTCTCGGATTGGTAAGGATATGCACTCTGCCACAGGGTGCTACTAATTCTGTAGCTCATATGATAAACAGCATGAATAAGGTATTAAGGGACTTTATCCCACATGTTACTATGCCTTTCATTGATGATCTACCGATTAAGGGCTGTGAGGAAAGCTCAAAAGATGAGGTAAAAGATCAGAGGGGGTGCCGACAATTTGTTGCTCAACGTATTGTTGACTGTGATGCTATTTTATCCAGGCTTGAAGAAGTTAACCTAACACTTTCAGGGCAAAAATCAACTTTTGGTGCCAAAGAGGTTCTAATTGTAGGGCACATGTGCAATCCAGAAGGTAGAAGGCCAAGTCCGGCTAAAGTTGAAGCTATTCAAAAGATGAAGGAAACGTGCTCTTCGGTTACTGAAGTTCGTCGGTTTCTGGGTGCATGTGTATTCTATCTTATTTGGCTGCCACATTTTGCTCATGTTGCAGAAGTGCTTTATTAACTGTTGAGAAAAGGTAAAAGATTTGTTTGGGAAGAAGTTCACACACGAGCTATGAGGAAATTAAAGAAGATGCTCCTTGAGGCTCCGACCTTGAGGAAAGTTGACTACAAATGCGGAAGGCCAGTAATCTTAACAGTTGAAACTTGACACTAGCCCGACAGGTATTGGCTGGGCTATAGGTCAAGATGATGAAGAAGGTAATAGGTATGCGGTTCGATTTGGAGCAAAAGTACTCAATGCTCGCCAAAGAGGCTACCCACAGGTTAAGAGAGAACTTTGGGGCGTTGCTACTGCTCTAAGGTCTGATAAAGAATACTTTATTGGAGCTTCAGTCATGGTAGAGACAGATTGCTTGCCACTGATAGGGATGATTGCAAATTGCTCTACTCCGGATATTGCTATGCTGCGATGGATAGCCTACATTAAATCTCTTAATCCTGAATTTTGTCATATTGTAGGTAGAGATAATCCTGTTGCAGATATGTTATCGAGAGCTAGATTTGAAGATGAAGAAGAGATGCTGACCACAAGTGATGATGTTGGCTTGAAGTTCTATTCGTCTTCTTATCTGTATGCAAATTGTGGCAATATTACTCATACTTTTTGAGGTATTTTCTGAAGAGTTCTATGAAGGAGAATGGCTTTTGATTGGTTGCTACCTTAGCACTCTTACTAAGCATGAAGGGTGGACGGATCAAGAGTACAAAAAGATAAGGAAGAAAGCTTACGGCTATTTTCTAAAGGATGGCCATTTATGGAAGCAGCCAAAACGCTCTAAAAGAGTACCGCAACGGGTTGTTTGTGATAAAGCGACTCAACAATAGGTTATCAAAGAGTTTCATGAAAGTTTATGGGCTGGACACAGAGGGGTTTGGGCAACTTTTGTCAAGATTAAGGATCGTTATTGGTGGAAAGGTATGTATAAAGATGTGACTCAGTTTGTGGAGACATGCCTAATATGCCAACAGTATTCTAATGTACGACATCGAGATGGATTGCATCCCACCTATCCACTGGCTATGCACTACAAGTGGGTGGTGGACCTGATTACCATGCCAGTAGGTGTCTGGCAGATGGTATATTGTTCTTGCCAGAGAGGATCTTATTAATCAGGTGGAAGGCAGAGCTTTGCGTACTAAGGCTACCAGTTCCGTATGCAAGTTCCTGCTTGAGGATGTCATTTCCACGTATGGATGTGTTGGTAGAATTACTGATGATAGAGGAGAGCTTGATGCAGATGAAGCTCGGGATTTCTTTGCTCGCTTGGGCATTAAATTGGCTCTCACTACAGCATACAATCCAGAGGGTAATGGCAAAAGTGAAAGAGGGCATCCGCCTATTGTTAAAGCTTTAGCAAAGGCATGCCAGGGACATATTGGTGATTGGCCTAAACTCTTACCATTTGCTTTATGGGCTGATTGAACTACACATAGTTCTGTTACAGGTTTTATGCCATTTGAGCTAATATACAGGCCAAAACCCATTATGCCTATAGAGGAAGCAGTTATCTCTTGGACCATAATACCATGGGAAGAAGGTATGTCTACAAAAGATTTGCTTGCATTGCGCATACGCCAACTTGAGAGACGTCAAGAAGATATTGAACAGGCTAAAGTAATGCTGAAGGAAGCAAGGTTGAAGAACAAAGCAGCGTTTGATGGTAAGCACAGACTACGACCTCGTGCTATTAAAGATGGGGATTGGGTCCTTGTATATGACAGTAGCCTGGAGAACCAGTACACTGCTATGCGAAAGATGGTTAAACGATGGTTCGGACCATATGTAGTACTTCATGTTTATGATAATGCGACCTACAAGTTATGCGAGCTTGATGGCACTGAGCTCAAGGTGCCGATTTTGAAGGGAAAAGAGTTAAGTTGTTTAAGCAACGAGATAGTGAAATTAATATTGGAGACTTCAACACAGATCAACCTCCTGAAGACAATGTTATATATGCATCACACGATGAGTCTGACGATGCTCGTGATGATGCTTTATAAGTGCGGTTGGCACAAACCGGAGGCTGTGCAGGTTCAGAGGGGGTGGATGTCGTGCAGCTCCGCTCCCATGCTAAGAAAGATGCCAAGAAAATGCACATCAAGTTGTTTGAAGCTTACAGGATTAATGAACATTGATTAGGGCCTGGTAACAGGCTAAGTTCAATGTTGAATGTATGTCAAATGCGGCTGAAAGAGCCAAAACATATGCCTTAATGATGCCAAAAATGACCATGCTTGATGTGAGCACATATGGAAGATTATGATGTAAAATTGAGTGCTTGAAGTGCTCTACTGGCCTGTCTTTACGGCTCGTCGATTGGAGCTACGGTACAAAAGTTATGGCAGTTTGAAGTTTAAGTTGATTGCAGATCTGTACCGGATTGGGCAACTGCAGTTGAGGTGACAGAGATGAAATGAATGCACGGGCCTGAAGTGCTCACTTTGTGGAGCGCGTCGGTCTTTTCAGATCAGTGATCGGAGTCCCAATCGCCAAGATATTAGCCGTTAAAGATTCACCGGGGGCCGGTTCCGTGCCAGTCCGGTTCGCTCGGTCGGAATGTCATCTGAGAATTTTGGCCTCCTCAGCACGGTTTGTATGCGTTCTATGCAGTTTGAGAAGTCTACGGCTTGGCATGCAGAGTCCGGTGTCAGTCGCGGGTACTACTGAGCTGGATAATTTTGGCATTATCTGAGAAGCTATACAAGTAATAAATAACCGAGTGCAAAGGAAATGTCTTTTACCAGATGCAATCACTTATACTTCCATCTTGAAGGCTGTGTCGAGGAAAATGGCAACAACATTCATGATGATAATATCACTCAAGGACTGCTAAAAATGAAACCTGTACTTGACCGAATTGCATGTTAAATGAGGTGCCCTTTGAGAATTGCCCGGAGACTTTGTGCTTGGCGATGCTTTAGTTGAATATGTATGCCAAATGGGATGCCCTTTAAGGGCCATCCACAGCAACTGCCCAAAGGCCAAGGGCCCATAAATAATATCAAGGGCCGCCCAAAAGCAAAGGCCAGTGGCCGTCTGCCTGCATAATAAGGCCGCCCAAGGGGTTAATTAAAGTTGAGAAGGTGGGAAACAAAAGAAAGAAAGAAGGCCATGGCGAAGCAGCGAGCTGCGCAAGAAAAGGGGGACTCGCCCTCACCAGTACAATGCTCGGATGAGGTTGACCAAGAGACGAAAAATGCTCTTCTTGGCGGGGCGAACCCATTCGGTATGAGTTGCAGAGAATTCCGTGCAGATCCGACTCCGCGTTGCCACGTCAGCAGAAGAGCATTTTTATGCCTCCCTAGCAACGACGGCGCCGTCGTTGCTAAGGGAGGATGCATGCTATTAATAGAAGGATTTTTTTTGCACGAGAGGTGGGTGGAGAAGCTATCAACGAGAAGGGAGAGAGGAGGGAAGAAGAGGAAGCAGGGCTCTCAAGCTCTCGAGGCTCAAAGGGCTCGCTCTCTCGCATGCTCTCGCTCTCTCTCGTGCTTAAGCAAGGGAGGAAGAAGGGGAGATTCTTAAGCAAGGAAAATCAAGACACAAACTCTCTCTCTCTCTCTCTCTCTCTCTCTCTCTCTCTCTCTCTCGTTTGAACAGGTAAAGAAGCCACATCCTCTCTCTCGTTCTCAGACGAGCAAGGGAGGAAAGAAAGAGGTTATCTCTCTCGTGCATGAGCAAGGGGAAGATACTCTCTATCGATCTTCAATCCAACCGAAGCAAAGGGAAAACTCTCTCTCTTGCTCGATAATCAAAGCCAAGCAAGGGCTTTGCAACCAAGGCACGACTCTCTCTCTCGGCTTAAGCAAGGAGGGAGCAAACAAGACTCGTAAGCAGTCTTCGGGGAAGAAGGCCAAGGTTCGGCATAGCAAGCAGGACAAGTTTTGAGAGCTCGGAGCAAGCCGACCATGAAGGGAAATTGGAAAGTCTAGTGCTAAAGGAAAGGCAAGATAGTGTTAGAAGACAAATTGAACATATGGAACCGGCACATTAGGATTTTTCTCGTCAGCAGGCAACCTAGTTTAATTATTTCTTTTTGATGAATTGCGGAGCCATTAACGGCCCGGAGTATTTTGTATGGGGAGTTTAAGCTCCTAAATCGTCATTAATTTCAATTAACGGTGTCGTTAACGACACTTCTTCATAATTGTGCATCAATTTCGTCAGTGTTATCAGTTTTTGAGCAAGTTTTGTGCGTCGATAGCATTACCAAGTGATTAAAAGCTACTGCATTGTGCGGTGCGGCAAATTTTTGCTCTCAATTTTACCAGAGCCAGCAGCCCGGTGCTGACCTGGCTCAAGTTTCGAACACGTATCCCCCGACAGCGGTAACCCCGGCGGTGAAGAAGAGGAGTTTGCAAGAAAGGAGGCACAGGCTGAACCTGCACTTTTGCTTGCGACAAAAGATGTAATAGACTTGGATACCCCCAGCCAAAGATCTATAGCAACATACGTGAGAAAACTCCAAACAGATGAATTAAACTTGAAATGGGGGGGGGGGGAGAAAAGAGGAGCGTCGACACGAAGCGGCGCAGTTCCGCTTCCAGATGCACTAGCCCCGAAGACCAGCGCCCCTTCCGGTATTTCTTTATTATTGCTTCACATAGGTACAATGTCCGAGAGTCCTCTCTTTGCAGTGCTCCCAAGCTAATCTGCTTGAGAGAGAGGCCTTGGCTTTGCTTATAAACAATTTACAAAAGGCCTCTGGCACAAAAGCACCTGCTATGAAAAGCTATGGCGCCCAAAAGCACTAAACTCAAAATCTGGCGCCCTTTGGGCAGTTCCGTAAAACGTGGGCTGTCCATACTTCCACGTCGGTAGCTTCCGCCAAAGCTGGGCTGGTCCGTATGGTGTCGTCACGTGTGCACTTCACTTGCGCCACGTGGACACGCTTCTGCCATAGTCTAGCATCAGTCATAGCCTAGCTTAGGACCGAGCCTAGCACTTTGTGAGCCTCTAGCAAGACGTGCATGTCCAGACCGGTCATAGTTGCATACCCTCTATTGCACAAGAACGATCATTTCATCATGCAGGCAGTTTACCGCGTGAACCACCTCTTATAAGTCATTTTATTAAAAGTGACTTTTGGGAATTCTTTTTGTAAGTTTGTTGGGAAGCTTGCCCTACCCAACATATAATTCCTATAAATGAAACCCATTGGGCACTCGGTAGAAGCAGAAGAAACAAGGACACAGAAAGGGCAGGCACCATAGTAGACCGGCATGCACCCTCAAGGCTCCCCAACGTTTTCTCAGCAATTCAGCCCAGCGTTTTTAGCATCAGCAGTTCAGCGTTTTCAGCCCACAGCCATCAGTGTTTCAGTTTTCAGCCCTTAGTTTCGCGGGACCGCAACTCCCTGTTGCAGTTCCTCGCCGCATTGACCAACCAACAGTAGATCAGCCTAGCTTTTTCAGTTTTCAGCCAAGACAGCCAGCGTTTTGCATTCTCAACCCTTGCACGACTTGGCGGTTGCATATCAGCCCGGCAGTACCGCCATAGTAGCAGATCGCCAGCAGAGCATCTAGTGTTTTCAGTTTTCAGCCTTGATGCTGTCGCTGTCGACACCATCTTCACGACGACACCTTCGTCATCGTCATCGCAGTCCCTATCTTCACGATGACGCCTCCATCATCGTCATCGCAGTCCGGGACTTGACGACGACACCATCGTCGTCGTTGTCACAGTCACCATCATTGTCATCGTTGACATAGACCAGCAGTACCCATCGTCGACATCACCGTCTTCAACACATAATCATCATTGACTTCACCGTCTTTGACACAGTACCGTCGTCGACTTCATCGTCGTTAGCAAAGACCCTTGTTACCTCGTCGTACTTCATCGTCTTCGACATAGACCTCGTCGTCGACCTCCTGTTTTCGACATAGAACCCGCAGTACCCGTCGTCGACATCATCGTCTTCGACATAGAACCTCAGTACCCAGTACCCACCATTAGTAGCATCAACATCTCAACATTCAGTCACTGTATCAGCATTGTGCAAGAATAAAGAAAGTACTTGCTCTGGCAACAAAGCAAGGGAGCCCTTGAGGGTTGGGACCCGACATCCCTGTGTCATCTCTTTTCTCTCTCTCGTCACTTTCTTTCTTTCAGTTCAGTTCACTTCTTTCAAGTGAAGTAAAGAGTCCATTGTGTTTGTGTGCGGAGTACTAGATCCGAGCAAAATGCTTATTCTCTTCCGCTACACCTGACATGGTATCAGAGCTTGTGTTAGTCGCACCTGACCTAGGTATCAGAGCTCTGTACGTGCTTCAACTTCGCGAACTCAAGGGAAGAACCTAAAGAAGAACCCCAAAAGAATTAAGAACCCTAGAAGAATCAAGAACCCCAGAAGAACAAAGAACCATCAAGAACCCCATCCACAACATCAAAAGTACAAATCGAAGTTCAACAACTATGCCTCACTTTTAACGGGGGGGGGGGGGGGGGGGGATGTTACGTACGCACTTCAATTGCGCCACATGGACACGCTTCTCCCATAGTCTAGCATCAGCCATAGCCTAGCTTAGGACACCTTAGTCCATCAGCACCGGTAATGTTTTCACCACACTTAGTGTTCGGGAGACAACGCTTGCTACAGTAGGCAGAGTCAGCACTATCTGGTATAGAGCCCAGGTTGATAGTCAGCTATCGTAGTAAGGCTGGTCAGTGACCCTTACAAGGTGTTTGCATCGCCAGCAGTACCCACAACACCCCCAGTACCATCAGTCCCTAGTTTCGGAGGAATCTGCATTGATTTGTGCAACTAGGGGCCACATGGACACACTTCTGCCATAGTCTAGCATCAGTCATAGCCTAGCTTAGGACCGAGCCTGGCACTTTGTGAGCTCCTAGCAGGATGTGCATGTCCAGGCCGGTCATAGTCGCATACCCTCTCTTGCACAAGAACAATCATTTCATCATGCAAGCATTTTACCGCGTGAACCACCTCTTATAAGTCATTTTATTAAAAGTGACTTTTGGAATTCTTTTTGTAAGTTTGTTGGGAAGCTTGCCCTACCCAGCATATAATTCCTATAAATGAAACCCATTGGGCAGTCAGTAGAAGGAGAAGAAGCAGGGACACAAAAAGGGCAGGCACCCTCAGAGTCCCTAGCGTTTTCTCAGCAATTCAGCGTTTTCAACCCACAGCCACCAGCGTTTCAGTTTTCAGCACTTGGCTTCGCCGGACCGCAACTCCCCGTTGCAGTTCCTCGCCGCATTGACCAACCAACAATAGATCAGCCTGGCCTTCTCAGTTTTCAGCCAAGACAGCCAGCATTTTGCAATTCCAATCCAGATCAGACAGAGTTTTAAATTCTCAGCCCTTGCACGACTCGGCGGTTGCAGATCAGCCCCACAGTACCGCCACAGTAGAAGATCCCCAGCAGAGCATCTAGTGATTTCAGTTTTCAGCCTTGACGCCGTCGTCGTTGACATCGTCATCGCAGTCCCTATCTTGACAACAACACCTTTGTCATCGTCATCGCAGTCCCGGACTTGACGACGACACCATCGTCGTCGTCGTCACAATCACAATCGTCGTCGTCGTCGTCGACATAGACGAGCAATACCCGTCGTCGACATCACCGTCTTCGACACAAAACCGCCATTGACCTCACCGTCTTCGACACAGTACCGTCGTCGACTTCATCGTCGTCGACAAAGACCCTTAGTACCTTGTCGTCGACTTCATCGTCTTCGACATAGACCTCGTTGTTGACCTCCCCGTCTTCGACATAGAACCCGCAGTACCCGTCGTCGACATCATCATCTTCGACATAGAACCTCAGTACCCCTTCAGTACCTCAGTACCCAGTACCCAACATCAGTAGCATAAGTACCCATTAGCATCAGCATCTCAACATTCAGTCATTGTCTCAACATTGTGCAAGAATAAAGAAAGTACTTGCTCTGACAACAGAGCAAGGGGGCCCTTGAGGGTTGGGACCCGACATCCCTGTGTCGTCTCTCTTTCTTTGAGTTCAGTTCAGTTCTTTCAAGTGAAGTAAAGAGTCCTTGTGTTTGTGTGCGGAGTACTAGATCCGAGCAAAATCCTTATTCTCTTCCGCTACACCTGACAGGTGTGCCACGTCAACCTCCACGCGATTTTTGATGTCCTTGCTTTGATTTTTAAGGTCCAGGGCCACTTGTAAGTTGGGTAGGTTAGGTCCCTGACCTTGTTTGGGCCTCTCGACCAAAATCTGCAACTTAAAGCTATGCCACATCACAAATTTGTGACATAACACTCTCTTGAAAGAATTGAAATCACCCTCGATTTCGCATGCAAAAGAGACATGACAAAACCTAGCGCAGTAGACACCGACTCTGGGCTGGCCACCCTTTGCATATGCATTTAGAATGCATCACTATTCGGGCACCCACTTTTGTCTGAGCGCCCACATATATTTCCGTACATTATTTTTTGTTGGGTCGTGGGGATTTTTATCAGGCCTTGCCTTACCTCCCCTTGGGCACCTATTTATAGGGCCAGGGGGGTACCCACTTCCACATCTCTCATCTTACAAAGATCATACTGATTGCATTGAGGGTCTTCTGCTCGTGGTAGTCATGGGGGCTGATCAGCCCCCCTCTTCACCATACCTTGCGTTTGTGATCTACTCTCTCTCTCTCTCTCTCTCTCTCACACACACACGTTCACTCTCACATGGTATCAGCAGCTTCAGGCTCTCGATGATCCAAGGCGCATCTCCGCATCAGGAACTTCTCCCAAGATCAGCAACAGCCAGCGTTTTTTTGTAGTAACCACCAGATCAGCCATCAATCTCTGCACAAACAGGATGGCACCATCACCTGGACAACATCCATCGTGACGGATATTCAGCCATACCTGCATTTTTGCAAATCAGGCCTAGCGTTTTTGCATCAGGCTGCTAGCGCTAGCTTTTCTGGACATTTCCGTTGCTGGAAAACCCTCGGATCCACTTGCGTTTTTGGACAGCTATTACGTTTTTGCAGCAGAGGGGGCAGCGCTCAGCTTTGGCCACCTGGATCTTGCTTACCACACACAGCCATAAACACCTGCTGTTTTCTCTGTTTTCAGACCACCTGAGGCTGTACCTCTCCGGACCGTGCTGGGAGCATATGAGCACGCTGAAAATCGCTGAACAGCAGTGTTTTCATCACCTCGCAGTTGCGTTTTTGGGTGGACAGCAGCCCCTTGGCTTGTGTTTTTCGCAGAGGATGAAGTTACCGCTTGCCAGGACAACATCCGGTGGTGGTCCATGCGGTCTCTCAGTGACTGCTGCAATACACGGTATCTTCAACATCGGCTTGATCATCTACAAGCGTACGATCCTTGGGAGATCCATTGATTCCAGCCATCATTCAGCGGTTGCGCACTCAGAGGGGGTGGTGACTTGTGGTTTGCTATGGAAACACCTATGCACTCATCTGAGGAGTTCACACGAGATATGGCCATGCTCATGGCATATGGGATTCCGACATTCCTTGAGAAGACACCACCATCTTGAGTGGATAGACACTTACCACTTGACCTCGACATGTCAGATCACTTGCTTACACAGGAGAATCTACATGGACTTAGGGTGAGGATCTTCGATCTCTTCTTGGACAGGTTCATTGCTAGGATCTCCAGACAAGAGTGGGACTTTAGTGCTTTGGACTCTCTTGGAGAGTTTACCCGCGAGATAGGGAGATCAGGCATCCCGCGAATACATCCAGAGTCACCCGGAGCTTGGCTTGGATGATGGTAGTGCAGTTGCTCTTCCACACTCCTGATCATTTGAATTGCTACCTTCAGAGTTTCTTACACTCACCCTCAGTAACCTTACAGCAGACTTATCCCCCGACCTAGGCAATAGGCCACTCCCAACTCATTCACATTGAGAGCCACACCGAGTCGCGGTTTGTGGCGTTGTTGGCACGGATTCTGTTTTGGTTGACACCGGAGGATTGGAGGCAGGATATACAGGCAAGACGGTGCAAACAAATTGGTCTTTCCTCTTCTCAGAGGATCTTCACAATGTAGACTTCTCAGTCTGGCTTCCCTACTTCTACAGGATGATTTTGGTGCAGACAGCTTGGTCTGAGCACACCTCTTCTCAGAGGCCCTTCACAGCGCAAACTGTTGAGTCTTGCCTTCCCCTCATCTTGGATTACCCTACCTATTGACAGGACACCATTCGGTGTCCTGTGAGTCTTCCGGTGACTACTGTAGCTTACAATAGCTTCTACAGTGCAGACTGTTTAGTCTGGCTTTTCTTGTTTCGGAGGACGTTTACGGTGCAGATTGCTACATCTGGCCTTCCTGAGTTTTACACAGCTTAGCCACCTGGCCACCTTGGGTTGCAAGTTCATGCATTGACAGGCCTCTGGTCATTCTCATGACGGTTCCTAGGCTTCTCCATTTTCTCCAAACGGTTTGACTACAAACACCACAGATCCTATTGGGTAGGACACTTGCAGATCTATTAACACTTCTTTTACGACAAGGAGTTGTTTTCACACTCAGTTCGAGACCTTCATGCAGTATCTTCACCCTGTATCGGCAACGTACAATAGTTTGCTACACTGCTCGTGATGGCACTTTACCACGGAGATTTCTTGGCGGTCGTGACAGCTTAGATTGCTGCTACACTTGCAGAGTTCACCAGAGTAATGTCCTTCAGTGGACATGGCAGCAAATTTCTTCATCATTTGTCTCACATCTTCGGCTTCATGCGGTTTGTTCAACATCAGGTGCTGAGAGGGGGTGTTAGACTTACACCACTCTGCTGCTTCATAGGTCTAGGGCATGTATGTACTGCTAGTGTGCCTCCGGTCTGGCCACCCTTTGCATATGCATTTAGACTACATCGGTGTCCGGGAGCCCACATAAATTTCCATATATCATTTTTCTGTTGGGTCGTGGGGACTTTTATCAAGCCTTGCCCTACCTCCCCTTGGGCACCTATTTATAGGGCCAGGGGGGTACCCACTTCCACATCTCTCATATCACAGAGATTATACCGATTGTACTGAGGGTCTTCTGCTCGTGGTAGTCATGGGGGACTGATCGCCCCCTATTCACCATATCTTGCGTTTGTGGTCTCTCTCTCTCTCTCTCTCTCTCTCTCTCTCTCTCTCTTCCGCACACGTGTACTCACACTCATGTACTAGCCTGCACACATCCAGTACTTGCACAAAGACGACAGTCACTGAACATTCACATCATCATCCCCATGCATATCTTAGATGAGAATGATGATCATTGTAACTTATTTGGCAATCACATCCAGACCGCACCGAACTTTTCACACCTCTTTATTTACTAAATTTTGTTATTACAACATTCATATCACCCATCAAGTGCATAGATAAAT
Source organism: Adiantum capillus-veneris (assembly GCF_014529385.1). Classification (NCBI taxonomy): domain Eukaryota; kingdom Viridiplantae; phylum Streptophyta; class Polypodiopsida; order Polypodiales; family Pteridaceae; genus Adiantum; species Adiantum capillus-veneris. The sequence goes on from NC_140958.1 coordinate 126,618,715, forward strand.
TGCTGCATTCATTCCATCTTTCCGACACGTACTCGAATAATACACACATGCAAGAGCACATGTAACAAATTCATTTACGAATTCCCATTTCAATGTACATCTTTTCATGATGTCATTTGGCAGAACACTGTCAACCTCTCAGTATCCTTGAAACATCACAGAGAAATCATTCCCATGGAGGTAACCTGTGACAAAGGAGTTGAGTGGCTCCCCTACGCACCCCACCATATTCAACCTGGTGATTCATCGGTAACTTTTGGAATAGCGGAGCTAAAGCAAAAGCCTCAAGGTAAGCTCTATTATTTGAGGAGAATCTACTAAGTCCTCCTCCATCCACTTGGCATCAAGAGCCGCATAATTTTTGAACTTGTCCAAATATATGGGGACCAGCTTACCTTTCACTTTCCTTTCCTTGTGCGCCAGTATCTATTCTAGAATGAGAATCTCTTCCGTCTCTCTTACTTCTGGATTCTCATATGGTCCCTTGTTCATTCGTACTTCCCCTTTGAAAGGCCTCAAGAGACTCACATGGAATGCAATGTGAATCTTCCAAGTAACTCGTAACTTCGGTCGGAAGATACATCATTTATCTTCTTTTGTACCTGGAAGGGCTCATAGTATTGCATACTAAGCTTTGGAAAAAGCCTCTCCTTACCCTTCCGCTTTCGTAGGCATGCTTTCCGAAGTAGCACTCACATCATTTTCCTTCAACTGCAAGTCACATTGATTGCCTTTTTATGTAGTGCTAGAGACGTCTACAAGCCTTGGCAAAAGTAGTGTCTAGATCCTCTATATACTGATTTGCTTCAAAAATCTTGTCCTTGGTGCTCAGAATCAGTGGAACCTTCTTGAGACCCTCGACAATCTCAAATGGCACCTTCCCCATAGACGTTGAACTGTGTTATTATAAAAAACTCCACCAAAGGCAAGTACATCTCCCATTGAGTTTTATGATCAGAGATATAAGACTTCAACAAGACCAAAACCACTGAGTTGGCTATCTCCGATGGCCCATCTTTCTGTGGATTAAACGAGGACGAGAAGTCAAGGCGAGTGCCTATATTCTCCCATATTGCTCTCCAAAACAAGCTTTGGGTTCTCTATCTAGCACTATAGATTCAGGCATGCCATGTGATCGAAAAATCTGAAGACAAATAGCTTGGCCAAGTGAGAATTGGGCATCCCATGTAGTCGAAAAATGTGCGAGACAAACAGCCTTGCCAAAGGATCGGTCTTCATTAGTTCTTCACTGATGCAGAGTGACCCTGCTTGTTGAATCTATTCACAATAGATCATATGCCATCCTGTCCACCTTGAGTCTTGGGGAGATCAAAGATGAGATCCATACCTATACTCTCCCATGGTCGGCCTTGTATAGGTAAAGGCAATAAGAGTCCCGTTGTATTCTGTCGGTTATGTTGACACACTAAACAAGCGCCCACAAACTCATCCACGTTATTCTTGAGCTGAGACCGGTAGTAAGGCGCAAGACCCTTGAGTGTAGCCTCTTTGTCCACATACGGATGCCATCCGTACAGTACATCCATATAGTACGGATCTTATTGTATGGATGCCATCCGTACGTACATTTTTTTTGTTTTAAAATAAAAATAGAGGGCGACCATCTATATATGGTAGCTTATGTGGGGTGACAACTTTTTTACCCCTATTATTAAATGCCTTTGAGTTTGAAGCCCCTGCAGTCCTGCATAGTAAAACCAGAGAGTATAGGGAGAGCAAAAAGAGAAAGTGGAGAGAGTGCTTCTTGTAGTCTTGGCAATGGGCATTGATCAAGCCTTGTCACTTTGTGGTATTGAAATTTGCAATCATATTATTATAAAGGTCACACATTGTTTTAGAATGTACATGTATGTGTGTGTGTGTGTGTGTGTGTACCCACACATATAAACGTACCTAAAACCTCAATCCATCTAGGATTGCGTACCTCACACACCGATAGCTACCATATTTTACGTACGGTTCCACCTTGATAACTTCTGTTTCAAAGTTTTCAAAGACATTGATGTCTTCAGAAGTCCAAGTGAAAGTGGCTCCCTTCTTTGTTGTGTCCTGAAGAGGAGAAGCAATAGCTGTTGAGTCATGGCCTCCATTGCCAATGAGGTCATGCCTCAGCTAGCCTGACTAAGCATGAATTGGTCTAATAAAGTAGGAGGAAGAAAGATTACAGTCTAATCACCCCCTCAAGCCCAATATTGTGAGCATGACACCAAGGGTACGACACAAGTGTAAAAGCTTTATTAACTAAACTTAGAACTCTAGAGACATGGGATAAAAATGTTAAAATGTGTGCCTCAATAAGATGTGTACTGTCTCCTTAATACTTATGTTTCGACTCACTGTAATAGTATCATGCGGCTATATATTATCCTGTTAACCTACCCACTTGAAATAAACAATTGTAACTATCTTTTACATTGGACAGCTATGTGTGTTGGCGTCAAGGACAAAAATGTTGAATGTGTGCCTCAATAAGATAAACATTGTATACCTACTTAATACATGCGTATCATCCCACTGTACCACATCAACCATCCACTTCAAATGAACAACATATCACTATCAATTGTCCTTGATGCCAAAACATACAACTGAATAGCTACGCACGTCTATGACATAGATTATTTTAAAGTTGTACAAAAAAAAGTAAAAAGTATCCAGGGTCATAAAAAGTCTTAATTTCCTAACAAACCTGTCCACTCATTACTCTTTGTAAAATCGATGCCCACTATCAAATTCGAGGTCTCAAGCCCAGCTCCTCTTAGTGCATCCGTCACCTGGGTATATACAATCGCTCTCTCTCTCTCTCTCTCTCTCTCTCTCTCTCTCTCTCTCTCTCTCTCTCTCTCACACACACACACACACACACACACACACACACACACACACACACACACAAAGAAATGGGGCCGATTTCTATTACTTGAAAGACACCTCAGAATGCCCAAATGATGTTGATTTTGAGGACAAGTACAGGACTAAGTACAAAGCATACCCAAAGGAAACATCTAACTAAACCATATTTAACTAGCCACACAGGCAAAAACTGAAAAACTAAATAAACAGAAAGGGCTAGGGGAAAAAACGTCTCCTAAAAAGACTAAAAAGTGCCACGCCAACTAAGGAAGACAGAGGATGACAGCTACCTCTAAAAGATAGGCATTCCCCACCAAAAGTACTCTCTAGCTGCACTCTAAAACCCTAGAATAACCAAAATTCACAAGTAGTATCAATGAGTAAAGAGCTTGCTGCTAAGGCTGTTGCTCGATGTCAAGTGAAAGCCCACCACTAAGTGTGTACACCATCTTTAGCTATGGAGCTAAGGAGGCACAAAAGAGAGGTAACAATCAATGACGAAGATGATAGATAAGAAGCAATTGGCACCACCAAGAGATCTATTTAAGGAAATCAAGAGGTAGAACCATCAAGAGGCATTGAATGTCACAAAGTGATACGTGGCATGACCACCCAGACAATCCCTAGCAGATAAAACTGACTTTATAAGTTGTTCCAACATATGGGATCCCTTCCGACGAGGCCCAGGGGACACAAGGCGATTAAAAATAAAGCAAGAGTCAATCACGTGAAGTTGCTGATGTGGCAGGTTGTACAAACATCCACAAAACGCGCTGACTGTTGATGTGGCATAGTGTATGGATTTCCGTGATTTGAGCTGCCAGCTTTTGAGAGTGCTAGCTTGTGGACCAGATGCTTTTGAGAATTGAAGCTTTTCATGTACTGCTTTTAGAAGTCCTAGAGCCTATGGGTTGTATCAAGGACCACTCCTCTCTCAGTTTTGCCAAAAAGCACCGAGCAGAGAGGACCCTTGGACTTTGTACTTTGCCCAAGCATTAATATTAAAATAAAAAAACAAAAGGAGCGCAAGACTTGGGGCCAATACCTCTGAGCACGTAACTACGCCAAGTCGTGTCGACTCTATTGAATTGTGATAAAGTTTGTGAAGTGTTTTTTAATAATTCTCTCGTGTGTCGTGCCAGATTCCTGACTTGGGGTGTCCAAGTCTCTTCTAGTGATATCAAAGCTTCATTCGATTTTCTTCCAAGGAGAATCTGATCCTTCTTCTTGCGACACGCATGGATTCAGTTGACGAATCCTGCAAGGACCACAACCCACCTAACAACTCATGATTGGGTGAAAGCACGGAAAATTCAAATGGACAACGGCCACTTTCTAGGGCAATGGGAGTATGTGGTTATGCGGATTGACATGTGCCGTGGATACATTCAACCGTCTCATGGTAGGCCGTTTTGGTGATATGATCGATGTGTACGTATTTATCTTTCTTGATGACATTCTCATATTCTCTGCATCGTGGGAACAACATGAAAAGGATGTAGAAAAGATTTTAGCCTGTTTGGATGAAAATCAGTTGTACCTTGCACCTAGAAGTCTGAATTTTTTCTCACTGAAATTACGTATCTGGGTTATATCATTTCTGCAGAAGGTGTCAAGCTTGATCCCGCAAAGGTAGAACAGGTTCGTAATTGGGATTTGCCCAAAACTGCATATGATGTTCGTTCTTTTCTTGGTTTATGTCAAGCATATAGTTTGCACATAGAGAGTTTTTCACGCATTGCCGCACCCATGACTGATGTTTTGAAAGGGGTGAAAACTCGCCGACAGCGCGTCGTTTTGCCAAGAGAGTCGTTGAGGCTTTCGCAGCTCTCGAGGTTGCGGTGACAGGAGCGCCGTGTCTCATCCTTGCCTCTTGGGACGACCCCTTTGAGGTATGGACGGATGCAAGCGATGTCGCCATAGGTACTGTGCTTCAACAGCATGGCAGTCGGAAGTTAAATAGTGCTAAAAAGAACTATTCAGTTTATGACAAAAAACTTATGTTTGTTATTCATTCTCTCAAGCATTGGAAACATTTTCTGTGTGGTAGAGAGTTCACAGTTCACACAGATTATCAAGCCCTCAAGTGGCTCCAGTCTATGCCTAGTGCAAATTGGAGTGATCGCCAAGCACGGTGGTCACAGTTTTTTGAGCAATTTGGTGGTTTGATTGAGTATGTGCCTGGTAAAGCTAACCCTGTTGCAGATGTGTTTGGTTGCAAAGGACAAATCCTAGCTCTTGAGTCAAGATCCACAGTTTCTATTCAGGGTGTCTCTTTTGACAGCATGAAGAATCAGTATGCAGATTCCGAGTTTGGTAAGCAATGGTTGCAAGCTCTTGCTTCCCAAGGTCCCAGCAACTATCTCATTTGTGAAGGTTTGTTTTATTTTCGTCACCATCTCTTTGTGTTTCCCTCTCTCATGACAGCCATATTGCACGATGCTCATGACTCTCACGGGTGGGCACAAGGGAATAAACACCACTTTGGAAAAAATAGAAAGACTCTTTTATTGGCCGTAGGTAGCAGGGTCTCTTGATGCCATTGCTTATTCTCGAAGGACCTTTTCAAGATATCTTTATGGATTTTGTGACTAATCTTCCACCTAGTTTGCATGCAAGGAACACATAGTGCTTGATCGTTTCAGCAAATTTTACATGTTAATTCCTTGTAAGGCCACAGTCACTGCACAAGATGTAGCACGATTGTTCATTAAGCATTGGTATCCCCTCTGTGGTTTGCCAAAAATCGTTTCAGATAGGGATGTTAAGTTCACGTCAAATTTTTGGTGAGCTCTCTTTGAAAATTTTGGCACAAAGTTAAATTTTTCATCTGCTTTTCATCCGCAGTCAGATGGTCAAACAAAAATTTACAATCAATTGGCTTTTGACGTTTTAAAGTCTTATGTGCATGATCAACGGTATCATTGGGAGCTCTATCTCCCATTGGTCCAAGCAATTTTGAATGACTCTTATTCCTCTTCCATTGGTAGAACTCCATATGAGGTAGCATTTGGCCGTCCGTTCTAGTCTCTTTTGACTCGTTTGGTCAATCAATTGCCTGATGCCAATGCTGAAAGCATAGTTACAGGGGACGGGGGGGACGGGCCCTAGGGCCGGGGGACGGCTGTAACAGGGCCGGTAACGGCTCGGAACGCCGAGGGACGGACGAAAAACGGGCCGGACGGGCGGGTCGCAGGGGGGACGGACCGGGGACGGCCGGGTCCGGACTGGGGTCGGACGGACCGAACGAGGACGGCAGGGGTCGGCCGAGGTCGGATTCTAAAAAATGGCCGTTTTTTACTGTTTGCAACGGCTCTGTGTAGCCCCAACTGCCATATTTTTTAAGCCTTGGCCCTTGGGAGGCTATAAAAGGCTCCCTTGGGCCTCTTAATACTCATAGTCTCAATGCTCAATGCTCATTCCATTTCCCTCAAGCTCAAGGCTCAAGCTCATTCCATTTCCCTCAAGCTCAAGGCTCAAGTTTGAACTTTGAAGCTCTCCTCTCCCTCTTCTACCCACTTTGAAGCTCTCCTTTACTCTCTCCACACAAGCTCTCCTCTAACCCTTCTAACTTCTAAGCTCTACTCTCTCGAGTCTCTCCACCATCATGTCATCTCAAGCCAACTCCACTTCTCAAGCCGCTTCTTCTCGAAGGAGGCCCGCCGTGCAAACGTGGTCGTGGTGGGATGAAGTCGACTTTAGCTCGCGTGGCAAAGGTGGCGGTGCAAGACCATGGACGTGCAAGCTATGTCCATACAAGAGATCGGGTGGTTCAAACAAAGTGCGAGCCCATCTTCTTCATGAACCCGGTCACGAGGTGAAGTTTTGCCCTAATGTAGCTCCCGAGAAGAGGTTGGATCTTCTTGAGAAACTCACGGTGTATGAGGTTGCGGAAGCGGCCAAGAGGGGCCGTTTTGTTGCCGTTGATCCCTTCGCCACGGCGACACCGCGAGAGCAAAGGGAAGCCAACCTTGACGACATCTCTCAAACCTTCAAGAGCCATGGATCTACACCGTCCTCTTCCCTTCCGCATCGCCAAACCACTCTCAACGAAAATTGGAATCCTAAATTGAAGGAAGAGGTGGATAGGTCGGTTGCCCGATTCTTCTTCCACGACCACATTGCCTTCCATGCTTCGCGGTGAGTTTCCCTTGGCATATACACATTGCAATCTTCCATTTTGTATTCATAATGGGTTATAATTTCTCGACTCTCCATACTAACGCAACATGCTCTATTTTGTGTGGATAGGTCTCCATACTTTCGAACCATGGTTACGAAAATAGGGGAATATGGCTCCTCTTATGTGCCACCTTCATCGGAGAGGCTTCGCACCACCCTCCTTGACAAAGAGAAGCTTGCCGTGGAGCAAGCGGCCCAAGCAACAAAGGATTTGTGGGAGACCAATGGCGTCTCTCTTCTTGTAGATGGATGGAGCGACACCCGCAAGCGGTCCATCCACGGGGTGGTGGCCTACTCTCGGGGGGAGATGTACTTTGTGGAGTCACATGATGCATCTGATAGTGGCAAGGCCGCCGAGATGCTTGCTGCGGAGTGGACAAGCACCATAGAGATCACTGGCCCGGAGAATGTCCTTTGTATGGTTGCAAATGGAGAGGCGTCAAACAGGGCAGCCGGAGCTATCATTGAGGGCATGTATCCCAGCATCCATGTCACATTTTGCATGACGCATTGCCTCAATAACCTCCTCAAGGACATAGGGAACTTGTCATGGATTTCACCCACCATTGGTGACGCCTCTCGAATTGTCTCCTTTGTGCTCAACCATCAAAAAGTGCGCCATGAATTCTCAAAGAGGAGCCACTTGTCTTTGCTCAAATATTCAGAGACAAGATTTGCATTCAATTGGCTTATGCTAGGCCGCTTGTCTACATGTGGCGGAGCCTTAAGGGGCCTCTTTCTCAGTGATGAGTTCCAGGCCATGCCGGAGTCTACATCAGCAGTAGGATTGAAATGCCGAGAATGGGCCGACGACGCCGCTTGGTGGGAGGAGGTGAAGACTCTTGACGCCATGGTCAAGCCTATTCTACACCTACTTCGAGTGGTGGATGGCTTGCAGCCATGCATTGGCAAAGTCTACGAAGCCATGGATCGGATGATAGAGGCACTTGAGAAGCTTGTGCCTGACCCTGTTCAGTATGCGGAGATTCATGGCTTGTGTGAGTCGAGGTGGAATGGATACTACTCTCCACTTCATGCGGCAGCTTATGTGCTTGACCCTGAGTTTCAAGGAAGGCGTCAAGAGACCGACAAGGAGGTGAGCAAAGGATGGCGGCTTGCATTGGAGCGCCTTGAGCCTAGCAGTGACATTAGGCGCAAGATTAGAGACGAGCTACTCAACTACAGGCAAAAGAAGGGCTCCTATGGATGTGTAGATGCACAGCTTGATCGCAACAAGATTGGCTCGGTTTTGTGGTGGGAGGACTATGGAGGAGATGGCCCACATTTGCAGCGCTTGGCTGTTCGTGTCCTTAGCCAAGCATGTACCACTAGTTGCTTGGAGCAACTATGGAGTGTGCACAGCCACATTGCCTCTAAGAAGAGGAATCGCCTTGGGGTTCAGAGGGCCAATGATTTGGTGTTTGTGAGCGCTAACTTGCGCATGCTTGCCAAGAGCATCACACACAAGGCAGATCCTTTCACTGAGTGGGAGATGGCACAAGAGAATCCATCTATGGCCGATACTCTTTTGGAGGAGCTAGAGGAGGATTTCGAGCCTCAATGCGAGCCTCCCGAGCCGGAGCCCTCGTACGTTGCTGACGACCTCGACTACGACGACGATGTGGAGATTCAGCAGGTGAGCACTTCTTGAGTTTGATGATCATTGATCACTCGACTCTCGAGTCTAGACTCTTGAGTCTACGACTCTACCTACTACATAGCCCTTTGTACTTTTTGTTATCCTTGAGGCCTCAGGCTTGTCCTAAGTCCTTTAGGCTTTTTGACTCTTGAGCCCTTGTGGCATGCACTTCTCATTTTGTATCGATCGATCATCGATGTTTTATTAGCACATTTCAGCCTATATGACTCGTGTTCTTTGGTCTATTTAGTGTAAATTTATGGTCAAAGTGATGCTCTATGTGTGTGGCATGTGTGTAGATCAAAAAATGCCAAAAAAAATCTCTCTTTTTTTTTGCCGTTCCGAACCCCGTCCCCGTTTCCTGACTTTTGCCGTCCTGACCCCGTTCCCGACCCCAACCCGCCGTCCCATGTAACTATGGCTGAAAGTCAGTCATTGGATGAGATTATTGAGAGTGTGATGCTTCGGCTAAGCAAGGCTAACAAGCATCGCCAGGATGTTACTATGAAGGAAGGAGATTGGGTCTATTTGAGAATCATGTAGCAACGTCTTAAGCAAGTCGGGAAGAAGTGTCCTAAGTTGTCTTTCAGAATGTATGGTCCATTTCCTGTCATTAAAAAGATAAATGATGTTTCTATGAAATTGCAGTTGCCTAACTCACGGTCAATGCACAACGTTTTCCATGTTTCTTGGTTGAAAGTGTTTCATGGTACACCTCCAAAGGACATTTCCGAAGAAGAAGAACCAGAAATCATAGATGAAGCCGAAGTCATGGAACTGGAGCAGGTCTTGTTGCATCGGTTTCCCCATGGTTCAAAGAAACAAGTGCAATAGTACTTTTTGAAGTCCAAAGATCGAGGAAACCCACGAAGCCGTGTGGGTTGACGAAGACTTTTTCAAAGACTACCCAGAGTTGTTAGCAGACCATAAGGACTCCATGCAGCTCGGTACCAGTACCTCACTTTAAAAAGGAGGGGATGTCATGTCACGAGTACATGGCAATTGTTAACTATGTCACGAGGACGTGGCAAATTGCTAACTTTAGTTGTTGCTTTCTTTCCAATGATTTTTGTTTTACTTTTGAGACCCTCTTTTTTAAGTTGCAAATGGTCGGACATTGTATGGCCAATGTGAATGATAGTTTCACCCACAGACGGGAAGTTGGTCGGCATTGAAATTCGTATAGTAAGAGGATGTCTAGGCTCAGTTCAAGATCACGTAGGTCCCCCTGTCGCACTTAGCAAGCTCGTGGATACTAGGAAGTGAACTCAATAAATGCACAAAGTCAAGGTGGGGTCACCAAAGGGAAGTACCCGACAGTTGGGCCACATTGCATTTTTGGATGCGGTCCCAATGGGGATAGATGGGCCACGAAATCTGTTCGCATCATTACCTCCGGAATGACAAGAGGAACATTTAAGAACTCTACTGCAAAGTCAATTGGGCAACCAATTGGGAGATTTTTAAGCAGCAAGCACGAAACGGGAAATGGCATGCAAATGTGCCAAGTGGCACTCTTTGGTGGACTTTCCTCATGCAACAGAAGCTAGCGCTCGATTTCTACTAGAGAGGGCTTCATTTGCAGCCTGCCACACAAGTTAAGAGCTATTGATTGCTTGCTTTTCTTCTCATGTACAATGTGGTGCAAGAAGTCATGTCCTGCACACCTCACGCTACTGTCTCTCTCCCCTATGTGCAGTAATGTGATGCCCCACAAGAGGGCTCTTCATTTGACTCATGTACAGCTGTGTGGTTACATGCGTTTTTGCTGAGGCAAAAGCCTCTCTAAGCAGGAACAGGAGTAGCTAACGGCTGCTCCAAAAGCAAGCACCGGTCACGGTGATAACCTCACTGTACAGGTGCAACTTCAGCGCAGGTTATGCGTTGTATTTTGACCGTTTTTCAGCCATACGGGCGCCAGAACCCTTGGGAACAGTGCCCCACTCCTAGAGGGCAGTTCAGGGACTGGCAAAAACCAGTAAATACAACGTGCTGAATTTATTGTTTTTGGGCAGGAATTAGAGGGTTTATGTCGGTGGAAGCGAGTTCCAGCAGGGAAATTGGTTTCGGGCAAGTTCTGGGGCTGTTATGCTGCCAAAATTTTGCCAGAACAGGTGGTATCTAGCTGGATACAGCTAAAGGATTCCCAGGACTCTTCTTTGTAATTTACCCTCCTAAAGAATAAAGAAATACCGAAAGGGGTGCCAATTATGGGGCCTACAAAGTGTCGGCGTCTGCTCGGAGCATTCTAGCTTCCGAGCCGTGTGTGTGCTTTAAGTGTTAATTCCCGTGGTAGGTTACCTTTGCAAAGTTCTCTCTGTGTGTGAAAATCTAAAGTAAAGTAAAGAATTTTGGGTGAAAGCCAAAGTCTACCGCCCTACGGGCCGGTTTCATGGTTGCATTCCCGAGACATCAATCACTTTTTCCTCAAGAAGTGAGCCTCGGTTGTTTTGGGTAAAGACAAAGAGTATAGGAACACGGGATTACACTGGCCGACAAAGAGAAGGGCATTATGGAAGAGGATTCCTCTTCGAAGGACAGACAGGAAACTCCTATGGTGTTTGAGATTGGCGAGAGCTCATGGCCACGCTTGTCGGTACCTCCTGTTGATGTGAATGTCCCTCCAGTACAGGGCTTTATGACTGGACAACTTGAGGATGATGCGTTCAAGACTCGGTTAGTTGCCGCGGTGAATGTGTTTTCGCAACTGGTGAAAAACCCAAGGTTTATGGAGTTCTTGCAAGCGCCACCAGTGCTACAACAAAGTAGGTGACCTACACCACGAACAAAGCTTGTTGAGGCTCAAGCCCAAGTACTTCATGCGCCTCAGCAGGATAGGGAACACTCGCATGTTGCGGAGTCAAGGGCTCCAAAACAGATTCCTCCTGTCCTTGAACAGGTGGCTAGAACGCCTATTTCACAAGCTATGCCAGTTCAGCCCGCCACCTTTCAGAGCCCGCATGCTGTCTTGAATGGATAGGGAACTGGTTACCAGGCAATGCATCCAGTTTTTCCACCACCCATGGTACATCTTTGATATTTTGGGGGTAGATCTGTGTTCCAGAGTATAGCTGGTTATGCGCCTGGAAGTCGGCCGTACATGCCAGGAACAGTGTTTGGGAGCATCGACATGCAGTAAGGTTTTCAGAGCAACCAAGGCCAGTTTGGGGTGCCACAGGCTCATTTTGGCATGGCTGGTTTTTCTGGACAACCACCAGATATGGTCCTCTGACGCAAAATGTTAATGGTCAAGATGTGTCGATGCTGCCTACTACAATGCCCATGTTGCAGACTATTCCTTATGACACTTTGGGGGCATTGGAAAAGCCGAAAGCTTACAAAGAAGGTGGTGCAGCTGTAAAGTTTAGGACTTTCAACAGCTTCGAGGATAAAGCAAAGGCTCTCACTTTCCTATAGCAGTTTGATACAGCTTATGGAGGAGGGAATTTTACAGAGGCCTCTAAGGTCAAGAAAGCTACCACTTTCTTGAAGGACAATGCGCTTGCATGGTGGACGACATTGTTAATGCAAGGACAGACACCCGCCACTTGGGTCTACTTTAAACAAATGTCTACATCTATATAAATTTGAAGCCGACGTCATGAAAGGTTGGCACCAGCTTACTTCGGCTACATGCAAGAGCTTGCTGGAGTACAATTGAAGGTTTTGTAAAGCGTTACTCTCAATGACCTCCTACAGATTTGTGCCGTTGACACAGCAGATAGAGAAGTATTGTTGTGGGCTGCCTAAAGGGCTTCAGGACTACTGTACCAAGAACAGAGTGGCTACCCTCACCCAGCTCATGGAAGTTGCTAACACTGGTCTTGCCTTGTTGAAAGGAGAGGACAGTGGGTTTCCGAGCAATGAGAAAGGAGGCCAGCAAAAGAAAAATTCAGCGAAGAAGCCCATTGTGAAAATGGCTCATGAAGCGTCACAGGGGTCAGAAAAGGCCACCAAAGATAAGGATTCAGCCGGGACTTCTGGAGCGCAGGCAAAGAAACAGTAAAAGGAAGCCTTTTGTCCGTAAGTCGCTCAAGGAAAAGAAGATCTTAATGGCTGAAAACAAATGATTTATATGCGAGCAGCCTAGTCACTTTGCTACCAATTGTCCACAAAGGAAAAGACCAGCTGACTCAGATGATAAAGAGGATCAGAAAGGCAAGAAGCCTAAACCCACGGCAGGTTTGGTGCCAAATATGGTGGGTGACAGGCCCAGTACAGATGCCAACGAGTTATGTACAGCGTGAGGTAAAGTTAGAGATCAAACAACACTCATCTTCTTTGATCCAGGTGCCAAAGCAAACTTTATCTCACCAGAGTTAGCTATGAAGGTGGGCATCGGAGCTGAAGAGATGGGGTACACATCAAAGGCGGGTTGGCATGTCCTGGCCACTCAAGTGTGTTACTCCCATCATTGGAAAGCTGCGTCTGCATATCCAGTCATATGTGGACACAGAAGAGTTCTATATCATGCCATTGGAAGGGTGCAATGCGCTATTTAGAATTCCGTGGATGTTCAGAGTACATGGCGTGCTGGATGCCTTCGGCAAGACAATCACCCTTCAGCATAGGGGCAAAACTCATGTTTTGGATGTAAAGCTCAAAGGGGAGTCTGTCCCTTTTGTATCTGCTTCCGCTATCACTTCTGTAATAAAGAATCATCTTTCTGTGTACTTGATTTTTGCATGTGATGTCTCAGATAATTGTCAGTCAAATTTATCTGTGTTAGATAAATTTGCAAGAAATGCTGCAATTTTCAACAGGATATACCTTAAGAGTGGGTACCATTAGATTCGTATAAGGCCAGAGGATGTGCACAAGACTGCGTTTAGAATGACATTTGGTCTTTATGAGTTTCTAGTGATGCCATTTGGTCTAACAAATGCTCCTGCCACGTTCAACAGAATGATGGACCGGATTTTCCACTCGCATCAACAGTTTGTTGGGACGTTCTTCAATTACATGATGGTCTACTCGAAGAATGAGAGGAGCATAGGCGTTACTTGGCCATTGTGTTCGAAGAGCTGCGCAGTCACAAGTTACTTGTCAATCCTAAGAAAACTGAATTCTTCCTGAAAGAGATCCACTTTCTTGGCCAAATAGTCTCAAAGGATGGTGTCAGAATGGATTCTGCAAAGTTTGAAGCTATTAAGACATGGCCAGACTTGAAGACTGTGCACGATGTCAGCAGCTTCTTGGGATTGTGTTCCCACTATAGAAGGTTTATCAGGAATTTTGCAAAGATAGCATCACCTCTTCACGCTGCTTTGCAAAAGAAAGAGGTCACTTTCAAATGGACCCACAAAGAGATTTCAGCTCTTAGTCTCTTAAAGGAAAAGTTGACTTCAGATCCAATAATTGTTTTGCCAGATCTCAGGAAGTCAATTGTGGTCTAGTGTGACGTGTGTGGCAGTAGCATCAGTGCAGTGCTAATGCAAGATGGACGGGTAGTAGCTTATGAAAGCCGAATTTTGCAAGGACCAGAGAAGACTATGCAAGTCTATGAAAAAGAGCTCTTGGCCGTAATTAATGCGCTTTCTAGTTGTAAGCACTACCTCTTAGGTGTTGATTTTGCTGTCCAGACAGACCATCACACCTTGCGTTACTTCTTGACACAGTCAAAGTTATTTGAAAAGCATATGCGATGGGCAAACATTCTTTCTATGTTCCACTTTCAGATTATGCATGTGGAAGGCAAGAAGAATGTTGTGGTTGATGCGTTATGAAGGAAGCCACAAATTTCAGTTGTGTCAATTCCTTATCATCATGAGTAGATTGACATGAAGGAACAATATGCTACTGATGAAGATTTTGCAAGGATCTTTGAACAGTTGCAAGAGGGGCAATATCATGAGCACTACCTCCTCAGAGATGATTTTATAATGATGCATTGCAGACTTTGTGTCACTAGAGCATTGCGACATAAGGTCATGGCACAGTCATGTCCCACCGTATGCAGGGTATCGTGGTATTGATGCGACAGTTAAAGCGGTAGAGACATTCTTCTATTGGCCTACCTTGAGGAGAGATGTGGATGTCTTTGTGCGAGCATGCTTGATTTGCCAAAAGGTCAAGTTTGATTGTCAAAAGACGGGCACCACGTGCCACTAGAAAAGATCAGACTGAACAGACTTTTAGCACTTCAATAACAACTGAATTGAGAGAGAGAGACGACACGCGACACGGAGTGGCGGAATTCCATCCCAGAGAGTATTGGCCCCAAACCTTGGTGCCCCTTTCAGTATTTCTTTATATTGCATCAATACAGTACAAGCCGGTACTCCAGACTTTGCACCTTCTCCAGGAAGCATGCCAAAGAATGAGCCCTAACCTCATATTTAAAGGACCTTGGCCTCAAAAGCGTTGCAGTAAAAAGCCTTTAAAACTCAACAGCTTCTGGTCCAAAAGCAATGCCAAAAATCTGCCAGCGCCATTTACAAAAATCCGTACAATCTTGCCGCGTTAGCACCGCCAACGTGAAAAGCGAAAATTCGTACAATTCTGCCACGTCAACAGTTAGCGTAATTTCCGGAACTTCCGTACAGCTACACGTCATCAACTTTGCGTGAGTGTGTGTGTGAGTCCTGCTTTATTTTAATCCCTTTATGTCACTGGGGCCCCATCGGACGGGGTCCCTATAAGTTGGTAGGACTTCTTCTTCTTCTGCTACTTGTTCTTCTTAGGGTTTAGGCCCCTCGGCCGGCATCTGTAAGTTGGCTCCATTCTTTAGGCTTTGACACGTCAGCAGTTTGTGACATCTCCCCTTCTTGAAAGAGAGTAATCGTCCGCGATTATAGCATATCTGCAAAACAACTCAAGTTAGCTCAAAAATTTCCGAGGGTCGTTCTGAGGGACAATCAAATTGCTCTTTTTGTTAAGGAGTTAGCTTCTCCTTTCGGCTCTTTTGATCAAGGAGTTAGCTTTTCCTCTCATCCAGATCGGAACTCTTGATATTCCGGCGTAGTAAAATTAGCCATCACACCCAAAGCGTACTGATCTTACACGGGTGTCTTGATGCACTAAAATTACATACGCAGGCAATCTCATCCAATTAGGAATGTTCAGTGGTTGGCACATCACAATGCAACACAAATGCTCACATATGCATGTTACAAGACATAAAAACATAAAGCCGCCGATGAACACTCCTCCCGCATAACCTAACAAGGTCCGGGCCCGGAGATATTCAACGACTCCCTCTAACCACTGCTCAAACTTCTTAATACTCCTCTCGGATAACCATCCACGTCCGATCTGGGAGTCACAACAACAATTATTTTCAAGCATACAACCAAACGCTCCCTAGACATCCCATCTGCGTCGTTCAAAGGTTCAAACTTCAAACAATAGCAAAACAACATTTCTCACTACTCCACCCGGGAGTAAAATCACCAATCATTGAAACCAGTATTAAAACCAGAGTCAAACATTTCAAATCGGCACCAAGACAAGTTCAAAACAGATACCATCCATTTCAAATAATACTTTCTAGCTATAAAGAAAAAAAAACAAGTAGAGAGTTCATTCGAGGTTTTGTTCAGACAACCGAACTTTGAGGACAACTGGCTTGTGCTTCTGCATCACAGTGTTGGTTCGGTTCCAAACTTGGAGAGTCGCATCATTCTTGTCGTGCCAAGGCATGCCCAAAGGAACATCGCAATTGCCCAATTTCATGATGTGGAAATCAGCTTTTCCATGATAATTTTGAATAGTCACTGGAAGAGCACCAATGAGCGGTACCACTTTCTGAGTTTGCCCTGTGGCTAGCTCAGCTTCAATTTCTCCACCCTCTGCATCATAATCAAAGTGTATCTGCTTTAAGAATTCTGGATGAATGAAGTTCTCTGTAGCTCCGGGGTCAAAGAAAATAAGGGCTTTGAAGTTTGAAGCCATTGACTTTGCCATATGCTCGACACAATTCATTTGTACTTTCAAGGCGTATGCCATCAATATCAAGAACTAGTCCAATAGCGGGTCTAGCTCTCTTAGTAGGAGGTGGCGTCCGGGTTCTGTCGACTGTTGGTGCGGGCGTCGGCTCCTCTGGTCTATCAGTGCGTTTGGGACAATTTGAATGATTATGCCTTGTTTGAAAGCATCCAAAGCATTGGCCTTCTTGTAGTCAGGTGTCTCGTTGTTGAGGCGTCAAACGAGGCCTTTGTGGTTGACTTTCACGAGACTCTCGAGAATTTGTTCTTTGTTGGCGAGAGTTGTGGTTCATGGCCGGAGATTCTCTGTGGTAAACTCTAGCTTTCCCTTCATCAGTTTGTAGCCAACCGTTGCATGGTCCAAAAGTTCTTGCATGGTAGAGACTTGCTTGGATAGACAATATTCTTGCAATGGTGATGATAGTCCAATGGTGTATCGCTTGCATTGCGTCTCCAGGGAACAGATCTAAAGGACACCGGAAGGTACACGTCGAGAACCTTTGGTTATATTCGTCCATGTTTTCGCTGGCAAGCATTTTCAAGTTGCCCCACTCTGCCAAAATCCAGACTTCAAACATAGAAGTCATGTAACTACGTGCAAAAATTGTCTTGAAAGCTTGACAGGTCCTTGGAGCATGTGGTTGTGTCACGATTGAACTCCACCATTGCATAGCATTATCTTTAAGAAAACCCGCTGCTCGAGAAATCTTGGATTCTTCTATAGAGTTCTCCAAAGCATAGATGTTGTCGAATTGCTATAGGAACTGCAATGCTTTCTTGCGATCTTTCACGCCGGAAAAAGTGAAAAATTTGATTGTTGTGCCGCCTTCTTTGAAATCTTTGGGTTGGTTAGGCGCATATCCCGGGTATGGATAATAAGGGTATCCATATGGGCTCCAACCATTGTAGCTGGTGGTGGAGGTGGGGGCAATGGCGGTTGCACTGGATCAGGGTCAGATGGTTGCACCATATTCCTGAAGACTCCCCCGATCGGAACAAACGGCTGAGAAGGTTGCCGGTTGGAAGCTGGTGTGGAGGAGGAGGTACCACCTGGGGCATCAGAGGGGGTAACATGTAGTTCAAAAATTGTTCAAAACTTTGCAGCATCGGAAGATTCTGCTGAGGATGCCGCGAAAGAATATCGTGAAGCTCGTTGAGCAGAAGCTGCAAATATTCTACCGAATCCATGAATTCCAAGTCTTGGGTTCTTTATGGCTTATGCCCTGTAAGACACAGCAATGAAGACGGGAGCACGCCCGATGCGCGATGAAGTAAGGGTGAGAGTGGCTTATAAGTCCGGGGTCGGAGGCCACAGATACCTCAAATAAAATTCCAATAGCTCTGTCTGCTCTTAGATAGGACCGGTATGCTTTCAGAAAAACAGACGCCTGATGCTCTGATACCACTGTCACAAGACGCGCACCGCATGGCAATAGAAAAGAACAAACAGAACAGACTTTTAGCACTTCAATAACAACTGAAGTGAGAGAGAGAGACAACATGCGACACGGAGTGGCGGAATTCCACCCCAGAGAGTATTGGCCCCAAACCTTGGCGCCCCTTTCGGTATTTCTTTATATTGCATTAACACAGTACAACCCGGTACTCCAGACTTTGCACCTTCTCCAGGAAGCATGCCAGAGAATGAGCCCTAATCCCATATTTAAAGGCCCTTGGCATGAAAAGCAGTTACAGTAAAAAGCCTTTAAAACTCAAAAGCTTTTGGTCCAAAGAAATGCCAAAAAGCTATCAGCACAATTCACGGAAATCCATGCAGTCCTGCCACGTCAGCACCGCCAGCGTGAAAAGCGAAAATCCGTACAATTCTGCCACGTCAGCAGTCAACGTAATTTTCGAAACTTCTGTACAGCTGCCAAATCATCAACTTTGAGTGAGTGGGTGTGTGAATCCTGCTTTATTTTAATCCCTTTATGTCATTGGGGCCCCATCAGACGGGGTCCCCATAAGTTGGTAGGACTTCTTCTTCTGCTACTTGTTCTTCTTAGGGTTTAGGCCCTCGGCCGGCATCTGTAAGTTGGCTCCATTCTTTAGGCTTTGACACATCAGCAGTTTGTGAAATTGACAGGCAAAAGGCACCAGGGTTGTTACAACCACTGCCCATTCCGGATAATGGACTCTATCTTTGATCTTTCAAGAATCCCAACAGGGAATGATGATATATGGACCATTATCTGCAGGTTCAGCAAGCATGCCCATTTTATCCCTGTCAAGAAGAAGATAAAATCTGATCAGATGGCACGCTTATTCATGTACAATGTGTTTAAGTACCATGGTTTGCCACAATCAATTGTCAGTGATGGTGATCCTCGCATGACAAGTTTGTTCTGGAGAGGATTGTTTGAGAACATGAGCACTACGCTCAAGTTCTCGTCTTCGTTTCATCCACAAACGGATGGACAGTCAGAAGAGGCTGATTCTTTCGTCTTCGATCTGTTGAAATGCTATGTGTCAGACAATAAGGGCAAGTGGGAATATTATTTGCCTATGCTTGAGTATGCGTACAATAATACGGTGCATTCATCGGCTGCCAAGGCACCTTTCGAGATTGTTGAAGGCGGCAAAAAGGTTCCTCCCATTTTGCATACAAAGGACAAGATCTTTGAGGCAGATCGATATGTTGAGAAGATGGATGAAATCTATAAGAAAGTTCAAGTTGCCTTGGAGAAGACTCATGCAAAACAAAAAAAGATTGTTGATCGTCACTGTTGTGAATTGCTGTTATCACCTGGCGATTGGGTTCTCTTAAGGTTCAAAGAGGCAAGGTTAAAGAAGATGAAGGGCAAGGAACGACTGTTTCCTAAACTCAGCATGCAGTATTATGGGCCTTTTCAAGTGCTTGATAAGATCAGCGATGTGGCTTACAAGCTGAAATTGCTTGATGCGTGGAAGATTCATAATGCGTTTCACGTGAGTCTTCTAAGACCCTTCATGGGTGATGTGCCAGAAGATATGCCAGATGAGGATCAATCAGAAGTTGAGGAACTTGATGAGATCCTGGTACCTGAGCAAGTTTTGGCACACAAGGACAGAAAAGTTAAAGGACAGGTTGCAAAACACTACTTGGTGAAGTTCAAGAACTATACGCCTATGGATGCAAAGTGGATGGAAGAGCATGAACTGTCAGAGTCACAAAATGTATTGCAGCTTTACCCTGAAGCCTTTGGGTTACATCCTACCTATGCCCCAACCCAACGTGTGCAAAGGAGGGCTAATGATAGGGCTAGCACATCGAATGTACATATGAATTCAGTGTAACAGAAGAAATGACAAAAATATGAAGGTCTCATTAAGTCATTTGTATCTATGTGTTACGACCTTTCTTGCGGATACATGCGATGATAAAAGAGTGCTAACAACACAAGATCATCAATGGCGTGTATTTATGGTATGCAATCGAGGACGTTTGCAATTTCAAAAGGGGGGTATGTCACGAGGACGTGGCAATTGCTAACTTTATTTGTTGGTTTCTTTCCAATGATTTTTGTTTTACATTTGAGACCCTCTTTTTTAAGGTGCAAATGGTCGGACATTGTATGGCCAATGTAAATAGTATTTTCACCCGCAGACGAGAAGTTGGTCGGCATTGGAATTCATATAGTAAGAGGATGTCTAGGCTTAGTTCAAGATCACGTAGGTCCCCCCGTTGCACTTAGCAAGTTGGTGGATACTAGAAAGTGAACTCAATAAAGGCACAAAGTCAAGGTGGGGTCACCAAAGGAAAGTACCCGACAGTTGGGCCACATTGCATTTTTGGATCGTTCCCAATGGGGATAGATGGTCAGATGATCAGTGGGAGTCCAATGGAAGCATCCCATAAAATTTAGGGAATTGCTATTTTTGGGCCACGAAATCTGTTCGCGTCATTACCTCCAGAATGACAAGAGGAACATTTAAAAACTCTATTGCTATTTTTGGGCAACCAGTTGCGAGATTTTTAAGCAGGAAGCACGAAACGGGAAATGGCCTGTAAATGTGCCAAGTGGCACTCTATGGTGGACTTTCCTCATGCAAGAGAAGCTAGCGCTCGATTTCTACTAGAGAGGGCTTCATTTGCAGCCTGCCACAGGTTAAGAGCTATTGACTACTAGCTTTCCTTCTCATGTACAGTGTGGTGTAAGATGTCATGTCTTGCACACTCGCACTGCAAAGAGGAAGAGAATGGAGCCCAATCCGAGTCGTCGCACTGGAGAGAAAATCAAGTGACACATAGCAGCCCATGATTCGCGCTGAGATTTGCACCATGAGTCCTGGGCTGATGACACGGCAGTTGGACACAACTTTTTTGGGCAACAATGTCGAAAGCAATTAGATTTTGACGTTTTGAGAATGCAAGCTTTCATATCAATTAGACTTTTTCGGATATAAATTTCTAGGGCTTTTTAGTTCGTTGTAAAAGCAAAGGCCAATGGCCTACAAAAGAGTGGTTGTTTTACACACTCACTTTTTGGATAAGTAGCTCCTCCAAGCAATTGTATTCAAGAAGATCAATAATAAAGAAAGCCTATAAGGAGCGCCTAGTTCAAAGGCCAATGCATCTGGAAGTGGAACTCCGCCACTCTATGCCTCATCTCAAGAGTTAATTTTTCTTTTGGTTCAAGTGTGAAGTATTTGCAGATTTGTTCTATTGCTATTTTTTTTCGGTACGTTGTGCCAGCTGTTTGCTTTCCCAACAAGCAAACCGGTCCAACATCTATTTACAACTTGAAGCTATGGATTCGGAATAATATTCACAATTTCTCATTACAAAATTCTTTGGAGGCATCTTCTGAAACATTTGCATTATTTACAGAATTTTTGCCATGATTCTTAGATTTTATGATGCCTCCAGTTATGCCTCAAGTGTTACATCTTTGGCACCAGATATCAACTAATAATCCAAGAAATTCCACTACTATTCCACTTGGCAATGTTTTTTTTGCATGGTTGCCCTCCACTTGCACCACCTTTGCCCCCGCATCCACCGCCACCTCTCATATCCACAGTTAGAATCCCTATGGTTACCGGTTGTCGATTATTGAAGTCTAAGAGGCGAAAAGGATGGATTCTATGGAATAGGATCCCTAAGTCTATATACATGTGGGGACCTAAGTAAGGCCTTGTATTCTTTGCTTCCTCCCTCCTAGCTCTCTCTTATTTGATCTAGTAATACTTACTGAAAGATGTATCTGCCTCTCCTGACCATCTATCAGCTTTCTATGCTCTGGATGATCTACTCTCCGAGATAACTCCAGAATCCAGCCAGTCACATTACGGACAAAGAGGACTAAAGCATGTGGAGCACAAGAAGGAATGTCCAATTATGCCGCCAACAAGAGTGTGCCTAGCGAGAGGGAAAGGGTACGGTGCTTCCACCTTAACCGACTAACAAGTGTGCACACAAAATGCCAGGTTGATGGTTGGGGTGATACCCAATCTAGCGAGGTAGCCTCCATGACGCAGGTGTGCAGAACCAGGGAGAAGGTGGTGTCGAAACCTGAAGGGAAGACACAATGGGAAATGGTGAAATTCACCTCAAGTAGCTCTAAAAAGCAGATGCAGGATGAACACGACAAATTAAACAAAATGACTCTCTCTCTCTCTCTCTCTCTCTCTCTCTCTCTCTCTCTCTCTCTGCACAAAACGGCAAGATAACACGTGCCTGCTCAATATTGTTGAAGTTGTCGCCAATAAGATGATACTTCTGCGAGGGGCCTGGTAATGAAGACAAATGGTTTTCTGCTGGCGATGGCATTCCCCCCTTGCAGAGCAGTCCGCCCATGCTGTGCTGTGCAGGAGAGAAAGAGAAGCTTCCTTTCTCCGAACCATCGGGGGGTGAGCGATACGATAGCGACTACTAGATCGCTTTAGAGTACAGTTACGAATCACGATCACTGAATATGTTTATTTGAAGGCTTGGCGTAGAATTAAAGGGAAAGACTTTATACTTGCCTTGATTGGTGTAGGACTAAAGGAAGCTCACCCGGGGTTCACCAGGATTTCATGCCTACTATTGTCCACACTGCCCATCTGGAGAGACTCTAAAAAGGGCTTCCACCGGGGGCCTTACAAGACACTCATTGGTTGGACGGTGACAACTACCACTTGGGTAGCTCGATCAAGCCGACAGGAGAAAGGGGATGCTTGGCCGTGAGCCAACATGTGCCGTAAGCATTGCAATGCGTGGAATGTGTGCTTCACAATTGGGTCAATCGGGGTGCATTTGCACGGGCAGCTTGCATCAGATAACATTGCCCTTCACTCTCCACTATGTCGATATCGACAGAGTTAGCATACATCGTCTTCTACCCCCACCTTGCTTAACAAAAGTGCTTTTTATGCCTGCTACAATTAACAACATAGGATATGCTTCTGCTTCTACTTCGCCCTCTAGTTTCTGCTTCTAATCACCACCATCGTTCGAGCCAGGTTGATTGGGATTGTTTGTCATCTCTTCAGCGAAATTGATGAGTGAACTTGGCTTATCTTATGACTTTGTCGTCAAGCTTATTGTCTCTTTGTTTATCTCTCGATTAGGCGGACCAATTGGCACGATCAGATCCTCCTACATCTCCACCTACGAGCAACCCTTCTCTTCAATCGCCTCCGTGCTAGACAAGTCCTATTCTTCAGCCTTATCTTCCGACCTTGGGTCATCAGCAGAGGGCTTGACCTCCCTAGTAACGCATCTCCAAGTTGTTCTGACCTTCAGATTGCTGGCACCCTCTACTTCATGGTAGTCCTTAGTATAATGACCAATTCTGTGACATTTATAACATGCATTCGAAAACGAAGAATTGCTAGCTCTTGTCGAAAGTTACCAAAATTGCCCATGCGCAAGTCCCAATACTTCGGAATTGACTTACTCATATTCCACAGTAATTTCCAATCCTGATCTTGCCCGCTGCTGTTTTGGAATGAAAAGCACCCTACCCAACATAGCAGCAATGAAGTCCACAAAGTCATTTAGCCAGAGAGGAAAGTCCTTGAAAGTCACCCATACCGGACAAAAGTCCATAAACTCTTCATGTGGATAGAACTCAAGCATCCAAGGCATAGCATAGGCAACGTGGGAAGCTCCCCAAATTCCCCCTTTCATAAACACCTCCTGAACAGATTGCTTGGAGGCACACATAGCCCCATAGAAGCCTTTACCCACTGTTGTAAACTAGCAAATCTCAATAGAGTACCACCAAGTGAGCACAGCAAGCCTGAAGGCTTTCTAACGCTACCTCCGAGATAAACTCTGCCTGCATTACGTACCCCTCTTCAGCCTTATTTTGACTAATCTTGATTGCTCTATGCAAGATATCCTTTGTCAATGTCCGAGCTCCAAAGTAAGATGGTTTCAGTATCTTTTTCGAATTGCTAGTGTTTGCATATGACCCTGAGGCCCTCTTCCTACCTTTCGTAGAGAACACAAACCCAGAGAGGGATTTGGCACCCCCCCCTCGTTGTTGTCTTGATTATCTACATCGAAGTCCATATTGGTACTCAAACTCGCGGAAGGAGGGGTGTGAACCGCCCCTGCCCCCAACCCCCCCCCCCCTCTAGTGATGAGGTTCTTTAAGATAATTTAAGTCAATCACAAAAAAACAACGTGAAGTCAGGGTCACGAGAGTTAAAAATCTATTTTAAAAAGGTAAAAACTCAGAATGATCTCCAAAAAAAACACACACACACACACAGGGTAGTGTTTTAAAAAAACCTTTTACTTAGCCCTTAAGGGTAGATTTACAAAAATTGCTATTTGATTAAAAGTGTGCAAACTTCAACCGTAACAATTAGGGTACAAGAAATAAAAATGGGTAATTATCATTTATAATTGAAAAGTTGCTTACAAAGCTACATGTCAAAAAAATTGGGCTGTTAAATGTTTGCCTATGCATTCTTAGAGAACCTCATTATAAAAGGGCTCTAAAAGCATGCCTCTTTACAATACTTCTTGCTCTATCTCATGTGTCATGGAGGGAAATTGGAGCTTTAAAGAATCATGCACGTCACTATATAAAAGTACTCATTCACAAAAAAACTTTCAATATGTATCCAAACATATTGAAGAGATTTTATCATAACTTGTTAATCTATTTGAGGATCAGTGGACTTTATATATATATATATGTATATATATATATATATATATATATATATAGAGAGAGAGAGAGAGAGAGAGAGAGAGAGAGATATTAAAAAATCTACTTTAAAAAGATGTTTGGTTTAACATTTACAATATGAGATGAAAATATGACATTAACCCATTTTTGGCATGTACTGCGTTAACTTGCCTCACTCTTTTTGCCTTGTCTAAAAGAACTTTGCATTTTTTTGTTCTTATTGGATACAATTAAAAATCAAAACCCTTCGGCAAATGTCTTAATTTCAAAGTGATCCGATCTCCATAATTGGAAAAAATAAAGTGACTAGGTCTCCACAATTGGAAAAATGTCTTAATTTCAAAGTGAGTAGGGGGGCCCAATGACTTTAAATTCGAAAATCAAAGCAATCAAGTGAGATACCAACACAAAAAGAGCGAATGAGATACCAACATAGAAGGGGTGATGCAGACAAGGAGACTGTGAGTAGGTGTTGGGTGAGGTGAGGGGCAGATGAAGGGAGAGTGCAGAAACTAGGGGTCTTGTGCCTAACAGGTCATTTCAATAGTATTCCTTTGTGGGAGGGCGCGGAGACAGATTGTACTATTTTTAATTTGCACGATGCAATAGCTTCACATAGTTTTGCGAGTGGTTACGTGGGATCTCGCATTATTAATGTAAATCTGCGTGCAGGGTCGAGTTCTCGTTCCTCCTTTTGTAAGAATGAGAGAGAGAGAGAGAGAGAGAGAGAGAGAGATTCTTGAGTGGTAAGCTTGGGATCAAGAGGAATCTTGACAGTGCTTGAATAAACTATGCAATGAGCTAGTATTGTACGGCCTCCCAATTAAAAATAAATAAAAACTCCTTTTAAAACATCTAAAATGCAAAAGTGAAGGGGATAGAAAATTAAAAGCTTCTTGCAATTGAAAAGTGAATTGACTTTTATTTTACTCTATATAAAGGAATGGTCTTGTCTATATTCTCCTTAAAACAAATGTTCCTAAAATCGTAGACACATACTGCAATGCAATGTGCCAAGCTTTTGTGGAATTTAGTTTATTTCTTAATTTTAGAACGAGTAGGTGCAACCAGCTGGAGTTAATTTAAAAAAAAAGGGAATCGAGCGAGATCCCTTTCGAAGGTAGGAAGTTGTTGGGCGATGCATCAGACATAGAGCAAGAGAGGACGAGCTGGTGGGGATGAGGTGATGGGTAGATGAGCATTATACGTGCAGAGTTTGAAGGCGACGACAGAGGAGCTGGAGACGTGCAAGTAGTTTTTTTTTACATTTTACAGCTCGCTATCTGCAGAGCAGGCGAACGAAGCTGCTCAAGTGGTTAGTGGAGTGAGTTGAAAGCTCTTCGTTCGAGTTGGGTGAGCTCGATTCTTTCCCTCTCTTTTGAAATTGTAGCAATCCCCCCTAAGGGGCAAGAAAAAGATTCTGAGGAATCTTGGCATAAATGGAATAAACTATACAAGCTGCCAGTAGTAGTAGTAGTAGAATGATTAGGTCTCCTCAATCTCAAAAAAATAAAAATTCTTTCAAAACATATTAAGTGCATAAGTGAAGAGTGAGTTTAGGAAATGAAAAGATACATGAAGGTGGAAAGTCAAAAGAGAAATGAAGATAAAAGATCAAAAGACTTTTTGTGTCCATATAAATAGGTGTTTCTCTGCTCTTTCATTTTTCCTTGAGTGTTTTCTTCTAAGTTATCTTTAGCGTTTTCCTCTCTCTCTTTCTCTCTCTCTCTCTCTCTCTCTCTCTCTCTCTCGCAATGTTGTATTCATCTTTCTTAGGTAGTATTGTTGTAAATCTATGTGTTTTGTCATTGCCTTTCGTTATGTATTATAGATATATAAAAAAATTCAAAAGTTTTCAAAGGATTATTATGTTCAAACTTCAAATCATTTGTTTCACCCCTCTAAAAAAAAATAGAGAATCAAAAGTTTTTAAAGGATTACTATGTTCAAACTTCAAATCATTTGTTGCACCCCCTCCTAAAAAACAAGAAAATGACTATCATTCCTTTTCATTGCAAGACTTTTAGGACACTTGTCAAGCCATAAAATTTGAACGACCTTCACCCATAGTGCACTAAAGCCTTTAGAAGGCCAAAAGTTTATGGATCCAGATCTTAGGGGCAGTAGCTCCTTGCACACATTTCTTTTTATGGATCGCGATCTAAGAGACAGCAACTCCTTACACACAATGCACATATAGCATACCGCGATCTAAGAGACAACAACTCCTTACACACAATGCACATATAGCATACCGCGATCCGTAGGTGAAGCCTGTGACTTTATGCTCCGACCCTCGGAGAACTCTCCAACAATCGATGACTAAAGCCAAGTGCTTAAGGATCGTGATCCGAGGCACTGAGGATGGATTGTGATCCATCACACATTGAGCTAAGAGGATGGCCATCAAGAAGCTCACAAAGCCTGGACAAGAGCAGGCGATCACCTGCCAAATTGCGGATTGCGGACACCTCACCCTGCCAACTAAAATGCTTGCTTAGACCACTTCCTCACCCCTCCAACTGACAAACCCTAAGCCAACCCAGAACAATACAAACCTTCGCAGATTGTGACCCATTGTGTCCTAAGGCTGCTTCACACAGAGTTAACGACAACAAAACCTCCTGCAAAAGTACCTACTCATCGACCTCAACCCTCCAAACAACAACCAAATCTTCTAGCAAATCTTAGAAAGACAACCCAACTTCTCTTAACTACTGCACATGTAGCACTCAACACAAACCTTCGCAAGCCCACACATATCTATGCCATCTTCTGTACAATTCTCACGCAGACCTACATTATCTTCTCTGCAACCCTCACCTTAGTAATAAATCCTAATAAATACATTAATTGTTTGATTAGTTTGACCATATAAAACAAGGTAAAGAAAATGCATTTTTTGGAGCATTGATTTAGTCACTAGCAAGTCGGTGGGCACTTGGTGAGCTAACTTTCAATTTTCAAATAGGTTCAAATAGGAAACTTTACATTCGATGTCAAATGGTGGAGTTGGGTGCTCTGGGAGTCCACACCATTTTACTTGCTTTAGGAGACCAATCCTCACATATCTCATAGGTCATTGGTCTTCTAAAATGTTTTACTTTCTTTAGGAGACCAATCCTCACATGTCTCATAGGTCATGACGATGTTTTGAGGGTGATAACCCACCAACTTTTATATTCCTTTGTCTTTACCCATCTATTCTACATAACAACTGAGGGCTATTGTATTCTTTTTGGCCTGTGGAAGGCCATAGGGTTCATTGTGCAAGGTTGTTGCAACATCGAGGTTGTTGGATTCTTTGGCTGGATGAGTGTCACATGGCAAGGGTCTTTGTAAAATAACTTTGTTGTCCTTTCAATTGTTTCCTTACACCTTCTTTGAGAGAAGAGTGTCTCTAAGGATTCAAAAGTCTCTTGAATATAAAGCTAAAACTTTGGAATAGAAAGCTATTCACCAAGGTAGCATTTACTTTGTCAGCATGCTTGAAAATGACTTTAGAGATCAAAACTTTAAACAAAATATTTATAGGAGTTTGATCTTATGATGCAGTCTTTGAGAAAGTCTTTTTATCTAAGCGGCAAGTTTCCTCCTTATACGAATACAAACTGAAAATACTAGTAGAAATTTTCAAATTTGCAAAATATTCGAACTATTTTCTAGTATATTTTAACAGGCTTTTTTCCCTTTACCATCCTTTGCAACCGGCTAATCTCGATTTTCAATCGGCTTAAGACCAAGCTCAGACACACCTTTCTCAAACACTAAGGTATTGATAAACGATTCTCTCATTTGAGGATTTCAAAAAAAATCACTTCACTAAATTGTTTAATTATTTTCTATGCTTATTTGAAAGCATTAAAATATTCTTTTGTTTTGATTTTTAATATGTCTTTCTATTTTATTACGTTTTTGTTTTATTTTGTTTCAAAATACTGATGTGCAATGTGCACCATTTACCTTATTATTAGGGTCTCTTCATAATATATAAGCCATTTACGAGTAGCGGGTACCGACTAGAAGAAAATAAAAAAATGGCCTGATTGAGACTTGCCTTAAATGTTATTTAAATTTTATAATATTAAATAGATTTTTTTATTTCACCTTTCGTTTCACATCCTCACATGGCTTGACTTCTCTTGCATTCTATTCTTTTAGAATGCTAAAGTGAAGCTTCACCTTACATAATTCTAGTAAATTCTATACATACATACATATATACACATATACATACATACATAAAATATACACACACACACACATATATTTATGTACTTATGTTTATTAAACTTACCTTTTTTTATGAAAGCATTAAAAAAGAAGTCCTTAAATAACAAGACATTAGATAGGGCATTTATAGCATAATCCGTCGTTGAAGACAATGGTGGTGGTCAAATCGACCAGTAAGCCATTCTAGAACCGCTAGTTTGTAATTGTGTGTGTATATGGACAATACAATTTTATATTAAAACAACACAACTGCAACACTGATTAAGACCTACTTTCGATAAATCTTCCTCCCCCCTTACCTTCAACAGGCCATCGTGAGTCCTCACCTTCTTAAGTTAATATAATATCTCTCAAATCTCAATTGTAAGTATGGCAAAAAAAAACGTTTATGGGGACAGGAGGTTTTGAGGAATTGGATGCCACGTGGCACAATTTTCCCAGTCTGACAGTGCCCACCCCACCCTTTCACGGGTGCACTTTCTACTGCAAAAATCCCACTGTAGTGCCCATGCCCCACACACTCTTCCAACGGCTCTTCCCTCTCATTCAAAATTCCTTTTGTAAAAAGCTCTCTCTCTCTCTCTCTCAATGCTCCTATCTACTATCTATGGAGAAGATATAGCATGCACTCACAGCTCTTGGTAATCCTTCTCTCTCTCTCTCTCTCTCTCTCTCTCTCTCTCTCTCTCTCTCTCTCTCAATGCTCCTATCTACTATCTATGGAGAAGATATAGCATGCACTCACAGCTCTTGGTAATCCTTCTCTCTCTCTCTCTCTCTCTCTCTCTCTCTCTCTCTCTCTCTCTCATGCGCCTGGACTAGTGGGCCTCTCAAAGTGTTCTCTCCTCCTACATGGGTCGGCTCACAAGAAAGCACCAAACCCTTCTTCACCTCACTACAAAGCCACTCACTAGACATATGAGCTTATCACGGCTACTGAACGCGGAAACTCAAATTAAGTCGCCACACGTGCACGAGAGAGAGAGAGAGAGAGAGAGAGAGAGAGAGAGAGAGCACTAATCTAGCATAGGGATCTAACAACGTAATTACGAGATACTAATTACTTGTAAGCTCTGATACCACATGTAAAGCTATGGTGGATATACCAATGAGGCATTCATCGTTGCACTATAGCCAATGGATAATTAGGGGTAGATTAGAGAGTGAGCTCAATACATATTAAGAAATAAAAGTAGCTTGATTGATTGGAATGGAGAGAGAGAATTACAAGCTTTTGTTATTGGTCATTTATAGGCTCAATGTAGAGAAGTGCGATCAATGGTTGAATGAATATGCACCATGTGGAAATGATAAGGGTAGTGTAGCTACCACAAGTGGCATGTGGCCATCAAGTGTGTAGCATGTGTGAGGTTTTGTAGGTTCCATAGGGAAAATATGACTACACTTTTATGGTGCATGCTTGGATTTTAGGGAGTGTTCTCATTGCGAGTGTAAGCTAAGGCTTATCCCAACAATACAAGCCTCCCTTGTGCTATCTACATGTGTTGCATCATTAGGACTACTCGTCAGAGATAGATGTGTGTCCGTCTTCACTTCCTCAGGTAGTCCATCCAACCACCGCTTCCCTTTTGCCCAAACCAGGAGCGGGAAAACTCGCACTGCACCTTCTTCCCTTGATACACTGATCTCTAGCAAGGAAAATCCATAATCCTGTAGCCATACCTCCGTGTCTTCATCCTTGGCAATACTTGCTCTTCAACACTCGCATCTTCAATACCGGAAAAACCACCACTTCAAATTCAAACCAGAGCATCGATCAGCTCCTCCATGGGGGCACCATAAGATGGAGAGAGGGAATGGGGAACACACCTAACGTGCACACAAATGCCCCTATATAGCTCAGGGTATTCACAACAGCCTTGTACACCTGCCTTGTATTACCAACACAGTCCACAAACTCACACACCCTATGTAGCATGTAAGCCCATTCATCTTGCAATGCTCATTCCACAACTCTTTGCACACACAATGCTTCTCTCTCACCCTCTTTGTAACACAAACGTCATTGATTCAGCGTATACCCACAGACACACACATAACGCCACAGATTGCACAAAAGAGGTTGAAAAAAGAAGGGACGAAGGGGGAACAACACCAGATTGCGGAAATGATGCTTTTCCTTTTACCAAAAACAATTTACAAGGTGTATACAACCCAACTTATGGCTCTTTCTCTCCTCTCACTGCTCCGCCGACCTTCCAATTGCCGAAGAACGCACCCTTGGCCTAGTTTTTCCTCCCACACAGAGATCCAAGAGGCTTCTTTTATTAAAAAAACACTCCACAAAAACGTTTTTCTTAGTCTCAATAGAGCGTCCCTTTTTATTTTAGAAGTCGGCATTTGATTGGCCCATCCAATCACACCCCATTTGAGAATTTCTGGAAATGGTACCTCTCTCCCTCTTTATCACACATGAGCCTCATCTCTTACTTATGGGGGAATCACACATGAGTACTTTGCCTTCAAAAATAGCTTGGGGAGGAGGGGCCCATGCCTCCTCGTGTGAACGTGTCCCCGCGGGCTACTGTGCCATGTCATCACCTTCTCTGCACGCCACTGCCACCAAAATCGACCGCCACCACACAGCTCCACAACAGATGCCACCAAAACAAGTGCCCGCTCAGCGAGCGGCCATAGCCACACGATCAAGGAGCTCCTCTCTCCACGCTTTGATGCCCATTGTGGGTGCACACTCCACTATATATAGAACATTGTTGCAGGTCTGCATCGAGCCTACGGGATTATGCATTGCCACATGGCGGCTCCACGTCCATTGGCCCTCAAAAGCTTCATAAACCCATCAAAAATACCCCATTGAACTTGTTTTTAACCCTCTTTTTAAATCATTGCCACTGCATGGTGACCCATTTACTAGGCTACAAATTTCCACTAGAAGCCCCTTTGCTGGCTACAAACTGTATGAACCTTGTCGCCTCTCATCTTTGTCGTGCACTTGAACGTCGCTTGCCAAAATAGAAAAAAATCATATGATGTCACCCGGTTGGTGTTGAGGTATAAAGCCCAATGTGGTCGCCCAGGTAAGTGGGCGGGCCGCCAGGTATGTACACATATTCTTTTGTAAAAACCTAATAAGAACTCACTATGCTCTACACATTACAGTAGAGCGAGTTCACCATATCGTCGTGCTCTTCTTCTCGCACTCTCTCTCGCGTCGCACTTCCGCTCGTACTCCTTCAACTGGTATCAGAGCTCAGATCGAGGCTCGGGGCAGCACTGCAGGAGACTAGAGTCACCAACTCAGATTGGAGTGAAATTCGATAGGCGAAGACACGGCCCCAAATCTCGTGGGATAGCCCGAAGGGCATGGTGTTGTCAGAATTTCATTATGAGGTCATCTCGGCCACCGTTCGGCTTCGACAAAGGTCTGCGCATGCCATTTTCGACTACGTGGTCTCGACGGGTGCAGATCCGACTCTGCAAATTTGGGGTTTTCGGCCTACGACTGCAGGT
This sequence comes from Adiantum capillus-veneris, assembly GCF_014529385.1. Taxonomy (NCBI): domain Eukaryota; kingdom Viridiplantae; phylum Streptophyta; class Polypodiopsida; order Polypodiales; family Pteridaceae; genus Adiantum; species Adiantum capillus-veneris. The sequence goes on from NC_140958.1 coordinate 126,651,171, forward strand.
GCTGAGGATATCGACACTCCCAAAGTGTTGATTTGTGGCTGTCTACACATCGAAGGACGGCTCACAGTTCTTGGAGGCGTGTCACATACGACACGGGCGCATCTACACACAGACTGTAGGCGACATCCACTAGTTCATCAGGTAGCTTGTGTTTGCTGCTTGATATTCCAGATTTCATCCTGACATTACAAGTACTTCCACATGGGATGTATTGTCAGAGATGATGTATGTCTGTTGAGGGTTTGCTCGCTATGAGTCACGCAGCAAACAACCACCGCAGCGGTTACAGCATACAGTGGGAAATTTGTGGATGTATGACTTTGTGGGAAGTCTATGTACTGTCAGATTTACTGCAGCCTTTGTTGAGGGTCGAGTGAGGTTTTATTGAGCTGGGGGATTCTCGAATGTTGAGATCCTTTCGGTGATACAGGTCTTGGAGCGATCCCTCGAGCACCCTTAGATAGGCAGCTAGGATGTATTGACTGTGAGTTAGATAGTTGGGATTGCATCTTTGCTTTACTGCCGTTGAGGCATTGTCGCAGTCTATGCTTACAGGACAGTGACAGGACAGTCAGAGACAGTACAGGTGCAGGACAGGTTTACCCACAGCTTACAGTGTTAGAGAGACAGTGGTTTTTTGAGCTGTTTTTTGGTTTGTTTTTAGTACACCAGAGCCATTTTACAAAGGAGACTCTGCCAAAATTTCTGGAGAATCTGAAGCTTTCTTGGTTCATTTGACAGGTTGATATTGGTTCAGAGGTCAGTTTACAGGGGAAACTCTGCCGAATTTTTCCCAGGAAAGTAAACTACTGTGAAGCGTAGCTATGGCTGGATCACAGGACACTGCTCTTTACAATATCAAGAAGCTAGATGGAACCAATTTCCCATTGTGGAAGCAGCAGATTTGGCACGTGTTGGTACAAAAGAAGCAGATAAAACCTATAAAGCTCAAGGGGATAAAACCAGAAGATATGGACGAAGATGAATGGAGCGAAATGGATGAATTGGCACTTTCTACCATTATGCTGACTTTGGCAGAAAGCGTTTACTTCAATGTAGCAGACGAGATGTCGGCTTATCAAGCATGGTTAAAGCTGCGTGATCTTTATGAGAAGCAGAGTGCAGCTTCACAAGTATACTGGCTTAAGAAGCTTGTTGACTTGAAGATGAAAGAAGGGACACCTATGTCCAATCATCTGAATGAATTCAACACAATCTATAGTTAGTTGTCAGCTCAAGGTGTCAAGTTTGATGAACCTGTTAGAGCTATGTTCCTGTTGATCACATTGCCGGAAAGTTGGGACACTTTTCGCACAGCTTTGAGTAATTCTGCACCTCCAGATGGTTTGAACATAGCAGGTGTAGAAGGAAGTCTGCTTACTGAAGAAACCAATAGAAAGACAATGGACAAAGGCAAAGGAACAGCCTTAGTTGTCAGGGGAAGGACCAAAGAAAAGTACAAAGGTGGAAAGAGGAATCAGTCTCGTAGCAAGTCCCGCAGTGCTAAAGGCAAGAGTGACATAGAATGCTACCATTGTGGCAAGAAGGGTCACATGAAAAGAGACTGCAGAGAATGGAAAGCAGAAAAAGGCAAAGAGAAAGCTGAAGACCATGGTGAGAAGAACAAGTCCTCAGTGAAGATTCAAGAAATAAATGTGACAAACACTGTTGCAAAGGATGACAGTCTAGTGTCAGGAGACATCTACTTCTTGAAGAATACAATGGACTCAGCTCTTCTTACAGCATCTGATGGAAATGCACTGAGTGACTGGATTATAGACTCAGGGGCATCACTTCATGTGTCTCCAAACAAGGAGTGGTTTACTTCTTATGTGACCACTAAAGATCATGTTCGGCTAGGCAATGGGCAGACATGTGAGATCTTAGGTGTTGGAGATGTTCAATTGAAGTTTCAGAATGGCTCTTCTTTCACGCTGAAGAATGTGAGACATGTTCCCGCAATTACAAAGAGCTTGACCAGCACAGGTTTACTTGATGATGCTGGCTACGTCACCACTTTTGGACAGAACATGTGGAAGATATCCAAGGGTTCTATGACAGTAGCACATGGAGTAAAGTCTGGAGGACTTTACATGATTTATGTATCAAATGTCTCTAAAAATGCAATCAATGTAACCGAGCAGCCGAACGTTTCTTTGTGGCATAGCCGGTTAGGACATATGTCCAAGAAGGGAATGGAAATCTTGTCTCGTTATGGTTATTTCCCTGGCTTTTCATTTAATGATTTTGAATTCTGTGAACATTGTCTGTATGGTAAGCAAACACAGCAGCCACATAAGCATAGAAGCAATAGAAGAGATACACAGTTGGCACTTGTTCATAGTGATTTGTGTGGACCTATGCCTAACCTATCTCTAGGGGGAGCTTCTTACTTTATGACATTTATAGATGATTACTCGAGGAAAGTATGGGTTTACTTTCTCAAGCACAAGGATGAAGCGTTTAGTGTTTTCAAAACGTTTGTGACACTTGTGGAGAATCAGAGTGGCAAGAAGCTTAAATGCTTACGCACTGACAATGGTGGAGAGTATATTTCAAAGGCCTTTCAGGACTTTTGTGAGTCAAAAGGTATAAAACGTGAACTTACTGCTCCTTACAATCCTCCTCAAAATGGTGTTGCTGAGAGGATGAATAGGACTATACAAGAGAAGGTCAGAAGTATGTTGTCTAATGCACAGCTGCCAAATGGGTTTCGGGCTGAAGCTGTATCAACAGCTGTTCATCTTGTAAATAGATCTCCTAGCAAGGTTTTGTAGAAGGATTCAGTGCCAGAGATGGTATGGTCAGGCAAAATGCCCTCATACAAGCATCTCAGAGTTTTAGGTTGTGAGGCATATACTCACGTTCCAAAGGAATTTAGGAAGAAACTTGAGCCAAAGAGTAGAAAGTGCATCTTTCTAGGCTATGGTAATTCTGGTGAGATGGGGTACAGACTTTGGGATCCCGAATCCAGAAAGGTTGTCCGCAGCAATGATGTTCACTTTAATGAATCCAAATATCATTCTAAACCAGAGAGGGTTGAGGAGATTAGAAGAGTTGTCTTCCAAGAACATGGACCTGCACGTGCAAGACAAAATGTCAGGGCTCAAGAGGAGCAAGGACATGATAGAGTGGAACCACAGGTTGTGGCTGAGCCTGAGCCACCTATTGTGCGTAGATCTAGACGTGTCACGCGACCTCCTGATAGGTTTGTTCCATCTATGAACTATGTCATTTTGACTGATTGCAATGAGCCTTCATGTTACAAGGAAGCAATGCAAATGAAGGACTCCGGGAATTGGCAATTGGCCATGCAGTCAGAGATGACAGCTCTGCATAAAAACAAGACATGGAAGCTAGTTAAATTACCACTGGGCAAAAAGGCTCTACCTTGTAAATGGGTTTACAGGTATAAGATCACCGCTCATGATAGTCAGCCAAAGTACAAAGCAAGGCTTGTTGCCAAGGGCTTTAAGCAAGAACAAGGCATTGACTTTGATGAAGTCTTCTCTCCGGTGGTCAAGATGGCTACATTGAGATGCTTTCTTGCATTGGTTGCCATATTAGATTTGGTGTTGCACCAAATGGATGTCAAGACAACGTTCTTGCATGGTGATTTAGATGTGGAAATTTACATGCAGCAGCCAGAAGGGTTTGTTGAGAAAGGCAAGGAAGATTGGGTATGCCAGTTGTTAAAGAGTCTTTATGGCTTAATACAATCACCGAGGGCATGGTACCATAAATTCCACAAGTTTATGCTTTCTCAAGGCTACAAACGTAGTGAGTTCGATCACTGTCTATATACAAAGAAGGCTAAGGATGGTAGTTGGCTGATCCTTATTTTGTATGTGGATGACATGTTGATTGCTGGCAAGCACTTGGAAGAAATTTCAGCTTTAAAGTCAAAGATGGCAAAATCGTTTGACATGAAAGACATGGGTGAGGCAAGTCATATACTTGGTATGCGCATTGAGAGAGACAGATCAAAGAAGTTGATTTGGTTATCTCAAACAAAGTATATTGACAAGGTTTTGCAATGTTTCAATATGGAGAAGGGAAAGGCACTGAGTGTTCCATTGCCACCATATGTGAAACTTAGCAAACAAGATTGTCCTGTGTCTGAGGAAGAAAAGGCTGAAATGGATAAGATTCCATATGCGTCTGCAGTGGGTAGTTTGATGTATGCAATGATTGCTACTCGCCCAGACATTGCATTTGCAGTGGGAGTAGTAAGTCGATACATGTCAAACCCAGGCAAGAAACATTGGGAGGCAGTGAAAGGAATATTGAGATACCTGAAAGCTACAAAGAGTATGCGTATATGCTACGGGAGTCAGGAGCTAAGTGTAAAGGGTTTTACAGACTCAGATTATGTAGGTGACTTAGACAACCGAAGGTCTACGTCAGGGTATGTCTTTACATTGGCTGGTGGAGCAGTATCATGGAGTTCTAGATTACAAGATTGTGTTACTCAGTCTACTACAGAGGCTGAATATGTTGCAGCATCAGAGGCATGCAAAGAATCAATTTGGCTTAGTCGACTAGTAACAGATTTGGGAATCAAAGAAGAGATGCCTTTGTTATATTGTGATAGTCAAAGTGCTATACAATTGGCTCGCAATCCAGTTTATCACTCAAAGACAAAGCGTGTGGATGTGAAGTATCATTTCATCAGGGAAATGCTCGAGGATAAGCAACTTCAGCTTGTCAAAGTTCACACCACAGAAAATTCTGCTGATCTACTTACAAAAGGACTTCCCTCAGAGAGCTTTGCGCATTTTCGCAAGCAGTTAGGTGTAGGGTAGTACATCACTTCTCTACATCTCTTGTATATTAGCTTGTATAGTAGCTTCTCTCACACTTAAAGTACCACATTGGACTTTAAGTGGGAGGTTGTTGGGGTATAAAGCCCAATGTGGTCGCCCAGGTAAGTGGGCGGGCCGCCAGGTATGTACACATATTCTTTTGTAAAAACCTAATAAGAACTCACTATGCTCTACACATTACAGTAGAGCGAGTTCACCATATCGTCGTGCTCTTCTTCTCGCACTCTCTCTCGCGTCGCACTTCCGCTCGTACTCCTTCAGTTGGCAATTGTCGCCGACTTTGACCTTCAATATCTTACCCGTCCAAACTCTGTTTGACATTTCGTTGACTCCTATGACCTTCACATGCCGCATATTTGACATTCAAACCCTGGCAAGGCTCCAAAAACCTCATATGGCACACCGACCAAGGCAATCAAACTAGCATAGAACTGTTCCCCCAATAAATCTTTGACTGGTCATATCTTGCCCGTTTGAACTTTGATTGACGATCCAAAAAGACCGGCGTGCTTGACAACTTGATCTCTTCATCCATATCCACTGATTCCATCTCTGGCCACATGTCCATACCTAACATGTGCGTCAGGGATCTTCCAAATTTAAACTTCTCTATTTTCCCCCCCATGGCTCCGTTTGAGGAGTTGTCTAGACCGGCTTCTCCAACATCTTGAACTCTACATTCTAGAGTGCACTTCCTAGGTGCCCACCCATCTCGATGGCCCCTTTATGGAGCCTTTCTGGCCCAAAGCCACCATCAACATACATTCTTGCTGCTCATGACCTTTATACCTACTTCAACCCTTGGCTGTGCACCTGTGTACACCTTTGGCACCACTTCTAGCTTTGACCAACTTTGTCCACACCAACATCTCCAATTACCATGCTTTTCATGAGTGCATGTCTACATTGGATATCGAAAGGAGGTAGCGTCAATTTGGAAGATACATTGGGTCTTTTGAGAAATTCAACACCTATAGTAGTCATGTTGGTCTTAAAATTGTCCCCCTTAAAGCAAGACTGCAGTGTTGGCTATGATGACACCTCAACCTGTATGGGTTTGGTGCCCAATCTGTATGCCAATCCTAGCTGCACGAGTAGTGAGGACTAGGAGGAGGAGGGCCACAATGCAATAGTTCAGGATGGAACCATTAGGATAACGACATTCAGATGGTCACATTCAAAAGTAGAATACATTTGTAACAATCTGAAGTTTCATACACGAACTTGATCGAAGGAAAATGCATGTTTTTGTCTTCTAGTAGCCATGTATCCAGAGAACTTGCATTTTCAGTTGAGATTGAAATGATTGTCATGGAGAAATTGGAGACACCTTCGCATATGTCCAGCGTGAAGGCACCCCGCTTGAAAAGACCTAGTCTTGTAGAAGCCATTCCCATGATCGTAATCAAAATTTAAACATGTCATCCCCAACCATTTCCATGATTTTTTGCTTATACTAATGTGCTTGGAAGCGATAGTTCTCTATATTTGTCTCTAGCTTGGAGAAGCATTGAGACTCCATATGTCACTTCATTGATGGTTGCCTCCATCCACTAGTTCATGCAAAAGCATGCATCCCTGCCTAAGGAAGAGAAAATGATCGTTAATGGTCTATTACCACTGTCTTGATTCGCAAAGAAGCATTGCCACCCTCAACATGTACAAAGGTATACAAGTTTGCTTTAAAAGGAGCTAACGAGACAACCAATTACAGCCTCCTATTCTATAGCTTGACGCTTCTTTCACTAAGGTATATCATGAAATTCTCTTTTGCAGCACCGATTGTTAGCATACAGCAGGGAAATATAAAAAGATTTCCATATTCATCACCACAAGAGTGAGTCACAATGGAGAGAAAATTTGAGGCTCACTATATTTACTTGGTTGCCCTAAAAACTTTTTCTAAAAGAAGGATAGAGGATTCTCTACATAGCATAATCCCAAAATGCCACTGTAGATTGCTATCGAGGACACACATGTGATGAAGGCAGTGATTTTTGTGAACTCATGTTTTGTGTGTGACAAAAAGGACATGTAATTATAACAGTGGACGATTCAACTGCACAACCATGACTCTAGCTCGACAACATTGCAAGGTCCATTATGTGCATCCAATTTTCCATGCCTATGCATTTGCTTGGTGCAACACATAAATGCTATGGCGTACGGCACGACTTCCATTTCTTATAATTTCTGGAGAGACCACAGTGCCAACTCTCCACCATACTTTTGTATGGCACTTCTACATGACGTGCACACGGCTTCCATTTCTTATAATTTGTGGATAGACCACAGTGCCAACTCTCCACCATAATTTTGTATGGCACTTCTACATGACGTGCACTATATAATTAGCATTTTCACCTTTGTGCCTAACTGCAAGACAAAATGTTTAACTATTCACATTTCTTTTATGTAGCTTGACTCAAACATTGTCCTTCAGCTTGCACAATTGGACGTAATCGGTACATGATTATCAGGTTGGTACTGTAGTTCAAATATCATAGTTTGTTGATGCTTTTTGTATTGTTTGAAATTGTCAAAGTTTTTTTAAGTTTAGTTTAGCCACATGTTAGAACATGTAACTCTCTCTCTCTTTCTCTCTCTCTCTCTCATGTTCTACGAGAAATAAAGGAAAATTGACTATGCTCGATTGAGAATAAGATGGGTGTCTCAAAGGTGGGTCCACGGTCTAGAGACTAAATGGTCAATATTACTAGATTGAATGGAAATCTCCAAAAGTAGGTTAAGGAGTAGCTTAAGTTGCAACCATTTTGCTCGATTCAATTACCCTCTTTAGTAGCCCTTTGTTGTATAGGGAGTGCTATGGGACACTTTTCTTCTTCCCAATGCTCATCAAGTCCCAAGCTAAGCTATTATTGGTTCCTATCAATTGGTTCTACTCATTTTCTCGTGCTTAACAACAAAATCCAAGGCGACAACAATAGCAACCAAGTAACCAATTGGTCTTGCAGTAACTATCTAACATGACATCTCTCTATGTATTGCTTGAAGTGAAGCAAAGCTTCCTGCACCATTTTTTCTCTTTCTGCTTATAATTGTAGATTTGGGAACCCTTATTATGCTTGATTCCCCTTTTTGAGAATTCCTCCGTAAATTCTCACAAGATTTGCTCTATGTTTAAAAAACCTCTTCTATTCAATGGTTGGAACCATGTTAGTGTTGTCCTCTCCAAAGTTAACCCAAATCCCTCGTATTGAGTATGCAAATCCACTAGTTGTTCCACTCTCAAAACTTGCTTAAAGAGGGAAACATGTGCATATGGATCCCCCAACCCATTGTACGGCAACAGAGTTTGCTACATGAGATGTTTGCATCCTTTGTGTTTTGACAACCATTCTCATAACTCTAGGTTCTCCTAAAAAAATATCTCTAGCTTTATAACCCCCGCTAGGAACTCTAGTTGGAGTTCTCTCCATGACTCTCTCATTCAGCACATCTTTCGCTTCAGTCCAGGTATCCAAAACCCTCACAGTATAGTTTGTGCTTGGATCTTCATTGCCCCTGTGTGTAATCATTGGAGGTCTCTATTTCAAGGATCCCATTGGTCTTGATACTAAAAATTGTGATCGACTCAATGAGTCTTCCACTCTCGTTCTATCGAAGCTCACTCTTTCTATTTCTGGTCTGGGCTCTAAGATAGTAGGTCTGAACGTGCTAAGAGTGACATAATACTGGTGGACTACTCCTCCAAAGTATGTAAATCTCTCTAGCTCCTTATAGTCTATTACATAGTATTTTTGCCTATACTTATCAAGCATGATCACATGTGTATCTCTACCTACTATGTATATAAAATCAAACAAACACTTTTGCTATGACAATTCTCCATTGTAGGGTTTGTTGCACTTATAGTAGAGGATTTTCTCCCCGTTGTATTTCTTGAACAACCCCACATGAGTATTATCCGTATTTGTCTCGTTCACTTGTCTAGCTTAGGTGGCTTATCTTTAGGCTCTACATCAAATTTGTCCTTGGACTTCTTATGGCTCAATAATGATAAAGCTGTAGGCAAGTCTAAAAAGACTCCATTACTAAGACCAAAGCTCCCGATGTGTGCACCATATCCCACATAGTGGGCTCAACAAAACCATAATAGATATCAGTCCCACTTACCCTAATATAATTAACAAAATCAACCATCGATAGGCTACTTAAGGACCTCTCTTCTTAAGCAAGAAAAGAGAAACCAAATGCTATGATACCAATGTAATGGAAATGGCCTATGAACTTTGAGAGTAGTGAAATTAGGGAGGGAATTAGATAAAGCACTTTTGTGAGATTACTTTGTGAGCATAGCGGGTGAACTTAACTGATGGTAGCAACATAAACATGGTACTTAGTTAACTTGGCATGAACAATACTTTTGCAAGAGAGATTTTAGAGAACATGACAACAATTGAGGACCGGATTGATACGCAACCGATCTCCCCTCCAATAGGCATTTGTATTATAGTTTCTCCCATCAAGATAGACTTGGTCGAATACAATCTTTGTGTTCCTTGTGACTTAGGTGATGCAATGAAATGGAAAGCTTCATGCATCACAAGCATAACATAAACTTCGTAGAAATCATTAACTATCCCAAGCCTCAATCCCAAGGCCTCAAACACCTTTGAAGGTGGAGAGAGCTAGCGGGGAATGAGGGTAGGGAAGATGAAGAAGAAACATTCCATAGGAGAAAGAAATAGTTCCTCACTTATCATCGCTCTTCTTGCTAGCATACATAATAGCATAGTAATGAAGATGGCAAGCTTAAGCATTGAAGCATGGCTCTTGGTTGGATTTGCATTCCATAGACAAGAGTGTTGGTGTAGGCTCTCACTTCTCAACAAGCTTGGAGAAGGAAGTGGAGTTTCTCTACTTTCACCAAGTGAGAATGTCCCAAAAAATTGAGTGTGTGAGAGGTGTATACCTTCAAGCATACCCCTTCCTTGCTTTGGGAGAGCCCCCCCTTTTTGCTCAAGCTTCAAGCTTATTGGACCCCTCTCCCCCTAGCCAATCACATGCAACATGCATTTCAAGTACATGGGTAGTCTTTGGACAAGTGTCCTCCTTACCCCTTTGAGAGAGAGAGCCTGAAAATATCTAGATATTTGTTGAATGGAACTAGAAGCTCATTGGAGCCCTCTTTAGCCCAGCCAATAGCATTCAAGCACACCATGTGGCTAAGCATAGGGAGAGTTTGACATGTGTCCATGTGCCCCTTGAGAAAAGGGGGTCCCCTTTGCGTGAGTGGGAACTTAAGTTAAAGATTCCCCTAACTTTGGGGATTCCCCCCTCCTTTGTAGGGTCTCTTTTTAACTCAAGCACCTTATCCCCCACGCATGGGAATCTTCTCAAGCACCTTGGTCATCAAGCACGACAAGCACCTCAAGCACCTTAGTCAGTATGCACGACAAGCACCTCAATCTTAGGTCGGGTTCCCACCTCAAGCTCAACCCTTGCTTGCTTTAGGTCAAAGGTCTTTTAACACTAACCATTGGAGGTCTTTAATGAAGCTAACCCTAAGGTTTTTTAAGCTCCATTAGCTACCCTTGCTCTTTGACCGACCGTCTCTCATTTGGACCCCTTTACCATTTGCCCCGTGTTGAGATAGATCCGTAAGCACCTGTCTATATCCTAACCCTTGTTCTCATTTATTATCCCACATTAAATGATCAGTTTAATATGAGAAAATCGTTTCGGTTGTTAGATATTAGATTTTATGAAGCTCTCTCTCTCTCTCTCTCTCAAACTCTGACAAAGTGCAAATGAGCTCTAATCTGCCCAATTTTTCCTATATGTGCCCTACCTACCCCGAGTGTTGAGTGTATACTTACCTTGTTTGCTCACATTTTTCATAGCATACCACCTGCGGCTCAGGCGACTCATCATGTGGATGCCCGATCGTTAATTACCCTTGATTTTGCAATTTTGGTCCATCGTAAATTGGCCCAAATTTTGACTTGTGCCAAATTCTTCCAAACTTCTCATGCTCGAAGCACTTGCTTTGTAGACTGGTGTTTGCTTTTAAGATTTGCTTCTAACATGTTTGGCTCTATTTATTAATTTTTTATCCTTATTAGATTAAAAAGGAAAGAAAATTATTAAAACTTATAATTATTTGACCAAAAATTTAGGCAAAATTATTCCTTGCACTCATATGCACATACTCTCACTCGCATCATGCCCGTTCAAATTTGTCATTATAGCTTAGTATTATGCATGATAGGTATCAAATTCTACTAAAAAACAAAAATGCAAAAATTTAAGCAATAAAACACACTTTGTACACTATGTACATGATATCCCAACATTTTGTAGCTGACAATGTTGCAATAAGCTGCCTAAGCTATTGTTACTCCCCCCTTCCCATTCTGAGTCGTCCCAGAGAAAGGTTTGTGCCATGTGCATGGGATCGAACATTTTGTCTATGCAAGACCATGGAATGTGGCCCATTTATGCCTATGGTAGAAACGCATTTGTTAACAATATGCTATGCAAGATGTGGTTATTGAACTGAGTGTGTAGTGGTTTTCGTTGGCGATGTTTTATCTAAATTGCGTATTTCGAGCACAAGCTTTTGAAGATGGGGCGCCCCTTTTTTATGGTTGGCTTTGTGAGTATTGTTGGTTGGTTATGATTTGCTTTGACTTAGTTTTATGTACCCATTTGTAGTTTGGTTTTGGAGAGTGCAAAGGTTATGGTTGTGTTGGTTGTTTTTGTCTCCATTGCCAAGTTGGTTTTTTGAAAGTTGGTGGTGATGGGGGCTTTTCACAAGCCAAGCTCCCATACCCCTCTTCTCTCGTCCCCACCCCATGAAACCCCCTCTTAGGGAGGAAGTGATAAAAAAGCATTGGAAAAAGTAAGAAAAAAATAAAGTATGATTATGTAAATATATAAGAAAGGTAAAATAGGCCACCTCATGCCTGCGGGGTAGCCCATCCCCACCTTGCCTCCTTTTTCTTCACTGTTGCCCCGTCGGGTGTCCCTTTTCCTCTCCTCCACTCAAAAGGTCAACCCCCCTCTCTCTTCCCCTTGTCCTTTCTCCTTTCTCTCTCCCCTCAAGCTACCCCACCTCTCACCAATAATGCATTATAACTCACCAATAATGCACCCTAACTCACATGCAACTTACCCTATCTTCCAAAATAGTATACCCCACCTCCTCTTTCTCTCTCCTATCATATCCCATGACCCAAATACCCCCCCCTCTCTCTAAAGGGCGCCATGTCTCTTGTCTTGTAGCTAAATAACCTCCCCCACCCTCACACACACTCAGTTTCACTGAAAAAAGTGCCCACAGACCCATCCCCACCCGATGGTTACCTGATTTTTCTTGTGTTCACACACATCTGCACACAGATTCACCTCTGAACACACTCCCCTCTCTCCCCTCTTGTAATTACTTTATTCTCCATGTCACCTCTCACTTTTTTTCATCAACCCATATCTCTCTCTCTTAGTCTCTCTCTCATGAGACTGCTGTTCTGGCACATATACACACAGCCAGACAAGTGGGGCCCACAGTCACATGGCCTATGTAGATAATGATTTCTTCATTTCTAAATTCTAGAATTTCTCCCCCCTCCTTCCCTATATAAAGAGGGGTCACCATTACACTAAGGACACACACAACATCACCAAAGAACACACTATGCACTGTGTGTGCCTAGTGCACACACCCACACCCACACCCACACCATCACCATCACCATCACCGCAATCACCATGCTTGTTTTGAGCATGACCTCTACACCCTTGGCTATGGAAGATGAAGGGCAACTAAATGAAGGATGATGGCCATAATCCTCGTGCGAGTCTTCGCCATCAACTCCCACCTATCCGCCATGTGCTCTACCACTCTCTCCCTTCTCATTCCCCTACCCTATGCTCCCCATTTCATCGCCTAATTCTCTAAATAAAGCTTGAGGTTTTGTGAGTATGTTTTCTTGCAATATTTTGCCCATGTGAGGTGTGCGGAATCGCCACCTAGTCTTGTGTTTTGGAGTGAGCTTGTGTATGTGTGAAGGGTGTGCGGATTCGCCATCCTTTTGTGGTGCCTAAGTACTAAGCCGCTATACCCCCTCCCTCACTCTCTCTCTCTCTTTCTCTCTCACTTGATCTCATTCCCTTTCCTCTTCATCATTACTCCCAAGCATCCATCTCTCTTGGATGAAAACTTTGTTATGGTGGTGTGTTGTTTGCGTCCTAGCCGCTGAAGCTAGGTGGTGCCCCCTGTTTGCTTTACCATGACAGGCTCGAGGCGCGCCATTCGGTCCCCGGTGTTTTAGAGGCCGTCGGGGTTCGGGGTTCGCTTTGCTCCCGTCAGTGGCTTCTCAAAGTTTGACTTTGGAATCCATTTATACTTGGGTTGATTTGAGATAGAGTTGATCCGTTGTGTGGATTCTTTTTGCCAAGTATAGTTGCTTTGAGTTGTTGTGTTTCCTTATGGCATCCTCTGTGTTTTAGCTACCATTCTCATTACTCTAGGCTCTCCTAATATGACATCTTTCGCTTCATAGTCAACATTAGGAGCTCTGATGGGAGTTCTTTCATCATTCTCTCATCGACTCGTATGTCTCTAGGTTTAGTCCACATGTGTAAAACTGCCATAGTATGGATAGTGTCTCGAATTTCACTACCCCGATGTGTGGTCATTGGAATCCTAGAATTGAAGGATCCGATCAGTCTAGGTGCAAAAAAGTGTGGTTGACTGAAAGAATCTTCCACTTTAGTTCTATAGGGACTCACTCTAATTGTTTTTGGCATTCAATCTAAGATAGTTGCTTTATGTGTGCTAGGAGTGACATAGTATTGATGAAGCGGTCCTCGAAAGTACGTATATCTCTCCAGCTCCTTGCGGTTTACATCAGAGTATCTCCATCCACATTTATCAATCACTATCACTTGAGTATCTTTGTCCTCTTCATATGTGAAAACATACAAGTATTTTTGCTTTGATAACTCTCCAATGTTGGGCTCGTCACACTTATAGTGGAGCATTTGCTCTCCATTGTCATACATGTACAACCCACATTGTGTATTGTCGGTGTTGACTCGAGTGGCCATATTCACTCACCTAAGCTTCACATTAGGGATATCCAGTTTTGGTAGCTTGTCTTTAGGATTGACATCAACCTTATCTTGGTGCTTGTTAGTCCCCATTCATCCACAATATAAAAATTTTCACAACTAAGTACATGGATCCCTAATTATCCAATATCGATTGCAGTATAGTCTACAAGAACGATGTCCTTGAACTCACTTGGTCTCTCTTCTAGTTTTGCAAAATAGTAATTCATATTGTTCTTGTAATTTTTTGCACCTTGTTTGTTTTCAAATTGAAATTTCAAGTGCAATAGTTCGATGGTTGGTGTCGGTTGGGATGGTCCTGCTCCCATGGTAGTTCCCTCTTTGAAACTCACACTTTTGAACCCTTCATCCATGTAGGTGTAGGATCTTTCCAAAGAAGTATAAAAAAGATTTCCCTTTGTAGTGGGCTCTAAGGTAGGCAAAGGTCCTTGGTTGACACTTTATTTAGCCAAAATGTGACTAACCAGATCTCCTACAACAGGGTTTCTACTCCGATATAGTCTACTTGATCGCAAATACCTCAAGAAAGCACTATTGCAAAACCTTGACATGTTACCTTAATTAATGCATCCAAATTCTCCAATTCAGGGCACTCTGAGTCACAGACTTTATCTCTTGGAATATGTACAAAAAGTACTTGGTGTCTATGAGTTTTACAGCCGCTTTGTTGTCAAAATCTAAAGTAGGTAAAATTTTATCGCTCTAGCTATTGTACAAGTCGGAGCTCAATCTATGACAAAGGAACATGGATCGCGATCCACGTACCTATGTGTCAAAACTTGTTGAAACTTGGTATACAGCTTGTCCTTGGTCTACTAATATCAACTATATAGACTTTTGTTTGATTTGCATCAATTTTGGTTACTTGAAAGTCAAACCCTAGGCTTGCTTGGCGGTTTTTAGCCTTGAATTGATTTTGTCCACTTTTTGAACTTTTTTGGCTACATTGCCTTTGGAAGCTTTGTTTGTATTAGTGTCTGCTACAAGCTAGTATGCTCTCTATTCAAAAAATCAAAAAAGGTACACGAATCATGATCCATGTTTCATCAGATCTGGACCCCAAATTTGGCTTGTTGGTTACTTACACTCTCAATAATCTACTCCCTAAATCTTTTTGGATTTAATTAATTTCTTGCAAATTAAAAGAAAAATTTTGTGTCTGCTTTGCATTTTTTTGCAAGCTTCTCATGTTTTGGTGATTTGACCAACATTTTGCAATTTTTTGCTTTTTAGAAAGTTGTTTCAAATGGTACTTGCTACTTATTGCTCAATCTCAACCCCAGATTCTCAAAAGGTACATGGATCGCGATCCATGTTTGACAACATTTTAGCATGAAACTTGGCCAGTTGATTCTCTATGCCCTATAGAGATCAATTCCCACCCCTTTTTGAATCAGGATCTCTAAAAGCTAGAAAACCCCAAATTTTGGTGAATTTTCTAAGCTTTTGTAGGTTTTGTCCAATCTCTTGAGTGTGTTTTCAGTATTCAATTTCACTTCAAAGATGCCGATTAATTTGGTAGGAGTCACCCTTGACCCACTCGTATCAACCTCTGCTCAAACTATCATAGGGATACATGGATCGCAATCCACATTCCTCCAAATAGGATGAAACTTTGTAGTTTGATTCTTATGGGTTTGGTTATCCCCTTTTGCATCAAACTATTTTGTTTTGATCAACTTTCATACTTTGACCATCAAATTTCCCAATTTTTAGAGTTATGCTCTCATTTACCAAAATATGGTTTTCAACAATTTTTGCTATGAAATTTTTAGTCCAATTTGATGGTAATGGTTGCTACTTAGCTTACTTCTAAGTGTTGAAATGAATCTAGGAACAAAAACTAACAAACAATGCAAATTTGAAGTGAAACACATATGATGAAATAGTACTTTCAAAGCATCGAGAAAAATGCACATTGAAATGCTTTTTGTATCTCACTCACAACTCTCTATGCCTATCAAGAGTAGATCTAGCAAGTCCCCAACTTCTAACCTCTACTAAGCACTAAACCTCGGGTCTAGCTGCTTAAGTGCTAAGATGTAAACAAAATGGGTATCAAGCTATCAAAATCACAATCCATCATGATCAAGGTCTTGAAAACTACAATAGAACTATCTAAAAAGATCGCCTTATGGTCAAAGAACACTCTCCTCTAGTAAAAATGTCCGAAAAAAAATTCAATTTTACACTCAAAACAGCAAATTTAGTTCACAAACAGGCAACCACAAACCACAACAAAATTGAGAATGGTTACACTTAACTTAAAGAGCAAGAGGCAAGGAACACGTTGCACTTTTGAAAATCAAAATTTGATTACTAGAGCTTGAGAAAAATGGATTAATGTGCTTAAGAGTAGCCACTCTTAGTCGTATGCTTAGAGCTCTTCAAAACTTTAGATAAGATACAAAGGTCTATGTTTAAACTTGAAAATTTAAACTTTATACCTAGGGCTCATTTGGCTAGTGTCCGGCTTACAAGGCTTTCAACTCAGGACAAAAGAGATTACAACTTAGAGCTTACAATGATGCGGCTCAATAATTACAACTCCTCTTTTATACAAGGCTTTCCAACAAAATAGTGTAATTACAAAAAATCATGACTCTGTGATGGTGTAGCCGACCAGGAGGTTGCCCATTGGGTAAGCGTATATAAAGTTTTTCCTTGGTACCTTGATCTTAGTTATATTCTTTTTGTGTAGTTTGGACTGGTTTAAGTCAGTCAAAAGACAAACCCTACATTTGTCTTGGCGGCTTTTGGCCTTGAGGTGTTTTTGCCCCTTTTGACCCACTTTTTGAACTCCTTGGGCTACTTAACTCTAGGAAGTATTTCTTGCAATAACATCTACTATAGGTTAGTATAGTTTTTATTCAAAAACTCAAAATAGATACATGGATCATAATCTTTTTGGATTTGGATCACTTTTGCCAATCAAAAGTGAATTTTTGTGTCTGCTTTACAATTTTTGGTTAGATTCCAATTTTGCTCTTTCGGTAATTTTTTTTCTCACTTTTGGCTAATGCGCCTTTTGGGAAAAATGTTTCAATTGGTCTCAACTACTTGCTACTCAAAACTCAGCCAAAAATCATGACAAGGTATATGGATCGTGATCCATGTTTGACCTCACCTTGGCATGAAACTTGGTCAACTAGTTGTCTATGCCTTGTAGATGTCAATCCCCAAAACCTTTTGAGTTTGGATCACAAAAAGTTAAAGAACTCCAAATTTTGGCCAACTTTCCAAACTTTTGAAGATTTTGTCCAATTTCTTTGTGTTGAGTGTGTTTTGGGTCGAATTGTGTTTTTGGGTCAATTCAACCACAAACTTTAGTTTTTATTACCCAAAAGTAGTCTGTATCAAATGGAGATTTTGATCCATGCTCCTCCACAAAATTGGATGGAACTTTTCAGATTCCTTCTTGTGAGTTTACTGAAACTATTTGGCACCAACTTTTTGGGTTTTGATGAGTTTTTATGGCATGACCGTCAAATTTTATATTTTTTAGAGTTATGGTCTCTTCTGACAAAATATGGTTTTTACCTGTTTTTTGCCATGATCTTTCAGCCCAAATTTGATGGTGATAGTTGCTACTTACCCTACTCCTAGGTACTGAAAAGAATCTATAAACAAAAATAAATAAAACAATGCAAATTGAAGGCAAAATGGAATATGGAATAGTACTTTGAAAGCATCAAGAAAATTTGAGAATGAAATGCTTTTTGTATCTCACTCATAACTGTTTTTACCTCTCAAGAGTAGATCTAGCAAGTCCTTGACTTCTAGCCTCTACCAAGTACTAAACCCCGTGTCTAGCTGCTTCACTGCTAAGATGTAAACAGAATGAGTAACAAAATGTCTTAAAAGAATGTTCTAAATATGACTAGATCACTCACCACCTAAGGTGCTCATAGTCATGCGTACAAAATCTCTTCAAAAACTTTGAGATAATGTTACAATGTCCTTTCAGACTAAGGGTTTTTGAGCATAAGACTAAGTTGTTGTTGATTACCAGACCATGAGAAAGATTGATTGCAATTTGTTGTTGAGTAGGCGCTCACAGTCGTACATACAAAAGCTCTTCAAAAACTTTGAGATAATGTGACAATTTCCTTTCAAGCTAAGGGTTTTTGAGCGTGAGACTAAGTTGTTATTGATTACCAAATCATGAGAAAGATTGATTACAAGTTGTTGTCGAGTAGCCACTCACAGTCATACATACAAAAGCACTTAAAAAACTTTGACATAAACATTTGGCTCAAAAATCATAGAACTCTTTTACAAGGTTTTTTATTGTAAGAATATGATAAATTACATCAAAATTAGTAACTTGGGCAAGATGTGGTCGGCTATGAGGGTGTCCATTAGCTGCAATGACCAAACATGACTGTTAAACAGCGACAACAGTTCCTAGTAGACAATTTGACCAACTCGTTGTTTCTATGGTTGCAATTGGAGGTCCATGCACCATATATAGCTTACAATGTGATGGATATTAGACCAAATTGGTTTTCTAATGTAGTCCTCAACAAGCTGGAATTATATCTACAAGTAGGCAATCAAGCCGAGTTGAGGGTGTAGCCATCCGTCAGAGACAAAGAAAGGTTGACGAAGAAGCTGAAAGGCATGAGAGGGAAAGATTAGAGAACTAGTAGCAAGAAGAAGTAGAAAGGGAAATGCACGAACCAGAGACTCAGCAAAGACAGGGGCACAAGCACACTAGGCACCACAAATACAAGCGCCCTAGGCACCACGAGTGTTTCAAGAGTAGGAGACTCTTTGTAGTTTTGTAAAACTATGTACTACGATGGAAAGTTATAATATCGTGATGAGATCAGCTTTTCAATGTTCATACCTATTCTGACTTTCATTTCAGAAAGTAAGGATCAAATTTTACACTATTTTAGTTTTTGGGGCCATACCTTGTGCACTGTTGGCATCCTTTTTGGAGTTCTAAACATTGCATGAATGCAATGGTAGCATATTGAGTGTTGCTTTTCACACTCAACAAGCTAGTAGCCCTAAGCAATAAGCTAGTTGTCTTACCCAATTTTCTAATAGTAAAGATAGTTGTAACCAACATACTATGTAGTTATTTGCTGCTGGTTGTTTTAAACACCAAAGCCATGTATATACACACACACACTGCACACAAGAGACATAGAACCAACTTTATGATAAAACTGCATTTTTTGCAGCAAGAAGTATATTGAAAATCCAAAGGTTACAACTTAAAAGCTAAAGGGCATGCTATTACAAATTTCTTCATAGATTCATGGGGTGATTTTGTAAACCTGCTTTCTCCTTGGGATGTGCTCCGTAGGCATGTTGATACATCGTACTGGATGTGAAAGAAGGTGGACGATGGCCTGCTTGTGGTACAAGCTATATATTAGCTGGCTATATATCAATATCAAACTCGTCATCCTGTTATCTCTCAGTACACATATGGGGGTGGTTGTTGTGACAATGTGGCACATGTCCCCTCCTTGTCTATCCTCCTACGTTGCTCACCTCTATCACGAGACAAGGTTGAGGTCTCTCTCATCGTGAACTCTTGCATTAATAAAAGTTAAATTAAATCAATGTATAATTAAAAACTATTTTTAAAATAATTTTATCTTGAAAAGATAACTCAAAGTTACCAAGAATACTCACAAAAGGGCTTGCAGATGGAAGTGTGCTCTACAAGGCTCTGCATTCCCGGTATGTCGCCATTTTGAACTTTGATGTGGTCGGTGTTTAACCGTTATCTTTGGTATGTACAAAACAGATCCAAAATTTAGGGTTATTTTTATTGATTATTGTAAAATCTATGCTATAAAAAACTATAAACATATACTTACTAAAGTGGCTATAAAGGCGTGTCTGCCCATGCAACCCAAGCAGGACATGTGGGAGCTCCCATCCTAGCCTTTGTTGACTTCTACATTGCATTCATTGAAAATAAAATGATATTGAAGTTACATAATATGTGAATACATATAAGCTATAATTCAAAATTCAAATTGTAAATTAACATACATTTTGTTGTGGGAATTCTAGCGACAACCGCATCTTGCATCAAAAGTGGATCGATGACTCCTCATGGAATCTCGTAGGTCTCTTATTTTATAGTAATAATAATAAATAATATACTATATTAGTTTTATATTAATTGACACTATACACTAGCACTTTAATCAAATAAAATGTAGCCTCCTTTTTTGTTATACAGATTCATATCCCTCTCATATACCATCACCTCTGTATTATAGCCATGGAGACCACACTCAACCGATTGGAGATAAAGAAGAGCCATTTGCACCTTCAAAGAGAGATCCTTTGTTGTATTAGGAAATGGAGCGGATTCCATGTTAGTGTAATATATGTGAAAGCTTACATCGAAGGCCGTGATGCCATACTGTCATTCACATGAGCTGGATTGGGGTGTTTATGTTCATGCACCAATGCCGCAGACTAAGATCAACCTATGGTTAGAGTTCTTTATTTCAACTTTGATTTATTTAAATTATTATAACTATCTATGTTCTTTATTTAAATTCTTATTTATTTCACATCGAGATCAACCTATGGTTAGTGCTCTTTATTTCAATTTTTATTTATTTAAATTCTTATAGTTAGCTATGTCAACAATATAAAAAAGATCTCACATGTATTGATATGCATCTCTAGTTGATGATGAGGGTGCCATCTATGATTAAGATAATCATCACTCTCACACACAATACGCTCATGCAATCCAAACTTTGCAAATGGATGTCTTGTGACAACCTTTGTCTCCCAACCTTGAGAGCAAGAATCGTGGTGATTATGCATTACCCAATCATCCACTATCTTTAGTGCAGATGTATGATTGTACATATTGTGGGGATGGCATGGAAGATCTCTTCCTAGAGATGGAGAGATTTTTAGCTTTTGGGATACTCGTTACATGATATCTCCTGCTAGCCTTTCGGATGGAGGACATGGCATATTCATTGCATAGAATCTACAAGTCACACCACATTTCTTATGTGTTTTTGTGGACACATATATGGTACTATTTAGTTTTCTGCTTAATCAATTTTTTTTCTTCGTAATTGATAAGCATTTGTCACAAAATATTAAGTTTGAGTTTTGTATATTGTATGCTTATAATTGTGTGTATATGATAGATACCAGATTATGATGTTGACAATTTGTGTCTACCTTCTCATGGCATCTCATGTATGTCGATTGAGTGCATGACACTCCTTTATAAGAGTGATCCAAATAGTTATGATAGATTAAAGAAACTATATGGTTGTATTTTGACAAAAAGAATGATGTTTTTGATGATGATAATGGCATAAATTATTTTATTCATGATTTTTACGAAGAAAGTAAAGCATGTGATAAAGAAAATTTTCTTACAGTAATTTAAGCGCTTGAGCAAATATACAAAGGCTCAAATTTGTCACGCTGATTAAGTGCAAGTTTGCTTATTTAGAACCTCCAAAATAGTTATGCTTGGAGTAATGCATCCATTTTGGCACTATTAAAGTAAATGTCTTCTCAATTTTCAGTGTTGAACGCTTTGATATTAAATATGTATATAGTATTTGCTCAAAATGTTGCTACTATCTCAAAAGTTTTGACTCTCGAACAACATCCTTCTTACATTAAGAGATGAGGTGAAAAAGACGTTGAGCAAGATTAGAATCTATTACTCACCATGCATACATGTCTCAATGATTGTATTTTGTATAGAGGTGAATACAAAAATGAAGAGAAACACCCAATATATAAAACATCTTGTTATAAAAATACGAGCAGACAGATTCCTTGTAAGGTGCTTTGACATTTTTCATTAGCACCACATATACAACATACATTTTGAGCCTCAGATTTAGCAAGACTTATGGACTGGAGAGCAAAGAATGCAAGTACAAATGTAACTATGAGAATTCCCTCAAATTGTCCTGCTTTCAAACATATGAATACAAATGGCCAGAGTTTGAAGAAGAACCATGACACATTAAGATGGGTGTTGGCTTAGATGATGCAAATTCATTCTCCATGTGCTCACATAAATGGTCTACTTAGTTAGTAGTTCTACTTAACTACAATGCCACCCTTTATTTTCTTTAGAAAAGATCATTTATTTTTGTCTCGTATAATTTAAGAAAAAAACATTAGCGTATATTTGGTATCTCTAATTGAAAACCTTCAAGAGTTATGGAGAAACATAGATGTGCTTGATATGTCAAAATCGCAAAATGAAAAAATTTTAGAGTTCATGAAATTTTAGCATGTACTATACATGACTTTTTCGGCTATGGATTTTGTATCAGTATATTGATTTGTGTTTAAGTAATAGATATGAATATTTTTCATTTTATTATATTCTGTTGTTATCATGATAAATATTTTCCTAGGTGCTCAACCAAAGCTTATAAAGCTTGTCTCTCCTATAGTGACTGGTTGAAATCTATGTATAATAAGAATCTCAAAAAAATATATACCTTCAATATAGACGATTCTTCTCCGAAGATCATTTACTATACCAAAGCACACAAATCAGATATTTTAATTGAAAGGTCAAGAATGGACAATGTTCAGTACGGATGAGACCTAGACATATGTACCAAAAGTGGACCGAAGCCCATCATCGATCCAAAGTCAAAGCTTGTAAGTGATGGAGACGATGAGTGATATCGAGGATGATGACCCTCTCTAAATCCCTCTATCTTTGTATGGTTTTGTTTGGAATATTGAAAGGATTTGAAGATCACCCATCTTCCTGATTCTATGCATATATTCAAAAATGTAGGCCACTCTTTGTGGAAAAGGCTTTATTGGTTTGAAGGACACGAAAGCAGTTTGAAACGCTTTAAAAGAGAAAAATTACAAATGCAACCTAAGGCCCCATATTGATGAAAAGATAGTAAAAAAGAATACGCACTTGCACCATGGGTGCTTGCCTTCAAAGATATTAATAAGACTAATCAAAGAATATGATCTATCTGCATACCCACGGGATATGGTACCTCATTAAAGAGCGTATTCAATATAGATGACACCAGCACTTCAAACTTGATGACACATGATTGGCATAATTTGATCAAGATAACTCATTATTTTTTTATTGCAACACTGAGTTTTTGTTTCAACCAAATAATAACTATTTTGATTGTAAATTAATACAAGTAGCTTGTTCTTCCCCTTGTTATTGATGGTTGTTTAATGAGTGATATCCAATATATTATTTATCTATCAAGGTAGCTAGCAAGGTATATCTATAACTCATAGATGTTTATATATGTCTTTTAATAAACATTCAACACATTTTCCTTGTGTTTTTTTAAAGATGGATCACGTGTAAGGAGATTGATACAAGATCCATACTACAAAAGAAAAGGGAATGCATTGAGCTCCTTTGCTTGGTAGAGAAATAGATACCAGCTTTCTTTTTCTACATTCAAGTCCACATACTCATCCATCTTGTAAATGAGGTAGAGACTACAAGTGTTGTTAGCACTCATTGGATGTTTTGGATTAAGAGATTCATGGGAGTTTTGAAAGGGCTTGTTGGCCATAGAGTGTGACCAGAGGCTTCAATGGCCGAGGGATGCATTCTTGGAGAGGGCATGTACTACCTTTAGAGAACCTTACAAAGTTTCTCCTCATCTCGCAAATGGACAATAGAAGAGTCTCTTACACTTTTAGATATGGTGTTATGTGGTTAATTTTGCACGAGCCCACAACTATAGAATGTTTGAACATATTTATGTTTGTTATTTACAACTCATAGTGTATGGAAAGATTTGTCAAAAAGTACCCAAAAGTTTGCAACCCACAAAGGAGATAAGGAGATGGAAAATCTACCAAGATTAAACCTCCATCCATTCCTTCATGGTTATCTAAACATATCAGAGATAGAATTTTGGAAGGGAAAGACGTCATTGATGAGCAGAGAGAGATTGGATTTGGATGTGATAGAGAAGTAATAATTCTTATATATATATATATATATATTTATTTATAAAGCTGTTTGAAACTCTCTATGAATGTATATAACAAAGTTGTTTGAATTTTTAATATTATTGCTTAAGTTTATGCACTCGATTTTGTACTTTTAGGTATCTACATACAACTACATGTGGGTGTATTTGAGTCAAAAAAATTGATCAATGACACGTTACTCAAGATTTTTGCATTGTTTCATCTTTTAAGCAGCACTCATGTGCAAGTGTAAGAGATACAAACCCAATCAATGACAAGCTTGGCTATGTGGAGATCGTATTTAATATTTATGAACTGCGCTTTCGTGTTTGCAAGCTGGTGATAAGAATTTATAGATATACAAAAATATTTTGATAATGTTGACTTTGAAGTTTTCTTTAAGGAATTTTTGATATTTTATGTTAAACCAGATTGTATTAGAGATTGATTGGTTTTGTGCTGTGTAGAAAGAAGCTAGAGCCACAATGAGACAAGAGCCATTTGGATTTTGGTCAATCGATTCTTCAAAACCATTATGGAAAACACAAGAACCATATATTTTTTGGCACATTGTGAGCAGGTTTTCTTCTACACTTCTTCAGATTCTCTCAGTCCATGGAGGCAAGTTGTGTTGCCAATCCTTGAGGACGTTGGATATTTGGCACCACAAAATCAACTTGGATCTCAAAAGAGGTAAGCCAAAATAATCTTATCAAGAACAACATGACTTCTATGTATCCCCAACCCCTTGCAACATTAGCACATGATAACTACTCTAAGGAAGAAGAGAGTGACACTTATACAATGGTTGATGAAACGAAAGGTCTTGCCTTAGAGTTGGACATTGAGTCTTCGGGAGAGCCTCAACAATTGATTATTTTTCCAGACTTTGTTGGAATTAGGGTTGCAGAGAAACGCACACAGCTTGGAGAAGACGAAGGAAGCTAAAGGTACACAATAGAGAGTGTATTATTTAGTGTGCAATGGAAAGATAGATAACCCTAGAGTGAAGATGTCACTCTTTATCAAGTGTTAGCGGATTGACCGAATGGGTGCCCACTTGGCCGGGTGCATAGCCGGACACCACATTTATAGTCAACTATTTTTTTGAGCTAGTGTAGTGATACTCTGTGTAAATTTTGATTCCAAAGTAGCAGGTCCATTCCCTCATATGTAATTCTTTCATGACATTTGTAAAAGTCCATGTGAGTCGGCCACTGGCCATTTAGAAAGCCCTAGGTATAAAGGTCAATAACTTTTATGTGGGCTTTTCTTTGAAGAAGAGAGAGCTCTACAAAACGTACGCTCAAGCTACTAAGCTGCTCCAAGTTGTAATCAACTTTTCTAGTGATTGGGTAATCCGATTTTAATTCCAAAACGTGCATTATGTTCCTCTCTCTTTGCTATTTCATTTAAATGTAAGCATTGTCAGTTTTGTTGAGGTTTGTGACTATGTGTTATTGAGTCTAATCTTTAGATTTGAGTGTTTAAATCATTATTTTTCAATGTTTTAACCATAGGAGAGTGCTCGTAGACCATAGGGTGACATTTTTGGTACGTTCAGTTGCAATTTTTAAGACCTTTTTAATGATGGATCGTGATTTTGGTACGTTGTCGGATTGCGACTAGCGGATTGCGACTAGACTTGGTAGGATAGTGGCCCTAGGTGTCTTAGACCTCCTCCTAAAGTTTCATTCTATTTCAAGTCCGTTTGAGTGGCGAAATGGTGTGATGGCCTAGAGTAGTGATAAAGGACATAGGTAAATCTTTCGATCATTAAGTGATTGATTTTCTTGTTGAGTTGGTGTGTTTGCTTGTTAGGTTCACTTCTTGAGATTTACAACCTCAAAGAGTCTCCGTGCCCCATGCGAGTCACTTCCCTGAGTATTAACATTATGTTAGTGCCAAATAGCTATGATGCAGACGTTTGTCACGGGCGACCCGCTAACATTGGCGCGTTGCCGAGGATAATGATATCATCCTCTTCCGAAGATTTGTCTTTCCATTCCATTTACATTGTATTAGTGAAGCAACTAGACATAAGGTTTAGTGCTTACTAGAGTGTAGAAGTCGAGGACTTGCTAAAACTATTCTCGAGAGGTAAAGAGGGTTGTGAGTGAGATACCCAAAAGCATTTCATTCTTCGATTTTGTCTATGCTTTCAGAGTGTTGTACCATTTTTCATTTCGACTTTATTTTGTACTTTTTTGTTTTGTTTTTGTTTCATGTTTCATTTCAGTACTTAGGAGTAGGTATGTAGAAACTACCACCATCAAATTTGGGCTGAAAGTTCAGAGAAAAAAAGGGTGAAAACCATATTTTGGAAAAAATGACCATAACTTTGAAATTCTAACAATTTGACGGTAGAGACCTGAAAAGTGATTCAAATTCAAAAAGTTGTGGATCAAGGGCATTAACACCCGCTCTACAAGCAATGTAAAAAAAGTTGGCCAGATTTTGTGGAGAAACATGGATCGCGATCCATGACCCTCAGAGACCATTTTTGCAAAAAAGCGATCAATGACAGTGTGCATCAGTGGGATATTACTATGATCCATTTTGCTTGAAAGCAAAACTCAAAAATCACATTAGAATTGGTTGATAGGGCAAAAACAGTAAAACATGCGTTTGAGACACAAAATTTGGGGCCTTTTCAAATTTTTGGGATCCAAATAAGAAATGAAGTGAAAATCTGATATCCAGAGAGTGCAAGCATACTATTGACCAAATTTCATGCTCAAAAGTGGTCAAACATGGACCACGACGCATGTCCCCCATGACCATCTGGAGGTGAGATTTGACCAGTAGGTAGCTGATACCATTTGAAACAACTTTCCCAAAAGGCACAATGTCAAAAAACTGAAAAAGTTGGTCAAAATAACCAAAACAAGAAACTAGTCAAAGATTGCAAGGCAAAAAGAAAACTTGCATTTGACTAAGAAAAAAATGTCCAAATTCAACAAGAAGTGGTGGAGTAGATTACTGATACTGCTAGTAATCAACATGCCAAATTTGGTATTCAAATATGATGGAACATGGATTGCGATCCATGACCCCTCTCAAAACTTTCGGCTGAGATTTGGGCAGTTGGTAGCTGAGACATAGACAAACACTTTTCCTAAAAGAATCATTGCCAAAGAAATTGAAAAAAGTGATCAAAAGATCCAAAGATAGTTCAAAGAGAAAACGTGTCAAAACAGATTTGAGGATTGACTTTTGCTTGGCCTAAAGTGATCCAAATCACTTTAGGCCTAAAGTGATCCAAATCACACAAAAACCATATAGCAGGGATCATTGGACCAAGGGCAAGTTGTGTGTCAAATTTCATTACCATCTGACATAAGGGTACATGGATCATGATCCATGTCCCCCTTCACAGACTGAGACCAAACTTGCACCATAGCTAGAGCACATCACAAGGAGTGCAGTGATCTTTTGAGAATTGAATTTGGATATCAAAAACCAAGTCAAAAGCCCAAAATATTCAAGCGTATTGACAAAGTGGCAGAATTGACCTAATTTTCAATCTAGCGGTCCATTTGCAAAAAAATTTGATACCATAGGACCTACTAGTCGTGCTAATTTTGATGGTATCAAGAAAAGTCAATTTGGGCTCCAAACATGGATCGCAATCCATGACCTCATAGTGAAGCTTGACCTGAACTTTTCCAGATTACTAGTGCATACAAAAGAAAATATATCCGCAAGTCCAATTTTGGAAAAAAAATCAACAAATTTGGGCCAAAAAATAGCAAAATAGGTGACACACTGAAAACTGTAGTGCAGACCTAGTGTTGGGCATTTGACCTATCAAAACCAATCCAAATTCAAAAAGAGTTGAGATTTAGCTTGTCGACATAGAGTGCATGGTCAAAGTAGTTCAAATTATTGAAAATTACTAGAGAATCTACTCCTACAATTTGAAAACTATCTAAGTGAAAACAAGAATAGATATCTTTTTTCTTACTTGCCTCTTTAGTTTCAAGGGTGTTTTCAAAACTATTTCAATTAGGAGTTCTAATGGTTGGACATACACAAGAAGATATAAATGCTATCTTTACAGGTTCTTTGAAATATTAAGAGTTGTCCGAATTTCACTTTGCCACATTTTATAATACACTAGCAACCAACTCAATCTCTTTTAAAGCACCTTCCTTACTTACACAAGCTTGATTTCAAGCGATATTGTGATGTCCATGTTTGAAATGAATAGGATGCACTCATAGGCTACTTACAGCCACTTTGGTTTAGCTTCTTCATGAATGGGAAGACTCTAGTGATGCAATAAAAAACACATGTTGTCACACCAGATTGGAGCCAAGTGATGATATTACACTTTGGAATAAAGATCATAATGACAAGACAATGTTAAAATGGGTGATTCTCCTCTTTTAAGAAAGGTAGAGTATGTTAAGGGCCATGAAGAGATGATCACCAAAACAAAACTTGCATAAAATTTTGATAAAACATTGGAAATGTACCTTTTTTTTGGCGACATTACAAAGTTGTGATAGACTATTGAAATGGCATAGTCCAAGAGCTTGATAAACTTGTCCTTCCACATGTTGGATTGTACATGTATTTTTGGCCCAAAACTCAAGGTCTTAAATTTCTTGATTTTGTGGATGTCCAATTGGGTCCTAGAATATTTTTAAGCTATGGAGAATTTATTGATCATTATAGTGCTTCCTTCAGAAGAAAATGTGTATCCAATTTGGCTTGCAATGGCTATGATATTGACATGGATAGCAAACCAGGCAACTACAAAAGATTGACTAATGATATAATATTGTGCACCATGTGCAAGAAGAAGTGCCTTCATGGATGTAGAGGTCTATCTTGATTGTTGAAAAGGCTTTTGGATATATAATATAGTAGATCCTTGTGTTTGGAAAGATGTTGATGCAATCACTTGGTCATGGAAACGTAAAAGGTCAAGACCATACACAAGAATAAAGATATCAAAATGTGGGAAGTTAAGAAAATTAAGCAAGGGTCACATGTAGCTAGAGAAATCCAATTCCTTAAGGTGTGTGTGTGTGTTTAAGAATGATTTATCTAATAATAGTTTACTTTCACAAACTATTGAGCCATACAATGGGACTAGAGACCAGTCAAAGTGTAAATAACCAAACCTTATGTATACATTAGATAACAAGCTGTAGATAAGGTTAAGACTACAATTGACATTTAGACTTGATACTGACCTATAGTGTATTACATATTATTATTATCAAAGAATCATATACAAGGGTTATCCATCAGTACTAAAAATAGCCGAGCAGTGGATGATCTTCTGTTATTGCTGCAGTTGTCGTTGTAATCCCAAGGAAAGAATCTCTTACATGTCACCATCCAAGAAACACAAGCCCATGCGAGCTGGCATTCTTTCGGAAGACAGGTGTCAACGACTCCCTCCCCTTGTTATCGGTGTCAAAAATTACAAAAAAAACTAACACATAACCTAGATCAAATATTAAGTTTAAAGAATGAGCCATTTATTTACGATAATGTTTACATCATTTAATTCCAAAAAAAATCGGACCTCATCTCCTTTGTAAATTGGATCAAGTCTCAAAAGTCCAGTCTAGTGCCTTAAGGACCCCCACTTGAGGATTAAGGCTTGTTTAACAGTAATGAACTAATTTCAAAGTAAACATTTGTTTCAAAAATTATGCATTTATCCACCAAGAAGGGATAGCATCAAAAAGTACTTTACAATTGTGAATTTTCAACTATATACTTACCTCATCAAAAGTGAGTTCCTGCATACAAAGATGGAAGTACATGTCTATAGGACCATTTTCAAAACGATCTCTATGTGATAAAAGAGAGGAACTTCTGTGAAAAATCAGCTAGAGTTTGGTTTATAAAATGGACCATTTTCAAACTAACCACATCTCACTTTGAGAGATACCTCACCTGAGGATTTTGCAGAATCAACACACCACAATCAAATTATCATAGTGGCATAGTTTGGTATCTATATGCCAATGATACCATGCATTACCAACTTTCCACATCATAAAGCAAGCAGTATATCCAAATTATGATATTATTATGCATTCTTATGACAAGCACTTGTCGTGCATAAACTTAAATAAACATCATGGCCATAGGGGCAACCAAATTAAAGATCACACCTGTTAGTATATGCATGTTGGACAAGCACCAAACTAGCCTAAAGTGGTATGTTCGTTAAGACTCAAGATGTTAAATCAAAGATATTTTTAGCTCTTGGAGATTTGGATCAAGCTCTGTCCTATTTGTATCGGTTGAAATGTGCAGATTCTGCCCTTATCACGGTATGAAACTGTTGCAGTTGGATACACATGCGTACAATTGAGAGGAGGGCATGAATGAGGGTGCAAGGGGTGGATTGGGACAAGGGAAGATAGAACATCAAGTGTGTGTGTGTATGTGTGTGGGCGTGTGTGTGCCTTAACAAAAACAAAAAAAGCACTATAGCCTCATGATCAATAAGCTCTTGAGCATACCACCACATAAAAGTTGCCCAAAGTAACTGTCCTATTCCCAAAGTAACAATCTCATCATCAAGAGTTATCTTAGATTCTATTCAGCAGATTAAGGACATCTATTAAAATGTATTTCAAAAAACCACCAGAATATATACTTTTTGCCAGACTGAGTAGGTGCAGATGCACCTACCTAGATGATGTTTTTTCTCATAATTGATGAAGCAGGTGTTGTGTATCAGAACCTATGCAGCAGGAGTCCAAAGAAACTCCACACCAGACACCGCAGGGGATTCAACCATGCTTGCCAAGATGACTTGTTGTATGCACTGAGAAAAAAATGGCTATGCGAGCAACCTTGTGTGTGTGTGTGTGAGAGAGAGAGATCTAGCTTGCAGGTGTGTATCTGTGTGTGAAAACATGTGTATGTGCTTATGTGTCGTTTTCACAACGATACAGACCATTCGCAAGAGTAAAACCTCTGTGGAGGTGGGCGTGTGAGTGCGTATGCTTCACAAGTATCTGTGCATGCAGAAACACATTACCCATGCGATTATGTAGTGAGAGCCAGTAGTAGTGCCGTGAAGTACCATAATAACTATGTGTGTTTGTATGTGCACGACCTTGCATGTGTGTGTGTGTGTGCGCACGTGTGTGTGTGGTAGAGAGAGTGCGATCTACCAAAGTGGAAAGGCTGGTGAGCAACATGTGCACAATGGGCAAGCACGCTACGGCAAAGGGAGGGTAATCTATTAGTCCTATGAGGATGCGACAAGAAATGAGATAATATACCAGAGTTGCTGCCATGAATTTGATAACATAAAAGGAGCATGGGTTGAACATGCACCCTTTAATGTTTCCCATGCAAGCAGAGGGAAGATAAGATGGCCTCATGACCTTGGTGACTCAACAATTGTATAAGTGGGTATTCATTCCTAAGCATGTCTTTGATTGTGAACATGTATATGTGTTGTGTGCTTGCTCGCATGTGATATGCAAGATGGTGTTAAGCCAGTTTTGTAAGTAGGACCAAATGAAGCTAGGGTTTAGTACTAGGTGTTGAACTGGACATTTCTACCCATGTGTGGGGTATATGTAAAAACAACAAGGGACATGCTTAGGTTACCTACATGAGTTTTTTTGGATGGTGTGTGTGTGTGTGTGTGTGTGTGTGTGTGTGTGTGGCCTTCTCTCATCCCTGAGGAGAAGTCAATTTGGATGGTGTGTGTGTGTGGCCTTCTCTCATCCCTGAGGAGAAGTCAATTTGGTGATACTCAGTGAGAATGTTACAGGGCATAAAAAATGTCTATATTGTGTGTGCATAAGTCTCAGTCAGCACGCGTCAGGAGTAACACTCATGACTTCTTTATATGTCGACAAGTGCGTGTGTCTGTATATTACAAGCTTAAAGTGGATATTATTGATGTCGTGCCTCACTTGAGAATCTTTAAACTTTCGCAAAGGTGGTATGTCTACTTTACTCTATTTTGCCATAAGAAGTAGAGGTTCAAGGGCCACAAATTGCAAAAACTAGTGAAGTTATCTGTTATACGGATTTTGTGTGTGTGTGTGTGTGTGTGTGTGAGAGAGAGAGAGAGAGAGAGAGAGAGAGAGAGAGAGAGAGAGAGAGAGAGAGAGAGAGAGAGAGAGAGAGAGAGAGAGAGAGAGAGAGAGAGAGGCCTTTCTCATGGTCAGTTTCTTCACACACACACACACACACACACACACACACACACACACACACACACACACACACACACACACACACAGAGCCAGTGTGGATGGAAGTTTATTATTTGTTGATTAGAGTGGGCATCCACGATGGCTTCATGATGTGGGGGCCAGTTGAGTGGCTTTTGCAATCCTTGAAGTCACACACCGTTGGTCAAGGCTTGTCAATATATTTGATCTCCTTGATTACTCCCTTGGGTTCTACACCAGGAACTTTATAGATGCTTCTAGATGCAGGTTATTGGCTATATTTCTACCAATGAGACACATTATTTACCTCAAGATGCAGCATCACGCTTTGCACCATGTGGAAGGTTTGAGATGCCCACATTCTAGGTTCAAAGTCCTCCCCTACGTCCAACATTTCGAAAGTCATATGGAAAGAGATGTTGCATACTCTTTGCAGCCAATGGGGGCAACGGAGTAGCGTTAACGCATCTTTCTTCACACATGGGCACGATCATCAGTTGTTTTCCATCAGAATCATGGTCACATACATGGTATTATGCATCCCCACATTGGTTCATTCTAGATTCATCAGACAAACCACCTTGATGTTGCATAGCCTACACATTGGCACTCCTCTTATGTACTTCCTTTGGGTGATAGGCCATTGAGAATCTCCCGAGGTCTCTTATGTACATAGAATACAACCGCTTTTCTAGAGAGAGAGAGAGAGAGAGAGAGAGAGAGAGAGAGAGAGAGAGAGAGAGAGAGAGAGAGAGAGAGAGAGAGAGAGAGAGAGAGAGAGAGAGAGAGAGAGAGAGAGATAATCTATGAGAAGGTGACGTGTCTTGCATCCATCGCGTGCTCAAGTTCTTGCTTGTATTCACCTTTTGAAATTATGTGACACATCACTTGCTAATGATATGAGGGAGATGGGGTGCGCCTCAATAGCTCCCAAGTGAATGAAGCTTTTCTACAATGCCAATTTATTACGGCTTGGGAGGAGACCGGTGGATCACGCTTCATACATTACACCACCATATTTCCCCCAACTACAAAACCATGTTCTTCACTGAAAGAGGAAACCGTACTCACCCTTACACTCTTGAGCATATCCCCTTGTCAATGATATGCACTATCATAGCCATTCGGCTTAGCTCTCACTCCCTTCAATGTGAGATAGGGCATTGGGGTGATGGAGAAGAGTGAAATTGATTGTGCACATATGCTCACTGCAAGTTCAAGAGTCTGAGTATCACACACTACTAGAGTGCTCAGCTTTGGGTCACATTCGAACTTGCTTCCCTCACATAATTAGCCATGACTTAGACCTACACACTTTCCTCTCCCAGCCTCAGTGTGGGATCTCCATTGCAACTCTTATCACCACAATTTTGGAGCATCAAGAATCACTCATCAGTCACACACATACTACATCACATGTAGATTTGGTCCCATAGGTCATATTTGACCTTCGAGGATGATAATAAAATCTCTCTCTCTCTCTCTCTCTCTCTCTCTGTCTCTCTCTCTCTCATTCGTGAAGAACTCTATGCATGCCATTACCAAAAACCAGACGTCAAAGAAACATCACATGTACAAAAAGAAACTCTTCCTACTTGGTAGATAGATATTATTTTACAGCCTTTGGTTATTTTCTTTCACACTATAAAGGCTAATAAATGCTCAAGCATGAGAAATTATAGAGATTTGAAAATATAATATACTCCACTGTTGATAAAAGAGCCGTCTTCTTCCAAATGAAGGACTTTCACAACTCCATCCTCTTTAAGAAAAGAGAAGCCACTACAACACATCATGCGAATACCGATGACTATACTGACAGAAAATAAATAATTTTTAAAATTCCAAAGCATCGATATATGCATTGGTATTGTACCATTGGAATAGGAATTGGTATACATAGCATCAATATATGCATTGGAATATATCAACGTGTATACCGATGCCTAAACAAATGTCCATACCAAGGCCTATACGAACGACAAAACCAAAAAACAATTGAGCAGGGAGGACTGACAACTAGTGTTGTAGGTACTACAACACCAAAAACCAATCCTCTCTACTTAAAAGGAAGAGTGCAAAAGCAACCACACTCCACCTATGAAAATTGAGCAGTGCTGTGAGTACATATTGACAATGTAGCCAGTACCATAACAAGATTTTAGAGCCATAACCATGACAAGATTCACAAACCGTAACCATAACAAGACTCAGAAACTATAACCATCATAACATTCACAAACTATAACCATATCAGGATTCTAAAATCATAATTGTAACAAGATTTGCAAACCATAACCATAACAAAATTCCCAACCATAACGTGCAGATTCTCAAACCATAATCATGTCCATAAAATGATTCCAAAACCAAACCATAACCATAACCATCACAAACTTTTGAAACCATAGCCAAAACCATAGGCCAAAACCATAACTAAAGATCAATTCCATATCCATGACCATAACATGATTCCAAAACCATAACCAAGGAGCAATTCCATAACCATGACCATAACATGAGTCCAAAACCAAAATTTTAACCTTAAGTGGATCCCAAAACCGTAACTATAACATGATTTCAAAACCATAACCATAACACGATTCCAAAACCATAACCAAAGAGAAATTCCATGACCGTGACCATAACATGAAATCATAACTATAACCATAAGCGGATTCCAAAATCATAACCATAATCAGATCGTCAAACCATAATCATAATTATAACATGATTTCAAAACCATAACCATAACCATAACCATAACCATAACCATAACCATAACCATAACCATAACCATAACCATAACCATAACCATCACAAGATTCTAAAACCATAACCATAATCATAACAAATTTTCAAAACCATAACCAAGATGAATTAGCTCTTTAAAATTGCTATGCGTATGCACACTAATCAAGGGAAAATTGTGAGGAAAATGTAGCCATCTGCTTAGATAACATGCTAGCCGGAGCAACTCAAAAATTGAAGCTTGAAGAATATGGCTCCTCGTCATTTCCCATGACTGCAAAAACTTATTTGAAAACATATATACAATACATAAATAAGCAACTTGCATAACACAAGTCACTATCTATGCATTGTTGGACAGTGATTAAAATTCATTAAACATAAGCAGACATTACAAGAGAGTTCTTAACAAAATTCGCTAGTCAATCTCTCATCTTCTATGAGAACTGATGTACCAAAGGCATCTATCTCTATCTGGACTTGTGCATCTTTGTCATCAAACTCCATGGCTCCATCCATCTTTGCATCTATCTCAGTATATGATCGCTCATCTCAGGTTCAGGAATTTGCTCACCAAGTGCACCGAGTTAAAGTAAAGGTTTTTAATAAGAAAAACGGTTGCCTATCTTCTATGCAAGTTACATGATAAGGACATGACCCAAAAAAAAAATCAAGCTAGAATTATGCTTCATTGTCAGAATTTCCTTGATTGTGATTAGATTTGATGCCAATCTCCCCTTCTTGAAGCATTTTTTTTGTCGTATGAAGGTCAAGACTTTCATGAGTCCACCATTAGAGCCTTCTATGGGTAAGGAGAGTAAAATAGGGAATCAACCAATGGAAGGGGAGTACATTATGATGCCCATCTTGCACAAATCTTGCCTTAACACCACTCTCGAAGGTAACCCTTCGTTCATCTATCCCTTGCACTCTAAACTGTCACCCATGTGACCACAATGCTCCGTATTTGTGATACTAGAAGCACATAAAAACAATATTTGTTAACCCTCATAGCTCACGGACACCCTATCACCTACGACGGACGTTGTAACCTACGGAGGACATTGTATTATTTATTTGGTAGAGTTAGGTACCGGGCTTGTTGGTCCAATAGGAAAAGGGTGCGAGTGATCGCCGATGAGAGGTGCACTCTAACTGGAACATTCAAGGGATTAGTTGGCTAAGCATGGGCGCCCAAGTGTGAATGGAGCGAGCTCATATAAAAGTCAACTAAACCTAAAATTCACTCATTTTCTCATTTGTGCAATAGAAGAGTGCTCTTGCTCCATCTCCATCTTCTTCTTCTTCATCTCTCGGTGTGTGTGTGTGTGTGTGTGTGTATGAGAGAGAGAGAGAGAGAGAGAGAGAGAGAGAGAGAGAGAGAGAGAGAGAGAGAGAGAGAGAGAGAGAGAGAGAGAGATCGAGCATTGCGACGACGGCGAAGCGGTTGAGCGTGGCGAAGCGGCGTCTCCTTCTTCTTCGCGGCGAGGAATCCTCCACGAAGCAAGCGTAGAGCGGTGAGTGACACACCATCGCCTTCTTTGAGCTTACTAGTTTAGGCTTGTTGTGTGCTTGGAGCCATTTGTGGCTCGCACACGATGTATTGGCAAGTTCCTTGTATTGACAAGTGCTACATACGCGCACATTTTTGGCGCCGTTGCCGGGGAATGCCGTGCATTAAGCTCGAGTAGCACTCTGTGCTTCTCCGTGGTGCAATTTCTATTGTAGGAAAGGTAAGGAAGGAGGGTGTGTGTGTTGAGAAGAGGGATTTGGTGTTATACTGTGTGTTTTTTTAATTAATGGAGTTTTCAAAGGTACTGTGTTTATTCTTTGTGTATTAAGGTTGTTAGTTTTCTTTGTTAATAGATATTTCAAAGGTACTGTGTTTATTCTCTGTGTATTAAGGTAGTTAGTTTTCTGTGTATAGTAATTAAGAAGTAGATCTAAGAGAGCTAATAGAGTGTGTTAGTGTGTAACAGTAGGTGTATTAGTTAGAAGTAGGTAGATAGAGTGTGTGTGTGCTCTCGCGCAGGCCGCAGCGACCCTATCCTTAAAAAAAAAATAAAAAAAATTTAAAGGTAGGACCGGGATCGGGAATATCTCCCAGACCCAAGCCCAAGCTCACGCTCAGGCCTAGACCTCAGTTGCCTTAAAAAAAAAAAAAAACGAATTTTAGCTTCACACGTAGCTAAAAATCGATTTTTTAAAGGATGAACGGAACTTTAGATGCCTGAAAATTGTGCTGTAAAGCACACAACGACCCTCTAAGTGATACGCTCATTTCGAGCTATCACACACTTTGATAAAAAAAATCAAACTTTAAAAAACTTAAAAACGTAAAAAACACGAGTGAAAACGGACGCTTAAAAAAGGTAAGCGGTTAACCTTCGAGGTTATTCGCCGACGTTTGTAGGGTGCCAAAGGCACATGCATCTGCGCTCTGGTCGTGTGCTAGAGACGGAGCAACTAGAGAGAATTTTGACTTACGCGAGTTCTCAATATCCACCTACTTTAGGTTCTGGACCCTCGGCGGGGACCCAAGGTAGTACAAACCAAGACCCGAATATAGCGGCTAGTGACTCTTCCTCTGACTACGACGTCATGGAGGGTTTCCTAATGCCTAATCCCGATAGCTCAAGCCAAGACATGCATGCCATGGGCCGGCGGTCCGGGCCGAGTGTGCTTAGCCGCCTGAAGGAAACCTTTAGTAGAGACACTCACTCCGAACATGGAGCTAATGATGTAAATGAGGGGGGTGGGGAAGTAAATTCTCCATTCCTGACAAACGTAGACCCTATACCGTTAGCAAATGTGCACGTGAATACTTCATTCACTGCACCTCCTGACTCTTCAGAGTTATTTCCCTCCGAGGTCATATTACCCGATAGTAGAAGCCTTGCCGAAGTGCAAGAGGTTGAGCGATATATCCTTGCAGCGAGGGAAAAGGAAGTCGAGAGCTTACGCAAGTTGGAGCAACGAAGAGAGTTAAAAGCGAAAGCTCCTATGTCAATATCCTTGCTAAGAGAGCAATCAAGTGCTCCTGATTTAGCAACTGCTAAGGGCCAACCCCTAGAAAGCAACATTGCATCTAGCTCAAAGGACACCCCTAGCACCTCAATCCTAGATGGAGTGTTCTTAAATGAGAACTGGGAGTACGAATTACAAACAGAGACTCTGACCGACCTATACACAGGTCACACCTATCATGTGGGTTGGTTAGATGTCCTACAATCCACAATGGGTGCTACTAGTGTAGAGGATCAACAACAAAGAGTTTGTGAGGTCATCCATAGGGTTATCAAGTTAGAGAGACAGAACAAGGGGATCAACATGCCTTCAACGGGTCTCATGAGATTCTTGGATACAGGGAAGGCTAAACAACCGACCTTATGGCAAATGGAGACTCCCTCGGTAAGTCCAATGGATCCCCCATATTTTGTTTCTCCAGGGGTCTCAGTGCAATCTGAGCCCACAAGTGATAGCTTCACCTTTCCAAGTCTAGCTCATCTTTCCCTTGATGACACAACGGCTACCATGCCTACCCCAATGATGGGCATGCCAAGAAACATGCCATGGACCTCATTTGTTAGTAAAGCACCGCTACCTGGTAGCTCAATGCCTGCAATAGTACCTACAAGTGTGTACCAA
Source organism: Adiantum capillus-veneris (assembly GCF_014529385.1). NCBI lineage: Eukaryota > Viridiplantae > Streptophyta > Polypodiopsida > Polypodiales > Pteridaceae > Adiantum > Adiantum capillus-veneris. The sequence goes on from NC_140958.1 coordinate 126,689,635, forward strand.
TCATATACACCCATGGGTCCTCGTACTCATGTAGTCCCTACCCCTCCCATTGTTTCAACTACCTATGCTCCACAACCACAATACACAAGTTCTTATTTCCATGGGACTATACCGGCTAGCATTAGCATGTCACATCCGACGTCTGCTATGCCTAGGGCCACCCATATGAACTATGGACCACCACATGGCACAACATGGTACTCAACGTGGAACCCAAGGGCTTCCTATGCGCCAAACCCAATGCCAATACCTACTCCACATGTAGTCTCTGGAGCTCCTTTATCCACGGTGCGTGCTCATTTAGGTGACTTGGCAACATTTGCTCAATCTATTGGTCGATCTATTGCTGAGAATATGCATAACACGCCTGATAGAGAGCCTAGAAGTAAGGCAATACAAATAGCCAAGCTCACACAAAATTTAGTGGAGACGGGGATGTGAGAAAGCATATCGAAGTGTTTGAACAAATATGCGCTTCTCTAGGAGAACACAATGACCTACATAAGAGCAATGCTTTAAGCCTAACCTTAAGTGGGAAGGCAGGGGATTGGTATAGAACCCTAAGGGTGGAAGAAAAAACGATTTACCCTACTCTTACAAGACTGTTCTTAAAAGAATACATACGAGAGGGAGTACTTTGGGGTGTAGCCTCTCAGCTCCAGAAAGCCCAACGAGAGGAAGGAGAGTCGGTGAGAGACTTTATTAGTCGCTTGAAGCATTTGAATTCTCGTTGTAATCCAAATGAGCGCTTCAACAATAACCAATTGCTTGATAGATTCATTAGGGGATTACGACATGAGGATATCTACAATGGCTTAGTCATTAGAGGTATCACCACTTGGGAAGCAGTCACCACCAATGCGATCCAATTGGAAGATAATTTAACGATTCAAGGAGAGAGAGTGTCTGTTGAGCCTAAATCTATTAGCTCGCAAGCATCAGGGCATCACCCAATGACCCTAAAGCCTATTGCTAAGGAGCCAAAGATATCTGAGATGACTTTAGCAGATCTCACCAAGGCTATTCAAGAGAGTCTTAGAGACAATCGTGCTCCGCAAAACAATCATATGTATCCAAGAAGGGAGCAACAATGGTGCTTAGTATGCTATGGACCGCATAGTACCAGTGAATGCCCTACTTTTAGAGTAAAATTCAATGGGAACTGCAATGCATGTGGAAGGTATGGTCATCAAGCTAAGGATTGCATAGTATTTAAGCGCGCAATGGCCAATAGACCAACCTTAGCATGGAGAGACACACTTCGAGTGCCTGCATTGATGCTGGCCCCACCTCTTGAACAAACAGCACAACACATGGTACCTAGGACCCAAAATGTTGTTCAAACAACACCTTTACCACCTCCAATGCTAGGACCGCAACCACCACATCCGAGAATCACTTTTGTGAATCAAGTGGGTTGTGAGTCATCTATTTCTTGTTTGGAAGGCTGTGAGGAAGATATAGATCCTAATATCGCCTATGGGATGGATGTGCTTGAAGAAAGTCCACAATACTACATGGATGACTATTGGGGACAAGTCAAACCTGTGTATCAAGTAGCTGCTCTTGCGGTAAGAGGCCAAAATATCAATTACACTGCTAAGAGACCACCTCTTCAATGCTATGAGTGTGGAGGTCCACATCGTGTAGCCGAGTGTCCTATTAGGCTACAAAATAACGCCACACTAATGCAAACCAATCAAGCAATCACGTCTACAATGCCGATACTCATGTGTAATCGATGTGGCATAGATCATTTGATTGCCCAATGTCCAAATAATCCAAATGCACCGAAGATCACGCCATTAAACTTGATTGAAGTTATCGAGGAGCCATCACAAAGTACATCTGTGGTACCAGTAAACGTACTCACACGATCGATGCTCCAAAAACAAAAATATATTCTTGAGGAAAGAGACACGGCATCAATTGCCCAATCTCAAAAAAAGAAGAAAACACAAAGAAAGAGATCGCAAAAAGCAGCGAAGTCAAACCCCAGTTCAAAGACCAACATAGGGACTGGTGATGACCCCGTATATATGAATGACGCTGAAGAGAGTTCCGATTCAGGAGATGGGTACTCTGGCTACAATCAAATCACAATTGCACTGGAGGACCAAGCTAAAACAACCTTTATAACCGAATTTGGAGTGTTCGCATTTCGTGTTATGGCTTTTGGTTTAACCAATGCCCCTGCTATCTTTCAAAGATTAATAAACACCGCTTTTAGAGAATATTTGAGGGAGTTTTGTGAAGTTTTCTTAGATGACCTTTGTGTTTATTCCTCTTGGAAAGAACATCTATCATGCTTACTAGAAGTGTTTGAGAAGTGTAGATTGTATCGCATCTCCTTAAACCCTTTCAAATGCCAATTTTGGGTTAAACATGGAGTCATTTTAGGGCATATAGTGTCCAAAAATGGGATTTCCACAGATGAGAGCAAAATTAAAGCCATTGCTGAATTGCCACCACCTACAAATTATAAAGGAGTTCAAAGGGTCATGGGCCATGTTGGTTATTACCGACGGTTTATTTTAAACTTTGCCGAGATAGCTCGTCCTTTGTACAAGCTTCTTATTGAGTTCCAATGGACTGCGGAGTGTGACCATGCTTATGAGTCATTGAAAAAGACCTTGACTAGTGCTCCTATTCTACGAGTGCCCGATTGGAATGTAATTTTTCATGTGCATATTGATGCATTGAACTTTGCTATTGGGTGTGTTCTAGCTCAACCAGGAGAACATAAACTGGACTACCCCATTAGCTTTGCAAGTCGTCAGTTGAATGATTTCGAAAGAAACTACACCACTATAGAGTGAGAAGGTTTAGGTATGATTTATGCAGTGAAGAAATTTCGCTACTACCTTCTGGCCAAGAAGTTTGTGTTCTATGTTGATCATCAAGCCTTGTTGTATCTAGTAAATAAACCTTGTTCCACGGGAATAATTACACGATGGTTGTTAATTCTCCATGAGTTTGATTTTACCGTTGTGGTGAGACTTGGTAAAAGACATGTCATGGCTGATCATTTGTCTCGCATACCCAACGGTGAAGCACCTACTGGAGTCGATGATGAATTGCTTGATACTTCTCTATTTCTAATCGAAACCATACCTGAATGGAGTGAGAAGATTGTGAACTTTCTAGTTAATGGTTTTCCATCCAAAGAGCTTCATAAAGACAGAGCTTGAAAACTGTTAAAAGAATGTGAACCTTACTCTCTCATTGCGGGAACTCTCTACAGGTTGGGGAAGGATGATATTCTTAGATGTTGTGCCCGTGAGGATGAGTATTTATACATACTGCAAGAAGCCCACATGGGTATAGCCGGAGGACATTTCTCAGGGGAACTAACAGCTAGAAAGGTGTTGCAATCAGGCTATTGGTGGCCAACCTTATTTAAGGATGCATCACTTTTTGCAAAAGGTTGTGATGAATGCCAACGTTACAAGATCACACAACAAAAGGATAGGATGCACTTACATCCTGTTAAAGTGACTCAACCATTTGAAAAATGGGGTTTGGACTTTGTAGGCCCAATTAGTCCGGCAGCACGTAGCACTCAATCTCGATATATTATCGTTGCCACTGACTATGTGACAGTGGGCAGAAGCCAGGGCGACACGTAAGGCCGATGCGAGGTCAACTGCCAAATTTCTCTTTGAGAACATTATTACACGATTTGGTTGTCCCTTTGATATTGTGAGTGACAATGACACTCATTTTATAAATGTAGTAATAAAAGAACTCACTACCAACTTTATGATAGCTCACCATAAATCCACACCTTATTATCCACAAGCAAATGGCCAAAGCTGAGAGCACCAATAAGACCTTAATCTCTATCTTAACCAAAAAGGTGGAAGCTCATCGCACAGATTGGGATTTAAAGCTTACATCAGATCTATGGGCTTATCATACTGTGTATAAAGTTGCCATTAACTGCACACCATTCAAGATGGCGGAAGAATCCCAATCTCCGAAAGAGCAAATCCGAGCGAGCACTAAACCGAGCAAACAAATACAAAGATATTGAAAACATTTAGACACATATTTGTTGATGACCAATAGTTTCCAAAGAAAACCCAAAGGATTCATATAGCGAGCAAATCCGAGTGAGCACTAAATCGAGCAAAGACATTGAAAATATTTAGACACATATTTGTTGATGACCAATAGTTTCCAAGGAAATAAATTGGTAGGTTACAGTGCCTCTGACGAGGTAAACCCATATGATTTAGAACCATGTTGTCGTATAAGGTAAAGCCAATATATTCAAAACCATGAACTCTCTTACCACTCTCTTACCACGGTTGTTGGTAGTGAATGCAAAGACAGTGTAGACATTCAAACACAGTGCTATTGATGACCTATAATTTTTAAGAAAATATAGTTGAGAGCATACTAAGTAACTGAACTCACGCAATTCCTCACAAGGTAAAGCCAAAAGATGCAAAAAATTGTCAACTCCTAGGATAGAAGCTGATAGTAAATCCAAATGCCAACAAAAAACGACCACAATATACTAAATACATGGAAAGTTTATGTGTTCGAAGCCTTATATGTTCGACGTATCCCAAAAATTCAAAATTGCAACCTAAAAACTCCTAAGATGGTGATTGATAGTTAACGCAAATGCCCACAAAAAACTACTGCAACGAGCAAATCTGAGTGAGCACTAAATCGAGCAAAGACATTGAAAACATTTAGACACCTATTTGTTGATGACCAATAGTTTCCAAGGAAATAAATTAATAGTTTACCGTGCCTCTTACGAGGTAAACCCATATGATTTAGAACTGTGTTGTCGTACAAGGTAAAGCCAATATATTCAAAACCATGAACTCCCTTACCATGATTGTTGGTAAGGAATGCCAAAACAGTGTAGACATTTAAACACAATGCTATTGACGACCTATGATTTTTAACAAAATATAGTCGAGAGCATACTAAGGAACTTAACTCACGCAATTCCTTACAAGGCAAAGCCAAAAGATGCAAAAATTATCAACTCCCAGGATAGAAGTTGGTAGTAAATCCAAATGCAAACAAAAAATGACAACAATATATTATATACATGGAAAGTTTATGTGTTCGAAGCCTTACGTTCGACATTTCCCTAAAATTTCAAAATTGCAACCTAAAAACTGCTAGGATGGTGATTGATAGTTAACGTAAATGCCCACAAAAAACTACTGCAACGGTGTGCAATATATAATTTGAACATCATGTTGTGTAAATATCCTAAGGACGCACAACTGCCCTAGTGCCCCCCAGAGCCTGAAAAATTTCTACCTTGGATAAAGCAGCCTGGTGCATGAACTCATGGGCATGTGAGTCTAACCCAAGAATATGAAGAAATACATAGTACATGTGTTTGCACGGCACGTAGGTCTGTTTTTTTGATTCTCTCTTTTGGAAGTCCTCACATGTGCATCGTGGAAAATCAGAGATTGTCACTGAGTATGTTATCCCCTTTGCCTTGGACCCCTCTGTACTGACATAGAAAACATGTGTTTCATTGCACACAATAATCACTTCTTTCACCAATTTTGCTTCAAGTGTCCTCCCCAAAGCAATCCTTGTATGAAATTCTTTTGTCAACTTTGATCTCCACTTAACAATCTTCCCATCCCTATACCTAGGACGGAAGGCACTGGGAACACTATTTCTTGATCGCAAACCACTGCCTAAATTGGTAGCTTTTGTTGTCGATTGAAGGACAAATCCATTTGCTTGCAAGTGCTCCACCTCAACTGGCAACAATTGTGTTCCCTGCGCTACAGGCCAAACACCTGGTGCTGGCCCTGGAGCCCCTACAATCATTTTATGTATCCACCATGTATGCATGTTATTGGAGTTGCAAAACCACACAAAACCTTCCACTAAACCACTTGGATTTGAACTAGAGGCAGGATACTTTCTGCGTCCCCAAAAGCATGGAGCAGCAGTTCCACTTGTGACATCGTCATTCCCTTCATTGATGTATCGTGCACATCTAACACTCTGATTATCAACCATCCCAAAGCAAGTCATCGTTCGACCAGGCCCAGTTCTTCTTATAGCCCAAAGTGTCTTTGGAACATTAACCTCGTGCCAATATTTCCAACTCCACAGCTAGTCTCTGGATGCACATCTGGCCCTACAACCGGCTCTGTAACTGTCACAAATTCTGGTCTATGACTGTCTTCATCAAGCAGCTCATCTGCATCAACAAATGTTGGTTGCTTCTTCTTAACACTCTTCTCTCGCAAGGGAGCTCTATTCATTTCAGGGCTTTGAAAACCCATCTTAGACATTGAAGAGTGTGTCAAGTCAATGTGGGATTTGGAAGCTGACGTTGTTGATGATTGGCCCAAAAATCGCTTTGCGAGATCATCGATCCCAGGACTAGTAGCAGACCTAACACCTTTTAGATAAGCATTGTATTTGACGCTTTGTAGCACTGCCATTGCCATGTTTGCACAAACTGCCTCATACAAGCTAATTTTCTCTTTGTAACCAATAGATGCACACATGCTTGCATGTTTAACCTCAGACAAGTTTGTTGTGGGCACAAAAATTCCAGACTCATCCTGTGTTACAAATCTCCCTCCCCAATGTTGTACTTTTACATCCCACCAAGCCATCCAAGTCTCTAAACAAGCCATCTCTCCATCGACAACATGCCCTGCCTTCCAAAATTGGCATAGATCTTCTTTAAAAATGTCTGCTTGATTCTCAGATGGTGCACTCCGCCATTTTCAGCACAAGATTTTGTGATCCTCTTGTGAAGATGGACGGATACATTTCACTGCATGTCGAATCATGGACTGCTCCCAATGAAAGCCACGTGATCGTTCTTTGGAAGGTATTTTTGTTTTTGCCCCACCAAAGTAAACAGTCCGAACAACAATCCAATTTGCATTTGCTTCATCTGCCATAAACCCTCTGAATTCTGGCTTTTCATACCCTTGATCTTGCACCACTTTATTTAACATTTTCCAAAACTCTATTTGAGCAAATTATTTTCAATAGTGAATTCACAGGTGGCAATTGTCATTAATTCGCGCACAAATGGGTCGTAGACATGAGCAGACATTGTTGGCCACCCTTGAACACGGTGCACATGATCAAAGTGAACCCACATTTTCTCTAAAGTTCCTCCTAGATGCATCTTATTCACCAAGTCAACTCCACTCCCTGGACCTATGATCGGCATTTTGAACACATGTGGTTGCTCTGAACCTCCAAGCTATCCAGGAAAAAGTACACTATGAATGAAATGATACCTACACCTACTCTTGAGGTCTAGGACAGCTTCCAAACCTTTTGCACTGAAATGCTTTGACCTCTTGGCAATCTCTAAGCTCCTCTCTATTCTTCGCTTGTTAGATAGAGGAGTAATGTTATCAAGAAATTCTGAAAACTCTCCATCTTCAATAGTGTCATTTTTGCCAGCAGTTTCCATCACTAGCTTATCTATTATCACGTCTAGGGTAGCAACACGTTCTAATTTCTTGGCAGTTGTGAAAGGATCTTGGCTTGCTTTAGTTTGCAGAAGCGAATCTATCATTTGCTCATGTTGAAGATGATGAAACAGGAAACAGAAGGAAGACAGCAACTCAGAGTAGGAAGAAGATGGAGAAGGAGAAGACACAGAGCTTGTGTACGAGATCTCTGTAGTCTATCTCTCTGTATTGGAATAATTATATATAAACTCAGAGCTACAAAGCTTATATGAAACCCTAAGAGATAAGGTGTCCTTTCACACCGGATGTCCAGGGGGAAAAACCCAGTGGGAGAAAAGTGCCCCTGGTGAAGCGCGTATACACACTAACACTACTACATGTCTACAGCTCAGCAGACCTATTCTTTCCTTGAATACAAGGGTGCTTATGCTCTCCCTTATGAATAGCACATCGAGTAACTCTTTGCTTATCTTTTGGCAAACAGTAATAAATAACAGCAGGACATGTTGCAACACAAAAAGGCATTTGATTGCAATGGACACAAACCACTGTCCCCAGCTCAGGTGTCAATATTGCAATGGAAATAACTTTAGAGAGACGACCACGGCATTGTGATTCATTATGAACTCTTGCTCGCAAATAGAAAGGACATGCATCATTGACACAACGTAGATGACCTGAACACCTATTGAAGCGAATGGCACCAGGAAAGCAATCACTACTACAAGTGACATATTCTGTCCACAAATGACAATCATGACGCTGCTCCATGCCAACCATTGTATTGTCGTTGCTTGTTGGTGGCAATTCAAATGCAACATATCCATTGTATTGAGCAGGAATCTCCTTACATTGAACAATTTCACTAGTCTTCTTCAAAGCAGAATGAAGATTGTTTTTATTGGGCATTGATTGAATTATATCCATGAAACTGGTCTGATTCTTTGTGACATCACTTGAACCAATATCCAGAACTATTGGAGAAGCTTCACTTCTCGGGGAGCCTTGATGTTCATGAGTGTTTGTTATTCGAACTTTAAAAAACTGGCACACTTCATGATCCAGTAAAAAGACCTCTTCACCAGAACCTGACCTCGAGGATTCCATTTTTACATGTTCACCATTCAATGTTAATGGGTGCAGAGTAAACAAACTGGTAAACAAGCCAAAACTTTCTCTCACTGACTGCAAAGGTAATTCATGGAATCTGTTTTCAAGAAGTAACAAAAGTTTCTGACCACGAACTGGACCATAGATAGTAATCTGATGACCCATTGTAGCTGCAATCCACTAGAATGACACAACAACTTTCAAATATGATGATTCCCTTTTTAACAAATCTAAATATGTTTTTTAATGTTTATAAAAATAAATAAAAATGATTTAATATAAACTTTAAATTTTTTTGCAACAAAAAGTTTCATGATTCTCGTTTCATGATTCTCATGCAAATGATTATTCCATATCCTGCTGCCATAAATGCAGAATCGCACGTTGCAAATGATTATTCAAATGCATATCCTGCCCGCTATTCAAGACACATTAGTGACGATTTTCTTTTCAACATATTTTCAAAAAGAAATATACAATTAGATTTAATATAAACTTTTTAAAAATCAGCAGCGTGAACATTTAATGATTGAAAATTATTAAAAATTAAAATAATGAATGCACCAACAAACGTCGTTCAAGACAAATCAAAATCACTACTCCGCCAACTCAAAATCACTACTCCACACAAAATTATTCTAACAAGATCTCACTTCTGGAAGCAACAGTTCTGGAGGCACGCACTTTAACATGCACTTCTGGAAGAAGCAGTTCTGGAAGCAGTTCTGGAGGCACGCACTTTGGGAGCAGGTGTCACAACAACTCTCAAAGAAACTCTAAACATGCATGCTAACATGCAGTCTTTGGGAGCAGGTCTTTGGGCGCAAAGTGGTGCAGGTCTCGATTGGAGCAGTTCTCAAAAAACCAAAGTTTTTTTGGTGGGCACAGGTCTTTGTGCTCAAGTTAACGTGGGGCACAGGTCTTTGGGCTCAAAAACCAAAGTCTTTTGAAGTCATTTCCTACCCTGTGTTTGATCGAAGATGCAAAACACAGTGAGCAGTGAGCAGTGAGCGCACGTTAACGTGCGCTCTTTGGGAGAAGTCTCAAATCAGCAATTCGCGCAAGGTCTTGACAAATCAGCAGTTCGTGCTCTTTGGGAGAAGTCTCAAATCGACAGCAGTTCAAATCGGCAGCAGTTCGTGGCAGCAGTTCAAATCGGCAGCTCGCAGCAAATCAGGGCAGTGGAGGGCAAGATTCAAGCAAGGCGTGCAGTTCGTACTGATGTGTAAGCTCAAAGGCGTCAGATTCGTCAGCTGAGGGACGCAAGGTGTGCAGTTCTGACTGATAAGTAAGCACAGTTTTGTAAGCATAGTTTTGGCAGCTGATTTTGTAGCATTGAGTTGTCAGTGTGGAAGAAATTTTATGATTTTTCTGCCTTACTGTCCATCAAGTTATTGGACACCTGAGTAATATACCTCCTTGGTGGTGGTGATGCAGCCATTACCCTCCATCTGGCCTCGATTCTCATCCTAAGATTTTGTCATATTAGACTTTTGGCTCGCCATAACAAGCCTTATACTACCCTTTAGCCAAAGCTTGGTTGAAAGGTGATTGCATCTTACTACCATTTAGCTACATAGGTTAATGGTGATAGGATTCATCTGTTTGACTTTCATTGTCCCCACTTATGTGCTGTTCTTGTCCCAAAGACTGGTTCTTTTCATGAGCATTGAAAGACTTCATTGCTCTTATTTTTTGCGCTTCCCTTGCTCATTTTAATGGAAATAAATTCTGCAATGTTTGTTCACGCTACTTTTTCAAACTTGAGTTTCAAATTTTCAAGAGAGAGAGAGACATTCACACATTCAATGTAAAATCAGTCGATGCTTGAGACCAAGCACGACATGTCGCCTTGGTACACCACCCCGTTTACTCTGATTTCTCTAGAAGATACTGCTCTTGAGTGGCCTTTTCATGCTTTGCAAATTATGAATTCAAAACGTTTTTGGGTCTTGGGTTTTGCATCAACCTTTTTCAAGACAAATGCTAGAAATTCATGTCCGATGAGAAGAGCAAGCTCATTATTCAAGGCCTTACTTAGTTGAGAGACTTGGAAACCAGATGGATACGACTATAATACAGAAATTGTAGGACAAAGCAGTCAAAGATGTATGCAATGCCAGCCCTTCACATGGAGATGTTCTCATCTCAATGTGGCCTGGGTTATGCCTTAGATGTTGAGTTCCTGAGTAATACACCTCCTCGGTGGTGGTGATGCAGCCATTACACTCCATCTGGCCTCGATTATCATCCCAAGATTTTGTCACATTAGACTTTTGACTCGCTAAAACAAGCCTTAACTACCCTTTAGCCAAAGCACAGTTTAGTTTTGTAAGCATAGTTTTGTACTGCTAAATAGTATGCAATACAGAGCTTCTAAATAAAGTATGCAATATAGATCCTCTAAATAAAGTATGCAATATAGAGCTTGTAATTAGAATATGCAGCGCAGAGCTTGTAATTGAAATATGCAACGCAGAGCTTGTAAATAGAGTATGCAATATAGAGCTTGTAAATAAAATATGCAATGTAGAGCTTGTAATTTTGAGTAAAAACCTTTTGTATATGCATAGACAGTTCAGTTTTAGAGCTTTTAATTTTTCAAGTGTAGGAAATTTGTCAAAATTTTGTGCTGATTGCCATGCTAGTAATAGAGCTATAAATGCTTTCAGTAGTCTTGGTTTATGACGACATGCGGATATATTCTGCTACCTGAGCGAGTGTCGTGTAATGGCCCAAGTCATCAGGAAATGGTTTGAGTACAATCTTGAAAATTGAGCCTCCAGTTAACAATGTTTTCAATGTTTCAAGACAATTGAAGCAAAGCTTGTCAGAATTCACAAAAAGAAAGTGCGGTCTCTTGAGGCTTTCAAAATATGGTTATGAGTATGAGTTGCACATGCAGGTGAGAAACCACCTGCGAAGTGTGAGCGTTAGAGCATCTGTCATCCGAGTATCTACGCAAAGCTTGCATCTCCATGCCAACATCACCAAAAAATCGGAGAGGAGCAATGGCGGGACGTAAAGGACGCCCTCCTGTTAGGTACATTTTCTCATGTAGAGGTGCCATTATTATGCATGTAGAGGTGCCCGTCGATGTGCATGCCTAAAAGCAAATTGTATAAAAAATAATGTATATATTTTTACAAAAGAAAATTGCTTCTAGAACTACCCGTTGACGAGAATGTTTGTAGCTTGCTAAATTTTATTTAGTGTCTAAAGACCTGCATGTTAATGTGAATGCCTAGAGACGATGTTTACATATGAACAAAAGCTTTCAAATCATCCAAGCTTTCAAGTCAATTAGTGTCTAAAAACCTGCATGTTTAGAGAATAGTGACTAATGTTTCAAAAGATATTATTTTTGTTTTTTATATTCAATATTAAGAAACCCTCATGTGAGGTGTCCATTGGATTATTATATTTTTTAAAATTTTGTTCCACATTCAAAGGAGGTGCTGTCCAAATATTTTCAAAGATTGATTGTGTATTTTATTGAAGGGCAACTTAAAGACCTGCATGTCAACGTGCATGTTTAAAACCAATGTTTCTAGAATTTATTTTTATGCACAAAAAAGGTTCTAGTCATACATGTTACATGTTAGCGTGCATCTTTATAAGCAATGTTTTGTTGGAGATAGTATTTATTTTTTGTCTTCAATCTTTATTTTTTGTCTCCTCCAATGGACTATGTAAAGATTAAATTCTGTTTGAAACATTGCTTATAGACATGCATGTTAACATTCATGTTTAAAGGCAATGTTTTCATTGTTAACGTTCATGTTTAGAGGCAAGTTTTCATTGCTCATAGACATGCATGTTAAAGTTCATGTTTAGAGGCAATGTACAAATTTTTTAAGATGTTGATTGTGTATTTTATTTGTAGTCCATCTCGTGGAAGATTAAAGAAAAGTCTACGTAATGAGAAGTCTACACAACCACTTGAAAGTAGTGAACATGTGTCATCAGTGTCAGTAACAGAAATGTCAGAGTGTCATGGCATTGAAGAGGAAGAGATTCACTCTGTGGATGTTGACCAAGGGTCTATGCACGAAATTGATGACACATTCGCTCCTGAAGAAAACGAACTTCAAATTATCCCTTGGGAAATGCGAGATGAGGTAATTGCAGCTGCAAAGATTGACAAGGAGCAAAATATTTTTATGCATAGAGGTGCCGATGTACTTCAGACCACACGTATGTTCAGTTGCTTCGACTGTCCTCCTATACCTTTGTGTTGGTTGATTCCATATGCTAGAGTCAGAGGTTTAAGAGATGATTTAGGTGGTTAAAAAACGGCTTTTGCAAGGGAAGGATATATGCAAGAAAAGGGAGCTTTCATTGTTTCACTTTGGACATTTAAGAGAGAGCAAACCACTGCTACAGGTAAGTTGAAGCTTCTTAAATTTGTTAAGTGAATTTCTATTTTAAAAATTCTTTTTGAATTCACTAATTTTGGTTTCTTGTTTTGAAGATAACATCAAGGAAAAGTGGGATCCTCTTTGGATAGAAATCAATGAGGAGTATGAGTTGGAGCTCAAAAGACAACCAAGGTTTGCAGATCTGTCAGACCACATGTTTTATGTTTGGGAGGGCAACCATTGCACGCTTGCATGGACTGAAGCTATCAAAGAGAAGTTTTCCACCTCAAAGGAGAGACATTGTAGGGTCCTTTGTACTATCATAGATCCCACCAAGGTTCCTGAGATTGCATTGCTAAGTAGCTTGCAACGAATGAATGTGTGAGTATCTACTAAAGCATATATCTTGTTGTTGAATACTTTATTATGGAAAAAAATCAATATGGGTTTTTGCAGTATGAACATGCATGCTTTGGTGGCCACTCACATACGGGATGAGATTGTGAACACCAATCACATATGTGTAGCTGAACATGAAAGCTACCTAAAAACTCTCCCCGACAAAGACCAGAAACTAATTGCATCTGTGAGAAGAAAGTATGCTAAAGGTGCAAAACCTTGGTATCCACTCACACGACGCTACCTTGGCATGCTAGTTTATGATGTGAGTTTTATTTATTTTTTGCTTGCAAATTATTTTTAAGTCATTTGAATAACTCTTAGACAAATTAATTTCTTTTTTAGATTCAAATAACTAAAGAGAAAGAGTCTAGATTGACTCAACTCAAGCAAGGAATGCCTGTAGAGGATGTGAAGAAGGAGGAGAAAAGCATTCATCATGAGATAATACATAAATATCAAGAACGCATTGGAAAGGTACACTTCACCAAATAATCAAGCAATAGTCATTGTGTTGATTGTTGTTATGGATGTGAAGTAAAACTTCATGCTCTTTGTATTGTGTTGTAGCTCTTGAATATTTTGGATCCCAATCTTGGGACAGACTGGTTGGCAAAGATTATGTCACTCAAATGGGGACATGACAGCTGGGCAACTTTAGAGAAGCTAAACTTGAGTGCACTCCATGATGCCCCTATGCAGAATAAAATCCAATGGGTTTCATTACTCGAGTCTGATAGGATCACAAGGACTGCTTTTGGTTTGAAGAAGGGAGATAATTTGTTTCGACAGTGAGTATGATTTACTAGTTATTTAATGTTTGGCTTGCTTTGTCTAAGAGATAATATTTGTTTAAATAACTTTAAATTTGTAGTTGGCTGCGTAGAGAGGGCTACCTTGCTCGTGTCTATGAGAGAGCAACACAACTTGTTTTGGACAATTCAAATGTGCCAGGAGGGGCACCATTGCCACATGAATGCACATTGGGGTTCTACTTTGATGAAATTAAGTTTGAAGCTAGGCCTTTTCTCTATCCTTTGGAGGTTTCTTTGGAGGCTAAAAGCAAAGATGTAGAGAAACAAGCACTCAAGAAAGTTGATACTTTTTCAATGGCAGCTCAATGATTGGCTTACAGGTTTGTAACAATTTTGATCTTGCTTTGTATGTCACTATCGAGTCATATGTTCAATGTTTTTGTTTCTTGTTAGGTTTTTGTCACTTTTGGTTTCAAAGGGGATCTTGCCAACTCTCCCATTTGTGGTAAGACAGTGGGCACAGACTGCGTCAAAGGACACATATATGTACCACCCTAGCATGCCCACTTTGACAACATGGGAGAGAGATACATGTCGATGGTGGTTAGATATGGTGCAGGGTCACATCCTTGAGAGAGAGAAAGAGCTTCGAGAAACCATGCTTAGGGATGCAGCAGCAGAGGTGAGACAACCACCACCTGCTACTTCAAAGGTGAGACAACCAGGTATGCTTATGTCATTCTTTAACTTTTATGTTTTCATGCTGTTGATTCTTGTAGGTTCAAAAACAGTTGTATATGTCTTTTAAGGTGTCCACTTGTCTAGTGAGAGGATGGAGACTGTGGTTGATACCACTATTGAGAAGGATGTTCTAGAGCACGGTTAGTGTCGAAATTTTTATTGTCAACTTTTATTAATACTTTGTGAAAAAGTTCACATATCATAAATATGTTGTCGCAGACTCCTCGGGCTTGATTGTTGTTAGAGGAGCATACAATTTGTCTATGTTTTGGAGTCTCCTTTGCGTTACCCAATGCTTCCTGTTGATACACGATGTATTGCTATTGTTGGCGATTACATTTCTATCGCTGCAAATTATAGAGAGGGTACTCGCAATGCATCATGGAATCTTGTGCATCAACATATGTCTCGAGTTCGCTCAAGCGGTGTGCCATACACTCGTGGGGGAAAGTCTGTTTCGTGAGCCGCAGATTTTGTCTTCTTGGATCTTCCTTTTGGTGGATTGCATATTGGTTCTTCTTCTCCATCTCGTTGGGATATTTGCACTAAGGAGCATGTACGATCTGCTATCCATTTGACTTTTTCTACACTTGCAGATTCTGGATGGCTGCTCATTATGGCTTCTACTGCAGGTATTTGTGTTGTGTTTGATTACTTGCATTAATATTATTTCATAATATCGGTAGTTTTTTCTTACAAGAACCTATGAATGGGAGAGGTTATTGGATGGGTGGAGAGGTTCTGTCGTGCTTCACAGATGGTGGTACATCGTCGCATTATAGTGCTCCATCATAGTTCATATGGATATGTTGAGGGTTTATCTGGTCGAATTCAGGTATTGTTTTCACTTCAGTATTGTATAGTTTTGTTGAGGCTCTTTCTTCAATGTTTCTTCAATGTTGTGGTTTTGTAATTTGATTTGTAGTGCCAGTGCTCTGTGCTACTTATGGTACACAGGATTGGGATGCAGCCAGCATGCTTTGTGGCTGAGAGCACCACTATGTTCTCTTGCTTGGGTCTCCAGCCTTCAGATTTGTTCATGACACACCATTTTCTTGAGCCTTTCTTAGCTAGATCAGGATCAAGGATGCCTTGGCGGGGTGAGATGCAGCGGAGCTAGGCTTTTGTTGCAGCTTTTGTTGAGCTGCTTTGTCGACGTGGAGGTATTTGTTTGGAGCTTGGGTGTGGTACAGCTCCCGTTTTGGCTGCATGCTTATCATCTGAACGAGAATGTGCTGCGCTTGACACCGATGAGTCTCTTATTAGAGACTATGTGGTTCCCTTGCTTTGCCCTAAAAAGCGAAGCCGAGAGGAGGCATCTACCTCTCTAGATGTTGCGGATGAGGGTGACATGCCATCGCGTGTCGACCCTTATGATGACTAGTGAGACTTCGCTCCTACTATGACATTGACATTACTTTTGTGTTTTTGATCTTTATGTTGTGTTTCACTTTTTGGCATTTATGTATCTTGCGTAAGAATTACGTCTAATGTTATTAGATCCATAGATTAAATCTTGATTACATGCATAATAACTACATATACTTTTGTTTGTTTGTGGAAGTGCATTGCCGATTTATGCAGAGGCAGCGGCTCAAAGAATGGCGAAGGAATTGAGATACGACTTTCGTATCTGTGAAACGCGTCATAAACGCAATGTTTTCATTGATGACGAATATGACTCTTCATAGAGTCTAAGAATTATTAGCGAGTGCTTATGATGTAGAGTTTAAGTATTGAAAAATGGACATATCATTCCTTCTATGATTTTGAAAGTGAATATTTTGAAATTCTCATGTGAGGTGTCCATTGGACCATGGTTAGTTTGAAATTTTCTTCATTTTACAAAGGAAGCTTTGTCCAATTTTTTATATGAAAGGCTCTTGTATTAATGATTTGACAACATAATTTGTATTATGTATAATACATAACATTGTGAATTGATGAGACGAATGCGACTCCTTCAAGAATCTAGAGAATTGTTGGCAAGTGTTTGTGATGTAGGGTTTAGTTATTAACAAATAAGAAAGTATTTGTGAAAATGTAGCTTATTGAGTTCATTTTCTTGTATTATGATTCACTTCCCTATTTTGTTTGCTCTGTGTTTTGGGTCTTTATGTTATGTTTCACTTTTTGGCATTTATGTATCTTGCGGAAGAATTATGTTTAATGTTATTAATGAGATCCATAGATTGAATTTTGAGTGCATGCATATTGACTACATTCACTTTTGCTTGTTTGTGGAAGTGCATTGCCGATCTATGTAGAGGCAGCGGCTCAAAGGATGGAGAAGCAATTGCGATATGACTTTCATATCTGTGAAATGCGTCATAAACGCAATGTTTTCATTAATGACGGATGCGGCTCTTCATAGAGTCTAAAATTATTATCGAGTGCTTATGATCTAGAGTTTAAGTATCGACAAATGGACATGTCATTCCTTGTATGATTTTGAAAGTGAATATTTTGAAATCCTCATGTGAGGTGTCCAATGGACCATGGTTAGTTTGAATTTTTTTCATTTTACAAAGAAAACTTTGTCCATTTTTTATGGAATTCTCTTGTATTAATGATTTGACAACGTAATTTGTGTTATGGATAAACATTAAGTCATTGATGAGACGAAAGAAACTCCTTAAAGAATTTAGAGAATTATTGGCAAGTAATTGTGATGTAAGGTTTAGTTATCAACAAATTGGATAGTGTCTGTAATACTATAACTTGTTGAGTTCATTTTCATGTATTATGATTCACTTTCTTAATTTGTTTGCTCGGATTTGTGTTCGCTCGGAAAATGTCGCTCGGGGTATGGTAAGACTCAAGATGGTGTATGGCCAAGAAGCGGTTATGCCATGGGAGTTTGTCGTTCCTAGTCTTCGAGTAGCTTCTCAAGAAGGTTGGGATGGTAACCCCTTAGTTGAGTGATTATATATCCTTGAAAGACTAGATGAAGAGAGGCAATTAGATGTGAAAAATGCACTTGTGGAGAAAGATAGGAGGAATAAATGCTTTGACCGTCATCTAAAGAACAAAGATATCAATGTTGGTGATAAAGTCCTTATGTATGGAGTGCGTAACGAAAAGAAAAAGTTGAAATATGCGGGAAAAGGACCATATAGAGTATGTGAGATCACCACACAAGGAACCATTTGTGTGGAGAATCTTGATGGAGTTGAAACCATTGGATTCCTCAATGGGAGCAAATTTAAAGGATACTATGATCCTTTAAGCCAAGAGGAGTTGCGTGCCATCCATACAAAAAAGGCAGCCAAGGCACAAATAGAATTGAAGAAGATACAAGCTCAAGCTCAGGCTAAAGAGCAACAACAACGTATAAGAAGAAAACGAGAGGCTAACCTTGGAGTCACACATGCATTCCACGTTGAAATCGACGAGGATTGGTTGGACTCTGACACACCTCTACGATACCCTATTGAGCTAAACAGCACCTATGGAAAAGTGCTATATAACGCCTTATTGGACACGGGTGCTAAATATAATCTGCTATAATATGGGGTGTGGTGTCAGTTAGGGAAGCCACCTCTATCTGAGAGTATTATCCAAGTCAAGGGTGTCAACAAGAGCAGTTTTTGGAATCTGGCACACTTCTGTCAGTTATGACAATGGGGTTGTAGATCAAGACTTTTTGGTCATGCCTGCTGGAACTATGGAGGGTAATATAAACCTAGGACGCACGTGGATGATAGCCACCAAATGCACTATTGATTGGGGGACAGGGGGTGTCACAACATAGAAACCAACTCTTAGCCCTGCCACGCAAGCCATAGTCCCTGAGATATTGCCTCTTAAGGAAATAAAACCCAAAACATTGCATGTCCAAGGGGTTGAACCATATGTCCCCATAGCCCAAGTCTCTAGAGCTTCAACTGATGTAGCTGAAATAAAGCTTGAGACACACAAGACCCATCCCAATATAACAAAGAAAACATACAAGTGGGTCCCTAAAGCTTCTTTAGCAACCATAGCCAATGTTAAAAGACATGAGCCTGGTAAGAGACGTCCCATTCGCCCCAAGAAATGTAAAGAAATGTTGCGTTGGATTCCTAAAAAACTATTGGAAGCCCAAGGCTACTATGAAGGAAATGATCAAATCTGGGTGCCAAAACGTAAATTGTGCTCTTACTTGTCACCGGGCCCATGTGAGCTCAATCCTGTGGCTCCAAAACAAATTGAAGATCGTGGAAAGGAAAAAATCATGGAATGCGACACACCCGCTCCAGAGCTAGTTTGGGTACCAAAGAAAGAACGATTTGTTCCACCTAGCTCAGGAATAGGGAAAGCAAATGAATCTTCTTGCTCTTCAGGTAGTTCCTATACGGAAATAGAAACTTCGACACAACCTCCACCTACCATTGTACATATCTATACAAGCAAGAAAGAGTTTACACCTCCCGTTGTAAGTTCACCACCTACAACGATGTTGCAAATAAAATCATGGGAGAGTACCTTACCACCCTTGCAACTAGATGAAACGCATAGAGAGGTCGAAAACTATTGGTTAAAGACTTCACCTATAACAACTTGGAACAACTCGTTTCAAAGGGTGACGACATCATTTCAAACGGTATGATCTACCCAAGGAAGGGGGGAGTGTTTGTTGATATCCATCATTCACTTGCTTCCCTCTCAACCTTTCTCCCTGACTTCTTAATCTTCAATCTTAGGGAATGTATATATAAATCCTTATACTCACAAAAACAAGATAAAAAAGTAAAAGACCAAGAGCCATAACACAAAATCATAAAAACACATTATGCACAAGAACACGACCCTTGTAATATTTTCACTCTAACCATCATCTATTTGCGTGTACAGATATGGCTAGTACGCTAGAGTCATCTACTCCTGCCTTGGGTGAGAGGTACCCTTGTTACTTTTCACAAATGTTTCACATGGTCTTTCCGGTGCTTGCATGTGAATGGGATTTGGTAGGTACGCTAGCATGTGAGAGGAATTTTGAGGAGTTAGAGTGGCTGATACGTCTCTTGACCACGACTGATCCATACTTAGTAGAGAGCGTTTCTTCCATTGCACAAGCCTATCCTTTTGACCAAGATGACTATAGGCGTATAGTGACCTTCTTAGTAAACATGGGTACCTATGATGAAGAAGAAGATTTACATGACTACACGGATGGCACATATGGTCTCATGGATGATGACTTTGTTTATCTCGACGACAAGGATAGGGGTTTAGCCTTAGGGTTTCCCCCCCAATCTCTACAATATCTTATTCCCTTGAATCTCTAGGGGGAGTGCAAATAATTAGGTTAGGGTTCCTTATGTTTTTTTTGTTGTGTTCAATAAGTGTTGGTACTTTTTTCCACTGATGTGCCTCCTAGAGGTATTCTTTGTGTTTCTTAGTGTGTACATGAACGTGTTGCTGTGGTTAGGATTTGGACCTTCATGGGATCTTGGTCTCATTCACACTTCAAATCAAGCGCGACCATCAACACAAACAGGCGTTTCTTGTTCATTAACATTGCCCCTTATCTTTTTTGCATCCATGTTTGTCTGCTTTGATTGTAATTGGTAGCATAATATTCAATGCATTTTCTTAGTATCAAACATTAAATTCAATGAATTTTTTGTCATAATCACTTGTCTAGATTTAAAAATCAAGCAGTTCGACTAAGCTAGTTTGACCAAGTTAGGTGTTAGAGATCTTCTCTTAATACCATGGGGAATGCCTTCCTAATAATCACTGGTTACTTAGGTTCTTAATCCGATTTACGCAGCATTGTGTGAAATGTACTAGGGCTTTCTAGTGGGCTTGGCCCTAATGACCTTTAGCTTAAGTATTATAAAGGGAGTTTACTTGTGTTATGAGCCTGGGGAGGTGTATCAATGTTATATGACCCCCCAAAGTTACAAAATTAAAATGATGAAAATGAACAAACAAAAAATCAAAGTGCCACAATGTAAAATCTTAAGCTGGAACAGAAATCTCAGCTTGATTGGGTACTTCACTCACATGTATCGCCTATGGTACTAGAGCCCTAGAGGTTCCCAGTGTGGGCGCTTTTCCTTGAAAAGCAAAAAACCCAAGGCATACAAAATAAGCACACACATCAAAATTGAATCATTGTGAAAAGACTTTGGGGGGTCAAAGAAAATGTAATCAGTCAGGCGATGATTTCATGAGAAATTCCTTTTATCGTAGCTTAACTAAAAGGTCTTCTAGGTATAGCCTCTAGTCAGCCCTCGAATATGAAATACTTGGCTCTCGCGATTAAGCAACTTAATTGACCAGAGAAAATTAAGAAGCTTACCCATGGTATTAATAGTCGATCTCTAGTGCCTTTAGACCATCAAATTAGCGACCCCAGACTTGTTTAATTTTTTACCTTTACATTTGTTTATGCATTTGATTATATTGCAATTTAATGTTTATTGAGGCTGACAAATTGTTTAAAATTCTGTTACCAATCAATTTGTCAGCCTAAAACTGCATATGCTTTTTAATCGCTTATGAGAATGCAGTTACTGTGCCAATGTTGTTTGATTTTGCAGTGACTGAAGAAGGCTAAGGACATTCATCTCAAATGCTCTTCCACCTTGACGAACGACCTTCAACTCAATAGCTTCCGAGGACGAAATCTACATCAGGAAGGGGGGCATGTTAACCCTCACGGCTCACGGACACCCTATCATCTACGACGGACGTTGTAACCTACGGGGACATTGTATTATTTATTTGGTAGAGTCAGGTACCGGGCTTGTCGGTCCAATAGGAAAAGGGTAAGAGTGATCGCCGATGAGAGGCGCACTCTAACTGGAACATTCAAGGGATTAGTTGGCTAAGCATGTGCGCCCAAGTGTGAATGGGGCGAGCTCATATAAAAGTCAACTAAACCTAAAATTCACTCATTCTCTCATTTGTGCAATAGAAGAGTGCTCTTGCTCCATCTCCATCTTCTTCTTCTTCATCTCCTTGTGTGTGTGTGTATGCGTGTGTGTGTGTGTGTGTGTGTGTGTGTGTGTGTGTGAGAGAGAGAGAGAGAGAGAGAGAGAGAGAGAGAGAGAGCGATCGAGCATCACGATGACAGCACGGCAGCGGCGAAGCTGTTGAGCGCGGCGAAGCGGCGGCTCCTTCTTCTTTGCGGCGAGGAATCCTCCACGAAGCAAGCGTAGAGCAGTGAGTGACACACCATCGCCTTCTTTGAGCTTACTAGTGTAGGCTTGTTGTGTGCTTGGAGCCATTTGTGGCTCGCACATGGTGTATCGGCAAGTTCCTTGCATTGACACATGCGACATACGCGCACAATATTAGACTTAATATATAAATATTTTGTGTGTTTAAAATCCTGGCCAATCGTTGTCGGGATGCGTGCGATCTGGCTAGGAAGGTGCGGAACCTATGGCTGTGAGAGTTCGTGATGAGAATCAAAAAAACTTTGTGAAAAAGTGTTTATGGAGAATCAACAAACCTCTTCCTAAAGATGGTTTAAACTCTAGAGCGTTCGTGACAAAAAAGTCACAAACCCTCTTTGCTATTGTGCTTGGAATCTGCTTGTTTTCGTAGTCGAGATTATGATAGAAGGATCACCAAATCACATTCAATTTTACCTAACAAGATAAAACAAAAACATTAAAGTTTCACCCATGAAACTTCAATGCTCATACAAGCACAAATCCCCATCAAAACCCAAATCTCTTTCATGGAATCATGTAGCCTCGCCCCCAATTACATAGTCGTAGCATCAAACAGGTGAAAGAAATACACGAGCTTCCACCTTCACGGAGACCATTTTATGATTTTGCAGAGATTTAAGAACTTTTAAATTGAAGTCCACACACCATTTTGATAAGGGGAAACCCTAATTCACTCCCTCACAAGCTCAGATACAAGATTGCAAAGAGGTGGATTGCACTACAATTAAATTGAGCAACCATGAAAGCAGTGCCCAATAGTGAAAATTTGCAGGTTTTTTCAGTAAAAAAGCATACTTATCTCTCTCTTCCCACGGCATTCTCATCTAATTTGTCATTTTTTGGGCCATTTTTCCACTTTGGACTAAAACTAGGCCATTTTTAGCTCATTTTTAACCCCAAAAAGACCATTTTTATGTGAAAAATCCCAAACGAATTAAAAAAAATCCCTAAATTTGAGGGATCACTTGCATGAGCATAAAAAACATAGATATGCATCCATTTTCATCAATATTTCATTTCGGGTCACTTCCCATGCAATTATGCAATGATGCTCGTTAGTTGCTATTTTTGGCAAAATTTGCTTGCATTGATCTTTGTAGACGAGATGAGTGTGCCATCATGAAACACTTGGAATATGTACATCATAAAACCAAATTAGGCATCTTAACAAGTAGAAAAACATGCATAGAACCACATCCAAGGCCACGACTCCCCAAATAGGTATGTACATGATAGCGATCATACTAGCCGCTTGAGCATATATCACAATATGTACATGATTGATTTTACTTGCATGCATTGAGAAGTGTCAAAAGTGAGTTGAATTTTTTTATTTCACATTATGTATGTGCCACAACACGACATCGTGCATGGTCCACATCAGCATGCCTTGCACATGGACATATCGTCGATCAATCGGTTGGGACATGTCGACCACATCAATCCCTGTCCACAAGATTTGAAGCTCTTCTATAAGTGGTGCCAGATAAAGTTCTATGTTCTTTACCTTGTAATTCCCTTGAACAATCTTCAACAATAGCAATTGGCCCTTCTTGATAGCTAACCACGGTGGAAGATTTAGTTCACCAAGCAAATAGGCATGTGCTCAATGTGCAACTCCACAATTTAAATGGGTTCACTTCATCTATTTCTAAACCAAAACAGACACATCGAGGTTCTTCTTTAAAGGCATGCCACCTTTCTTCTATGTGCTTCCATGCAAGAGAATCAACAAGCACCCACATCACATCATCTGTGAATCTAGTCATGTCATCAAAGCTGCTATAGACTTGCACTTGAACATGCACTTTATTCTTGGAATGATTAGAAGGGACAAATTTTCCTTGTGTGTCCTCTCTATAGCAATTTGATCCACATTTGGGACACTGTTCCAAATTCTCATACTCATTTACAAAGAGTACACAATCATGGATTTTATTATAAACCAAACCCAAGTTCATAAGCAGTTGTTTGGTAGCAAGTCGGTAGGGGACATGTGATTTCCTTTTGGCAAAATCTGCTCGTTGTGAGAAATCTGTCAATACCACTTAAACAATTTAAACAATAACTTTGTGTTGAATGTAACTTAGAATGTCATATATTTACCTAAAAAGCTATATGACACTCATGTCAAACCATCCGTAAGTAGATTGTAGGTTAAGCATTGCCAAAGTTGTACGAAGAACAAAAATTTGGCACCGTTGTAAAGCGGCATGCGGACAAGAGTTCACATCATCTCTCCTTCCTCTTTGTTATTCTCATGTTGTCGATGTGGAGGTTGAGAGGTATTGTTGCTTTGAATGCTTTCTACACCTTCACTTTCATTGATGGGGTCCATGTCAAATAAGACATCCAACATTTCTTCCATCTTAACTTCTTGGAATGTTGCATAAATTGTTGGTGGGGTAGACTCCACCAGTGATAATTCATCTGATATTCACCTCCTTTGTTGAGTCCGTAATGAAATTGGAGCAATATCTAAGAGTGGGGGTTGTGCTATTGTCTCTTGATCATGATAACACTAAGTCGATTTAGAGCAGTCGTCAGAGGTTGCTTCTCCTCTAGGTTTTCATCAATTTGCCACTACAACCTGTTGATTTATTGATAATCTAAATCAATTTAATGCCACTAACACTAAGTCGGTTTAGAGCGATCAAACCCTAAGCCAATTTAAAGTGGCCAAACCAAAATCCACCAACCATAAGCATCCAAGCACGGCCAACCCTAAGTGGCCAAAACAAAACCTGCTAGTCCTTTAGAGTTTCTACATTGACACAACTACCTACATTCTCTAGCCATGCCCGATCCCTACACACCTGTTTGCGGGTCTCCATGATGGACGTCCATAGCATAGCTCTCAAGCATCAACATAAAATTATCGATACAGGGGAAGCGAATCGGATGAGGCATGGAAACTCATTAGGATGTCAACCCTAATGAAGTTAACTCGAAGAGATGCAACTACTAACTCTACAAGAAAATCAAACGCACTAACGCCAATTAATCTGCCTATGTCCTTCTACACAGCTCTACAGTCATCACGCCCGTTCACCATGCAAATCATATCGGAATCGCACGAAACTTGAAGGGAAGCTACAGGGGACTATCAAAAACATATCCTATCACTGTCACAACATTCTGGGAAGGTACATGGATCGCGATCATTCGTCCCACAGTACGCAAAAACAGTAAACGGATGATCCTAAAGGGTCATTTTTGGGTCCCTAAAGCCTCTCCTAGGGTCAAAACAACATAAAATACGCATATAAACACTCAAAACAACGATTTAAGGCCTAAACGGATGCGTTTGAAACCTTCACAGAATCTTGAATGCTTACACTTGAATGAAAGAGCAGAGTAAGAGGAACACAATGCAAGAAACAAAATTGAATTTGGATTACCGTAGCCACAAAAGTGATGATTACAAGTTGGAGCAATGATGTAGCTCTCTGTGCGTAACGCAATAGTCACTTATCTTCAAAAAATAATCTCCCCTTTCACACTAACCTTAGTGTATTATATACCTAGGGCTTTCTAAAGTGGCCGGCCGCCAACTTCTCATGGACCTTTACATACATCATTGGAAAAATTACATCTTTGACTCAGACTTGACATAGACGATTGTCATTAGACTTTTACAGGGTTTGATGTATTAAACATTGGAAAAATAATGTGACCACATCAAAACTTTGGCCGACTGACCCAACTGGCGCCTTGGCTAGGTGGGCACTTGTATGTTGTTATCACCTCCAAACACTCCCCCCTTCCTAGCTCGTGTCGTCCCTTGACATGACCATTTGTAGTCTGGTCTTCTTGTTGATGAGACTCCCCCCTTCCTTGATGGAGTTATATCTGGCATGTTTTGCTTTTTCAAATGGGGTGCCCATTTGCCTTTGAATGATGAACATGTGTTGTTTGTGATTTGGATGTTGTGGACGAGGCATTTGTGCATGTTGTTGCACATCCTTCTTTACCTTTCCATTTGTGCAGTTGGTCGATGATACCTGCTTCTTTGGATACTTTGCCTCCTGGTGAAATAGACTTTTTATTGGAGCTCGTATTTCAAAATGTTTGAGACTTTGACATGTGTACACTGGCATCTCCAATTTGATTTTCTTTGCCACTTTGTCAATAGAGCTTTGTTGGTATCTTTGAAGATAAGAGCTGCTCTTGTCGAAGCGTAGTTGAGAACAATGTGGCCCCAAGTCTTTATCTCTTTGAAGATCGTGTAACAAATTCTTTATTGGTTTCATTTGATGGAAGGAATATATACAATAGAATAGTGATGGGTGTTTCTAAATTAGGGTCTAGAACCTGAATGACCAAAGGGAAAAACCCAGTGGGAAAAAATGCCTTTGGTATACGCTCTTATTGGGGTTGAACACTTGGAAGTTGAGTACCTGTTCATGCAAGGTGAGTGCTTAGGAGAAATAAAGTAAGAGTGCGTAAAGCAAGTGCCAATTATGGAACACTCTATATGCACACAAGAGTTCTTTCCAGAAAATTATGCGGTGTGAAAAATGAGTTGTTGGGTGTTTCAAGGAACAAATGTAGCACATGTGATATCCAAGGACATCTCAATAGCTTCCACATTTCCAATAAGGGTTTTTGATGTTGAAGCTTCTCCACTCATTACTCACTATGCATAGTGCGTGAGTGTCTTTTGTACTCTCTTCTTCACTTTACCAAACTTAAAATACATAGACTTGGACTCTTATGCTCACCTATACTAGCATGAGCGACACACATAAATATGCTCAGCTCCTCCATCTTGAGCAGTACCTAGAATAGCTAAGACTCTTAGACCACAGAGAATATTACTTGAAGCTTTGGGACTAATGCCTTGCTCATTTAGTGGCTCAGCTGCCTGACTCTTGACTTTTATGCCATGTATTTTTAATGGCGACTTGGACTTACCTGTTCATGGCATGAAACCCAATGCCATAAGTTCTTGAGATTAAGGCCTCTATCATTGTGTTGGTCTTTGGATGCCACCATTTTGTCGAGTAGGTTGGCATATTTTGGCTCCTCTTGACTTGCTTGTTGTATGTTGATACTTCTTTGTAAAACAAGTCCTTCAGCTCTGATAGGGCTTGATGTAGCCTTTGCATTAATTTCCATGAGAAGCGATTGTTGAGATGTATGGGTTCTCTGTGATTGAGTTTCCACTAGCAATTTTGAAACCCATCTTGTTTTTGGTCCTTGTGTGACCGTCTTTGGCATTTTATATTCTTCTATAATTTGATGGACACTAGGCTTTGGTATCCAAACCTGATGATTTCCGTTGTAAAAGCCTTGCTTTTGTAATTGATGACAAGGTATCCATCTGTAGATTGCAACAGCCTTGGTTGTAATTGGATTCTGTTGGCTTTTGGTTGTCATTGCTTGCTTTGGGGTAGAAGCTTGTGCTGCTTGATTTCTCTTCGTTGTTCCCGATTGAGCTACAATTTTTGGTAACCATATTGGAGTGTTACCTTCATAAACTCCTTGTTCTTCAAGTAGCTTCACTGGAATCATCCGCTGCTGCATCTGTTTGTGTTGGGTAGCTTCGTTGAAGTTTGACTTTGGTACCCATACTTGTTGTGTTGCTTTCTTGGAAGGTCTTTTCTTCTGTCCTTTTTTGTTGTTCTTTCTCCTGCTTGAGTTGTTTTTATTTCGTTGATAGCTTGGCTGGCTCATTGTAGAACTTCTTTCTTGAGGTGAGTACATCCAGGTTGTTACTTTAGGCTTTTTGGCCCAAACATTAATGTTTCCTTCGAAGTAGCCTTGAGCAATGATTGACTCATTTGATGCTACCCACCCTATCACCTTTTGTTCTTGTGGTTGAACCCGTGTTTCATGTATCCAACCTGGGTCTTTGGCTTGGATGTGCTCTTTGGATACCAACACTTGGTTGACATTCTTCGGCTTCTTCTGGATGCTTTTTTGTGATGGAAAATTTGGTTGATAGACTTTTTGCTTTGGTTTCCATTGCATTGTTGATGGTGTGGCTCTTGATGTAGAGGCTTTGCTTGAGCTTTGACGTGGGCTTGTCGAAGGTAAAACTGACTTGCGAGGATGATCTTATTCAATGTTTAGTTTGGCCTTAGCTTTTTCTGCTGCTGTTGCAGGATGGTTGTGTCTTTGTTGTTGATGCTTTTTGTTGTTGCCCAAAGTGTTGGGGTATAAAGCCCAATGTGGTCGCCCAGGTAAGTGGGCGGGCCGCCAGGTATGTACACATATTCTTTTGTAAAAACCTAATAAGAACTCACTATGCTCTACACATTACAGTAGAGCGAGTTCACCATATCGTCGTGCTCTTCTTCTCGCACTCTCTCTCGCGTCGCACTTCCGCTTGTACTCCTTCAACTGGTATCAGAGCTCAGATCGAGGCTCGGGGCAGCACTGCAGGAGGCTAGAGTCACCAACTCAGATTGGAGTGAAATTCGACAGGCGAAGACACGGCCCCAAATCTCGTGGGTGAGCACGAAGGGCTCGGTGTTGTCAGAATTTCATTCTGAGGTCATCTCGACCACCGTTCGGCTTCGACAAAGGTCTGCGCACGCCATTTTTGACTACGTGGTCTCGACGGGTGCAGATCCGACTCTGCAAATTTGGGGTTTTTCGGCCTACGACTGCAGGTGTTGAGGATATCGACACTCCCAGAGTGCTGATTTGTGGTTGTCTACACATCGAAGGACGGCTCACAGTTCTTGGAGGCGTGTCACATACGACACGGGCGCATCTACACACAGACTGTAGGCGACATCCACTAGTTCATCAGGTAGCTTGTGTTTGCTGCTTGATATTCCAGATTTCATCCTGATATTGCAGGTACTTACACATGGGATGTATTGTCAGAGATGATGTATGTCTGTTGAGGGTTTGCTGGCTGTGAGTCACGCAGCAAACAACCGCCGCAACGATTACAGCATACAGTGGGAAATTTGTGGATGTATGACTTTGTGGGAAGTCTATGTACTGTCAGATTTACTGCAGCCTTTGTTGAGGGTCGAGTGAGGTTTTATTGAGCTGGGGGATTCTTGAATGTTGAGATCCTTTCGGTGATACAGGTCTTGGAGCGATCCCTCGAGCACCCTTAGATAGGCAGCTAGGATGTATTGACTGTGAGTTAGACAGCTGGGATTGCATCTTTGCTTTACTGCCGTTGAGGCATTGTCGCAGTCTATGCTTACAGGACAGTCAGAGACAGTACAGGTGCAGGACAGGTTTACCCATAGCTTACAGTGTTAGAGAGACAATGGTTTTTTGAGCTGTTTTTGAGTACACCAGAGCCATTTTACAAAGGAGACTCTGCCGAAATTTATGAAGAATCTGAAGCTTTCTTGGTTCATTTGACAGGTTGATATTGGTTTAGAGGTCAGTTTACAGGGGAAACTCTGCCGAATTTTTCCCAGGAAAGTAAACTACTGAAGCGTAGCTATGGCTGGATCACATGACACTGCTCTTTACAATATCAAGAAGCTGGATGGAACCAATTTCCCATTAAAAGAAGCAGATAAAACCTATAAAGCTAAAGGGGATAAAACCAGAAGATATGGACGAAGATGAATGGAGCGAAATGTATGAATTGGCACTTTCTACCATTATGCTGACTTTGGCAGAAAGCGTTTACTTCAATGTAGCAGACGAGATGTTGGCTTATCAAGCATGGTTAAAGCTGAGTGATCTTTATGAGAAGCAGAGTGCAGCTTCACAGGTATATTGGATTAAGAAGCTTGTTGACTTGAAGATGAAAGAAGGGACACCTATGTCCAATCATCTGAATGAATTCAACACAATCTATAGTCAGTTGTCAGCTCAAGGTGTCAAGTTTGATGAACTTGTTAGAGCTATGTAACTGTTGATCACATTGCTGGAAAGTTGCGACACTTTTCGCACAGCTTTGAGTAATTCTGCACCTCCAGATGGTTTGAACATAGCAGGTGTAAACGGAAGTCTGCTTACTGAAGAAACCAATAGAAAGACAATGGACAAAGGCAAAGGAACAGCCTTAGTTGTCAGGGGAAGGACCAAAGAAAAGTACAAAGGTGGAAAGAGGAATCAGTCTCGTAGCAAGTCCCACAGTGCTAAAGGCAAGAGTGACATAGAATGCTACCATTGTGGCAAGAAGGGTCACATGAGAAGAGACTGCAGAGAATGGAAAGCAGAAAAAGGCAAAGAGAAAGCTGAAGACCATGGTGAGAAGAACAAGTCCTCAGTGAAGATTCAAGAAATAAATGTGACAAACACTGTTGCAAAGGATGACAGTCTAGTGTCAGGAGACATCTACTTCTTGAAGAATACAATGGACTCAGCTCTTCTTACAGCATCTGATGGAAATGCACTGAGTGACTGGATTATAGACTCAGGGGCATCACTTCATGTGTCTCCAAACAAGGAGTGGTTTACTTCTTATGTGACCACTAAAGATCATGTTCGGCTAGGCAATGGGCAGACATGTGAGATCTTAGGTGTTGGAGATGTTCAATTGAAGTTTCAGAATGGCTCTTCTTTCACGCTGAAGAATGTGAGACATATTCCCACAATTACAAAGAGCTTGATCAGCACAGGTTTACTTGATGATGCTGGCTACGTCACCATTTTTGGACAGAACATGTGGAAGATATCCAAGGGTTCTATGACAGTAGCACATGGAGTAAAGTCTGGAGGACTTTACATGATTTATGTATCAAATGTCTCTAAAAATGTAATCAATGTAACCGAGCAGCCAAACGTTTCTTTGTGGCATAGCCGGTTAGGACATATGTCCAAGAAGGGAATGGAAATCTTGTTTCGTTCTGGTTATTTGCCTGGCTTTTCATTTAATGATTTTGAATTCTGTGAACATTGTCTGTATGGTAAGCAAACACAACAGCCACATAAGCATAGAAGCAGTAGAAGAGATACACAGTTGGCACTTGTTCATAGTTATTTGTGTGGACCTATGCCTAACCTATCTCTAGGGGGAGCTTCTTACTTTATGACATTTATAGATGATTACTCAAGGAAAGTATGGGTTTACTTTCTCAAGCACAAGGATGAAGCGTTTAGTGTTTTCAAAACGTTTGTGACACTTGTGGAGAATCAGAGTGGCAAGAAGCTTAAATGCTTACGCACTGACAATGGTGGAGAGTATGTTCCAAAGGCCTTTCAGGACTTTTGTGAGTCAAAAGGTATAAAACATGAACTTACTGCTCCTTACAATCCTCCTCAAAATGGTGTTGCTGAGAGGATGAATAGGACCATACAAGAGAAGGTCAGAAGTATGTTGTCTAATGCACAACTGCCAAATGGGTTTTGGGCTGAAGCTGTATGAACAGCTGTTCATCTTGTAAATAGAACTCCTAGCAAGGTTTTGCAGAAGGATTCAGTGCCAGAGATGGTATGGTCAGGCAAAATGCCCTCATACAAGCATCTCAGAGTCTTTGGCTGTGAGGCATATACTCACGTTCCAAAGGAATTTAGGAACAAACTTGAGCCAAAGAGTAGAAAGTGCATCTTTCTAGGCTATGGTAATACTGGTGAGATGGGGTACAGACTTTGGGATCCCGAATCCAGAAAGGTTGTCCGCAGCAATGATGTTCACTTTAATGAATCCAAATATCATTCTAAACCAGAGAGGGTTGAGGAGATTAGAAGAGTTGTCTTCCAAGAAGATGGACCTGCACGTGCAAGACAAAATGTCAGAGCTCAAGAGGAGCAAGGACACGATAGAGTGGAACCACAAGTTGTGGGTGAGCATGAGCCACCTATTGTGCGTAGATCTGGACGTGTCACGCGACCTCCTGATAGGTTTGTTCCATCTATGAACTATGTCATGTTGTCTGATTGCAATGAGCCTTCATGTTACAAGGAAGCAGTGCAAATGAAGGACTCCGGGAATTGGCAATTGGCAATGCAGTCAGAGATGACAGCTCTGCATAAAAACCAGACATGGAAGCTAGTTAAATTACCACTGGGCAAAAAGGCTCTACCTTGTAAATGGGTTTACCGGTATAAGATCACCGCTCATGATAGTCAGCCAAAGTACAAAGCAAGGCTTGTTGCCAAGGGCTTTAAGCAAGAACAAGGCATTGACTTTGATGAAGTCTTATCTCCGGTGGTCAAGATGACTACATTGAGATGCTTTCTTGCATTGGTTTCCATATTAGATTTGGTGTTGCACCAAATGGATGTCAAGACAGTGTTCTTGCATGGTGATTTAGATGTGGAAATTTACATGCAGCAGCCAGAAGGGTTTGTTGAGAAAGGCAAGGAAGATTGGGTATGCCAGTTGTTAAAGAGTATTTATGGCTTAAAACAATCACCGAGGGCATGGTACCATAAATTCCACAAGTTTATGCTTTAGTGAGTTCGATCATTGTCTATATACAAAGAAGGCTAAGGATGGCAGTTGGCTGATCCTTATTTTGTATGTGGATGACATGTTGATTGCTGGCAAGCACTTGGAAGAAATTTCAGCTTTGAAGTCAAAGATGGCAAAATCGTTTGACATGAAAGACATGGGTGAGGCAAGTGATATACTTGGTATGCGCATTGAGAGACAGATCAAAGAAGTTGATTTGGTTATCTCAAACAGAGTATATTGACAAGGTTTTGCAACGTTTCAATATGGAGAAGGGAAAGGCACTGAGTGTTCCATTGCCACCATATGTGAAACTTAGCAAACAAGATTGTCCCATGTCTGAGGAAGAACAGGCTGAAATGGATAAGATTTCATATGCGTCTGCAGTGGGTAGTTTGATGTATGCAATGATTTCTACTCGCCCAGACATTGCATTTCCAGTGGGAGTAGTAAGTCGATACATGTCAAACCCACGCAAGAAACATTGGGAGGCAGTGAAAGGAATATTGAGATACCTGAAAGCTACAAAGAGTATGCGTATATGCTATGGGAGTCAGGAGCTAAGTGTAAAGGGTTTTACAGACTCGGATTATGCAGGTGACTAAGACAACAGAAGGTCTACGTCAGGGTATGTCTTTACATTGGCTGGTGGAGCAGTATCATGGCGTTCTAGATTACAAGATTGTGTTACTCAGTCCACTACAGAGGCTGAATATGTTGCAGCATCAGAGGCATGCAAAGAATCAATTTGGCTTAATCGACTAGTAACAGATTTGGGAATCAAAGAAGAGATGCCTGTGTTATATTGTGATAGTCAAAGTGCTATACAATTGGCTTGCAATCCAGTTTATCACTCAAAGACAAAGCATGTGGATGTGAAGTATCATTTCATCAGGGAAATGCTCGAGGATAAGCAACTTCAGCTTGTCAAAGTTCACACCACAGAAAATCCTGCTGATCTACTTACAAAAGGATTTCCCTCATAGAGCTTTGCACATTTTTGCAAGCAGTTAGGTGTAGGGTAGTACATCACTTCTCTACATCTCTTGTATATTAGCTTGTATAGTAGCTTCTCTCACACTTAAAGTACCACATTGGACTTTAAGTGGGAGGTTGTTGGGGTATAAAGCCCAATGTGGTCGCCCAGGTAAGTGGGCGGGCCGCCAGGTATGTACACATATTCTTTTGTAAAAACCTAATAAGAACTCACTATGCTCTACACATTACAGTAGAGCGAGTTCACCATATCGTCGTGCTCTTCTTCTCGCACTCTCTCTCGCATCGCACTTCCGCTCGTACTCCTTCACAAAGAAGATATTCTTCCAACTCTTTGTTAGGACTAGACTTTCTTTGATGTGATGTGAGTCAACTATGTTGAAGTTGTCCTTGAACTCCCCATGACTCAACTTGAGTATTGCCTCTGCTATGCCAAAACTTGGGATTGGTGTTTCGGCACTGGTGTATACTCTTTCCTCCACTTCTTTAATTGTCGGCTTTCCCATCATTATCCAAGTGTCATATGACATTATATTCTTAGTAGCATAAGGATCAATCGCGGCCGAACATGTAACCTTGAACCCTGTTTGTCCACATAAATTGAATTTGATCAATGTGGGATATTTTTCATCTTTGGCTTCTTCCTTATTCTTCCTTTGATCTTGAGTTTGTAGAACATATGTTCATGTGGAGCTTTGCACATCTGATTCTTCATGTACTTTCAACTCTACATCATTTGAAGTTAGTTTCTTTGGAGTAGATGTTGTTGACTTTTCAAGTATGTCAATGATGACATCTCCACATGGTTGTATTGCTCTCCTAGTTTTTGTTTGTGTGGCATCCTCCATGACATAGCTATTTGTCCCTCTATTTTCATTCTCACAAATCTCATTAGCATTTCTAAGAACTTTAAACATAAAACATGAAACTAGGTCGTAGCCTTCTTCATCACAAAACTTGGTTGGAGTTACCTCATTTACAGACACATCCAAGGTTGCCAATATTTGATTCCATCCAAATGGATCAAATAATTGCTCTGGAAAGGGTTCCGGTATGTAAGCTTCATTGTCCATTGATCGTTCTAGGATACAATCCTCCTTCACTAAGCTTCCACACTTCGAAGCACCACACATCCAAAGTTCTTGTTTGGTTTGTAGCCATGCAGGTATCTCTTTCCCATTGACTATAGTAGAGTCAATTTCTTCTAAAGGAGTTCTATTCACATCTCTATAGCTATGGTCTTTTATGCTTATTTTTGTGGTGATCTTTTTATGTCTCAAGTAGATATAGTCATAGCCCCAATCTTGAACCATCTTAAG
The DNA here is from genome assembly GCF_014529385.1 of Adiantum capillus-veneris. NCBI lineage: Eukaryota > Viridiplantae > Streptophyta > Polypodiopsida > Polypodiales > Pteridaceae > Adiantum > Adiantum capillus-veneris. The sequence continues at coordinate 126,724,269 of NC_140958.1, forward strand.
TTGACGCATGAAAGGTCTTCCTAAAATGATATCAAAATTGTTCACTTTTCCAAAATCTACTATTGCAAATGTATGTTCATATCCAATTCCATAAGAAGTCACAATAATTTGCTCTAGGATACCCAGAGGTTTTTTCGTGTATCCATCTGCAAGTTGCAGCTTCATTCTAGTTTTCCTAAGCGCTGGTCTACCCCATTTTTCCAAAATGTCTTTTGTAGCTATGGCTACTCCAGCCCCACTATCAAGTATAGCCAATGTTTTAGCTCCTTTATATTCCACAGGTAAGGTGGTGTTTCCTTCTTCTCCTTCTCAATATTCCCCCACCTTGTTTATTGGCACAGGTTTAGTGTTTGCACTTTCTTGTTGAGTTTTGTTTGATTGTTCATTTGAGGGTAGATCTTGAAGAGGTATCTTTAATCCCATATTCCCCAAATTGTTGCCTACTTCATTCCATACATGTGGTCTAATCTTAAGCAGTTCAGATAGAGTAATGGTGCACTGGATTGGAGTTGACATCAACTCTTGCATACTCTTTGTATCCATCATCTTGGATATGGCTTTCCTATGAGATGGCACCACTCTAGTCTCTTAGTCTGCCTCATGTTCTCCTATATATGAGGGTAAGGTCTTCAAGGACTCTGGTTTGCTTTCAATTGAAACTTCCATCCCTGCATCTCCATTTAGAGATTGAATGTCTCCCTGATAGACTTCATGCCCTGTATTGACCTCAGTTATGGGTGCAGATTGGAAAGTCGCACTTCCATCTTTTGCACTTCTAATTGCTTCCCACAATTCATTTGGCCATGGCTCATCTATCTCTGGGATAGGTGCCATAAACTATGATCTTGACCTTGCATCATTAGTGGTGTTGGCCACTACTTGATCATCTAGTTGAATTTCTAGGTTGTTGGTTTCTTGTGTTGCAGTCTTTGCTTGCACATCCTTTTGTGATTCTAGCTCAATGTTTCTTTGAGTTAATGTTTCAACAACCTTTGCCTTAGGCATTTCAAATCCAACACTTTTTGGTTTTGTTTCTGGAGTTGGAATTGGTGCTTCAGGCTCCATCATTGCCTGTGCAGTTTTTACCAATTCCTTACACATTTTCAACCTCTCAGTCTCTACCTCAGCATGAGGATATTTCATCCCTCGTTGCTCTAGAGTTTGGTTGGGTTTCAATCTAGCCTCATATGCTTCCAATGCAGCATCTAATGGCTCTAGGACTTTGTCTACCAACACAGATTCTCCGGAAGACGCCTTCCTTGGTTTCTTATCGCTCACCATCGTTTTGTTTTCCCGTTCTTGTTTTAACCGCTCCTTTGTCTCTTGTAATTCTGTTTGTAGTGCAGTTTGATTTGTAATTGTTTTTGTTTTTGCTTTAGTTCTGTCTCTTTTGGCTTTCTAGGATTTTCTCCCAGTCCTCACTAACACACTAGTTGCGTTAAAACATCTTAACTGTTTGATTTGTAATTGTTTTTGCTTTAACTGCTCCTTTGTCTCTTGTAATTCTTTTTTCTTTAAAACATCTTAACTGTTTGATTTGTAATTGTTTTTGCTTTAACTACTCCTTTGTCTCTTGTAATTCTTTTTGTAGTGCAATTTGATTTGTAATTGTTTTTGTTTTTGCTTTAATTCTGTCTCTTTTGGCTTTCTAGGATTTTCTCCCAGTCCTCACTGACACACTAACACACTAGTTGTTTCCCCTTATTTGGGTTTTTGATCTGTCTCTTTTGGCTTTCTAGGATTTTCTCCCAGTCCTCACTGACACACTAGTTGTTTCCCCTTGTTTGGGTTGTTGATCTTTCTCCTCATTAGCTTGGTCCTCAGCATTTTCTTTTGCTTGGGCTCTAGTCACTACCTTCACAGGAATTTTGGGTTCTGCCTCTGATCCACTTGGAGAAGGTAACACTCCCACAACATTCATTGTTGTTTTCCTCTGTTTGTTTGGGTGTTTTGGACAATTTGGAACAACGTGTGTAATGGCACACTCCGAACAATATCCAATTATCTCTACACGATAACAATTCTTGGCCCAATGATTACCTCCACACTTGTAGCATGGTCCATCTTGTTGAGTCATTGGTGGCACATTTGATGGTTGTTCTTGCTTAGCCAGAATGGTATGTGGTCTACGCTCTTGATTGGCTATGAACATCAGAGTGTCCTCATTCAATGTATAGAGTTTTCTCATAGGTTCTTGTCCTAGCCTAGGTTGTGATACCTTAGCTCTTTGTAAAGCCCTTGATACAACCCTATTTTGAAATAATGGATGATTTAGTAATGGCATTTGTTTTTCTATTTGATGTCCAAATAGTATCCCCCTCGTGTAGGTTTGATTATAGTATCACTCACTCCTCTCATGATTGGTCCATTTTTGCTCAATGGCACACCATTTTATTCATTGTGCTACTTGCACTGCTAGCTCATCTAGGTTGGTCATTAATTGAGACATAAACACTTTTCTTGTGTTGGTTTCACTAGATGCTAAAGGAGCATTATCCATAGTGATCTTTGTCTCACCAATTTCCTCGCCATAGGCTTTACAATTGTCAACTAGGTATAACGCTTCTCTCGTGACTTATTCAAAGGAAGTACATCCTTTTAAGTGCAATTCTTTCTTGAGAGTTTCATTTTTCAAACCCTCTATGAAGAGAATTGATAATCTTTCATCCTGTGGTAACTCGCGTTCCGGATATCTCTCTATAGATTGTTTGAAGCGTAGCGATGCTTCCTTCACTCTCTCATCTTCTTTTGCCTTGAATGCATAGATTTGGGACACTGTGTTATGCTTGATTCCCCTTTTGGAGAACTCCACAAAAAATTCTTGCAACAGTTGTTCAATGTTTGAGAAGGCATTTTTGTCCAACGGTTGGAACCAATTCAATGCTATCCCTTCCAAGGTTAAGCCAAATCCCTCATACTGTGTATGAAAATTAAATACTTGTTCGGCTCTTAACACTTGTTTGAACAAGGATGCATGTACGTATGGATCCCTTAATCCATCACACTTCTTCTTGACACATTTGGCCAATTGATATGGTCTCATTGGTTCTGGTTCAACCATGTATCTTAGCGTGTTGGGGTCTCTCACAAAGACATCCCTCGTTCCTTCTTCTCGTCTTGGAGCAAATCCTAGTGGAATCCCCTTTGATATGTGCTCTGGCATCGTTTTTGGCTGAAAGTAAGTAGGAATCGGAGTGCCCTTGTATATGTATCTCTCTAAATCAATTGGATCGACAAGTTTGTACTCTCTTGCATACTTATCTACCATTAAAACTTGCACTCTATTGGCATCTGTATACATGAATGCATAGAGGTTCTTATGGGTGGTCAACTCCTCAATGATGGAATTTAAACATCTATAGAAGTTGTTTTGATCCCCAACAGGTAACCTATAAAGTCCATCATAAGTGTAATCCGTTCGAACTCTCGTGGCTTCATTGGCTTTGATGAACATCACGTTGGGTTTGTTGATTAGAGGATGCTTCTCCTCTAAGTCTCCAACAATTTCGACTTTTGCTCTTTCAAACTCCCACATTTTAGTTGATTGGTTTGGCTTCCAGTGAGCTACATGATCACTTGACAAATATCCATGAGCCATGCTTTGAGGTTTGGCTTGATATGATTGATAAGCCTCATGGTCTTGTCTCAACCCTCTTGTTATAGGTGTTGCAGTATTTCTGGCTGTTTGTGTAGGTGGCATAGCTCTGAGTTGAGTGGGAAACCCTAATAATGGATGAGTTGTCATGTTTAAGCCTCACTCAATACTCTCAAGATGGTCCTTGATAAGAACACCTTGGCTTAGTGCACACAATCCCTTTTTGCCCCTAGTTAAGTTTCTAAAAAGTCAGGAATTTGTGACTTTTTTGGTCTCTGGAAATTGTTCTGGGTACCCTAAAGTTTGGAATTAGAAAACCTCTAAAAGTTCAGCTCTAGGTGTGTGCTATTGCCCGCAAGCTTTCTTCCTAGCTATACCTGACTCAATTTGGAGTTGTCTATCAAAAGTTAGAGCATTTTTAGTGAACTGTACTTGAAACAGCACTCAAAACAGTCTCAGGACCAGAACACAGGAACTTTGGCTTGTATCTTGGCTTCTAGAGGGTATTTTTCACTCAAACTTGAGATTTGGGATGTAATCAAGTAGATCTACAAACTTATGAAGTCAAATACCCTCACTACACCGATCGTGATCGTTGACCCCATGTCACAGATTTGGAAGATTTTTGCATAGTAGCTAGCCCTTGATGTCTTGATACCAAGTGTCTTTGTATTTTTGAATTTGGAGATGTTTTGACAAATGAAAACCCAAATCCCAGGTGGTTTTGCGGTTATTGGCTTGATTGTGTAACTGGGACTTTTGACCACTTTCTTTTGCTTTTTTAACCTTGCTCCTTTTGGAAAATATGTTGCACTAGATGTCAGCTACCTACTCATAAATTTTCAATCCAAAATGTCACTGAGGTACACCGATCGCGATCGTAGTTCTAGCTCCTTTTTGCATGAAATTTTAGGAGTTGATAGACATGGGTATGATTAGTCTATTCCCAAACCCGGATCACAAAAACTTGAATTTTCTCAAAATTTTGATCTGAAGGATCAGTGATCAGTGTTTGACCTATTTGACAACTGTCTTTTGATTTTTTGACCCTGGTTCTTTTGAGAAAGTTTTTTGTCTAGTTATCAGCTACCTACTCACCAAGTCTCAACTCAAAATGTCACTATGGTACACCGATCGCGATCGTAGTACTAGCTCCTTTTCAGGTGAAACTTGTGGATATGGTAGACAATGATGTGTACAGTCTACTCCCCAAATCTTTTTGAATTTGGACAAGAAAAAGTCAAGTTTTTACCAGATCTTGGTCTGTTGTAGTGGTTTTCTAACTGTCTGATGTTTTTGGCTATTTTGGTGATTTTTTTTTGAATTTTGAAAACTCCTGGTATCTTATATAACCTAGGTGTATGTGTGGGTCAAATGTGGGACTAAGGTACACCGATCACGATCGTAGTTTGGAGCCCAAATTGGATGAAACTTCACCAGCTTGTTCACTAGACTATTTTAAGACTACCCACCTGATACTTTTGTATTCAGACTCCAAAAAGTCAAGCTTTTACCAGTTCTTGGTTGGAAGTGTCTGTTTTTCTGAATCTGTTAGTTTGACTTGATTTTGGTGTTTGTTTTGGGATTTGAAAGCTATCTAGGGTTGTCCTGTGTACAGGCTATCCCTCTGTATGGTTTCTTCCCAGTTTTGATGTATTTTGGTCTACTGAAAGTCAATTTCTATGCCAGTTTAGCAGTTTTTGACTTGGATCTGTATTCAGATGGTTTGACAGGTATTTTGAGGTTTCCGGCTCTAGGTCCTTTAGACTTTTATGTTTGTATACACCTGAGGATCCCACAGATGAAATCTGGTCAAAATCTGGCACTTAGGTAGACCGATCGCGATTGTAGTTCTGAGCCCAAATTAGACCAAATTTGGCATGCTTGTAGACACTGATGTTTTAAGGCTATCCCCCAAGTCTTTTTGCATTTGGATCACCAAAAGTCAAGATTTTATAGTTTCTGGGTCTGTCAGGCTAGTTTTACCCAAGTGGCCAGATTTCCTTGATTTTTGATGTTTTTGGGTGTGGTTGCTTTAGACAAACTTGTTTAGAATCTTATCAGGAAGGCACATGTCAAATCTTGTACAATTCTGACACTGAGGTACACTGATCGCGATCGTAGTACCAGAGCCAAATCTGATGAAATTTTACAAGCTCTCTCTGACAAGTATTTCCCAGTGTTTGAATCAATTTCAGCTCTGTTTGGTCATATTTTCTAATTTCAGAGTCTTATGGCCCTTTTGCCAAAGTTATGGTTTTTTGGTGTTTTTGACTCTATCTTTTGTCCCAAATTTGACTGGAATGTGATTTACTTATCCTACTCCTAAGTACAGAAATGAAACAACATAAGAAAATGAATCAAACAAAACAAACAGGATAAAAAACGGATGATGGATCAGTACTGAATCGATACAAAGAAATTTGAAGAGAAAAAATGCTTAAAGCAACCTCACTCACAACTCCCTATATCTCTCAAGAGTAGATCTAGCCAGTCCACGGACCCTAGACTCCACTAAGCACTAAACCCCTGTCTAGATGCTTCACTGAAATGTAAATGGAATGAAAGTTATCTTTTGGAACAATAAGAAAACTCTGAATACACACTCGGTCACTCATCACCTAAGATTCATTCCCCGGAAACAGCGCCAATGTTTGTGGGTCGCCGCGACGGACGTCCATAGCATACTCTCAAGCATCAACATGAAATTATCGATACAGGGGAAGCGACTCAGATGAGGCATGGAAACTCATTAGGATGTCAACCCTAATGAAGTGAACTCGAAGAGATGCAACTACTAACTCTACAAGCAAATCAAACGCACTAATGCCAAGTAATCTGCCTATGTCCTTCTACACAGCTCTACAGTCATCACGCCCGTTCACCATGCAAATCATATCGGAATCGCACGAAACTTGAAGGGAAGCTACAGGGGACTATCAGGAACATATCCTATCATTGTCATAGCATTCTGGGAAGGTACATGGATCGCGATCATTCGTCCCACAATACACAAAAACAGTAAACGGATGATCCTAAAGGGTCGTTTTTGGGTCCCTAAAGCCTCTCCTAGGGTCAAAACAACATAAAATACGTATATAAACACTCAAAGCAGCGATTTAAGGCCTAAACGGATGCGTTTGAAACCTTCACAGAATCTTGAATGCTTACACTTGAATGAAAGAGCAGAGTTAGAGGAACACAATGCAATAAACAAAACTGAATTTGGATTACCGTAGCCACAGAAGTGATGATTACAAGTTGGAGCAATGAGGTAGCTCTCTGTGTGTAACGCAATAGTTACTTATCTTCAAAAAATAATCTCCCCTTTCACACTAACCTTAGTGTATTATATACCTAGGGCTTTCTAAAGTAGCCGGCGGCCAACTTCTCATGGACCTTTACATACATAATTGGAAAAATTATATCTTTGACTCAGACTTGACATAGACGATTGTCATTAGACTTTTACAGGGTTTGATGTATTAAACATCGGAAAAATAATGTGACCACATCAAAACTTTGGCCGACTGACCCACCGGGCGCCTTGGCTAGGTGGGCACTTGTATGTTGTTATCACCTCCAAACAACACCTCTGTCTAGTGGTGCATGGAGATCACGACCACTGGGTTATACTATTGTCTTTATTGATCAATGCCTATACTCATGGGTGTGACACAAGTATACACCCACGTCTACATGACAATGCATGTAAAGGATGAACCTGAACACTCTAAGAATTGAAACCATAAGCTGGTAACCCTGAGTGGCTAATCCTAAGCGGATTGGAATGGCTAAACTAATGCGACCCTAAGCCAATTTAGAGCAGCCAAACCAAAATCCACTAACCTTGATGGACGAGCCCTAAGCAGATTGAAATAGGACCGACCCTAAGGGGACAATCCTAGGCGGCCAAACATGGCCAACCCTAAGCATCTAAATACGGCCAACTATTAGCGTGAAAACTAAAAGCCCCTAACCCTAAGAGGACTGAAATGGACAAATCCATACGACCATAAGCCTGTTTAGATCAGCCAATCCTAAGCACCTTTACACGACCAACCCTAAGTGGATTGAAATGGCCAAATCATAAGCTGCTAACCCCAAGTAGTTAGATTCGAAATTGTCGCGAACTAAAGCGATCTTAAGTCGCTTTAGAGCGTTTTACACAGACAACCCTAAGGGTCTTTATAAGGCCAACTCCTAGCGACCAAACCAAAAGTCGCTAACCCTAAGCAACTAGCCCTAAGCGGATTGAAATGGCGAAACACGACCCTAATCCGATTTAAAGCGGCCAAACTTAAATGGATTTACATGGCAAAGCCTAAGCAATCAAACACGGACCGCCAAATATTAGCGACCACATCAAAAGATGCTAACCCCAAATTGTTATCCCTTAGAATGGATTGACAAACCAATGCAGCAGAAAGCCAATTTAGAGTGGCCAACTTTAACCAGCTTTGCACAACCAACTCCAACAGGCAAACTATAAGATGACCAAGCGGATTATGTGTGTATATTTATTTCTGTGTTTATGTGCATGTGTGTGTGAGTATGTGTGTGTGTGTATATGCAAGGAAAAGGAAAAGAGAAAGAGCACTCACATGTGGTCAATGTCAGCACAAAGATCTTGGGCGAGTGAAGCAAAAACTGGAAGAAAACACACACACACACACACACACACACACACACACACACACACACACACACACACACACACACACACACACACACACACACACAAATACACAATCAATCTAACATAACCCCCCCAAGAAAGCATACCTTTTTATTGCAGGAGGGTGTGTTAGTGGAAATCCAAAGTCGGGTGAGGCCCAATGTGGTAGATGTGCAAGTATGGAGGAGGAACGCCAAGGAGAAGGAGCAAAAAAATGCGACAAAAATGCAAAATAACCCACGTCTTCTATTTTACAAGTCAACATCGATATACGCATAAAAATTTGTGTTGGCATATGCATCGAAACATGGTCGATATATGCATCAGTATACACTTTGGTATTTTAAAATTTGATTTAAAGAAAATTTGAATCTCCCTCCAGTTTTAGCAATGCATATACTGACACCCACCAACGACATCGGTAACTTGGCATCGGTCACTCAAGCATTGGGGCAGCGGCCCAAAGTGAAACACTCTGCAGAGGTCAAGTGGTCAAGATACATCAACAAGGGGTGAGTGACAATAGCATACATCAAAGCGATAAGGGGCAACCTTGCCTAGCCGAACAACCAAGCGGCCATGATTCTATCAATTTGCATTCCAAGATCCTTGAAGACGTACTGCAAGCATACAAGAAATAAACCACATTGACCAATTTACGACCGAACCCTAGACACCTCATCGTGGCAGGGGCCCAAAGTAGGACTCTCCGCAGAGGTCAAGTGATCAAGATACATCAACAAGGGGTGAGTGATAATAGCATACATCAAAGCGATAAGGGGCAACCTTGCCTAGCCGAACAACCAAGTGGCCATGATTCTGTCAATTCACCTTCCAGGATCCCTGAAGACGTACTAAACCACACTAGCCAATTTAAGACCAAACCCTAGACACCTCATCGTGGCAGCAATGAAGTCCCATTGCACAATGTCAAAGGCCTTTTCAATCTCAACTTGTATGACCACCAGCACATCCTGCTGCATGTACTTGGCATACTCCATGCCAATCATAACATTAGCCAAATTGTCCATGCTTTGATGACAAGGAATGAAACCATACTAAGCCTGATGAAGTCATGTAAACAATATGATGTACCAACATTTTAGCCAATATCTTATAAACCACCGGAATCAAAGTTATGGGTTGCCAATGAAAGAATTTCTCGCAAAGCGCTTGCTTGGGAAACAATTCAAGTAAACCCTCTTTCCATGATAATGGCGGATCCTTTTTCTCCCATGCTGCATTTAACATGAAAAGCAAGGGATGTTTAAGAGCATCTCAAAAGGAGAGGAAGAATTCCACTCCCAACCGGGAGATTGCCAACGGCCCAATGCAAGCAATGCACCATGCAATTCAAAAGCAATGAAAAGGATCCTCAAGGCATTATGCATCCTATGAAGACAAGATCGTATGAACTTAAGAAAGCAACAATTGGCATGCTTGGCAAGTAGTCGAAGATGGCTGAGATGGAGTAGTGAACACCTGTCAAAAATGTGAAACCATAACATTAGCAAGTTCCTACTTTGAAGAAGTCCAAGCACCAGAGGGAAGCATAACTTGCTTAATTGATTGTGAGACCCTTGTATGATGCAGATGCTCAAAAAATTTCTTTGAAGCATAGCCTTTATCCATAAAGGCATAGTGACATGCACACAATTGTCGTTTAACAATTTTCGCTTATCATCTTTCTAAATACACACATAAGCTTATAACTCTGCCATTTCAGAGTTTGAAAGGGGCCACAAATCAACCAATTTTTTTAGTCGTTGACAAACCCGTTTCGCATCGAAACGACATCCCCCCAAGTGTGCTACATATAACGTGTGTCATAGTCACAAAATAACACTTTGTACCCTCATGATAAAGCGATACTGGGCAGCATACAGATCAATATGCATATGAGCCACCAGCGGTGGAACAATGTCGGCAATCATGTGTCAAAAAACCTCATGAGTGAGATAGGCATGGTTAACATGCAACAAATGTTTCCTAGGAAGAGGCCGATCACAAAGAGACTACCCAAAGTGTCGGGCTAAAGCCCCATGTGGGCGGTTAGGCCAGACGCCCGCCCATTATACTTATTCATTATGTACATAATAGAATCACGGGGACTCACATATTGAGAGTGAGTTTTAGCCCCTGCAAACACAAGGTCTCCTCTTATCCTATCTTCTCCATTGATGCACACACTCACACACGCTCCCGCTTGCGCACTTCAACTGGTATCAGAGCTCGTGGCGAATGCGAAGAGCACGGTGACATTGTGGCGGAGATTGCGGTGAAGATGTGAAATTTTCAGCATTGTTTTTGCAACATGATTTTGGCTGGGAAAAAGACCAATTTTTAGCTTAATTCTCATTTCCCATTTCGAAAATGTCGTGGTCTACAACTTTCCAGTTGAAAACTTTTCCAAATTCAGCACTAATTTTGTTGTACATTTGGCATACTGCCTGCATGTCTAGGGTACACAACTGCAGATTTTTTACAGATCTGTTTGAACCTATAAAAAGAGCCCATTTCTTGTCTATTCCTGGAAGTCCTGACTATTTTTTTGAGATCTACAACTTTGCAGAAGGAAGTTTCTGCAAATTTTGAAAGGTTTGAGAGATATGGACTGACCGATTGCTGCAGGGTGTTCAAAAAGTTGAAGATTATGTATGCCTATTGTGGTGATTGTCTACATTCAAAGAGCTATGCGCATACATTAACACTTTGTGAATGTATGCATTCTTGTGGACTCTCATGATTTGAGAGTGGATTCATCACAGGTTATGTGCATTGACTTATGCGATTAAGCATATTTTGAGAGTGGATTCATCACAGGTTATGTGCATTGACTTATGCGATTAAGCAGATTTCGAGAGTGTGGTGCACATATTTGCAAGGAATTTTGCAAGAATTTTTAGCATGATTGTGAGCTGAATTTTCAGTTGATTCACATGCTCATTTGATACACATTTGGTGCATGCTTGATGCTCATTTATATTGTCATGTGGATGCACATGATGTGCACTTTTGGACGGATTATATTCTTCGCCTTCCAATGGAATATGTGGGCTGATTCTCAGCTATTTTGAGCATCAATTTGTGCCATATTTTTGGTTGGTTTGCATCCAGGTTTATGCTAGTATATGCCTCGCTTGTAGAGTGCGGTTGATGCACTTTGTGTTTGGGATTACATGATCGTTTTCCAAGTTTAGGGAGTTGAGACTTTGGGGTAGCTCATGTATGCTTGAATGAAGATTTTGTGCATGATTTGCTCATGGTTTTGAGCATGTTTATGGCATGTATGGTTATTATGGTTAGATAGCCAAATACTGCAAAAATCCAACCGGATTTTTCTTGCAAGTTTATCTATTTATGCCAATGGTTTGCAGTCATGTTTTGATTGCATTTGGCACTCAGTGGTTGCTTTTCTATAGTGTTTTGGCATCACATTGTGAGAGTGTTTGCTCACCGGATTATGTCATTTGAAATGTATGTGGTAATCTCCTCAGGAGGGAGATTGTTGATGATAGATTCATTGGCTACCGCATAGTGCTCTTGGATTAGAGCAGGTTTTTTGGCATTATTTGGGTGGTTTACATTGATCGCCATATTTGCTAACACTTTTCTTAGAGAGCTTATGCTAGCTTTTGTTGTATTTTCATAGTGCTTGGTGTATGAGTTAGCCAGGCTTTGGCTATTGTGAGTTGATCAATTTGTGCTTGATCTTGTCACAGGTTATTGCCATGGATTTTGCATGTACATCATTGTCAGGGTTTGTGCTTTTCCATACGAAGTTTGATGGTTCAAACTTTGAGCATTGGAAAGCAGGTATGCATGATGCATTGACTCAATTGGGCCAAGTGTCGCCACTATAGGGCATGTATGTTAGGACAGAGTTTATGACTGACGATGAGTGGGAGGACTTGGACGAGCTTGCACGTTTGACAATCATGTTACACCTTGGTGAGTGTGTCTATCGCATTGGTTTGGATACATGTACAACTAGAGATTTATGGCAAATATTGTGCAATGCTTTTGGCACAAATGAGTCTAGAGAGATGCCTACATTCAAAGGACGATCTTGCAAACACAGAGATGTTGTGTGTTGGCATTGTGGTCATACATGGCATGTACGTAGGCGTTGTTTTCGACGGATGAGACAGTGTAACAGACAACACAAGAGGGATGCTATCACTTTGGATGATGTGGGAGCAGATGTAGTGTATGTGGCTACGCATGACAAAATGTCGACTTTGCTTCCATGTTTATTCCTGAATTTCTTTTGTCGGTTTTTGACGACACATTACCTTCACATTGGATATTAGATACGAGTGCTAGGTTTCACGTTACACCGAGTCATGAGTGGTTTAGCTCATATGCTAGTGGTATGCTTGGACATGTGTGTCTAGCTGATGGTTCAGTGCATGACATAGTTGGTGCAGGAGATGTTAGAATATTGTTGCCGAGTGGTGCATCATACTTGTTGCGAGATGTAAGTCATGTGCAAGGTTTGACACAAAGCTTGATATGTGAGTCAATTGCGAGACAATGGATGCCAGGTCATGCTGGACGAGCACAGTTTCAAATTGCATCGTGGACATCTAGTCATAGCGAGAGGCGCCAGTGTTGGCATGGTTCATGCGATGCGAGTACATCATGTGCGAGACTGTATAGTCTTTGTAAGTATGCAGCCATGTAGAGAGATGAGGCATGTCTCCTTTGCAAATAGGTTGCATGATGCTCCAGTTTGTGAGCATGTTGAGCCAGTTGTGCACACAGTTGTGCAGCAAGGCATGTCATTCGTGGATATGATGACGGATATGGATGGCTTGAGTGTTGAGGATTCAAGCCGTGATTCATTTATTCATGGATATGCTCAAGCCACAGGCTGATGCGTGTGAGTTAGAGCTAGGTATTGCTCTTGCCACAAAGGATTCGGGACAAACAAATGCTCTTGGTGTGCATGTAACATGCGATGGACACGAGGATGGAGTATCGGAGTTCAGGTGTCAGGGTGATTTCCATGAGTGAAGTTTCGAGCCAGATTTGACTGAGATGGTCAGATTGGCAGAGATTGCCAGGGTTGCATCAACATTCGAGAGTCTCATGTACAAGATACTGATCTCGAGACCCGAGATTGCATTTGCAATGGGAGCAGTCAATCGTGCAATGAATGACGTTGGCCTTGAGCATCGGGACACTTTGCAGCGTATGGTGAGATACCTATAGGATGTGTGCGTCTTTGGTGAGGAGTATGGTGTTGATCGCTTGATACTTTCTCTACAATTAGATATGGATGCACACAAATTCAGTGAGCCAGTGGGCGTTGGCTAAGGCTATACTTGTGATGACCTTGTACAGGTTTTGTACGGTTTTCTTTTCTCTCTCACGGCCACATTGGTCTTTACGTGGGAGGTTGTTGGGGTAAACCCCTATGTGGCCAGTTAGGCCAAGCTCCCGCCCACTATACTTATTCATTATGTACATAACAGAATAAGGGGGCTCACATACTGAGAGTGAGTTTTAGCCCTACAAACACAAGGTCTCCTCTTCTCCTCTCTTCTCCATTGCTGCACACACTCACACACACTCCCACTCGTGCACTTCATAAAGTACAAAGACAACCAAAAAGGATAATGGTTTGATAACTACACGGAGTAATCTATCCTCATATAACATACAAATTCTTCATACTATTGCCCATTAAGGAAATACCAACAACCCAACCGTGCTCGATATAAGAATGAGCAGCATGCTGAAAGGTGAATCATGAAGTATATGGATGCAAACGAGATGCAAACAACGCCATAGATCAATCATTTGAGCAGAGGCAAAAAGATGATCCCATTCTTTCATTTCCGCAAGTAACGTATGCTACTGGCATGTGGTACCGTCATTCGTATCAAGGGTATTATTGAAATCTCCAAAAAAAAAAGCATTGGAGATCCAAGGGTGAAACAAAATATCTCGCCATAAAGTAGCTCTTTGCTCAGGGCCGTATATGCAAATACCTCCGAATTCATATACCATTCAACAAACATTGTACACCATCCATCAGCTATGCAGATCATTATGTAGCAGAACAAGCTGAACCTCATGGAGACCCAACATCAATTAACCCAAGAAAATCTTGCAAGACAGCGTACACAATCCAATAACCAGCAAAATAGGAACATTGAACAACAAACTCATGCTGATTATGCTCTTGAAACAACTATGTTTTTCCTACATATATGTACATAATGCAAGGTCACTCGCCATTTATTAGGGTTACATAACCCATGCACATTGTATTGCATTTGATGTGACTTCGCATTAGGAATCATATGTTCAAGAGGCAACAAACATAGGAATCAAGTAGAGGTGCCCATAGACATGTCTCCATCCACTACATCCATACGAGGACCCCGCCTCTGAGTCAATGCAGGAAATGTGTCCATAGGATTCACATGGAAGGTGGAAGTCTCACCAAAGAGTACATCTTTGTAAGAGTGCATCACTTTTTCCCATGCTTCAATCAATGTGAGATTGTCATTACAAGGAAGTTGCTTAAATGATGCATTCTTATTTGCATTAATAGGGGGAACATAATTAGGGGAAGAGGGTGGTGTACGAATCTTCACTGACTTTTTAGGCACCACCCAGGGGTTAGCATCATAAGGCCCCACATTTTTGCCTTTCGCAACATCCCCATTCCTAGGATCTGTGGACTGCGGTGTCTTTCCTTTCCCTTTGTCTACATTCAAAAGCACCTTAGCCGTAGAGGCTCCATTGTGCTTATCTTCATCGGTAGGTTTACCTATAGGGATAGAGGTAGATGGAGGAACAACTGAAAGAGGGGGTTGCAAGACTGGCTCTGGACATTCAGATTGCATATGACCAAATTTGCCACATCGAAATTAGGAATTTGAAAATTTATCCCATTTAAGTCTAAATGGATGCTTGCCCACCCATGGATCTCCTGAGTAAATCCTTCAGGGGTTTGCTTGTTAGTGTCCCAAAGAATGCAAAACGTGTTGGTTTTTGCATCCAATTTTGGGGGACAAATGACCCTACCAAGCTGTGCGGCCAACAACGGCACGTGCGAGGGAAATTAACAATTTCCACCCACACTAGGCATTTGTGACGAATAAGACTCTGGAAATTTTTAGTGAGTGCCCACGGTAACATGCGTCATCTGTGTATTAAAGAAGGGGAAAACATCTCAAGCAAAAATTTCTAGCTTCTGTATCTGTGAGAAAAACTTCATAAAATCCATGCGCATCGAAGTAGACACCACGGACAGCTTGTTGTTTCAGGAGAAAATCAACCCATTGCCCAACATCCTGCACAATAGGCATTTTCCCTGTGAAAAACATGGTAACTACATTCATAGCGTACTGCGCCACTAGGTCCATAAGGTCCTGCACAGGAATGCGCCCCTGAAGAGCAGGCGCTTGACCATTCCAGGCTTGTCGAGCCTCCTCAAAGTCCTCATACAAGCAATCTTTGATCTCCGAAGCGGCCTCCGAAGCAGGTTCCATTGCTCTCTGATGCTTAAACACACACAAAGTGTCGAACATATATCAACAAAAAAGCTGATGTCTAGAAAAGACACTACAAAAAAAGCTGTGAAAGACAACCGATACTCTGTACAGAGATTGTTTAAAATTGCACCCAAAACCACAAAAAATTTACATCAGTTTTCCACATGACACATTGTAGAAGTCACAAAGCCGCGTATGAACTTGCTAACCTCTGCCGAAAAGGAATCCGATGGCTAGTGAGTTAGTTGAGCTGAAATCTACTTGCAGAATTGTCATAGAGACGTGTTGAAATGCGCCCGTGCACACACACACACACACACACACACACACACACCAAAATCTTTTTGGCTTGTTGAGCTTCACACACACACACACACACACACACACACACACACACACACACACACACACACACACACACACACACACACACACACACACACACACACACCAAAATCTTTTTGGCTTGTTGAGCTTCACACACACACACACACACACACACACACACACACACACACACACACACACACACAATTGATATGCAATTGAGGTTGCATGCAAGAAATCATTACCTCTTGTAAGCCACTTGTTTGAAGTATTGGAGGTACACAAGAAGAGCACTTTGTGTGGATTGAAGGCCGCATCAAGCAAGGGCTCAATGCTTCAAGCTAGTGGGGTTGTTGCACGTTGCCAGCTACCTATTGTGAGGCATGCTATGAGCTCCACTTTCTTGGGAATGACTTGAAATATGTTTGCTTTGGGAAGTGCATTTCGACAAAAAGGAAGTCCCTTTGAGATAGGCTCGCTTTGGAGAAAGACCGCCACAAAAATGCTTCATGCCATTGATTGATCTTGGGAGCCGCCAAAAATGATTGGTTAAGATGTGCACCTAGCCCACTAGGGGGGGCTACCAACCAGGCAAGCATAAAATTGGGTCCCACCGATAATAGCTATTATTGTCAGTGTAAGAGGCACATCTTCGCTCTGGAGGGTAGTCAAACCACGCCCTAAATAATCTTGTGGTCACGTGAGGCTTAGTTATTAGTTATTTCAACTAATAACTAAGCCTCATTCTTAGTCACACACCAAAAAGAGCATCAAATGAATACCTATGCCTACCCTTTGTAGCTATGCTTATGTTGGTATAGTTGTGAAGTTCAAGGCATAGTTGGGAGGTTGAATGAATAACTAAGGTACGCTTCGCACGGATGTGCTGGTAGAGTTTTTGCCTAGATTCGTCCTCTAGCTGAAACACTGCCCTTGCAATCCCAACTTTGCCAACTTTGCCAGAGTTGGAGAAACGCTACTTTGCCTCTCTCTCTCTCTCTCTCTCTCTCTCTCTCTCTCTCTCTCTCTCTCTCTCTCTCTCTCTCTCTCTCTCTCATAACATGACTTGAGTTCAACTCTCCTCGTGGGATAGATCTTTAAGGTCTCTTGGGATAGTTTCCTACGACGTTAAAATACTCTTCTTCTTCTTCTCTGTTCCTCTCATTCGTAGGCAGAAGTCGACAACTCTTTTGCAATGATGGTTTCCAATCTACCAAATTGCATGCCTCAACAAAAATGCTTCCTTCGCAATGTGTGAATGCACTCTAAGCCTTGTGTGACCATGCAACAGGGTTAGTTATTCATCTAGTGCTATGTCTAGCATATGTGGCATAGAGTTATAGATAACTAAGCCTCGCGTGACCATAGCCTAAGAGTACATTTTCATGCAAGCGAGGACAAGTTTTCATGCGCTCAACAATTCTGTTGCTTTGTGTGTTGGAAAAGCTGCGCTGATATTTTCTCGTTGTCTTTTCCTCCAAAACGCTGTCGATGAGAGCTAACTTTGTTGTTTTTGGCAGAGTTAGCTTTTAGCAAGGCTGAGTTTTCAGATATGGACAAAGCGGCATGAGACAAGGGAAACGTTGCCTTAGGGAAGGGTGGGTTCAAACGAGCCCGATGGTAGTGCACCTTTGTTTACTGCTGCCATCGCACCGTCTGAACAGTTTTATAGGCGGAAGAGCGCAAGAAAGAGGGCCACTGAGAGAGGTGAGCACTTGTTCGGGGGAGGGGGGGGGGATATTTGGCTGGTCGGAGGAAAGGTTGGTTTTGCTGCAGCCAGCTAGCTTTATCCACGCACATTGAACACCCCTGTGAAGGTCTTTTCCACTGCAGCGTCTCAACCTGGCCTTATTAGAGGCTCCGCGTAAACGTGGCTACCCTCTTAAAACACCGCAGCCTTACAATGCCAAGTGCCAACCCCTTTGATGCCTCATCTCTCTCTCTCTATTCCCTGGGATGAGTGAAGCTATGATGCTTCGGCTAGGGCTCGAGGCTGACAGGACTTCTCCATGCAAGGAATAGGTGTTTTCTTGAGATTTTAGGGTAGTGACGAATTGACAGTAGTTTATGGAATGACTTTATGAACTGTGTGCATTAAATTAAAATTTTCCTTGATTGAAATGAAAACATGTGCTCTTTCATGTATGTATTGTTAGAGACATGTAGAAAAGATGAAATGTTTGCAGTGCTTTGTGTGGTGAATGATTTGAACTTAGTACATCTAGACATCTGTTAGAGATCAATGAGATCTAGGTGTGATAGCTAAGTGAATCGAACGTGAAGTGAATGAGATTCTAGTGCATCAAGATGTCTATCTTGATGAAATGATTGGAGATTGTTGAATTTGGTGCGGTGCGGACTGTATAAGAGGGGAGCCACTCCACTCCTTTGTCATAGATTGCCTACATTGAATAAAGTCACTAATTTTTTTTTGGAGATTTTAAGGTACTCACGGGTTGATAATATTTTGCGGTATGACTTTATGAACTGTGTGCACTGAATTGAAAATTTCCTTGATTGGAGTAAAAACATGTACTTTTTCATGTGTGTATTGTTAGAGACATGTAGAAACAATGAAATGTTTGCATCATTTTGTTTGATGAATGATTTGAAATTAGTGCATCTAGACATGTGTTAGAGATCAATGAGATCTGGATGTGATGGCTAAGTGAATGGAATGTGAAGTAAATGAGATTCTAGTGCATCAAGATGTCTGTATGGATAGGATGATTGGATATTGTTGTGAGTGCATCAAGAGTTCTGAAAGGATGAGATGGCTGGACATTGATCTAGGTGCATCAAGAGTTTCGGACGGAATGAGATAGCTAGATTGAATGATTGAAAACACGGTGTTCAATGTGAACTAAGTGTCTGATTTTGTGAATTGCATGCTAAGTGGATGTATTGTCTTGTCGGGATGAAAAGACATGAAGGTGATAGTAACAAGATTTATTAGATCAAGGCATCTATGAAAAGATTAGCTTGGTTTGGATGTGATTGCTAAATGGTTACAAAGATCATGATTTGTATCTGAGGTTCTCGACCGAAATGTGATTGATCAGTGACTGATGTCTTTGTAGAAGTGCTAGATTGGTGGAGTTTGATGTATGTGTACATAGAGTCACTGTCAACTGAAGAAAGTTACTATCCTTTGGCTGTTTTTGAAGGTGTAATCGAGGGCGATTACAATTATTTCAAGAGGGGGGAATGTCACAAAGTGATGACGTAGCATGCCCAATGGGAAGAGAAATGACTGAGTGGTTAAGAGAAACTCAAGCAAGATAAACTGAAGAAATAAATTTAGAAGAACTTCCGAGCACTGGCCATGGAGCCCAAACCAAGAAAAAAACTTCAAAGGCTTGAACTCTGGTGGACAGGCTCATAAAACATGTTGATTGTAGACGTGGCAAGGCTGTACGGACATCTGACGTTGTTAGGAGTTTCTTGGAGCAAGTGATTGTGCATATGTACATACCCATGCATGGTGCATCGAATAAAGAATTGCCCATTTTCCAGAGCCAGGTGGTTACGTGGGGCCCACATGTGTACAGGTAGGACAACATGTACATAGTGCATCGATTTTCATCGTCACCAGTATCATTGTGTTTTTCTATAATAATGAGGAGTTGGTAGCGTGAAAAAATTCTCGAGGAAGCTATCCTTGGGTTGATGACATAAGGTAAGTAGGTGCGTCAGATGGCACCTAGTGGTGTCAGGAGGTCGAATGGGGTCAATACTTACACGTGGATAAGTACGGACACAACGTGGGTGTTTGGCTGGAGCACCCTTTTCATGACCTCGCCATAGGCTATGACAACGCGCTCAAACAGGCGCCCAATGATGCTGCATACACTCAGAAACTGTAAGTGACTCCCACTTGCCAATATATCACTCTACTCCAGCCATTTGTATCTGTGTGAATCACCTATTCCTGTACCTATAATATGTAACCTGTAACCTGTAACCTATAACCTGTAACCTGGATCTGTAATCACGAATCTCGAAGCTTGAAGCTCGAAGCAGAAGGTACTCGAAGAAGATCCTCAATGGGGGCACCAAAAGAATGTGAGCGAGATGGAAACACACACAACACCTCTATAATGACCCGACACACACTCTTGGGATGATACAGGTGGCTGGAGCACCCTTTTCATGACCTCGCCATAGGCTATGTACTAGTGATTCCTACTTGATGCTCGGGTTCTATTGTTGGGAGGTTATGCATATACATACAGTCTATATTTTGGGTTCTTACTGCTCTACTTCTGGGAAAACTCTGCCGAAATTTTCCCAAGTTGTGATGGCTGGTTTTTTTTGTCTTTTGAGCCATTTATGCTGTTATGCTGCTGAAATTCTGGTAAAATCAGAGGATAAGTCAGGTGTGCCTTCTTGGGAGCTGCATGGTTGGCTTTAATGGATGATCAAAACGGTTGGATTTAATAAATGATCAAAACGGTTGGCTTGAATGAATGATCAAAACGGACCTCAATTCACTCCTTTTCATTTAACACAAAGAATCCAGATGAATGTTCATGTGTCCAGGAAGATTTTTTTCCAGTAGCGCATAGTCTTTATGTTTGGACCAAGAAGATTAAAAGAGATACTGGAATGCCCTTTGCCTGTTGTAATTCTGATGATTAACTATGAAAACTCATTTGATGTGCATGTGTTTGTCCTTATCTAAAGACAAGCTCCATTGAAGTTTCTGGGGATTGAGTGAGTCAAAAGTTTTGGGTTCTTGCACGTGTGTTCAAAGGGGTTCTCAAAGCATCGTAGCTTGGGTAGCCATGACTTTCTCTTATCCGGAATTTCATGGTAGGGGTGATGAAGATGTGGAAGACTTTTTGGAAAAGATGGAGGTTGCCTACATTAGCAACCAGATCCATTACCCGGCGCAGATGTTACGTCTTCTCCAGATTTGTTTGAAGAGTGATGCACGATTTGGTCCAAAGTGTTTGAAGAGGAGTTGCATGTGGCTGATCCACCTGTAAGATTGAGTTGGGACAATCTAAGGCATGGATTGGAAGTGGAGTGTGTTAAGATAGAAGATCCTGACAAAGTGTGGCAAGAAGTACAAGGTTTGGTGCAAAAGGAAGGTGAGCTAGTAGATGCGTACATACGTAAGTTTTCATTGCCATGGGAGTGGATGTGCAAGGCCTTAGCACCACAAGTACCCCCACCTGACATGATGAAGAAGGACAGATTCTTGGCTGGTCTTTGGGAGAACATACGTTGGAGAGTGCAGCTAAAGAAGCCTAGAACATATGAAGATGTATTGGAGGTGGCAAGGAACAAAGAGTGGAAGCTGAGGAAAATGAGCCAGCTAGGGGTGGAGTCTTCGCCCAGGAGGCCTGAGTTTTAGCCTATGGATTCTTTGCAAGGTCGCATGCCAGGGGTTCATTATAAACCAGTGGTTTCTGTTACTCCTCAGGTTATGCCAGTAGTGGTCACTACAGCAGTGCAAGATGATGGGCTAAGGCAAGACATGAGGCAAGTGGTAGATTTAATGAAGAATCTCAACCTAAACATGATAGGTCAAGTGGGAAATAATCGAGGTCGAGGGAGGTTTGCAAATCATCCAGGAGGTGAAGAAAGACCTAGGAATGGTGTTGGACAAAGCAATGGTAGGTTCTGGAGGTAGACGCCCACATGTTATAATTGTGGAGAGTTGGGACACATCAGTCCACAATGTGATAAGCCACCAAGGATGGGGGGAGACATGTATCCATTGTCAAGGCAGGTGCTAACTAGGTCCAATAATTGTGGCATTGAATTAAGGGAGAAGAAGGAACCAGTGGATTAACCCAAGGGAAAAAGGGAAAGACAAAAGTGATAAGTGTAGTCACCTTGGAGAAGGCATTAAAGCTAGAGGATACATTAGTGATGCCTATTAAGAAGAGGACCACAGAGGACAAGGAAGGAAGAAGTGCCCCAGGTCCTAGTAAGAAAAGGGAAAGAGCCATGAAGGCGAAGATGTCAAGGCCAAGAGGAAAAGAAGGGCTCGTCGCAAGTTTCATGTTTCAGATTTTCCACTAGGGGATATGTAATTAAGCTATGACTTGAAGGAGGATCTGACAAGCAAGAAAGTAGATGTTACTTTTGGGCAGCTTATAGAGATGGTGCCTAACACTAGGTTGGTAACCTAACAGGACATAAAAGTGTCCTTTCAGGGTTTTAAAAAAAACCTCCAAAACCATAGTAGATCCACTCATTTTGTAAAATCCTTTCATGAGGTTATAGTTCAAGGCCTACTAAACATGGAAAAAATAAGAAACTTGTAAAATTTCTCATCTTTTGGTCACACCAAGCCTCCAAAGTTAATGGACTAGTGAATTTTCATCAAAACAGTCATTTCTTACGTTTTGTTGCATAAAAATAAGATTAGGGATTTTTGTAGGACTTGAGATAAATTCCCTAGTCAACTTCAATGGGTTGGTGATGAGAACATATGATTGCTTCTCACTCACTATTTTTTGTTTTGCCAAAATAAATAGGTACAAAAAAGTTGAATTTTTACCATTCTGCAAACCTATCATCAAAGTTTTTATAGCCACGCTCAATACAAATAATATATGCATGTTTTCTTAGTTTCCTATTGTCCTTTACGTTCATAAGGAGCCATGGAGCATGTGAAAAGAATAATACATCTCTTACCAAGGGAAATCTTGGGGACAAAGATGAAGTGTTAAATATAGCAAACATGAAAAAACTGGGTTCAACATTATGAGTTGTAGAATCCCATAGAAACTATTCAATATCTAGCCAAATTTGATACTTATGACTAGATATGGTTACCCTACAAAATGCATGTAGTTGTCACAAGAAACTAACAATATTGAAAAAGCTATACTTGATATACTAGAATGTTTCGTTTTCTTCTATAATTGAAAAAATCAACCATCGTTGTGTACTATGAAAAATAGGGTATTAGGTGCCCCAAAACTCAAGGAATGTTAGCTTTATGTTACAATATGCGACATAGAAAATAAAAAATGCATTTGGATATCATGAAATCCACCAAAAAAATCATAGAAGAGATAAAATTGGCTAAAAAACAGGATTTGACAATTTTTGTAATTTGGTCATAACTTACAACTTTAATATTTATTTCTCCCTAGAAGCATCAGGACATGTTGAGGACTACTAAAGATAGTTCTCTAGCATTATAAACCTCACAAACATGAATTCTAGAGTGGTATAGCTGCAAAAAGTTTAAAAAAGCCAAAAACAGGACCCGTTTTTTCACATAGTTTAGGTTGTGAAATGTTGTGCAAGGACAATGTTAAAGATGGAATTGATATTCCAAAAAATTGTCGAGTTTTTTCAGCTCATGAGACAACTTTCTAGATAGATAGCACCTCAAAATCCATTTTGAAACTCTTGACATAATTCAAGGAAAATGGTCACTTAACAGGACATAAAAGTGTCCCAAGACATAAAAGTGTCCCATTACCAACCTAGTGCTAAGCTAAAGAGACAATGGAAGAGGATGGTTAACCCAATGGAGAAAGAGCTACCAGACATTTTCCCAATAGTAGATGTGTGGCACAAAAGAAAAAATCTTGGACAAGGTTATGTTGATGGCGGAGCCCAAATATGTGTCATAACACACTCATGTGTTGAGAAGATGGGTCTTACCGTGGCTGAGGTGTCAGGCTTCCGGATCAGATTGGCAAACCATCAAAAAGTAAAATGTTTGGGTGTTGTAAAGAGCTTAGAAGTGGAAGTGGAAGTGTATGATGCAAAGGCAGTGGTTGATTTTCATGTGATGCCAGCGGGGTTAGGAGCATATCCTATTATACTGGGCATACCATGGTTATGTGTGCAGTGGGAGCTGTTCAACCTTGGAGACGTGGTACGATTAGCCTCTATGAAAAGACAGGTGCCAAGAAGCTATATAATATGGACACAAGGAAAGTATTGGAAGAGCCTTATGAGGATGAGGATGAGTTTAGTGATGAATATTATTCCACAATGACTGATGAGGACAACGATAGTACTACCAGTAGTGATGAGGATGTTGATGTTGCATTTCTTTTGATGGACAAAGGAATCCAGGAGTCTGGTTTAGTTGTATTTGCAAATGAGGTTGAAGATGAAAGTGAAGGGCCTTATGAAGTGATTGAAGGGCTGATGCAAACCAAGGTTGAATTGTCAAAGAAGCATGAATTGATGACACAAATGATCAGTGGAGACCTCTCAGCTATGGAGAAGGAGATATATTTGCACATGCTGGCTAGTTTTCCTGATTTTTTCATTACTTCATATGAAGAGATCAGAGGGTTCAAAGGAGAAGAGATGCATATAGAGCTGAAAGAAGATGCTAAGCCAGTGCGGCAAAGGCTAAGAAGGATGGGTCAAGAGCAAAGGGAAGCCTTGTGGGAAGAGGTGGACAAGTTATTGAAGGTAGGGTTCATAGTCCCAGTGGAAACCACAGAATGGGTGATTCCAGTAGTAGTCAGCCCAAAGAAGGATGGGAAGTGAAGGATTTGTGTAGATTTTAAACCCTTAAATGCAGCCACTAAGAAGAACCCATACCCTCTCCCATTCATGGATCAGATCTTGGATTCAGTGGCAGTTTATGAGAGGTACAGTGTGTGTGATGGTTTTTCAGGCTATTTTCAATTGAAGATTTCTCTTAAAGACCAAATAAAGACAACTTCCATTACGCCATGGGGCTGTTATTGCTACAAGGTATTGCCATTTGGGTTGTCAAATGGACCATCTTTCTCTCAAGAGAGAGCAAATTGGGTATTGGAACCATTCATTGGTAGTTGTGTTAAAGCTTTTATGGATGACTTTTGTGTCTACCGCAGTAGTGCTGAACACCATGAGAAGCTACAAATGGTATTGGCTCGCTAGGATGAATGTGGAGGACAACTAAATCCAAAGAAATGTCATCTAGCACAGCCAAGGGTGAAGTTATTGGGCCACATGATGTTAGAAAATGTCATTGAGGCTGATCCAGACAAGGTTAAGTCTGTTATTCTTCTTCCATCACCTACGAGTACAAAGCAATTGGCAACCTTTATACACAAAGTAAAGTACATGGCGTGGTTTATTCCATTGTCTTCACAGCTCCTTTATCCATTACAACAAGTGGAAAAGCATGACCCGTTGCAATGGGATGACAAGTGTGAAGAAGTGTTTCAAGAGGTGAAAGAGGTGTTAGGGGGGTTGTCGGCCATGCAGGCTCCTGATTGGGAGCAAGTGTTTTATGTCAATCCATCAGTAGGGGATGATGCCATTGGAGCCATGCTATCGCAAAAGGGGAAGGGCAGCCATTATATGAGGTCAATGTATTGTGCAAGCCGAGTGAAGCTGGTAGCAGAGAGAAAATTCTTGGAAGTAGAGCTGGTGATGGCCAGTGTAATATTTGCTTGTCAACGATTTCGTCATTACTTGCTACCATGACCTTTTGTTTTCTTGACGAGTTACGCCTTTTTGCCACAGTTAATTAATGGCACTAACATGTCAAATGTGGTCAAGAAATGGGTAATTGAGCTGCAAGAGTTTGAGTTCTCTTTTCTAGTGGAAGATAGTACAAGAGCTACCCTAGTTGATTTGTTGACTTACAAGGAGAATCCCCTTCTTGTTAAGGAAGAGGTGCTGAGAAGGGTAGTTGAAGAAGTGCCACAGATCAGCAATGCACATGTTTTGTACTTTGATGGCTCATATAGAAAGAGCCATGATGCAGCTTCAAGGGGTATAGCACTTTATGATCCAAAGGGGAAGTTAGTATGCAAGAGAGGGTTCAAATTGGATGCTCATAGTAACAATGAGGCTGAATATGCAACTTTGGAAGCTGGATTACACATTAGTTTGAAGCATGGGATTAGAAGGTTGAGCATAAAAGGTGATGCCTTCTTAGTGGTGAAGCAAGTGTTGGGTGTGTGGAAGAGCAAGAACACCTCATTGAAGGAAATGTGTTTTAGAATTAAAGGCTTGTTAAAAAAGTTTGAAGCATGGATCATCAGACACATTGAACGTGCTCTAAATGGAGAGGCACATGAAGCAGCTCAAAGCATGATTGGGGAGCTATTTGTGTTGAGAACAAACTTACCTCTTTATCATGGCCGGGAAAGTTTGGCTCATGAAGAGGAGTTTTTGCTAAAAAGAATCATTCCGAAGGACATTCAGAAGTCTAAGAAGTATGGCTTTGTGAGTAGAGCATACAGGTACAAATTGATTGGTGATGTCTTATACATGAAAGGGGCTGATCTCGTGTTGAGACGTGTACCTTGGCGGGAGGAGCTTTATAGAGTGTTGGAAGAGAATCATGAAGGCGCATGTGGCGGCCATTTTGCTCTAAAGATCACCTTGCATAAGATCTTGCAAGAGGGGTATGTATGGCCTAGTTTGCACAAGGATGTTCACCATTGGTGTAGGTCTTGCAATAGGTGTCAAGCATTTGGGAAGAAGGTGTTGAATCCAGAGCTATGAAAAACCATTATGGCGTTTGATGTGTTTGAAAAGTGGGGGATTGATGCAATAGGCCCGTTACCTATCATAAGCAGGGGCAAAAGCTATATTTTGACTGCAGTGGACTATCTCTCTAGATGGGCAGAGGCTATAGCAGTAAAACAAATCACTGCAAAGGATGTGGCAAAATTTGTGTACGATGAAATATGTTGCAAGTTTGGGATGCCATTGGAGCTACTTTTGGATAAGGGCCAGGATTTAGAGCTAAACTACTAAACTTCTTATGCGCGAAGATGAAGATTAGGCACCAACATACCACTCCTTATTACCCGCAGTGTAATGGCTTAAATGAAAGATTCAATGGTTAGTTGGTACAAATTCTTTCGAAAGTGACAGAGCACCAAGGAGAGAATTGGGATTTGGAATTTCCTATTGCATTATGGGCTTACCGTACTTCGATGAAGACAAGTACAGGGTTTACTCCATTTCATTTGGTATATGGAAAGGAAGCACTATTGCCTGTGGAAGTAGAGTTGCCTACGATCAAGATGTTAGAAAAGTTGCTTGGGCACTCTAGTGTTGCATTCAAAGAGAGGCTCTTATAGTTACAAGAGGTTCAGCTGGATAGGAAGAGTGCATTGGAACATTATGGGTAGATGCAGGATACGGCTTTGGAAAAGATAAATGAAAAGGTCAAAAGTAAGGGTATCAAGAAGCATGACTTGGTTTTGCGCTACAACAGTAAGCTGGACAACACCTTCCAAAAGAAGTTTCAAATTAAGTGGGAAGGCCCTTTTAAGGTGGTCGAGTCTTTCCCAAATGGTACATATCAGCTGGCTAACCTGGATGGGATTCTACATAAGTCAAGGGTAAATGGATTGCGTCTTAAATTATATCATGCCAGGTTAATGATGGTGGAGCAAGATGAGCTGTTTGTGGAACAAGTAATGTTGGTGAGGGATGAGGAGACTTGTGACGCGGCAAGTTTCATATCTCTTTTTGCTGCTACTGATCATGAATGATCTAGCAGGCTAGGGGATGGGCAAACTATGTTAGGAGTTTTTTGGAGCAAGTGATTGCGCATATGGTGCATCGAATAAAGAATTGCCCATTTTCCAGAGCCAGGTGGTTACGTGGGGCCCACATGTGTACAGGTAGGACAACATGTACATAGTGCATCGATTTTCATCGTCACCAGTATCAGTGTGTTTTTTCTATAATAATGAGGAGTTGGTAGCGCATAAAACTTCTCGAGGAAGCTATCCGCGGGTCGACGACATGAGGTAAGCAGGTGCGTCTGATGGCATCTAGTGGTGTGAGGAGGTCGAATTGGGTCAATACTTGCACGTGGATAAGTACGAGGATTCCTAAACAACGAGGAAAGAAAACCGAGTGAAGCCAATTTCCGAGCAAATATAAGCAACATCGTTGACAAATTGATGCAAGCTCAAGGTATATTGAAGAAAATAATCATGTCATGCTGGATTCGACCACCAAACACCTCAATGCAAAAGGTCATACGCCATCTAAAATTTCCAAAAAGCAAGGGAGGCTTTAGAACCTCAAACCTCATTACATGTTGAGGCCCTAACAAAATCCCCAAGTCATAGAAGTACATATAAAGTGGTTAATTATAGGTGCATCAAAAACACCAAAAAAGGCTAGGACTAACAAGCTTTTAGAAACTCTATGAGGCCATTCAGGTACCTACCAAGGCTCGAAACAAATCCAACTTTGTGCTTGTAGCCGGATGCACAAACTCATGGGCAATGTACATGTTGTACATGCAGGTGCACCAAGAGAGACTAGAGAGAGAAAGGAGGATGTTGCCTAATTAGAAAGGAGGCTAAGGAGTTTGTCTACGCCTTCTGTGTGAGAAATTGGGGGAGGGAAAAGAAAAATGACACAAGTGCCACAAAGAGAGAGAGAGAGAGAGAGAGAGAGAGAGAGAGAGAGAGAGAGAGAGAGAGAGAGAACTACACCTTGTGCAACCAAAAACTAGTAGGTAAGCTACAAAAGTGGCATGCTTGTCACACCATTATCATATCAAATTGCACATACTCAGCCGAAAAGTGAAGAAGAATCTCATCGTTTCTCACTATTCGGTAGCATACCTTTATTTCAAGGCTTGTCGCGTAAGGCCAAGAACCACAAGATGTCACAAAGTACATAACGTTGACGTCCAATCTCCAAAGTTATGTGGCACAAAGTACATAACGTTGACGTTCAATCTGCAAGGGGACAAGCTAGCTAGACGCGCATGTACTACGATTCTACCATGCCAGAGGTAAGAAGCATGCTTTGCAGCACAGGGGACAGTGAGCATCTGGAATGTCCGACAATGGCTAAGTATTGGGGTGGTTGCCCCCATGTAGGTAAGGCTCACTTGCTGTGCAGGCCATGTAGTTTTTTGGGGGGCTTGTGCTTTGTTACCATTATGCAGAGCTGCTCACAATTTGAGTGCGTGTTCGGGCTTGCAAGCATAGTCACATTCCTTGAGTGCCCTAGTGATGGGTTCTACTTCGTGTCATCTCCGTGATGACTACCATTTTGGTCAACCGATAATTACCCACTCACGATGACTGGAAACCGGTAGGTGATGCTTGTCTGATATGTAACCAATGCCCTAGTCTCCTCCTACTCCTCTTCCTTTTACAGACAAAGACCTTATTCAGAAAGGCCTCGTTGCTTTGGAAGCACTTCATGTCTTCAAGCAAGCAAGTTAGAAAGCTAATTCGAGGGCATCTCCTTGCATAAGGGCATGTTCACACGCTCAGGTACCATCCTAGTCGGCTCAACCTCCACCCCACTCCAGTATTGTATGTTGCCTACGATAAAGCACAGCATTTGCACGCATCTACAGTCTGCCACATGGAACATGTTGACCCGCTACAACTCAGAGAGAGAGAGAGAGAGAGAGAGAGAGAGAGTTCACACAGACGATAGTCCGTCGTTGATAGAGAGAGGAGACAAGGCATTGACATTGTGCCGCTGGTTAACGATGGCAAAGAGAACCCAACTCTATCGTTTTTGGCAAAGTGGAGATTTGATGGGCTTCGTTCA
The DNA here is from genome assembly GCF_014529385.1 of Adiantum capillus-veneris. NCBI lineage: Eukaryota > Viridiplantae > Streptophyta > Polypodiopsida > Polypodiales > Pteridaceae > Adiantum > Adiantum capillus-veneris. The sequence goes on from NC_140958.1 coordinate 126,753,868, forward strand.
ACATTGCCATGCTACCCCCGTCCACGCTAATGCCCTGATTTCATGAGAGATTGGAGTTAGAGGACGGTGGCAACACGACGTGCGAATCCATTCTAACACGCATGGAGCTTCCACAGTCCAAAGCGTTCAATCCCCCCCCCCCCTTTCACTTCGTATCTTGTGAAACCTCTCCAAACCAGTCCGCGCCTGCGCGGACTGGTTCTAAGCTCTTTCAGCACGCTGTAGAAAGCTACATAATGTCCGGCAACACACCATACAAAGCAGTTTTTTTTTGTTTCTTTTAATTATATAATGGGTTCAGTAGACTGTCTAAACCGCGCGGACTGGTTCCAGCATAATCATTGTGAGCTGTCGAGACTGATTTCATCATGCCTGGAGGCCCACAAGGACCATGGTCGCCATCGCGCAGAGACTGTCCTGCCTCAGAGTGCTACATGTCGTCTATTGCATCCTTGTAGGACCCTTGGTAGAGCTGACTCAATGATGCTCCAAGAGCTGCACGTCTGCCCACTCCGTGTATTTTTCACGAGGACGAAGAGTAGCATCTCAAGAAGGTTGTCCGAGGCTCCGAGCCTGCACCTGCTGACAAGGGCAGCTTCGCCATGTGTACGAGAGAGCCTGCACCTGCTGACAAGGGCAACGTGGCCATGTGTGTGTTTAAAGACGTGCAGAGAAAAGCATTCACCTTGATGCTGACAAGACGAATCCCCACAATCTGCACCCATTAAAAGAGGATCAGGCAGCGAGCTTGCCATTTACAACAAGCCGCATGAGGCATGTACTGTCTGTCTTCAGCCAGAAAAGCAGCAGCGCCCAGTCTCTTGTCGCCTCGCCTGTACTTTGCAAAGTTCAAACTGCAAAGTTGCAAACGCTGCCCGCCGCGCTGCTTCAAAGTTCAAGCCCAATTCTCAGAGTTGGCTCGAGCAGAATCCAGGTCCCTGCAGAGTGCAGAGATAAATTCGAACGGGATGGGACAAACACCATAAAACAAGCAGTGAGACACAGTCTCAGTCCTGTCTGCTGAATCTAGTAGCATTAAGTACTGCCAATATGCGCACCAGTGAAGAGGCTCCAGCTGGCACCTCATGGTTGCAGAACCTTTTTGGGGTTCTATACAGCCCTACAAGCCTTATCTCCAAATCATATAAGCATTCACAGCTACCTTGTAGCTGCTGATGATGGCTCTCCTGATGCCCCCCCCCCCCCCCCCCCCCCCCCCCCCCCCCCAACCCCAAAGAGAACGACGACTGATGCCGTCGTCGCCGACGTTGCACGGTCGGGCCTCCTCGGTGCCAAACATGCCCTCAAAGAGTACCTTGACTATCAAGCTTGCAGCGCAGCACAATGTGAAAAAGCATCACGTTGTGGATGGTGTTCCTATTGACTCCTCCGTTGAACCTGAGGGACTCCTCCGTTGAACCTGATGGTGTTCCTATTGACTCCTCCGTTGAACCTGAGGGATCCAGCCAACTGATATTCATCACAGCTTACGACGCTTTGTCATGGTGCCCTGGAGTGAATTCATTGAGACGCCCATTGCTAGCTAGCATAGTCCACACACACACAGAGAGAGAGAGAGAGAGAGGGGTTGTTGGGCAAGAGGAGGTGTTGTTGGGCAAGAGTCTCTTTCAAAGTTTTTTTGGTTTACCTGCTAGCCCTCTACAATTTGGTGTGGTTAAGTGAAGAGACACTTGCACGCGGAATAATAAATTTAACCAGCCTGCAAGGAAAAGATGATAGGTGTGGTCAACTATGTTAGTCACCTTAACCTCTTTAGACATGGTTCAGGCTTGTTGACTGCCAATTGAAAAAATTGCCAATTACTCTGTAAAATTTTCTCTTTGATCTATCCTAAAGGGAATTTTGCAAGTCCATGGAATTGATGTTTTTGGAACACTGCATGATTGTGTAGCCATGAGATGTAACCTGAAGGCAAACACCCACTGGACATCGAGAATTGTGTCAACTTTTGCAGTATGAAGTTTTTCGTAAATCATTTCAGCCTCTTGGGCAATCTGAATGAGACCTTATACTTCATATTTTTTATTTGTTCCAAGAATTTTTGGAGCCAAGTCCCATGGTAGATTTATAGATTTAGTGGATTATATTTTGGAATAAGAGTCCGACTGCTCTTTCGAGTTCCACTTTGATTTTTCAACTAGAAGAAAGAAGCCACATGTGCTTAGCAAAAATCACAAGCTTAGCTCTTACTATGCTCAACAATCATTCATATTTTAACTCCTACTTAGCTTAGCTAATTTAAATATGCAAAAAATAATCTCCCCGATTCTTATTGTTTAATTGGTTATTGCGTTTACATCTAGTCTCAATTTTGGCTAGGTAAGACTTGTCCACCTTTGCACATGGTATCCACAAATAGAGTTTTCTTTCAATTTTAAATACATAATTTTTATAGTGAAAGTACTACTAGTGAATCTACCTCAATATCAGATGGCTACCTCAAGGAAAGAAAACTTTATTAAGGGATTCACTCATTTTTTTCTTTGCTCGGAAAAAGTCGCTCGCCATTTTGTAAGACTCGATAAGTACGGATACAACGTGGGTGTTTTCTTGTGATAATTATGTAAGAAGGTCATCATGAGGACCATCTTTTGGAGCTACTTCACGTGGTTGTGGGATGCATTATTGGAAAAAGTTGAGTGCCAGGTGTGCGGATGGATGCAGGGTGACAACTATGCACTGCGATGCCAGTGTTTGGATTGTTCGGGGTCCGGTTTGAGGTCAACTAAAAGGCCAAAAGATGCCCAAGTAAAAAAGCTAAGTGTGCGAACTGAAAAACCTGAGAGAAGACCAGAAAAAACGTGGAGAGAAGAGGAGGAACAACCGCAACTAGTTTTTGCTGTTTTTAGAGCCTGTTTTGGTCATAAACTGCTCATCCGAGGTCGGATTTGAGCACTTTGACATTGTAGACTGGGGCTTTGGGCCGTTCCGAATGCGATGGCGCTGTCCATTTTGCCAAATTCATCACTGTTTTTCTGCTTTTTTGGCCGTGTAAGTTTCTCCTATGAGCGAAGCCTCTGCTCCAATTTGTGATTGTATCTGACATATTTTACCCATATTGTGTGAGCTATTTGCCCCATTGGTGTTAGCCCAAGCTCAATTGTACCTAAACATCAGACATTCTTCTCTTTTGAGCTGAGTTTTTTGAGTCTGTGTGTGTGTCTCTCTCTGTATGTTTCCTGTCTCTGCTAGGCGGGTTGTGTAAGCCGAGTGGTGCCCCATAGTGTGTGTGTGTGTATCATCCCAAGAGTGTGTGTCGGGTCATTATAGAGGCGTTGTGTGTGTTTCCATCCCGCTCACAACGTGGCAGAATGTACCAAATTTTGCAAATCACTCTGCTGTGTTGATGTGGCAGGCTGTGTGGATTCTCGCAAATTATGTTCGTAGCTTTTGCAGTTTTCAGCGCTAGCTTTTGGGGACCATAGATTTTGGGGTTTAATGGTTTTAGGAACGTGCTTTTGGAGGCTATGCTTTTAGGCAACCCTTGTACTGTTTATAAGGGGCCCAGGGCCTCTCACTCTATAAAGCATCTGGACACCGAGTCTGAGAATATAGAACCCTCGGGAGTTGTACTATTGCAGGTATAATAATAAAGAAATATCGGAAAGGGCGCTCGTGCCGTGTTCTCTCTCTCTCTCTCTAGTAAAGTTCAATGAATTTGCAAATTTTGTTCGTGTGTTGCTATTGATTTATCGATTGGCGTGTCCAAGCTTGTGATAAGTTGTAGTAGGTCACGTCCTTGTCACTTTTACAGTTTCATTCCTATTTAGTACAACACCGATGGCGGTATTGCCTTGTGTCAAACAAGCTACATAGAGATATTACTATGTAAGTTTGGCCGTGAGGATTGCAAACCTATTTTGCTACTCCAATGGAAACGGGTTTGAAATTAAGTCTTCATGATGTTGGTGATCCTGCCCATGTCACTCTTTATCAAATTGTTGTTTGATCCCTTATTTTAAGAATGCAATACGAGGTCGGATATTCAATTTGCAGTCTCACAGGTATTGCCTTGTCTCAAACAAGCTACATAGAGACATTACTATGTAAGTTTGTCCTTGAGGAGTGCAAACCTATTGCTACTCCAATGGAAATAGGTTTGAAATGATGTTGGTGATCTTGTCGATGTCACTCTTTATCAAACTATTGTTGGATGCCTTATTTTATATATGCAATAGGGGTCTACGCATACTAGATACACTCTTACATTGGAGGCCGACTCTATCTACATGGATAGTATTTACAGAGGCGTGGCCACAGAGGAACCAGGATGCCGGTTAGAGGAGCTTACACAGATATTGATAGAGACTTCACAGGATGCAGTAGTAAAGGCATACCCACACAACCCAACCTGGGCACAATTCTGGGAGTATTTCCTAGAATAGTTGCTGTGATGAGGAGTATAGAGAGACAAGAGCCACACTTCAGAGAGGTGATCTTGGGGGCCATTACTCATAGAAAGTCACATATAGCCTTCCGGTGCCTAGTGAGACGGAAGAAGAGGACTTACCGTGCTCGACTAGAGGATTTGTACAAGCAATTTATGAGCCAAGACTCAAGCGAGGCATGGAGATTTTTCATAAGCATTCCCCCCCCACTCGCTATCACACCAACCGCATATTCAACACCTCTTTACATAGTTCCAGATAGTAGTCTCTACCCGACCCTCCGTAGCCATGCCCACAGACATGCACTCTCTTTACCGTTGAGATGGTAAAGAAAGCCACAGGATGAGGACAAGGAGAGCATATGATCATGATGGATTGATGGCAGAGCACTTTATACATGCTAGAGATATGCTTGTGGAGCTTCTTGCAGCAATGTTCAACCGAGCCATGTTTGAGGGTGTTTTCTTGATACTTGGAGCATTTCTACTATTGTACCTATCTTCAAGGCAGGAGATCCCATGATAGTGGAGAAATATTGTACTATCATGACTGAGCACACACTAGCTAGGTTGTATGCATCCATTCTTGAGTAGCAGCTAAGCAGATAGGCAGAGAGAGGAGGCATTTGAGCATCAGGCCATGCAGGTTTTAGGAGGGTCTTTTCTACCCTTCATCATATATAGACACTCAGAGCTGTTATTGAGGGAAGCAGAGAACATGATAGGAGGATTTACTATACCTTGGTGGATTTGCGCAAAGCATTTGATACGGTTTCTAGAGCTTGACTAATGTAGAGACTACATGAGATGGGAGTACCCACAAAGCTAATTTGGGGAATCATGGATTTATACAAGACAGTCATGGGGCAGGTTCGTACCCTCGAGGGGTTGTCTGGCCATATTCAATCTACTATTGGAGTGAAACAAGCATGCCTACTCTCCCCTACATTGTTTGATTTATATATCAATGAGGTTTTAGATCACATTGGAGAGGGGAGGCAAGAGAGAGCACAGCTAGAAGGGACTTGGATCCCATCACTTATTGTATGAAAATGATATTGTGCTGATTTGAGATTCGCCAGAGGGGATGCATCGACACTTGGATGCATTGCACACTTTTGCTAATGTTAGAGGCTTGTCCGTGAACCTTGGCAAGACCAAAGTTATGGTGTTCAATACCACAACACAGTGGGTCAAGCGATCTGCACTGACCTTCACATATGGTCAGCAAAGGTTGAATATATAGATGCATAGACTTACCTGGGAGTGTTGTTCAATGGTCCAAAATTCTCCTTCAAGAGAGCAACATAGATGAGACTGACGAGAGCATATGCAGCTCTGGGGAGCATGAAGAGGGTGTGGTCGTAGATTCAGTTTCAGGAACCTCGAACAAAGCTGTGGCTTTTTGACACCTTGGTTACCTCAGCTATGCTTTATGGGGTGTAGATATGGGGACCATCAGTAGATCATCATAGTGAAGCTAGTAGCACCGATGGATGGAGATGTACGGAGAGGCCCTTGGTCTCTATGATTCCCCAGATGACTAGGGCCCAAGGCCTTAGTACCACACAAGATTATTCGTGCAGAGCTTGCCTCTCCCCTGATGGTCATAGAGGCACTTACGAGATTTTTCTCTTTTATTTATGTATGTGGGATCTCCTACAAGATAGATATGCTCGCCTAGCCTTGGAGTCTTCTTATTGGTCTCACATGGCGACACATCTTGTCAGTATGTAGTGTGCACAAATGATATCATGGTTTCAACTACATGGTTTAGTATGGACAAACTACCCCTTTCCAGTACTTGCCGAGTACTCACTGGATGCACCCTCATCCCTCACACAGACCGAGGTTACTTACCTCATCAAACAGGATTTGATTCAGCTGCTGCAGATCAATAGAAGCACTATAGTGAATAGGAAGGAGGAGAGAATGCTGGCTCTCGCGAGAGTACGTGGGCTCAAACTGGCTGATAGTTACATGCGTGGACACAGCATTTGCACGCTGTGCTCCCAGTTAGAGGGTCGTTCGCTTTTGCATTTGCTGATAAATTGTTCGGCGGTTGATGAATCCAAGGGGAGATGGCTAGACCGATTCAACTCCACCTTCAACGCAATCGACCGTTTGTTGGACCCTGAAGAAAGGATCGTTATCCTCCTTGGTGGGGAGGCTCGCGGGAAGCGGATGCTTTTCTGGGTATGCCGTGATCCGCACTCGAGGGACAAAACCGCAGGGCACGTGCGTGTGGCGAAGTTCCTCGATGAAGTTGTACCCCGATACTTGGGTGCTCTGCATAGGCGGATGGGGAGATAATGCTCCGCTTTCTATGTTATTTTGAATCCGATCCCTTCCGGGGGAAATGACGTAATTCTCCCCAAGCGAAGCCAGATGAGCTATGAGAGCGCCCAAGTGCCATTCCCCCCGGGGGGGTCAACTTCACCTAAAGGTTGGGAGGTGCAAAAGGGAGACACCACCAACCTCAGTGGATGCCACCTATGAGCCGACGCCCTTCCAAGCGGGTATTGCATTTCCTAGGGGAAAACCGCCGGGTTACAAAGGCATTTTAGTGAGGTGAGCGATAAGTTACCTGGAGGAGGCAACTCCAAAGGGAAGACCGAAGCAAGTCCCGTAGTACCTGGGCCTTTGAATAGAGGTACTTGGTCGCTCTCACGCCCAAATCAAGTTGGCGAAATGGGTCTCTCAAGGGAATAGTCATGGCCCTAAGAGCGTAGATAATTCTCGCCTCTCGTAGTCCAGAGGAAACTAGTGACAAAGCGTCTGCCTTCGGTTTTTGGGTGCATAGTCCTGGTCGTTCTTCTTGTATACTTTTTTTGGTGTATGAGGGGAGCGGCCGAGCGTGCCCTACTCGACTCCGAAAACAAAAAACAAAAAAAATTGATTAGACACTAGGAGGACATGGATAGAGCCAACATGAGAGCTTGACATGAAGATGGCTTTCTATAGAGAGCATCTTCTCCGGTTCACAAGGGATGGATATGTGATTAGACTTTATGGACACTCATTTATCCCATGTTTACGATGTCTACTGGTTAGATGCGCACATCATCACATCAGTTGGAGATTGAGACTAGCAGATTTAGGAGAGTACCAGCACATGCCAAGATCGAGCCAGAGACATAGTCACATTACGTATGTCATTGTCCCGTATACTATGAGATATGAGGCCTCTTTCACTGCCTATTCAGAGAGGGCTTTGGACCATGGGCTAAAGTCATGATACTGTGCTAATTCTTTCTATCTTTTGCGGTGCGTATGCCCTATCAATTACCTCATTTGTGCTAATTTTTTTGAGTTCATGCTTCTTTTAGTGCTAGGCTTCATTGTGGTTAAGTTTTCCCTTGATCTTCGGAGTCTTGATAGAAACTCAGTACACTGAACTTTGTGTTGATGTATGCTCATGTGTGTGTGCGTGTGGTTCGTGTTGTGTGTTGTGTGTTGTGTTGGGGAGCATATGTTAGTACCTAGTTCTACACCCACTATTGGGCACTGGCGACATTAGTGTGGATGTCGTGGTATTAAGTCAATACTATGCATGATGGAGCTGATGGTTATATTGTCTTGTGGGTGACTACCATGGGTGTATACCAAGGGTGAATCTTGGGCCTTGGCCTATCCTGGATTCATCTATGTATATTTTTTAGTCGTATAGCGGTAGTCGTATAGCGGACATGTACACTTCACATTGTGAAGTTTTCGCTTGAGTTACGACGAGTTGATATTGTGCTAATAATTTCTATCTTTTTGTGGTGCATATGCCCTATCAACTACCTCATTTGTGCTAATTTTTTCGATTTCATGCTTCTTTTAGTGCTAGGCTTCATTATGGCTGAGTCTGCCCTTCATCTCCAGAGTCATGACAGCATATGTTAGTACCTAGTTCTACACCCACTATTGGGCACCGACGTTGTGGTATTTAGTCAATACTATGCATGATGGAGCTGATGGTTATATTGTCCTGTGGGTGACTACCATGGGTGTATACCTTGCACTTTCCTTCAAGGGTGAATTTGGGCTTATCCTGGATTCATCTAGGTATACTTTTTAGTCGTATAGCGGACATGCAAACTTCACATTGTGAAGTTTTTCGTCCGAGTTACGACCAGTTGATATTGTGATAATTCTTTCTATCTTTTGTGGTGCGTATGCCCTATCAACTACCTCATTTTGTGCTAATTTTTTCAATTTCATGCTTCTTTTAGTGCTAGGCTTCATTATGGCTGAGTCTGCCCTTGATCTCCGAAGTCATGAGAGAAAATCAGTACACAAAACTTTCTGTTGATGTATGCTCATGTGTGTGTGCGTGTGCTGTGTGTTGTGTTGGGGAACATATGTTAGTACGTAGTTCTACAACCACTATTGGGCATTGATGACGTTAGTGGGGATGTTGTGGTATTTAGTCAATACTATGCATAATGGAGCTAATGCTTATATTGTCTTGTGGGTGATTACCATGGGTGTATACCTTGTACTCTCCTTCAAGGGTGAATCTGGGCTTATCCTAGATTCATCTAGGCATATGTTTTAGTCATATAGCGGACATGCAGACTTCACATTGTGAAGTTTTGGTCCGAGTTATGACCAGTTGATATTGTGCTAATTCTTTCTATCTGTTGTGGTGTGTATGCCCTATCAACTACCTCATTTGTGCTACTTTTTTCGATTTCATGCTTCTTTTAGTGCTAGGCTTCAATATGGCTGAGTTTGCCATTGATCTCCGGAGTCATGACAGAAACTCAGTACACTGAACTTTGTGTTAATGTATGCTCATGTGTGCGTGCGTGTGGTGTGTGTTGTGTTGGGGAGCATATGTTAGTACCTAGCTCTACACTCACTATTGGGAAGATGTTAGTGGGGATGTTGTGGTATTTAGTCAATACTATGCATGATGGAGCTGATGGTTATATTGTCGTGTGGGTGACTACCATGACTGTATACCTTGCACTTTCGTTCAAGGGTGAATCTGGGCTTATCTTGGATTCCTCTAGGTATATTTTTTAGTCGTATAGCGGACATGCAGACTTCACATTGTGAACTTTTCGTCCGAGTTATGACCAATTGATATTCTACTAATCCTTTCTATCTTTTGTGGTGCGTATGTCCTATCAACTACCTCATTTGTGCTAATTTTTTTGATTTCATGCTTCTTTTAGTGCTAGGCTTCAATATGGCTGAGTCTGCCCTTGATCTCCGTAGTCATGTTGACGAAAACTCAGTACACTGAACTTTTTGTTTATGTATGCTCATGTGTGTGTGCGTGTGGTATGTGTTGTTGTGTTGGGGAGCTTATGTTAGTACCTAGCTCTACAGCCACTATTGGGCACTGACAACGTTAGTGGGGATGTTGTGGTATTTAGTAAATACTATGCATGATGGAGCTGATGGTTATATTGTCTTGTGGGTGACTACCATGGGTGTATACCTTGCACTTTCCTTCAAGGGTGAATCTGGGCTTATTCTGGATTCATCTAGGTATATTTTTTAGTCGTATAGCGGACATGCAGACTTCACATTGTGAAGTTTTCGTCCGAGTAACGACCAGTTGATATTGTGCTAATTCTTTCTATCTTTTGTGGTGCTTATGCCCTATCAACTACCTCATTTGTGCTAATTTTCTTGATTTCATGCTTCTTTTAGTGCTAGGCTTCATTATGGCTGAGTCTGTCCTTGATCTCCGGAGTCATGACAGAAACTCAGTACACTGAACTTTGTGTTCATGTATGCTCATGCGTGTGTGTTGTGTTGGGGAGCATATGGTAGTACCTAGTTCTACACCCACTATTGGGCACTGACGACGTTAGTGGGGATGTCGTGGTATTTAGTCAATACTATGCATGATGGAGCTGATGGTTATATTGTCTTGTTGGTGACTACCATGGGTGTATACCCTACACTTTCCTTCAAGGGGTAATTTGGGCTTATTCTGGATTGGAGTCATGATAGAAACTCAGTACACTGAACTTTGTGTTGATGTATGCTCATGTGTGTGCATGTGGTGTGTGTTGTGCTGGGGAGTATGTTAGTACCTAGTTCTACACCCACTATTGGGCACTAACAATGTTAGTGGGGATGTCGTGATATTTAGTCTATACTATGCATGATGGAGCTAATGGTTATATTGTCTTGTGGGTGACTACAATGGGTGTATACCTTGCACTTTCCTTCAAGGGTGAATCTGGGCTTATGTTGGATTCATCTAGGTATATTTTTTAGTGGTATAGCGGACATGCATACTTCACATTGTGAAGTTTTTGTCCGAGTTACGACTAGTTGATATTGTGCTAATTCTTTCTATCTATTGTGGTAGGTATGACCTATCAACTACCTCATTTGTGCTAATTTTTTTTGATTTCATGCTTCTTTTAGTGCTAGGCTTCATCATGGTTGAGTCTGCGCTTGATCTCTCGAGTCATGACAGAAACTCAGTACACTAAACTTTGTGTTGATCTATGCTCATGTGTGTGTGCATGTGGTGTGTGTTGTGTTGGGGAGCATATGTTAGTAACTAGTGCTACACCCACTATTGGGCACTGACGACGTTAGTGGGGATGTCATGGTATTTAGTCAATACTATGCATGATGGAGCTGATGGTTATATTGTCTTGTTGGTGACTACCATGGGTGTATACCTTGCACTTTCCTTCAAGGGTGAATCTGGGCTTATTCTGGATTCATCTAGGTATATTTTTTAGTTGTATAGCGGATATGCAGACTTCACATTGTGAAGTTTTCGTTCGAGTTACGACCAGTGGATATTTTGCTTATTCTTTCTATCTTTTGTGGTGCGTATGCCCTATCAACTACCTCATTTGTGCTATTTTTTTTTATTTCATGCTTCTTTTAGTGCTAGGCTTCATTATGGCTGAGTTTGCCCTTGATCTCCAGACATGACAGAAACTCTGTACATTGAACTTTGTGTTGATGTATGCTCATGTGTGTGTGTGTGTGCGTGTGGTGTATTTTGAGTTGGGGAGCATATGTTAGTACCTAGTTCTACAGCCACTATTGGGCACTGACGTCGTTAGTGGGGATGCTGTGGTATTTAGTCAATACTATGCATGATGGAGCTGATGGTTATATTGTCGTGTGGGGACTACCATGGGTGTATACCTAGCACTTTCCTTCAAGGGTGAATCTAGGCTTTATTCTGGATTCATCTAGGTATATTTTTTAGTCGTATGAAGGACATGGAGACTTCACATTGTGAAGTTTTTGTCCGAGTTACGACCAATTGATATTGTGCTAATTCTTTCTATCTTTTGTGGTGCGTATGCCCTATCAACTACCTCATTAGTGCGCTTTTTTTTTAATTTCATGCTTCTTTTAGTGCTAGGCTTCATTATGACTGAATTTACCCTCGATCTCTGGAGTCATGACAGAAACATACACTGAACTTTGTGTAGATGTATGCTTATGTGTGTGTGTGTGCGCGTGCATGTGGTGTGTGTTTGGTTGGGGAGGATATGTTAGTACCTAGTTCTACACCCGCTATTGGGCACTGATGACATTAGTGGGGATGGCGTGGTATTTAGTCAATACTATGCATGATGGAGCTGATGGTTATATTGTCGTGTGGGTGACTACCATGACTGTATACCTTGCACTTTCGTTCAAGGGTGAATCTGGGCTTATCTTGGATTCCTCTAGATATATTTTTTAGTCGTATAGCGGACATGCAGACTTCACATTGTGAACTTTTCGTCCGAGTTATGACCAATTGATATTCTACTAATCCTTTCTATCTTTTGTGGTGCGTATGTCCTATCAACTACCTCATTTGTGCTAATTTTTTTGATTTCATGCTTCTTTTAGTGCTAGGCTTCAATATGGCTGAGTCTGCCCTTGATCTCCGTAGTCATGTTGACGAAAACTCAGTACACTGAACTTTTTGTTTATGTATGCTCATGTGTGTGTGCATGTGGTGTGTGTTGTGTTGGGGAGCATATGTTAGTACCTAGTTCTACACCCACTATTGGACACTGATGACGTTAGTGGGGTGTCGTGGTATTTTGTCAATAGTATGCATGATGGAGCTGATGGTTATATTGTCTTGTGGGTGACTACCATGGGTGTATAGCTTGCACTTTCCTTCAAGGGTGAATCTGGGCTTATCCTGGATTCATCTAGGTATACTTTTTAGTCGTATAACAGACATGCAGACTTCACATTGTGAAGTTTTCGTCCGAGTTACGACCAGTTAATATTGTGCTAATTCTTTCTATCTTTTGTGGTGCGTATGCCCTATCAACTACCTCATTTGTGCTAATTTTTTTGATTTCATGCTTCTTTTAGTGCTAGGCTTCATCATGGTTGAGTCTGCCCTTGATCTCCGGAGTCATGACAGAAACGCAATACACTAAACTTTGTGTTGATGTATGCTCATGTGTGTGTGCGTGTGGTGTGTGTTGTGTTGGGGAGCATATGTTAGTACCTAGTGCTACCGCCCACTATTGGGCACTGACGACGTTAGTACCTAGTGCTACACCCACTATTGGGCACTGACGACGTTAGTGGGGATGTCATGGTATTTAGTCAATACTATGCATGATGGAGCTGATGGTTATATTGTCTTATTGGTGACTACCATGGGTGTATACCTTTCACTTTCCTTCAAGGGTGAATCTGGGCTTATTCTGGATTCATCTAGGTATATTTTTAAGTTGTATAGCCGACATGCAGACTTCACATTGTGAAGTTTTCGTCTGAGTTACAACCGGTGGATATTTTCCATATTCTTTCTATCTTTTGTGGTGCGTATGCCCTATCAACTACCTCATTTGTGCTAATTTTTTTGATTTCATGCTTCTTTTAGTGCTAGGCTTCATTATGGCTAAGTTTGCCCTTGATCTCCAGAGTCATGACAGAAACGCAGTACATTGAACTTTGTGTTGATGTATGCTCATGTGTGTGTGTGGTGTGTGGTGTATTTTGTGTTGGGGCATATGTTTGTACCTAGTTTCTACAGCCATTATTGGGCACTGACGAGGTTAGTAGGGATGCTGTGGTATTTAGTCAATACTATGCATGATGGAGCTGATGGTTATATTGTCCTGTGGGTGACTACCATGGGTGTATATCTTGCACTTTCCTTCAAGGGTGAATCGGGGCTTATCCTGGATTGATCTAGGTATATATAGAGTCATGAGATATGAGGATCAGAGATGCCTCGAGTTGTTTTTGCTAGAGCTGCATAGACATAGGGAGAGTCTCTTGAGGAGGTCAAACAATGGGAGACATTCATAGAGGTAGATCATTGACTTCTTTAGAGTAGAGACTCGACAGTCACATTGACCAATCTTCATAGTAGACTTCAGAGCCCACCGATACTAGGGGCATATTAATTGATAGAGCCATTGAGCTCGTGAGATCTAGACGTCCACGTCTATGAGGGCCGCCATGACATCGACGGAGGCTCCATAAAAGAATCAGGACTATTCTAGCACGACATGGGAGATGTCCATACTATGCATGATGGAGCTGATGGTTATATTGTCTTATTGGTGACTACCATGGGTGTATACCTTTCACTTTCCTTCAAGGGTGAATCTGGGCTTATTCTGGATTCATCTAGGTATATTTTTAAGTTGTATAGCCGACATGCAGACTTCACATTGTGAAGTTTTCGTCTGAGTTACAACCGGTGGATATTTTCCATATTCTTTCTATCTTTTGTGGTGCGTATGCCCTATCAACTACCTCATTTGTGCTAATTTTTTTGATTTCATGCTTCTTTTAGTGCTAGGCTTCATTATGGCTAAGTTTGCCCTTGATCTCCAGAGTCATGACAGAAACGCAGTACATTGAACTTTGTGTTGATGTATGCTCATGTGTGTGTGTGTGTGTGGTGTATTTTGTGTTGGGGAGCATATGTTTGTACCTAGTTCTACAGCCATTATTGGGCACTGACGAGGTTAGTAGGGATGCTGTGGTATTTAGTCAATACTATGCATGATGGAGCTGATGGTTATATTGTCCTGTGGGTGACTACCATGGGTGTATATCTTGCACTTTCCTTCAAGGGTGAATCGGGGCTTATCCTGGATTGATCTAGGTATATATAGAGTCATGAGATATGAGGATCAGAGATGCCTCGAGTTGTTTTTGCTAGAGCTGCATAGACATAGGGAGAGTCTCTTGAGGAGGTCAAACAATGGGAGACATTCATAGAGGTAGATCATTGACTTCTTTAGAGTAGAGACTCGACAGTCACATTGACCAATCTTCATAGTAGACTTCAGAGCCCACCGATACTAGGGGCATATTAATTGATAGAGCCATTGAGCTCGTGAGATCTAGACGTCCACGTCTATGAGGGCCGCCATGACATCGACGGAGGCTCCATAAAAGAATCAGGACTATTCTAGCACGACATGGGAGATGTCCATTATGACTATTTACAGAGGTAGATATTGACAATGCTCTTCAGCGATTGATGCAATACATTCTCAGAAAGCGCCCGATGTCAGGCATCCTTGGACTGATGATGATCATCATTATCATTTTAGTTCTTATTTCATTTTATTTTGTTCCTAGACATTGTCTTAGATCCACGAAGATTGTATCACTTTGGTCTCATAGGTCATTTTGGCCTTTTTGAAGATGTTTAATACACCATTTCATTTCATGTCTTGCTTCTTGATGGAGGTTCTTCTTGATAGATTTGACCCATCCTTTCTTTTGCGCATCGAGCTTCTTCTCAATGCTCCTTGCGATCTCTTCTTTTATGGCTTTCTTGTCGGTGAGTATCCCCCTCTCTTCTTTTGTCATAAGGGTAGCAATAGTGCCTTGCTGGAAGAGAGTTTCTCTCTTGGAGACTTTCTTTCTCCTCTTTCCATCTTCTCTCCCTCTCCTCTTGCTCATGGAGAAAAAACTATTTTTGTTTCTCTCCATTCTTCTTCTATCTCCTTCTTTGAAGCTTTCATTTCTATCTTCAATGTTGAAATGCGTTTGTTCATTAGCACAAACTTCACCTTACTAGCCATGGGGGAGAGAGAGAGAGAGATCCTAAATATAGTCAAAAAACACAAGCGAATCGTAACAAACAACAAGAGGCTTTTGAAACCCTAAAAAATATCAAAAACCAACAGAGAAACCCTAAAAAACAACAAAACCAATTAAAAGCCCTAAAAAACAGTGGCAAAAACTTACAAACAACAAAGAATGGTTTTGAAACCTAAAAAAAAAAGAAAAATGCAGTGACAAAACCCCAAAAAACAGTTTTGAATCCCTAAAAAATAGAAAAAATTCTGTTGAAATCCACAAATAATAGCAAAAACAGAGACAAAAACCTGAAAATAGCGAAAAAGGTGTGAAAACCCTAACAAACAGTGTGGAGAGAGCCAAACCCATGATGTGGTTGGAGAGAGAGAGAGAGAGAGAGAGAGAGAGAGAGAGAGAGCGAGAGAGAGCATGATAGAATCAAAGCGCATGTAAATGCATCTCGAGAGAAGCGCTAGCTTTGCATTTGATAATACAACCCACTTATTCCTTACCCTACCTAGTAGGGACATGGGGCTTGTCACACACTTGTGATGCCTATGAATTTTGCATAGGTATTTAAGAACGCCATACTTTGCCTTTTGTAAAAATAGCAGCATAGGTAATTAAGAACGCCATACATTGCCTTTTATAAAAATAGCCATGTGCTTTTTGGTCCTACTCGTCTTAAGTTTTAACCGTATCTTATCGTTAAAAAGTGTACTTGGCGTGCATGCAGGCCAAAGTATTCCAAAACATGTTTTTGGATGAGCCCTTCACTAACAACCTCATCATGAATTTGCTTACCCATGTCAAGTTCTTGCGGGTCTTCAAGCCCTTCACTAACAACCTAAGAAGGCCATATAGAAGAGTTGGTGGAGAAAACGTGCAAATCTCTCACCATAAAAAAAATCACTATCACATTAAATGTAATGTACCTTTTGTTTGCACTTTAGTCTTTTCGTCACCATTTGATTACATACAATATGATTTTTTCTTCATTTTAGTGTTTTAAAAGGTGTCTCTATATTCATGTTGATGTGACTCATTAAAAATGTATAAAGAAGATCCCCTCCCTCTCTCTAACCACCATTTGATTACATACAATATGATTTTTTCTTCATTTTAGTGTTTTAAAAGGTGTCTCTATATTCATGTTGATGTGACTCATTAAAAATGTATAAAGAAGATCCCCTCCCTCTCTCTAACCACCATTTGATTACATACAATATGATTTTTTCTTCATTTTAGTGTTTTAAAAGGTGTCTCTATATTCATGTTGATGTGACTTATTAAAAATGTATAAAGAAGATCCCCTCCCTCTCTCTAACCGATGAAAATAAGGGTAAACTTGAAATTCTTTTGATTTTTAGATCAAAATTTGAAGCTTTTGCTGGTAATAACACTAAAACTTGTGTAAATTTTTGGATTTTTTTAAAAGCAAGCTCAAAATATAACTGAGATTTTACAATTTTAGTCGAGTAAAATACATTGGACCCCGATTTTTTTCCAATACTACCTCCCCCCCTCTCTCTCTCACTCACTCTCTCTCTCTCTCTCTCTCTCTCTCTCTCTCTCACACACACACACACACACACATGCACGCATGCACACACACACACACACCAATGTTCAATTTTTTAGAATAAAAATAGAGTAAAATTACAAAAAATACCGATTGTTTTGTAAAATTTCTTCTTTGAATCTACCCAAAGAAAATTTTGTATGTTTTTCAAAATGATTTTTCTCGAACTTTGATGTCACGCACGCACACACACACACAATTTATTACAACTAAAAATAGGGAAAATTACCAAAATACCCTTCCAATTTGTGGAAATTCCCAAAATACCCCTAAAATTTCAAAAATTCCCAAAGTACCCCCATAATTTGTTATAAATTCCCAAAACGCCATTCAAATTTTCTAAAATTTCCAAAATACCCCGGTTGTGAGAGTAAAGTTCTCCAAATTTCAAAATTTTTTGTAGCTTTTCATAAGAAGAGCGATTGTCTACCATACAGGATGCTAAAACTAAAATTTGAGATGGTTATGTAGGCTTTGGAGACGAATCCCTTCAATATTTTTAGACATAAGTGCCTTTTTTTTGCGAGGTAATTTGCAAAAAATTACATGTTATCCACTGAAAAACCGATCTCAATTGTCAAAGAAGAATAAAGATTAGAAAAACTTGAAGATCCAACAAAAATAGATACAAGGGTATTTTGGGAATTTTTGAAATTTGAGGGGTATATTGGAAATTTCCACAAATTAGAGGGACATTTTGATAATTTTCCCCTAAAAATATTGCCTTCTTGAGGCCACCTAAAAACTTTACCTTGGTTTTTGAACAATTCCTAGCCAACAACCTCAATGTTAATTTGCTTGCCCATGTCAAGGTCACAAAATGATGACGTTGCAATGTAGTTGCCAAGGCACCATGTGCCAACGGAAAGAACAACTTGAAACAACTTTAACTGCAAAGATATCACCACACTTGGAGTTCCACAACCATCCCGTAACTAGGTGCCCCTTTTAGTATTTCTTTATTATTGAATCTTCACAAGGTAGACACAGAGCGGTATCTTATCTTTGGATTACCAATGGGATGTGTGAGAAAGCTGAAGAGAGAAGGCCGAAGGTGGTGTCGAGTCCAGTGAAGAGAGGTTCCAAGCATGGAGAAGAGGGAGAAGGGAGGGATCCAACCACACTGGGAAGGGACGAGCTTGCGAGAGAGGAGAGCAGCCATAGCCATGGGGAGGAGGGAAATCTTGGGAAAGGAGGGAGTAGCCATAGCCAAGGACGCAACAAATTAAAATATGGAAATGCTCTTCCCTCATGAGAGGTTTGCCTATTTGACCCACCTCCCCACTAAGCATTTAACCTCCCGACTAAGCATTTAATGAGTCTAGTGCGGACTACCTTGTCAGGCTGTCATCACTTGCAGCCCCACCACGTGGCTCGTCCCCAATTCATAACTTGCCCGGGTTTATGTCTAGCAACAGGTAACCCTACCCCAAGCGCTGAAAAGCCCCCTTGCTTTCCACACCACCCCACTTGCGCACCCTCGATGCCATCAAAATGGCTTAGTCACTTTCAATGGGAGATAGTGCTGAGGGGGGGGGGGGGGGGGGGGGGGGCATTCGAAGACCTTTGTTGTTGTGCTATGTATGCATGGCTATAGATTGCATGATTTCAAGATAAAGCGATAACAATTAGACACTGGCCATGTTGGCTAAGCCCTTCCCATATGCATGCATGTGTGTATGTGCGTGCGCGTGCGTGCCCATTAACGCTGCTAAATTTGATTGGTTAGAGAGAGGAGCTCTAGTGATGAGTAAAAGGGGGATGCAAAGCCTATTAAAAAGCTTATGTAATGGAAGAAAATATGTGTTCTTTTCTTCACAATGGTGTCAATAGCCCCATTGTTGTGTGCAATGAAAGAACTACGACCCTCTTTTCTACTCTCTCTCTCTCTCTTCTCTCTCTCTCTCTCTCTCGTGTCTGCGGATATATCTTTGAGGTCTCTTGGGATAGTTTTCGAGGATGTTAAAAATTCTCTTCTTCTTCTTCTTCTCTCTCTTGCTTGATTGGACTTTTGCATTTACCTGGTGCTTGATCCAATTTCAAAATTTGGGTC
This sequence comes from Adiantum capillus-veneris, assembly GCF_014529385.1. Classification (NCBI taxonomy): domain Eukaryota; kingdom Viridiplantae; phylum Streptophyta; class Polypodiopsida; order Polypodiales; family Pteridaceae; genus Adiantum; species Adiantum capillus-veneris. The sequence continues at coordinate 126,772,909 of NC_140958.1, forward strand.
CATTACATTACATCATTATACAAAAGGAGGCAAAGTCTTCATGTTGGCGGGCCTGGTACCCCTTTCAACATTGTGTAAAACAGGAGACGTAGAGACCTCATCTGCCCGCATGCAAGCGCAGCGGTAGAGTCGCATGTGGAAGGGTGCAGGTGTTGAGTTCGATGTGTGTCAACCCCGTGGTCAACCGATTACTTCCCTCTGAGTTCGACTAGATACTGGCTGGGACATGCTTGCCACGATGGCAAGCAGCCCGAGATATAACCAACGCCTTTTTAGTGCATGTTCGTCTTCCTCACAACTACATGCAAACAAGAGTATTACACTATTTTGTACGTGATGTTTGTTGCATGCAACATATGATTTTTCGTTCAACACAAAAGCATTCTCTCATTGCTAGACATTGCAATCTTGATGAGCGCAAAAGGTTCTCATCTCAAGAAATACCATGCTCAAATTTAAGAGGTTTGGCTACAACTAAGAACTAAGAATTGCTCATATTAGTATGTGACCCACGTGTTGATGCGGCCAAAAAAATCATGGAAATTGGAGATCTCTCTCTCTCTCTCTTTCACACACACACACACACACACACACACACACACGAAGACATATATAGGTAGGCGTGTGCTCTCTCTCTCTCTCTCTCTTTCTCACACACACACACACACACACACACACACACACGGGGAGACATATATAGGTAGGTGTGTGTGTGTGTGTGTGTGCTCGTCCACGTGTGAGGAGAATGAAACTATAGTCCTTGGAATCACTCTAGCAAGATAACAATGCATAGCTATGCCTTCTGTCTCTTTCTCTCTCTCTCTCTCTCTCTCTCTCTCTCTCATATCAGATCTTGAGATCAAGATTCATCGAGTAGATCTCTGCTATCCCTTTTTCGACCTTTTCTCCCTTTTTCAATTCTTTTGATTTGAAGACTGGATAGCTCTCTCTCTCTCTCTCTCTCTCTCTCTCTCTCTCTCTCTCTCAATGAGCACATGAGTATTTTTAGTCAAATGGTTGCGAGCGACTCATTCTTCACACGACTTCTAATAAATTCAAAGTGCTCATATCTCCTTGCTAATCAACCAACAACAATGTATCATATTTCTACCAACTTGATTTTGTTGTGCCATGCTATCAAAACCATGACATGCCAATAAACATGCTTTTCATGACCCTCTATTGGTTGAAGCAAGATAGGTTTTGGTTGGTGCTACGCTCTGGGGTCACTTTTGAAAGGCTACCAGGTTACCAAGGAAAGTCTCTCTCTTTCTCTCTCTTTCTCTCTCTCTCTCTGACACACACACACACACACCCACACCGTACACACACATAGTCTCTCTCTCTCTCTCTCTCTCTCTCTCTCTCTCTCTCTCTCTCTCTCACACACACACACACACACACACACACACACACACACACACACACAGTATGTCGAGTCATGGCTGCAGGTGCTCCCACCTAAGCCAGTGACTCTTTTTCCTCAGCCCAAACACTTAGTGTCTTGAGAAAACCCATGGACACCCATTGCCTTGAGCACACATTTGCTACTACCAAGCGTTCCCCACAAGAAAGCAGTGCCTCTCCCCTGTTCAACTCTGCTTCACAACCAAGTTATTGCTGCTATATATCAGAGCACCACCGCTTGGCCTATTGTACCTATATGTGATCACCAACAACTACCCTAATCAAGGTCTTGGTTCTAATTTTGGTGACCCACCTCATTCTTTCTCTTTCTTTGTCTAGTTGCTAGTGGCAGAGTGCTCTCTCTGTGTGTGTGTGTGTGTGTGTGTGTGTGAGACACACGGTGATGGTGACACACACACACACACAATGCACACGCGTATGCGTAACACACATGCAAGTCGTCAGGCATACAATTTTGGATACTATAGCTTGCACGTTAATGAAAAATGGTGGATTCTCTCTCTCTCTCCTCTCTCTCTCTCTCTCTCTCTCTCTCTCTCTCTCTCTCTCTCTCTCGCACACACACACACACACAGAGGTTAACACGATGTCAGGTGTACAATTTTGACTATTTCAAGGCATTAGGAAAGAATTGATTTGCATTGAATTTGGAGTACTTCATGTAATTTTTAACGGCTCTTTAATATGTCTATAGAAAGGAGGACAACCAGCAGGGACATGTGGAGACCCTCACAAAGAAGTTTAGTGCAATAGCCTTAAAATATAGTAAATTTGCTTTTAAAGTTTTTGAAAAAAACATAGTATAGCTGAATGATTGAAAAGTCCTTGCTTTAGTGTAATCCCACCTACAGATCTTGAAATTTATCTCTAAAATTTAGATTTGAAGGTGAGAAAAACTACAAAGTAAAGAAATTGAGTGTAATAGCCTTCAAATATAATAAAGTTGCCCCTACAATTTCTCATATGTAAGCTTTTTGAGTTTTTGGAAAAAAGTATTGTGTCTCACCTCGATTCAGTGCAACCCCCCTTACAAATTTTTGAGATTTGCCTCAAAAAATATAATTTGTCTTTAAGCGCCTGCAAAACCTAGGCTTAGTGCAATCCCACCTATCACTTTTGAAATTCACCTTTAAATTCTGAGTCAACCCAAAGCAAGAGCAAGAAATCTAGCACAAAGACCTAAAAAATAGCCAAGATTTTCCAGAGTTGCCTCTTGTCGTCCGCCTTTGCTATCTGTTGAGGTCCGCTCTTACCTTGGGCTTACACGCCTTCTGCCTTGGATTTGTCGGATCAAAATTTTTCAATTACGTTAATTCTTGATTTTGTAGATGTCAATGTTGATTCACGATTCTTGATTGTGGATTCGATTGATCGTCGATTTGTTGATTGCTGATTGTAAGACCAATGCTTATTCTCCTCCCCCCTCTCTCTCATGCTGGTATGATAGCCCCCCGCCCCCCGCCCCCCCCTCTCTCTCTCTCTCTCTCTCTCTCTCTCTCTCTCTCTCACACACAACACACACACACACAACACACACACACACACACACACACACGATGAATCACATGGACCATTCTCTATTTCTCAGCACACACAAAATCTTGCAATCAATAACGTCGCATTCTCTCTCTCTCTCTCTCTCTCTCCTCTCTCTCTCTCTCTCTCACACACACACACACACACACACACACACACACACACAATGCGTGCATGACATCCACAAAAAATCATTGGTCTCCTATTGTTGAATTATTGAGCTCGCTGCACTTTAGTATTGCAATGCAAATATGGAAGGCCTTCTTGCAACACTCCAACACCTCAACGAAATGGCATGTCAACTCTCTCTCTCTCTCTCTCTCTCTCTCTCTCTCTCTCTCTCTCTCACACACACAACACACACACACACACACACAAAGGCAACGAGTCTCTCTCTCTCTCTCTCTCTCTCTCTCTCTCTCTCACACACACACACACACACACACACAGATAAAACACGGATACATGCGTGCAACTATTGAGCTTTGAGCAATAAGACTAGAGAGAGATTATTTACGACATAGAAGGTTTGTGTAATCCTACAAAGGGAGATTCATTAGGACATAGCCACACAAAGCTTAGTTGTTTATAAGCCTCGAAATTCTAACTGAGACAGGCTCGACAGTCCAAAACGTCACGGGTAGCAGCAAATAGTGAGGGAGAGTGAGACGCAAACAATAGAGAGAGAGAAAGAGGACTGATCGGCAAGAAACTGATGTAGTTTGAAAATTATGCTCTTTTAGACATAGTAAGCTGATGAAAATCTACACTCTAACGAAAATTTTGGGCTGATATAACAAACCACTAAGCTTCGCATAACCATAGCTTTAGATGACACATGGAGGGAAGTTCCTTCAAAATGCAAAGTAAACCCACCCTTCAAATGGCTTTAAAAAACAAAAGTACTCACTATCCGAAGTGAAATTCCATGGCTTTCCCAAGAACTAAAACTATTATAAATATAGACAAAGTACTAGGTTTTCTACTTTACATTTCTAGGGCTCAAGTCTTCTCATTTTCTACCTTTCATTTTTGCATTTCTTAAGATTTCTTTATAAATATAGACAAAGTACTAGGTTTTCTACTTTACATTTCTAGGGCTCAAGTCTTCTCATTTTCTATCTTTCATTTTTGCATTTCTTAAGATTTCTTTTGAAATTCAGCAAAGTGGATGCCGTCTCCTTGCTCAAAAATTTTAAGCTCCATTATAAAGAGTATAGATGTATTTTTTTTTGGCACTATGTTACCTTAAAGAAGTTCGAATTTATACTTTTGCTTTAATAGGGCTATGATCTTTGATCATGCGAGTGGGACTTTGCACTTTATAAACTTCACTTTGGTAGAGAGCTTTAATATATACGAGTACTGTCGATCGCCTTCGACAACCCCTCTCTCTCTCTCTCTCTCTCTCTCTCTCTCTCTCCATCCATCTCACTTGGCGTTTAGCCTTCATTTCGCAGAGAGTGACACATTGTGCGCTCCTTGCCGCACTGTCAAAATGTACGCTCCTTGCCACACTGTCGAAGCAAACGCCTTGCCTAACACTGTGTGCGAGCCACAGACGTCTCCAAGCACACAACTAGCTTAACTAGTAAGCTCAAAAGAGGGCAATGGTGTGTCACTCACCGCTCTATGCTCCTGCCGTGGAGGATTCCTCGCCGCGAAGAAGAAGGAGACGCCGCTACGTCGCGCTCAACCGCTTCACCGCCGTCGTGCCGCCGCAATGCTTGATCGCACTCTCTCTCTCTCTCTCTCTCTCTCTCTCTCACATACACACACACACAAGGAGGTGAAGAAGAAGAAGATGGAGATGGAGATGGAGCAAGAGCACTCTTCTATTGCACAAATGAGAGAATAAGTGAACTTTAGGTTTAGTTGGCTTTTATATGAGCTCACCCCATTCACACTTGGGCGCCCATGCTTAGCCAACTAATCCCTTGAATGTCCCAGTTAGAGTGCGCCTCTCATCGACGATCACTCTTACCCTTTTCCTATTGGTCCAACAAGCCCGGTACCTGACTCTACCAAATACATAATACACGTCCGTCATAGGTGATGGGGTGTCCGTGAGCCGTGAGGGTTAACATGCCCCCCTTCTTGATGTAGATTCCGTCCTCGGAAGCTATTGAGTTGAATCTCGTTCGTCGAGGTGGAAGAGCATTTGAGATGAATGTCCTTAGCCTTCTTCAGTCACTGCAAAATCAAACAACATTGGCACAGTAATTGCATTCTCATAAGTAATTAAAAAGCATATGCAGTTTTAGGTAGACAAATTGATTGGTAAAAGAATTTCAAACAATTTTTCAGCAATGAACATTAAATTGCAATGTAATCAAATGCATAAACAGATGTAAAGGTAAAAAATTAAACAAGTCTGGGTCTCGCTCATTTGACGTCGAAAGGCACTAGAGATCGAATATTAATACCATGGGTAAGCTTCTTAATTTGCCCACACTGGAACCTCTAGGGCTCTATAACCATAGGCAATACATGTGAGTGAAGTACCAAATCAGCTGAGATTTCTCTTTCCAGCTTAAGATTTTACAGTGTGGCACTTTGATTTTTTGTTTGTTCATTTTCAACATTTTAATTTTGTAACTTTGGGGGGTCATATAACACTGATACACCTCCCCAGGCTCATATGCGCTCTTGCCGCACTGTTGAAGCAAGGGACTTGCCAATACACCCGTGTGCGAGCCACAAACGCTCCAAGCACACAACAAGCCTAAACTAGCAAGCTCAAGAAAACAAAGGGTGTGTCACTCACCGCTCTATGCTCGCCTTCGTGGTGGATTCCTCGCCACGATGAAGAAGAAGCTGCAGTCGTGCCGCGCTCAACCCTTCGCCGCCGTCGTGCCTTCGTATGCTCGATCGCACGACACACTCTCCCACTCTCTCTCTCTCTCTCTCTCTCTCTCTCTCCCTCTCTCTCCTCTCTCTCTCTCTCTCTCTCTCACACACACACACACACACACACCACACACACACACACAAGGAGGTGAAGAAGAAGAAGATGGAGATGGAGCAAGAGCACTCTTCAATTGCACAAATGAGAGAATGATAAAAATTTAGGTTTAGTTGGCTTTATAGGAGCTCACCCCATTCACACTTGGGCGCCCATGCTTAACCAACTAATCCCTTGAATGTCCAAGTTACAGTGCGCCTCTCACATCGACGATCACTCTACCTTTACCCCTATTGGTCCGACAAGCCCGTACCTGACTCTACTAAATAATACATAATACACGTCCGATCGTAGGTGATGGGTGTCCGTGTGCCGTGAGGGTTAACATGCCCCCCTTCCTGATGTAGATTCCGTCTTCGGAAGCTATTGAGTTGAAGCTGGGTTTTCGTGAGTGGAAGAGCATTTGAGATGAATGTCCTTAGCCTTCTTCAGTCACTGCAAAGCAAACAACATTGGCACAGTAATTGCATTCTCATAAGTGATTAAAAAGCATATGCAGTTTTAGGTAGACACATTGATTGGTAAAAGAATTTCAAAACAATTTGTTAGCAATGAACATTAAATTGCAATGTAATCAAATGCATAAACAGATGTAAAGGTAGAAAATTAAACAAGTCTGGGGTCGCTAATTTGACGGTCGAAAAGCACTAGAGATCGAATATAATACCATGGGTAAGCTTCTTAATTTTCTGTGGTCAATTAAGTTGTTTAATCGCGAGAGCCAAGTATTCATGTTTCGAGGGCTGACTAGAGACTATATCTAGAAGACTTTGTAGTTAAGCTACCATAAAAGGAATTTCTCATGAAATCATCGCCTGACTGATTACTTTTTCTTTGACCCCCCAAAGTCTTTTCACATTGATCAATTATGATGTGTGCTTATTTTGTATGCCTTGGGTTTTTTGCTTCTCAAGAAAAGCGCCCACACGGGAACCTCTAGGGCTCTAGTACCACAGGCTATACATGTGAGTGAAGTACCAAATCAAGCTGAGATTTCTCTTCCAGCTTAAAATTTTACATTGTGGCACTTTGATTTTTTGTTTTGTTTCATTTTCAGCATTTTAATTTTGTAACTTTGGGGGCCATATAACACTGTTACCCTCCCAGGCTCAATCACATTAGTAAACTCCCTTTATAATACGTAAGCTAAAGGTCCATAGGGTTAAGCCCACTAGAAAGCCCTAGTACATTTCATACAATGCTGCCTAAATCGGATTAAGAACCTAAGTAACCATTGTTTATAGGAAGGCATTCCCCATGGTATTAAGAGAAGATTTCTAATACCTAGCTTGGTCAAACTAGCTTAGTCGGACTGCTTGATTTTTAAACCTAAACAAGTGATTATGACAAAAGATTGCATTGAATTAAATGTTGGATACTAAGCCAATTCGCTGAATAGTATGCTACCAATCACAATCAAAGCAGACAAACATGGATGCAAAAAAGATAAGGGCAATGCTAATGGACAAGAAACACCTGTTTGTGTTGATGGTCGCGCTTGATTTGAAGGTTCCATGAAGGTCCAAATCTTCAATAGAAACACCTCCTGTACACACTAGGAAACAAAAGAAATACCTCCAGGAGGCACATTAGTGGAAAAGAGAACTTCGCTAATCTCTCAACTCTAAAATAGAAACACTCCTATCGTACCAATCTTACCTACCCTCCATCACTCAAGTGATGAGGATCGAAGGTGTTTTATGGCATAGGTTTCTGTTTCACTGTACCAGATGTGACATGTGTAGGGTCTGAGTGAATGTTTTGACTTTTAATGTGCATACTCGTTTGCTAATTGCTCTTGCTCTTTTTTTTTTTTTGAGTATAAAGCTTTATAAGTACATTCCCTAAGATTGGTGATTGAGAGGTCAGGAAAAAGGTTGAGAGGGAAACAAATGAATGATACTGTCAGCAAACACTCCCCCCTTTTTGGGTAGATCAAACCGTTTGAAATGAGCTTGTCACCCTTTGAAACCAATTTTCCAGTTGGTAATAGGTGAGGATTTTTGCCAGTAGTTTTCTATTACCCTAGGTGCCTTGTCAAGTTGCAAGGGTGGTAAGGTACTCTCCCAGGATCGAACTTGAAATGGTTCATTAGGTGATTCTTGAACACTGGGAGGTGTGGATTCTTTTGTAGCTTCATGGAGGTCCACTACTATAGATGGAGGCTGTGTAGAAGCTTTTACCTCTATGGATGTATTACAGGAGGAGCTAGAATCTTCATGGGACTCCCCCCTTCCTGAGCTAGGTGGAACAAATCGTTCTTTCTTTGGTACCCAAACTAGCTCGGGAGCTCCTTGCCGCACTGTCGAAGCAAGGGACTTGCCAATACACCGTATGCGAGCCACAAACGGCTCCAAGCACACAACAAGCCTAAACTAGCAAGCTCAAGAAAACAAAGGGTGTGTAGCATTCTGTGATTTTTTCCTTTCCACGATCATTGATTTGTTTTGGAGCTACGGCATTGGGCTCACTTGGGCCAGGTGATAGGTAAGAGCACAATCTACGTTTTGGCACCCAGATTTGATCATTTCCTTCATAGTATCCTTGGGCTTCCAATAGTCGTTTAGGAATCCAACGCAACGTTTCTTTACATTTCTTGGAGCGAGTGGTACGTTTCTTACAAGGCTTCTATTTTTTAGCACTAGTTATGGTCACTAAAGAAGCTTTAGGGACCCACTTGTATGTTTTCTTCGTTACATTAGGATGAGTCTTGTCGGAAGCGATATGCATTGCTTGTAGCATATTTAAGGGTACAGGCATTTCATCCCCCTCAGGTGTTACCCAGGTCGTCCCCCTATTTCCCCAAGTGTCTATGGTTGATGCTAGGTGGACCCAGTCTACATTGTCCGACTCAGTCATCCCAGGTAGGATATCCCATATAAGGAGAATCTTGGCCAATGTCTGTATCCTTCTTACAAGTGTAACAATATTGTAGTGGGTCCGAGTGAACTGTGGTGTCAGAGCGATGATCAATAATGGTTTTAACCCCTAAGGGGTGTACCTTACACCAGTCACCAAATCCACTCTAAGGACAGAGTCTTGTGAATTGCAAAAAGACATGATTTTTAGACCAATCATGAGGATATCCATATAAGGAGAATCTTGGCCAATGTCTGTATCCTTCTTACAAGTGTAACAATATTGTAGTGGGGCCGAGTGAACTGTGGTGTCAGAGCGATGATCAATAATGGTTTTACTCCCTAAGGGGTGTACCTTACCAGTCACCAAATCCACTCTAAGGACAGAGTCTTGGAATTGCAAATAGACATGATTTTTAGACCAATCATGAACCATTTGTGCTTCCCTCATGAATGGTCGTCCTAAAATCATTTCATATGACATAAGGTGTTTAGAGAAATCCATTACAATGAACGTATGTCGTACCTTGTGTCCTAGAACTTTGATCTTAAGATCCTTGAGCATCCCCATAGGTTTGGCTATGGTACCATTTGCCATCTTTACCACAATGTTAGTAACACTGAGGCGGGGTTTTCCCATGGATTCCCAACAATCTTTTGTAACGATGCTAACTCCCGCACCACCATCAAGAATTCCCTTTATAGTTAATCCCTTGGTAGTGATGGGTAGGGTCGCATTAGACTCGTCGCCTTCAAAATACTGCCCTAATTCGTTAATGGGTACCTCGATCAGAGACTCGTGTCCATCTAAGTCAAGTGATTGCACATGATTTTCCTCATCAATCATAATCGAGTCAGGCCTATTTGGTTGCGCAAACCGTTCGTAGCTCTCCGTTAAGGAATGCTCGAAGTGCAAGGAATAACTCAGGATCTCCATACAGCTTTGCTATGATCGTGGTTCGGACCTCAGAAGACATGAAGTCCACTAGTTTGGCAACATTCATTGGCGTTTTGCAGGGTGTAGGTCCTTGACTAGGAACTGGTGAGGATGGAATCTCATATTCCTCAATGGGATCAGGTATTCCTTCGTTAAACATCCTTTCCAACAAGAAGGGTGTATGCTCACTTTCTGATGTCCTCCTCACTCCCTTCTTGGATGATACTAGATATGGCTAACGGTCTATGGTTCATGTGGGGTGGATGAACTTGCGTGGGAAACACTGTGTCATGAATTTTGACCTGCATGGGTTCTGGTTCTAGTTTCCTTTGAGTCCCTCCACTAAACCTCTTAGATGTTTCACCTGCTCAATCTCGTCTACTGGGTTTGGGTACGTCCCACTTCTTTTTACGATTCTTCCCTTTTTGCCCCTGCGGTTTATCTTGGGGGTCTTGGATTGGATTTGGAAACACTTGTGGTGTTTTCAGAGGCTCTTTATGGTTTTCTCTTATTCGGTTTTCATTTGGTTCCATGTTACGGTTTTCTTTGTCGGTCTTTCCCTTTGTGGTATTGGTTCTAGTCTCCATTGTCTCGACTGAATCTAATCATCCTCGAGGTCATTCATAACACGGGGTCATCTCCTGTTCCTATGTTTGTTTTGGAACTTGGCTTTGAATTTCCGTATTCTGCGACTTCTTCCTTCGTGTCTTCTTTTTCTTTGCTTGGATAACTGAGGGTATCTCTCTCTTCGAGGATATGGCCTGGCCCTTGAAGCATGGACCGTGTAATCGCATAAGCGGGTGCGACGGGTGGTATTGGCGATGTCACACTAGCAATTTCGACCAAATTCAGGGTGTGATTTTAGGCGCATTTGGGTTATAGGGGCATTGGGCAATCAAGTGATCTATGCCACAACGATTACATGTGAGTATTGGCATTGCAGACGTGCTCCCTTGATTCATTTGCATCTGTGCAGCATTCTTTTGCAGCCTAATAGGGCACTCCGCTACTCGATGTGGTCCACCACACTCGTAGCATTGAAGAGGTGGCCTCCTAGCCTGGGTGTTGATATTTGACCTCTGGATGCGAGAGCAGCAGCTTGATAAACCGGCTTGACTTGTCCCCAACAATCTTCCATGTAGTATATAGGACATTTCCAATGTATCAAGTCCGTAGGCAATACTAGTGTCTATTTCTCCTCACAGCCATCTGCATAAGCATTTGATGGCTCGCAACCCACTTGGTTCATAGGGGCGACTCTTGGATGCGGGGGCTGCGGTCCTAGCACAGGAGGTGGTAGCGGTGTAGCTTGTACAACATTTTGAGATCTAGGGACCATGTGTTGCGGTAGTTGCTCAACAGTGGAGTAGGCATCAATACAGGAGCTCGAGGTGCATCCGTCCAGGCTACAGGTGGTCTATTTGCCATCATACGTTTGATCATTAAACAATCCTTAGCTTGGTGACCATACCTACCACATGCGTTGCAAGTTCCATTAAATTTTACTCTAAACGTAGGGCACTCACTAGTGCTATGTGGACCTAAGCAAATGGAACACCATTGTTTCTCCCTTCTTGGATACATGTGACTATTTTGAGGGGGTCGGTTATCCTTAAGAGACTCTTGGATTGCCTTGGTGAGGTCTGTCAAGAATGTCTCAAATACCTTTGGCTCATTGGCAATGGGCTTTGCAGTCATGGGTTCATACTCAATGGCTTGTGAGCTAGTGGATCTCGTGTCAGTAGACACCCTCATGCCTGCTATCATCAAGTTGTCCTCTAATTGGATTGCATTGGCAGTGACATCTTCCCAGGTTGTGATACCTCTAATCACTAGTCCATTATAGATTCCTTCATTCCTCAACCCTCGAATGAATCGATCAAGCAGTTGGTTATTGTTGAAGCGCTCATTTACAGGGCAACGAGAGTTTAAGTGGTTTAGACGACTAATGAAGTCCCTTACTGACTCTCCTTCCTTACGTTCGGCCTTCTGTAGCTGAGATGCTACACCCCAAAGCACACCTTCTCGTATGTACTCCTTTAGAAACAACCTTCGAAGGGTAGGGTAGATTGTTTTCTCGTCCACCCTTAGAGTCCTATACCAATCTCCAGCCTTCCCACTTAATGTCAAGCTTAAGGCATTGCACTTATGTAGTTCGTTGCGTTCCCCTAAGGAATCACATACTTGTTCAAACACTTCAATGTGTTTCCTAGCATCTTCGTCCCCATTGAATTTTTGCGTGAGTTTGGCAATTTGTACTGCCTTACTTCTAGGCTCTCTATCAGATGCATGACGCATATTTTCCGCGATAGATCGACCTATGGTTTGAGCAAACGCTGCCAAGTCACCTATGTGAGGAGGCAGGGCCGGTGGAGGTACTCTTGGAATCATATGTGGGAGAGGAACGGGTATCGGTCTTGGCATATGTGTAGATGATGCAGGATATGGAACATAACCGGGCATAGGTCCACTCGGATAAGAGCTAGGGAGCGGCACTCGAGGAGCATAAGCAAGTGGTACAATTGGAGGTGTGGGGGCCATGTGTGCATAAGGGGCTAGAGGCACATATGGTCGAGGCCCCATATTAGGTACTACGACACTAGGTAGTGGCACTGCGCTAACCGTAGATGTCATCGGTACATTCTCTGTCAGGCTTATCCCTGGAGTGAGCACTGTGTTTTCCTTGATAGAGGGTTGAGCCAAGTTAGGGAAGCTAAAGTTTTCGCTCGGAGGCTCAGATTTCATAGAGACCCCAGGTGAAATGACGTAAGATGGGTCCATGGGGCTCATTAGAGGAGTCTCCATTTGTGATAGAGTAGGCTGTTGAGCCTTGCTCGTATCCAGAAATCTCATGGGGCCAGTTGAGAGTATATTTACCCCTCGGTTTTGCCTTTCTGATTGAATAATGCCATGGATAACATTACAGATCATTTTCTGTTGATCTTCGATGCTCGTGGCACTAGAGGTGGATTGTACAATCTCTATCCATCCTACATGGTAGGCGTGGCCAGAGTGTAGATCCGTCAACACCTCAGTGTGGAGGTCGTATGTCCAATGATCATTAATGAACAATCCTTCTAGAGTCGACGTGTTAACGGTTTCTTGTGAGGTAGAAGAAATGTTGCTCCCCGTGGTTTTACTTGCCACCAACGGTACTCTAGAGGGAACTTCTGAAGGAGGCAGCTCAACAGGGCCTTCTTGGTAAGAAGTTGGTAGGATATCCACATGGACACTCTTTGGGGGTGTGGGGTCCACGTGCGATGTGAAAGGAGATTCCACTTCCCCACCCCCTTCGTGTGCTTCATTTGCATCAGGTTCCGAGCGAGTAGCTCTACCTAATGTTTCCATGAAACGGCTAAACATACTAGTACTAGGCTGTGGAGCTTCGGGAGGTGCATGGCCTTCTCTCTCAGTGTTTTGGGTAGGGTATGCTTCCATGATTTCTGAGTCGGAGGAGGAATCACTAGCGGCTATTTTAGGGTCTTGGGTGGTGCTACCTTGTGTCCGCGCTGAGGGTCTAGAGCTTATCGTGGATGGGTAATGGGTGTCCGTATGAACAGAGGCACCCTCAATATGCTCGTGTTCTAGCACCCGCCCAGAGCGTAAGTGCATGTGCTTTTGATACCCTAAGGTGTCAAAAAGCTGCTCTAGGAGGCCTTGTGACTAGTTTTTAGCGTGTTTTTTGTTTGTTTTTTTGCTAGATTTTTTAGAGCGTGTCGTGGAATGGGCCATGTGATAGCTCGAAACGAGCGTATCGGTCAGAGGGTCGTGCCGTGCTTTACAGCCCTCCGTTTGGTCACTCTATGCCCTCGGAATCCCTAAAACTGTCAATTTCCAGTAGGAAACTAGGCCCAAACTAGAAAGTCTAAGGGTGCAAGTGGGAAGAGAAAGGAGGAGAGTGGAGGACTTGTCCCACATGCTCTCATTCTCTCTTGAGGGAGTAGGGTATATATATAAGAGTGAGTCTAGTATATATCATAAGTCTGAGGACTGAGGCCTGGGCCTGGGCTTGGGCTTGGGCTTGGGCTTGGGCTTGGGAAAATGATCCCGATCCCGATCTATCTTTTATACAAACCAACCCGCCCGTTTTAAAAGTCACGTTTTTTATTTTCGACAAATTTCGCCGCCCGCTCACTCGCGTTGCTATAACTCCCAAAATTTTATTTTGCTTTTTTTTCCTGATGCAGAAAATACAGAAATTGAAAGCGCAGAAATGCAGAAATGCAGAAAAAAACGCAGAAATTGCAGGAAAAAACGCAGAAATTGCAGAAAATTGAAAAAACGCAGAAATGCAGAAAATTGCAGAAATTGAAAACGCCGAACTTGAAAATACAGAAATTGCAGAAATTGAAAAAACGCAGACAATAGCAGAAATTGAAACTTGACAGCAAATGCAGAAAACGCAAAAAACAGAAATCTCCACACACCCCTTCCCTGCCTTTCCTATGATAGAAATTGCACCACAAGGAAGCGTAAAGTGCTAACCGAGCTTAGTGTAGGGCATATCCCCGGCAGCGGCGCCAAAAATGTGCGCTCCTTGCCGCACTGTCGAAGCAAGGGACTTGCCAATACACTGTGTGCGAGCCACAAACGGCTCCAAGCACACAACAAGCCTAAACTAGCAAGCTCAAGAAAACAAAGGGTGTGTCACTCACCGCTCTACGCTCGCCTTCGTGGTGGATTCCTCGCCGCGATGAAGAAGAAGCTGCAGTCGTGCCGCGCTCAACCGCTTCGCCGCCGTCGTGCCTTCGTCATGCTCGATCGCACACACACTCTCCCTCTCTCTCTCTCTCTCACACACACACACACAAGGAGGTGAAGAAGAAGAAGATGGAGATGGAGCAAGAGCACTCTTCAATTGCACAAATGAGAGAATGAGTAAAAATTAGGTTTAGTTGGCTTTTATAGGAGCTCACCCCATTCACACTTGGGCGCCCATGCTTAACCAACTAATCCCTTGAATGTCCAAGTTAAAGTGCGCCTCTCATTGACGATCACTCTACCTTTCCCTATTGGTCCGACAAGCCCGGTACCTGACTCTACTAAATAATACATAATACACGTCCGTCGTAGGTGATGGGTGTCCGTGTGCCGTGAGGGTTAACAGCTCATCACACTAGTAAACTCCCTTTATAATACTTAAGCTAAAGGTCAATAGGGTCAAGCCCACTAGAAAGCCCTAGTACATTTCACACAATGCTGCCTAAATCGGATTAAGAACCTAAGTAACCATTGATTATTAGGAAGGCATTCCCCATGATATTAAGAGAAGATCTCTAACACCTAACTTGGTCAGACTAGCTTAGTCGGACTGCTTGATTTTTAAACCTAGACAAGTGATTATGACAAAAAATTACATTGAATTAAATGTTTGATACTAAGCAAATGCGGTGAATATTAGGCTACCAATCACAATTAAAGCAGACAATCATAGATGCAAAAAAGATAAGGGGCAATGCTAATGGACAAGAAACACCTGTTTGTGTCGATGGTCGCGCTTGATTTGAAGAGTGAGTCGAAATTAAGATTCCATGAAGGTCCAAATCCTATCAATAGCAACACGCTCCCGTACACACTAGGAAACAAAAGGAATACCTCTAGGAGGCACATTAGTGGGAAAAGGTACCAAGACTTATTGAACACAACAAAAAACATAAGGAACCCTAACCTAATTATTTGCACTCCCCCTAGAGAGTTAAGGGAATAGGATATTGTAGAGGTTGGGGGGAAGCCCTAAGGCTAAACCCCTATCCTCATCGTCGAGATAAACAAAGTCATCATCCATGAGACCATATGTGCCATCCGTGTAGTCTTGTAAATTTTCTTCTTCATCATAGGTGCCCATGTTTACTAAGAAGGTCACTAGACGCCTATAGTCATCTTGGTCAAAAGGGTAGGCTTGTGTAATGGGAGAAACGCTCTCTACTAAGTATGGATCAGACGTGGTCAAGAGACGTATTAGCCATTCTAACTCCTCAAAATTCCTCTCACATGCTAGCGTACCTATCAAATCCCATTCACATGCAAGCACTGGAAAGACCATGTGAAATATTTGTGAAAAGTAACGAGGGTACCTCTCACCCAAGGCAGGAGTGGATGATTCTAGCGTACTAGCCATATCTGTACACGCAAATAGATGATGGTTAGAGTGCAAATATTACAAGGGTCATGTTCTTGTGCATAATTTGTTTTTATGATTTGTGTTATGGCTCTTGCTCTTTTACTTTTTTATCTTGTTTTTGTGAGTATAAGGCTTTATATATACATTCCCTAAGATTGGAGATTAAGAGGTCAGGGAGGGTACCTCTCACCCAAGGCAAGAGTGGATGATTCTAGCGTACTAGCCATATCTGTATACGCAAATAGATGATGGTTAGAGTGCAAATATTACAAGGGTCATGTTCTTGTGCATAATTTGTTTTTATGATTTGTGTTATGGCTCTTGCTCTTTTACTTTTTTATTTTGTTTTTGTGAGTATAAGGCTTTATATATACATTCCCTAAGATTGGAGATTAAGAGGTCAAGGAGAAAGGTTGAGAGGGAAGCAAGTGAATAATGGATGTCCACAAACACTCCCGCCTTCCTTGGGTAGATCATATCGTTTGAAATGATGTCGTCACCCTTTGAAACCAGTTTTTCCAAGTTGTTATAGGTGAAGATTTTTTCCAGTAGTTTTCTATTACCTTAGGTGCCTCGTCGAGTTGCAAGGGTGGTAAGGTACTCTCCCAGGATCGAACTTGAAGTGGTTCATTAGGTGATTCTTGAACACTGGAAGGTGTGGATTCCTTTGTAGCTTCATGGAGGTCCACTATTGTAGGTGGAGGCTGTGTAGAAGCTTTTACCTCTATGGATGTATTACATGAGGAGCTAGAAGCTTCATGGAACTCCACCCTTCCTGAGCTAGGTGGAATAAATTGGTTTTGCCTTGGAGCCCAAACTAGCTCTGGACTAGGTGTGTAGCTTTCTGTGATCTTTCCCTTCCCACGGTCTGCCATTGGCTTTAGCGTTACACTGTTTGACTCATATGGTTTTGTTGTCGATAGGGAAGGACACATTTTACGTTTAGGTACCCAGATTTGCTCATTTCCATCATAGTAGCCTTGGGCTTCTAATAGTCGTTTTGGAATCCATCGTGATTTGGTCTTGACCCTCCTAGAGCACGCTCTTGGTTTTCCAGGGAAATTTTTTCTTGGAATGGATGGGAGGGTTGAGGTAGTTGGAAGTAAGGCCTTGGGGACCCATTGATATGTACTCTTAGGTCGTGCAGGTTGAGTACTTGCAATATTACTGCTTGCTACGACTACAAGTGTTGAAGTGCTAGGTTCATGGGTAGCCGGCAAGGACGAGTTAACCACCTTGGCTTGTGAATGTTGGCTATCCTTCAACTTTGTTAGAGTTTGCAACGTAGGTGACTTTGCTTGAATGATAGGGGTAAGAGTCGATGGTCGCGTCATGACACTACCAGTATCCCAATCAATAGTGCATTTGGTTGCCAACATCCACGTGCGTCCCAGGTTTACGTTGCCTTCCATAGCTCCCGCGGGCATGACTAGAAACCTCTGCACTATGCTTCCATTGTCATAGACAACAGGGGTCTGAAGGACTCCAAGAATAGCAATTTTCTTTTTATTAATGCCCTTGACTTGCATCGTACTCGGGGATAGGGTCGGTTTCCCTAATTGACACCAAACTCCATAGGATAACAAATTGTGTTTAGCTCTCGTATCTAATAAGGCATTGTATAGTACTTTCCCATAGGGGCTATTTAGCTCAATTGGGTATCGTAGGGGTGGCTCAGATTCTAATGAGTCGTCATCTGTGTCCTCGAAAAATGCTTGCGTGATTCCCAAATTAGCCTAACCTCCAATTGAACGAGCTCAATGGGTCGCGGGCTGCACCACATGACACTCTGGAGATGTTCACCCCAATTGTCTACTAGCTTTCGATGAGCATCACATGCCCCTAGATAGCTAAGCCATTCTGCAGTAGATCTTTCCTTGTTTATCCTAGCTCTCACATTTGCTCGATATCGTCGTCTCTTATATGACGTTTGTTTCTTGTTAAGGTTTTGATTTTGGTAAATGTTTGAACACGACTCGCCTGATAGGTCTTCGCTTGTATCTTCTTCACTCTCATATAAATTACCATAGATGGTCATACTAGGCCTTGAGTGTTCACTTTCTATACTTGGTTCACTCGATGTTTCCTAAGGTTCTGAATCCATTTCTCCCTGAGATTCCGTTTCTGATGTGTATTGGCCTGAAGCCTTTGAGGAATCATCGGTTTCACTCTCAGGTAGGTGTGCCTCTTTCTTATCATCGGATGTTACATGCGCTACACCTAACATGTTTACTGGTGCAATGTGTGGTATCTCTTCCCCATCTGGTGTTACCCAGGTTGTTCCTCTAGCTCCCCATGTATCTATAGTTGCCACTAGGTGTACCCAATCGACATTGTCTGACTCAGCCATTCCGGGTAGGATATCCATATAAGGACAATTCTCCCCAATATCCGTGTCTTCGTTACACGTGTAACAATACTGTAATGGAGCTGAGTGAATTGTTGTGTTTGATCGATTATCAATGATGAATTTATTTCCTAGAGGATGCGTTCGACCACTTAAAAGATCAACTCGAATGACAGAGTCTTGGAATTGTAAGTAGACGTGGTTTTTGGACCAGTCATGCACCATTTTTGCTTCCCTCCTGAATGGACGCCCTAAGATCATCTCAAATGACATAGGATGCTTGGAAAAATCCATAACAATGAAAGTCTGCCTTACCTTGTGTCCCAAGACCTTGATTCTGAGATCCTTTAGCATTCCAATAGGCGTAACAATAGATCCATTAGCCATTTTTACCACTACGCTTGTGGCTTCAAGGTGAGGTCGCCCCATAGACTCCCAACAACTCTTTGTCACCATGCTGACTCCCGCACCACCGTCAAGGACTCCCTTTACAGTTAATCCTTTAGTAGTGATTGGCAGAGTAGCATTAGATTCATCACCTTCAAAGTATTGCCCCAACTTGTTAACGGGTACTTCAATTACAGATTCATGTCCCGCTAAGTCAGATGGTGGTGCTAAATGTTCCTCATCATTCATTACCGAGTCAGGTTTGTTCATATGTGCAAATTGTGGTAATCCGGCCTGTAATTCTCCATTGAGGAAGGCTCGAAGAGCTGAGACTAGCTCGGGGTCTTTATATAGTTTGGACATGATGGTGGTTCTAACTTCTGAAGACATGAAATCCATCAATTTGGCAACATTTAATGGCATCTTGTGGGACATAGGACCCTGACAAGAGAATGGTGAAGATGGAATCTCCACTTCCTCAAGGGGGTCGGGCATTCCCTCACCAAACATTCTCTCTAGTAGGAAAGGTGTGTGTCCACTTTCAGATGTCCTACCCTCACTCTCTTCCCGAATGATACTGGGTATAGCTAACGACCTGTAGTTCTTGTGAGGTTGAACTTGTGTGCGAAACACTGTGTCCGACATCTGGATATGTTTGGGTTCAGGTTCTAATGTTCGTGGAGTTTCTTCCACCAAACCCCTCAGTTGTTGGACTCGTTCAATTTCCACTGTTGGGTTTGGATAGGTTCCAATCTTTCTCTTGCAATCCTCATTTTTTGTCTCTCGTGGTTATCTTGGGGGTTCGCAACTGGGTAGTTTAACTTTGAATACTCTTTTGGTGTTCGTCGTAATTCCCTCTCGTGATCCTCCTCACTGGCTTTTTCCTTTGTAGTAACAGTTTTGGTCTCTGTGGTCTCTATCGAATCTGAGTCATCCTCAGGGTCATTCATATACACGGGATCCTCTCCTATCCCTATGTTAGTCTTTGAACTAGGTTTTGAGCTAGAAGCATTAAGGGATTTCTTTCTTCGTGTTTTCTTCTTTCTCGCTCGGCCAATGGATGCAGCATCTCTCTCTTCGAGGATGTAATTTTGCTTTTGGAGCATTGACCGTGTGAGTGCATTCACTGGTGCTATGTTAATAGTTGGTGGTGTCCCATCAACAATCTCTATTATGTTCAATGGTGTGATTTTCGGTGCGTTTGGATTGTTAGGACACTGTGCGATCAAATGATCTATGCCACAACGATTACAAGTGAGTATTGGCATTGCCAATGCACTCCCTTGACTTGTTTGCATTAGTGCGGCATTCTTTTGCATTCTAATGGGGCACTCAGCTACTCGATGTGGTTCACCACATTCATAGCACTGAAGAGGTGGTCTCTTGGTAAAACTATTAATGTTTTGGCCTCTTGCTGCTAGCGCAGTAGCTTGATATACCGGTTTGATTTGTCCCCAATGGTCTTCCATATAGTACATGGGACACTCCTCAAGCATGTCGACTCCATAGGTGATACTAGAGTCTATGTCCTCTTCGCAATCTACATAAGTACTAGATGACTCGCAACCTATTTGGTTCATAGGTGCAACTCTTGGATGAGGGGGTTGCGGTCCTAGCACTGGAGGTGGCAACGGTGTGGTTTGGACCACATTTTGGGTTCTAGGGACCATGTGCTGTAATGGCAATTGTTGCTCCATGGGTGGGGTAGGCATCAATGCAGGAACTCGAGGTGAGTCTGCCCAAGCTATAGGCGGTCTATTTTCCATGATGCGTTTAAGAATTAGGCAATCCTTTGCTTGATGGCCATACCTACCACACGCGTTACAAGTCCGGTTAAACTTTACTATGAATGTAGGGCATTCACTCGTAGTATGTGGACCCAAGCAGATTGAGCACCATTGCTGCTCCCTTCTTGGATACATATGAGTGTTTTGTGGAGCATGATTACCCCTAAGGATTTCTTGGATGGCCTTGGTGAGATCCGCCAAAGTCATCTCAGATATCGTTTGCTCTTTCACGATTGGCTTTATCTTCATTGGCTCATGCCCTGATGCTTGCGAGCTACTAGACTTCGGCTTGGCAGACACTCTTTCTCCTGCAATCATTAAATTATCCTCCAATTGGATTGCATTCATGGTGACTGCTTCCCAAGTAGTGATACCTCTAATGACTAGGCCATTATAAATACTTTCATGTCGTAGTCCCCTAATGAATCTATCGAGCAATTGGTTGTTGTTGAATCACTCGTTTGGATTGCATCGAGAATTCAAATTCTTTAGGCGACTAATGAAGTCTCTCACGGATTCACCTTCTTCTCGTTGGGCTTTCTGGAGCTGAGAGGCTACACCCCAAAGTACTCCCTCTTGTATGTATTCTTTTAAGAACAGTCTCCTAAGAGTAGAGTAGATCGTTTTCTCTTCTACTCTTAAGGTTCTATACCAATCTCCAGCCTTTCCGCTTAGGGTCAAACTCAAAGCCTTACACTTATGTAGCTCATTGTGCTCTTCCAAGGAATCGCACACATGTTCAAAGACTTCCATATGCTTTCTAGCATCTCCGTCTCCACTGAATTTCTGTGTGAGCTTAGCTACTTGAATTGCCTTGCTCATAGGCTCTCTATCAGGTGCACTACGCATGTTTTCCGCAATAGAGCGACCGATAGTTTGAGCAAATGCTGCCAAATCTCCTATTTGAGCAGGTATAATGGGTGTATGTGCTCCTGGAACCACATGTGAGATGGGAGTTGGCCTTGGCCTTGGCATATGTGCGGCTCTTGGGTCCCATATTTCGTATGCTGGTGTACCAAACGGTGGTCCAAAGTTTACAGGCGTGGCCCTAGGCATAGGGGATGCCTGATATGGCATGTTATTATTAAATGGCATGGCTCCACTTGTATAAGAGCTTGGATAATGCCATTGTGGATTGTAAGCTCTTGGAATAATCGGAGGTGTAGGAGCTACATGAGGCTGAGGTACGACAGGTGCACATGATTGATACATACATGTAGGTATAGTTGGGGGCACTGTGCTACTAGGCATCGGCGCAGTGTTAACAAATGAACGCAGTGTTAACAAATGAACTCCATGGTGTACTTCTTGTCATGCTCACCACTGGGATATGCATGGTAGCCGTAGTGTCATTAAGAGAAAGATGAGCTAGATCTGGGAAGGTAAAGCTGCCACTTGTGGGCTCAGATTGTACTGAGGCTCCTGGCGAAACAACATATGGAGGATCAATGGGGCTCACTGAGGGAATCTCCATTTGTGATAGGGTTGGTTGGTTGGCCTTTCCCATATCCAAGAATCTCATTAGTCATGTTGAAGGCATGTTGATCCCTGTGTTCTGTCTTTCTAACTTGACAATCCTATGGAGGACATCACAGACTTTCTGTTGTTGCTCATCTATGCTAGTAGCACCCGATGTGGATTGTAGAACATCTAACCAACCCACATGATAGGTGTGTCCTGTGTACTGATCAATTAAATCTTCTACTTGTAGGTCATACTCCCAATTTTCGTTTAGGAATATCCCATCTAGGCCTGGCGTGCTGGAGGTTTCCCTCGAAGTGGAAGCATTATTGCTCCCCATCGCTTGCCCCTCCGTGACTGCTACCTTGGGAGCACTCGGTTTCTCGGCTGGCATGATTGTTGTCATAGGAGCCTTTGCTTTCAGGGCTCGACTTTGTTCCAGCCTTCGTAGGTTCTCAATTTCCCTCTCCCTTGTTGCTTGCATATAGCGTTCGATCTCTTGTACTTCGGCAAGACTCCTACCATCGGGTAGTAGAACCTCAGAGGGAGATAGTCCTAAAGGATCAGGAGGTGCAGTGGATGGAACATTCACAGGCACACTCTCAAGAAGCATAGGGTCTATTTTAGGCATGAATGGCGAATTTACTTCCCCACTCCCTTCATTTATTTCATTAACCGCATGTTCGGAGCGAGTAGCTCTACTAAGGGTCTCTTTTAAGCGGCTAAACACACTGGGCCCGGGCCGTGGGCCCATGGCATGCATGTCTTGACTTGAACTATCAGGGTTTGGTGTAGGATACCCCTCCATGACTTCGTAGTCAGAGGAAGAATCACTAGACGCGATATGAGGATCTTGGGTCGTGCTACCTTGAGTCCCGACCGAAGGTCCAGAACCTAGGGTGGAGAAATAATGTGTGCCCGTGTAAATGGAGGCACTACCAATATGCTCGTGCTCTAACACTCGTCCAGAGCATAGGTTCATATGACTTGGATTCCCTAGAAGTGTCAGTGAGTGCCCGTGAAGGCTGCTCACCTAGTAATTTTGGGTGTTTTGCAACCCAAGTCTTTTCTTATTTATTTATTTTTTTATTTTTTGGTCCTTTTTTTTCTGACCCAGCTATAGAATAGAGCGTATGATAGCTCAAAACGAGCGTTTCGGTCAGAGGGACGTGCCGTGCTTTACAACCCTCTGTTTGGTCACTTTATGCCCTCGGAATCCCTAAAACCGTCAATTTCTAGTAGGGAACTAGGCCCAAATTAGAAAGTCTAAGGGTGTAAGTGGGAAGCGAAGGGAGGAGAGTGGAGGCCTTGCCCCACATGCTCTCATTCCCTCTTGAGGGGGTAGGGTATATATATAAGAGTGAGTTTAGTATATATCATAGGACTGAGGACTGAGCCCTGGGCCTGGGCTTGGGCTTGGGCTTGGGCTTGGGCTTGGGCAAATGATCCCGATCCCGATCAAAATTTTAGTGTAGCCCCCCTTAAATATTGTCGGTTTTTTTTTAAAAAAAAATTTTGAGGCGACGACCGCGCGCGGTTTAGGTGACCCTTTCTTGGCCACACACACTGTCAACACCTACCTAACCTCTCTGTCAACAGCTCACAGACAGCTCACTACCTTATCTACTTACTAACAGTGCTACTAACCACTAACTAATCTACTAACTAATCTGTTAACCACTCTGCTAACTGCTTACTGACAGTGGGCTAAGTGTCCACCTACTTCCTCTCTCACTACCTTACTGTGCAAAGACTGTGTGCAGGCAAACCTTGACAGAAAACTGTGTACAGACTGTGTGCAAACAGAAATTGCTAATTGCCTACCTAGTTATTCATTCACTACGAACAAGCTAACGACTACTAATTGTGCAAAGACTGTGTGCAAACAGAAAACACAACATTATGCAGAAATCACAGAACTTGCAGACAATACAGAAATTAACAACTTGCAGAAAAATAACTCATTCCTCTTCCTCTTCCTCTTCTTTCCTACTACAAACAACTCATAGGAGAAGCACAAGGTGCCTCTTGGGCTTAGTGCCACACTGTCGAAGCAAGGGCCTTGCCTAACACTGTGTGTGAGCCACAGACGGCTCCAAGCACACAACTAGCTTAACTAGTAAGCTCAAAAGAGGGCAATGGTGTGTCACTCACCGCTCTATGCTCCTGCCGTGGAGGATTCATCGCCGCGAAGAAGAAGGAGACGCCGCTACGTCGCGCTCAACCGCTTCACCGCCGTCGTGCCGCCGCAATGCTCTATCGCACTCTCTCTCTCTCTCTCTCTCTCTCTCTCTCTCTCTCTCTCACACACACACACACACACACACACACACACACACACACACATACACACACACACACAAGGAGGTGAAGAAGAAGAAGATGGAGATGGAGATGGAGCAAGAGCTTTGCGGCGGCACGACGGCGGTGAAGCGGTTGAGCGAGACGTAGCGGCGTCTCCTTCTTCTTCGCGGCGAGGAATCCTCCACGGCAGGAGCATAGAGCGGTGAGTGACACACCATTGCCCTCTTTTGAGCTTACTAGTTAAGCTAGTTGTGTGCTTGGAGCCGTCTGTGGCTCGCACACAGTGTTAGGCAAGGCCCTTGCTTTGACAGTGCGGCAAGGAGCGCACACACGTGTAAAGGGTTATGTACTTCGCCATATTATGTTAGTAGATTGCATAACTACCTAGATACACTGGCAACAAGATGTAGACTTTTGTTATATTTGTTCCAAGGATACAATTGTGGCGACGCTCGAGGAAAAAAGATTTTGGTGGAGAAGACCCCTCCAATTAGTGTGTCATTAGTTGGTAATTGATAAACTTGACCATTTACAAATTTTAATTATATATGCCAAAGCTAAACCATTGATGATTGAAGAATGTTGATGGTCAGATTCACCATTTCCTTAAGGGTTGAAAACAGTAGTGACAACAAGTTCGATAATCATCCTTCCTGGCTTCTTGAGCATCCATATCACCCCTTTGTTGTTATTTTCCCAATGCAGCCATACCCACAAATTATACCATGTCGCTTCTGTATTCAATGTCCTTGATCCATGACCTTCCACTTTTGGTTAAGCAAAACTTATCTTGCAAGCACCATATATCTCATTTTCCATAGTGCCAATTACATAGTTGCCAAATCTTCTACCCATTTATAATGCATGTCTATTATGTAAATAAGGTGTAGCCCATCACAATGCCTTACATATTAAAAAAGAGATGAGTTACCTTCCCCGAACCCGTTAATTTCGGAAATGTTGTTGTAGAAAAGCCTTCCATAAGTCTAAAAATTTCTATTTGTGTGTGTGTGTGTGTGTGTGTGTGTGTGTGTGTGAGAGAGAGAGAGAGAGAGAGAGAGAGAGAGAGAGAGAGAGAAGATAATTTTTTAATCTCATAGGAACAATCTCTAGGTGCTTTGATCGACAGGGCTTGAACCCAAGACCTATTGCTCAAGAGGGAACTTTAATAGCCAATCTAAAACATCTGGGTAATAGAGGGAGAGAGTCTATTTGTTGTTGCATCATGTTCGTGTGCAATGACTTATATATATATATATATATATATATATATATATATATATATATATATATATATATATATATATAGAGAGAGAGAGAGAGAGAGAGAGAGAGAGAGAGAGAGAGAGAGAGAGAGAGAGGAGGAATAAGAAGATTTTGAACCTTAACTTTGAGAAGTTGCAAAGCCCCTACAAACACAACTCTCTCTCTCTCTCTCTCTCTCTCTCTCTCTCTCTCTCTCTCTCTCAACTTTCAAAGATTGCACATAACCTTTCAATATGTTGGTAATTGATTGCAAGACATGTCTAGCAGCGGCACAACAAGGAAGCCACGAGTTATTTTCAATGAATGTTTTTCTAGATGGGCTTTTCTATACTAATAGATAATGGGGGAGGGAATTCCGGTTCCCCCCCTGCCACGTGTCAAGCTGTGAGGCCTCAGGCGGGCTCATGTTGAGAAGGTTCAAAAAATGAGTTGAGAAGGTTAAAAAAAAGTTTTAAAAAAATCACCGCCAGCCGCCTCTTGAGTAGGTGCGCTTGGCGAGGAGGTGATCAAAGCGGGCAAGAGAGAGAGAGAGAGAGAGAGAGAGAGAGAGAGAGAGAGAGAGAGAGAGAGAGAAAGAGAGAGGTCCTCATCGCCACAGTCCTCAAGAGAGAGACAGAAAGAGACGTCCTCAGCTGCTTCATCATCCTCAAGAGAGAGAGAGACGCATCCTCAAGAGAGAGAGAGACGTCCTTTGCTCCTTCATCATCCTCAAGAGAGAGAGAGAGAGAGAGATGTCCTCAGCGGCTTTTGCTCCTCCACACACTCCTCAACGCCTGCGCTCTGAACCTGCGGCTAGTGCTGCTCACCTCATCACCTGCGGCTCTTCCTCACCTCAGCGGCTTCGTCATCCTCATCACCTGCAGCTCTGCTCCTCACCTCAGCGGCTTCGTCATCCTCATCACCTGCGGCTCTGCTCCTCACCTCAGCGGCTGCTCCTCACCGGCTGCATGTCTGCTCCGAACCTCACCGGATGCTGCAGGTACTACGCAGCTCTCTCTCTCTCTCTCTCTCTCTCTCTAGCTCGCTTTGCTAAAGCCCTGCACTGCCGGCGACTGCCCTGTGTCCAGAACGTCTCTGAGAGAGAGAGATGAAATGAAATGTTATATCTACTAACGTCGGTGTGTGTGTGTGTGTGTGTGTGTGTGTGTGTGTGTGTGTGTGTGTGTGTGTGTGTGTGTGTGTGTGTGTGTGTGTGAGAGAGAGAGAGAGAGAGAGAGAGAGAGATAGATAGATAGTTCTATTATCGTCCTGGGAGGTCAAATATGACCTATGGGACCAAATGAACATGTCATGTGGTGTGAGTGGAGTTCATAAGTGACTC
Organism: Adiantum capillus-veneris; assembly: GCF_014529385.1. Taxonomy (NCBI): domain Eukaryota; kingdom Viridiplantae; phylum Streptophyta; class Polypodiopsida; order Polypodiales; family Pteridaceae; genus Adiantum; species Adiantum capillus-veneris. The sequence goes on from NC_140958.1 coordinate 126,799,627, forward strand.
TCGATGCTCAAAAATGGCTGAAATGAGCGTCGCAATAGAGAGTCCACATCATGGTTGGGAGAGGAAGGTATGTAGGGAGAGCTCATGGCTGAATATATGGGGAAAAGAGGACCTAATGTGGTCAAAAGCTGAGCACTCAAGTAGTGTGTGGTACTCACTCTCTCGCACTTGACGAGGGCATAAGGTGCAAAGTCGATGACACTCCTCGCCAGTGCTCCAACGTCCTGTCTCGCAGCGTAGAGAATGGGAGCTAAGACGAATGGAGGCAATGGTGCGGATCGCACTCAACGGGATGGGCTCAAGGATGTAGGAATGGGTTCGGTTACCTCGTTCCGAGAAGAAGAGAGATTTGTAGTTTGGGGCAACGTGTGTGGTGTAATGGCTGAAGCGAGAACCTCCGGATTTCTCCCAAGCCATGATACATTGGCGTTGTAAGAAGGCCTCATTAACTTGGGAGTCAATCGACGCATCCTTGACCAAGTGACATGCATCCCATCTTCCAAACCATTTCTTGATATCAAGCATCCACCCCGAACTTAGTATTTTGCTCTTGCATGTCTTTTGAACCTTTTGACTTGCTTCATATGCGATTCTAGGAAGTCGATGCAAAGGGCTACGTTGTGTCTTACGCATGTACTCCACAACCCTTTCCATGCCCAAGACCTCAATGGGAAGCGATCCGGACTCAAGAAGTAAGAGCATGTAGGGTGTTTGTGTCTTGACTTGGAGAAAGTTGGTGAGAAAACGCTTTTGGACATTCTCAAACTCTTTCCAAGTAGACTTCCCGATGCTTCCACCCCACACCTCCACTCCATAAAGAAGCACCAGTGTCACCAATGTGTCAAAGAGGTACTTTTTGAGAGCCCAACACTTGATCTCTCCTGCATTGCACATGTTCTCAAATGCATAATAAGCCCTCTTTTCGGCTTCCAAGCGACGCATTGCACAATCCTTCCATATATGATTGGATGGAACCTCAAGGCCAAGGTACTTGAAGTGATCTACCACTTCAAGTTTCTCATTGTTGTATACAATGCATGGATTTTTGTCATTGAGGGTCTTTACAAGCATAACCTTGGTTTTGGATTCATTCACGATCAGCCCGCTATGTAGGCAAAAGCGATCCAAGACACTCATAAGCTTTTGAGCATCTTCTAAGGTATGTGCCAAGAGCACTACATCATCGGCATAAAGCAAAAGCATGATCGCCGCATTTCCAATCTTAACCTCTTCTATGCCTTCTTGCTGCATAAAATCAAGAACCATGTATTCCAATTCATCAATGAGCAGCCCAAAGAGGGTTGGGGAAAGTGGGCATCCTTGTTTGACACCAATAGTTCTTGCAAAAAATTCTGAAATTCCATCTCCCATACGTAATCGACATATCACTTTTTGGTAGATGCGAAAGACTGCATGCATAAATTCTCTCGGCACTTGAAGGCTTTGCATACGTCTCCAAAGATTTCCTCGCGGTACCATGTCAAAAGCTTTCTTGAAATCCACAAAGCAACAATACAACTTTTTTCTTTTCAATCGAGACGCTTCCATAAGAACTCGAAGAGTGACAAGGTAATCAATAGTGCTATGATGCTTTCGAAAACCTGCTTGGCCAAGCGCACGTTTGCCATTCTTTTCAGCCCATTCACTTATCTTCATCTCCATGATACATCCAAATAACTTTGCCATCAAAGAACCAACCATTATAGTGCGATAGTTGTTCACATTGTTTACATCTCCTCCTTTGTGCAAAGGTTTGATCCAATTTGCACTCCAATCATGAGGCATGCCATACTGAAGTGCAAGGTTAAACATATCGCATATCCAATATCGTGTTTTCTTGCTTGTCCATTTAATCATTTCAGCCTTGACACCTTGAAGGTCACCTGCCTTGCGAGTAGCAAGTTTCTCAAGCGCGCGGCATACATCTTCAATGGTACAGAAGGGAGACATAAATGGAAGGGAGCTACAACCCTCCATCTTATCAACATTGGGTTGCTCATAGAGGTTCTTACAATGCATATACATATCCTCAAGAGTCAAGTCATCAAAGCTCTCAACGCGCTTGCCTTTTAGATTTTGCCAAAACTTGCCACATGCATGTGCTTTCTCTTGTGCTAAAAGAAGTTGTTTTTCGATTTCCCACCTTCTCCTCTTCTTTTGAACAAGTGCTTTGTATGTGTGTGAACATTCCAAGTAAACTTCCTTGTCTTTGATTGCATCCAATCTTAGCAAGTGTTTTCGGGCTTGACTACATTCCATGTCAAACCATTTCTTCTTGGTGCTACCCTTCTTAGACCTTTTGCAAGACATGTGTTTCGCAGAAAAGCATTCCTTCGCACAAGAGAAAATTACTTCTTTGAAAACTTTCCACTTGCATTCTAATGTTGGGCTCCCTTGATGCTCTATCATGCTTAACATTTGGTCCACCATATCAGCATATATAAGTGCTCGTTTGAAGTCTAGACGTAGGTACAAATGATTCACATCATGATTGGAGGCTACATGCTCGGGCCGTTTACCACACTTGAGGTCAATACATAACATCCTATGACCCGATTCCGGATTCCATTCACCAAGTGTAAAGCTTTGTATGCATTCTAGAGTGGCTTCTGAGAACAACATATAGTCAATCACGCTAGCACCATTGTGCTTTCTACATGTAAAGTCATTGGTGCCTTGCCATAGAGATACACCATTTGCAATGAGCATTCCGGTACTATTGCACATATGTAGAAGTGACTTTCCATAGTGATCCACTTTTTTGCATCATTAGAACTTCGATTATACATGTATGAGTCATCCACTCTTCTTGAGACATGCGGCATGTCGACTTGTTGTGTGTCGTGTTGTAACATATTTGTGCGAGAATTCATGTCTCCAAAAACAATGACTTCACCTTGATCCTTGTAATGAGCAATGTCTTCCTCTAGTTCAACAAAGGGCTGATCTCTATCCATATTCAAGTGAGCATAAAAGTTGGAGTCATAGTGAGGAATGTAGCAGCCGGCCACAAACATGACTTGACCATTTGGTGGGCTGATTTTCAGCCATAAGTAGCGTTTATACTTATCTTCTTTGACAATGGAAACATCTTTCAAACCCTTTTTGGCCATACATGCTACGCCTCCTTGACCTCTTCGTTGCTTTGCATTTTTGGCCCACATCAAAGAATGCACATCGTATTTGTCAAATCCAAGAATTTGTTGCGCATCATGCTCCCATGTTTCGACAAGAAGTATCACATCGAAGTCATTGGTAAGCTCATCAATGCCAATTCCCGCATTCCATGGATACCCGTTACAATTCCAAAAGCTTATTCGCAAGCGTGAGTTGGTCTCATAGATCATGTGTCCCTATTTGTTGGGTGGACTTGCATCCTCCTCAAGTGCCTTTTCTTCTTGAGATGATACCTTAACCTTCTTGCTTCTTTCCTCGTATGCTTTGCGACGTACATTTTGTTGCATAAGAGTGCGATCCTCATATACATTACAACCCGTTCCTTTGAGGTAGATCCAACCATTGTCAAGGATGATCTTTCTCTTTACCTCATCAGCCATGGTACATACAATAGGTCTTTCTCCCGAGCGAGGGGCTCCTTGTTTTCCAACTCGATGTACACCATAAGCCATGATTCCTGACATGCCAAAGTGTGTAGCAAAAAACTCTTCAATAGCAACCGCAAGAGATTGGGGTGTTTCCATGATTTCCTCCTTGATTCCACGAATGACGATGTTCTTTGAGCGTTTTTGTCGTTCTTGCAATTCTTGAGTGTCCACATTCTCTACATTCTTTGCTTGGACAACGGCTTGCATGATAGGAGATGTAGAAACCACATTATCCTTACATATATCAGCCCATGATTTGGATGCATTTCTCATCTCACATACATCATGTCGTATTGTATCTATCGTTTCCTCTTTCAATACATGATCACTCTCAACTTTGCTCAAGCGCTCTTTCACTACATTCATGTCAACAAGAGAGCGTTTACATTCTTGAACTTCATTCTCAAGATGCATCAAGCGTGTTGTTTGCATTTCAAGAACCTTCTTGAGGTGCTCATTCTCCACAACGAGAACTCTTAAAGTACCATTCTCCATTGCAAGTGCGCGCAACTCTTTACCTTGCTTGTTGACGGTTTCTTGTAACGAGATCAAGTAAGCCATGATCATTGCTTCCGTTGTTATAGACGATGTGGTTGGATTAGCATCCAAATTCCTTGGAGATTTTGCATCATTCTCCATGGCGAGTGTGGCGTTTCCACCCTTGCGAGTTTTGTCTGACATTGCCTTCAAGTCGGCAACAAAAACGCAAAGTTTTGACAGTTTTTTCAGTTCTGAGATGCTGTTACAGCAAAGCCTTCCATTACACAGAAAAATTCTGTCTTTACATCAATGCGTAGAGGGCTTCGTGCTCTTCAATTGAGGCTATAGATCACCTAAATCGGAGTTGGGATGAGCAAGTTATGGTCGAGAGAGAGAGAGAGAGAGAGAGAGAGAGAGAGAGAGAGAGAGAGAGAGAGAGAGAGAGAGAGAGAGAGAGAGAGAGAGAAATGTACTGCTGCTGGTGGTGTTGGGGCACGTGGAGGGGTGGTGCAGGGTTCTTTTGTGAAAGGAAAGACACATTTTCCTAATGCTTTTGCTTGCAGCACTTTGTCTGGAAATTCTGGTGAAAAGGGCAAAAAGAAGATGTGTTGCCATTATTGTAAAGTTAATGATCACTTGATCAAGCAGCAGTGTCCAAAATTGAGGGCAAAAGAGGCTAAGAAGAAAGAGGTTGGTTCCACTACAAGTGCAGCTATTGTAGAGTCTTTTGTGAAGGGAGATTGTGATGCTCATGTAGATATAGAATGGGCATTTAGTGCAGAGTGACTCTAGGCCGGCAGTGAGAGAAATGAAATGAAATGAATCTATGTGTGTGTGTGTGTGTGTGTGTGTGTGTGTGAGAGAGAGAGAGAGAGAGAGAGAGAGAGAGAGAGAGAGAGAGAGAGAGAGAGAGAGAGATGAAATGAACAAAAAGAAAAGGAAATCCTGTCTGTGTACAAAAAGAAAAGGGGAAGCTTAAAATAGCCAAAGATAAAGAAATTGGCAGGTTTTGATAAGTGAAATGAAATGTTATATTAAACGTCTTCGGAAGGCCAAAATTGATACCATCATTGGACGTTGCTCGAGAAAGTATTGCGCCGAGAAATGAAATAAAATGTTATATTAAACGTCTTTGGAAGGCCCAAATGACCTATGAGACCAGCTTAAGGGTCGCATGGCCAACAGATACTCTCTCTCTCTCTCTCTCTGCGCCTTTAGGCAGGTCGCACGACCAACAAAACGGCAAATGTCCTCGCCCTTGAGCGCACTCCCTAGTACCCACATGCCTACTGACTGTCACACATCGTCGCGCATGCGAATTAGCACCGAAATAGAGAGAGAGAGAGAGAGAGAGAGAGAGAGAGAGAGAGAGAGAGAGAGAGAGAGAGAGAGAGAGAGAGAGAGAGTGTAAAAACCCAAATAATAGCCTAATTTTGTAAACATTGCAAAGCACCGGTAGGGGCTCAACAAATTGGCACTATTCAAAGCACCAAAGTTTGGGAAAAACGTGTCTCGATCGGAGTCAGCTTAATATTGTGCCATTTTCAATTTCAAAAATGCAGGTTGAAGGCAAGGGAAAAAGGAAAAATTCCCCCCCGAAATATAGAAAAATAGTGTAAAAACTCAAATGATGGAGCTCGTGGACAAGAAGCATTAGGTGGGGCAGCTGCTCTCTTGGCCCTAACCAAGTTAGGCATATCCCACAATTAGTGCATTCCAAGAGACGACATCCTACATAGGAAGCTTCTCAAGCACTTTTTGTGCTTTCTGAAATGCACGAGAGAGAGAGAGAGAGAGAGAGAGAGAGAGAGAGAGAGAGAGAGCCTTTGTGTGTGTGTGTGTGTGTGTGTGTGTGTGTGTGTGTGTGTGTGCGGGAGGCCACTCGGTTTCACATCCCAAATCTTGAACCCTAGCATTTCATTAAGCACTTCATAAAGCACAAAAAGTGCTTTCAATGAGCTTAATCAATGAGCTCTGATGATGGTGGGGCTCGCAGAGCCAGAAAAGAACCTAGGTTTAATGTAATCCCACATGACAAAAACAATCTACTGACGGGGAAGAACTAGGCTTGAAGCCAAGAAAACACATGGAAAAATCAGTTTCAAAAGCCAAGAGGAGGAGGAATTGAGGCATTGCTCTATAACTCATTATCGACGGATCAGTAGACAAATAAACAGGGCGGGAGAGGAGCTTATATGCGCTATTTTGCATTGATACGGAGGGGCTCGCACAGCTAGAAAAAACCTAGGTTTAATGTAATCTCACATACAAATTTTGGTAAGGCCAAAATGACCTAGGAGACCAGCGTAAGGGTTGCATGGCCAGCAAATCCTCTCTCTCTCTCTCTCTCTCTCTCTCTCTCTCTCTCTCTCTCTCTCTCTCTCTCTCAAAACTTTTCGTTTTTGTTGCCGACTTGAAGGCAATGTCAGACAAAACTCGCAAGGGTGGAAAATCCACACTCGCCATGGAGAATGATGCAAAATATCCAAGGAATTTGGATGCTAATCCAACCACATCATCTACAACAACATGAGCAATGATCATGGCTTACTTGATCTCCTTGCAAGAAACCGTCAACAAGCAAGGTGAAGAGTTGCGTCCACTTGCAATGGAGAATGGCACTTTAAGAGTCCTCGGTGTGCAGAATGAGCACCTCAAGAAGGTTCTTGAAATGCAAACAACATGCTTGATGCATCTTGAGAATGAAGTTCAAGAATGTGAACGCTCTCTTGTTGACATGAATGTATTGAAAGAGCGCTTGATCAAAGTTGAGAGTGATCATGTATTGAAAGAGGAAACGATAGATCCAATACGACATGATGTATGTGAGATGAGAAATGCATCCAAATCATGGACTCATATATGTAAGGATAATGTGGTTTCTACATCTCCTATCATGCAAGCCGTTGTCCAAGCAAGGAATGTCAAGAATGTTGATACTCAAGAATTGCAAGAACGACAAAAACGCTCAAAGAACATCGTCATTCGTGGAATCAAGGAGGAAAGCATGAAAACACCCCAATCTCTTGTGGTTCCTATTGAAGAGTTTTTTGCTACACACTTTGGCATGTCAGGAATCATGGCTTATGGTGCACATCGAGTTGGAAAACAAGGAGTCCCTCGCTCGGGAGAAAGACCTATTGTATGTACCATAGCTGATGAGGTAAAGAGAAAGATCATCCTTGACAATGGTTGGATCTACCTCAAAAGAACGGGTTGTAATGTATATGAGGATCGCACTCTTATGCAAAAAAATGTACGTCGCAAAGCATATGAGAAAAGAAGCAAGAAGGTTAAGGTATCATCTCAAGAAGAAAAGCCGAAAGAAGAGGAGAGGAGAAGGTGGGAAGAGGAAAAACAACTTCTTTTAGCGCAAGAAGAGGAGAAGGTGGGAAGTCGAAAAACAACTTCTTTTAGCGCAAGAGAAAGCACATGCATGTGGCAAGTTTTGGCAAAATCTAAAAGGCAAGCGCGTTGAGAGCTTTGTTGATTTGACTCTTCAGGATATGTATATGCATTGCAAGAACCTCTATGAGCAACCCAATGTTGATCAGAGGGACTGTTGTAGCTCCCTTCCGTTTATGTCTCCCTTCTTTACCATTGAAGATGTATGCCGAGCGCTTGAGAAACTTGCTACTCACAAGGCGGGGGACCTTCAAGGTGTTAAGGCTGAAATGATTAAATGGACAAGTAAGAAAACACGATATTGGATATGAGATATGTTTCACCTTGCACTTCAGTATGGCATGCCTCATGATTGGAGTGCAAATTGGATCAAACCTTTGCACAAAGGAGGAGACGTAAACAATGTGAACAACTATCTCACTATAATGGTTGGTTCTTTGATGGAAAAGTTCTTTGGATGTATCATGGAGTGAAGATAAGTGAATGGGCTGAAAAGAATGGCAAACGTGCGCTTGGCCAAGCAGGTTTTTGAAAGCGTCATAGCACTATTGATCACCTCGTCACTCTTAGAGTTCTTATGGAAGCGTCTCGATTGAAAGGAAAAAATTTATATTGTTGCTTTGTGGATTTCAAGAAAGCTTTTGACATGGTACCGCGAGAAAATCTTTGGAGACGTATGCAAAGCCTTCAAGTGCCGAGAGAATTTATGCATGCAGTCTTTCGCATCTACCAAAAAGTGATATGTCGACTACGTATGGGAGATGGAATTTCAGAATTTTTTGCAAACACCATTGGTGTCAAACAAGGATGCCCACTTTCCCCAACCCTCTTTGGGCTACTCATTGATGAATTGGAATGCATGGTTCTTGATTTTATGTAGCAAGAAGGCATAGAATAGGTTAAGATTGGAAATGAGGTGACATGCTTTTGCTTTATGCCAATGATGTAGTGCTCTTGGCACATACCTTAGAAGATGCTCAAAAGCTTATGAGTGTCTTGGAACACTTTTGCCTACATAGCGGGCTGATCGTGAATGGATCCAAAACCAAGGTTATGCTTGTAAAGACCCTCAATGACAAAAATCCATGCATTGTATACAACAATGAACAACTTGAAGTGGTAGATTACTTCAAGTATCTTGGCCTTGAGGTTCCATCCAATCATAAATGGAAGGATTGTGCAATGCGTCGCTTGGAAGCCGGAAAGAGAGCTTATTATGCATTTGAGAATATGTGCAATGCTGGAGAGATCAAATGTTGGGCTCTCAAAAAGTACCTCTTTGACACATTGGGGACACCAGTGCTTCTTTATGGAGTGGAGGTGAGGGATGGAAGCATCGGGAAGTCTACTTGGAAAGAGTTTGAGAATGTGCAAAAGCGTTTTCTCACCAACTTTCTCCAAGTCAAGACACAAACACCCTACATGCTCTTACTTCTTGAGTCTGGATCACTTCCCATTGAGGTCTTGGGCATGCAAAGGGTTGTGGAGTACATGCGTAAGACACAATGTAGCCCTTTGCATCGACTTCCTAGAATCGCATATGAAGCAAGTCAAAAGGTTCAAAAGACATGCAAGAGAAAAATACTAAGTTCGGGGTGGATGCTTGACATCAAGATGGTTTGGAAGATGGGATGCATGTCACTTGGTGAAGGATGCGTCGATCGACTCCCAAGTTAATGAGGCCTTCTTACAACGTCAATGTATCACGGCTTGTGAGAAATCAGGAGGTTCTCGCTTCAGCCATTACAACACACACGTTGCCCCAAACTACAAATCTCTCTTCTTCTCCGAACGAGGTAACCGAACCCATCCATACATCCTTGAGCCCATCCCGTTGAGTGCGATCCGCACCATTGCTTCCATTCGCCTTATCTCCCATGCTCTACGCTGCGAGACAGGACGTTGGGGCACTGGCGAGGAGTGTCATGGACTTTGCACCTTATGCCCTCATCAAGTGCGAGAGTGAGTACCACACACTACTTGAGTGCTCAGCTTTTGGCCACATTAGGTCTTCTTTTACCTATATATTCAGCCACGAGCTCTCCCTACATACCTTCCTCTCCCAACCACGATGTGGACTCTCTATTGCGACGCTCATTTCAGCCATTTTTGAGCATAGAGAGTCACTTATGACCTCCACTCACACAACATGACATGTTCATTTGGTCCCATAGGTCATATTTGACCTTCGAGGACAATAATAGAATTATCTATCTATCTCTCTCTCTCTCTCTCTCTCTCTCTCTCTCTCTCTCTCTCTCTCTCTCTCTCTCTCTCTCAATAATAGAACTATCTCTCTCTCTCTCTCTCTCTCTCTCTCTCTCTCTCTCTCTCTCTCTCTCTCTCTCTTAAAAAACGCAGCCGTTTTTTGACCTAGTAGACAACAGTCCACTCTTTTGATCATAACTTCTTCATCCGAACTCCGATTTGGGTGATCTATAGCCTCAATCGAGGAGCACGAAGTCCTCTACGCATTGATGTAAAGACAAAAATTTTCAGAGTTATGGAAGGAATTTCTGTAGCAGCATTTCCGAAGTGAACAGGTTCAACAAAATTGATTCTCATCTCCTATTTTACATACAATGTCTTCCGGCACTCGCAAGGGTCCTTCTTCTTCAACAAGGTCCACAACCATTGTGGAAAATGATCCAAAATCTCCTAAGTGTGGAGATAACAACACAACCACCCAACCAACGACATCGGAAACCATGATCATGGCGTAGTTGCTATCATTGCAAGAGACCATAAACAAATAAGGCGAAGACTTACGAGCACTTGCAATGGAGAATGGCACACTAAGGGTACTTGTGGTTGAGAATGAGAATCTCAAGAGGACACTTGAGATGCAAACAACACGTTTGATGCAACTTGAAGAGGAAGTCAAGGAATGTAAACGCTCTCTTGTGGACTTGAATGCTTTGAAGGAGCGGATGAGCAAAGTAGAGCATGACCATGTATTGAAAGAGGAGAAATTTGACACTATGAGCCGGGATGTATGCGACATGAAAAATGTATGCACAAACAAGTCTTGGGCTGATGTATGTGGTAGCAATGTGGTTTCTAATTCCTCACTCATGCAAACTATGGTTCAAACAAAGAATGTTGAGAATGTGGATGTGGAGGAGTTGAAGGAACAGGAGCGACGTTCCAAGAACATTGTTATTCGTGGAATTCCCGAAGAGAAGTTAGAGACACCTCCTTCTCTTGCCATTGTTATTGAAGATTTCTTCAAAACCCACTTTGGCATGTCCGGAGTTATGGTCTATGGAGCACATAGAGTGGGGAAGCAAGGAGCTGCTCGCTCGCGAGAACGGCCAATTGTATGCACCATGCCGGATGAGATCAAGCGAAAGATTATCCTTGATAATAGTTGGATCTATTTGAGGGATACAAAATGTTTTGTATGTGAAGATCGCACTATTAAGCAACAAAATATGCGTCGCAAGGCATATGAGGAAAAGAATAATAAAAACAAGGAGATCTCTCATGAAGAAAATGTGCCCAAGGAGGAGGCAAGTCTCTCAAGCCAATAGGGATGCGTGACCTATGAGACCGAGTTACAATTGAAAATATGCTTTTGGAATTGTAATGGATACCCATGGAATGCGGGGGTTGGCATTGATGAACTAACAAGCAAAGCCGATGTTGTACTTCTTGTTGAAACTTGGGAGCATGATACACAAAGGATTAACGGCTTGGAGGATTACAATGTACATTCATTGATGTGGTCAAAGAATCTCAAGCAACGAAGAGGACAAGGAGGGTTAGCATGTATGGTTAAGAAAGGATTGGAATATTTTGTATCAATTGTGAAAGATGACAAGTACAAACGTTATGTATGGCTGAAAATTATGACACCAAAAAGAGCACCCATTTTTGTAGCCGGTTTCTACATTCCTCATCATGATTCTCCCTTTTATGCTTGCATGGATAGAGATCAACCATTTTCTGATTTGGAAGAGGACATTGCTTATTTCAAAGGTGAAGGTGATGTTATTGTATTTGGGGATATGAATGCTGGCACAAAAACATTGCAACATGATACTCAACAATTTGATATGCCATACATTTCAAGGGAGTTGGAGGAAGTTCACTTGTATGATCGTACTTCAATGGATGAGAAAGAGCCGGATCACTATGGAAAGTTACTTTTACACATGTGTAATAGCACGGGTATGCTCATTGCCAATGGTGTATCTTTGTGGAGTGGAACCAATGGATTTACATGTAGGAGACATAATGGGGATAGTGTGATTGACTATATGCTACTCTCTGAAGCCATTATGTATCGCATAAAGAGTTTTATGTTTGGTCAATGGACCCCGGAATCCGACCATCACACCTTATGTATTGACCTTTCATGTGGAGAAGCAACTAAGCATGATAATCTCAGCCCAAGGAAAGAGAAGTTATCACTATGTATGGATTTCAAACGGGCATCAATGTGCATTGAAATGGTTGAGCAAAAATTATGGATGACAAAGCTTCAATGTGATGAACCATTGGAAACTAAATTGGAAGCTTTCAAGAAAGCTATTTGTTCTTGTGCGGAAGAATGCTTTGCCATAAAGCATCTCCATGGTATCAACAAAGATAGATCACGCAAAAGGTGGTTTGATAAAGAATGTCAAGATGCTCGAAAGTCCTTGATAAAGCTTGATGCAACTATGGACAAAGACAACTATCAAAGTCATTTGCATACATACAAGGCATTGATTCAAAAGAAGAGAAGAAGATGGGAAGTAAAGCAACAAGAATTTCAAGTCCAAGAAAAGGCACATGCATGTGGAAGATTTTGGAGAAACTTGAGAGACAAGCGGGTTGAGAATTTTGGTAACTTGAGTCTAGTGGATATGTACACACATTGTAGGCAATTATATGAGCAAGCAAATACTGAGAAAATGCAATTTTGAGAGGAAAAGATGACGTTCTTAGACGCTGTGCCCGCGAGGATGACTATTTATATATTCTACAAGAGGCACACATGGGCGTAGCTGGTGGTCACTTTTCAGGAAAGTTGACTGCCCGAAAGATCTTACAATCAGGCTATTGGTGGCCCACTCTGTTTAAGGATGCATCACTTTTTGCAAAGGGATGTGATGAATTCCAACGCTTCAACAAGCCACAAAGAAGGGATAGGATGCCTCTACATCCCATCAAGGTAACCCAACCATTTGAAAAGTGGGGCTTAGACTTTGTAGGATTGATTAGTCCGGCTGCACATAACACGCAATCACAATATATCATTGTCGCTACCGACTATGTAACCAAATGGGTTGAAGCAAAAGCAACACGAAAGGCGGATGCAAAAACAACAGCTAAGTTTCTCTTTGAAAACATTATCACACGTTTTGGATGCCCCTTTGAACTTGTGAGTGACAATGGAACTCATTTTATAAATGAAGTAATAAAAGAACTCACATCAAACTTCATGATATCTCACCACAAGTCTACACCCTATTATCCCCAAGCAAATGGCCAAGCTGAGAGTACCAACAAAACTCTCATCTCCATTTTGACAAAGACAGTCGAAGCTCATCGCACTGATTGGGACCTAAAGCTTACATCAGCTTTATGGGCTTATCGTACTGCGTATAAATTTGTTATTAATTGCACACCGTTTAAGATGGTGTATGGCCAAGAAGCAGTTATGCCATGGGAGTTTGTCATTCCTAGTCTTCGAGTAGCTTCTCAAGAAGGTAGGGATGGTAACCCCTTAGTGGAGCGATTATATATCCTGGAAAGGCTAGATGAAGAAAGGCAATTAGCTGTGCGAAATGCTCTAGTGGAGAAGGATAGGAGAAAGAAGTGGTTTGATAGCCATTTAAAGGATAAAGACATCAAGGTTGGTGATAAAGTTCTTATGTACGGGGTACGTAATGAAAAGAAGAAATTGAAATACGCTGGTAAGGGACCATATCGAGTGTGTGAAATTACCCCGCAAGGTACCATTCATGTGGAGACTCTAGATGGAGTTGAAACCATTGGATTCCTTAATGGGAGTAAATTCAAAAGATATTATGATCCTCTAAGCCAGGAAGAGTTGCAAGCCATCCATCAAAAGAAGGTTGCCAAGGAACAAGCAGAGCTTAAAAAAATCCAAGCAAGAGTTGAGGCTCGAGAACGACAACAACGTCTTAGACGCCAACGAGAGGCTAATCTGGGAATCACGCAAGCATTTTTCGAGGACACAAATGACGACTCATTAGAATCTGAGCCACCCCTACGATACCCAATTGAGCTAAATAGCCCCTATGGAAAAGTACTATACAATGCATTATTAGATACGGGAGCTAAACACAATTTGTTATCCTATGGAGTTTGGTGTCAATTAGGGAAACTGACCCTATCCCCGAGTACGATGCAAGTCAAGGGCATTAATAAAAAGAAAACTGCTATTCTTGGAGTCCTTCAGACCCCTGTTGTCTATGACAATGGAAGCATAGTGCCGAGGTTTCTAGTCATGCCCGCGGGAGCTATGGAAGGCAACGTAAACCTAGGACGCACGTGGATGTTGGCAACCAAATGCACTATTGATTGGGATACTGGTAGTGTCACGACGCGACCACCAACTCTTACCCCTATCATTCAAGCAAAGTCACCTACGTTGCAAACTCTAGCAAAGTTGAAGGATAGCCAACATTCACAAGCCAAGGTGGTTAACTCGTCTTTGCCGGCTACCCATGAACCTAGCACTTCAACACTTGTAGTTGCAGCAAGAAGTAATATTGCAAGTACTCAACCTGCACGACCTAAGAGTACATATCAATGGGTCCCCAAGGCCTTACTTCCAACTACCTCAACCCTCCCATCCATTCCAAGAAAAAATTTCCCCGGAAAACCAAGAGCGCGCTCTAGGAGATTCAAGACCAAATCACGATGGATTCCAAAACGACTATGAGAAGCCCAAGGCTACTATGATGGAAATGAGCAAATTTGGGTACCTAAACGTAAAATGCGTCCTTCCCTATCGACAACAAACCCATATGAGTCAAACAGTGTAATGCTAAAGCCAATGGCAGACGGTGGGAAGGGAAAGATCACAGAATGCTACACACCTAGTCCAGAGCTAGTTTGGGCTCCAAGGCAAAACCAATTTATTCCACCTACCTCAGGAAGGGGGGAGTTCCATAAAGCTTCTAGCTCCTCATGTAATACATCCATGGAGGTAAAAGCTTCTGCACAGCCTCCATCTATAGTAGTGGACCTCCATGAAGCTACAAAAGAATCCACACCTCCCAGTGTTCAAGAATCACCTGATGAACCACTTCAAGTTCGATCCTGGGAGAGTACCTTACCACCCTTGCAACTTGACAAGGCACCTAGGGTAATAGAAAACTACTGGCAAAAATCCTCACCTATTACCAACTGGAACAATTGGTTTCAAAGGGTGACGACATCATTTCAAACGATATGATCTACCCAAGGAAGGGGGGAGTGTTTGTGGACATCCATTATTCACTTGCTTCCCTCTCAACCTTTCTCCCTGACCTCTTAATCTCCAATATTAGGGAATGTATATATAAAGCCTTATACTCACAAAAACAAGATAAAAAAGTAAAAGAGCAAGAGCCATAACACAAATCATAAAAACAAATTATGCACAAGAACACGACCCTTGTAATATTTGCACTCTAACCATCATCTATTTGCGTGTACAGATATGGCTAGTACGCTAGAGTCATCCACTCCTGCCTTGGGTGAGAGGTACCCTCGTTACTTTTCACAAATATTTCACATGGTCTTTCAAGTGCTTGCATGTGAATGGGATTTGATAGGTACGCTAGCATGTGAGAGGAATTTTGAGGAGTTAGAATGGCTGATACGTCTCTTGACCACGTCTGATCCATACTTAGTAGAGAGCGTTTCTCCCATTGCACAAGCCTACCCTTTTGACCAAGATGACTATAGGCGTCTAGTGACCTTCTTAGTGAACATGGGCACCTATGATGAAGAAGAAAATTTACACGACTACACGGATGGCACATATGGTCTCATGGATGATGACTTTGTTTATCTCGACGACGAGGATAGGGGTTTAGCCTTAGGGTTTCCCCCCAACCTCTACAATATCCTATTCCCTTGACTCTCTAGGGGGAGTGCAGATAATTAGGTTAGAATTCCTTATGTTTTTTGTTGTGTTCAATAAGTGTTGGTACCTTTTTCCACTAATGTGCCTCGTGGAGGTATTCCTTTTGTTTCCTAGTGTGTACAGGAGCATGTTGCTATTGGTAGGATTTGGACCTTCATGGAATCTTTATCTCGACTCACTCTTCAAATCAAGCGCGACCATCGACACAAACAGGTGTTTCTTGTCCATTAGCATTGCCCCTTATCTTTTTTGCATCTATGATTGTCTGCTTTAATTGTGATTGGTAGCCTAATATTCACCGCATTTTCTTAGTATCAAACATTTAATTCAATGTAATTTTTTATCATAATCACTTGTCTAGGTTTAAAAATCAAGTAGTCCGACTAAGCTAGTTTGACCAAGTTAGGTGTTAGAAATCTTCTCTTAATACCATGGGGAATGCCTTCCTAATAATCAATGGTTACTTAGGTTCTTAATCCGATTTAGGCAGCATTGTGTGAAATGTACTAGGGCTTTCTAGTGGGCTTGACCCTATTGACCTTTAGCTTAAGTATTATAAAGGGAGTTAACTAGTGTGATGAGCCTGGGGAGGTGTATCAGTGTTATATGACCCCCCAAAGTTACAAAATTAAAATGCTGAAAATGAACAAACAAAAAATCAAAGTGCCACACTGTAAAATCTTAAGCTAGAAGAGAAATCTCAGCTTGATTTGGTACTTCACTCCCATGTATTGCCTATGGTACTAGAGCCCTAGAGGTTCCCATTGTGGGCGCTTTTCCTTGAAAAGAAAAAAACCCAAGGCATACAAAATAAGCACACACATCAAATTGAATCACTGTGAAAAGACTTTGGGGGGTCAAAGAAAAAGTAATCAGTCAGGCGATGATTTCATGAGAAATTCCTTTTATGGTAGATTAACTACAAGGTCTTCTAGATATAGCCTCTAGTCATCCCTCGAACATGAATACTTGGCTCTCGCGATTAAACAACTTAATTGACCACAGAAAATTAAGAATCTTACCCATGGTATTAATATTCGATCTCTAGTGCCTTTCGATCGTCAAATTAGCGACCCCAGACTTGTTTAATTTTTTACCTTTACATGTGTTTATGCATTTGATTACATTGCAATTTAATGTTCATTGCTGACAAATTGTTTGAAATTCTTTTACCAATCAATTTGTCTACCTAAAACTGCATATGCTTTTTACTCACTTATGAGAATGCAATTACTGTGCCAATGTTGTTAGATTTTGCAGTGACTGAAGAAGGCTAAGGACATTCATCTCAAATGCTCTTCCACCTCGACGAACGAGCTTCAACTCAATAGCTTTCGAGGACGGAATCTACATCAGGAAGGGGGGCATGTTAACCCTCACGGCTCACGGACACCCCATCACCTACGACGGAAGTGTATTATGTATTTGGTAGATTCAAGTACCGGGCTTGTCGGACCAATAGGAAAAGGGTAAGAGTGATCGCCGATGAGAGGCGCACTCTAACCGGGACATTCAAGGGATTAGTTGGCTAAGCATGGGCGCCCAAGTGTGAATGGGGTGAGCTCATATAAAAGCCAACTAAACCTAAAATTCACTTATTCTCTCATTTGTGCAATAGAAGAGTGCTCTTGCTCCATCTCCATCTCCATCTTCTTCTTCTTCACCTCCTTGGGTGTGTGTGTATGTGAGAGAGAGAGAGAGAGAGAGAGAGAGAGAGAGGGAGAGTGTGTGTGCGATCGAGCATTACGAAGGCACGACGGCGGCGAAGAGGTTGAGCGCGGCACGACTGCAGCTTCTTCTTCATCGCGGCGAGGAATCCACCACGAAGGCGAGCGTAGAGCGGTGAGTGACACACCCTTTTCTCTCTTGAGCTTGCTAGATTAGTCTTGTTGTGTGCTTGGAGCCATTTGTGGCTCGCACACGGTGTATCGGCAAGTCCCTTGCTTCGACAGTGCGGCAAGGAGCGCACATGCTATATAGCACATGTTGTTCCTGCTTCATTTCTTGTCTTTTCGGGCAATTTTCACACTAGGTGCAGTCATTTGCCATGGTTGAGAACAAGACAGATGTGTTCAAGATGTTTGCTACTGAGGACAGATTAGATGGGGACAATTACCCTATGTGGGCTTACATGTCCTTGTGTCAAAGGCTGTTTGGAACATTGTGCAGGGCATTGATGTACGTCCTAGTTGAGAAAGCTCATTGGAATGTAAAAGATTCGCATGCTCATGCATTGATTGAATTATCTGTGAAGCACACTATTACCCCCTCATATTCATTTAACAAAATTTCCAAAACAAGCTTGGGATATTCTGGCTGGTCTTTATGCAAGTCGCAATGAGGAAAAAATTGCAATGCTACGTAAAGAGTGGGAGTCAAAGGTATGCATGAGGAAGATGAAATGGAAACTTTCCTCGTTGGTGTCAAGGATATAAATGAGCAACTTATTTTTGCAAGCGAAGTCATTTCTGACAGTTCCGTTGTGCAGACTGTTCTTGATGCTTTGCCAGATTCTTACTGGAATTTTGCTAGTACTTGGAGACTTATGACCCAAGGAAATCTGGAAATTGTCAAGTTTGATGCATTATGCACATTGTTGTTGCTCCCTTTCTTTTAAAAAAAAAGGGCTAAACAGCATGCAGTTGAGCAAGCTTTTATTGTTGCTCAAAGAAAAGGTGGTAAGATCAATGTAATCACTTCTCATGCTTCTTCTACGAGTAGAAAATCTTATGTTCCTAATGCTTCTATTGGCACCACTTCGTTTGGGAGTTCTAGTGACAAGGAAAAAAAGGAGATGCGTTGCTATTATTGTAAAGCTAATGATCACTCAGTGTCCGAAATTGAAGGTAAAAGAGGCTAAGAAGGATCAACTACATGGTACAATACAAGTGCATCTATTGTAGAGTCTTTTGTGTGATGCTGATGTAGACGTAGAGTGAGCTTTTAGTGCAGAGTGTACTTATGATCCTGCTATCCATGATGCATGCAGGTCAATTTCTGCAAATTCACATGTGTGGTATTTTGAGAGTGGTTCTACAAAGAGCATTACTCACATCTTCATTTGTTTACCTCTCTTGAGTCTGTCCCTCATGGGAATTCAATCACTTGGCCTAACAATGCCTCTTATCTGGTTAAGAAAGTTGGAAAGATTGTGCTTACTGCTGCAAATGGCACTTCTTTCGCACTTGTTAATGCATTGTATGTACCTCGGATCAAGAAGAACCTTTTGTCTATAACTCCGCTTGCTAGACTTAGACTTGTAGTCAAATTTGTGGATGATAGATGTATAGTACATGATCTCAGTTTTGATGATGAAATTGTTGCATCTTGAATTTTATGTCGTGGGTTGTATACGATCACTTTGTATGACAAGAGTGGGCAGGATTTTGCAAATGCTGTTGTGGATTCAAAGATTGTTTCATATGCAAAACTTTGGCATGCACATTTTGGGCATCTGAATTTTGTCAGTTTGCTGCGTTTGCAGAAATCTGATATGGTTTCTTCTTTGTTGCCTCTTGAAGCACCTGCCAAACATGTTGTGAAGGCTATATTTTGGGTAAGCTGCAATGTTCAAAGTTTTCAAAGGATAGTTCAGCTAGGGCCACATGCAGGTTGCAGCTTGTGCATAGTGATGTTTGTGGCCCAATGCAAACTCTGTCCTTGGGCAATTACCTTTACGTCATGACTTTCATAGATGATTACTCCAGGCATGCATGGGTATATCCGCTTAAAGTTAAGTCCAAAGTGTTTATGTGCTTTAAACAATTTCTATCTATGGTTGAAAATGTCTTGAAATGTACTATGGGCACTCTCCATTCAGACCAAGGGGGGGAGTATATGTCTCATGAATTTAATGCATTTCTAGCTAGTCATGGGATAAAACACCGTTCTAAAATGCCATATACACCTCAGCAAATGGTGTTGGTGAGAGGCAAAGCAGGTCACTTATGGAAATGACACGATGTATGGTCAAAATTCAAGCTTTTCCGCATTCTTATTGGCTTGAGGCCATCACGTGTGCCACTTATGTACTTAACATGTGCCCTACAAAATCTTTGCAATCTATGACTCCATATGGAGCATGGCATGATAGAAAGCCTTCTATTGAGCACATGCCTGTTTTTGGTTGTTTGGCATATGCTTTGTTGCCACAAACACAATGCAAAAAATTAGATGATAAGACTGTCAAATGTATTTTTTTTGTTTTAGTGCTGAAAGCAAAGGTTACAGGTTGTATCATCCGTATACAAAGCGTATCTGGTCTCACGGAATGTTGTGTTTGTGGAAGATTCTGTTTAGCCCTTGTTGTCATGTACTGGAGACAGTAATGCAAGCTCATAGGACATTTATGACACTTTGTTACCTCTTTTTAGTGGTGGAAGTTTGAATGTAAATTCCAATGAGGCAAATGTACAGCCTATGGGGGTTTCAAAAAATGTTACAGATCAGCCTATTATTGATGTAGATGTACATGTTGTACTTGATGACGAAAAGGTTGAGAATGAGCAAGCTAGAGGTATGCCAAAATGGATGGTGCATACTTTGAGTGATAGTAAATTGGATGCACCTTTGTCTAGTCGTACTCGTTCAGGTTCTTGCCATGCATCTTATGCATTAGATTGTTATTCTTTGGCTGTGTCTAGCTTATGTGATGTTGAGGAGACTCTCTCTTTTGATGAAGCACATAAATTGTATGGTTTCCATGCAATCTGAATATGTTGCACTTATAGAAAATGACACATGTATTTTATGTGATTTCCGTCCTGGCAAAAAGGACATTGGTACGAAGTGGGTTTGCAAAGTTGAAATGCAAGCCGGATTGTGAGATTGATCGCTATAAGGCTCGACTTGTTGCAAAGGGTTATGCACAACAAAAAGGCATAGATTATGAAGAGACTTTTTCTCCCCCTTATCGTATGACTACTGTGCGTCTTCTATGTGCATTGGCAGCTTGATTTGGTTGGGATGTACATCAGTCATACATTGTTATTGCTTTCTTGAATGGTGACATATTTGAGGAATTTTACGTAGCACAGCCTTGCGGTTTTGTCATTAAAGGGTATGAAGATCAAATGTGCAAATGTAAGAAAGCTTGATAAGGGTTGAAGCAATATCCTTGTGCTTGGTATTAAAAGGCTAGCACTCATTTGGTTAAGTGAGGCTTTTGTAACATTCCAATAAAAAGCACATTGTATGTAAAGCGTGAGGGTGATGTGCTTCTCATTGTCATTATCTATGTGGATGATTTGTTGATCTCTGGACCAAATGAGAGACATATTGCTGAATTTAAGGCTGATTTGAATGCTACTTTCAAGATAAAAGATTTGGGGTTGTTGCATCATTACTTGGGTATACAGCTCAAGCAGTATGATGGTGGTATTGACTTGTGTTCGACAAGTTACATAGAGACATTGCTATGTAAGTTTGGACTTGAGGATTGCAAACCTATTGCCACCCTCATGGAAACATGTTTGAAATTGAGTCTTCATGATGCTGGTGATCCTGCCGATGTCACTCTAAAATGTTGTTGGATGTCTTATTTATGTATGCAACAGGAGGCCATATATTCAATTTGAAGTCTCACAAGTCAGCAAATTCATGCATAGCCCAAGGTCTAAGCATTGGTATGCTGTCAAGAGAATTTTTTGCTACTTGAGTGGCAAAGTTACATCTTGGCTTGTTTTATCCCAAGGGGGGATCATTGCCGCAAGATTTACATGCTTTCTTCAACTCAAATTGGGCTAATTGTTTTGACACACGAGTGTCCACAAGTGGTTTTTGTTTCATGCTTGGCAGCTCATGCATATCATGGTTGAGCAAGAAACAACCTACTATGGCGACCTAGTTGTGAGGCTGAGTACAAGGCAATATTCACAGTGCCTTCAATTGGAAAATAGATAAAACCTGGTGAATGGGGCTGAGGTTAGGGTTACCTCCTAAAGCCATCCTTTGCTACATAGGCCTCCCTACGTTGGGCACGGATTGTTCAAAATCTCTGATAACACCATTCGGAAGCACATTCTATAGTGCCATCGAGCCTCCCCCCGAGGGAAGGGCACGTGAGGACCATAGAGTGGAAGGGTGCCGAGAAGCAGACTAAGGCAAGAGGGGGAAAGCACCGAGGCATAGTCAATGTGCATGGCCTGGGGAAAACCCCACCTCAACCTTTGAGCTTCCTCTTAACTGAGTATTAGTTGCTTTAAGAGATTCAAGGAAGGTATCCCCTTAATGTTATTAAAACCATAGATGTGATGGGTAACTCCATCTCTAAGAATTTAACTAAGTCTCCCTACTGCCATAATCCAGTACTACCGTTAAGGCAAAGTGAGACTCGGCTCTAAAAGGAAGTCTAAGGCACTTGAGTCATGAGGGCACGTGATATAAAGAAGGACAACGGCAAACCCTATTAGAGTATCGAGTTCAACACTTGCAATTCAAGCTAAGGGGAGATCATTGTTATTGATTTCTTGAATGGTGACATATTTGAGGAAGTTTATGTAGCACATCCTCGCAGTTTTGTCATTAAAGGGTATGAAGATAAAATGTGCAAATGTAAGAAAGCTTGGTATGGGTTGAAGCAATATCCTTGTGCTTGGTATTAGAAGGTTGGCACTCATTTGGTTAAGCGAGGGTTTTGTAACAGTCCAATAAAAAGCACATTGTATGTAAAGTGTGAGGGTGATGTGCTTCTCATTGTCGTTGTCTATGTGGATGATTTGTTGATCTCTAGACCAAATGAGAGACATATTGCTGAATTTAAGGCTAATTTGAATGCTACTTTCAAGATAAAAGATATGGGCCTGTTGCATCATTACTTGGGTATAAAGCTCAAGCAGTGTGATGGTGGTATTGACTTGTGTCAGACAAGTTACATAGAGACATTGCTATGTAAGTTTGGACTTGAGGATTGCAAACCTATTGCCACCCTCATGGAAACATGTTTGAAATTGAGTCTTCATGATGCTGGTGATCCTGCCGATGTCACTCTAAAATGTTGTTGGATGTCTTATTTACGTATGCAATAGGAGGCCGGATATTCAATTTGTAGTCTCACAAGTCAGCAGATTCATGCATAGCCCAAGGTCTAAGCATTGGTAGGCTATTAAGAGAATTTTTCGCTACTTGAGTGGAAAAGTTACATCTTGGCTTGCTTTATCCCAAGGGGGGATCATTGCCGCAAGACTTACATGCTTTCTTCGACTCAAATTGGGTTAATTGTTTTGACACACGAGTGTCCACAAGGGTTTTTGTTTCATGCTTGGCAGCTCATGCATATCATGGTTGAGCAAGAAGCAACATACTATGGCCACTTCTAGTTGTGAGGCTGAGTACAAGGCAGTCTTCATAGCTACGGTTGAGTGTGTATGGCTCAGACGCCTTATGGTTGATTTGGGTGTTGGATAGGACAGTTTGAGCGTATTGGGAGTTGCGAGGAACCTAGTTTTTCATGCTCGAACAAAGCACATTGAGGTGCATTACCACTATGTCACGGAGAGGCTCTCAATAGGAGAGATCAGCTTGGCTTATGTGCCAACACATGACAACCTTACATATCTTTTCACAAAGGCATTGTCTCGTGAGAAGTTCGAAGCTTTTCGCAAAGCTTTGGGTTTACCCCCCTTTGTGAACTGATCATCTCCTCAGGGCATGGCACTTCCCTATACTCTATGTGCAAGCTCTCGTTCACTGCATCAATCCCAGGGGGGGATTTGTAAACATATACATGTGGTAGTGATGTGTGTGAACACACTTAGGACCGCCGGTGCATTTTTTTCCTCACTAGGAGACATGCATTGTATATATGTCCATCACTCTAGGGCTATCTTATCTTTCTATTGCACACTAAGTAAAACACTCTCTGTTGTGTGCATTAGGCTTCCTTCAATTTCTCCAAGCTATGTGCATTTTTTTGCAACCCTAATTCCAACAGGTTAATCATTGGTAGGTTTTGGAGGTTGTGGGCATAAGAGATAGGATTGTGGGAGATGGGCATTTGAGCCTTCAATTGGAAAATAGGTAAAACTTGGTGAATGGGGATGAGGTTAGGGTTACCTCCTAAAGCCATCCTTTGCTACATAGGCCTCCCTACATTCGGCGCAGACTGTTAAAAATCTCTGATAACACCATTCAAAAGCACATTCTACAGCGCCATCGAGGGCACGTGAGGACCGTAGAGTGGAAGGGCGTCGAGAAGCAGACTAAGGCAAGAGGGGGAAAGCACCGAGGCATAGTCAATGTGCATGGCCTAGGGAAAACCCCACCACAACCTTCGAGCTTCCTCTTAATTGAGTACTAGTTGCTTTAAGAGATTCAAGGAAGGTATCCCCTTAATGTTACTAAAACCATAGATGTGATGGGTAACTCCATTCTAAGAATTGAACTGAGTCTCCCTACTGTCATAATCCAATACTAACGTTAAGGAAAAGTGAGACTCGACTCTAAAAGGAAGTCTAAGATTATGGCATCTATCTATACTACAGATAAAGGGGGAGGGAATCCCCCCCCCCGCCACGCGTCAGTGTTTGCTTAGTCCGGCGCCCTCGCGGCAGTGGCGTCTGAGCCAAACTGAGACAGCGAGACAACAGAGCGCAAGGCTCGATGCGTGCAGAGAGAGAGAGAGAGAGAGAGAGAGAGAGAGAGAGAGAGAGAGAGAGAGGCAGCGAAGCCGCTAGCCACACTAGTACTCTTTATAATGCTGCTTAAAATTTTCAAGGCCAAAGAATACATCCATGTGTCATACATTGGCTCACTTCAAAGAATCAAAGAAGACCTTACATAAAATCTTGAAAAAAAATCAAAGAAGACCTTACATAAAATCTTGAAAAAAAAAAAGACTTTTGAGTCAATTCGCACTGTTAAGTCAAAAAAATTTGTACTCTTCTTATTTATAATATTTATATTCATCTATCTATACTACAATAATGGGGGGAAGGATTCAGGCCCCCCCTCCCTGCCACATGTCAACACCTGCTTGCTCCGGCACCAATAGGCAGTGTGTCTGCAGACTCTGCACACGAACAGTGAGACAGCGTGAGCGTGTGCCGCCGGACTCCGGAGTTGGGAGGAGATATTTAATCTCTCTCTCCCCCCCTCTCTCTCTCTCTCTCTCTCTCTCTCTCTCTCTCTCTCTCTCTCTCTCTCTTGTTTGATCGCGTCGGGTCGCCTGGGACAGGGGTTGTTGTGATGCCTTGCACATGTGAACAACGGTAAGTGCAGGGAATATAGTCAACGGCACTCTCGAGAGAAGTGGGTTAGCCAAGGAGAGGTCACAGGTGGCACAATGCTGTGAAGCAACACGCTGTCAACCAGGCACACTGGGGCTCTTGAATAGTGGCATCGAACAACGTGTAAGGATTCAGGCCCCCCCTCCCTGCCACATGTCAACACCTGCTTGCTTCGGCACCAATAGGCAGTGTGTCAGCAGACTCTGCACATGAACAGTGAGACAACGTGAGCGTGTGCCGTCGGACTCCGGAGTTGGGAGGAGATATTTAATCTCTCTCCCCCCCCCCCTCTCTCTCTCTCTCTCTCTCTCTCTCTCTCTCTCTCTCTCTCTCTCTCTCTCTCTCTCTCTCTCTCTCGTTTAATCGCGTCGGGTCGCCTGGGACTGGGGTTGTTGTGATGCCTTGCACATGTGAACAATGGTAAGTACAATAATGGGGGGAAGGATTCAGGCCCCCCCTCCCTGCCACATGTCAACACCTGCTTGCTCCGGCACCAATAGGTAGTGTGTCTGCAGACTCTGCACACGAACAGCGAGACAGCGTGAGCGTGTGCCGTCGGACTCCGGAGTTGGGAGGAGATATTTAATTTCTCTCTCTCTCTCCCCCCCCCCCCCCCCTCTCTCTCTCTCTCTCTCTCTCTCTCTCTCTCTCTCTCTCTCTCTCTCTCTCTCTCTCTCTCTCTCTCTCTCTCTCTCTCTCTCTCGTTTGATCGCGTCGGGTCGCCTGGGACTAGGGTTGTTGTGATGCCTTGCACATGTGAACAACGGTAAGTACAATAATGGGGGGAAGGATTCAGGCCCCCCCTCCCTGCCACATGTCAACACCTGCTTGCTCCGGCACCAATAGGCAGTGTGTCTGTAGACTCTGCCATGTCCCCCCCAAAAGAAAAGAAAACCCTTAAGTCTCACATCGACACAACCCTTGTAATCAGTTGTTTGTGTGTATATGAGAGAGATAGAGAGAGAGGACTTGCAATATTGGAGGAAACACATTTGTGTACCCTACCCTATTCTACCTCCCACTCAACCACCATAGCTGCTCGAAAGTGTAGCCAGCTTGACAGTGGGATCTGCAAGCACATGACATTTCTTTGAATCCTAGCACCTCAACCTATGTACTACTGTTGAATAGGTATTCAAGTGAAAGCTTCATCGTCATTATCATCATGCTGACCATTAACAGTGCTACTTTCATTTGCATGAATGCTTCCCCTCAGCTATATCTAACACGGGTGCCTGCAGATGGGATCGACGCTTTGGGATGATTGAGCAATCTGAGCCGTTCGATGCATGGCCACCTTGTCTGCAAAAGCGCATGAAAAAGAGTGTGCAGCTCAGTGAATGCAGCGCTGTTTACAGTCTATTTCTAGCGCCGAATCCTCTCCAGAGTGGGGTCGTCGAATTGAGCTGCAATTACTGCTTCGCCCGAGTTTACAATATTGCAGAGGCTTTATTCCCTCAAACCATCTTCTGAGAGGATTTCGGCCATGGAAACCTGGCCTTCTTGCTTTCAGCCCTCTTCGACCATGGCAGCCTTGCCTTCCTTCTTCTGAGCTTTTTTCAGCAAATAGTAAGCTTGCTTCCTGCTCTCAGCCTCAGCGCTATTATAGCTTAGCCCAAGCCTCCATTCTATGGCAAAGGCTCTTGTGCCTGATTCTTATGCATGAAGTACCTCTTCTTATGGCTACAAGTACCTCGACCAATTGCTTGATCCCATGTTGCTCGATGCTTGACTCTGTGGAAAAAAGCTCGAATATTAAGCTTCAACTACCTCTTTCCTTAGCTCTAATTATGTGCAAGCATTATAGCTTTAACAATACTAAATTATAGTGTGAATTCCGGCATCCGGTTCTCCGAGTGAGCAATCAACGCAATCGTCAAATTGGGTGAAAGAGAGCCATTTTGGCGGCGGAGTTTGGGCAAAGTGTTACTCTAAATGGAGGTTGGTACTTTATCGTGAGCTTTTTCGCATCATTGAAGATTGCTAAATACGTTTTATTTTGTTTGTGATTAAAGTGACGTAATATTGTGGAGTGTAAGATGCATTAACACACTGTAAAATCAACTATATAAGCAATCACATTTAGAATTTTTTGTCTTTAGAATGGGGCTTTTTACATTGAAAAGACTAGAGAAAGTGACAACACGACAGTGCGATATTGTCGCGCATCGGATGATTGTCCCAATAAGAATAGAGCTTTTCAAAAAAGGATCGATATGATGCGCCATTTAGAGACTTGCCATCAAATTTTCATCACCATTCCAAAGCTACCATGTGGTCGACCTAAGGAGGGAGAGATGATTCAAAAGCCCACATCTTCTAGAGCAATTCGGCAAACCAAGAAGCGCTTCACTAACTTAGAGTTCAAGATTAAGAATGCTAGAAACAAGCATCTACTAGATATAAAGAAGAGGGCATCGATCATATGAGAACGTAGACAACATCGACCACATAAAAAGAAAACAAATGAAACATACGATGAATGGTTAGATTCATATGTGAAAGAAAAGATGGACCAATGGGAGAATGGGATGCCACATCGTGTGCAGATGATTGAACGACATATCAAAATCAGCTACGATTACGTGGTATGTAGCTACTAAATTCATTTGTTTTTTTAATACATAGTGTAAGCCAATCATTGAGTGAAACATAACTATTAAATCTTTTGACTATACATCAACAATAGAGAAGGAAAAAAAAACATAAGAAGGAGATGGAGGAGCAAGCTAATGAGAGTGATGAGAAGGCGCAAGAGGATAATGTCCTCGAGCAAAACCATGGGGAGCCCACTTCTGTAAGCCACTCACCTCATCCAACTCCAAATATCCACATTGTATTTTTGTCCAATACCATGTATTAAAACGTTTAGTGTTAATTTTATTGATATAGATGTTACTTGGAGTTGAGAATACACAATCGCCCATGGCTCCGCGAAAGTCTTGTAGAAGATAAATTTCAAACTCACTTTCTTTGATTGCTGGTACACGACAGGTAGGGCTTTATATCGAAGTAAGATGAAAATTTTATTTTCATTAGTGCTTTCACTTATGGTTCTAATTTTGTTATGTTCTCCATATTCTTCCTCGTAGCCAAATTTGTATGCTAAACCAAAAACTCCAACCACACCTATAGAGATAAACTCCCCTATGGGGAGTAGTGGGACTAGAGATATCTATGGCACCATTTCTCAAGGTGTTTTTGATTGGAAAATTCCACCTACATCATCTAAGGCTTCCAAGTTGGAAAGGTGACTCCTCTCTCCTTGACCTTTAGCTTTGTTTACTGTTGCATGCACAATTAGTGATTGGATTGATGCATTTTGCTATGGGATTGTGGTCTTTATAGTGACATGGTGTTCCATTTGAGATCCTCACGTTATGGCATAGCAGTGGATTGCGATATAAACCTTATTAATGACATCGTATCCAATGAAGCCAATACTCAGTCAATGAATATGTTTGCCTTGTAAGTCTATTATTTTCTTCATTAGTTATTGTTTTTTTGATTGATTGAGTGCTAATAAGTAATAAACCGCACATGGATTGTAGATGGATGGAGCACATTTTTTCTAGTGACATTATTGAGCATGTTTGGGTCGTGGATAGTTTGTGGTTTTCATACATGCTCACAAATACAAGTCAACTTGCTGTGGAGAATTTCTTTGGAAAGGTGGACTTAGCAGCCCAAACATTTACATTCTTTCCAATTATCGATAGGTATGATGAAATTTGTCTCCCCTAAGATCACTAGAGTTCGTCTTAAAGTTTAATTAATAATAGAATTTGTGTCACTTTAGATCACATTGGACTCTCGTGGTATTTTATAATGGCCATCTTCGCCACTTGTCTGGGTTGCCATTTGGGCAAAGTTCACTCTTGTTTTTTGACTCCTTATCCATGTGCTCAAAATTGACTACTTGCCACACATAGAGAGGTACTTGTCAAAATTTATTTGTTGTATGCATATATCCATAATTATTAAAAAGTACTTACGTGAAACGAGCCTGGTTTTCTTAGGGCACTCGCACATTTCTCCAACTACTGCTCACATGATATTATTAAGGAGGAGCTTTTGAAACCTCGACAATATTGTTATATTGACTCACTAGAGGTTTGATAAGGACTTTTGTAGGTTTACTATAACTGTGCATTGTTCCTTGGATGAGATCTTTCTTAATTGATGCTTTTTGTAATAGACACCTATGCAGCCAAATGGGTTTGATTGTGGCTATTATGTCATGACAATTATGAGATTTCTCATAATGGGAGGTATACAATACAAAAGATCAAGGCAATGGGTATGTTCTTGGGCTTTGTTTCAATCTAAAAATTATGTAGTTATTGTGTGTTTAAGATGAAGAACTTGTGTATGCTAAAATTAGTTGTTTTTTTTGTAGCTATAAAAAAAAATGTTCAAGCATGAGGATGTGGAGGAGACAAAGAAAAGCTTGCATAGTTGGACCCAAAAGCTCTTGATTGATCATTAGGGACTTTATATTATGGGCCATGGCATGTCACCTTTTATGGCGTTCCATTTTACTCTCTTATGGAGATCATGATTTTTTGTAATGGAAACTTTTTGAGATTAAAAAAAAACATTTGTTTTGGCCAATGACTTGCTATTTTCAAATGGAGCCTAGTTTTGTAATAGTTCTTTGTATTGATAAGGTATTGCAATAGAGTTTTTATGCCACATTTTTGCATTGTTGTATCAATTTTATTTTAAATGGTGGTTGATTATGGTCTTGAGAATTTTAAACTTAGGGCAATAGAGTTTTTATGACACATTTTTTGCATTGGCACATGACTATCTTTTGGATCCATGGCATTGGGATTATATGGTTGGACGTACAACACCTACATGTAACAACTTATCAAGACATAGTAGTTATGGTAAAAACAATCTCATTGGTTTGGATCTTACCTTATTTAGTTTTTGCAAGGCTAAAGCTTCCATATACATTGTTGTCCAATCGTCATTACTTACTCTATATGTAGAAACCATACACACATGCCATAAACTTTCACATTCTATGACACTCACTAAAGATTCTAATCGTACGTAGTTGTTTAGAGGTACCTTGAATGCGAGCTCGATATGACAACATTTGGATCTCCCCTGGGATCATAAAGAATCTGTAGATTGTGCGATCCAGCATGGAAGCCCTTTCCATTTGGATCTTTTCTTTGGACAATGACAATTGTGCAACATGGCAAGAGCTTCCAACATCAAATAAGTCATCCAAGCAACATTTTATGACATAAGAGAGAGAGAGAGAGAGAGAGAGCCTTTCTTGATCTCCTTTTATGACTTGAAGGTAAGAGGGCCCATGCCGCCGCCGAAGGCTTACTAGTAAAGTATAAAATATGAGGGAATTAGGGATCTCGTAATGCATGTTGTCTCGACTCTCGAGTCTCCAGTCTCCTCGGGGAGAGCTTCGGGCTGCTCGCGACTCGCGAGACATAGGGCTTCTGCAGGCAGCTCGTGACTCGTGAGTGAGACACAGAGGATTTTTTCAAACTCTGTGTGTGTGTGTGTGTGTGTGTGTGTGTGTGTGTGTGAGAGAGAGAGAGAGAGAGAGAGAGAGAGAGAGAGAGAGAGAGAGAGAGAGAGAGAGAGAGAGAGAGAGCACTACAGTGTTCAACAAAAATTATTTGGCAAACATTTCCTGTTTATTGATTTCCAAGAGAAAATTGTGAAAATTAAAGCAAATTCTAACCAATTTAAAACACTATTTCCTTCAAAAGCTAGGCGAGACAAAGAGAGACTCCACTACCCTGTGTGTGTGTGTGTGTGTGTGTGTGTGTGTGTGTGTGAGAGAGAGAGAGAGAGAGAGAGAGAGAGAGAGAGAGAGAGAGCCTTTCTTGATCTCCTTTTATGACTTGAAGGTAAGAGGGTCCATGCCGCCGACGAAGGCTTACTAGTAAAGTATAAAATATGAGGGAATTAGGGATCTCGAAATGCATGTTGTCTCGACTCTCGAGTCTCCAGTCTCCTCGGGGAGAGCTTCGGGCTGCTCGCGACTCGCGAGACATAGGGCTCCTGCAGGCAGCTCCTGACTCGTGAGTGAGACAGAGAGGATTTTTTCAAACTCTGTGTGTGTGTGTGTGTGTGTGTGTGTGTGTGTGTGTGTGTGTGTGAGAGAGAGAGAGAGAGAGAGAGAGAGAGAGAGGCTTGCATCCGACTACATCACGGTGGCCCCTCGCCCCCCACCTCCTTCGTAGCATACACTTGACGTGTGTGTGTGTGTGTGTGTGTGTGTGTGTGTGTGTGTGTGTGTGTGTGTGTGTGTGTGTGAGAGAGAGAGAGAGAGAGAGAGAGAGAGAGAGAGAGAGAGAGAGAGATGTACGATCTAGGCCGCTTCACCCCCAGGCCTGTGGACTCACTCCCTCAATTGTATTTGCTAAGCTCCCTCGCACATGAGCTTTTGAAGAGCTGCCACATCAAATCTCCTTAGCTGCTAATCGATACACTGCCACACATGAATCTCTCTCTCTCTCTCTCTCTCTCTCTCTCTCTCTCTCTCTCTCTCTCTCTCTCTCTCTCTCGGACTGAGGACTCCCATCTTCTTCTCACCACTATATGCGCTTTCCTTGCTCGCCCATCCTTGAATAATTGAGCAGTCTGCGCGTCATTTCGAGCTGCACTCAAAAGCTCCATAGCACAAGAGAGAGAGAATCCAAACTGTAAAGCACTTTTCTGGCCCACCCTCACCCTCACCCTCAACCTCCCACAAGGCTGTGTGTGAAAAATGGGTGTGCGTGAGTGTATGCGTGTGTGTGTGTAACTATGTGTGTAATACATGTAGGGAATAAGACTAGCGTTTGGTGCGACATATGGCTACTGGATAGTTATGATGAGGAGGTTAAATAGGTCATGCAGGGGAGCGTGGCACTGATCAATTGAGCCTAGCACTAGCCAGAAGTTATTGTATGTAGGTCTAGCACGATAAGCTCGTGAGTCGTGCGTTAGAAAGAGCATGGGGTGCAACAGGATGGGGATGAGGAAGCAGGGATGCAAAGTGGTAAAGGAGAAGAAGGTCTTCTAATTAGTGCCTACATTCACCAGCTCCTTGGCCAAGAAGTGGCAAGCAGTGCCCACCCCACCGTCTCAACCTGTTGTACCCGTAGGCCCATGCAGCACTCAGACAAGATGTAGATTTTTGCGACTCTGCAAATGTGTGTGTGTGTGTGTGTGAGTGAGAGAGAGAGAGAGAGAGAGGGGAGCACAAGACACAAGGTGGTATCAACACAGCCAGCACCAAGTGCAAGCTTGGATGTCACTGCTACTGCTCGTGTATCATATATAGTGGTATTATGCATTCTATTCTCTTTTGATTTGCGTTGTGTTATGTATAATAATCAAGGCGCGCTTGATTTTGGAGCACATAAAGATCACTATAGCTGCATGGTTATCCGATTTGTCTGTGCTGTAAAAGTGACCATCTTTGAGTCTGCATATGTTTTGTAAGTAAGAGAGGACGTTATAAAGGAAACTCCAACAATTATGAAAGTAGTGGTAATGGTTGTAGAGTATTTGCACATTAAGGGAGACATGTGATCAATTGGTAGTGGGTGGTGTTTTTTGTGTTGGTGAATATGGGGTTGTTAACGTTTTCCTTAAGTTTTGGCTTGCTTGCCCTCATGATGAAGTAATCCTTACCGATTATCGGTCAAACACAATCGGGTGGTAGCCTTTGACCAAGAAGACAACAAACAAAACATACATGCTCTACTCAAACCCATAACCTCGCGCTTGGAGGTGTTGCTCTGACCACTATGTTATGTGTGTATACCTACGAGGGAAGAAACGCATGCTCTTTAAATTTTTAAAGTTTATGTTGCCCCCCCTAAAAGCCCATAACCAGCTATGTGGGTCATTTCCACCTATACACAACCAAGCAAGCTGAGATTTAACCACAGCCAGTTGTGTGTGTGTGTGTGTATGTGTGAGAGAGAGAGAGAGAGAGAGAGAGAGAGAGAGAGTCTATACTCCACGTAGGGACAGGTGCAACTTTGTTGTTGGAGATTGTGTTCGCAACTTGATCATGATGCAAGAGCTTTTAGAAGAAGAAGAGATTTTTAATGTCGTAGGAAACTATCCCAAGAGACCTTAAAGATCTAGCCGACGAGGAGAGTTGAACTCAAGGTCTGTTATTCAAGAGGGAAATGGCATAACCAATCTACCACACTTGGGTGATAGAAAGGTTATACCATTTTCCTCTTTTTATTAAAGAAAGACCAAGAGCTCACTATGAAAATGATGGGGTCCATGGACATGATGCCGAACACTATGTCTACGAAGGCCATAGTTATCAATTATTTTGATAGATAACTATGCCTTAGCCATGGTCACGTAAATCAAGCAAGAAGGCATAGTAGAACTATGTGGGCAAGTTTGTAGCTATGCTGATTTCGGCATAGTTGTTCTTGGTAACCCATTGAATCAGCATAGTTACAAACTTTTGAACTTTTGAGCCTGTCATTTGAGGTTGCCAGCAAAGTATAACTTTATATAGACCACTTCACTTGCCTGTGAGCATAAATGTATTTGTGGAAAGTGTATTACACTCGTGCATAGACAAACAAAACATTTGACTCTTGCATTGTGGTTAAGGTCTTGTGTGTTGTAGCTTGATGTTTGGATTCAGATTCATATATGGAAGATTATATGCAGTTTTGTACTCACCCAAAGAATCATTGGCATGCATAGTTTGCATGTTATCTACATATTCTTTTTTTTTTCCATTAACGAATAGGTATTAGTTTTTCACTTTCTTATATGTAACTAATATAGTCCACAAACTTGCGTGCGCAAGTGCCATGTATAAAAATATAGATGCATATGTGTATATATATATCTCCATATGCCTTGGTAAGTAATCATTACCATATAAGCATTGTGTCTATGTACATATTTATGTTTGTGGATATATACATTCCATTAAAGAGGTAGACTACACAAGGAATCAAGGGAGGGAGTGAGGGAGGGAGGGATATGGCCATTTGGAAATCCTATTCACTAAGAGAGATCCCAAAGATCTACCGAGTAAGTGTTGAGCTCAAAAATTTGTGTGTGTGCGCGCGTGTGAGAGAGAGAGAGAGAAGAGGGGGGGGGGGGGGGGGGGGGGGGGGGATGGAAAGGGAGGGAGGAAGAAGAAGAGAGTTTTTATTGTCATAAGAACAATCCACTCGCTTAACCTTGATCTCAAGTTTTAACAAGAAAGAGAGGGGGAATTTTCATCTCCGTAGAGTGATTACACGAACGAAAGTACACCCTCTTTGTTTGTGCGCGTGCACACACACACACACACACACTCACACACACACTTTTATAGATATGTGTACGTGTGTGAGCCAATGGCCATGCTTTTCTTGGCCGCAGCAACGTTGGGGTCACACACTAGTGTTAGGAATTTAGAATCATATTGTGCACTTGACTCATGAGGGCACGTCGTATAAAGAAGTACAAGGGAAAACCTTATTAAAGTATCGAGTTCAACATTTGCGATTCAAGCTAAAAGGACACATTATGACCATGGTTACAACGTAGAAGTAGCACTACACAAGGCTTCAGGCACAAGACACTTAAAGTCATGAGGGCACGTGGTATAAAGGCCGATGTGTGACCATGGTTACAAGGTTACGAGCCTTGGAGAAGAAGTAGCGGTAGACATGGCTTCAAGCGTACTTGCAGTCAAAGTCAAAATATGCCACCATGAAGGGATGTTTAATTGATGAAGATTCTTGTTGAAAAGGTATATCCTCTGTCTTTCTCTCGGTTTTTGGCAAAAGCGATGGCAACCAAAGGTGAGGTTTGAAAACATCTGCCTTTAACCCACCTCTTGCAATCTCGGGTTGTGGGTGAACTTGTGTCATTCCCTTGATAGCCTAATCTCATATTTGTTTTGTGCAATGTTTCCATAACTTATTTTTAATATAAAATTATAAATAACTAAAATTTAGGGTTTTTTTCCAAAAACTTTACAAAAGTCATAAGTAGACGAGTGTGTGACCCGCCGCTTGATGGGCAAGGGGACACACTCGTCTACTCATGACTTCCGTTACGTTTTGAAAAAAAACCCTAAGTTTTAGTTATTTATAATCTTTATATTAAAAGTTTTGGAAACATTGCGCAGAACAAGTATGAGAGCACATCATGAGGGTTGAGAGAGAGAGAGAGAGAGAGAGAGAGAGAGAGAGAAAGAGAGAGAGAGAGGGCCTCTTTTCATGCTCGGAATTGCCCACACCAAGGCTCCCTCTCTTTCTTTCTTTCCCTTGGCATCCAATATCCCCTCCAATCTCTCTCCTAATATCACGTGGAAGAGGCCTCCAAGGTGCATTAGATATTATAGAGACAGAGATTATGAAAAATTTAAAACTTTTTAATTGGAATCTTTATTGCATAGGTAAAACCAAAGCCCATCTGCCGCATTGTAACTATTTTACACATTTTCAGTGAATATCGATGGTCAACATGAACGATAGTTCAACAAGTTTTGGGGGTGAAAGGTTTCAAGAATCGAAAACTTTAGCTCGATTGGTTGAAACACAACTACAGTTTCTTTCGCAAAAACGTACCATCCCTTTCGGTCTTTCACATGTTAGCTTTCCAAAATGCCGCTTTACTCCATGGATTGGCTTGATTAGGTTCTTTGTTGCTTGTTCTTGTATCTTTTTTTTCCTTTTTGGCAAAACTCACAATGGAGTAAATTATATTGACAACCACAAAAAATTACAAATTCTTGCCATGTTCGTGCCGAGCCATGACATCTCTAAAAGGTCAATGACACATCGATTAATAGAGGAGCCATCCCTCGGCTAACATAGGGTCCTTATATATGAGAGTCAGTTACTGTGGTGCCAATTAGCATGTTCCATTCATCAGAGTTCTTATGTTTCCCTAAGGCTAGGATTGCCCCCTTGCTTTCTTCTATTACCTCTCTGAACCTGGCTATTTTCATGGTTTAGTTGAATATACGACATTTCCTAGCCTTATAGACCTGTTTGAAGTAGCAGAATCTAATAATTTGTGTTGCAATGAGCATCTCCTGGCTTTTAAGAACCTTCCCTCCCAAGAACAGATCGTTCTTATGGAAGCCTATCTTCCATGTCCTTTGCACCCATTTGCATATCTTACCTGCAAGGCCGCTGATTACAAGGCATTCCTTGAACAAGCTAGCATGCTTTTTCTTGGATCTTGACAACTCTCACTTGTTTCACTATCACCCATTTTTGAGGACTAGGTGCTAGTGGTTTGACTTCGGGGACATCAAGGGCCGCTCTTTTCTTCAACCAATTGGAACTGGAGCATTGGCGACTAGATGGGCATAAGTGAGGAGGAGGAAGCAAAGAGAGGTTGAATTGGGGGGATGGGGTATGCTTTGGCTTGATTAAAAACAACCACCACCGTGTGACTCTCTCCTCTTCAAGATTGTCTCTCTTTATAATGCATGAAAAATACATTTAAGATTACTAGATTTAAAGAAGATCTCATGATATAGGATTGCAGATACTACAATATTTCCAAGCTCTACAAGATCTCCAAGCTCTCCCTGAGGGAGCTTATAGGAGTGTATGCCATAGCTTGCACAAGGAGAAAGAGGTCACTACCAATGCTTCCATTCACATTTTGAGACGAGAGACGAGGACAACAGCCTTCACAAAAAAGAGAGACGAAGTCCTGAAAAATAGTTCTTATGCTTTGTTATTGCAATGTCCTCATGCAATGGTGGAGTCTTTTGCACAAGGCACAATTTTGGTAACTATGAAATTCTTGGAGGCATTTGTAGAACACAATATGCAAGACCGAGCAGAAGAATTTTAATCGGGCCTTGTTTCGTGTTTGGCTTGTGAAGAAGCCTCTCCACCATAGGATGGCCTCTTTTTGGCACTATGGACACCTCTCATTTGGAAGGGATCTATAGTCCCAGATCATCAATGATCATGAACTGTTAGATTGCTTTAGGAAGTGCGTGAGAGGAGAGAGGCGGGGGGGGGGGGGGGGGGGTTTGAACCGACTACATTGCGATCTAGACCGATGACTTACCAATGCACCAACGCGTGCAAGTTGATACATGGCACTAACTTGGGCATTTATTATCGGTTCTGTGAAAAACCTAGTACACGCCAAGCTGGCATTGTGCTCACGCACAGTTCACACAATCAAGGATGCACTAGCCACCCATGTTGAGTTCACATGACAAATAGTCAACACCTACTTCACACTGAGCTCATAAACAACAAGCTCACGCCAAGTTAACATTTTGATTTAGAGTCGATTTTCTTGCCAATGTGGGACATGGATTTCGTGCCATAGATCCCCTCCAAAAGTGAGCTATCATTCATGGTGAGATGGTAGCCTACATACAAAGCGTCCAGTGTTTGGGAAAAGTGTGC
Organism: Adiantum capillus-veneris; assembly: GCF_014529385.1. Taxonomy (NCBI): domain Eukaryota; kingdom Viridiplantae; phylum Streptophyta; class Polypodiopsida; order Polypodiales; family Pteridaceae; genus Adiantum; species Adiantum capillus-veneris. The sequence goes on from NC_140958.1 coordinate 126,836,834, forward strand.
GTCAACTTAGCCTCGAGCCGGTTGAAAACTCAAAACAACAGGTTGAAGGGGGATTCGCGAAGGAGAAGGAGAAAATCTGCTTGAAAATTTTAAGAAAATAGAAATGAATTGCAAAAAATTATGGTTATTTTTGAAAATTTCCTCTTTGAATCTACCCTAAATTATAGCATAAAGTTTGGAGACAGACGCTTGGAAAATCCAATTTTGCAAACATAGAAAATTCTCTCAAGGTTTTTAAATTTTGACTCGGAAGCTTGCACCACAAGTCGAGCATGAAAAAAAAAACTTATGGTTTCTTTGACATGAAATTTGAAAGAGTTGACTAGCAAGCGCATATAAAGAGCGCCCTTCCAACCGCCACCTGATATGAACACTGAGTTTTCTGCACATCTCGCGCCATCGCCATTTAACCAGCTGCTGCAAACGCCCTGCTCGCTCTCTCTACACGGCCTTAGATCTCCTAGCTGCGAAAAATCTCTTTGTTGCATGTGAGGTTCTGCTTCCCTCTACTTTCTCCTCTACTTATTATTGCTTCATACACAAGAATCTCAAGACCGATTCTTTGAAGGCTGCTTCTGATCAAACCCTTGTAGGGTGCATATTTACCCACCATGGATCCAGACACAGGACCTTCAGAAGAACATGCAGAAAAGAAGGAAATAGCGCCTGCAGATCGTGCTGTACCGTTCTTGAAGCTTTTCAGCTTTGCCTCGCCCCTCGATGTGGTGCTTATGCTCATTGGTAGTGTTGGAGGTGCCGTTAATGGTGTCAGTTTTCCCCTCATTGCCCTCCTCTTCGGTCAACTCATTGATGCATTTGGCAATAACAACAATACTGATGATACTCTTGACGCTGTTACTCGGGTATGAGCTTTTCTCTCATTCTTGCGCACATTTTGCTTTTGTGTGTGCGAGTCTGTGTGTGTTGTGAGAGAGAGGGAGACTTCCTTTGTTATTGAAGCTTACTTTGTTTTTAGGTCTCCTTGCGCTTCATCTACATCGGTATCGGAGCTTTAATAGCATCCTTTTCACGTAGGTTTTCTTAAATGTCGTTTGCTCTCATCCTTACTGTTGTGCGTAGAGTCACCAAGAAAACATTTTGTGTTTTTCTGCAGAGGTCACATGTTGGATGATAGCAGGTGAGCGGCAAGCCGCTCGTATACGTGGGCTTTATCTGAAGGCTATCTTGAGACAGGATGTGGCTTTTTTTGATCAGGAATCAGCTACAGGCGAGGTTGTGGGCAGAATGTCTGGTGATACTATCCTTATTCAAGATGCTATAGGAGAGAAGGTGAGTCTTGGCAGTGATGGAGCTTGTGTGAAAGCATGACTATATATTACACAAAGTAAAGCAAAAGAAGACATATTATTCGTGTTACTCACATATTATGAAAAGAAGATGCCTGTTAAGAGAAATCACGTAATTAGATTTAAATTACAATCACCATGTCTGAGAGCATGAACACAGATATAATGCCACATCCACTTGAGAATGAAATTGTGAAGTGTTGAATGGCTCACAGCTAAGTATTGTCATGTTTTAATTTTTTGGTTTTTTTGCGCCATGTGCTCTGTTCTGATGAAATTTTGAGACTGGTCCTGCAGGTTGGGAAAGTCATACAGCTGGCTTCAACCTTCATTGGAGGGTTTGCAGTGGCATTCATAAAGGGTTGGAAACTGACTTTAATGATGCTTGTTACCATTCCACCAATGGTTGTTGTGGGTGCAGCAATGATGACCTTTATTTCTAAAGCAACAAGTCGGGGTCAAACTGCTTATGCAGAGGCGGGAGATGTTGTAGAGCAATCGCTTGGTGCAATTAGAACAGTAAGTTGTCTCCTCTGGTTTAACCTTTACATCTTTTCTTAAAATTTGCTGCTGGAAATCTGGATCAGAAATCTCTCCATTTATTTTTTGGTTAATCAGGTAGCAGCTTTTGTTGGAGAAAAAAAGTCAATTGAAGCATACAGCAAGAAGCTCAAAGTTGCTTATGCGGCTTCCATTCGACAAGGAATTGCTACTGGGCTAGGGCTTGGCGCGTTTATGCTGATTATGTTTTGCTCTTATTCTTTGGCTTTTTGGTATGGTGCAAAGCTCATACTAAACTCAGGATATTCAGGTGGTGCAGTTGTGAATGTGGTTTTTGCTGTACTCATGGGAGGCATGTGAGTATTTTGTCAGAATGGTACCATTAAGGGGCTACTTTTTGTCTTTATCTTCTTGTTTTCTCAATCAAAGATTTCTTACAGGTCTTTGGGTCAAGCTTCACCTTCATTGAGTGCCTTTGGGGCTGGAAAAGCAGCAGCATACAAGATGTTTCAAGTTATTGATAGAGTGCCAGATATTGATGCTTTCAGCTTGACAGGGGAGGTCCCGAAGAACATAAGAGGGGAGATTGAGTTTAGAAATGTGGACTTCTCTTACCCAGCACGCGCAGATGTGAAGATTTTCTCAAACTTTTGCTTTCATGTACCTGAAGGGATTACTGCTGCCCTAGTTGGAGAGAGTGGAAGTGGGAAATCCACAGTGATCAGTTTGATCGAGAGGTTCTATGACCCACAGGGGGGCACCGTTTTACTTGACGGAGTGAATATAAAGAAATTGCAGCTGAAGTGGTTAAGACAGCAAATAGGGCTTGTAAGTCAAGAACCTGTTCTTTTTGGTACCTCCATCAAGGATAATATAGCATATGGGAAGGAGGGGGCAACCTTAGAGGAGATTAAGCAAGCTGCAGCATCAGCGAATGCATCGAATTTCATATCCCGACTCCCCAAGGTGTGCAACTGGTCAGACTGCTCCTGTGCTTGTATTGTATTGTTCATTTGTGCTTCTTATATCTGACATAGTTTCTTGTGCGACTAGGGTTACGACACGCTGGTGGGAGAACATGGCACACAATTGTCTGGAGGCCAAAAGCAAAGAGTTGCAATCGCACGTGCAATTCTTAAGAATCCTTGCATATTACTTCTTGATGAGGCCACGAGTGCATTAGATGCTGAGTCCGAGCGGCTAGTGCAGGAAGCTGTGGATAGAGTGATGATGGGCCGTACCACTGTCGTGGTGGCGCATCGGCTCACTACAGTAAGGAATGCTGACGTGATTGCTGTCATTCAACATGGGGCAATTGTTGAACAAGGTAGGTGCTTTTTCTCACTTACTTGATAAAGTCCGAGTTTGATTGCTGGTTAGTGCACAATGTTTGAAGCACAGTGTGAATTTTTCCATGTTGGGCTTTGAGGGTTTTAGGAATTGCCTGCATGTGCAAATATCTGTCTTTTGGCAGACTATGCTTTTAAAACAATTAAGGGAGTCTCCCATTTAATGCCAGGGAAGCACGAGGAGCTGCTACAAAGCACTACAGGAGCTTATTCTCAGCTTATACGCTTACAGCAAATGAACAGGGAGAAGGAATCAAAGGAAGATGCTGATGGTGGGGAAACCAGGTTGTCGTCGCAAAGATCTGAACGAAGAAGTGGAAGTCACAAGTTTTACCGAAGATCTTCCAGCGTGAATTCCGACTCAGATGGAAGCATCCGGTCAGCAAGTTTACATCAATCTAGAAAGGAGGTTGTTGAACACCATAGGAAAAACCTTCTAGGTTGGTGTGGACAAAAGGTTACAGAGGGGGATTTGGAAACTGGGGAAAAGAGACAGTCACTGCCAGAGGTTTCCATCTTCCGTCTAGCTTCATTGAATAAGCCAGAGACACCGATTTTCCTTCTAGGGGCGGCTGCTGCTGTTGCTAATGGATGTATTTTCCCAGTTTATGGGCTTCTTATGTCAAGGATAATCAAAACCTTTTTTGAGCCCCGTGACCAGTTGAAGAAGGATGCTAATTTTTGGGCATCAATGTTCTTAGTCATTGCTTGCGTTGCCTTCGCGGTCCTACCAGTACAAATAATCTGTTTCAGCATAGGTGGAAACAGATTGATTCAACGCATGAGACAGCTCACTTTTGAGAAGGTTTTACGGCAAGAGATCTCTTGGTTTGATGATCGTGAGAATGCAAGGTCTGTCTTTTCTTTCTTGCATTTTTATTCCTTTGTGCGTGCCACAAACATGTGAATTATGATTTAGCCTCTGCATTTGGAAAAGGCAACAAAAAATGGTTTTTGTAATGACAGTGGTGCCATAGGTGCTCGATTATCAGGAGATGCAGCACAAGTGAGGGCTATAGTGGGTGATACTTTGTCTCTTGCAGTGCAAAATTTTGCCTGTATTGTGGCTGCCCTTGCCATTGCTTTTTCTGCCAGTTGGCAGTTGTCTCTAGTAGTTCTTGCAATTGTACCTCTCTTAGGGCTGCAGGGCTTTGCGCATGTGAGATTTATGAAGGGCTTCAGTGCAGATGCGAAGGTAAACCCATACACCTTATGATGTACTGCCAGCCTATGATTCTGCCCACATCTTCTGACTGTTGGATTGGTGCTAAGCAGGTGATGTATGAAGATGCAAGTCAAGTGGCAACCGATGCTGTTGGCAGCATTCGCACTGTTGCATCTTTCTGTGCAGAAGATAAAGTGATGAGTCTGTACCACGACAAGTGTCGCTCTCCACTGCAGAAAGGTGTTCGCCAGGGGATCATGAGTGGTTCCGTTTTTGGATTTGCAAACTTTGTGATGTTTGCAGCCTACTCTCTATGTTTTTGGTTTGGGGCCAAGATGGTTCAAAAGGGAACAACAAACTTTGAAGATGTGTTCACAGTAAGTCCCTAGAGTTCCACAAGGTTTTTAATTGTGCTTTGAGATGTGGTGAAGAGAAATAAAATGTGTTGGTTTCATCAGGCATTTTTTGCTATCTCAATGGGTGCCATGAGTGTGACACAATCTACTAGTCTTCTTCCGGACGTATCAAATGCCAAGGCTGCTGTGAATTCAGTGTTTGCATTGCTGGATCGTCAATCAAAAATCGATTCTGCAGACAGCTCAGGCTTGACCTCCAGCCCCGACTCCGTGGTTGGGAACATCGAGTTTAGACATGTCAGCTTCAGATACCCAAGTCGGCCCGATGCCAAAGTTCTCCGAGATTTAAGTCTTTCAGTAAAAGCAGGAAAGGTGGGACTCAAATGCTTGCTTACAAATTTGTTTGTTTATTGGATAATCATTGTAGTGGGGTGCATTTCCCCCTTTTCTTTGTTCTTATTGATCACCTAGAATAAGTAAGGAAAAATGCTTTTCTTTGCTTTTATAAAGAAAAGCGCAAGTTTTAATAAACTCCTGATAGAATATCCTCCTGATATATATCTACAAGACTTCATAGTCCTTTGCATAGCTGATTTCGATGAGATTTTTAAATGGGGTGTAGACCTAAATATGAAGTGATGCTTTCAACACATGCGTATGCACACACAGAAGCAGTAGAAAGGTCTCTGCATCGGGTTTCTGTCATAGCTTTGAAGACAAGTTTAACAAATAACAAACTAGATAGCAAGATGGAGTACATATTATGGTGTCTTTATGATATGATGCTTTTGCAGACGGTGGCTCTTGTGGGAGAGAGTGGATGTGGAAAGTCTACGGTCATCGCCCTCTTGGAGAGATTTTACGATCCGGACTGTGGGCACATTTATCTGGATGGAACCGACATCAAGAACTTGCAGGTGAAATGGCTGCGGCAGCAGATGGGGTTGGTTGGGCAAGAACCACTGCTGTTCAATACAAGCATTCGTGAGAATATCACTTATGGAATGACGGGCCCTGTGTCGGAGGAGCAAGTTATAGAAGCGGCTCAGGCCTCGAATGCCCACAAATTCATCACAGAGCTTCCAGAAGGCTATGAAACATGTGTTGGGGAGCGAGGAATACAGCTTTCTGGAGGTCAGAAGCAAAGGGTAGCCATAGCTCGAGCAATTATCAAGAATCCCAAAATCTTGCTGTTGGACGAGGCTACCAGCGCATTAGATGCCGAATCGGAGCATGTAGTGCAGGAAGCATTGGAGAAAGTGATGCTGCAACGGTCGGTAATTGTCATCGCTCACCGTCTCTCCACAATTAAAAATGCAGATCTTATTGCTGTTGTCAAGAATGGTGTGGTGATAGAGCAAGGGAAGCATGAGGAGCTGATGCGTGCCAAGGACGGGGCGTATGCTACTCTGGTGAGGCTGCACATGACTTCCGCTTGAAGGAAGCCATTGTTTGGAGTATGTAGGCTCTCCTATGACAAATGTTGGAATGGCTTACAGTACATGAGAGCTCCTTTACTTTTAATTTTATGTTTCTAGCTTATATGCAGGCCTTGACTCTCAACACATGCTGCTTGTGTATGTAATTTTTTTTGTACTAGCCCAGTAGAGATGCAGCCCAAGTGCGGCTCGCTGGCAAGCCCCCATTTTTGAGAGTTGGATGAGGAGCAATTGTATCATCATCGGCATTGCATCGAGACGAAGGTATCAGCCTTAAGGAAGCTTGCATTCTACTTGAGATACATGGAAGACTGGGCATTGTTGTAAATTGTTGCCATGGCTTGGCAATGCCATAACAGGCTTGTAAAAACTTTAGAGAAAACTTTAAAAATTGGAAAGTTCGAGCAAGTTCTACTGCAGACAATTTCAAGAATATACTATATTTTCTCAAGCCATGTTCAAACTGTATAGATACAGCCAATGGGATTGAGCATGTAGTGTTAAGGTGTTTCTGTGGGTGCTTAAAGAACTGAGCTCCACCAAGAAAAAAGCAGGAAAATCTACCAAAATGCCCTCAAATTTCCAAAAATTCCCCTCATTTTTGGCAAATTTTGGCATAAACTCCCAAAATGCTTTGTCACAATTTATAGAACACCCCTTTGGCGATCTTGTAAAAATATTTTGTTGCGAGTCTTCATAGGAACGTTGATTCTTTCTTGACAGAAGAGAATAGAACTAGCGTTTTAAATGGTGATCTGTGTATGGATGAAACCCTTAATTATTTGTAGGCACAAATGCTACTACTTATGAGCTCATTGATGAAATCTTTGCATAAGACACTTTTAAAGTAGATTTGTTCCTGCTCTTTTGGGTGACAATTGTAATGTTTTGTTTCGCGCGCTTATGGTAGCCGGAGACCCGTATTATCAAATTGAAAAAAACTATGTGAAAATTGGACCAATCCATCCAAAATTGATACTAAGGGTATTTTTGGAATTTTAAAAAATTACAAGGGTATTTTGTAAATTATTCGTTGGTACTGAGCAAGGGAGTGTAAGGCTATGGTCACGTGAGGCTTAGTTTCCGTCACAAGCTTTGACACGTTGCAGCTTTTGACCTGCTTAGTAGCTCAACTATGCCTAAAAAGGCATAGTTGCAAAAACAATTCTGGTCGCCACAGCTTTGCATTGAGTTTCTCTCTCTTGCTTGCGCCCGGCTCTCCCTCTCTCTACTTCCTGCTCCCGGTCTTCGCTCTGCACTCCTGTCAGACGCTCGCCAGGCTTACAGGTAACTAAGTCTCGCGTGACCACGCCCTAACGTACTGGGCTCACTCTAAAAAAAATTACCACTTTTCTTTGAAGATCCCTAGATTCCCTCAACCCCCCTTGCCTTCTTCCTTGCCTGTGTATGGTGGTTGCGTCTCTCTCCCCTCCCCTTGCGTCACCTTCGTATATAGACTCCACCTCTTCCCCCTCTTCTCAACCCCCCCCCCCCCCCCCCCCCCCAAGCCACCACATCTAGATTCTGACCCTGTTGAAGGGTCAAGACAACTCGTGTTAGTATACACTCATTCGCATGTAAATTGGTAACGCAGAGAAGAGGTGCTCTCTCTCTCTCTCTCTCTCTCTCTCATGATTTTCATTGTTCTCTCCCCCATATCCCTCAACTTGTGCAAGACCTGCTTCCCTCATCGTCGAGGTTGTCCTAATAAGATCCATCATCCACAACGAAATAAAACCGCCGTGTACTCTGTGCGTAAGATAATGAAGAAGATGTCGTCCGTTGTGCAAGAGAGAAAGAGAGCCCTCGTAAAAAGAGAGAGAGAGCGATGGGCCTCTGGATTCTTCTCTATAGAAGTCGAGAGAGGGAAAGAGAGCACACGTGCCATTTTCTCTAAATAGACGAAGAGAGAGACAAAGAGTCAACTCTGGATACCCTCAACCTTCTAGTAACCCTCTGTATTCTCAACATTCTCTTAATACTCTATTTTTTGGCTTGCCCAAAGGGCAGAGGCTATAGTGATGCCTTCTTGTTTTGTTGATTAAAATAGAAAAATAGTTAAGTTATATTTTCAAGCATTTTTTGATAGACCAAAAATGTTCATTGGTTAACATAAGATAGTGGGCACTCATTTAAATAAAGAGTGTCTAAATCTAAATCTAATGATGGACATGTATTGAATTTTGAAATATGAAACGAATGCTCATTTATCAAGGAAAGAATTTTGGACTCCTTTTGAAAAGATGAAACGTTGAAAGCATTAGAGGTTAAATGTAAAAAATTGCAAAAATTCAAGAAAAGTAATTTTCTGGTGGTGGTAAAGTGAGAGACAATTTTTATTGTGTGGAGGTAGGGTTAAGAGGATGTTTCTTATCACTAGTTGAATTTATCTTTTGAGGGTCTCTCTCTTCAAATTTTAAAACCCATCATTTTGTAGTGTACTTTTGCATCATCTACTTTGTCGGTTATGCACATTTTTCCTTCATATATGTAGTTTTTCCAATAGGATTTTTTGTTATGCTTGCACAGATGTGAAACTGCACCTTTCAGTTAAATGTCAATGGATTTGTGCATGACATTTGTTTTTTTGATCTTGTAGCAACTTGAAGAAGAGAAAGCAGGCTGCAAGCAAGGAGCGTAAGGCCAAAAAGCCTTTTCAGGCTTCACTCCCCTCAACCCATCTGTTACCCCTCCTTGGCCCTGTGGATGGCGTCGTCTCTAGTGGTGCTCTTTCCATGGCTTTTCCCATTCGGGTGGCTCTCGCTTGTGCAGCTGCGCTTGCAAACACGCGAGTGTTGGGGTTGGCAGTTTGAATCGCTATGGTGGGGAAGGGTTTCTTTTAATGCGTGTTCGTTATTTTGTTTGCGGCTTGCAATGCTGATGGGTTTTGGCGTTCTGTAGTGCGGCTTGCAATGCTGGTGTATTTGTTGAGGCGGGTCTCACCTTGGTGCAGGAGGATCGGCCTATGAGCGACACCGCTAGCGATGGATATCAGCATGCTACAGGGCGCATGGGCATCTCATTGGTGCTGTTTTCTGAGCGATCTTGATGTGTGCAAGCCATAACGCTGGCGAATCTTGATGTGCAACAGAACTGCGTCGTGCAAACGATAGATCTCGACTTGCTGCAAGCCACATGCATGGCGGATCTCGATGTGCTGCAGAACTGCAGTCTGTGGATGTAAGATCTGGCCTTGAGGTTCACTGAGCTGGTAGTTGGACATGACATAGGTGACTGTTCTCAGGACTGTAGTAGGGTACTGAGGAAGGCGGCCAAGTTGCTGGAGGCGTCAACCGTAGCTTCTACTCCAGGCTCCAGCTCTTCTTTGCGCGCTTTGCATGACGAGCAACTCCTCTCTTTCCGGCCTTGGTTGGCAGCTCATTCGCGACCCTCTGTTGATCATGGCACTAGGCCTAAATCCCTTTTTGGCCTCTTGGAACCCAGCACAAGGCAACTCCTTCTCTGCCACATATTCAGCTCTATAGTAGTCTGTAACTCTCTTATCCTCCTGCTACATTTCCAGCTCCATAGCCTGAGTTATCTCCTCAGTGTTTTTGCTTCCCATTTACACAGATGTTTGATGCAGGTATGTCACCCTCGCCCTTTCCTTGTGTGAGGTCCTTTACGGCTCTAGATCTAGGTCGAGGTTTATGTATTGATGGGCTTTTGGATGCATGAAGTGAAATGTGGTTCAGGAATCAAGCCTTGCCTCACTAGTGCGTGCAGAGCTTTCTTTCGATAGCACAGGATGACAACTTTCTTCCGACAGCACATGATGACATTGCTACCCATGACCTTCGCGCTCCGTGCGTGATTCCACACTCCAGCATGCTTTTTTCTTGCCTCTAAGGCAATGAATATAGCCACCATCATGGCTGTGGGCATGCCATATTTCTTGCTTCCCGTCAAGAATACCACATGGCTGGCTGAATTGTAATGCACCTGCAGCTTGCTTGTCATGGTGTCAGTATTCCTTAGTTAACTGCCCTCCTCCCAGCAAGCTTTAGACATGCATATTGGGAGGCCCCAGATGGAGGCTGATAGTCCTCAACAAGAGCCCTCAGTTAACTGCCCTCCTGCCAGCAAACTTTAGATAGGCATATTGTGAGGCCCCAGATGGAGGCTGATAGTCCTCAACAAGAGCCCTCAGTGGTTGCACTATGGAGTGCCCCCATTTCCTCATTCCTTTCCCCCCGGGCCCCCTTAATTTGCCGGCCGCGATTCTCATTTGTTTTTGTTTGTTCACATCTACGGATGTGTTTTTTGTTCTTGGTTGTTCGCATCCATGGTCTTGTGTTTCTGTATTCTTGCAAGTGTCTGCCCTTCCATAATGTTTCCAATGTAATGCTTTTTGTTGGTGAGCAATAGGTCGCTAAACCTTTGCACCTGTGAGAGCACCCATCCTCATTCAGGGAACACGATCTGAGCTTGATCTCTCACAATGGATCACCCAAGAAGCTGGTTTCAAGATTTTGGTCTTTTCCTTTAGGAGTTGAGCAAATGGGTCGGTAAAGCTACACATGGAACATTTATGATACACCCTCACTGAGTGCATTAGCACGGTTCAGGCAATGTCGCTTGGGATCACCAAAGCAACTCCATGGAGGGTGCCCCTACAGGCTCGATGACACCTTACAGACCGTTTGGGACAGAGTAGGGTGCTTCTCTCTTTTCCATTGAGCTTACTGTCTGTAGAGGCGATTTTGGATGTCTGGGCCAGCAGGTTTGGTCTCTTGTACAGGGTATGCCAGGGGAACTGCATAAGTTGTGGATACTCACAGGACAGGTTTTTCTATGGCAGTGGTTGGATTCAGGAGGGTGGACCTCTATGCCTCCTCTCTTGAGGATCCTCCTACTTTGGTGTCCTTTTTCAAGTACAATGTGGATCTCACCCGCCACACTTACATCAAGGGCTAGCCAACGAGGTGTAAGACGGGTTGAGGCATTCCACATCGAGATGCAGGCTCTATAATGCGGCTCCTTTGTCAAAATCTTGGAGCAGCCTAGCACATCATGGTTGGGAGTACATGAGAACTACAGGCAATGAAGAGCACAATTCACCCAAATCCTCGTGACATGAAGCTTGCAGACCTGGTCAACCTCAATACAAATACTACACAGTGAAGTTGCAGAGCAACCTGGGCAAGCATGTAGCTGCCACCAATCAGGTATAATACACTCCAAATCCTTTCAAATGAGTGATGTTGGACACCCTCATGGGCTTGTGTTCAAGGCCTTCCTCAGGGAAGGCAGTCCCTTCTACATTGCGTTGTTGGAAGCACAAATCCTTGTAATGGTCCCAAGAATTTGTCCCCTTATGAGCCAAAGTGCCCAGAAAAGGTATTGTGCCTGACTATCTATCTATCCCGCTTTTTCATTTTTTAAAGAAACCAATTCGAGCAAGATAGCCTGCTCCCTCCGCCTCCATTTCTTCGTCTCTTCCCTCCACAATCAATAAATGCGACCCAAGATATAGCAAAATGTGATGCTCATCAAAAACTTAATGATGCCTCATATCTCCGGCCAAAATAGCCCAAGCAACGTAGATTTCTTAAACAGCATTAACTAGCAATTTGATCATGATTTCTCTCTTCCATTGCAATATAGGGCAGAGGCCTTTAATGCACATATGGGAATAGACGTCTATTTCGTTTCTCCTATAAGAATTCACCAGCGCTCTAGAAAATAATTGGGATAATTATCAACATACCCCTCAAATTTTCCAAATTGCTCCCCATGTTCTGCCATAAATTCTCAAAATACCTCTGGTTTTGATATTAAATTTCTCCAAAGATAAAAAAATTTGTAGCTTTTCATAAGAAGATTGATTGTCTATTAATACAAGATGCTAAAACTAGAATTGAGTTGGTTATGTAGGTTTCAAAAACTATCTACTCCATAATTTTTAAACATAATTGCTTTTTTTTTAGAGGTAATTTGTGACAAATTACATGCCATACAGATCTCAATCGTCAAAAAGGAATAAAATTAGAAAATCTTGAAGAATCCAACAAAAATAGATAAAGGGTATTTTGAGAATTTTTTGAAATTTGAGGGGTAGTTTGGGAATTTCCAAAAACTACAGGGATATTTTTCCAAATAATTTTATGGAGCCGGATTTGGATACTTTTCATCCCTTGTCCCAGCATGCTCTTCTTTTTGTTCTCTCTCTCTCTCTCTCTCTTTAAGGAAAATATGAAAATCTTCTAAGAAGCTTTTGATACATGTTTTATCTCAGAAGAAAAGCTTTACCTACATAAAGACCTTTTCAACTAAAAATCGTCAAATTGAACTTGGCCTCAAAACCTTCTTGCTAAAATTTGAGCCGGTCATATTTTGATTTGGATAAAGCAAATGTACCTTTTTTCGAGCCTTGCTAGCAGAGCAACTATTTGAGAGAGAGAGAGAGAGAGAGAGAGAGAGAGAGAGAGAGAGAGAGAGAGAGAGAGAGAGAGAGAGTTGTCTGATTGGGAAGAGAGGGGTTTTGTGATTGGGACTACCTATTGTGTCTATTTTGGTATCCTTACCTTTGTCCTCTGGACAAGGCGGTTACACTCATATAGAGGAAATTGCAAGTACCATAACAGTAGTCGCCCTACGTTCTCTACACTGTATACCAAACTCTTAGAGTATGTCTACCCTCAAGACCATCACTGACCTTGAATGTCATCACAACAAGGCCTACAAAAGGATGATGGGAGTGGTAAGCCTAATAATTTGGACCAAGCTGAGAGCTCACCCATAATGATTTTGCATTCATAAATGCATAGCCCCCCATGTGCAGAGTCATGATTGGAAGCATAATCTAGTAGGGGTCACCAACCTTAGTGTCAATGAAAACCATGAGAGGTTTAAACCAATGGTAATGTCTTGTTACATAGGAGACCTGTCCAAATTGGCTTGAAGACATTAACTTCGTAGGTTTTATTGCAATGAAATATCTAATCAAAATGGCTAAGTGAAAGCTAGATTGGGCAATGGGCATTCTGAGACTTGATGGATGTTGCTAAGAAGATGTCACTCGGGCATGTGGTGTGCACGGGATTAGGACCAAACTAGGCTTGCCTCTTGCATCCGAGAGCAACTCCTTATATTAACTTGAGAAGTAGTTAGAACCATAACATGTCCGACCACACTAGGTGGCCGGACTCTACCTGCACAACCACACACCACACCTACAACAGACTTCCGAGTCCAGAGCTTGGGATAGCTACATGCCCATGTCTACGAGGACCACCACAACATTGTCGCAGGCTCCATCAAAGGATCAAGACTATCTAGCACAACATGGGAGACGTCCATTACGACTATTTACAGAGGCGGACATTGACGATGCTCTTCAACGACCGATGCAATACATCCTTGGATAGTGCCCGATGCCAATGTCCTCAGACACAAATGTTGATGTTGGCTTTTATTTTATTGTACTTCATTTTTTCTTGTGCCCAGACATTGTATTAGATCCACCAAAAATGTATCGGTTTGCTCTCTCTCTCTCTCTCTCTCTCTCTCTCTCTCTCTCTCTCTCTCTCTCTCTCTCTCTCTCTCTCTCTCTCTCATGTTGCGCACATGCAAGCAGGCGGTGAGCAATTCTGATGGAAAAGCGCATTGAGCGCACCACAGCCCGAACGTTAGAACTGGTGCAGTGACTTAGCGGTGCCGGTGGTGAAGGAGGCGATGGCTGTGTATAGAGCATGGCCATCCTCTACTAGACTCTCACTCCCAAATGTGCATGTGTGCAGCCTATCTCTCTCTCTCTCTCACCTATCGAAAGGTAGTGCCATATTTTGCAGACAACTTCTTACATAATTATTGAACAAGTCAATGTGGTAACTACTCATGTTAACCTCTCTCTAGTGCTTGAAATAAACTTTTTTCTACAACCTTAAAAACTTGCACGAAGAAATTTTTAGAGGTAGTTTGATTCTAAAGGTCAAATTTCAAAGTTAGAGGTAAATTCTGCAGTTTGGTGGGTGGGATCACACTAAACTTAGTTACGGTAAATATTTGAAAGATGTCATTGGGCATTTTGAGCTCCCATGCATTATTGGGGCTGAGATGAGTGCACCACCAATTATAGTGGAGGATCTTGCTAGATCAACGTCTTTCATTCATAGCACATGGGAGCTGCCACGCGGCAGATATGGGGCGCAATTTTTGGGCGAGCAATTTTTGGCGAGCGCTTTTTAAGAATCGGGCGAGCGGATTCCCAAAGGAAGGGATAATCTACCCATCTCTCTCTCTCTCTCTCTCTCTCTCTCTCTCTCTCTCTCTCTCTCTTTCTTTTTTTTCAACTAAAATTTGATTGTCGTTTCACGGCTAACTTACATTCAAACAAAAAACACCATGGATGCATTCAATACACTATTAATAAGACGAATAGAAGTTCCTTACACACAGTTATGGTCTATTTCATATAGCAAATCCCAAATCTATGTGTTCCATTGCATCAAAAGTAAATACATATGGGGGGGATACATCATGAGTGAGGTGGATGAAAGAAGGGCGGTGGGGGGCCATATGCTCTGGGAGGAAACAAAGGTCGTGCCAATAGGGGCAATGCACCAAATGGTGGGGGAACTCCTCCAAATGGCAGAGGGTACGAACTATATATGGGGGGGGGGCTATAGGTAGTGAAAGAGGCAATGGATCAACTCTGGGCGGGGCCTCAGATGTGGAGGCAATGAATGCAATGGGAGACGGTCCAATTGCACGCCATGCCAAAACTGGGGCCGTGAAAGTGGGATATGGTGCTGCTACTGCCCTGCCCAGACTGCTGAGTGGTGTCGGGAAAGATGGCTCCAATGGATGACGTTGCTCTGCCACCTGCTTCGGTTGCTTAGTTACCTGAGCTCTGACACTCCTATGAAACATCAATGTCGAGCCTAAATCGGAAGGTAGGCGTTGAGCTGGCTCTAGACAAGCACTGTAAACTGCCCAATCCTTCTCACAACTGATGCAATGCCTTCGTAGTAGTAAACATTGTGCTTCCAATGCCCCCCTCCTGCAAAACAATCCAATACAACATCTCCCTTGTCTGTGAAGGTACCTAGTAGCCATCTACAAAAAAGAGTAATCTTTAGATTTGTTATACCTATAATGTTATAGGAACATGAAGAAAAACTTCCAAAAAGTTTTAACCACTTGGCAAACGCTGGACTCCTCTCAACACCTCTACGATAAGGCCTACCCATACGATCAAGCGTCCATTGTGTGGAATCTGAACCTGGTAGCTTCTCCCACAACATGTCGTCATCTGCAGAGAAGCCACGTATATTTGCTGCAATCTCTCCATCCGTTCGATCATACCTCGGAAGCCGACACCCACTGGTTCTAGGGGGTGAAAAAATGACCAACAACAAAGTACCAACCTATGAATAATAGTAAAACACTATTATTTTGATATGCAAACATCGAAGTTACTATTCAACATCAAAACAAAAAATAACATACCCCCTCTAAATAGTCCCGAACAGTCGTGCAACTAGACTCTGGCAACCGTATGTACAATATTCTCAACAACTGGAAACGAGCTCCCTCTGCCTTCGAAGTGACAATGGACACATGTTCTTCACGACATGTCGCCACAACCATGCCATCAACCTAAAGAAACTCGGTTGCCAGAAGAAATGCAGCATCCACAAGCTCACTATCCCATTGGTTCCATAAAGGAACCCCACCTGTGCTAGCTGCATGTGGCCTAGTGTGTAAGGGAAACGCCATGTACATCAAACGTACACCACCCAATCTCAAGCTGGGGTTCATCTACCCTGTTCCTGATAGAGAGCCTAAGAATCTACGTAGTGACTGCATAGAACTGCATGCAATCTTTGTTAGCACTAAAATTGTGGACATAACTTTGATTGTAAATTAGCGTTGCTTACCTGTCATTGCACAACACATCTGGAATAGCTTTTGCCAACTCCTTGACACTAGCATGCACTGCAAGGTGGCGTGGCTCTACATGCATATATGTAGGTAGCAACATAAGATCAAATATATCTTTCAAGCAATGATAAAGAGAACAACACAACATTAACCATTTTTCACGTACCTGGATGGTTATCTCCCACAACTCTGGCCATGTTTGATAGGTGAACATGGAGGGGACTCCTGGATGCCCCCTACTGCTCTTGGAGTGAAGGATAGTGTCGGTACACTATGGCTCATAGCACCAAGGCTATGAGCACTATCGCTGACTTCTATAGAATACTCCTCAACCACATGCTCTCTCTCACTATCACTGGAAACAACAACCCTCTTCTTTCTCTTCCCACATTGCCGGTCAGCCAACGGTGCTTGCGAGTCTTTCTTTGAGGCCTGTTTCTTTTTGTCTGGTTTCTTTGATGTGTTTGGAGATAGAGAATCCTCTATCACAACCTCTTTCTTCCGTGATGCAGTATGCTCAGCTATTAATTAAAAAAGAACAGTTATTGAGTCCATGTTGTATTGCTGCATGGCAAATGTAAAAACTATATAGAATGATACCTATGTATAGCTCTTCCTCTTCGGGTGGGTACTCCTTGTCCGGGTAGTCCAGCCACCAAGGACACTTGAGCCACGCTCCCTTTGGCCGCAAGTTGTCTATCCACTCGTCAGGATATAAGCCCATCTCCTCTCTCTCCGACATGCACCATGCATCACTAGGGTGCTCGGGAATGGGAAAGACAAGAGCATCTCTCCACCATCTACAAGACATACCACAATGTTTTGAGCCACCGAGAACAAGATTAGTGTATCCTACTACATTCTTAATTTTTCAATTAAAGATGTCAAACTTACAACAAGCATCGTGCCATGCAAGCAAAGTGGGGTTGCTCTTCGGGATCCGGTGTGGACTTGATCCGAGCACTTCACTTCTTGAAGGCCTTGTCAAAGTGCTTGCATCTGTATGTCAGTAATGTGTGGATAAGTGTGCAACCATGCCTACCTTCAGCCTTCTTGTGTTAGATAGTAACATTATGATTCTCGGCCTCCATTTTCTCGGCCATGTCAAGCACTCTCCTGCAGCAAGTAATAAGTCACAAGTTAGATTATCAACAAGTTGCTAGCTGGTGCACATAATCACTAAATCTAACCTTTCCAATTGCCACCAATACACGTGATATCGAAGCCATTGGATCCAGGCCTTCTCCGTCAATCCTATGCCATTCTCCTTCAAGGATGCATCACCACCTTGGAGCAAATCAAGCCAGCGGTACTTCCTAGCAAAGGAAAAGCGAGACTTATTTTTCATTGCTACATAATAAAAAGAGAAATATATCGAATGATTTAAATGACATTTACTTACTCTTTCGGGCTAATGTGTGCACGCGCAACCTCTGCCACTCTCGAGGGTGTCATTTTTGTGGTCTTCTTGCCCTAACCTGTAAATGATATACATTTCTGGAAAGAATCATTGCGATTCTCTGGATTTGCAATGGTAGCTATCTCAAGTCCTTTGCGTGTAAAATATTGCTCCGTTTGAGATAGTGCTAGATTGATGCTTTCCTCGTATGCGTCAGGTGCCAACTCGTAGTCAAAACTCTCTTTTGATGGCAGCCCTTCCGTTTTACTACTATACATAGCATTGAACTCTTCCTATCATTTGCCAAGGACTCAATCAAAATACACATAATAAGATTTCGCAAACATATTCTCATTTAGAATTGGTTTAAGCATACCTTCCAAATGAGTTGCGCAAGGACAGCCATTGGCAATTTTAGCCACTTTGACTAGTTTGGACCCCTAAAATTCAAAGCTCTTTCTGCTGCCAAACGTGCTCTTTCGGAAAATTTTTGCAAAAGTGAAGTAGGATCCTCCAACCCTAGCTTTCTCACCATGAAAATATCATGAGTAGTTGTGTGAGGCACTGAAGCCCTCGTGGCCCTATTTAACACTCGATTGTAATTTACATTGTCAAAAAAATAAGACGCATTTTTATTCACAAAAAAAAGTTGGGCTTACCTATTGATCATTCCCAAAAACAATAAAAACTCCGCTGTCTCATGGGGTTGAAAATCAACTAGAACGCACACCACCTTTGGTGCCTTCTCAATTGGGTCGTCATTCTCGTTCATCCACCGCATCCATGCCTCCAATCTGTGATTACCATCCCAAACCACAAAGTACCTCTCGACCATGTGACTAAGCTCGGGGATTTTACGAAGCTCCTCATCCAAATCATATGACATTGCAAGATCCCTCGAAGGGTGACCACGACGAGAAAATTGCTTGTGATCCTCCCCAGGAATCCGTTCACTTACAATAAATCTTGCCATGGTTGGTTGGTAGCTTTTGTTGCAATGGAGAGTTGCAAATCCACCACATGGTCATCATACGTGCGGATGGCGGGGTTCGAAAGAAGCCGACATAGAGGAAAGCGTGGAAGTTTTCCATCATATGGAGCTCTATGAGAATCCACCCAGCCCAATGAAATGTGCTTGTCGACCACATTTCCAAACGCTTCATCTGTTACATCTTCAATTGCGGTAGCTGTTTCCACACGATGACTGGGTTTGCCACTTGATTGTGTTGTTCCATCCACTCCAATTACGATGGACATATTGCGATCTAAAGAACTTAAGGCTTGAGATTGTTCGATATCTTGAGTGCATCGCGGAGGGACTTCTTGCGACGTAGTAACATCAACCTCCTCCACGGCACCAGTATTTTTGGATTGATTTCTTGTTCTTATACTTGCGCTAAAGAATTAAAGAAGATAGATATAAGTACGATTTATGAGAAATTGTAGGTAAGAGTTTGAGAAAGATAAGTGATCAAAAGAAGACTTGACACAGAGAGAGATCTGCACAGTAGAAGAAAATAGAGATGAAGAAAGTGAAAAGAGTGTGTCAATGCTCTTTATAAAACTTTCAATTTTATTTATTAATTTTAATATTTTAATTTAATTTAATTTTTCCACGTGTGTGTGTGTGAGAGGTGGGTGAAGGTCTGTGTGTGTGTCCGCAGGCGTGTGTGTGTGCATATCCGTGGGCGTGCGTGCATGTGTGCACATACACACGCGCGCTACTGTGTGTGTGTGTGCACACACACGAGCTGCACGTATGCACGTGTGTGTGTGTACACACACACACACCAGCGTGTGTGTGCACATACACACGTGCGCTACTGTGTGTGTGTGTGTGTGTGTATACACACGCGCGCTGTATGTACGCACGTGTGTGTGTGTACACACACACACACTAGCGTGTGTATGCGCACACGCATCTGCATGTGTGTGTGTGTTTGTGTTTGTGTTTGTGTGTGTGCACATACACATGCTGACTTGCAACGTGTGTGTGTGTGTGTGTGTGTGGACACACACACACACACACACACACACGTGGTAGTCCACGGGGCCACGCAGGCCGCCGCGTGGCCATGTGGACTTGCCACGTGTATCATCGGCAGCCGACGGTACACGTGGCGTGCCACGTGGCCAAGCACACTGCCACATAGGCAGTACATAGGCCACGTGGCCTGCCACGTGTATGGCTGTTGGTCGACAGTACACGTAGCACGCCACGTGGTAATAAGGTACCACGTGGCATGCTACGTGTACTGTCGACTAGCAGTAGTACATGTGGCTTGCACACTGCCTACGTGGCAGTGCGCTAGGCCACGTGGCACGCCACGTGTACTGTCGGCTAACGACGATACACGTGGCAAGTCCACCTGGCCACGCGGCGGCCTGCTTGGCCCTGCCTGTCCACGTGGACTGCTACGTGTGCGTGTCCACACACACACGCGTTGGCGTGCGAGTGTGTATGTCTGGACTGTTGTTGGCCACGCGATGGCCAGGGGCGGACACACGCCCCCGCGTTGGGGCGTGTGGCCGCCCATGGCCAACGTGTTGGCTAGGGACGCGTGGCTGTCCATGCTGGTCATGGGCACCGATGGCCAACGTGCTGACTATGGGCGCCTGGCCACCCATGGCCAACGCCGACAAACCCCACCCCGCTCCGCCTTCCCGCCTCCGTCCCCGCCCCCGGTAGCGTCCCTGCCCGCAAACCGGTGCACCCCCTTCCCCGCCCCCCCGCCCCCGCCTTCGCCCCTGGTATCTCCCATGCCCGCAAACCCCACCCCGCCCCGGCCCCCCCTTACCCCGCCTCCGCCCCCGGTAGCGCTAACGCACACGTCCCCCCCTCCCTTCCTCGCCGCCCGCATGGCGGCGGAGGGGGCGGGGTGTACTTTCGCCTGCACGTCCCTGTGACCCGCCTCCTCAACCCTTTGACTTACAGTTTCTTGCCCCCCCTCTCGTTAGCACACTCAACTGCTCACAAATAGCACGACTGCCATTGCCATTGTGGATAGTCCGTCAAAAGGTGCAATTCAGTCAAAAGGAGTTAATGGATCTATGCATCTCCCCTTGAGTTTTGCTCTCAAATAGCTTCAAAAGGAGTACAAGACAAAAACTCTTGTAGGCTGAAAAGAAGGGCACATTGACAAAGCTTTTAATGCAAATACAACAAGTGGAACAAGTTACAGAGATTCCAAGGTCTTACAATGGTGATCTTATTCTAGAATTTCCACCTACCATGGGAAAGTTGCACCATATGGATGCAATGGAGTATAAGTATGATCCTCATTTGTGGTCAAAGCCACAAACGTCCAATATTGTTTTTCCAGGTGTAGTGTGTCTTAGTCATTGCATAAGATCTCTCAAGTGCATGAATGAACAATGTGTCCGCTTAGTTAATTATCATATTCCCAATACAAGTCATTTCAACGGGTACATTCAACGGGCACCCGCACAATATTGTAAGATTGGAGATAAGAGCCTTACATGCCACTTTTGTAAGGCATTGCTTTCTGTATTGCAACATTTGATTGTGTAGTATAGTATGTCATGCCATCGGATGAGACTGCCACTAGAGTCACGATTCATCATGTCACACATTGACACGATGTGCACATCGGCACATCCAAAACACTAATGGACAACAACAAGGTGATGGTGCAAAGGATTTTGACTGTTGACCCACACATAGGACCCAGGAAGGTTCAAATGTGTTTGGCAAAAGAAATTATAAGTACAACATTTCTTTGCAACAACACCAACGAATAAATTTTAGGCGAGCAACAGCTATTTGCAATTGCTGAGGAGTTGGGGCCATTGGTGCAAGATAATTGGTATGAGCATTTCCTAGATTCTTATTTCGATGCAAAACTCTATGCTAAATTATTTTTTATCTAAACACTTTGAACATTGTTAGGTTTCGAGGTCAGTATCTATTTTATGTAGAGGGGTTGACAAAGAATCTTTTGGAATTGATGCACTCCTAAAGCTGAAGTGAGACTGCACATATGACTTTTTCCATGGAAGCCGGTTTCTTGGTCAAGGTACGGAGGGGGAGAAATGCTATGTCTTCAAAATGTCCACAATTGGTCCAGCATCCGGTGTGGACCTGGTGAATAGAATGAGACAAGATTGGGATGGTGATCTTTGACGTGCGTGGATCCGGTTTGATCACACCAGACGTGTTAACGAATGGGTGACTATGGCCTGTCATGTCTATGATCCAAGGTCATGGTGCACCTTAACAGCTTTGTGGGTTGCCTTTGAATCTCTCTAAAACAATTTGTTTGCAACATGCAGGACCTTTTGACTATTGCAACTTGTGAAATGAAACAGGAAGACATAGAAACGCAATGTTTGTTTTAGGAGAACCTCAATGATGTAATGATATCGTGTGGGTGTGACAAAGCTAATTTCTTTGGCTGCATGGCGGATGAAGCTCGAGCAAATTGGAATGCAGTTCGAATTGTTTTCAATGGTGGTTACAAGACCTATACAATGAGCGGTCGAGAGCATTCTTGTCTTTTCCATTGGAAGCAAAGCTTGAATCAACACACAATGAAGTATGTGGTGCAAGCTTCTCAACACACACACAAAGAAATGTGTGAGAAGTGGAGGCAAGCACCAACAAAAGAAGCTGTAGCAGTAGAGGCTCGTCTGATACGCCAATGGTGGCGTAACGGTCATCGCATAGACCATAACATTCCATACATGGATTCATGGCTTAGTTGGTGGGAAATTCATCTTGCACATTGGGGTGGCATTATGACATGTGTAGAAAGTAGCTATGATGGACCAAACACTCCACACTAACCTTGTGGAGAGCAATCATGGAAGCTGGCTAGCAGGGGAGGGTTTTCGTAAACGCATTTCATTATATGATGCATGTACAACCGACCTTGCAAATTCCATCTTACAGAGCACAAAGCCCATTTCATACAGCCATGGAAAACACATTGGGAAGGGTCCATCAATACAAAAGCTTGCGGAACTCCATGAAATACGTCCCAGCCAAGTGATAAGAGCAATGAATGCGGCTACTGAGGGCACTCCAATGTATAAACAACCAACTCCATTGACAGGAAATAAGGAGACATCAAGGCAAAAACGCAAGCCAAATGAGGTTATCAACGTGGAAGATGATGCATCGCATAGGCCTGAGTACAACTTGGTCACCAAAGATCACAAGAAGTGTGGAAGACCACGTAAGATCAACTTTGCAGAAGAAGGGATATCACAAACTGAAAAATGAAGTATAGGTTCTGGTGGGCACTATGTAGTTGAGCGCAAGGTCAATGAGCCAATGTGGGCCATATGCCGAACTCCACAAGGTAGTAGGGTCACATGTAGCGGCACGCCAAGAGGAGGACGAAGGTGTGGATGTAGTATTGCAGCTTCTAGCCTTGGTATACCGGCCCCATCTTTTGAAGGATATTGAAAACATCCAAATGGTGTGGTGCGTCAAAGGTTTTGGTTTTGTCTGGATCATGTCTTGCATTGCCATATAGTAGACCAGAACATTGAGACGCAGCCTCAGCATCCACCACACACTTGGCCCGTGCATGTTGAAGGGGATCGGGGAGCACCTCAGACGGAGAGTGAGCGAGAGAAGGAGACACACGACACACAGATATGGGTGGGGAGACTCAAAGAGTGAGCAACCCCCTATACACTTATGCTATGTATAAGGTATACAAGTCAGTGGGCGCCCAGACTCTGGGCGGTCGGGCAAGGCACAGACGCCTATACCCCAACAACCTCCCACTTAAAGGTGACTGTGCCTTTAAGCAAGGGAACCTAGTCTAAAGACTACAAAAGACGAGAGAAAACCACTCTCAACCGATGACCACTGGCTAGCTGTGATCGTGTGCATTTGGCTGTCCTGCTCCCGTGTAAGTCCATACACCACCAGACGTACCGCACACGTACTGCAAGTATGTATGCAATACCTGCATATCTCCCTCGTGCACTATGCCATCATCAGTCAACAAACGACTGACAACCCCAACTGCAAGTGCTCTCACTGCAGCTGCGATATCCGGTCTCAAGATCAGCATCTCATACATGAGACCACCGAATGTCGATGCAATGCTAGCGGGCCCTGCTAGCTCTACGGAGCATGCATCAACATATATATCCCTGGAAATAGGCATCTCTGACTGACAAGGCGTGTCAGCCACATGCATCTTTTGACTGTCCACAAAAGACGCATCAACCTGTCGTGCAACCTCAGAGCAAACCAGCTGCTCTAGGTGTCTGCTGGAAGACATATCCTGCACAACTATATCCCCATGCTCACTCTCGAGCATAGAAAGGAATGACTGCATAATCACTGACATCTCAGCCTCCTCTGCAATCATCCACTACAAACATGACCGCTCAATCTGCTGTGACTCACTAGAGCTCTCATGCTCTAACTCCATATGCATAGACTCTTGCACAACGTCCTCCTGTCGTGACTCACTAGAGCAAGACCCCTCTACCTGTCTATCCTGCATAGAAGTATCTCACACAACTGACTCTCTGCTTTGCTCAGTCACTAGCAAAGCATGCATGTCTGACTCTGTCACCTCTCTGTGTGACTGCTCAAGTCGTGCCCCAACTGTGTGCACAACGAGCTCACTACCCTGCAACGTATGAGCAAAAGAGACTCGCCTGCTCTCTCGCTCTCTACCTGGCTGCATGATCACAGAGACAACACCGTCTCTCCCGTGATCCACATGCAATGGGTAACCTGTACCACTTCTGGCACCTCTCGCAATCACTAGCGAACCCAAACGAATCGCAAAAGATCGCTCAAGCGATACTCGACATCCACTATCCCGTAACTGTCTTACTGAGATCAAATCCCGTCTCAGATCTGGCACATAACACACATGACGCAGGGTAAATCTCATACCACTGGGCAAGGACAAACATACGTCTCCTGCACCCTCAATGTTATACACAACACCATCAGCCATGTGCACACAACCAAGTCTCCCACTAGAAAACGTGCTAAACCACTCACGATGCGACGTGACATGGAAAGTAGCATCTGAATCTAGTAACCAATGTGAAGGCAATGTGCAATCCGATATGCAATCCGTAGACATAAGATCGTCTGAAGACAAGCTAGATGTAAATGTGACATCGCCGTCACAAGCATACTCAGTAACCACCCTACTGATCTCACTAGCATCTGTCATGCCCAAATCTGCATCACGCATCTGTCGCCTCCATTGTCTCAAACACCTGAAACATCGACGCCTAATGTGCCCTCTATGTCCACAATGCCAACACGTCAAGTCTCTATGCCGTCGAGACTTGCGTGTGGGACCAATCTCTCCCATGGACATAGAAGTTGGACTAGACTCCCCTGTAGACATGGATGCCGCGTACATAGCATGTAAACTCTGCCATAAAGCATGAGTTGTAGTCTCCCTCGAGACCTGCCAGTCAACAGACTCAACCAGATGCAAACGAATCGTAGACATTGCCAACTCATCAAGATCCTGCCAATCATCATCACGCATAGAATTGGGCTTCGCCGATAAACCATGCAAGGGTTTATCATGCCCCAAATCCGCCAATGCAACAAGCATATGTTCCTTCCAAGCAACAAAATCTACACCATCAAACTGTGTCAGACCATAACGTTGGAAGGAAGTCAAATGAAAAATTAGCCATAATGCTCGCAAAAGAGCAACCAACAATGAGTAGCAAATGTCAACCAAATCAGCCCTAAACTGGCTCGAATCGCATCAACAAAAGTTTGCAAATATGGCTGCAAATCAGCCCCAAAACAGCCCCAAAATTCAGCTCTTAAACAGCTGCATAAACAAGTCACAAATGTGTCCCAAATCAGCCTACAACTGAGCCATACATGGACACCTGCAAAGAGGAAATAATGGCTGAAAATTCAGCGCCCAAATAAACCCTCAAACCTGCCTGTAAACTTGTAAACCTGTAGCTGAAACCTGCTGAAAAACCTCAAGCCATTAGTGCTCAAATCCGGCTACCTAGCTCGTAGCCACACAAGCATACATCACAATACTCACTCCTGTGAGTGTGCCAAGATAACTGTACGCCTGTCAAACCCGTGAGCTAATCACCAAGCCCACACTGTGCGGTATCGATGCATACACACACACAAATCTCCCACCTGCAGAGAACACTACACGCAAATGCTGAGTGCAACCCGCAATCTCTACCTAGATCGCATAAATGATACGCATAAAACTCCTGGGAAAATTTCGCCAGAGTTTTGTCAGTAAAATGGCCACAAAACCAGTATCCAAACTGACTGCACGCTCAAAACCATGAGCAACCAAAGTGCATCAAACCACACTCCAAATGCATGCACCAATCTCCATACTTTGCATACATCATTGCAAACACCTGCAAATCTAGTACACAAATATCTGATCTACCTGTGACTGCCAAAAAACATGCTCGAGGCATACATTTCCGAGCTCAAAATGCAATCACATTAGTCTCCCTGAGCATCAAACCACATAAGGCATACATCGTATCCTCCCACTTGTGAGGAAACTTGCAGCAAATATCACTCTCACATCTGAGAGCAAACCATGTGTGGAATCCTCGACACACAATAAACAACTGCTGCTGCAAAAAATTCAGCATTTAGAATTTTAAAATTCTGATATGACGAGCGCGTCCGGAGCGTGCCAAAACCCCAAGGTAGACTCCTGGATCACATGTATCTGAGTCCGGGTGTGAAAGCTATGTCAAAAACCTCCGTTTCGACCTAAAAACGCACCATAAACTACCAAAAGAGGGCTGAAAAATGCTGCTCCTCAACTGTAGCTCGAATGAAGTTTTTGATGGCTCGAATGGCTTCGAAAGGGGGGTGAAACGCCAGGACACTTGATGGAAACACTCTCGGAAAGCTGAATTTTCTGATGCCGAAGTCGAAACCCTGTTTGCACTCTTGAAAGTACGCACACGCGGACGCGATTTCGGGAATGAAACTGTCTCTCCGCTGTTGTCGTGACTGTGCACACACGCGCTCCCTCCGCACCTACGCTCTGATACCAATGAAGGGGATCGGGGAGCACCTCAGACGGAGAGTGAGCGAGAGAAGGAAACACACCACACACAGATATGGGTGGGGAGACTCAAAGAGTGAGCAGCCCCCTATACACTTATGCTATGTATAAGGTATACAAGTCAGTGGGCGCCTAGACTCTGGGCGGCCAGGCAAGGCACAGGCGCTTATACCCCAACACATGTGGGCACCAACCTATCGGAGGATGAGGTGCAAATATTGCACGAAGGGGGGTATCAAGTGGAGCTCAACAAAGAAGGAATATCTAATGTAACGCCGGTTTCTCCTGCACAAAATATGACCAACTCTCCTTTCAAGTCAAAAGATACATCCACTCCTGAAGGCAGTGCAAGAGCCACAGTGCGAGATGGTGTGCGTGTACGGTATCGGACTTCCATTTCCGAGGATGTTGCTCACAAGATCAATTTAGCACTAGCCCTGAGAGCGAAGGTCGTAGAAGAGATATGTGTAACAGATGGTGTTAATGAGGTCTTCAAAGTAGAGACCAAAAGTGAAGATGGTCATGTCGAGATGTACAAAGTTTGTATTTGCAACCAGCCATCGTGCACATGTCCAGACTTCATGGAATGGGTGCAAAAGCAAAAACCATATCTTGCATGTAAACATTTGTATTTTACTTATCCGCGTGTGCTAGGGTTAAGCCAAAATGAGAACATGTTTATCCATCCACCAATCCTGGCAGATGCTGATATCTTCAGGGCACTGAGCCAAAGCCGGACCTATGCAGGCATCGATGCATAACATTTGTCAATTCTCACTTTTTCTTAGTATGCTTCACAAAATGGACAACTGTACTAGTTTCTAATTTTATCTTATGATGGCCACATTTTGGTACATTGATTTGCAGTTTTTTTCGAATTTGGAAAATGGTTGTTTATTTGTCAAATCGTGAATAAAGTAATATAATATTTGCACAATGTCTATAAATTACCATTGCTTGAATCTATTTTTGTGAAAGCTTCCAGTAGCTTCCGTATCCTTCTCTATTACTTTTCACGATGACCGACTATCTTGAGAATAAAATCAAGTCTGCGTGGGATGCCCTGAAAACCATTCCCAACGGAGAGGTGTTGTATGGAGCCGACTGGTTTAGGGAGGCTCTAAAGGAAACAATCAATGTGTATCGCCTCTATCATTGCCGCAAGGCGCTCTATATGCGGAGCTTACTCAGCTTGGTCGAGAAGGGACAATTCGCTTTCTCTTGCTGGAAGAAGATTGGGCTCATCACAGAGGAGGATGAGGAGGAAATGACATAGCAGCTAGGGAACGTGGTGAATCTTCTTTTGCCACTCAAAGGCAACACATTTACTCCTAAAAGCGGGCCTTCGAGAAGATGAACGCTTCTTGCCTATGTAATGCAAGTGCAATAAAATGTAACTTTCTATTATTAATGGATGTTATTGTTCCTAAACCCTAAATCTTTGTCTATGTCTCAACCTCCCTAGTACCCCCCCCCCCCCCCCCCCCCCCCCCCCCCCCCCTCTCTCTCTCTCTCTCTCTCTCTCTCTCTCTCTCTCTCTCTCTCTCTCTCTCTCTCTCTCTCTCAGAGATAGAGATATGAAAAAGGCGAAAGAGTCAACAAGGAGGAAGAGAGAATCTTTTTAGGAATCTGCTCACTTGATTCCTAAAAAGCGCTCACCAAAAATTGCTCGCCTGGAAATATCCCCCGCAGATATGCATGACTAGCGCTTGAGTCCTCGCAACAGTTGGCACTTGAGGGTGATAGTTCATGTTGGTTTGCATAGATATCAACTTGATTTACAAGAGTTGTGGCCTATGAGGATGATGGTTCATGTTGGTTTGCATAGATATCAACTTGATTTGACTTACGAGGATTTAGTATCGACTAGTTTTCCCCATTTCAATATTTCTTGGATGCACCGTTCCTCACCCTTGCACTTTCATGCATGATCTAGGAGGACTTTGTTGTCTTCGTCACATGAGTTTGGGGCGAAGATGGATTTTTATGTTGACCATCTTCTCCGCATGATAGATAATGGCTTTATCTCACACCTCATGTATATGGACCCCCCCCTATCTCAATGTACACCCTGTGTGTGTGGGTGTGTGTGTGGGCTACAGTTCCTCTTCCTAAACTCAAGCAAATACAAAAGGAAGTCCGTTGACAATTAGGCCTACCGAAAGTACTCTTTATTTGGATTTGACAAGGACTCAAGAATTGCAATGGAGATTCTCCCCCCACCCCCACCGCCCAACTAAAGTTGTCATTTTTGTTGGTTAAACTTTATGGAAGGAATTTATCCTTTAGAGCTTTAATCTTTAAAGATTTTTTTTTGATATTTTAAACCTAATCCAATGAGAAACTATTTTTTTTTATTAGAAGGTAAAAATTTGAATTAAAGAAAGTGAAAATGTTACATGGATCCACATGTAGGGGGAGGGTCACTCCGAGACGTTAGAGTTTTAGAACTTACTAACTTAGAACTTTAAAGCTTTTAAAGTGGGATTTACAAGTTAGCAATCTACAGTTTTAATTTGTAAAAGGCACTCTAGAGCTTAAAAATGTAGAATTTTTAAAGTGGGGTGTAGAGCATAGGGATCTAAAGCTTAGGGTGTAGAGCTTAAGGGTGTTTTTTTAATTCAATTCACTATACTTATGTTAAGCTTAGAGATGTAGAGATTTTAAAGTGGGATCTAGCCTCATATCAAGGCCTAAAATTGACGTTTTTTTTTGTCAAGGGCTAGGTAATAACTAAAGTTGTTATTTTTGTTGTTTAAAACTTTATGGAAGGAATTTATCCTTGAGAGCTTTAATCTTTAAAGATTTTTTTTTTGAGATTTTAAAGCCAATCCAATGAGAAACTAGAGTTTTTTTAAATTAGAAAGTAAAAATTTGAATTAAAGAAAGTGAAAATGTTACATGGATCCACAGGTATGGGAAGGGTCACCCAGAGACGTTAGAGTTTTAGGGCTTACTAACTTAGAACTTTAAAGATTTTAAAGTGGGATTTACAACTTAGGGATCTATAGTTTTGATTTGTAAAAGGCGCTCTAGAGCTTAAAAATGTAGAATTTTTAAAGTGGGGTGTAGAGTATAGGGATCTAAAGCTTATGATGTAGAGCTTAAGGGTGCTTTTTTAGTTCAATTCACTATGCTTATGTTTTTTTTAAAATCTTAGAGATGTAGAGATTTTAAAGAAGTGGGATATAGCCTAAGATCAAGGCCTAAAATTGACCGTTTTTTTTTTGTCAAGGGTTAGGTAATAACTAAAGTTGTCATTTTTGTTGGTTAAAACTTTATGGAAGGAATTTATCCTTTAGAGCTTTAATCTTTAAAGATTTTTTTTTTGAGATTTTAAAGCTAATCCAATGAGGAACTAGAATTTTTTTAATTAGAAGGTAAAAATTTGAATTAAAGAAAGTGAAAATGTTACATGGATCCACAGGTAGGGGGAGGGTCACCCCGAGACGTTAGAGTTTTAAGGCTTACTAACTTAGAACTTTAAAGCTTTTTAAGTGGGATTTACAACTTAGAGATCTACAGTTTTAATTTGTAAAAGGCGCTCTAGAGATTAAAAATGTAGAATTTTTAAAGTGGGGTGTAGAGCATAGGGATCTAAAGCTTAGGGTATAGAGCTTAAGGGTGCTTTTTTAATTCAGTTCACTATGCTTATGTTTTTTCTTAAAGCTTAGAGTCATAGAGATTTTAAAGTGGGATCTAGCCCTAGATCAAGGCCTAAAATTGATTTTTTTTTTGTCAAGGGCTATTTCGCCTATCAAAACATGTACTTAAAAAAACACTCATGTCATTTGACATGCTAGAATCTCAAAATTGCCTATCATTTTTTGTGTTTATATCTTTAAGTTAACGATATATATGAAAAATTACATAAATTGATTGCATTACACAAAGCATATGAAAGGGTACTTAAAAAATTGCATCTCAAGAAGAAAATTTTATCAGGCCTGGCATGATTCCATACATTATGTTTGTGTTTATCCTATCAAAACACCACTTTGATACTCTTCAATCCTTCATCGCGGTCAACATTTATGATGTTATCTGTAAATCACTTCCTATATGGATCAATATGATTACCATCCTAGTAGTTTTTTGTTTCACTTTCATGTTCTTTATTAGTTTTCTTAATTTGGCACGCCTTGTGATTTTATCACTTGTTTTGTTTAAAGAAAGTGTTGGTTGTGGGTTCAGTTGATCTCTTCTTAAAGATTCTTAAAAGGCCTTCATCTATACTATACTAATGGGGGAAGGGATTCCGGCCCCTCCCCCGGACACATGTCAACACAAGACTCATTCGGTAGAAATTTGGCCAGTGCCCTGCGCAAGTGGCACATGCGTCAGGCGAGAGCAGTCGATACAAAGGTGAAAGTACGTGCGTGCGCGCGCGCGCGCGAGAGAGAGAGAGAGAGAGAGAGAGAGAGAGAGAGAGAGAGAGAGAGAGAGAGAGAGAGAGAGAGAGGTATTCACTGTTGAATGTTGGCTGGGCGTCTGCGTCGACTCATCACGTGTACGCATGAGAGAGAGAGAGAGCATGCAAAAGGTGGCCGTTGGCTCCACTAGGGCAGCGTGTGGGGGAAGGGATTCCAACCCCTCCCGTGGACACGTGTCAGCACAAGACTCATTTGGCAGAAATTCGGCCAGTGCACTACACAAGTGACACAACGTCAGGTGAGAGCAGTCAACACAGTGGTGACAATGCGTGCGTGTGTGCGTGAGAGAGAGAGAGAGAGAGAGAGAGAGAGAGAGAGAGAGAGAGAGAGAGAGAGAGAGAGATTTTATTATCGTCCTCGGAGGTCAAATATGACCTATGGGACCAAAGTTACATGTGATGTAGTATGTGTATGGCTGATGAGTGACTCTCGATGCTCCAAAATTGTAGTGATGAGAGTCGCAATGGAGAGCCCACACTTTGGCTGGGAGAGGAAAGTGTGTAGATCTAAGTTATGCTGAAAATGTGAGAGAAGCAAGTTCGGATGTGACCAAAAGCTGAGCACTCTAGTAGTGTGTGGTACTCAGACTCTCGAACTTGCAGTGAGCATAATGTGCACAATCGATTTGACTCTTCTCCATTTCCCCAACGCCCTATCTCGCATCGAAGGAAATGGGAGCTAAGCCGAATCGTTGCAATAGTGCGTATCGCGGACAAGGGAATAGGCTCAAGCATGTAAGTGTGAGTACGGTTTCCTCTCTCAGCGAAGAACATGGTTTTGTAGTTGGGGGCAATATAGGTGGTGTAATGTATGAAGCATGACCCACCGGATTTCTCCCAAGCCGTAATACATTGGAGTTGTAGAAAAGCTTCATTCACTTGAGAGTCAATTGAAGCATCATGTAGAAAGTGTAATGCATCCCATCTCCCAAACCACTTCTTTATGTCTTGCATCCATCCCGTGCTCAAGATCTTGCTTTTATGCGTCTTTTGAACTTTTTTGCTTGCTTCCCATGCAATTGTAGGAAGTCGATGTGAGGGGTTTTGACGCATCTTTATCATGTACTCCACAACCCTTTCCATGCCCATAACCTCAATTGGAAGACATCCTGACTCAAGAAGTAGGAGCATATATGGTGTTTGTGTCTTAACTTGGAGAAAGTTTGTAAGAAAACGCTTTTGGACATTCTCAAACTCTTTCCAAGTAGACTTTGAGATGCTCCCGCCCCACACTTCAACTCCATAAAGAAGAACTGGTGTCACCAATGCATCAAAAAGATACTTCTTGAGAACCCAACACTTGATGTTTCCCGCATTACACATGTTCTCAAATGCATAATATGCTCTCTTTCCCGCTTCCAAACGACGTATAGCACATTCATGCCACTTGTGTTGGATGGAACCTCAAGGCCAAGGTACTTAAATCTCTCAACAACTTCAAGTGTCTCATTTTTGTACACAATGCATGGCTTCTCCTTATGGTTGGTTTTCACAAGCATAACCTTTGTTTTGGATTCATTTACAATCAGCCCACTATGCAAGAAAAAGTTCTCAAGGACAACCATAATCTTGTGTGCATCTTCTAAAGTGTGTGCTAGAAGCACTACATCATCCGCATACAACAAAAGCATGATTACCGCATTGCAAATAGTGACCTCTTCAATTCCTTCTTCTTGTATAAAGTCAAGTACCATTTGTTCCAATTGATCGATGCATAGACCAAAGAGAGTTGGTGACAATCGACATCCTTGTTTAACCCCAATAGTGCTTACAATTTTTTTTGGAATTTCTCTTCCCATGCGCAATTGACAAATCACCTTCTCATAGATTCGAGAAACCGCAAGCATAAACTCACTTGGCACTTGGAGTTCTTCCATCCTTCTCCACAAATTGTTACGTGGAATCATATCAAAGGCTTTCTTAAAGTCCACAAAACAACAATACAATCGCTTGCCTTTCAACCGACTTTCCTCCATGAGAACACCGAGAGTGACAAGATGATCAATGGTGCTATGGCATCGACGAAAACCCGCTTGTCCCTTTGCATGCTTGTCATTCTCTTCAGCCCAATCACTCGGTTTCATCTCCATTATGCACCCAAACAACTTTTCCATAAGAGACGCAATCATTATAGTCCGGTAGTTGCTTACATTCTTTACATCCCCTCCTTTATGCAAAGGCTTAACCCAATTAGTACTCCAATCATAAGGCATACCATGTTGAAGTGCAAGGTTGAACATATCACACATCCACTCATGGGTAAAATCTCCCATCCATTTGATCATCTCCGGCTTTATACCTTGAAGATCTCCCGCTTTGCGAGTGGCCAACTTTTCAAGCCCATCGCATACATCCTCAATAGTAAAAAAAGAGGGCATACATGGGAGTGAATCATAAAATGGCATTTTTTCAGCATTTGCTTGCTCATATAATTGCCTACAATGTGTGTACATATCCACTAGACTCAAGTTACCAAAATTATCAACCCACTTGCCCCTCAAGTTTGTCCAAAATCTTCCACATGCATGTGCCTTTTCTTGGACTTGAAATTCTTGTTGCTTTACTTCCCATCTTCTTCTCTTCTTTTGAATCAATGCCTTGTATGTATGCAAATGACTTTGATAGTTGTCTTTGTCCATAGTTGCATCAAGCTTTATCAAGGACTTTCGAGCATCTTGACATTCTTTATCAAACCACCTTTTGCGTGATCTATCTTTGTTGATACCATGGAGATGCTTTATGGCAAAGCAGTCTTCCGCACAAGAACAAATAGCTTTCTTGGAAGCTTCCCATTTAGTTTCCAATGGTATGGCTTTAGTTGCCTCAGGCATGGCTTTAGTTTCTGCTGTTACGGTTATATGTGCTAAAAACCCCGTCCATTCTGTTCTTTTTTTAATTTTTGTTTCCTGTAATACTTCAGGTTTACTTATCTTATTAAATCTTGACTTCTTCGCTATGATTTTTTTAGTAGTTTATATACGCGCGATTGTTGTGTCATTTTTATTTGTAGTGATGATGCCAGACACCGAAATAGCCAAAATCTATGAAAATATCTTACGCTACTTACCAGTAGGTGGTATTATTGGACTGATTTTTTGGTTGGAAATCTTTGTCATCTTAGACAATGATTACATTCCAATACTACCAACTAATTTAAATAAAACCTATCCAAAATATATGGTTTATGCTGAAAGAATCTAAAGTTGGACTAATTTAGAAACATTAGGCAATTTACTTTATACCAACTATTTGGTTCCGTTTCCGGTGTCTAGTCTGATCTTATTAGTAGCTATGATCGGGGCTATAGTATTAACTACACGTAAAACTACTAAAGTTAAGAGACAGGATGTATTCTAATAAAATGTTATAGATTTTTAAAGAACTATCGAAAAAATACGCAGGAATAAGCAAATACAAGGTCTTGCTGCCAAGGGCTGCTGCCAAAGCCTCAATTTTGCTCGTGCGGCCCCTCAGATGCTATCCCCTCTAAATGTGGTATCGGTAGGCACGAATACTCTAAGCCTGGGCCAGGCGTACAGCGGCCCTGTTACTGACTGACAGACCAACAGCAGGCCTCTCTCTGCACTGCAAGGCGCAACAGCTAGCCACGGTGGAGTCATTTTTGCAGAGGAGATGCAGATACTGACAGCCATCAGCAGCCTGTATTCCCCTGATGCAACAGCGTACAGCCAAAGCCACGCGGTCTCTAGTATAGTAGGTGGCCCTCCAGCAAGGTTAGCTTCTTTCAGTCCAACCCTTTCAGGGCTTGTCAATGGGCTCTGAGCTCCCTTCAGTCCAAGGTAAGGCAGTTTCCTTCCGTCCAAATGACTTTAAAAGATACCTTTTTTGAAACAATCTGTACCCTTAGCATCTTTGGACCCCCTGCCGCTTCTTTGTCTTCATCCTCGTAGCTTCGGCGTCCCCACCTTCTTTATTAAAGAAACAATCTGTACTTTTAGCTTCTTCGTCGCTAAGATCCCAATGCTTCTTTTAACAGTACGCAATACAAAGAGAAATCCCGGCGTTACGAGAATCATTAAACGAGAAACCCCGGCGCTTCTTTTTATTCCGACCCCATGGTTCTTCTTCTTCTTCTTTTTCTTCAAAAGAGTTAGAGAAAGCCCTAGGTTATCTTAGCTTTGAGAACCTATCAACTTCTTCGTTGAAAAAAACCCTGTAAGCTTCTTTGTCTTTTAACAGTACACAATCGAATTCAAGTTCGGCATCTCCACCTTCTTCAAAAAGACACAATTGAATTTAAGCATTTAAAAGATACTTCCTTACCTTTTTTGGTAACGCCAGTGGAAGGGATTATTACTCTGCTGTGTTCGAGTCTATTGTATTGATGTGGCGGAGAGCAAAGACAGAGTGAATGCCAAGGAGCATTGCTTGGCTCGTGATATTGTCAATGTTATAGTAAACTTGTGAAGGCGTAGAACGAGTTGAGTGCCATGAGCTTGCTGATAAATGGAGAGAACGCATGTTAATGGCTGGATTCAAGCCGCACCCGCCAAGCTTATATGTAAACAGCGCAATGAAGTCCCTGCTTGAGTCCTACAATGAAAAGTACAGATTAAAAGAAGATGGAAAAGGTAAAAAAGCAGATTAAAGCTAGCACCTTCTGCATGGCATTAAGGTGTGGATAAATGCTAGCAGCCTTCGTATGGCATCAGTCATGAATTAAAGCATGCAGGCAGATAAAAGTGTGCATTCTTGCTAAGCGTGTTTTGACGTTATTTCAGCTTGCTTAAGAAGCACTGCCCAAGGCAGTATCCGAGATTGTGCTTACGAAAGTATCTAGCCAATAAAGAGGTCCAGGTATATGAATTTTTGTCCTAGACTAGAGTTTCTCTTGTGGGGAATAGATCATGGATTATAATTATATCTCTTTTCCCAGCATCGTTCTTATTGACAGGGCTAATACATTTAGCTCTGTAAAAGAAAAGATAACACGCACCCTTTGTTTACTAATAGCGATATGCCCCCTCCTACGACATTAGGTTCATTGAAAGAATGGCTGGATGAAGCTAGCCCCTATAATTAACAACTGTAAAGCACGCACCATCTTAGCAAGCTACGCTTTGGGGTGGGGAAAGCCCGTAGTAAGGCCAATGCCAAGATGCAAGCGAAGGGATTTTCGGGGGAAAGCCCGAGCGGCTAATTAAAGAAGCGGGTACTGTGGGCCCTCTGTTTTACACATTTAACCGGCAGCGGGCCGAATGCATAGTTCGCCGGTTCCACCGAATACTCTATTGATGTTGAGGCACGGGTGCGCTTGCTAATGGTGTGTGTGTTGTCCTTATTAGACTCAGTTAGGCCTTTATTTGTCTAGGCATTTGCGCCTTCTTGCTGCGCATGCGCGAGGGATATGCCTTATCCATAGCCTTCTGTATTGTGTGGAGGGACCCTATCTGACGCTAGCCAGGATCCCTTCTCCACCGATCTGTAGTTCATGATCCGTAAGTCTTACCCGTGTCTCGGAGACACGGTCGGGAGCCGCCAAGGGCAGTTTTTGAGTCTAGTAGGCTAGGCCCCTTTTTCAACATGCTATGGGGCTCTAAAAAAGAAAATTATTCCATAGAGTGAGTCGAGCCCGTCTCGCCACAAAGCAACAGCAGCGTCCAGACAATCGATCTATCCGGCAATTCATCCGGTGACTTCACAGTCGCCAAAGAAGCCCCAGGAAGCATCAAACATCTCCAAGGAAATCCATGAAGCAATCTCTATATAGCAAGCACTAGCTCCCAGTGCAACTTCGTAAAAAACAGTCAGGGAGAAAGTAAAAGAGAATAAAGCACACGTAATAGTTACTATGGCGGTTCCTTTTGACCCTAAGAAACGACCAAAAGCACCTGCTATGAAGCTACCAAGCAGAGGCAACGATACTGTTAGTAAGTACGTACT
This sequence comes from Adiantum capillus-veneris, assembly GCF_014529385.1. NCBI lineage: Eukaryota > Viridiplantae > Streptophyta > Polypodiopsida > Polypodiales > Pteridaceae > Adiantum > Adiantum capillus-veneris. The sequence goes on from NC_140958.1 coordinate 126,873,618, forward strand.
TAATGAATCCTTTCTTTTTTTGTTCCGGTATTCATGGCAGTTCTTCTTTTATGGCTATTGCTTCATCTTATTGAGTTATCAACAAGATTAGATTCGACAGAGACAGGTAAAGTCGTTATGATCGAATAAGATAGGAATTGGAATCTTTTTTTTTCCTTATTTTCTGCTTTATTTTAGCATATTAAAGCAATTCAAATAGTTTGACAATGCTTTGCCTATTCGTTTTTGGCTGGCATTTAGGAAGTTTTATGTTATAAGCTGTAAGTCGGGCTATCTACAGTTAACTTTATACCTTAAACGGTGTAGAGTCACTATGTATAGGAGTCTGGCCGTTAATGACACGGGCATGGCTTGTTGTAGTCCTTGCTTGGGACGCTGACATCTAAAGCTCCGTTGGTTTATCAAGCAAGTTAAAGGCCGCTAGTAAAGTAAGATTATTCACTATCCTGCCTGAGGCAATGAAAATTAAATTGAAATGCCATAAATATCGGTAAAACAAATCAAATAGAAACCTTTTTCTAATGGATTAGCTTTTTTCCTTATTCTCATGTTTATTTGCTTCGCGTGCAGAACGCTCAAAAACTCCGCCGATGCCTATGGAAAGGCCACAGGAAGAGTCCTCTAATTCCCTAGTCTTTATTAACAATTCGAAGGGAGTTCCACAAGAACCTGCTCCGGGCAGTAGCTCAGGTTCAAGCGATTCAGTGCCTGACTGGGAAGGGACCCTCCCACTTTGGTAGATTGGCTTAAAGATATTATATCCTTGGTCTTTTTTAAAGTTCTTGTATGTATTGGATTTTTTAAAGTGCCTTCTCCCCCAAAAATCCTGTCTTGGCCCAGATCTACTGGTCTAGGGCCCAGCCCCTGTAGCGTGAAAAGCTTGGCTTGGCAAAAAAAGTGAATCATGCCATCTCGAAGTCAGAAACGTATGCCTCTAGCTCAGCGCGTTGTCTAGAAGCACATTCGCCTAATGAGCAAAAAACCCTAATGAAGGATGTAGAGAAAACAACACTTATGCAAGAATAGCGAAACGCTATACCGAAAGCAATCCGCTTCTAACTCTCCCAACTAAGCCCCATTGCGGCTACAGGCTGCCCATCGTGACCATCCCGTTTTATGTTGCTGCCATGAAGCTGACTGTCCAAGCTGCCACTTTCCATGTATTGATTGATAGATTAGCAATTTTCTGCTTTATTAGCTGCCTTGCAGTAGCTTAATAAGGGAACGAGGTTAGCTCAAAGAACTTAAACTTAAACTTGGCAAGCTGAATCTTACATAGGTTGGCTTGTTTTTGTGTTGCTTCGAAACCTAGAGAAAATACAAGCCTTTTTGAAGGGAAGCGATAACACGTAACCAGGGCATACGTAGGCGCGAAGCCACTGAAATCGTATTGGCATGGCCTAATTGCATTACTACACTTAGGACAAGAGCCTCGTCACTATGTTATACAACCTTAGACCCTACTTACGTGTAACACGGCGAAGCACTTGAACTTTTAGCTGCCGCTTTGAATACATGAATAAATTGAGGCCCGAAGGGATGAACACGTTAGTACTGACTGATTTGCGATGGCTAAAGTCTTACTGCTCTCTAAGGGACGAAGGGGGTAGCCGAAGCGAAGGCGGGACCCGTTTTCGTGTAATCGATAGATTGGCGTTGCCATAGATATGAACTGCCCGTTGCCTGCGACCCTCGTTGTTTCATTGTACAGAATACCTTTTCCTTGCCTCGCCACTTAGGATCAAGACTAATGCAGGGTACGTACAAAGCAAAAAAGGAACCGATACGATCAAGAAAGAAAGATAGCCCCCGTAACCCCTAAAAAGTAAAGATAGGCGATATCCTGCAAAGGCAGCCAGAGTAGGCCTCGTGGAACTGAGAAAGGTGAGCCTCCCCGCAACCAAGCAAGCACTGTTTTGATAGCAAGAAAGGCTAGAGGTTGTAGGAAGAAAGTATCGAAAGCAGGCAAGAAGGGAAAGTGGGCCAGTGCAATAACCCAGACATTATTGATCCTCTGCTTCTATTTACTCAATTTTCTGCCTTCCTTCCCGTGGTTGGCTTGTTTTGTTTGCCCTAGCGACACCATTAAGAGGACTGGGTGATTGTGATTAGAGATCAATTCACTGTCGCTTCGAGTACACGACGAGGTTACGAAACCCGTCATGGCGATAACATGGTAATTTAGAAACAAGGCGTGTATGAGGAACTATCAATGTCTACGGTTTGTGTTGGGATTGCCCTTCGGCACTTCAGGGCTCAACCAATTAAACTCTCGGTGTCTACGGCGTTAGAATGAACTTCGTGCATCCATTTATTTCTACGAAATTACCAACGCTAGACTGGACGTATTCGACCATGCGCCCAGATTATGCAGGGAAAACCAGCGATACTTTTTAAGAGCAAAGGGTACAGGAACTTAGTGGCGTTCTCAACTCATTCCTCTGATCCCAGTATAAATTGGATCGGCGAGAAAGGTTAACCCAACCCTGCTTGACACTTTGTGCCCCTCGCTCCCTAGTCTTGGCATAGGATTTAAAACATCGAAAAGGTGGGCTATAGGAAAAAGCGTAGGGAACCGCTTACTTTAAATAAAACAAGAACTGAAAGAAAGAGGACTGAACATAATACCGGGTGGAAGATACATGCTTTACCTTGCAAGTTGTGAAAGCTTTCTTCTCAATAAGAGTGAGAGTTAGTGGTATATAGCTTTATCGAAGCCCGAAATGAAACGATGTTGCATTGAAGAGGACTCGAACCCCTAACTACCTGGTTCGAAGCCAGGGACTCTATCCAATTGAGCTATCGGTGCGGGGGGGTTGGGTCAAGGAAAGCCCAACCCTGGAAATGTTTTTTGCGTTATTTCAAAATGAGTTTACGTAATTAAAGAAAATTAACTCAATTAAAAGACAAAAAAGTCAATCTTTGTCGTTGATGATCTCTCGGTTGGTTACCGAATAATTTATCCATCCCTTCCCTAAAAGAAAGTAATTACTTGATATATGTAATCCGTAATATTCGGATTCAGTCGTCAGCTGTGGTTTTTATCCTCCCCAGGGTGTCCGCTCTGCCTGTCACACGGTTTTTTAACCATGACGTCTACGTTTAAGTTTAAAGGCAGTCCCTTTATGAATCCGGCTTCTAAGCCTATGGAACTTAACGAAAATCTAGACAGCGTCCCTGGCTTTATTATGAACGGCTTGGATTTTATCCGCCTCCTCCTGCGAAACAGTTATTTCTGTTTCTGGATTCAGCGGCATGTCTTGCTCAACAAAAACTACTTCTGGAGTCGAAGGCAAGAGATCAAACAGGGCTTTATACATGTCAATCAAAGGTTGCGCCTGGGAGACTATTTGCGCGGCATAATGCGCTATCACTTCCTGGGAGAAGGGGACCTTCAAGAGGAGTTCTATGCCCTCTTCCGGGGACATGCTTAAAGGGAGAGATACCCCAAAGATGAGCATCAAGCCAGGAATAAGGTCCTTATGGAACGACGTGAACAGACGGGAGTTTGCCTCCTTAAATTGTACCGAAATCTGAGCCCATTCCTGCATTGTGGCTTCGCTGACTATGGAGGGGTTTAACTTGGCAGAGATAGAGTTTACTAGATTGTTTATTTGCGCAGGCTGCAGTTGTGAAAAGAATTCATAACCGTTCTCAGCGTTGGGCAATCTGCCTTGTTGGCAGGTTTTTAGTATTTTATCACAATCTTGCCAAGTTTCAAATAAGATTGAACGGCAATCGTCCTCCTTTAGTTGCATAAACTGTGAATGTGAAGACGCTTGAGTTACTATTGAAGAACTACTAGCGCCCATATTCATACAGTATGCTGTTTCAGCAAACCCAAGCCCAATTAGATATAATAAAATTAAAAAAAGAGCAACAAACAAGAATACCTTTCTCAACAAAAGAAAGGAGAGATATATGGTGAGGTTATTAAAAAGAAAGGAGAGATATATGTTGAGGTTCTTAGAAATAAAGGAGAGATATATGGTGAGGTTATTCAAAAGAAAGGAGAGATTTCTGGTGAGGTTATTCAAAATAAAGGAGAGATTTCTGGTGAGGTTATTCATGTTTATCTTGTTTTCTTTTTTTAAGATACAAATAAGATTGAAAAAGCCATCGTCAAAGCAAACAAGGCAATAGCTTCTGTTAAGGCAAAGCCTAAAGTAACATAACCAAATAATTATTTAGCTAACGATAGATTTCACGCCAGAGGGCTTGTCAAAGAACTAAATACGTTTCCAATACCTACTGCTGCTCCTGCTAGGGCTATGGTAGCCGCTCCTACTCCAATTAATTTTGCACCTTCTAGCGTAACTAATTCTTAAGTGTCTGTGTAATAATAATAAAAAAGTGTAGCTAGCACACTTTAAACGAAGTAAAGCGGTTGGCTGGCAAAGAAAGCTTACGCCTCTGAAGAAGAAAGATAGAGTTTGCATGCCTACCTTACCAAACACGTTGGATGTCGTCGGAAAACCAAGACATTTGGTAAACAGTCTTGTTGTCTCTTTGCAAGCAAGCCCATTTAATTGTAACAATTTAACGGATAACAAGATTATTTCCGGATGAATCCAAAGAAAAAACATAGTAAGCAGAGCCCTGACCCAAATGAAGAATAAGTGGTAGATTGGTAATGTTATCATTAAGGTTCATTGGTTTTATATAATGTCAACAATACAACTAAGCATTCGTTGACAGAGTCAAAGTTCCCCGTTTCTCAATCGTGGCATCCACGTTAATAAGTCGAAAGCCTCTTGGGCCGTCATTATCAACCAGGAAGGAAATCCTAGAGGAACTAGGATTTTTGGTCCAATAGCAAGGGAATTGAGGGAATGTAATTTTGACAGAGTAGTCTCGTTAGCTCCCGAAGTGTTGCGATAACTAATGAAAAAAAAAAGAAAGCTCGTTTCATTTATTAGAACTCAAAGAAACTTCAATTCCTTTAAAAATTTGGGTTTGAAGAGTTAGGTGTCGAATAGTCCAATACATACACATATACAAATAAACAGAAAAATCTATCTATATCTATTCTATCTATATCTATTTAGATAGATACAACTCAATAAAACGAAGATGGATAGCCAATGAAAATGAGTAGAAAGGAAAGAACCTTTTTTCCGCCTTGAATATCATTTAGATTTTGCCAAGAGGAAAGGCTGGAGATTTTAGAAATTACTTAAGTAAAAACAATTAATTCTAATAATTACCGATTGATATTTCACGAATAATGATGCCATCTCCACCACAGTTACTTCAATCAAAAATGCAAATACAAAAAGAAAAGCTATGACTAGGATACCAGCTACTAAAATGACTAGAGGTATCGTGCAAATCTTACTGGAAGAAGGTTTTTTAAAAAGCGTCACGGAACACACAGAGGTGGGGAAAATTTTTATGGATGTCAAACTGAGATATTTTGGCAAAGAAAAAAAGCCTTACGTGGCAACTAAACTATAACTATTAGGTACATTAGCAAACCCGGTCTCAGAATCTATTGCGATCATATAATAATCCCTAAGATCTTAGGGGGCATGGGAATTGCAATTTTATCAACGTCTTATGGACTCATTACAGATCGGGAAGCTAGGCGAAGAAAAACTGGGGGAGGAAATTCTACGCCATATTTGGTAATTGAAAGGGAGAAACAGGGACAAAAGTTACTTATTTTCACCAGTTACGTCTTCAATGAAAAGAATTTTTTTGGAGAAACTTGTAATGTAAATAGGAGGTTTACTTATTCCAAATGATGAAGAAACAGAATCTCATTGACATGGAAGGTACAGTAACAGAATCTTTACCCAATGCCACGTTTTGAGCGTGTTCGGATAATGGATGTCAAGTTTTGACTCATATATCGGGGAGGATGCGACGCAGTTATATAAGAATACTACCAGGAGATAGGGTAAGAGCTAAACTGAGTCCCTATTATCTTACCAAGGGACGCATCATCTACCGCCTTAGAAGTAGGCATACAAACAATAGTCAGTAGATTTCGGTATCAGTTTAGATTTTCGGCAGTTAACCAAACCACTTCTCTTGCCAAATTTCCTATCTTGATTAGATCGAAGAAACATGTAGCAAACCTACAGTTAGATTTACCCAATTAATTCAAGGTTATAGATACGAAAATCCGTGCTTCCATTTGGAAAATATGTAAAAAATGTCGATCGATTCTACGACGTAGAGGAATCATGGTAATTTGTTGCAACTCAAAACATAAACAGAAACAAGGATAATAAATATTTATATCTGAAAAAGAATATTCATTAAACAGAGCTTCCCAATAAAAATAAATAATTAATTATGTCAAGTCAAATAAATCGAGAAAAATTCGTTCACGTGGGGGAAAACGCGGAGTTCAAAAGGGAGTCATTCATATACAGGCGAGTTTCAATAACACCATCATTACCGTCACAGACATCCAGGGACAGGTAATTATTTGGTCTTTTACAGGTGCCTGTGGATTTAAGGGAACACGCAAAAGCACGCCATTTGCTACGCAAGCTGCGGCTGAGAATGCAATTAAAGCATCAGTAGATCGGGGTATGAAACAAGCAGAAGTTATGATGAGCGGGCCCGGACCGGGGAGAGACACCGCTTTGTGAGCTATTCGCAGAAGCGGCATAATCCTCAGTTTCATACGTGACGTGACTCCTATACCGTATAATGGTTGTAGACCCCCCAGAAAGAGACGCGTCTAACTAGTGATTAGTCACATCAAAAGGAGAGAAAAAAAAATTACGTATGCGCAAAAACGAGATGTTGACCTCTAAGCAGGCAATTCAGTGGAAATGCCTTGAATCCAAAATAGAAAGTAAGGGGCTTCATTATGGTCGTTTCCTTGTATCTCCCTTTAAAAGGGGTCAAGCCAGTGTTGTAGGAATTGCCATGCGTAGAGCTTTGTCACAAGAGATTGAAGCGACAAGCATAACACGTGCAAGATTTTGCGGAGTCGTGCACGAGTATTCCACAATAACGGGTCTTCAAGAGACAATACATGATGCTTTAGTTAATCCAAAAGAGATTGTGCTTAGGGGCGATTCAAAAGAAGATATTCAAGAGGCGTTTTCATCTGTAACAGGTTCTAAAGAAGTAACTGCGGGCGATCCATCATTACCACCTGGCGTCGAAGCAATTGACAATTCGCAATATATAGCTACCATTACCCAACCCATATCTTTAACTATTGAATTAGAGATTGAAAAAGATTGCAGATATCGTATAGAAAATCTAGCGAAATCCGAAAAGGGACAATTTCCCATCGATGCTGTATTTATGCATGTCCGAAATGTAAATTATAGCATCCATCTATTTGGAAGTGGTAGAGCGACACAGGAAATCTCATTCATTGAAATATGGACTAATGGTAGTCCGACACCACACGAAGCACTTAGGAAAGCTTCTGAAAACCTCATGGACTTGCCAACCACCTTCTCGTATGTAAGGGGCGGAGACGTATCTCTCTTCGAAAATGGCGAAGATTCTCTTGCTTCCTTTGCCTCCTTGAAAGTTTATAAAGGGTGATTCCCTTGCCTCTGCTTCCAAAGTAGCTTTTGCCTAAACATTTTTAGATTCCTTTGCCTTTTTTAGAGTTTCTAATGATTTTATACCTTTGTTAGACACATCTCTATGTTTATAAGCATAATAATAGAATAAAAAAGGCGTTCTTTAAAAAGATCTACTAAGAAGCAGAAACACACTACTGTAAGCACCAGATGAGTAATAAAAAGTAATGAAACCCCCCTAACCTAAAAAAGTTAGTGGTTGGCTTGTTTTGTTTGCCCTAGCGACACCATTAAGAGGACTGGGTGATTGTGATTAGAGATCAATTCACTGTCGCTTCGAGTACACGACGAGGTTACCAAACCCGTCATGGCGATAACATGGTAATTTAGAAACAAGGCGTGTATGAGGAACAATCAATGTCTACGGTTTGCGTCGAAGCCCGAAATGAAACGATGTTGCACTGAAGAGGACTCGAACCCCTAACTACTTGGTTCGAAGCCAGGGACTCTATCCAATTGAGCTATAGGTGCGAGGGGGTTGGGTCAAGGAAAGCTCAACCCTGAAAATGTTTTTTGCGTTATTTCAAAATGAGTTTACGTAATTAAAGAAAATTAACTCAATTAAAAGACAAAAAAATCAATCTTTGTCGTTGATGATCTCTCGGTTGGTTACCGAATAATTTATCCATCCCTTCCCTAAAAGAAAGTAATTACTTGATATATGTAATCCGTAATATTCGGATTCAGTCGTCAGCTGTGGTTTTTACCCTCCCCAGGGTGTCCGCTCTGTCCGTGAGACGGTTTTTTAACCACGACGTCTACGTTTAAGTTTAAAGGTTACGAATCCGGTTTCTAAGCCTATGGAACTTAACGAAAATCTGGACAGCGTCCCTGGCTTTATTATGAACGGCTTGAATTTTATCCGCCTCCTCGTGCGAAACAGTTATTTATGTTTCTGGATTCAGCAGCATGTCTTGCTCAACAGAAACTACTTCTGGAGTCGAAGGCAAGAGCTCAAACAGGGCTTTATACATGTCAATCAAAGGTTACGCCTGGGAGACTATTTGCGCGGCATAAAGCGCTATCACTTCCTGGGAGAAGGGGACCTTCAAGAGGAGTTCTATGCCCTCTTCCGGGGACATGCTTAAAGGGAGAGATACCCCAAAGATGAGCATCAAGCCAGGAATAAGGTCCTTATGGAACGACGTGAACAGACGGGAGTTTGCCTCCTTAAATTGTACCGAAATCTGAGCCCATTCCTGCATTGTGGCTTCGCTGACTATGGAGGGGTTTAACTTGGCAGAGATAGAGTTTACTAGATTGTTTATTTGCGCAGGCTGCAGTTGTGAAAAGAATTCATAACCGTTCTCAGCGTTGGGCAATCTGCCTTGTTGGCAGGTTTTTAGTATTTTATCACAATCTTGCCAAGTTTCAAATAAGATTGAACGGCAATCGTCCTCCTTTAGTTGCATAAACTGTGAATGTGAAGACGCTTGAGTTACTATTGAAGAACTACTAGCGCCCATATTCATACAGTATGCTGTTTCAGCAAACCCAAGCCCAATTAGATATAATAAAATTAAAAAAAGAGCAACAAACAAGAATACCTTTCTCAACGAAAGAAAGGAGAGATATATGGTGAGGTTATTAAAAACAAAGAAGAGATATATGTTGAGGTTCTTAGAAATAAAGGAGAGATATATGGTGAGGTTATTCAAAAGAAAGAGAGATTTTTGGTGAGGTTATTCAAAAGAAAGGAGAGATTTCTGGTGAGGTTATTCATGTTTATCTTGTTTTCTTTTTTTAAGATACAAATAAGATTGAAAAAGCCATCGTCAAAGCAAACAAGGCAATACCTTCTGTTAAGGCAAAGCCTAAAGTAACATAACCAAATAATTATTTAGCTAACGATAGATTTCACGCCACAGGGCTTGTCAAAGAACTAAATACGTTTCCAATACCTACTGCTGCTCCTGCTAGGGCTATGGTAGCCGCTCCTACTCCAATTAATTTTGCACCTTCTAGCGTAACTAATTCTTAAGTGTCTGTGTAATAATAATAAAAAAGTGTAGCTAGCACACTTTAAACGAAGTAAAGCGGTTGGTTGGCAAAGAAAGCTTACGCCTTTGAAGAAGAAAGATAGAGTTTGCATGCCTACCTTACCAAACACGTTGGATGTCGTCGGAAAACCAAGACATTTGGTAAACAGTTTTGTTATCTCTTTGCAAGCAAGCCCATTTAATTGTAACAATTTAACGGATAACAAGATTATTTCCGGATGAATCCAAAGAAAAAACATAGTAAGCAGAGCCCTGACCCAAATGAAGAATAAGTGGTAGATTGGTAATGTTATCATTAAGGTTCATTGGTTTTATATAATGTCAACAATACAACTAAGCATTCGTTGACAGAGTCAAAGTTCCCCGTTTCTCAATCGTGGCATCCACGTTAATAAGTCGAAAGCCTCTTGGGCCGTCATTATCAACCAGGAAGGAAATCCTAGAGGAACTAGGATTTTTGGTCCAATAGCAAGGGAATTGAGGGAATGTAATTTTGCCAGAGTAATCTCGTTAGCTCTCGAAGTGTTGCGATAACTAATGAAGAAAAAAAGAAAGCTCGTTTCATTTATTAGAACTCAAAGAAACTTCAATTCCTTTAAAAATTTGGGTTTGAAGAGTTAGTTGTCGAATAGTCCAATACATACACATATACAAATATACAGAAAAATCTATCTATATCTATTTAGATAGATACAACTCAATAAAACGAAGATGGATAGCCAATGAAAATGAGTAGAAAGGAAAGAACCTTTTTTCCGCCTTGAATATCATTTAGATTTTGCCAAGAGGAAAGGCTGGAGATTTTAGAAATTACTTAAGTAAAAACAATTAATTCTAATAATTACCGATTGATATTTCACGAATAATGATGCCATCTCCACCACAGTTACTTCAATCAGAAATGCGAATACGAAAAGAAAAGCTATGACTAGGATACCAGCTACTAAAATGACTAGAGGTATCGTGCAAATCTTACTGGAAGAAGGTTTTTTAAAAAGCGTCACGGAACACACAGAGGGGGGGAAAATTTTTATGGATATCAAACTGAGATATTTTGGCAAAGAAAAAAAGCCTTACGTGGCAACTAAACTATAACTATTAGGTACATTAGCAAACCCGGTCTCAGAATCTATTGCGATCATATAATAATCCCTAAGAACTTAGGGGGCATGGGAATTGCAATTTTATCAACGTCTTATGGACTCATTACAGATCGGGAAGCTAGGCGAAGAAAAACTGGGGGAGGAAATTCTACGCCATATTTGGTAATTGAAAGGGAGAAACAGGGACAAAAGTTACTTATTTTTACCAGTTACGTCTTCGATGAAAAGAATTTTTTTGGAGAAACTTGTAATGTAAATAGGAGGTTTACTTATTCCAAATGATGAAGAAACAGAATCTCATTGACATGGAAGGTACAGTAACGAATCTTTACCCAATGCCACGTTTTGAGCGTGTTCGGATAATGGATGTCAAGTTTTGACTCATATATCGGAGAGGATGCGACGCAGTTATATAAGAATACTACCAGGAGATAGGGTAAGAGCTGAACTGAGTCCCTATTATCTTACCAAGGGACGCATCATCTACCGCCTTAGAAGTAGGCATACAAACAATAGTCAGTAGATTTTGATATCAGTTTAGATTTTCGGCAGTTAACCAAACCACTTCTCTTGCCAAATTTCCTATCTTGATTAGATCGAAGAAACATGTAGCAAACCTACAGTTAGATTTACCCAATTAATTCAAGGTTATAGATACGAAAATCCGTGCTTCCATTTGGAAAATATGTAAAAAATGTCGATGGATTCTACGACGTAGAGGAATCATGGTAATTTGTTGCAACTCAAAACATAAACAGAAACAAGGATAATAAATATTTATATCTGAAAAAGAATATTCATTAAACAGAGCTTCCCAATAAAAATAAATAATTAATTATGTCAAGTCAAATAAATCGAGAAAAATTCGTTCACGTGGGGGAAAACGCGGAGTTCAAAAGGGAGTCATTCATATACAGGCGAGTTTCAATAACACCATCATTACCGTCACAGACATCCAGGGACAGGTAATTATTTGGTCTTTTACAGGTGCCTGTGGATTTAAGGGAACACGCAAAAGCACGCCATTTGCTACGCAAGCTGCGGCTGAGAATGCAATTAAAGCATCAGTAGATCGGGGTATGAAACAAGCAGAAGTTATGATGAGCGGGCCCGGACCGGGGAGAGACACCGCTTTGCGAGCTATTCGCAGAAGCGGCATAATCCTCAGTTTCATACGTGACGTGACTCCTATGCCGTATAATGGTTGTAGACCCCTCAGAAAGAGACGCGTCTAACTAGTGATTAGTCACATCAAAAGGAGAGAAAAAAAAATTACGTATGCGCAAAAACAAGATGTCGACCTTTAAGCAGGCAATTCAGTGGAAATGCCTTGAATCCAAAATAGAAAGTAAGCGGCTTCATTATGGTCGTTTCCTTGTATCTCCCTTGAAAAGGGGTCAAGCCAGTATTGTAGGAATTGCCATGCGTAGAGCTTTGTCACAAGAGGTTGAAGGGACAAGCATAACACGTGCAAGATTTTGCGGAGTCGTGCACGAGTATTCCACAATAACGGGTCTTCAAGAGACAATACATGATGCTTTAGTTAATCCAAAAGAGATTGTGCTTAGGGGCGATTCAAAAGAAGATATTCAAGAGGCGTTTTCATCTGTAACAGGTCCTAAAGAAGTAACTGAGGGCGATCCATCATTACCACCTGGCGTCGAAGCAATTGACAATTCGCAATATATAGCTACCATTACCCAACCAATATCTCTAACTATTGAATTAGAGATTGAAAAAGATTGCGGATATCGTATAGAAAATCTAGCGAAATCCGGAAAGGGACAATTTCCCATCGATGCTGTATTTATGCATGTCCGAAATGTAAATTATAGCATCCATCTATTTGGAAGTGGTAGAGCGACACAGGAAATCTCATTCATTGAAATATGGACTAATGGTAGTCCAACACCACACGAAGCACTTAGGAAAGCTTCTGAAAAACTCATGGACTTGCCAACCACCTTCTCGTATGTAAGGGGCGGAGACGTATCTCTCTTCGAAAATGGCGAAGATTCTCTTGCTTCCTTTGCCTCCTTGAAAGTTTATAAAGGGTGATTCCCTTGCCTCTGCTTCCAAAGTAGCTTTTGCCTAAACATTTTTAGATTCCTTTGCCTTTTTTAGAGTTACTAATGATTTTATACCTTTGTTAGACACATCTCTATGTTTATAAGCATAATAATAGAATAAACAAGGCGTTCTTTAAAAAGATCTACTAAGAAGCAAAAACACACTACTGTAAGCACCAGCACCAGATGAGTAATAAAAAGTAATGAAACCCCCCTAACCTAAAAAAGTTAGTGGTTGGCTTGTTTTGTTTGCCCTAGCGACACCATTAAGAGGACTGGGTGATTGTGATTAGAGATCAATTCACTGTCGCTTCGAGTACACGACGAGGTTACCAAACCCGTCATGGCGATAACATGGTAATTTAGAAACAAGGCGTGTATGAGGAACAATCAATGTCTACGGTTTGCGTCGAAGCCCGAAATGAAACGATCTTACACTGAAGAGGACTCGAACCCCTAACTACTTGGTTCGAAGCCAGGGACTCTATCCAATTGAGCTATAGGTGCGGGGGGGGTTGGGTCAAGGAAAGCCCAACCCTGGAAATGTTTTTTGCGTTATTTCAAAATGAGTTTACGTAATGAAAGAAAATTAACTCAATTATAAGACAAAAAAATCAATCTTTGTCGTTGATGATCTCTCGGTTGGTTACCGAATAATTTATCCATCCCTTCCCTAAAAGAAAGTAATTACTTGATATATGTAATCCGTAATATTCGGATTCAGTCGTCAGCTGTGGTTTTTACCCTCCCCAGGGTGTCCGCTCTGTCCGTGAGACGGTTTTTTAACCACGACGTCTACCTTTAAGTTTAAAGGTTACGAATCCGGCTTCTAAGCCTATGGAACTTAACGAAAATCTGGACAGCGTCCCTGGCTTTATTATGAACGGCTTGAATTTTATCCGCCTCCTCCTGCGAAACAGTTATGTCTTGCTGAACAAAAACTACTTCTGGAGTCGAAGGCAAGAGCTCAAACAGGGCTTTATACATGTCAATCAAAGGTTGCGCCTGGGAGACTATTTGCGCGGCATAATGCGCTATCACTTCCTGGGAGAAGGGGACCTTCAAGAGGAGTTCTATGCCCTCTTCCGGGGACATGCTTAAAGGGAGAGATACCCCAGAGATGAGCATCAAGCCAGGAATAAGGTCCTTATGGAACGACGTGAACAAACGGGAGTTTGCCTCCTTAAATTGTATCGAAATCTGAGCCCATTCCTGCATTGTGGCTTCGCTGACTATGGAGGGGTTTAACTTGGCAGAGATAGAGTTTACTAGATTGTTTATTTGCGCAGGCTGCAGTTGTGAAACGAATTCATAACCGTTCTCAGCACTGGGCAATCTGCCTTGTTGGCAGGTTTTTAGTATTTTATCACAATCTTGCCAAGTTTCAAATAAGATTGAACGGCAATCCTCCTCCTTTAGTTGCATAAACTGTGAATGTGAAGACGCTTGAGTTACTATTGAAGAACTACTAGCGCCCATATTCATACAGTATGCTGTTTCAGCAAACCCAAGCCCAATTAGATATAATAAAATTAAAAAAAGAGCAACAAACAAGAATACCTTTCTCAACAAAAGAAAGGAGAGATATATGGTGAGGTTATTAAAAAGAAAGGAGAGATATATGTTGAGGTTCTTAGAAATAAAGGAGAGATATATGGTGAGGTTATTCAAAAGAAAGGAGAGATTTCTGGTGAGGTTATTCAAAATAAAGGAGAGATTTCTGGTGAGGTTATTCATGTTTATCTTGTTTTCTTTTTTTAAGATACAAATAAGATTGAAAAAGCCATCGTCAAAGCAAACAAGGCAATAGCTTCTGTTAAGGCAAAGCCTAAAGTAACATAACCAAATAATTATTTAGCTAACGATAGATTTCACGCCACAGGGCTTGTCAAAGAACTAAATACGTTTCCAATACCTACTGCTGCTCCTGCTAGGGCTATGGTAGCCGCTCCTACTCCAATTAATTTTGCACCTTCTAGCGTAACTAATTCTTAAGTGTCTGTGTAATAATAATAAAAAAGTGTAGCTAGCACACTTTAAACGAAGTAAAGCGGTTGGCTGGCAAAGAAAGCTTACGCCTCTGAAGAAGAAAGATAGAGTTTGCATGCCTACCTTACCAAACACGTTGGATGTCGTCGGAAAACCAAGACATTTGGTAAACAGTCTTGTTGTCTCTTTGCAAGCAAGCCCATTTAATTGTAACAATTTAACGGATAACAAGATTATTTCCGGATGAATCCAAAGAAAAAACATAGTAAGCAGAGCCCTGACCCAAATGAAGAATAAGTGGTAGATTGGTAATGTTATCATTAAGGTTCATTGGTTTTATATAATGTCAACAATACAACTAAGCATTCGTTGACAGAGTCAAAGTTCCCCGTTTCTCAATCGTGGCATCCACGTTAATAAGTCGAAAGCCTCTTGGGCCGTCATTATCAACCAGGAAGGAAATCCTAGAGGAACTAGGATTTTTGGTCCAATAGCAAGGGAATTGAGGGAATGTAATTTTGCCAGAGTAGTCTCGTTAGCTCCCGAAGTGTTGTGATAACTAATAAAAAAAAAAGAAAGCTCGTTTCATTTATTAGAACTCAAAGAAACTTCAATTCCTTTAAAAATTTGGGTTTGAAGAGTTAGGTGTCGAATAGTCCAATACATACACATATACAAATATACAGAAAAATCTATCTATATCTATTCTATCTATATCTATTTAGATAGATACAACTCAATAAAACGAAGATGGATAGCCAATGAAAATGAGTAGAAAGGAAAGAACCTTTTTTCCGCCTTGAATATCATTTAGATTTTGCCAAGAGGAAAGGCTGGAGATTTTAGAAATTACTTAAGTAAAAAAAATTAATTCTAATAATTACCGATTGATATTTCACGAATAATGATGCCATCTCCACCACAGTTACTTCAATCAAAAATGCAAATACGAAAAGAAAAGCTATGACTAGGATACCAGCTACTAAAATGACTAGAGGTATCATGCAAATCTTACTGGAAGAAGGTTTTTTAAAAAGCGTCACGGAACACACAGAGGGGGGGAAAATTTTTATGGATGTCAAACTGAGATATTTTGGCAAAGAAAAAAAGCCTTACATGGCAACTAAACTATAACTATTAGGTACATTAGCAAACCCGGTCTCAGAATCTATTGCGATCATATAATAATCCCTAAGATCTTAGGGGGCATGGGAATTGCAATTTTATCAACGTCTTATGGACTCATTACAGATCGGGAAGCTAGGCGAAGAAAAACTGGGGGAGGAAATTCTACGCCATATTTGGTAATTGAAAGGGAGAAACAGGGACAAAAGTTACTTATTTTCACCAGTTACGTCTTCAATGAAAAGAATTTTTTTGGAGAAACTTGTAATGTAAATACGAGGTTTACCTATTCCAAATGATGAAGAAACAGAATCTCATTGACATGGAAGGTACAGTAACAGAATCTTTACCCAATGCCACGTTTTGAGCGTGTTCGGATAATGGATGTCAAGTTTTGACTCATATATCGGGGAGGATGCGACGCAGTTATATAAGAATACTACCAGGAGATAGGGTAAGAGCTAAACTGAGTCCCTATTATCTTACCAAGGGACGCATCATCTACCGCCTTAGAAGTAGGCATACAAACAATAGTCAGTAGATTTCGGTATCAGTTTAGATTTTCGGTAGTTAACCAAACCACTTCTCTTGCCAAATTTCCTATCTTGATTAGATCGAAGAAACATGTAGCAAACCTACAGGTAGATTTACCCAATTAATTCAAGGTTATAGATACGAAAATCCGTGCTTCCATTCGGACAATATGTAAAAAATGTCGATCGATTCTACGACGTAGAGGAATCATGGTAATTTGTTGCAACTCAAAACATAAACAGAAACAAGGATAATAAATATTTATATCTGAAAAAGAATATTTATTCACCAGTGTATTAGGGCAGCATGTGTCAGCACGTGCGCGCATGAGAGAGAGAGAGAGAGAGAGAGAGAGAGAGAGAGAGAGAGAGAGAGAGAGAGAGAGAGAGAGAGAGAGAGAGAGAGAGAGTTCATAGGTGCCACCCAGGGCTAGAAAAATACATTTTTCCTAACCAAAGAAAATAAGGGCAAGCTTGAAATTCTCTCGGGTTTTAGGATTTCAGTCGGTTAAAATACATTTGACCACGGTTTTTTTCTAACACCGGTGCCACCTTGCCAAGAACTAGAGAAGCATTGCATTTGATGAGCCTTGCTTTGCAGGTCTTCAGTCTCTTGAGAGTTCACAGGTGCCACCCAGGGCTAGAAAAATACATTTTTCCTAACCGAAGAAAGTAAGGGCAAGCTTGAAATTCTCTCGGTTTTTAGGATTTCAGTTGGTTAAATTACATTGGACCACGGTCTTTTCTAACACTGGTGCCACCTTGCCAAGAACTGGAGGAGCATTGCATTTGATGAGCCTTGCTTGCAGGTCTTCAGTCTCTTGAAACGTGTCAATACCTCTTGAGTCTGGCAGCTTTAGGCGGGTGTTGTCTCTACGAAAGAGAGAGAGAGAGAGAGAGAGAGAGAGAGAGAGAGAGAGAGAGAGAGAGAGAGAGAGAGTTGGTTAAACTACATTGGACCATGGTTTTTTCTAACACTGGTGCCACCTTGCCAAGAACTGGAGGAGCATTGCATTTGATGAGCCTTGCTTGCAGGTCTTCAGTCTCTTGAAACGTGTCAATACCTCTTGAGTCCGGCAGCTTTATGCGGGTGTTATCTGTGCGAGAGAGAGAGAGAGAGAGAGAGAGAGAGAGAGAGAGAGAGAGAGAGAGAGAGAGAGAGAGAGAGAGAGAGAGAGAGAGACTCAATCGGTAGAAGGCCGTACTTATGGTGACTGTGTGTGTGCGAGTCATTGTAGACTCTTGGTCGTTAATGCTCCTCGAGTCCAAAGAGAGAGAGCGCGCGGTTATTGAAAAGAAAACATCATGCTTGCCACTACATTGGTTGGGACTTGCTGATAGAAAGAGAGAGAGAGAGAGAGAGAGAGAGAGAGAGAGACCGCTAAAGGCGGCCGACCATACTAGTCCTTTTAATATCTTTTGAATCTACTAACATAATATGGCAGAGAGAGCGACCCTTTACACATGTCACGTATTGCGAGATAAAAGCTATAAGCCAAAAGTGAGGGAGCGAAAAAGAGAGAGAGAGCTCAGAGGGGAGCGAGGGAGCGAGAGAGGCTACCGAAGACGGCCGGTCATACTCGTATTTGAATATGAAAATCAATATGTGTATTTGAAGAAACTTAAAAGCGTCTCTTCTCAAAGAATATTCAAATATTCTCAAAGGCCTTCATCCTTTTAATATCCTTTGAGGTATGTGCCTACAATCTTTTTTTCTATTTGTTTTAAAAGGAATCAAAGGAGATCCTTTGGGAAAAATGGGAAAGCAAAAGGACATATTTGAGTTTGCCTGTTCGGTTCTGTAAAAGAGAGAGAGAGAGAGAGAGATAGATAGATAGATTTTATTATCGTCCTCAGAGGTCAAATATGACCTATGGGACCAAAGTTACATGTGATGTAGTATGTGTATGGCTGATGAGTGACTCTCGATGCTCCAAAATTATAGTGATGAGAGTCGCAATGAAGAGCCCACACTTTGGCTGGGAGAGGAAAGTGTGTAGGTCTAAGTAATGGCTGAAAATGTGAGAGAAGCAAGTTCGGATGTGACCAAAAGCTGAGCACTCTAGTAGTGTGTGGTACTCAGACTCTCGAACTTGCAGTGAGCATAATGTGCACAATCGATTTGACTCTTCTCCATTGCCCCAACGCCCTATCTCGCATCGAAGGAAATGGGAGCTAAGCCAAATTGCTGCGATAGTGCGTATCGCGGACAAGGGAATAGGCTCAAGCATGTAAGTGTGAGTACGGTTTCCTCTCTCAGCGAAGAACATGGTTTTGCAGTTGGGGGCAATATAGGTGGTGTAATGTATGAAGCGTGACCCACCGGGTTTCTCCCAAGCCGTAATACATTGGCGTTGTAGAAAAGCTTCATTCACTTGAGAGTCAATGGAAGCATCATGTAGCAAGTGTAATGCATCCCATCTTCCAACCACTTCTTTATGTCTTGCATCCATCCCGTGCTCAAGATCTTGCTTTTATGCGTCTTTTGAACTTTTTTGCTTGCTTCCCATGCAATTGTAGGAAGTCGATGTGAGGGGTTTTGACGCATCTTTATCTTGTACTCCACAACCCTTTCCATGCCCATAACCTCAATTGGAAGAGATCCCGACTCAAGAAGTAAGAGCATATATGGTGTTTGTGTCTTAACTTGGAGAAAGTTTGTAAGAAAACGCTTTTGGACATTCTCAATCTCTTTCCAAGTAGACTTTGAGATGCTCCCGCCCCACACTTCAACTCCATAAAGAAGAACCGGTGTCACCAATGCATCAAAAAGATACTTCTTGAGAATCCAACACTTGATGTTTCCCGCATTACACATGTTCTCAAATGCATAATATGCTCTCTTTCCCGCTTTCAAACGACGCATAGCACATTCATGCCACTTGTGATTGGATGGAACCTCAAGGCCAAGGTACTTAAAGCTTTCAACAACTTAAAGAGAGAGAGAGAGAGAGAGAGAGAGAGAGAGAGAGAGAGAGAGAGAGAGAGAGAGAGAGAGAGAGATATTTTGCACGCTATCTGGCAGACTTTGGTTGTGTGGCGGCACGACAGATAGCGAAAAGAGGGAGGATCGTGCGCATGGATTCATGAGGTAAATCGAAGCAGGCAAGGGTACATAAATCGTCCAAGCCGTGAAGTGTGGAAGTCAGATGAAGATGGGGTAAGCACAGAGGGACTGAGAGAGAAGAAGATGCTCTCTCTGTTTCTTGCTCTGCTGCATTCATTTGCAGGGGAGAAGCCAAAGTGAGAGAATGGGATAGTCTGTTAGAGGGCGGAGACGAGAGACAGATTCGTCAATGGTGAGGGCGAAGTTGGTGTGAGAGAGAGAGCTGCAGACAGAGGCTTGAAGGGGGAGAGTTGACAGTATTGGACGATTGAGTAGTTTTCGTTGGCCTGTAGGAAAGAGAGAGAGAGAGAGAGAGAGAGAGAGAGAGAGAGAGAGAGAGATGGGAGGCGCATGCTTCCTTGGTCGGGAGAAGAGGCGAGGGATTCACAGAGCGAGCCATGGCAAGGAGGGGGCTACAGATGCTGAACGACGGTACGGCAGACTGTGATAGCGCGTAGAGGGTGCGAAGGATCCGCTAGAATCTTAATGACAAATTAATGCGTCCTTTGAATATTTGAATATGAAAGTCAATGTGTGTATTTGAAGAAACTTGAAAGCGTCTTTTTTTTTTTTTGTTAAGCAGACTAACTTAATGCCAAAAAGAAAGAGCATTATTTAAGTGTCAAACAAAACTTCAAAAAGATACATTGGCTGAGATACCCTATTTCTTTTTTGGTTTTTAATCTATCTACACTCAAAAATTGTGAGTGAAAAAAAAAAGTGTGAAAATGCAGGCCGTGCACTCGTAAAGGCAAGTTTTTTTATTGCAAAGAATCAAAAGACATTAACACAATCTAAACAATATCCATAGCCCTCAAAATATTAATTGTGCTTCGCCTATCCAAAAGGCATCTCCCTGTGATTCTCCTTAAACAAATGCTTTCAACATTGGACCTACATATCTGAAGGCTTTAAAGAGACTCCCACACAAAATGGAAGGACATACAACTATTTTTTCCAAATTTTCTTCAATTTTTATGAAGGGGTTGCATTTTAGTGTGTGTGGAGAGAGAGAGAGAGAGAGAGAAGGTTTTTTTTTTGGGGGGGGGGGGGGGACAACATGGACATCAAGAAATGGAATGTGGAGGTGCAATATGACTTGACGTTTCTAAACATCATTCTCGAACATGCATTGGCATGCATGGTTGGTGCATAGAATCAATGCATGTGAGGGAGCTAACAAGAGAGGTACATGAGGGCTGGGTGGTTTAACAAACTAGTATATGACCCGTGTGTTGCTGCTACTAATTAGAAGCAAGGCTTAACTCTGTGAGACTCTCTTCCCTCACCTTCTCCCCAAGTTGGCAACATGTGCAAACATTCTTTACGCATCATTAGGAGAAGTTTAAGGTCTCAAATTTGCCCTATAAAAAATGATAGAGAGAGAAAATACTTTTCATTTTTGAAAAAACGAATAAGGAATTTGAAAACCCAAAATGGGGGGGGAAATTTTATAATTTTACTGCGTGCAAGGGATGTCACTTTTCGGGGCCTTACAGTAGTGTTGTTTTCGAATCTCTTGGGAATGTGTCCCTTTCCGAAAAATTCTCCCTCCCAATGCAATGTTTTTCTCTTTGGTCCAAATTTCAAACTTCCCTCTGCTCATTCTGTTCTTTCTCTACACCATATCCAACTCATCATATTCCCCACATCATCTCCATGAATCCTACTAAAAGAGATATCTATTATCTCCATGTCGAGTTGGAAGATGAATATTCCCCTCTCCAAAGAAGAAATAGGCTTTGTGAAACTCCTCCTTCTGCCATAGAAGCATTCATATTAGAACAAAATACGCACATTGATCTATGGACAGATGGTAGATTGTATCCCATAAACCCCATTACCAAATGCACCCCATCATTTTTCAATTAATCTTCATTGATAAGATTTGTAGGAGATGGTATGAAAGGGCTATTAGGCTATACACAAAACCTTGCAACACAGAGAGACATTCTTAAGCTGCAAAACCATTTTCTACTATAGTTGAAGGATTCTCTCAATCATCAACTTCAAGAAAGCAAGGAGAAGGTAAAGAACCTCCAATCATTGTCGAATACAGTGAGAACAAAGAGGACAGAGCTTGAGCTTAGACAAAGACAAAGGAAGTTCAAGAATATAGAGAGTCTCAAGAGAGGAGGTGGAGGCTGTAGCAAAAGAACCTCCAATCATTGCTGAATACAATGAGAAGAAAGAGTACATAGCTTGGGATTAGACAAAGACAAAGGAAGTTCCAAGAATTTAGAGAGTCTCAAGAGAGGAGGTGGAGGCTGTAGCAAAAGAATTAAAGCAATGAGGTAAAATTGATTTTTTAAAAAACAATTGATATTTGTTTTGCAAGCTGGTATCTTTGGGTGCTATAGTCTTTCTTTGTGTTTACCTCAGGTCCTTAGTTCGGCCAAGCTGTTCACAAGGAAACATGAGAGGTGCATCACAATCATTTTGTGAAGTGATTTTACATGTTGCTAGCAACCTATTGAATGAAAGAAGATTTAAGGTTGCTAGGCAAAAATGCATCAATGTATTTTTTTCAAAGTTCGACTTTGGACAATGATGAAGTTCAAGGCACTTTGGAAAAAGTTGAAACCAGTAGGGCAGGTTACCGAAAGTTATTCAAGCTCATCAATAGAAACCTAAAGCAGTCAAGACCGAAGGGGTCCTTGCTTTCAAAGCCATCAGTTTCTCAATAGGCTAGGCTCAAAATTAATTCCAAGGTCATGGAGATGCTTGGAGAGCCTTTCCAAATCAATGTCATATATCCTGGTAAGAAGAAATACCTCAAGCTTAACTCTTTTAACAATCTGCTCTATGACTTGAGAACTTTGCGAAGGGCAATGATAAAATTCTATAATCTTCAACATATAGCGGTGAATGGGCAAGCCATTTTTGTCATCAAATTAGATGAGAGTGAAATTTTGAAGGGTAGAAATCTTTAGAGAGTATCAATAACCTTCATGAATAGAGCTCTTCATACCTTAAAGGGGGAAAAGACCCCAAAAAATTTATTTTGCAATTAGAGAAGAACATTTGGTGGTTGGGTGCTTTTGAGGTTGATAGTGAAGATTTCAATGTGTTGAATTGTGTATTCCACCATACTAGTATCTCTGCAATAATCAAAGCTCAGCATACTAGGGAGGAGCTAGATGTTGAGGGCTTTGGTAGATACAAGGTGGAATGGAATAGGGGGGGGAGACGACCTAAAGACACACTAGTGTATGTACAATTTTTTAAGGGGTGCCAATGCCAAAACCCCCTGTATCTATTGCATGGGAGCAGCAAAGGAGTTGAATCCTGCTAATTGGAACAAGTCCCCAGATAGACGCTCTAAACATCCAAACTTTCAAGTTGTTTTAGATATTCCCCTTTTAAAAGTCCAGCTCTACACACTGCATGCACTTTTCTTATTGTGATAAAATTAATTAGGAAAAGAATGACCTCTCCAATTTTAAGAAAGAGTTGAACAGATTCAAGAAAGCTATGACAAGTGCTTGGAGCTCAAAGCACTTCACACACTATAAAGTAATACTTATGAATTTTAGTTCTACTAATTTGCTTTGATACTTGCATAAGTGCAACACATTATCTAGAATCACACTCCTTGGTTTGTCAAGAAATATGAAGGCTTGTCAATCTCATCTACTCAAGGTATGGAGAAGCCCCACTATCAGGCAAGAACCAAGTTTTTCAAACACACTAGACATGGTGGAGGAGCTAAAAACTTTAATAGCTTGCTTGAAGTATTCCAGTGGTTTTACAGAACAAGATCACAAGAGACTAAAAAATTATTAGACACTTTTGATACTGCTACATCTATACAAAGGAGTATACAAAAAAGGAAGGATGCATACAATAGATCATCTGCAAGTGAAAGATTTTTACAATGGCTTTCCACTAGAGAGACACAAGGAAGCAAGTGGGGCAAAATACAAGGATCAGTTCTGACTACTTGATCAAGATTTTCATTTTCCCCCCTCCACTTCAAGTACTTGTGCTTCTTGTATGCCTGCCAACTGCTTGCCTATGTAACAAGAAGACGCAAGGAAATAACTAGCCATAGTGTCAAAGTATGCACGTCTTCAGCCCATAATTCCTAGAGCAAGTTCAAAAACTCTAATGTCTTCTTACTTCTCAAGAAGTATGATTTTGTCCCACTCCAAGTCTTATTGGATGTGAGCCTACCACCCTTAACAGAGCCACTAGTGCAAGTATGGGGAGAGTGGGTGATTGGGAAATGTTCCTGTTGTAGATAGCTATTTTCTCCTCGTTGACCTTCCCGATGCAATGGTCCAAACTCTGATCGCGCTTTATATCATAAGGCCTGGAGCCCTTCCCTCTCCCTAGAAACTTGTCAGGATCTACAATATCACTCTCTGTGCAAAAAAAACCGCTCAAATCAGTAAAAAGAAATGAAGTTTCATTGGCTTAAATAATATGCTAGCAAAAATTCTATTTTACCATTTTACCTAAGCTTGGTTTATTTTGTTTGATCTCTCTTGGAACTTCTTTGCCCATGTGTTCAATCTTCAATCTTGTAAGGTTTCCAGTTTCTGAAACCTTAAAGGTTGTATAAGCTTAATCAAACTGATATGATTATTGAAAAAGAAATGTAGAATTGTCCGACCATGGAAAATATTGGTATTTTTGGAATCTTAAGCACAACAAACCCCGGGCTAGAAATTTTCAGAATTGAATTCCGATAAAAACTGGCGTAGTTATGACCCCTGGAAGTTTACACTGTGAATTGAGTAAAATAGGAAAAATTGAAGGGTTACAGTAATCATTTAAGCATAGACTTTATTAAAGATCTCCCAGATATTTACAAGATATTTACCAATTAAGCAAAAATAGGTCAAATTATAGCAAAATTGACATTTTAAAAGCTGGCAGGTAATGGGAGGGTCATCACTGACCTGCCAGGGACTCATTTAGCAGCAGGGGTCGTTTTTTGACTTGCTGGGGGCTGCTTGAACTTCAAGCAACTGCCTTTTTCAGCTGGTGAGAGCTTATGAGTGCCAGAAAACTATAAATAGGACCCCTAGCTTCACATTTTACACAGACTCGGAGCCTTGCTACTCTCTCTCTCATCTAGAGAGAACACTACGTAGAAATCATTAGAGTTTAATCTCTAATTGATTAACCCTAACGGTAATTAACTTAATCCTTCTTAATTAGCAAGGTTAGATTAAGATAAATTGTTAATAAATCAAAGATTAGGCCTATGCATACTCCTTAAACCTCTTTAAATTAATTAATCTCTGTTGATTATTGTAATTAAGCTTAGTAATATAAAGCTAATTAATTATCCTATCATATTATGGCTGAAATTAGCCAAATTAACCATGAATTAATGGTAAATATATTAATTAAGCTTAGATTAAGATGAGGTAATTATCAGAGTTGCATTAGACAGTCATTAAGCTAGAAAAATTATCCTATAATTTTTTGAGTAATTTTCCTAATTAATTATGCAGAATTACTCTGTTTTTTGAGCTATTTAAATAGGGGAAATTAGTAAATTAATTTCAATTGCTATATTATATTTATCAGTGGTTAATTGGGTGTAACGGAACCCGTGATAATTAGTAAAAGCTCAGATAATGAATCTAGCTAGTTAATTATGCAGAATTACTCTGTTTTTTGAGCTATTTAAATAGGGGAAATTAGTAAATTGATTTCAATTGCTATAATATATTTATCAGTGCTTAATTGGGTGTTAAGGAACCCTTGATAATTAGGAAAAGCTCAGATAATGAATCTAGCTAATTAATTAGGTAGAATTACTCTATTTTTTGACCAATTTAAATAGGGGAAATTAGTAAATTGACTTCAATTGTTAAGATACATTTATCAGTGGTTAATTAGGTGTTAATAAACCTGTGATAATTATCAAAAGCTCAGATAATTAATCTAGATAATTAATTGGACATAATTACTGTGTTTTTTGAACAATTTTAATAGGGGAAATTAGTAAATGGAGTTAAAATGCTTCCATATAATTATCAGTAGTTAATTAGGTGTTCAATAACCCGTGATAATTAGGATAAGTTCAGAAAGTTAAATTAGATAATTATTTTAGCTAAAATACCCTAGTTTTTGAGAACATTAAATAGGGAAAATTAGTTAATGGAATTTAAATGCTGTGATATATTTACCAGTGGTTAATTAGGTGTGTCAAAATCTGTGATAATTAGGAGAAGCTCAAAAAATTAGTTTAACTAATTATCTTAGTGGAATTACACTGTTTTTAGGGGTAAATTAAAGGGGGAAATTAGTAAATCATGTGCTATAATTACATGCTATTTTTGAGAGCTGTATTATAGGGTCAAAAGGCCGTGATAATTATGAAAAGGTTAGAAAATTAGTATAGATATTTATCTAAGTCAAATTATACCATTTCTAGCTAAAAAGTAAAGGGGAAATTAGTAAATAGTGCACTATAATTACATGCTATTTATCAGAGCTGTATTATAGGGTAAAGAGGCCGGGATAATTATGCCAAGGTTAGAAATGTAGTATAGATATTTATTTAAGTCAAATTATACCATTTCTAGCTAAAAAGTAAAAGGGAAAATTAGTAAATCATGTGCTATAATTTCATGCTATTTATCCGAGCTATATTATAGGGTAAAGAGTCCGTGATAATTATTCCAAGGTTAGAAAAGTAGTATAGGTATTTATCTAACTCAAATTACACTATTTTTGGCTAAAAATTAAAGAGGGAAATTAGTAAATCATGCTATATGATTACATGATATTTATCAGAGCTATATTATAGGGTAAAGAGGCCGTGATAATTATGTCAAGGTTAGAAAAGTAGTATAGATATTTATCTAAGTCAAATTACACTATTTTTAGCTGAAAATTGAAGATGGAAATTATATAATTAAGTCAGAAAATAATAAGATAATTACCAGAGGTCAAAAATATCCTTATCTACTTGTGGTAATTATACCATAGTTAATTAGTGAGTTTAGTAAATCATAATTGACCAAAAGTCTTACTTTGAGCAAATGATTAATTAAAATAAATAGACTTGTGGTTAAAAGTTTTTAGAAAGATTATAGTAAGTGCAAACCTATGATATCAAGTTAACGAAACGAAATCTTTAAGAGAAATTAAATACAATAAATATTAAGCCCAAAATAAGTAAATTATTAGCTTAAAAGTTGATAGGAAAATTAGGAAAAAAATATAGAAAATTATAAGAAAGTTAGGAGAGCTTAGAAAACCCTTAGGGAAACGGTGGAAGAAGTTATCATGCTTATATAAACAAATAAGAAATTACTATGTCAAGAATTTATCACTTAAGACTATAAATTTAACCTTGGATGGGTTACGGTTAAATACAAAGGTTAAGTCTAGATTTTGAACTATTTACCTAATAATTAGACGTCCTTTTTTATAAGGATAAGAAGTTTTGATACCAAAAAGGACCCGAGCAAATCCTACATCTGATGATGAGGACGTAGCTCCAAAACGAACTAGAGCATCGCATGACGACGAAGCCGGGCCTAGTAGTAGGCCTACGGAGGAGAGTCTTCAGGCGCCGGCGCAACAACAGATGGCCAATCAATCCCAGGTGGGTTTCCCATTATTCAATTAAGCCTTTAATTAGTTTAAGTTCTTTTATAAGTTAGCATTGCATACGTAAGAAGGATAAATTGGCTGAAAACGGAAGGTAACTTCTAGCGTGCATTTGTTTAGAATGTAGGAAAGAATTGTTTGGGTTAAAACTGGTTGAATTAGGAAAGATATGTTTGATCATCCTTAAGACAGCTTGTCTCAAGATACCTCCGACTCCTTGATATAAATTGATGATAATGATTGGCTTTCTAGCCACGGTTAAGTCGGTTACCCCCATGAACGATGAGTTTCTACTCCGTGTCATGTCTTGATGTTTCTACATAAGTTAGGATACCGTTTTTTTTATCCTAGGGGAGCCGCCCGGTTGTATGGGCAACTGGTTTGGTGTATGGGCACCCGGAACCTTGGGTGGGGGTTTATCCACTCCGGATTTGAATAAGGAATGGGTGCCGTTTTTTCACCCTTAGGTGGTCTTGAGACAAGAAGAGTACTGGTCATGGTTATTATGGATAATGTTTTGATTGACAGTACCCTGTCTTAAGTTTAAAGATGTTTGTTTTCTAAAAGAATGCTTTCAATGATGTCTTTAATAATTGATTCAAGGAATTACTGTGACGGAAAGTTAAAAGGAATCATTATTTTAAATGTTTAAAACAATGTGATAGTAAGATAATTGAATCATGTGTGAGTGCGGGGTGGTAAGTGGGGATTGACTAAGGTTGTCAATCAAGGACGGGTGGACCTGATTAGTCAGGTAACTATCCATTCCGTGCAGTAAAACGTTTTAGAAACTTCTCACTTGGAAGAGGAATCCACCAACGGCTGTGCCCTCACATATGTTAGGGGGAAAAAAGCGTTGGCTAAGGAAACCATAATCTGAGTGATGAAGTTATAGGGCCTAAATAAGATTTTTTTTTAAAGGTTGTTTGAATACATTGTCCCGTTTCCGCTGCGAGACAGGACTGGGTCTGCTTTTAAGGCTATAGACCCAAGCCATTGTCAATGGTAAAGGTCTATTCCTTGGATTTTTCTTGTTTAGAGACTCCGATTTTTATCAGACCTAGAGACCTGTCAAGGATCCCATCCCGATCTTGGTATAGGCGGGTTGGCGACCTTACAAATCTTTTTTGAACTTATTGGAACTCCGCGTCTATGAGAAGCCCTTGCTCTTCATAAATTTGAACAACTTTTAAGTACAGGATCTCCAGCATGGGACTGATCAATAAACTTTGCAGATTCTATATCAAGCAATGACAATGGGCATGGTGTGTTGTACTCCACAAAGCCTTTATCATGCTCTATCCACTCTTCCAAAATAGCAAAGCATTATTCTAGTTTCATTTCAATTCCATTTCATTTTCGTACTTAGCTTTTATCATAGATAGATGCATGCCTCAAATGATGGTTGTATAATTGGGCGTTTCATAGGTCATTTTGGTCTTTTGTAGACACAGCCTGTACATTTTTTTTAATTCATTTCTTTCTATCATTCATCTCTCTCTCTCTCTCTCTCTCTCTCTCACACACACACACACACACACACACACACACACACACACACACACACACACACACACACACACACACACACACACACACACACACACACACACACACACACACACACAGAGTAAGTGCTAGCCCTGCATTGTCCCGTTCGTATCATAAAATCTTGGCCATTTCTTTTAGTAGTCTTTTCTTTTTCCATCCCACTCAAAACTCTTGCTTTAGTTGGGAAATAACAAGATTTTTGTTAAACTCTGACTGATCCCTACATTTCAAGAAGATAGATTAGAATAAGACAATAGTTATGAAACATTTAAAACAGCACATCGATGTGTACATCCAAAGTACGTATAACCAAGGCATGTAAAGCTCTAGCAGCAACTAACCTATGCGTTAGGCTCCCACCTTTGATGGGCACAATCTGTCAATCCGTGTCGATTCCATAAGAGCTACCTAAACGGTCCCTGGTGCTCAATAGTGCACCTTTGTGTCCATACCTTGTATCAAATTCACCATGATGTAACTTGCTGGTCTCATAGGTCAATCTGGCCTTTAGAAAACGTCAATATAACATTTCTCTCTCTCTCTCTCTCTCTCTCTCTCAAAATACATTCCATACATATACATATATAGATATATGTGTGTGTGTGTGTGTGTGTGTGTGTGTATAGATATATGTATATATATATATATATATGTCATAAAATCTAATATCTAACTAACCCAAATGATTTTCTCATATTAAATTGATCACTTAATGTGGGAGAATAAACGGGAACAAGTGTTAAGATATAGGTATGTGCTTTTAGATCTATCTCAACACGGGGCCAATGTAAAGGGGCCCAAAAGGGACATGGTCTATCAAAGAGCAAGGCTAACCAATGGAGCATAAGACCTTAGGGTTAGCTTCATTGAAGACCTCCAATAAATGTGTGTAAAAGTCCTTTTGACCTTAAGTAAGCTAGGGCTGAGCTTGAGGTGGGAACCCGGCCCAAGCTCGAGGTGCTTGTCCTGCTTGAGGTGCTTGTCATGCTTGAGGTGTTTTTCATGCTTGAGGTGCTTGATTAAGATGCTTGAGGTGCTTGACTGGCTCCATGCTTGAGGTGCTTGACTTGCTGCATGATTAAGGTACTTGAGGTGCCTTGAGAAGCTTGCCTGAGATGCTTGTGGGAACACCCCCTAGTTCAAGTGCTTTGTCATGCTTGATGAGTAAGGTGCTTGATCACCTAAAGTCAAAATCATTCCTACAAGAGGGGGGCGAGCCCTTTTCCTAGGAGCTAGAGAGAGAACACCCACTCACACACACAAGGGAAGCCCCAACTTGAAGAGGCAGCAAGGACACATGTCAGGCCCCTACCCATGTTACCTTCATGTGTTGCTTGAAGCCTATTGGCTAAGCTTCAAAGGGGTCCAATGATAAATTACATGAATTATCTAATTGTTTTAGCATTTATCAAGTCCTCTCTCTCAAAGGGGAAAGGGGGACACTTGTCCCAAGGCTACCCATGTTGCTTGTAATGGCTCCTGCTTGTGATTGGCTAGGCCTGGAGGGGTCCAATGAGCTTCAGGCATGAGCTACAAGGGGGGGTCGACCCAAGCAAGCTAGGGGGGTGCCTAGGGGGTATACTCACCCACACACACTCACAATCACTCTCAGTGTGTGCTATGCAAAGTGCAAGAGCTCCCTCTCCAAGCAAGTAGAGGTTGAGAGCCTACACCAACACTCTTGGCTATGGAGTGCAAATCCAACCAAGAGCCATGCTTCAATGCTTAAGCTTGCCATCTCCTTCTTCTTCATTACTATGCTATTATGTATGCTAGCAACAAGAGTATGATAAGTGAGGAACTAATTCTTTCTCTTACGAAACGTTTCTTCTTCCTCTTCCCTACCCTCATTCCCTGCTAGCTCTCTCCACCTTCGAAGGTGTTTGAGGTCTTGGGATAGTTAAAGCTTTATTCAAGTTTATGTTATGTTTGTGGTGCATGAAGCCTTCCATCTTCATGGCATCACCTAGGTCACAAGGAACACAAAGACTGTATTGTAACAAGTCTCTCTTTATGGGAGAAATCATAATACAAATGCCTATTGGAGGGGGGACCGGCTCCACATAAATCCGGTCCTCAATTGTTGTCATGTTCTCTAAACTCTCTCTCTTGCAAAAGTATTGTCTATGCCAAGTTAACTAATTGCTATGATTATGTTGCTATCTTCAATTATGTCTACCCGCTATGCTCACAAAATCATTTCTTGAAAGTACTCTCATTAAATTCCGCTATTCTCAAATTGAATAGGCAAATTCCATTACATATATATATATATATATATATATATATATATATATATATATATATATATATATGTGTGTGTGTGTGTGTGTGTGTGTGTGTGTGTGTGTGTGTGTTGGCGAGACCTGGGAGATGCCATGTGCAAATATCACTATGGAGGACATCCACACGATCATGCAGCGACCAATGTGAGGCATCTATGGATTCTGATACACATACCCACCATTTTGTATATGTTCTCTGAAGTACACAACTACTTTTGTATATGTACCTCTGATGCTCTCGATACCCAATTTCTTTCTTTCTTTCTAATCAGAGCTTGTATTAGATTCAACATAATGGTCAAATGGCCTTTAAAGACGTTAATATAAAATTTAATTTCATCTGTGTGTGTGTGTGTGTGTGTGTGTGTGCGCGTGCGCACCGCACACACACGTGCATGTGAGGTTGGTGTGTGGGAGAGTTGCATGATTAGGGTTTTAGTGCAACAATAGGCATATGAATCAAGGTTTCTTGTAGTGCAAACAAGCCTGCATGATTAGGGTTTTCTACATGCCAACACGCCTCTATGGTGCAGTAATTCCCACAAGAGAGGGCTCCATTTTATTTTGATAGAGAAGCAATGGACTCCAAATCATTTTGAGGATTGAATATTTTGGACCTTTGACACCACCATCTTGCACAGAAGGCCATGTTATTGCCTACTCTTGCACAATAGTCCCATCCATGGACTCTCATGATTGCCTCACTATGTGAACATGTTACCACTTTTCCCTTTGGTCACTGGAAAATGTCACTCTAGGAGATTGTGTTTGGCAAGATGATCGGTAGTATTCTTGGTTGTTTGGTTAGAGTCTAGTTTACTTGTTGCTTGGAAAGATGTAATGCCTCATCTTTCATGGAATGGTAGACAACCACCATATGGGAATTTGTTGCACCGGGAAAGTCTTCATTAGAGTCGAGATTTTGCTCAAACTCTAGTAGATTAGTTGCCATGCTAGGCTTACTTCCTTTCCTATCATGGCATACGCATGGTACATGATGTGGTTGACGTGTATGCAAATGTAATTTGTTTTCCCTAGGTAGTTGTACACTTTGGTTTGGGCGTGCATTATTGTCGATTCTAGGGAAATCTTGAGCACATGTTGGTTGATTTCTTGCTCGTTCCACCATTGGCTGCTACTCGGGATACCGCATGTCAGTTGGAACTTTATGGGACACACCTTTCATTGACATTTTTGCCTGTATAGTTTATGCTTCTCTACTACGTTGGTATTGGCTAACTGACCACTATAATGCATTATTTTCTTTGCACAAATCAGATCAATGGTGGAGCAATGCTCTTACTACGATTTGGAAGATTCATTTGCCTCTAAACATACATTTATTTCTATGGTGATGCTTGCTAGGAGTGCTCCCTGTTGGCACTCTCCTTAGTGTGCATCACACAGCTCTTCTCGTTGTGTCCGATGGTCAACATTGACTGAGACTATCAACCACCTACTTTGGGATTGCCGCATTACCAAGGCCTTCTTAGTCTGCAACTCCGCATGTATGTGTCTCCACTTTCTCTCGTCATTTTTCCACAAATACTTTTGAGTCTTCAAAATTCGCTTCGATTCCCTACCATTTTGTAGTATTCTTCATCTGGGTTAGGTTTTGGTCGATTGCTTTGTTACCATATGTTGAGCCAGCAGAGGATCACACCCACATTTTTGCTCACACTCATCATTTTGTAACCATTGATTGTAATAAATGTCTTTCCGACATTAATTTTGATTTGAGCCATTCATTAAGTAACGGGACTCAATTGAGTTTCCAGCTTGTAATCCCGAAGTAATTTCACTTGCTAATGTAATTAGTTAGAGATGTTCTCACCTCCAAGGCTGAGGTATATAAGCCAAAGTTTTTGTAACCTAAGGGGATTCAGATTATTAATCAAAGTGAGTTTTTGAGCGCCTTGATTGTGTCAGAGAGAGAGAGAGAGAGAGAGAGAGAGAGAGAGAGAGAGAGAGAGAGAGAGAGAGAGAGAGAGTCTTATCTACTTGCTACGCGAGCTACGGAGCCGCCATTGGAGAAGCGACACCGCCATTGTGTTAGCAACGGCGAGAGCTACGCACAGATACCAAGAGTGCGCACTATCGGCTTCTATGTGTGGTAAGTTCCTACGAGCTTCGGTGTGAGTTTTCTTCCAACTTGTGTGTCGGAATTGAGCGTGCAGCATATCTATAGAACCACAACGAGTAGAGCTACGCATTAGTACCATCGGGGTCAAGTTTCGGTCACCTGTATTTTTCGGCCTGTCTTCATACGCGTTTACCGCACGGAGTGGTTATAGGTTGATTTTGCAGTTCAAGTCTTTAGGGTGTTGTTCTTACCTAGTGTATAGACTTCCCCTTGAGTTTGAGATCGATTCAATGATTCTAGATCCTGTTTCGTATAGCATTCGTTCGTAGTATGGATTTCAGTCACTTGCGTATTTTAGAACTTAGAT
This sequence comes from Adiantum capillus-veneris, assembly GCF_014529385.1. Lineage (NCBI taxonomy): Eukaryota > Viridiplantae > Streptophyta > Polypodiopsida > Polypodiales > Pteridaceae > Adiantum > Adiantum capillus-veneris. The sequence continues at coordinate 126,906,975 of NC_140958.1, forward strand.
TTGATTCCCTTAGTAGTGATTGTCATTAGAAGGTCGAGTAGGTGATTTGACACCCACCTAGTTGTTTCCATGCGCCTGCGGGTCAAGCTCCGTCCTCGTCTGACAAATTCTGTTGTTGGTTGAGTTCTCGCTATTTAGCTTCCGCTAGCGGCGTAACCGCCTTAACATTTGGCGCCGTTGCCAGGGACGAGAGCCCTAAGTAGGTGACCTTAGACTAATCCTACGAGGTGAGTCGTATAAACTACTTTGTATACTTTAGTTAGAAAAGATCTAGGAGTGGTGGACTCTGAAGATCTCGAGAGATACTAGGAAGTGGGGTATTCCTGGGTCTTCCGTGTTGACAGTATTTTTAGTTTAGCTTAGATTTGTTTGTTGTTTTGTTGGTGTTGAGTAGTTGTTGATAGAAGAAGAATTTGCTAGTCTGTGAGTGACAGTGGATCTCTTTAAAATCACAATTACCAAACCCATTTTATGATTAGGAATAGCTTAGGTAGGACTTCATTTGATCCTGATCTGGAGCTAGTAATCATTGGAGTATTTGCTTGATATGGTTGATTGCATGATAGATCACTAAACCGTCGAGTTAGTAGTGAAACTTGCAATAAACAAAAGTCATAGAAATTTTCTGTGTATCTGGGAGCTGTTGAGCACTTGAGAAAGCTTTAGGAAGGATTCTGTGCCAAAAACTGAAAATCTGCAACTTTAGACATCATACGCGTATGATGTCTAAATGACCAAACAGAGACCAAAACAGAAATTTTGACTTTACCAGAGTGTTCAAAAGGGGGGTTATACCCTAATTTCAACTTAAAACAAGAGCATTAACACTCAAAGAAACCCAAAAAGACAAGTCGGAGCCCAAGAAACGCAAAGAACAGGAAATTTTGGATTCAGATCTTGTTTTTACATTCAAACCTGACAAAAACACTTGAAACTCAATTATAAACATTGGAGAAGGCTTAAAACCAAGAATAGTCAAAATCTGGGACAAAAGACATCATACGCGTATAATGTCTTTTAGCACATCCACTGCTTATTTTTGATATCTGACGTGACAAGATTGTTACAAACACTGTAGAAAGCATAAATATCAAGTCTTGACCCAAATTGATGAAAAAGACATCATACGTGTATGATGTCTTTGACCTAATTTTGGACATATTTTGATACTTTGCCAACACAGATCCATTGTAATAGCTGTCTAGAGGTTATATTTCAAGTTTCATCCCATTTGGATCACAATTGACCCAAAATAAGTCAAAAGCGAAAAATTGCCAAGAAAAGCCTAAATCAGCCATAACTTGCTTAAACAGAGTTCAAACTGAATTTTGTGAGTGGATAGAGCATAAGGGGGCTACTGAGAGTGAGCATAACCAAAATAGTCCAAATTTGTGAAAAAAGACATCATACGCGTATAATGTCTTTTTCAGCATAACTGCAACAAAATTCTCACTTGATGAAACAGAAGTTGTCTAATTGACAAGATTAAACAATTGACCAAGTATCAATCAGTTTGGATCAATTCTGACCACAAAAACTTGGGAAAACAAATTGCCGAGACGGAAAAGTTAAAGTCCTTTAGGGGAATTGATGAATTTGAGATCGGGCAAGAATCTCCAGAATAACCAACCAAAACAAGGGGAACAAGAAAGTTTCATATCAACCGAGGGAAGTGTAAACCAAAGTTGGGTGCAACCATTAGAGCCGATCTTTGAAGGAAGTGTTTCTGATACTTCTTCGGAGAGATCTTATGAGATTTTCACCGAACACTTGGAACACTTGAACCTGAACAACAGAGAAAATATGGCAGCAGGATCATCAAACCCTTCCGCCACAATGAAGTTATTGTTCATAAAATATCAGTACGACAATGAGCAAGGTGCCAAGATCTACAAAGATGGAATGGACCGCTATTGTGTAAAGATAGAAGATAGACCTAGTGAGTTCAAGGACTTAGTGCCTGTGAGCTATAGCGGAGATAGATATCTAAATGACGAGGGTACCATGTACTTGGTAGTCCTAAACCCTAACATTGTGGACAAGTGGGGATTGATGGGCACCAAAGCCAAAGTAGATGAAGAACTTGAGGAGAAAGCACCAATAATGAACTTCCCTGATGCGAGGTTAAGAAGAGAGAATGAAACTACAAGGATCAACACTGATAACATCTATGTGGGGCTATACAAATATAATAATGGGGAGCAAGATCTCTATTATAGATGTGAAGAACCCTACACCGGAGAGTTGACAGACCAAAAAAGACTTTATGTCTTTACCTACAGAGAGGGATCGGAAGTGAAAATTGCCGCTTACGACAAGTATGGGAGGCAATACTCAACAATGGGCAAGAAAGAATTAGAAGGATATACATACTTTGGGGGACCACTACATCAGTATTATGTTACTTCTAGCTCACAAAGACCAGCACCAACAAATGGAGTGCAAAACCCAATGACGACAGGAGGACAAAGAACTCAGGCTGTTGACTCTTTCAGTCAACCTCAGTACTCGAAGCCCGGACCAATGGGATCATTACATTCCAGAGAGTCAATGGATACGAATCGAGGTAGTGCAGTTCCAATCCCCACGTATACCACTCCAAGTCCAGGGTTCGAAGCGGAACCATCACATTTACCTCCTAGTAGTAGATTCAGGGCAGGGGAACCGACAAGGGTAACACATGAAGTCCATGATGCTAGAGAAAGCTTTAGCCGGGACACAAGAGCAATGAGATTGGTAGCAGACCATAGACGTATGAGACCATCTCAAGTAGCCAAGTGTATGCCAAAGAAGTATGGTGGTTCAGGAGATCCGTATGCACATGTGTCACTCTTTAAGCAAGTCTTAAGAGCTGAGCAGATAACAGATTTCCATACACAATACAAGGGATTTGGTCTTACTCTAGAAGGTACGGCATTGACATGGTTTCAACCACTGAACAGAGGGGGATTCCATGACATTGACCATTTGCTAAGAGAGTTTGCTGAGGAATTCTCAAAACGAGGGATTAAGCACAATACGGTCTCACAAATATATGCTTTTAAACAGAGAGAACACGAAAAAGTGAAGGAAGCTTCACTTCGCTTCAAACAATACATTGAGAGATGTCCAGTACGTGAACGACCACAAGATGACAGACTATCTGTTCTCTTTATTGAAGGATTGAGAAACGACACTCTCAAGAAGGACTTGCACTTGAAAGCTTGTACAAGTTTCGAGCAAGTAATGAGAGAAGCATTGTACTTAGTGGATAACTGTACGGGTTATGGAGAGGTGTCAACGGATACAGATTTTGCATTCAGTAGCTCTTTCTCCATAGCGAGCGAGACTACCACTAAAAAGAATGTTCAAACAACAACCATGCCAAATGTAGAGCAAATGATAGAAGATTCTCTAAAAAGGATGGCACCATACCAAAAACCATTGCCAAAACCACTGAAATGGTGTGCTATTGAACAAAAATGGACAAACCATCCAACAGAGGAGTGCTATTACAACAAAGGGTATGTAAGGGAGCGTCAGTATGCACCTCCTGCTCAATTAGCACCACCTCAAGTACATCCAGTACCTCGATACCCAACGGGAAATGTACCAGGACCTATGGGGATAGAAAGACCGCAACCGGTATTGGGACAACAACCACCTTTACCAGGAGCAAGACCAGTGGGCATTAGATATGCACCAACCTTAGAGAATCAGGAAGAACAAGCCTTAGTGCCTGTTCAAGCCTATTATGAAGAATCTAGTGCACACATATCTCCAACTGTGTATTACCCACCAGAAGAACCCAAACAACCAGAACCATGGGGCATGATTGGGAATGTTGGAATACCAATAGTTACAAGTGCTTCTGATGAAGAGAGATACAATTTGGACACAAGAACATTGATGTTCATAGCTCATGGAGGGTTAACAGGACAAAGACCATCCTATCCACAAAGGACGAATCAAGTGGGACCAAGACCAACACTAGGACCCTGTTACAAGTGTGGAGGTGACCATCTGATGAATGTTTGTCCACATACGAAAATCATTAGAATTAACGCTTATTGCACTGAGTGTGGGATTACTCACTTCATTGAGGATTGTTCAAAGAATCCAAACAAAGTGCAAAAGACGACATTGAATATGCTAGAAACTATTCCTACCAGCAGTGGGTCTGAAAATGAAACTCTGATACCAACGCAAGTTGTTACTAGAGCTCAATCTAAGAAAACCACTAGAGAACCTGAGAATGGAAAGTTAGAGAATGAAGTGGTTAGTCAAGGACCGCGGAGTCAGAGAAACACATGGAAAGCTAGAAAAGCACGCATGAAGTTGAGAAAAGAACGTGAAGACGCTATTCTAGCTGAGGAACTAAAGCGAACAAAAGATAGATTAGAAAAACTTGAGAGTCAAAACGGGAAACGAGAGATGAGCCCGGAAAGAACGAAACAAAAGAGTATCAAAGAAACAACGAGCTTAAGCTCAGGGGGATCAGTGCTAGTCGACAAAGTACACGAACCATTGGACGCACTGATGAGAGCTTACGAAGCTAGGTTAAAGAACAACCAAACACAAGAACAGAGGTGGATGACATACCCAAACGCGGAATTGGAAAAGCAGAGACTTGAAATGTGCCAGAGAATGATCGAGACTGCACAAGCCTTATTAGAACCACTAAGAGAAACAATGAATTGTGGAACGGAAAACCCAATTCAGCAAGAGACTATCATTTCACGGGTAGCTGAAAAGACTCCTAGTGCACAAAAGCCTGAAAATACACACAAGGATGACCGCATAGTATTGAACACAACCGATCAGGAGATAGAGAGTTTTCATCCAGTCATACAGAGGTATTACGGAAGAGATGAGGATTACAATGAATTTTGGAAACAAGTGAGAGAGGCAAACTTTGCAAACGAGCTAAGTTGCCAAGCTAATCAGACAAATTGAGAAAAGGACATCAGGAATCCTCCCATAGTGGAATTTGAGGCAGGATCTCAAGTGGACTTGGATCTGCAATCTTACTGGGGAGATGGGGGCTCTGTTAGAACAATGGAGAGCAAACCTCATTCACTAAATACCTTACCTTCATACTTAGGAGAGTATGAAGCAAAATCCGAGATAAGAGCACTTCCCTCACGAAGAATCTCATCAGAAAAAGTCATGGACTCGCAAGGATTGATAGAGATCTTGTCAACACCAGTGACATGCACTATCACTCTAGCTGAGCTTTTGAGGCTAAGACCACATATGTGGACTACTGTAGGAAAATGCTTGGAGAAATTTGGGATAAAAGACCCAACATCGAGACTGCAAGAGGGTATACAAGAGCTGAGCAAACCACAAAAGAACGCTAAGCCTATACCCTTAAACAAGGTCGGAGAGTATTGCGAAGGTGAAGAGGGGAATACAACCTTACCAGTTGAATTCCAAGGAGTGAACACGATGTCAATACTAGACAGCGGAGCTGGGGTAGCCATTGATACAAAAGAAATCTGGAAAAAATGGGGGAAACCAGCAATAAGGAAGACTAGGTTGAAACTCCAATTAGCAGATGGACACATGGAGAAACCTATGGGGTTATTAGAGAAAGTCGTAGTGACTTCTTGCGGCATTGAATACGAACATACTTTTGCTATTGTCGATTTTGGCAAGGAGAATAACTATGATATCATACGGGGAAGACCATTCATGAGACAGTTGAAAATGGTCCAGGATTGGGGCTACGATCACATATACCTGAGAAATATGGAAACCACTACACGTGTGAACCTGAAAGACCATAGCTACAAAGATGTGAACCGAACATCGGTAGAGGAGTTTGATTCAGCTACTTTGGCGGGATCCGAATTTCCAGCTTGGTTAGGTAAGCCCAAGGAGTTATGGATGTGTGGAGCCTCGAAATGTGGAAGTCTGAGGCGAGAAGAATATGTTTTAGAAAGGGCTATCGAAGACGAAACTTATATAGGAGAACCCTTTCCAGAGGACACGCTTGAACCATTAGAATGGACACACATTCTAGCAACCCTAGATGTTTGTGCAATTCCGGATGGTCCCACAACGAAATTTTGCGACAAGGACGGGTACGACGTGGTTCCGTACTTCATGCTGAGAACTATACTCGAAAAAGAAATTGAAAAGAACGATACACTTGGAAAGCTAGACGAGCTTCGCCTAAAAGCAGTAGCTTCTATCTACGCTCAAAAAAGGCGACAAAAGGAATTTTTTGATAAGCATGTGCGGACTAAAGAGTTTAAGGTTGGGGACTATGTCCTAGTTTACACTCTGAAACAGCATGCTAAGAAGCTTAAAAAGCGAGGGATGGGACCTCTGGTGATTAAAGATCTATCACCAAGTGGAGCCGTCAAGCTTGCTACATTAGACGGAGAAGAAATGCCAAATTGGATTAGTGGATGCAGAGTGAAAAAGTATCTTTTGCCGCTAACCCAAGACATGCTTCTCAAAATACATCAAGAAAAGCTGCGTGTCCAGAAAAAGAAAAAGATTGTGGAGGAAGCGCAAGCCGAGGCGAAGGAAAGAATGGAGAAAAGAAGACTACTGCGTCAGAAACAGCGCAATGAAGGAGCAATACGAATAAACGCAGTCAGTATAACAGAAATGGATAATGACAAAGAAGAACCCATCATTGAATGCAAAGTAGGAACCAACCAAATGAAAGCCAGAGCACTATTGGATTCAGGAGCTCAAACTAACCTACTTTCACTCAGTTTGTATAGACAATTGACAAATGGCACTAAATTACAAACTGCCAAGCAAGAGTTAAAGAGTTACTCTGAGAATTCAATCAAAACTGTCGGATGCACAGTTTTACATATACAGATTAACCAGTATGTGTATCCTCATATGTTTTACGTGGTTGAAGACCAAGCTACACAACATCCATTATTGCTAGGACAAACATGGGAGAAGCAATACAATTCAATGATTGACTGGAGTTCTAAATCAGTGCTTATCAAATACGAAGGTGAAAGTCAATCAGTTAAGTTCACCAAAGGAGCAGAGCCAACTCCAAAGGAAGAATCCAAGAACAAAGGTAAACAACAACCAGGGAAAAAGAAGAAGCAATGGCAACCAAAAGTTTCTATACAACTGGATTGCTCTTCGACGAGGAACTCTCAACATTGGATAAGGAAGACAAGCAATAATATAACGGCTCAACCTTGGGAAAAAACGGAGTCAATGTTGGTATGGAGACTAAAAAAGGTTGTGCCAGAGAACACAAAGGTGGAAAACAGAGTCTTCAATACCAGACAACAGAGTGATTCCAGACAATCAAGGACAGTGAAACAGATCTGGATTCCAAAGAAGTTCATGACGGCACAAAGCTATAGAAAGCAAATTTGGATCCCAAGGATTTGTAAACAGGAACTCCCTTCAGCACAATGCACGGAAACTCCTAGGTATTTCAAGGCGAGGAAATCAACACAAAGAACAAAGCAGGTTTGGGTCGCAAAGAGTTTGTGGCAAGCACAAGCGAAGCGGAAGCAGATTTGGATTGTGAAAAAGAACAACAAGGTAAAGAAGAATCCATCTACTGATTCTACTACCGAAGTGCCAAAACCAACCCAAAACCCGACCACCAATCCTTCAATCAAACAAAGAGCAGCTTTATTGGAAAGACTGTTGTATCATCGCTCTACAATTGCATTGGGAACTTATGACCAAAACAACTACAATGCTTCGCCCACAGAAACTTCATAGTCGTCCGGGAGGACTCAGACTAGGAGGGGGGGAGGTATACAGGTATACAGGAGCTACAAAGCAGCTACAAGCGACAAAAACAAAGAAAAACAAAAAATTATATTACAAGGGCAGTGTCTTACATGATTTTGCAATTTTTATGTTTGATTGCGGATATTGATAATATTTATGCCCTTATATACCTTGTTTTGCAACAAGAAGAGATCAAATGATGAATTTGGGTCTCTAGACGTGTAAATATCACTAAATAAGAGTGTTTTTGGAGCTAAAAAGTGGAAAAAAGTGGTAATCCAAGTCCAGAAATCACAAATAAGTGTATATTCATACACACAGGGTTACCAGCTATTTATTGTGTATGTTTGGAATTTTTTGGCTTCAATTTGCTATTTTCCTTTATTTTTAATGATTTTCTTAATAAAAGTAAAAGAAAAATAAAAAAGCAGGTGAAACGAGATCAGAAAAAAGAAAAGAATAGATGGTGATGATCCTAATGACAAGGGAAACCCATGGTAAAAATTGAGTACAATTCGGGAAAAGTTGCGGAAAGCCCGAAATGACAGAATTTTGGCAAAGTGGACAGATTTCTCAGAAACAGGTCAAACGGAGTCCAAATTGAGAAATTTCAAATCCTAAAGTGCATTTCACGACAAGATAGGAGCACATGTCAAATTTGGTAACAAGTGATCCGGGAAGTCCGAAGTTAAGTATTTTTCACATCACTTTCAAGCTCATTTCCACTATTACCTTCTTGGAGAGAGCAAAGAGCAGACAGGAGCATCCAACCTTCTACAGCCTTCTACGACTGCTACGAGAGCTCAGAGGACACCAGACATGAGAGGTAGACTCGTTGCCATAAGCTTTTGATGCTTATCATTAACTTTTGTCGCGAAAACTGACCAAAACCAAGAAACAAGAGCAGACGGGGAATGCGGTAGAATGCTAGGTAGTGGCACAACCGCCTAACCAAACCTTGCAAGAACTTATAGGTGGGTTACCCTAGTATAGAAGATGGGTTTCTAACACTCAAAGCTCGAGAAAGAACGACTGGAAAAACCCTAGGTCAACAGAGCCTGCAAGAGGCAAACAGGAAAAAGTTGTCGAAACGACACAAAACTTCTCAGGAAGCTTAACAACATCGAGGGCAATGCAACCATGGAGTATCTCCAGGTTTTGACCACCAAAAGTAGGTCGGAACAACCGATTCGGCTGCGGACACACAAAGCGTCATTTTGGCATAACGGCTGAAATTGACGACCGAATGAAATGAAACTTCACAGGCAGCTTCAAGTAACTATTGATGACTTATGTTTGCAAGCAAAACCCAAAAGAAAGTTGATTCACTTACTGATGGTGAAAAAGACGCTTTCGGGCAACCAAATGGAGAAAGATGGAGAACGGGGAGCCAAAGTCAATTTCAACCAAATAGATGGCTTCACAACATATCCAATGAGCTGGAAATGCAACTCTCTAGAAGAAAAGTTGAAGAAATTCAACTCCAAGGCAAAAAGACGACTTCGGAGACTGAAATGCCTATAAGGGGGCTTTTTAGCTAAATTGATGACTTTTTAAGTTGAAAACTAGTTAGCAGGGCTTAGGGCACTAGCACAAAGCATTCTTTGCACAAAAAGACCAACATTTCAAGAAAAGACATCATACGCGTATGATGTCTCATAGCATGAATTTCACATCCATTTCAACATTTGAGTGCATAGCCTCATTCCACATGTTAATCACATCCTATGAACCAAGTATCATGAGAATTGCAGTTAGAAAACCCAAGGAAAACCAAAAAGACGCAAAGTAGGCCATAAAATTGATTTTTGGTCCTAATTTTGTCAAAATAACTCCAAACTCATTGAAACTTTGTAGGATTGCTGATTAACACATCTACAAGCTATCTGGAACCAAAAAGCACCATTTTGACACAAAAGACATCATACGTGTATGATGTCTATTTGTACTTACAGAGCCAAAACTGCTTATTTGTCATCATATATCCATTATATATATCTAATACATGCTACATATGAAATTTGGAACCATTTGGTCAAGAGGATCACCCCATTAGCCCAATTGAGGGAAAATCCTTCACATAAAGCCTATTTTTGGCCCAAATCCAACATACTCAAGTCCAAACCAAGATTTGAGTAGAAACAGTCCTTCACTAGTACATGGGGAGTCCACAGAACCAATCACATGCAAAATTGATGAAAAAGACATCATACGCGTATGATGTCTCCAGAGCCATTTTTAGCCCAAAATCTATCCAAACTTCATAAATCCACTGAATAAGCCTATCTAAAGCCAAATCCAAGCTTATAGAGAAATTTGATCCAAAAATACACTAAAAGACATCATACGCGTATGATGTCTCACTATGTGATTTTGGCACCTCAGGGCTTCAACCACTAAACAGAAGTGATCTACATGCCATTTGAAAGTGAACCACCAAGTTTTATCCAATTTGGATCATAAAATCCAAATCCCTTTCAAAATTTTGCCAAGAGCCGGAACTGGACTAAACTGGCCAAAACATGACCAAATGGGATCCAAACTCAAATCTAAGCATATGATACTCATGTATACACTATCAGCTACAAGCACAACCAATATGAAGTCATTTTGACACAAAAGACATCATACGCGTATGATGTCTCTAGCATGATTTTGAGCCCATTTTGCATATTTTTTCACCTACCTTGCATCCTTAGGCCCTGAATAGCTCATGTTTCAATTTTCAAGTCATTTGAATAGTTAAAAGCTTCATTTCGGCTTTCAGTACTAAAAAGACGCTAACTTCTGAAATTAGAGTTACAGGATCCATGGATTCCGCCAAGTCATCAGCAACGAAGAGAAAAAGACCGACAATCAAAGATGCTCTTGCAAAAGCGGAACCCTTTGACATTCCAGCAGAAACCCTCAAGCCAACCAAAACTTGGGTGGAGGAAGCAGTATTGGAGAAAGAGGGAATAAAGATCTACCAGGGGACTTTCAGAGATCCTCAAGGGCAAGCGGTGGATGTACCGATGATCCCACAGGAATTGGTAGATTATAGCAGATCAGAAGACATCAGCAGGTAGGCTGGAAAGGGCAGACTTGCACAGTTTCTTCACCTCGAGACCATCAGGTGTGGATACAAGAAGAGTGTACGAGTTGGCAACATCCATTTAAAAGGATGGAAAAGCCACATTGACAGCCATGGATGGAGAGAAAGTAGAAGTACAGATCACTCCACAGCTCATTGCAGACGCATTGAAGCTGCACAACAAGGGAGCTCGGTCAGGGAAAGAAGGGAGGCCATAGAGGTCTATGGGCCCAAGAAGCAGAATGCAACCTATGGAGATATGGCGGACCCAAGAGCGGCAACCCTTTGCCGACTGTACAACCAATTTCTTCATGTTTGCAGTAAAAGACCGCAAAAGTATACGACACCACCCCATGCCATTGCGACCACCATCACATGGGCATTAAAGAGCAATATGCCAAAAGAGGTGAATTACGCTCAACACATCCATGAGCAAGTAATTGCCATGCACAACGAGAAGCCAAAGTACATAGGAGGAGCGGAAATTCTGACAAGAATAGCTTATGAAGCTATTGGAGCTAGAGATTAGTGGCCAAAGGTTCCCTCCCAGAATGAGTGGCTTAGAGAAGCCGACGAGGAGGAAGAACAGCCCGAAGTATCCAAGAGGGCATCCACAAGAGCACGCCGGAAACTAGAAGTAGTTTCAGAACCTGAAGAGGATGTGGACGAGCCACTTAAGAAGAAAGTAAAGAAGAAGGTTGCTCCCAAGCAAACCAAAAGTCAGAAAGCGGCAAGAATGGAAAGACTAGTGGAGCAGTTTAGAGCGGAAAGAGCTCTAAAGGGTGACTTTGAAGAAAAGTGGGTGCCAGACCCCACTAAAGTCGGAACTAGCTCAGCCAGGCCACATATTGATCAATACGATCAATATATTAAAGCTTATGAGGAGTCAGAGGCTATTCTGGAGCAGCAACCTGTCGAGCCATACACTGAAGAGGAGGTACAACAATTAAAAGCTGAGATGAAAAAAGACGACAAGGGGAAAAGGAAAGTAGATGAGTCTACTAAGCCTCAAGAGAAAGATGGGCAAGCCGACAAAGGGAAAGCCAAGGAAGTTGAGGACAGATATCCCTCTATGACTGATGTACCAAGCCCTAAGAAGATGGAAAAAATTGTGGAGGAGACCACAGTAGAGGTGGACACAGATGGTTTGGAAAAGCCAGAGGCCGAGACCAAAGAAAAGAAGATAGATCCAGTTCAGCAAAAGAGAAATGATTATGAGGATCTGGTAGAGATAGGATACACCGAAGAAGAGGCCCTTGAGGCAGTTTATGGGATCACCCTACAAAAACAAGATGAACGGAGGAAAAAACAAAGAGTAAAAAAGAAAGTAAAGAGAAACTGGACGAACCGAAAGTACTAGAAGAGCCCAAGCCAGTGGAGGTGGTGGCGGAAAGAGCTTTAGAGTTGACAGATGATGATGAAAAAGACATGCACATGGTGCATGAATTGCTCAGCAAGATAAAAGAAAGGTCCAAGGCAAAGGAAGTAGAGATTGAGATAGCCAAACAAAGGGAAGCGGAGTTGCAGAGAAAATTAGAGAATGCTATGACTGAATCTGAAAGTCATAAAGCATCACTCTATGACGTGGAAAATGAGAGAGACGGCTTGATACTCCAGCTAGCCGAGGCTTCAAGAGAAGTAACAAGTGCACAGGAAGCAAGGGAGCGGATAGAGGATGAGTTGGAGGCGGCCAAGGATGAGCTCATTGAGCTAAGGGAGAGAGTCGAACTCCAAGAAAGAACAATCACTAGACTCAGGACTACCCCTAGAGCTAGCAGAGCAGGAACCGAACAAGAGGGAGCTATCATACCAGCTTTGGAAGACCAGGTCCGAAGCTTACAAAGAGAGCTGAGATTAGAGCAAGTGCAAAGGTTGCACATTGCGGAGGGATCATTGGCCGCAGAGGAGAGGCTCACATTAGAAAATCAAACACTACGGACAGAGAATGGGGTCCTCCGCAAACAGCTCCAAGATCTACAAGAGCAACAAAGAAGAGAGACAGAGACACCACAAGAAGAATCAGGTGGAGCAGCCATAGAGCTACCAGAAACTGGAGAGGCAACCACAATTGAAGATCCAGCCCCAACTCAAGAGGTGGCCTCGACTTCAAGAATCTCTGAAGAAGAAGAACAAAGGCTCCATGACCAAATAGAAAAGTCAGCAGAGGAGAGTGCCAAGGCGGAAATGGAATGGGAGAGGAGACTCCTAATCTCCATTAGACTTCAGGGATTAGACACAAAAGTGCTCCATGAACAGTGGATGCAACCCAGCCTGCCTTTCCCTTTGATGAAATTTGAAGTGTTAAAGACGAAAAAGAGAATAGAGGAGGAGGAGTATGTCGCTCTTTACGAAGGCGACATCACAAAGGAGGAACAATCAAAGAAGATAGTAGATTCACAACCTAAATGGAGGAAAGGTTGGCTGAACAAATACCCAGCCTACCTCATCTACTTGGTGGAGGCACCAAAGGAGATTCGGGAGGATGCAACCTTCTGCCCGGTGCCAAGAGTCAGAAACTAGAAAGAGCATGGCAGGATTGCAGAAAAGAAGCCAAATTGGCTTAATTATCCCAGGATGCCAGGACCAAAGTCAGGAGAGAGAATAGGTAAAGCCTACATGGTGAAAACCCTAACAGGCACCATCAAGCTCTTTACTGGCTCTCCTGATCTTTCATGTCAGATGCTCAAGAAAATCTGCAGGACTCTCTTAGCTTGCATTGAAGTGTTCGCGCCAGATAAAGCCACGACCTCGAGTCTACTATCGACGGCCGACACAGTGACTAATATGATGTACGATCTTTCATTGCAACCTTCTCCAAAAGTGTTACACCTCCTATACCAAAGGATTATGTTTTTGCCTAGCTTCCACATGCAAACATTTGAAGAATCTTTCTACACCGGCTTTTTCACCCAAAGCAAAATATTCAGCCCAACCTTGACCATCGGCAACCTACGATACGAATCACATTTGCAGATGCTCAAGACGACAGGACTTTATTGACCAAGCATAAAAGTCATGTCAGGGACGACATGAACGCGGAGGGGGGGAGTGTTGAGCCAGCAGAGGATCACACCCACATTTTTGCTCACACTCATCATTTTGTAACCATTGATTGTAATAAATGTCTTTCCGACATTAATTTTGATTTGAGCCATTCATTAAGTAACGGAACTCAATTGAGTTTCCAGCTTGTAATCCCGAAGTAATTTCACTTGCTGATGTAATTAGTTAGAGATGTTCTCACCTCCAAGGCTGACGTATATAAGCCAAAATTTTTGTAACCTAAGGGGATTCAGATTATTAATCAAAGTGAGTTTTTGAGCGCCGTGACTCTGTCTGAGTGGGAGAGAGAGAGAGAGAGAGAGAGAGAGAGAGAGAGAGAGAGAGAGAGAGAGAGAGAGAGAGAGAGAGAGAGAGAGAGAGAGAGAGAGAGAGAGTCTTATCTACTTGCTACGCGAGCTACGGAGCCACCATTGGAGAAGCGACACCACCATTGTGTTAGCAACGGCGAGAGCTACGCACAGATACCAAGAGTGCGCGCTATCGGCTTCTATGTGTGGTAAGTTCCTACGAGCTTCGGTGTGAGTTTTCTTCCAACTCGTGTGTCGGAATTGAGCGTGAAGCATATCTATAGAACCACAACGAGTAGAGCTACGCATTAGTACTATCGGGGTCAAGTTTCGGTCATCTGTATTTTTCGTCCTGTCTTCATACGCGTTTACCGCACGGAGTGGTTATAGGTTGATTTTGCAGTTCAAGTCTTTAGGGTGTTGTTCTTACCTAGTGTATAGACTTCCCCTTGAGTTTGAGATCGATTCAATGATTCTAGATCCTGTTTCGTATAGCATTCGTTCGTAGTACGGATTTCAGTCACTTGCGTATTTTAGAACTTAGATTTGATTTCCTTAGTAGTGATTGTCATTAGAAGGTCGAGTAGGTGATTTGACACCCACCTAGTTGTTTCCATGCGCCTGCGGGTCAAGCTCCGTCCTCGTCTGACAAATTCTGTTGTTGGTTGAGTTCTCGCTATTTAGCTTCCGCTAGCGGCGTAACCGCCTTAACACCATATATATGTGGCCGTGATATGCGTGAACACACTTAGGACCGCCGAGGCATTTTTCCTTCACTAGGAGGTCCCCCCCCCCCCCCCGCCTGCACTGTATATACACGCAACACTCTAGGGCTAACATATCTTTCCATTGCACATCAAGTAATACTAATATTTATTGTGTGGAGCTTCTTCATCTTCTCCAAGTTGTGTGTGTTTCCCTACAACCCTATTTCCAGCAATTGGTATTAGAGCAAGTTGCATCCTCCCGAGCATAGTTACCAACATTGCCATCACATGCCCGCTCACTTTCTTCAATTTGGGTGAGCTTTGATGAGTGTCAACAGGTTGACAGATACTTTGGGTAAGCTTGTAGATCTTGGTCCTCTTAGAACTTTGATTTCGGGCTCATTTTCGTTTTTGTTTCCACTACAAGCAGTATTGTGCAGACAATTTTGTCAATTTGTGCAAAATTTTGCATGGTCCTTAAAGTCTTCTTCGGGTTGTGCTATATAGCACGTGTTGGTATCGCTTCATTTCTCCTCTTTTGCGAAAATTTCACCTCAAGTGTAGACACTCACCATGGTTGACAACAACACAGATGTGTTCAAGATGTTTACTGTTGAGGATGCGGACAATTATTAAATGTGGGCGTACATGATGCAACATGTTCTTGTGTCAAAGGACATATGGAATGTTGTGCAGGGCATTGATGTATGTCCTGGTTCTGTGGATACATGAGATGTTGAGGATGTTATAGGTTTGAAGGGGATCGGGGAGCACCACAGACGGAGAGTGAGAGAGAGAGAAGGAGACACACACACGATGTGGGTGGGGAGACTCAAAGAGTGAGCAGCCCCCTATACACTTATGCTATGTATAAGGTATACAAGTCAGTGGGCGCCCAGACTCTGGGCCGCCGAGCAAGGCAGAGACGCCTATACCCCAACAACCTCCCACTTAAAGGCGACTGTGCCTTTAAGCAAGAGAACCTAGTCTAAAGACTACAAAAGGCGAGAGAAAACTGCTCTCAACCGATGCCCACTGGCTGGCTGTGATCGTGTGCATCCAGCTATCCTGCTCCCGTGTAAGTCCATACACCACCAGACGTACCGCACACGTACTGCAAGTATGTATGCAATACCTGCATATCTCCCTCGTGCACTATGCCATCATCAGTCAACAAACGACTGACAACCCCAACTGCAAATGCTCCCACTATAGCTGCGATATACGGTCTCAAGATCAGCATCTCATACATGAGACCATCGAATGCCGATGCAATGCTAGCGGGCCCTGCTAGCTCTACGGAGCATGCATCAACATATATATCCCTGGAAATAGGCATCTCTGACTGACAAGGCGTGTCAGCCACATGCATCTCCTGACTGTCCGCAAAAGACGCATCAACCTGTCGTGCAACCTCAGAGCAAACCAGATGCTCTAGGTGTCTGCTGGAAGACATATCCTGCACAACTATATCCCCATGCTCACTGTCGAGCATAGAAAGGAATGACTACTTAATCGCTGACATCTCAGTCTCCTCTGCAATCATCCACTGCAGACATGACCACTCAATCTGCTGTGACTCACTAGAGCTCTCATGCTATAACTCCGTATGCATAGACTCTTGTACAACGTCCTCCTGTCGTGACTCACTAGAGCAAGACCTCTCTACCTGTCTATCCTGCATAGAAGTATCTCGCACAACTGACTCTCTGCTTTGCTCAGTCACTAGCAAAGCATGCATGTCTCACTCTGTCACCTCTCTGTGTGACTGCTCAAGTCGTGCCCCAATTGTGTGCACAACGAGCCCACTACTCTGCACTACATGCAAAGTACCCTGCAACCCATGAGCAAAAGAGACTCGCCTGCTCTCTCGCTCTCTACCTGGCTGCGTGATCACAGAGACAACACCGTCTCTCCCGTGATCCACATGCAATGGGTAACCTATACCACTCCTGGCACCTCTCGCAATCACTAGCGAACCCAAATGCATCACAAAATCTCGCTCTCGTAGCGAAATCTGACATCCACTATCCCGTAACTGTCTCATTGAGATCAAATCCCATCTCAGATCTGGCACATAATGCACATGACGCAGGGTAAATCTCATACCACTGGGCAAGGACAAACATACGTCTCTTGCACCCTCAATGTCATACACAACACCATCAGCCATGTGCACACAACCAAGTCTCCCACTAGAAAGCGTGCTAAACCACTCACGATGCGACGTGACATGGAAAGTAGCATCTGAATCTAGTAACCAATGTGAAGACAATGTGCAATCCGATATGCAATCCGTAGACATAAGATCGTCTGAAGACAAGCTAGATGTAAATGTGACATCGCCGTCACAAGCATACTCAGTAACCACCGTAATGATCTCACTAGCATTTGTCATGCCCAAATCTGCATCACGCATCTGTCGCCTCCATTGTCTCAAACACCTGAAACATCGACGCCTAATGTGCCCTCTATGTCCACAATGCCAACACGTCAAGTCTCTATGCCGTCGAAACTTGCGTGTGGGACCAATCTCTCCCATGGACAAAGAAGTGGGACTAGACTCCCCTGTAGACATGGATGCCGCGTACATAGCATGTAAACTCTGCCATAAAGCATGAGTTGTAGTCTCCCTCGAGACCTGCCAGTCAACAGACTCAACCAGATGCAAACGAATCGTAGACATTGCCAACTCATCAAGATCCTGCCAATCATCATCACGCATAGACTTGGGCTTCGCCAATAAACCACGCAAGGGTTTATCCTGCCCCAAATCCACCAATGCAACAAGCATATGCTCCTTCCAAGCAACAAAATCTACACCATCAAACTGTGTCAGACCATAACGCTTGAAGTCAAATGAAAAATCAGCCATAATGCTCGCAAAAGAGCAACCAACAATGAGTAGCAAATGTCAACCAAATCAGCCCTAAACTGGCTCGAATCGCATCAACAAAAGTCTGCAAATATGGTTGTAAAATATGGCTACAAATCAGCCCCAAAACAGCCCCAAAATTCAGCTCGTAAACAACTGCATAAACAAGTCACAAACGTGTCCCAGATCAGCCTACCACTGAGCCATACATGGACACCTGCAAAGAGGAAACAATGGCTGAAAATTCAGCGCCCAAATAAGCCCTCAAACCTGCCTGTAAACTTGTAAACCTGTAGCTGAAACTTGCTGAAAAACCTCAAGCCATTAGTGCTCGAATCCGGCTACCTAGCTTGTAGCCACACAAGCATACATCACAATACTCACTCCTGTCAGTGTGCCAAGATAACTGTACGCCTGTCAAACCGTGAGCTAATCACCAATCCTACACTGTGCGGTATCGATGCATACACACGCACAAATCTCCCACCTGGAGAGAACACCGCACGCAAATGCTGAGTGCAACCCGCAATCTCTAGATCACATAAATGATACGCATAAAACTCCTGGGAAAATTTCGCCAGAGTTTTGACGCACAATGGCTATCAACACAAAATAACCATTGTCCTGCAAGCTCAATACAATGAGCAATCAATGCGCATCAAACTACACTCAATATACATGCATAAGCTCTGCAAACCTGTGTTCAACAAATGCTCACAAAGAGTACCACAGGTGATCATACATGTCATCCATAACCGACCTCTGCACTTGCTCACAAGATCTACTGCTCACCACATAAGCATACATAGAGCATTACCCACTCAAACACCATGTATGCAAGACACAACACTGCAGAAGAACCACTCAACTGCAACTGGCAACACCTGTGGGAGTACTAGACTCAACCTGTACCTGGGAGTCAAACCCGATCTTGTAACACCTCATATGTGCCTGCTACCTGCACTCCGAATCAGAAAACAATTCCTTCCACAAAGTCATAGAGCTCAAACCCAGCTCCGTTTTGAACCAAAAAGTTTTGGAATCGGAGCTCTGTAGCTCAAGTTATGAGCAAAACAGTAGACTGCTGTCAAACTGCCAAAAACTGAACGACTTTCTTCTGTGCTTCTTTAAGCTCATAGAAAGGCTCAAACTCACTTCCCACCTCGATGCGTGAGCTGAATGCATCAATCTCACAATGCTTCCATGTCTATGGAAGCTCCAAGCTCCAACCTGTCGCCGATGTAGCCGTTGCAAAGCTTGCCCAAAGAGGGAAAATGATGTACACTGTGGGCTGATCTTTAGAGGAACTCTGATCTGTGAGCACTAGGAAGCTCCTGAGAGCTCTCCTACAAGCCTCTGTATGGCTGTCCACAAACCTCCTTTATTTCTTTGCTCGGATCTGTGACCTCTCCGCCATAGCTGACGAGTTCATCGGGAAGCCGTCCATCTACGCTCTCACACCTGTCGCTCTGATACCAATTGAAGGGGATCGGGGAGCACCACAGACGGAGAGTGAGAGAGAGAGAAGGAGACACACACACGATGTGGGTGGGGAGACTCAAAGAGTGAGCAGCCCCCTATACACTTATGCTATGTATAAGGTATTCAAGTCATTGGGCGCCCAGACTCTGAGCCGCCGGGCAAGGCAGAGATGCCTATACCCCAACAAGGTTTTGGTGGTAGGATTGTTGCTGCTATAGATATTTTTCCTAGAGCTGAGAAGGCTCGTTGGGATGTTAGAGATGCACATGCTCATGTATTAATTGCATTATCTATGAATCACACTATTACTCCTCACATTCACTCGACTAAATCAACTAAATAGGCTTGGGATATTCTTGCCGGTCTTTATACAAGTCGCAATGAGGATAAAATTGCATTGCTGCGTAAGGAGCTCGAATCAAAGATTATGCACGAGGAAGATGACATGGTTACTTTCCTTGCTAGTATCAAGGATATTAATGAGAAACTCATTTTTGTAGGCGAAGTTGTTTCTGAGAGTTTCCTTGTGCAGATTGTTCTTGATGCTTGCCAGATTCTTACCAGACATTTGCTAGTACTTGAACACTTATGACCCAAGGAAATCTTGATGTTGTCAACTTTGATGGATTGTGCACATTGATGTTGCAAGAGCATTAGGAAAAATATGAACTTTGCATGGGCTTTGTAAGAATCCTTAATTTTAAGGAATCAAGGCTAATTTTGTGTAGACTTTTGGGTATAAGTGCATTCCATATGCTACTTTTGAATAGGATTCTCTAGCCTTTTTTTAGACTTTTGGGGATAAGTGCATTCAATATGTTACTTTTGAATAGGATTCTCTAGCCTTTTTTTAGGACCATGTACGCTGTGGTTATCCTAGAGGTCCCTTTCTCTCTCTAGCTCCTTGAAAGTGAAGCAAAAAAGATGTTGTGACATTAACTACCCACTTCCATCCCTTTCCCATGTCACATCATAAAAAATGAGCATAAATGCAAGCTAGAAAATGATGTTTTTTTTTCAAAAATCACATTTTCACATATCTTCTATTTAAAAGTTTTTCCCAACCTATATACATATAAAAAAAAACATTTTTTGACTTTTTTTACTTACACTCACTAGAAGGCCAATTTTTGAAATTTTATTTTTCCTCCAAAAAAATAACTCGCTCTCTCTCTCTCTCTCTCTCTCTCTCTCTCTCTCTCTCTCTCTCTCTCTCTCGCCTCGCCTCTCCCTCTCCCTCTCCATCTCCCCTACCTCTCCCTCTCCTCTCCTTTCCTCTCCCCTAACTCTCTTCCTCTCGTCTTCCCCTAACTTTCTCTTCTCCCTTCCATTGCCTCCCTCCTTTGCATCCTTAAGTTTAGTAGCCATAGTGCTCTAAAATATCACAAACCATGTACCCTGCACACCACAAGTTTGTATATTTTCTTTTCCACAGAGTTTGCAGCAAAAGTCACACGTGTGGGTGACCAAAGATCGTCACAATATGGCCATGCTATAGGTTTTGACACAATGTCAACCGTTGAGTGGATGACATTTGTACCCATGCAACTGTCACTCCCATCCCCCTTTAAGAAGTCTCTCAACGTTTATGTTGGGAGAGGGAAGTCATGCCTATTGGGATAATGTAAGCGATAGTCTATACACTCTATTTTCTTTCTTTGTTTTAAAATGTTCAATTCAATTTTTGAACCATCTTTTAAAATGTTCAATTCAATTTTTAAACCATTTTTCACCAAAACCTCCTTTGTGTATCCATGTGTATACCCAGCAAACGCACACACACACAAACAGACTCACCTCATCTCCTTATCTTTCATTGTAGAGCTTGCATATCCTTTTATCTTTGAAATAATAGAGCTTAAACATAATTTTTCATGTTTAAAAACCCTTCTTTGTTGCATCTTGCAAGTAGGTTCTTCAAATCCATGCTTATTGGAGGTGGGTAATCTCATGATAATGTATATTTCAACATTGTTTAGTCCAAGCTAGATGAAAATACTTGCAAATTTGTACATCATATACTTAGCAAGTGTGTTTATTATATAACTTGCAGATATTATACTCGTGTGATTTTTGTTTGAGCGGGTCTCTAAAGCATCATGGTACAAGGTGACCTCTTACTTTGTTAGTTGAGTGGTGGTCCTTGTGACAATGCCTCAAGCTGCTAGCATAACGTGATTTGATTCTGGCAGCACAAAGCTCTCCTCAAGCAATTTGATTGTATAATGTAATGCACCTCTCACCACAACAACCATTATGCTAACATGGAGGGATCCTTAGAAGGAAAATAAAAAGGTTTTCCATGAGTAAGACATTCTTTCCTAACATGGAACACCCCCAGCAGAGATAGTTTTATGTATTAGGTTACCATGAGTACATTATGTCATGGAATGGATACAATAACTATACATTGACCCTTGTATACTCTTCATGACCATTTCTTGATCAAGATTGATAATAAGAAATTTGGAATCTGTTGTTTTTTTGTTGTGCAAGAGCACTCTATCTCTACCATATTTTGACTTTGTCGGTAACTTCAACAAATAAAATGAAATTGAAGTTTTAATGAGCTAATATTTTCAAAAATGACATGGAGGTGAGGTTCTACCCAATTACGTACTCTTTGAAAACAAGAAAGAAACAACTTGTGATATAATAAGGTAAGATTCAATATTTTGATAAGTAAGCCCTAAATTTACCAATCTTGAGTGTCTTCAAGACCTTAGGGGAAACTTGAAGTATCTTAATTTTGTGTATGTTGCATTTTCAAGGTCTTCTAGCATAGTCTTCTCCAGGTATGATTTTCAAATGGTCTTCATAAGCACAACTCTGGCTTCAAGTGCTCATTGGTTTTGTCAATGAAGTGCTAGGGACTTAGGGGTCCTCAACAAGACGGTCCACAAGGGAGAACCATCTAGCCAAACAAGGGTTCATATTTGGTAGTTTTGAGTGCCCTTGTGACCACTCTTGTTGAGGATTTCTAGGGTAGGGCCCTAGCATGATCTTAGAATCCTTTTTTTAAAATCCATGGACTCGGCTCCCACATCTATCATCATGAATTTATTGTGTAAAAGAAGATTTTCTTATTGTTACTATATTGTAATCTTTTACAAGTTGGTGAATGGTTCTTGATTCATGGTGGTAAAAGAATAATTCTTTGTGCTAAATAAGATAAAAAGGGCCCTAGGGTCCCATCCTAGGGCCCTCAACGGAGGGGGCCATAAGGGAGCGTCATCTGCCAGATAGGGGTTCTTGTTTGGCAGTGTCCTGCGTCCTTGTGGCCACTCTTGTTGAGGGTCCCTAGGGGCCTAGCATTGTCTTAGGACCCTTTTAAAAAATCCACAGACTTGGCTCCCATATTTATCATGAGTTTATTGTGTAAAAGAAGATTTTATTTTTGTTAATATAATGTAACTTTCTCTTACAAGTTGGTGAATGGTTCTTTAATTGATCTATGGTGGTTAAAGAAGATTTCTTTGTGCTAAGGAAGAAAGTTATGTTGATGGAGAAATCTTGCTAAAGTAGAGTGCTTCTTTTTTACCCCACAAATGCAATGTGTGTCAATCTCTCATACAAAAGTGAGTATTAAGATTCTCCTAATCACATGGTGAATATCATCCAATTTTGATTAAAAATATATACAAAATCATATCCCAAAATGCATCTATTTCTAGCCTTAAGGGGCGTTGCCCTGGAACTCCCCCTCCAAGGGGGGCCTAAATAGCTGTCATTGGTCCCCCCTTGGATCCGCTCGGAGATAGTAGTCAAGAGATGGTATCCAAGGTAAAGATGCGGCATCTTCTACTATAATTGTATTGTTTGCTCCATCTCCTAGCATATGGTATAGTTTGCTACACCCAGCAATTGAGCACTAATGAGCTTAGTGAAGATGCTATAATATATCCAAGATAGTTTTGATGATTATAATGTCTCTAAGTTGACTACCACAAGTCTACTGTTGAAAGTTGAAGCAAGGAAGCATTTTGTATTTGAAAATATCTACACCAATAGTGCACATAACTTGTTACAAACCAAATAAAGTGTCAAATATAGGATTGACCATCAGAATAAAGACAAGATGGGATTAGAAATAAGAAATCTATTATAGTGTTACCCATTTCACATAGCATCATCATCAGCATGATGTAAAATATTCAATTAAAGAGGTTGGGGCTCATTAGAAATAACAAGGCATTCTTTAGAGGCATGTGATACTTGTTTGATAGCAAGGTAAGGATAGTTATACAAGGACATGATATGCTTGGCAAGTTTTGCTCATCATCCACCTTGAAATTGAAGCACATTTAAAGAAATCTTGTGGTAGCCAATTACCATCTACACCTTTACTATTGTGGCATTGAAATCCGCTAGCTCATTCTTTGGTTGTCTTTGGAGAGTAGAGATTACCTCGTAGAGAAGGAAAGTAGAAGGGGAAAGACGAGCTTGTTTGGTACTACAATGGAGATGGGATAAGGGGATGAGGATTCTTGGTATTGCAATGAGGGTATTGTAAGGTTCCTCATGAACAAAGGATAGAGTGTTTCCCACCTCTTCACATGGTTGCTTGTTCATGTCTCCTCAAAACAAATTGGCTCTGTAAGTAAACACCAAATTTTATCATCACAAAGGGATGAGGTATAAAATGATATCATTCTAATAATCTAGTGACAATAATACAAAGAAGAAACTAGAAGAAGAAACATTGACAACTCTCCATAGATAATGTAACTTACTTACATTATAAGACTCAATAACATGCTATGCAACACTAGATGGTGCACCAAAGCCACCAACAACATATCAAACCATAATGGTATGAGCAACTTTACTTTTGCTGATAGAGGTATGAAGCCCTAGGTGTTGAAATCCATAAAGAGATTGTTTGTCTCTAGCATGTTAAAGTTAGAGATGGAGATGAATTCAAGCTCTGAATGTAAGCTACAAGGACAGTTTCTTTACCATTCTATCGTTATTTTGGAGGTAAACCCTTGCAACACCCACTATTCACTTACACCTCTTGTTGTTTTGGCGTACAAATCCTTTGAGCTTATCCTTTTTCTACCTTCAAGAGTAGAGATTTGCATGTAGTGTGAGTGAATGAAAGTAGGAGAAGGATCTTGTTTCGTGCTGCAATGGAGGTGAGAGAATGGGGAGGAGCTAGCTTGGTGTGAGAATATGTGTTGGACAAGGGGAAGAGAAGGGGTAGGAGCATGCTTGGTGCTACAATGTATGTGGAAGCAAGCTAGTAGAGAGAGAATGTGTGACTATAGGGTGTATGTGGTTGTTGCAGCAATGGAGAGCTTGAAAAAAGATTTGTAGAGAGCAAACATCACTTTTTGGCTATAGGACAGGTTTGGGGAGACTTTGGAGAGTGGACAATGATGTCTTGAGTTTTTTTCAAAGAATTTTAATTTTCTGGATTTTGAAGTGCACATTTTTACTTTTAAAGGTCAAAAAAGTTTTTTTTGACCATAAAATAGGTTTGGGGAGCTTTTAAGGAGAAAGAATATGAGTTTTGAGATTTTTAGTATAACTTTGAATTTGAACCAGACAATGGGGGAAAAGATGTCAAAGTGACTCGCCCCCCCCAAAATCCCTTTGTCTTGCCCACCTCCCTTACCTTCTCACTAGGTAAGAGGCCATTAAGAGGTATATGGCTACCTTGTCCCCCTACTTTTCTTAGGGTATAGAGTGTGTCCACCACCCTCTTCCTACTGGCTAGCCTCTAATTAGCCTTAATCCCAAAGGGCCCCTAGAAGGTTCATATTTATCCTAATGGTTATTTTCAAGAAAGAACATGTAGACATCAAGAGTCAACATTATTTCATCCCATCCAAAGGGCTCAAATAACTCCTCTAGAAATGGCTATAGTACATATGCCTCATCTTCTACTGAACGCTCTAGGATGAAATCTTCCTTTCTAAGACTTCCACTCTCAAGAGCTCCATACATCCAAATATGCGCTTTGCTTTCAAAATCAGTTGTGGAGTTTAATTATTCCCCTGGAGTTCGTTCTACATCTCGATCACTATGATCTTTGACACTGATTTTAATTTCCTTGTGGCTTAAGTATATATAGTCATATCCCCAATCTTGTACCATTTTGAGTTGACGCATGAATGGTCTGCCAATTATGATATCAACGTTTCTACTCTTGTCAAAATTCATTATGGCAAAGGTGTACTCATACTCAATGCCACACGAGGATACAATGATTTGTTATAATATTCCTATCGGTTTCTCCACGTATCCATCTGCTAATTGTAGTTTCATTCAAGTTTTTGTAAGAGTAGGCTTTTCCCCCTTTTTCCATATCTCTTTGGTTGCAATGGCAATTTCTACCCCACTATCTAATATAGCGACCGTCTTTACATATTTACTCAAGTGGTAAGGTGGCGTTTCCTTCTTTGCCTTCACAATAGTCACCCACCTTATTTATTGGTACTGGCTTTGTCTGTGGCTTCTTAGGCAAGGTGTCATCCATGTTTTTGTCCGCAAGTTGATCATGTGAAGGGATTTTCAACCCCATGTTTTCCAGGTTTTTTCCCATTTGGCTCCATAGATGCGGTCTAATTTTTAGTAGCTCTAAGAGATAAAGCGTGCATTGTATAGGAGAAGACATAAATTCATACAAGACTCTTATTGTTGCTAAAAGAAAAGGTGGTAACTGTTGGGTTAAAGACCCTAAATGACCCCTTTATGTATATTTTTATACTTTGTCCAGGTTCAATGTACCCATTTTTAAAGTCACTTATAATAAAAGTGGCAAGGCCACAAAACCACATACGTGGGTTCCACCATATCGTACTCTCTCTCTCTCTCTCTCTCTCTCTCTCTCTCTCTCTCTCTCTCTCTCTCTCTCTCTCTCTCTCTCTCTCTCTCTCTCTGCACCTCCGATCTACAATGCCATAGCTTTCCTGCACTCACGTCTGGCTCTATCCAGCCCAAACCTGTACTCTTCCGCCTTGCACATCTCTCGATAGCCTCTCCTTCGCGCTTTCAACTGGTATCAAAGCCCTAGGGTCTAAAAGACGACCTATGGAGCCTACTAGAGAGCAAGCTATATTGCTTCCCGCAACAATTTTCACTTCCATCGTGAAACTCCTTGCTTCTGGGGTAAAGAAGGTCACTAAAACTACCTAAATAGACAAAAACTAGCTGTTTCTAGGTTAAAACAGATGATTTATAGCTTATTACAGATTATAACAACAATACGTTGATGTACCAAATTTATGGGATCACATGTATTGATGTTTTGTGCGAGGATTTGAGTGAAAAGCTGAGTATAGGTGATTTAAATCATAAATTCAGCTGGAAATTCAGATTTGGATTGTTTCATGTAAAGAAACTATGGTCTTTTGTATGCAAAGTCTTGTGGTGGCTCCTATTTGCTGAAATTTTCAGCCTATTACATCTATTACACACTTGTGGTTGAGTTAAGATGGTTGCTACCTCTTCTGCATCTGACGCAAAAGTTTGATGGAAATCAAACGGTTTGATGATCAAGGTTTCGACATTTGGCAAGAACGCATGCAAGGTATCATTTTCTTAAAGGATTATGAGGATGCATTGGAAGAGAATAAGCCGCAAGGTTTGTCTGGCCTACATCAAAATGGCTATCAATGATGACATTTTGACGAACATCAAGCGTTTGGACACTGCTTGTGCTATGTGGCAAAAACTAAAGTCCAAAGTCCAATTATGAGAACACCACGCCTGTGAACCAGGTGCATTTGATGCAAAAGTTGGCGAATATGTAGCTTGATGACTCAAAGTCAGCTTCTGAGAATTTGAGCGCTTTTACAGGTGGGTTGAGTCAGTTGTAGTACAGTGGGCTTCAACAATTTGATGATAAGCTTAAAGCTATTTTCTTGCTTATGACATTGCCAGATACTTGGGAGACATTGGTTGATTCCTTGAGTAACAATCTTAGCCTCACGTATGACGGTGTGAGCAAGTCTATTCTCAATGAAGAGATTAGACGCAAGTCTAGTGGGGAAGGTGGAAACTCTGCCTACAATGCAAGAGGTAGAAATCAAAAGCGTGATGCAAGCAATAAGACTCAAAATAGAAGTAAGAGCAAGACAAATTATAAGGATGTAACTTGCTATCAATGTGCCAGAAAGGGTCACAAGAAACCCGATTGCAGGTATTTCAAAAAAGAGCAAGATAGGAAGAAGGAAGTTGTTGGAATTAGGGTTGCAGAGAAACACACACAACTTGGAGAAGACGAAGGAAGCTCAAGGCACACAATGGACAGTTTGTTACTTAGTGTGCAATGGAAATATTGATAGCCCTAGAGTGATGGGCGTATATACAATGCACGGGGGAAAAAACCTCCTAAAGAGGGAAAAAATGCCCCGACGGTTCTAGTGTGTTCACACACATCACTACCACATGTATATGGTAACAAATCCCCCTTGGAGTGATGCGGTGAACGAGAGCTGGCACATGAGTAAAGGGAAGTGCCATGCCCTGAGGACAGGATCAGTCCACAAAGGGGAGTAAGCCCAAAGCTTTGCGGAAAGCTTCAAGCTTCTCACGAGACAATGTCTTTGTGAAAAGATCTGCAAGGTTGTCCTGTGTTGGCACATAAGCCAAGCTGATCTCTCCTGCTGAGAGCCTCTCCCTGACATAGTGTTAATGCACCTCAATGTGCTTTGTGAGAGCATGAAAAAATGGGTTCCTCGCAACTTCCAATGCGCTCTGACTGTCAGTGTAGATAGTGTTGGCAGTGTCCTGTCCAACACCCAAATCAGCCATAAGGCGTCTGAGCCATACACACTCAACCGTAGCTGTGAAGACTGCCCTGTACTCAGCCTCACAACTCGAAGTGGCCACAGTAGGTTGCTTCTTGCTCAACCATGATATACATGAACTGCCAAGCATGAAACAAAAACCACTTGTGGACACTCGCGTGTCAAAACAACCAGCCCAATCTGAGTCCGAAAAAGCATGTAAGTCTGGCGGCAATGATCCCTCCTTGGGATAAAACAAGCCAAGATGTAAAGTGCCACTAAGGTAGCGGAAAATCCTCTTGACAGCCTGCCAATGCTTAGACCCTGGGCTATGCATAAATCTGCTGACCTGTGAGACTGCAAACTGAATATCCGGCCTCGTTTTGCATACATAAATAAGGCAGCCAACAGCAGTTTGGTAAAGAGTGACATCAGCAGGATCACCAGCATCATGTAGACTCAACTTCAAACCTGTTTCCATGGGAGTGGCAATAGGTTTGCAATCCTCAAGTCCAAACTTACATAGCAATGTCTCTATGTCACTTTTCTGACACAAGGCAATACCACCATCACACTGCTGAAACTGTATACCCAAATAATGATGCAACAACCCCAAATCTTTCATCTTGAAAGTAGCATTCAAATCAGCCTTAAATTCAGCAATATGTCTCTCATTTGGTCCAGTGATCAGCAAATCATCAACATAAAGAACCACAATGAGAAATACATCACCCTCACGCTTTACATACAATGTGCTTTCTGTTGGACTGTTACGAAAGCCTTGTTTGAACAAATGAGTGTCAGATTTCTCATACCAAGCACGAGGAGATTGCTTCAACCCATAAAAAGCCTTGTTACATCTGCACACTTTGTCCTCTTGTCCTTTTATGACAAAACCGCGAGGCTGCGTTACATAAACTTCCTCAAATATGTCACCATTCAAGAAAGCAGTAACAATGTCTGATTGATGTACCTCCCAACCAAAATGAGCTGCCAATGCACATAGAAAACGCACAATAGTCATACGACAAGTGGGAGAAAAAGTCTCTTCGTAATCTATGCCTTTTTGTTGTGCATAACCCTTTGCAACAAGTCAAGCCTTATGGCGATCGATCTCACCATCCGGCTTGCGTTTCAACTTGTAAACCCACTTCATACCAATGGCCTTTTTGCCAGGAGGCAAATCACATAAAGTCCATGTGTCATTTTCTATAAGTGCATCATATTCTGATTGCATGGCAGCCATCCATTTTTTTGAATTTTGTGCTTCATCAAAAGTCATAAGCTCCTCAACATCATGTAAGCTAGACACAGCCAAAGCATAACAATCTGATGCATAAGATGCATGGCGAGAGCCTGAACGAGTATGACTAGACAAAGGTGCATCCAATTTACTGTCACGCAAAGTGTGCACCAGCCATTTTGGCTTACCTCTAGCCTGCTCATTTTCAGCCCTTTCCTCATCAGGTACATCATGTACATCTGCATTAGTAATAGGTTGATCTAGAACATTTTTAGAAACCCCCATAGGCTGTACATTTACCTCATTGGAACTTACATTCGTATTTCCACCACTGAAAAGAGGCAACAAAGTGTCATAAATGTCCTGTGAGCTTACATTACTGTCTTTGGTACATGACAGCAAGGGCTGAACAGAATCTTCCACAAACACTACATCCCGTGAAACCAGAATACGTTTTGTTTGCGGATGATACAACCTGTAACCTTTTCTTTCAGCACTATAACCAACAAAAATACATTTGACAGCCTTATCATCCAATTTTCTGCGCTGCACTTGTGGCACCAAAGCATATGCCAAATAGCCAAAAACACGCATGTGCTCAATAGAAGGCTTTCTATCATGCCATGCTTCATATGGAGTAATAGACTGCAAAGCTTTCGTAGGACACCTGTTAAGTACATAAGTGGCACACATGATGGCCTCAAGACAAAAAGAATGCGGTAAAGCTTGACTTTTGACCATACATCGTGCCATTTTCGTCAGTGACCTATTTTTCCTCTCAGCAACACCATTTTGCTGAGGTGTATAAGGCACTATACATTGGTGTTTTATCCCACGACTAGCCAGAAATGCATTAAATTCATGAGACATATACTCCCCCCCTCGATCGGAACAGAGGGTGCCCATAGTACATTTCGAGACATTTTCAGCCATAGTCAGAAATTGTTTGAAGCACATAAAAACTTCGGACTTCGCTTCAAGCGGAAATACCCATGCATGCCTGGAGTAATCATCTATGAAAGTCACGAAGTACAGGTAATTGCCCACGGATGGAGTTTGCATGGGCCCACAAACATCACTATGCACAACCTGCAACCTGCATGTGGCCCGAACTGAACCATCCTTTGGAAACTTAGAACGCTGCATCTGACCCAAAATACAGCCTTCACAAACATGTTTGACAGGTGCTTCAAGAGGCGGCAAAGAAGCAACCATATCAGATTTCTGCAAACGCAGCAAACTGGAAAAATTCAGATGACCAAAACGTGCATGCCAAAGTTTTGCATCTGAAATAGCCCTTGAATCGGCAACAGCATTTGCAAAATTTTGTCCACACTTGTCATACAAAGTGAGCTTATACAGCCCACGACACAAAAGCCCAGATGCAACAATTTCATCACCAAAACTGAGATCATGAACTGTACATCTGTCATCCACAAATTTGACTACAAGTCCAAGTCTAGCAAGTGCAGATACAGACAAGAGATACTTCTTGATCCCAGGTATATAAAGTGCATCAACAAGTGTGAAGGAAATGCCATTAGCAGCAGTGAGCACAATCTTTCCAACTCCTTGAACTGGATAAGAGGAATTGTTGGCACAAGTGACTGAATTCCCATGAGGGACAGACTCGAGAGAGGTAAACAATTCACGATGTGAGGTAATGTGCTTTGTAGCACCACTGTCGAAATACCACACATGTGAATCTGCAGCAACTGACAAGCATGCATCATGGACAACAGGATTGTAAGTGCACTCTGCGCTAAAAGCCCATTCTGTATCAACATCAGCAACACAGTCTCCTTTCACAGAAGACTCAACAATGGCTGCATTTGTAGTGGAACCAGCATTTGCAGTGGAACCACCCTCTTTCTTCTTAGCCTCTTTGGCCTTCAACTTAGGACACAACTTGATCAAGTGATCATTGGCTTTACAATAATGGCAACGCATCTTCTTTTTGCCCTTATCACCAGAATTGCCAGATGAAGTGCTGGCAGCAGAAGCATTATGAACAGAATTTTAAGAAGTGGCTGCATTACTGTTACCACCCTTTCTTTGAGAAGCAATAAAATCCTATTCAACTGCACGCTGCCTAGTCCTGTTTTTTCTAGAAAGTGACTCTTGCAACATCAATGTGCATAATGCATCAAACTTGAGAACTTCAGGATTTCCTTGGGTCATAAGTCTCCAAGTATTAGCAAAAGTCTGGTAGGAATCTGGTAAGGCATCAAGAACAGTCTGCACAAGGGAACTGTCTAAAATGACTTCACCTGCAGAAATAAGATGCTCATTGATATCCTTGACACTAGCAAGGAAAGTGTCCATATCATCTTCCTCATGCATAATCTTCGACTCGAGCTCTTTACGCAACAAAGCAATTTTAGCCTCATTGCGGCTTGCATAAAGACCTGCTAAAATATCCCAAGCTTGTTTTGCAGATCTTGCTGAACGGATGTGAGGAACAATGGTGCACTTCACAGACAACGCAATCAATGCATGAGCCTGCGCATCCTTAACATCCCAACGAGCTTGTTCTGCCGTAGGCAAAACAACTCTAACAGCTGCAATCCTTGCAGCAAGACCTGCAACATCCTCAACATCGCCTACATCCTCAGAACCAGGACGTACATCAATGCCCTGCACAATGTTCCAGACACCCTTTGACACAAGAACATGTTGCATCATATAAGCCCACATAGGGTAGTTGTCCCCATCCAACCTGTCCTCAGCAGCAAACATCTTGAACACATCTGTGTTGTTGTTGTCAGCCATGGTAAATGCTGCACCTGATGTGAAAACTGCCCGAAAATAGGAGAAACGGAGCGGAAACAACTTGTGCTATATAGCACAAACCGTAGAAGACTATAAGGCACCTATTATGCAGAAAACGGCACTGACAGGAAATTCTGCACAAAATGACGAAATAGCCTGTGCAGTACTGCCTGTAGTGGAAACGGAGGCCGAAATGAGCCCAAATCAAAATTCTGAGCAGACCGAGCTCTTCAAACTCACCCAAAATTTTTGTTGACCTGTGAATGCTCGCCAAAGCTCACTAAAATCGAAGAAAGTGAGCAGGCGTGTGCTGGAGCAGCTGGCGACTAAGCCCGAGAGGGCATGACCTGCTCTGATACCAATTGTTGGAATTAGGGTTGCAGAGAAACACACACAGCTTGGAGAAGACAAAGGAAGCTCAAGGCACACAATGGAGAGTGTGTTACTTAGTGTGCAATGGAAAGATTGATAGCCCTAGAGTGATGGGCGTATATACAATGCACAGGGGAAAAAACCTCCTAAAGAGGGAAAAAATGCCCCGGCGGTCCTAGTGTGTTCACACACATCACTACCACATGTATATGGTAACAGAAGCGCAAGAGAAGAAGAAGGTAGATGAGAAGAAAGGGAAAATTCCATAGAAGATTCCTCCAAGGATGTTGAAAATGCAAATGTATCCTCTAGTGTGGTCATTGAGGAGTTGTCAGACGTTGAGGAAATCTTGGTTGTGGCTTCATGCCCCTCAGATTTGGTGATAAGCTAATGCAGAAGACATGCTTATC
Organism: Adiantum capillus-veneris; assembly: GCF_014529385.1. NCBI lineage: Eukaryota > Viridiplantae > Streptophyta > Polypodiopsida > Polypodiales > Pteridaceae > Adiantum > Adiantum capillus-veneris. The sequence goes on from NC_140958.1 coordinate 126,939,716, forward strand.
TCAAAGAAATATGTCATTGATGCATTGCTTAGTGCTAATAATGGCATATCCCAGTCTTGGATAGTAGATTTTGGTGCTTCTTTCCACGTGACTCAGTCTTTGGAGTGTTTCGCTACATATGACAGGAATTATGGCAAGGTGTACCTTGATGATAATTTTGCTTGCAATATTGCGGAAATGGGTATGATGTGCTTGGCTCTTAACAATGATCAAGAGCTTTTGTTGAATGATGTCAGGTTTGTATCACGCATTATGAAACGTTTGCTATCAATTGGCTAGTTAGATGTATATGGTTTTACTACCATCTCTATTGGGGGTTCATGGAAGTTGCTTAAGGGCTCTATGCTTGTTGCAAAAGGGTCTAAAAGAGATACTTTGTACTATCTTCGATGCAAAGCTTTGCCTGGCAAGTTTCTTGATGTTGTGAAGTTGATTCACATACGGAATTGTGGCATAAGAGACTTGGCCATATGAGCCAAAAGGGTATTGATGTGCTTTCCTCTTTGAAGAGGGTTAATGTAAAAGGTAAAAACTTGGAGTTTTGTAACGATTGTCTTTATGGAAAGCAAAATAAATATTCTTATTACTTTGGTGTCTCTAGCAAAGCTAATCCTCTTGATCTTAATCACTCTGATGTATGCACTATTCTTGTTAAGTCTTTTGGTGGTGCATTGTATTTTGTTACATTTATTGATGACTGTACTAGGAAAGGATGGGTGCATATTTTGAAAAGTAAGAGAGATACTTTTAATGATTTTAAGAAGTTTCATTCTTTTGTCGCTACTCAAAAGAGTGCTAAACTTAAATGTCTCAGGTCCGACAATTGAGGAGAATATGTATCTGCTAAATTTCAGCGTTGTTGTGATGATAATGGGATCAAAAGGTAGTTGACATCCTCTTATAATCCGTCTTCTAATGGTGTGGCTAAGAGGTACAACCCTACTTTATGTGAGAGAGTGCATTGCATGTTGTCCACCACTAATCTTTCTCAAGAGTTTTGGGAAGAGGCATTAAAAACCGCGGTTCATATTTGCAATCGCTCTCCTAATAGTACGCTGAAAAATTACATTCCAGAGGAGGTTTGGTGTAGCAAACCTGCCTCTTATGATCATTTGAGAGTATTTGGCTACGAAGCTTTTGTTCATGTACGCAATGACTTGAGAACAAATCTTGATATGAAGTTCATTAAAGGAGTCTTCCTAGGTTATGGGAAGAAGGTGAACTAGGCTATAGAGTGTGGCTACCACAATTTAGAAAGGTAATTTGCAGCCGAGATGTAGTGTTCAATGAGGCAAAATTGCTTAAGAATGCTATAAAATCTGATTCTGAGAAGAAAACAGTCAGATTTCAGCCTCTCGTGCCATCCATTGATGTTGAAAAAGAGCCTCATGATGCATTACCGTAAGTTGAAATTGATAATCATCCGGTAAACCTCGAGCCAGAAGAGGTAGGACATGATATTGATGCTCCTAATGAGGATGGACGGGATGCATTGCCATTATTGTAAAGCTAATGATCGCTTGATTAAGCAATGTCCGAAATTGAAGGCAAAAGAGGCTGGTCCCACTACAAGTGTAGAAATTGTAGCATCTTCTGTGAAAAGAGATTGTGATGCTGATGTAGTTGCAGAGTGGGTATTTAGTGCAGAGTGCACTTATGATCCTTTTGTCCATGATGCATATATATTAGTTGCTACAAATTCACATGTGTGGTACTTTGATAGTGGTGCTACAAAGCACATTAGCTCTCATCGTGACTTGTTTACCTCTCTCGAGGATGTCCCTCATGGGAATACAGTCACTTGTGCCAACAATGCCTCTTATCCGATCAAGGGAATTGGAAAGATTGTGCTAATTGCTGCAAATGATAGTTCTTTCACACTTGTTGATGCACTTTATGTACCCTGGATAAAACAGAATCTTTTGTCTGTATCTGCACTTCTTAGACTTGCTATTGTTGTGAAATTTGTGGATCTACTTATATATTCAACAACGAAAGCTTTGCAGTCTATGACTCCATATGAAGCGCGTTTCTGGTTGTTTAGCTTATGTTTGGTGCCACAAATGCAACGCAAAAAATTGGATGATAAGGCTATTAAATGCATTTTTTTTCATTACAGTACTGCAAGCAAATGTTACAAGTTGTACCATTTGCAAACAAAGCGTATCTTGGTTTCACGAGGAGATGTGTTTTTGGAAGATTTTGTTCAACCCTTGTTGTCATGTACTAGAGATAGTAATGTAAGCCCACAGAACATTTATGATAGTTTATTGCCTCTTTTCAGTGATGGTAATTTGAATGTAAATTCAAATGAGAAAAATTTATAGCCTATGGGGGTTTTTAAAAATGCTATAGACCAGTCTATTATTGGTGCAGATGCACATGATGTACTTGATGAGGAAAGGGATGAGAAAGAGCAGGCTAGAGGCATGCCAAAATGGCTAGGGCATACTTTGCGTGATAGTAAATTGGATGCACCTTTGTCTACTTGTACTCGTTCAGGTTCTTGCCATGTATCTTATGCATCAAATTGTTATGCTTGGTTGTTTCTAGCTTATGTGATGTAGAGGAACCTTTGTATTTTGATGAAGCACAAAATTCAAAAAATTGGATGACTACCATGCAATCAAAATATGATGCACTTATAGAAAATGACACACGAAATTTATGTGATTTCCCTCCTTGCAAAAAGGTTATTGGTACAAGGTGAGTTTACAACTTGAAACATAAGCTAGGACACTGACATCATCATCTACACTGACATTCAGAGCGCATTGGTAGTTGCCGAGGAACCCAGTTTTTCATGCTTGACAAAGTACATTGAGGTGCATTATCACTATGTCAAGGAGAGACTCTCAATAGGAGAGATTAGCTTGGCTTATGTGCCAACACAGTACAACGTTGCAGATCTATTCACAAAGGCATTGCCTCGTGAGAAGTTCAAAGCTTTCCACAAAGCTTTGGGCTTACTCCCCTTTGTGGATTGATCATGCATTCAGGGCATGGCACTTCCCTATACGCTATGTACCAGCTCTCGTTCATCCCATCGCTCCCAGGGGGGATCTGTTACCATACATATGGTAGTGATGTGTGTGCACACTTAGGACTATCGAGGCATTTTTCCCCTCACTAGGAGGTTTTTTCCCCCATGCATTGTATATATGCCCATCACTCTAGGGCTAACTTATCTTTCCGTTACACACTAACTAATACTACTCTCTGTTGTGTGCCTTGGGCTTCTTCATCTTCTCCAAGTTGTGTGTTTCCCTGCAACCCTATTTTCAACATGGTCTTTATGGCGCCATCGTAATTAACACTTGTTCCATCACCATAATGCGGCTCCCTTTCCTTTATTTTGGATTTCACTTTGGAAACCTTTACATTTTGCCCTTGATGTTGGGGACATCTCCCCGAACATCCTACAACTCTATTATGTGTGCTTTTAGCGCCTTCCTTTTTGGAACACCTCTGTGTTCTTCCTTGTATCTGATCTTTTTGATGGGTTTTCCATCTGTAAATTAATCCACGATTTACAAAAAAAATGTGTGTGTGTGTGTGGGGGGGGGGGGAGGGGCGCTTGTCTTCCCTTGTTAGCTTTCTCTACCGAAGAAGTTACAGAAGCAAATGGCTCTGCGCAACTTCTTCGTAATTTTTTTAAAAGTTGCAAGCGTCACTCAGTGTAATGCTGGAAACTTGCACACATTTCTAAGAGCATCATAAAACTAACTCGATTAAGCGACATGTTTTGTGACAGATTTAGCGATGGCCTGAGCGATGCTTTCATAAAATTGGTGAAAAATCTGTTGGTGTCGCATAAGCAACGCTTGTTAATTTTTCAAGTGTCACAACAACAAAGGGCTTTTTGTAGTGATGCAATCCTTTTCATATGTACGTGTGCATGCCATGTTTTGACACAATAAGGAAGCATCAATTGGCATATTGTATGTGAATCCCCAATGCCAACTTTTGGCAACCATTCCTTCATGGCGGTAGGCAACAACCTCTAATTTGAGGAGAATGTTCGCATTTCATGAGATTGCTGAACATTGGTTTGCAATTTGGTGTACGAAGATTTGCAACAATGGTCCATTCCAAGGCAAACCTTGGACGCTATTCCAAGCCTAGTGCTTCTTGTCAAGAAAAAAATGGCGATGTTGTTATACCTACTTGGGGTCGGAGGGTCATTGCATTCAGTAGCTACCATGTTTGGGGTTGGCAGTTTTATTGTAACCAAGGTATTTCATCAATTTGTGCATGCCATCTTGAAGCATAGGAGCACCTTCATCAAATGGCCATAAAGCAAGGTTAAATGGCAGCATATGAAGGATTGGTTTTCTCGTAAGCTTTCGTAGCTGCTATGGTGCCATTGATGTGATTCCCATCATCATGGAGCTCCTTAGCGCGAGGCTCGTACACACTCGTATGATAAAAAAAAGAATTAATGGGGATTGATACGGAGCAAGCTTTAGAATGAGCTTTCTCCTTCTTTTTACATACAGTTCATAGCTCGCTCCATACGCTTCTAAGATTGATATGGAGCAAGCTTCTAGAGTGAGTTTGTTTTTCATTTTCTCTCTCTTCTCTCTCTCTCTCTCTCGCTTTCTCTCCTTCAATCTCTCTAATTCTCTCTCCACCTTCTCCCTCTATCTCTCTCTTCATCTATCTTTATCTCTCTCTCTCTCTCTCTCTCTCTCTCTCTCTCTCTCTCTCTCTCTCTCTCTCAAGTGTGGTAGACTGGTTATGCCATTTCCCTCTTGAATAACACGTCTTGAGTTCAACTCCTCGTCAGCTAGATCTTTAAGGTCTCTTGGGATAATTTCCTACGACGTTAAAACTCTCTTCTTCTTCTTCTTCTTCTCCTCCTCCTCCTTTCTCTCTCTCTCTCTCTCTCTCTCTCTCTCTCTCTCTCTCTCTCTCTCTCTCTCTCTCTCTCTCTCTCTCTCTCTCTCTCTCTCTCTCTCTCTCTCTCTCTCTCTCGGGTCATCAAGACATCGGTGGGAGCTGCATCAGAAGGTCCGGACTATTCTAGCCAGACATGGGAGACACCTAGTTAGAGTACTCGCTAAGGAGGACATTGATGAGCTTCACCAAAGAAGCTGCATCAAAAGGTCCGAACTATTCTGGCCAGACATGGGAGACGCACAGCCAGAGTACTCACTAAGGAGGACATTGATGAGCTTCACCAAAGACCGATGCTAGATATCATAAGATAGGATCAAGGATCTTGATCCCGATGTCTCAGTCTTTCATCTCATTTCATTTCATCCCATTCCTTTTTGTTCCATTTTCCGTTAGCTCAGTTCAGTTTCAGTTTTTTAGTTTTTCATTTTGTCAGTTTTTTACATAGACATTGTATCAGATTCACCATTTGTAAACCCTTTTGTCGTCAATTTGGCTTTTTGAAGACGTTAATATATCATTTCATTTTTAATTTCTCTCTCTCTCTCTCTCTCTCCCCTCCGCCCCCCCCCCCCCCCCCCCCCCCCCCCCCCCCCCCCCCCCCCCCTTAATCTTGTTGGGATTAAAGCCCAAGTGGCCTCTTATGCGGATATGGCTGGCCGCCCGCCTAACTCACTTCCTCTGACTCTTTGTATATACTAACTTATACTTTGTGAATACTAAGGTATTGGGAGATAACCCTTCTAACAGTTCTCTGCGTACTGTACTGTGTAAGCTCACTGTGTGTGTGTGTGAGAGAGAGAGAGTCGACCCACGCTCTGCTCCTCGACTTCAATTGGTATCAGAGCCTTGGTTCAGTGCGGATTTGCGCAATCGCGCGCGCGCGCACTTTTCCGGCAGATTCTGGATCCGGAGTTCGAAAATTCACACTTGGCGTTCCGAGAGCGTTTCCAGCAGGCGACCTCAGAATTTCGTTCTGAGCACTACAGCAGAAGATAGATTTCAGCCGCAAAGAAATCCGTCTTGTGTAGATTGGCAAGCAGGAGGTGGCCGACATCAATATCGGCATCGACATACATCACTCATTAGTCTTCAGAGCATCATCTATAGACCAGGTACACATATATATCATCAGATATATATATTGCAGTCTGCATTGTTACTTCTTGTGCTTGCCAGGTTCCAGGGGAGGTGTGGCCATACGACGGCTTGACACCACTGGCATGTATTGCAGATTGATGTACTGTGATTGTGGGTCTGCTAGTTGTGAGTCACGCTAGCAGACAGACCGCCGCAGCGGTCATAGGACATTGATTGGTCTATTATAGGATGTATGCTAGTTCTGGGCAGTTTGCTGAGCCATCTGAGAGGGTCGTGTGTGAGGTTTTTTGAAGCCAAGCACTGGGGGCTGGGTTACCCAGTGTGAGGTGGATTAGGTTGCTGGAGTTCCCCTCTACACGCATCCTCTTCGGTGACTTTTATCCCTTAGGATGTATGACTTTGTGTAGACACTGGATTGCATCTTATGCGTCAGGCCGTTGAGGCATTGATCAGGGTTCAGTCTTGAGACAGATACAGGTTCTGTCATCGCCCAGAGAGGAGACAGTGTATGCTTACAGGACAGCATATTACAGAGATTTTTTAGATTTGTCACTGGTCAGCTATTTATGATTGTTTTTTGAGCTATCTTTTGGTTCCCAGAGCTCAGTTTACAGGGGAGACTCTATCAAAAATTTTCAAAATACTGACAGTTCCTGAGGAGAGGTGTTCAGCTTGTTGATTACAGCTTGTTTACTGTGTACAGAGGCCAGTTTACAGGGGAAACTCTGCCGGATTTTTCTCAGGAGTAAGCAGTTTGGCAGATATGGCATCTTCTCAAAGTGAGACTCTTTACAACATAAAGAAAATGGATGGCACAAACTTTCCATTCTGGAAGAAGCAGATTTGGCAGGTTTTGGTGCAGAAAAAACAAGTGAAGCCACTGAAGCTCAAAGGGGAGAGACCAGAAGGTATGGCTGAAGATTAGTGGGAAGAGCTTGACGAGTTAGCTTGTTCCACAATCATGCTGACACTGGCAGAAAATGTTTACTTCAACGTAGCAGAAGAGACTACAACGTATGGCGTATGGCAAAAGCTATGTGATATGTACGAGAAACAAAGTGCTGCTTCTCAGATTTACTGGCTCAAGAAATTGGTGGATTTGAAGATGAAGGAAGGGATAGCCATGTCAAATCATCTGAATGAATTTCACACAATTTTCAGCCAGTTAACAGCACAGGAGATAGTCTTTCCAGATTCAGTGAAGGCTATGTTTCTCTTAATCACTTTGCCAGACAGTTGGGATACTTTTCGTACAGCGTTAAGTAATTTTGTCGCGCCAGAAGGTCTTACAAGTGCCAATGTAGAAGGCAGCTTGCTCACAGAGGAAGTGAAGAGGAAGAACATTGACAAAGGCAAAGGCAATCTTGCTTTGGTCGTTCGAGGGAGACAACAGTTTAAAGAGAAGAAGGGTAAGAAGGCACAAAACCGAAGTAAGTCTCGTGATTCAAAGTCAAAGGATGACATAGAATGCTACCATTGTGGCAAGAAGGGTCACATGAAGCGAGACTGTACGAAGTGGAAACAAGAAAAAGGAAAAACAAAGAGTTCTGAGCAAGATGAAAAGAAGAGTTCAGTGAAGATTGAAGAGGTGAATGTCACAGGATCTGGTTCAGACAGTGATTCTGGTATAGCAGCTGGTGACATCTTCCTTACAAGCAATCTTGATTCTGTTTTCTTAACTGCAGAGGATGGACATGCTATGAGTGATTGGATTATCGACTCAGGGGCATCTTTACATGTTTGTCCGCACAAAGAGTGGTTTACATCATATGTGGCTACTAAAGATTATGTCAGACTTGGCAATGAGCAGGTTTGTGACATACTTAGAGTGGGAGATGTGCAGTTGAAGTTTCAGAATGGCTCTTCTTTATGGCTCAAGAATGTCAGACATGTTCCAGCAATCCGAAAGAGCTTGATTAGTACAGGAAAGTTGGATGATGCGGGTTATGTGACAGTTTTTGGGAACAGCTCTTGGAAGATCTCCAAAGGTTCGATGACTGTAGCACATGGCAGCAAGTCAGGAACTCTGTACACTTTACATGTTTCAGAGGTTAAAAACCATGTAATTAATGTGATTGAGCAGCCAAGTGTGTCACTGTGGCATCGTAGGTTGGGACATATGTCAAAAAGAGGAATGGAAATACTTTCTCATTATGGTTATTTGCCTGGCTTTTCATTTCAAGATTTTGAGTTTTGTGAGCATTGTGTTTATGGTAAGCAAACACAGGAACCGCACAGATCAAAGAGGAATCGTAGGGACGAACGGTTAGCTCTTGTACACAGTGACCTATGCGGACCAATGCCTAGTTTGTCACTAGGGGGAGCAGCGTACTTTTGTACATTCATAGATGACTATTCTCGCAAAGTATGGGTTTACTTCTTGAAGCACAAGGATGAGGTGCTCAAGGTCTTTAAGACATTCTTGCAGCTGGTGGAGAATCAGAGTGGTCAGAAGCTGAAGTGCTTGAGAACTAACAATGGTGGAGAGTACGTTTCCAAAGCTTTTCAAGACTTTTGTGAAACAAAAGGGATTAAGAGGGAACTTACTGCACCATATAATCCTTCACAAAATGGGGTTGCAGAACGTATGAATAGGACCATACAAGAGAAGGTCAGAAGCATGTTGTCAAATGCTGAGTTGCCTGATGGATTTTGGGCGGAAGTTGTGGCTACAGCAGCCCATTTGATCAACAGGTCTCCTAGTAGGGTTCTGGATAAGAGTGCAGTGGCCGAGATGCTATGGACAGGCAAGGCACCTTCGTATAAGCATCTCAGAGTCTTTGGTTGTGAAGCTTATAGCCATATTCCTAAGGAGTTCAGAAATAAGTTAGAACCAAAGAGCAAGAAGTGTATATTTCTTGGCTACGGAGAATCGGGCGAGATGGGTTACCGGCTTTGGGATCCTGAGTCCAGAAAGCTTATTCGTAGCAATGATGTGCATTTCAATGAAGCCAAGTTTCACGCTAAGCCAGAAAAGACAGAGGAGATCAGAAGAGTTGTCTTCAGGGAAGATGGACCTAGTGCTAGCACATCAAGACAGCATAGTCAGGCTCAGGAACAGCCTATAGTGGCTAGAGAGGCAGAATCAGTTGTGGTGAGACGTTCTGAGCGTGTCTCCAAACCACCTGAGCGTTATGTGCCATCTCTAAATTATGTCATGCTCACAGATTGCGGAGAACCATCTTGTTACAAGGAAGCATTACAAGTGGTTGACTCGAAAAAATGGCAGTTGGCCTTGCAGTCAGAGATGACAGCTCTGCATAAAAACCAGACATGGAAGTTGGTTAAATTACCACAGGGCAGAAAGGCTCTACCTTGTAAATGGGTTTACAGGTATAAGATCACCGCTCATGATAGTCAGCCAAAGTACAAAGCAAGGCTTGTTGCCAAGGGCTTTAAGCAAGAACAAGGCATTGACTTTGATGAAGTCTTCTCTCCAGTGGTCAAGATGACTACATTGAGATGCTTTCTTGCATTGGTTGCTATATTGGATTTGGTGTTGCACCAAATGGATGTCAAGACAGCGTTCTTGCATGGTGATTTAGATGTGGAAATTTACATGGAGCAGCCAGAAGGGTTTGTTGAGAAAGGCATGGAACATTTGGTATGCCAGTTGTTAAAGAGTCTTTATGGCTTAAAACAATCACCGAGGGCATGGTACCATAAGTTCCACCAGTTTATGCTTTCTCAAGGCTACAAACGTAGTGAATTTGATCACTGTCTATATACAAAGAAGGCTAAGGATGGCAGTTGGCTGATCCTTATTTTGTATGTGGATGACATGTTGATTGCTGGCAAACACTTGGAAGAAATTTCAGCTTTGAAGTCAAAGATGGCAAAATCGTTTGACATGAAAGACATGGGTGAGGCAAGTCATATACTTGGTATGCGCATTGAGAGAGACAGATCAAAGAAGTTGATTTGGTTATCTCAAACAGAGTATATTGACAAGGTTTTGCAAGGGTTAGCATGTATGGTTAAGAAAGGATTGGGAGATTTTGTATCAATTGTGAAAGATGACAAGTACAAACGTTATATATGGCTAAAAATTATGACACCAAAAAGAGCACCCATTTTTGTAGCCGGTTGCTACATTCCTCATCATGATTCTCCCTTTTATGCTTGCATGGATAGAGATCAACCATTTTCTGATTTGGAAGAGGACATTACTTATTTCAAAGGTGAAGGTGATGTTATTGTATTTGGGGATATGAATGCTTGCACAAAAACATTGCAACATGATACTCAACAATTTGATATGCCATACATTTCAAGGGAGTTGGAGGAAGTTCACTTGTATGATCGTACTTCAATGGATGAGAAAGAGCCGGATCACTATGGAAAGTTACTTTTACACATGTGTAATAGCACGGGTATGCTCATTGCCAATGGTGTATCTTTGTGGAGTGGAACCAATGGATTTACATGTAGGAGATATAATGGGGATAGTGTGATTGACTATATGCTACTCTCTGAACCCATCATGTATCACATAAAGAGTTTTATGTTTGGTCAATGGACCCCGGAATCCGACCATCGCACCTTATGTATTGACCTTTCATGTGGAGAAGCAACTAAGCATGATAATCTCAGCCAAAGGAAAGAGAAGTTATCACTATGTATGGATTTCAAACGGGCACCAATGTACATTGAAATGGTTGAGCAAAAATTATGGATGACAAAGCTTCAATGTGATGCACCATTGGAAACTAAATGGGAAGCTTTCAAGAAAGCTATTTGTTCTTGTGCGGAATAATGCTTTGCCATAAAGCATCTCCATGGTATCAACAAAGATAGATCACGCAAAAAGTGGTTTGATAAAGAATGTCAAGATGCTCGAAAGTCCTTGATAAAGCTTGATGCAACTATGGACAAAGACAACTATCAAAGTCATTTGCATACATACAAGGCATTGATTCAAAAGAAGAGAAGAAGATGGGAAGTAAAGCAACAAGAATTTCAAGTCCAAGAAAAGGCACATGCATGTGGAAGATTTTGGAGAAACTTGAGAGGCAAGCGGGTTGAGAATTTTGGTAACTTGAGTCTAGTGGATATGTATACACATTGTAGGCAATTATATGAGCAAGCAAATACTGAAAAAATGCCACTGTATGGTTCACTCCCATGTATGCCGTCTTTTTTTACTATTGAGGATGTATGCGGTGGGCTTGAAAAGTTGGCCACTCGCAAAGCGGGAGATCTTCAAGGTATCAAGCCGGAGATGATCAAATGGACAGGAGATTTTACCCATGAGTGGATGTGTGATATGTTCAACCTTGCACTTCAACATGGTATGCCTTATGATTGGAGTACTAATTGGGTTAAGCCTTTGCATAAAGGAGGGGATGTAAAGAATGTAAGCAACTACCGGATTATAATGATTAGGTCTCTTATGGCAAAGTTGTTCGGGTGCATAATGGAGATGAAATTGAGTGATTGGGCTGAAGAGAATGACAAGCGTGCAAAGGGACAAGCGGGTTTTCGTCGATGCCATAGCACCATTGATCATCTTGTCACTCTTCGTGTTCTCATGGAGGAAAGTCGGTTGAAAGGCAAGCGATTGTATTGTTGTTTTGTGGACTTTAAGAAAGCCTTTGATATGATTATGCTTGCGGTTTCTCGAATCTATGAGAAGGTGATTTGTCAATTGCGCATGGGAAGAGAAATTTCAAAAAATTTTGTAAGCACTATTGGGGTTAAACAAGGATGTCCATTGTCACGAACTCTCTTTGGTCTATGCATCGATCAATTGTAACAAATGGTACTTGACTTTATGCAAGAAGAAGGCATTGAAGAGGTCACTATTTGCAATGCGGTAATCATGCTTTTGTTGTATGCGGATGATGTAGTGCTTCTAGCACACACTTTAGAAAATGCACAAAAGCTCATGGTTGTCCTTGAGAAATTTTGCTTGAATAGTGGGCTGATTGTAAATGAATCCAAAACAAAGGTTATGCTTGTGAAAACCAACCATAAGGAGAAGCCATGCATTGTGTACAACAACGAGACACTTGAAGTTGTTGAGAGCTTTAAGTACCTTGTCCTTGAGGTTCCATCCAATCACAAGTGGCATGAATGTGCTATGCGTCGTTTGGAAGCGGGAAAGAGAGCATATTATGCATTTGAGAACATGTGTAATGCGGGAAACATCAAGTGTTGGGTTCTCAAGAAGTATCTTTTTGATGCATTGGTGACACCGGTTCTTCTTTATGGAGTTGAAGTGTGGGGCGGGAGCATCTCAAAGTCTACTTGGAAAGAGTTTGAGAATGTCCAAAAGCGTTTTCTTACAAACTTTCTCCAAGTTAAGACACAAACACCATATATGCTCCTACTTCTTGAGTCGGGATCTCTTCCAATTGAGGTTATGGGCATGGAAAGGGTTGTGGAGTACATGATAAAGGTGCGTCAAAACCCCTCACATCGACTTCCTACAATTGCGTGGGAAGCAAGCAAAAAAGTTCAAAAGACGCATAAAAGCAAGATCTTGAGCACGGGATGGATGCAAGACATAAAGAAGTGGTTTGGGAGATGGGATGCATTACACTTGCTACATGATGCTTCAATTGTCTCTCAAGTGAATGAAGCTTTTCTACAACGCCAATGTATTACGGCTTGGGAGAAATCCGGTGGGTCACGCTTCATACATTACACCACCTATATTGCCCCCAACTACAAAACCATGTTCTTCGCTGAGAGAGGAAACCGTATTCACACTTACATGCTTGAGCCTATTCCCTTGTCCGCGATACGTACTATCGCAGCAATTCGGCTTAGCTCCCATTTCCTTCGATGCGAGATAGGGCGTTGGGGTAATGGAGAAGAGTCAAATCGATTGTGCACATTATGCTCACTGCAAGTTCGAGAGTCTGAGTACCACACACTACTAGAGTGCTTAGCTTTTGATCACATCCGAACTTGCTTCTCTCACATTTTCAGCCATAACTTAGACCTACACACTTTCCTCTCCCAGCCAAAGTGTGGGCTCTCCATTGCGACTCTCATCACTACAATTTTGGAGCATCGAGAGTCACTCATCAGCCATACACATACTACATCACATGTAACTTTGGTCCCATAGGTCATATTTGACCTCCGAGGACGATAATAAAATCTATCTATCTATCTCTCTCTCTCTCTCTCTCTCTCTCTCTCTACACACACACACACACACACACACACACACACACACACACACACACACACACACACACACACACACACACACACACACACGAGTTAGACTCATGCAAACTATGAAACCAAAAGAGAAAAGAGAGATGCGGGCCAGAGAAATCAATGCATTCCAAGAGACCATATTTTGGCCAAGACACTCATCCACACAGGATTTGTGAATTTGTTCAAAAATGTGAACTTCTTGCATGTTGTTCCATGTCTTCCAAGTGCAACCTTAAGCATAGGCAACCACACTTAGAGAGTCATCCTCACCTTGAATCTTACAAAAAAAACTTAAGAGCTTCTTTGTCATCCCCATGCTGGGCACCCTCCAAAACAAATGGAGTCCAAGAGAGAAGTATGTGAGGTGGGCAGCTCATCTCATCGAGAGAGAGACCGCAACTATGCATTTAAAAATAGCACAATGTATAATACAAAAGGAATCCAATATGTATAATACTTACCCATGGGAACTGTTTGCACAATGCCACATCCCTTCAAAATTTAAGCTTAGGCGATTGTGTTTGAGAGGAGCCCTCATTTTGCACCATATGAAAATCACATAGATCTTCTTTGCTGAATCGGATGACATCTTGAACCAAAACCTCATTAGGAGAAAACCCCTAGCTACGCATTTTCCAAGAAGCAACCCAATGCTTCTTGACTTCTAGGCTTGCTCCTATTTAGCATAAACCTTGTATCAATGTTTCAAAAGGGGACCACATGCAAATGCAAATAGTAGACATTTCAAACCAAAAGCCCATCTAGAAAAACATTCAATGAAAACAACCCATTGCTTCCTTGTTATGCCCTTGCTATACATGTCTTGCAATCAATTACCAACATATATTGAAAGGTTATGTGCAATCGTTGAAAGGCACGAGAGAGAGAGAGAGAGAGAGAGAGAGAGAGAGAGAGAGAGAGAGAGAGGGTCGTGTTTGTAGGGGCTCTGCAACTTCCCAAAGTTGAGGTTCAAAATCATCATCTTCTTCTTCTTCCCTTTCTCTCTATCTCTATCTATCTCTCTCTCTCTCTCTCTCTCTATATATATATATATATATATATATATATATATATATATATATATATATATATATATCTAAGTCATTGCGCACTAACATGATGCAACAACAAATGGACTCTCCTTCTATTACCCAAATGTTTTAGATTGGCTATTTAAATTCCCTCTTGAGCAACAGGTCTTGAGTTCAAGCCCTATCGGTCAAAGCACCTAGAGATTGCTCCTATGGCATTAAAAACTTCTCTTCTATTTCTCTCTCTCTCTCTCTCTCTCAAATAGAATTTTTTAGATTTATGGAATGCTTTTCTACAGCAGCATTTTTGAAGTTCGGGGAAGTTCTCTCATCTCTTTTTTAATATGTAAGGCGTTGTGATGGGCTACACCTTATTTACATAATATACATGCATTATAAATGGGTAGAAGATTTGGCAACTATGTAATTGGCACTATGGCAAATGAGATATATGGTGCTTGCAAGATAAGTTTTGCCTAACCAAAAGTGGAAGGTCATGGATCAAGGACAATGAATACAGAAGCGACATGCAAGTTTCTGGGTATGGCTGCATTGGAAAATAACAACGAAGGGGTCATATGGATGCTCAAGAAGCAATGAGAGAATGCTATGAACAAAAAATCATATGTTGCATGCAACAAACATCACGTACACGTTGGTCTTAAGGTGCAGAATAGTGTAATACTCTTGTTTGCATGTAGTTGTGAGGAAGACGAACATGCACTAAAAAGGCGTTGGTTATATCTCGGGATGCTTCCCATCGTGGCAAGCACGTCCCAACCGGTATCCAGTCGAACTCAGGGGCAACAACCAGTTGACCAAAAGATGGTCAACGCAAGGTTGACACACATCGAACTGAGCAGCTGCACCCTCCCGACATGCGACTCTATCGTTGCCCTGCATGCCGACATATGAGGTCTCTACGTCTCCTACTCTCGTATAATGACTCCAGCTATTCATAATTGTGATTCCAGCCCTCCAAAAAGGTGCGTGACTGGTTCAATCGGTCACCTGCACCTACACGGAGGCAAGCACCCGGATCTTTAACCATTGGCCACTAGTCCACATGAAGACTTTCCCTCCTCTCGTATAATGATGTAATGTAATGGACCCAAATCTTGGAATTGGATCAAGCACAAAGGTTAAATGCAAAAATCCAAGCAAGCAAGAGAGAGAAGAAGAAGAAGAAGAAGAAGAAGAAGAAGAAGAAGAGAATTTTTAACATCCTAGGAAACTATCCCAAGAGACCTCAAAGATCTATCCGCCGACGCAAGAAAGAGAGAGAGAGAGAGAGAGAGAGAGAGAGAGAGAGAGAGAGAGAAGAAAAGGGGGTCATATTTCTTTCATTGCGACACCATTGTGAAGAAAAGAACACATATTTTCTTCCATTACATAAGCTTTTTAATAGCCTTTGCATCCCCCTTTTACTCATCACTACATCTCCTCTCTGACCAATCAAATTTAGCAACGTGAATGCATACACACATGCACACACATGCATATGGGAAGGGCTTAACCAACATGGCCAGTGTCTAATCCTAATTTTCTATCGCTTTATCTTGAAATCATGCGGTCTATAGCCATGCATACATAGCACAACAACGAAGATCTTTGGATGACCCCCCAACACTACCTCCCATTGAAAGTGACTAAGTCATTTTGATGGCATCGAGGGTGCGCAAGTGGGGTGGTGTGGGAAGCAAGGGGATCTTGGCCGTCCGCATGGAAGTGGGGCTTTTTAGTGCTTGGGGTAGGGTTACCTTCTGCTAGACATGAACTCAGGCAAGTTATGAATTGGGGACGAGCCACCTGGTGGGGCTGCAAGTGATGATGAGGCAATCCGCACTAGACTCATTAAATGCTTAGTGGGGTAGGTGGGTCAAATAGGCAAACCCTGGTTGCCATTGATTTGGGCAACATGTATGTAAATTGTGAAATTCATAGAGACATCACAAGTGTGTGACAAGCCCCATGTCCCTACTAGGTAGGTCAGGAATAAGTGGGTTGTATTATCAGATGCAAACCTAGGGCTTCTCTCCAATTCAGTTACATGTGCTTTAATTCTATCATGCTCTCTCTCTCTCTCCACCCAAGTGTGGTAGAATGGTTATGCCATTTCCGTCTTGAATAACAGATCTTGAGTTCAACTCTCCTCGTCGGCTAGAACGTCTTTAAGGTCTCTTGGGAGTTTCCAGCAACGTTAAAACTCTCCTCTTCTTCTTCTTCTCTCTCTCTCTCTCTCTCTCTCTCTCTCTCTCTCTCTCTCTCTCTCTCTCTCTCTCTCTCTCTCTCACACACACACACACACACACACACACACACACACACACACACACACTCTCACACATATCATGGGTTTGGCTCTCTCCACACTGTTTGTTAGGGTTTTCTCTCTGTTTTTACTGTCTTTTGACGAACTTAAAACTTTTTTTTTATTTTCTAGGTTTTCAAAACTGTTTTTTGGGATTTTGTCCTTGTTTTTTCCCTTCTTTTTAAGGTTTCAAAACCGTTCTTTGTAGTTTACAGGTTTTTGCCACTACTTTTTAGGCTTTTAATTTATTTTCATTGTTTTTTAGGGTTTCTCAATTGGTTTTTGATGCTTTTTAGGGTTTCAAAAGTCTCTTGGTATTTTTTAGGATCACTTGTGTTTTTTTTACTATATCTGGGATCTCTCTCTCTCTCTCTCTCTCAACCAGAAAAGGAGAATGTCTTCCCCACTCCCACCAATGGCTAGCAAGGTAAAATTTGCGCTAATGAACAAACGCATTTCAACATCAACGATAGAAATAAAAGCCTCGAAGAAGAAGATGGAAGAAGAATGGAGAGAAACCAAAATAGTTTTTCTCCGCGAGCAAGAGGAGAGGGAGAGAAGATGGAAGAGGAGAAAGAAAGTGTCCAAGAGAGAATCTCTCTTCCCGAAGGCACCATTGCTATCCTTATGACAAAAGAATAGAGGGAGATACTCACCGATAAGAAAGCCATCAAAGAAGAGATTGCAAGGAGCATTGAGAAGAAGCTCAATGCACAAAGAACGGATGGGTCAAAGTTATTGTCACATGCACATCTAACCCTATGTGTACGTGGACAGGCTACTTCACGATAAGGGTTCAATCAGCCTAGCTTAAGGAGTGTTCTGGAACTTTCGTGAGTCTATTCGCAGACCGTGCATGTCTAGGCACTTACAGTAGATGCATATCCTTTGGTTGCACACAGCATGATCATTAGATTACCATCAGAACCCATCAAGAGCATTTTTACAGTGCACAAACCCATTTTTTCTATTTTAGCCATTTTTCACTTATTATTAATAAGTGACTTTGTTGGGAAACTGGGTAGGGCAATTTGACCAAGCATGTATATAAGGAAACATAGTGCTAGCACTTTCTGGTAGAAGAGGCGGCAGGGACCAAGTGTCCAACAGAGCACCTTCTCAGCAAGACTCCCCGGCAAGAGAACACAGTGTTTTCAGCCAAGATGAAGAAGAAGACCTGAGCAGCCCTAGCATTTTTGCACATTGCAAGCTCTGCTAGCGTTTTTCAACAACAACACCAAATCTGCCCTAGCGTTTTTGGATCAGCCTAAAGCTCTAGCATTTTGCAGATTCCAGCCTTACGACATCACGACATGGTCCTTGTGGTAGCAGATCTTCACTGCATCATTTTCACCACGACAGATCAGCCCTAGCGTTAGCAGTTTCCAACAGATCAGCCCAGCGTTTTTGCATTGCAGACCAACCTCAGCGTTTTGCACATTCCCGGCGACAGAACCATCATTAGCTTCAGTGTTTTCAGTTTTCAGCATATAGACACCGCAAAGCAGCCCCAAACCTCGCAGAGCTCACCTTCCCGCACCAGATACTCGCCGCACGGTCAGATCAGCTTGCGTTTGCAAATTCAGCCCGCTATTTGCAGATTTCAACATCTGCATTTACAGTGCGTCGTAGTTGCATCGCCATCGACATAGAGTCACAATTTAGCAGATACAAGATTTGTAGGTTTCAACCTTAGCGTTTTTCAGATTTCAGCCCGTCTCATCACCGACATCACAGGCAAGTCCATAGCATTGTAGAGATTTGTGCAATCAATAGTAGACCGCTCTGGCCATAGAGAGTGGGGCCTTCGGAGGAGGGTTTGACAACATTCTGGTGTCGTATTCTTCTCTCTCTATCTCTCAGTCTTAGCACCTTCATTCACAGTGTTTTCCACTTTGTTTGTGATCATTTGCACTCTCTCTCTAAAGGAACGAAAGGCTCTCCCTTCCGTAAGTAAAAGAAACCCTTGAGCACAGTTCGGAGCACTCATCTTGAGAAAAGTTCAACATTCACTTCCTCTGCACCTTACAGTTGTCAAGAACAATCTCAAGCAAGACGCAAGAAGCAAGAAGGAAGAAGCAAGAAATGAGATGAAATGTTGTATTAAATGTCTTCAAAAGGTCAAAGTGACCTATGAGACCAAACTGATACAATCTTGGTGGATCTAATACAATGTCTGGGAACCAAATAAAATGAAGTAAGAACTAAAATGATCATCATCATCAATGTCCAAGGATGCCCGACACCAGGTGCTTTTCGAGAATGCATATTAGACGTCTCCCATGTTGTGCAAGAATAGTCCTCATCCTTTTATGGAGCCTCCGTCAATGTCGTGGCGTTGATGTCGTTAATATACCTCTGGTATAGGTGGGCTCTAAAGTCTGCTATGAACCTTGGTCATCTGTCTTCCGAGGTCTCTACTCTAAAGAAGTCAATGATCTCCCTCTGTGAATGTCTCCCATTGTTTGATCTCCTCAAGAGACTCTCCCTATGTCTATGCAGCTCTAGCAAACACAACCCGAGGCATCTCTGACCCTCATATCTCATGACTCTAGCCCATGGTCCAAAGCCCTCTCCGAATAGAAAGTGAAAGCAGCCTCATGTCTCATAGTATACCGGACAATGACATATGTAATGTAACTCTGTCCCTCGCTCGATCCTGGCATGTGTTGATACTCTCCTCAATTTGCTAGTTTCAATCTCCAACTGATGTGATGATGTGCGCATCTAACCAATAACACGTCGTATCCCATGGGATAATGAGTGTCCATGTAGGAAAGTCTGATCACATATCCATCCCTTGTGAGCTAGAGAAGATGCTCTCTATAAAAAGCCATCTTCATGCCAAGCTCTCGTGTTGGCTCTATCCATATCCTCCTGATGTCTAGCTGAATCAAATCATGTCTGTTGAGGTGGGTAATCTCGGCCCATGTAAGGGACGAGGCGAGTACTGGAAAGAGGTAAGTCTATCCTGAACCATGTAGCTGAAACCATGATGTCATTTGTGCATACCAACGAGATGTGTCTCCATGTGAGGCCAGCTGTTGAGAAGACTCCAAGGCTAGGTGAGCATATCTATCTTGGAGGAGATACCACATACATGAATAAAAGAGACGAATCTGGTAAGTGCCTCTATGACCAGCCGGGGAGCGACAAGCTTTGCACGAAAAATCTCCTGTGGTTCAGAGGCCTTGGGCCCTAATCATCCGGGGAATCATAGAGACCAATGGCCTCTTCATACATCTCCATCATTAGTGCTACCAGCTCCGCTATGATGATCTACTGATGGTCCCCATATCTGCACCCCATAAAGCATAGCTGAGTTAACCAAGGTGTCAAAAAGCCAGAGCTTGTTCGAGGTTCCTGAAACTGAATCTACGACCACACCCTCTTCATGCTCCTCAGAGTTGAATATGCTCTCGTTAGTCTCATCTCTGCTGCTCTCTTGAAGGAGAATTTTGGACCAGTAAAGACCACTCCCACGTAAGTGTATGCATCTCTATATTCAACCCTTTGCTAACCATATGTGAAGGTCGGTGCAGATCGCCCGACCCACTGTGCTGTGGTATTGAACACCATAACTTTGGTCTTGCCAAGGTTCACAGACAAGCCGCTATCATTAGCAAAAGTGCAATGCATCCGAGTGTCATTGCATCCCCTCTCGCGAATCTCAAATCAACACAATATCATCTACATACAATAAGTGAGGGATCCAAGTCCCTGCTAGTTGTGCTCTATGTTGCCTCCCCTCTCAATGTAACCTAAAACCTCATCGAGATATAAACCAAACAATGTAGGGGTACCTGTTTCACTCCAATAACGGAGAGAATATGGTCAGACAACCCCTCAAGGGTACGAACCTGCCCCACGACTGTCTTGTATAAGGCCATGAATCCCCAAATCAGCTTTGTGGGTACTCCCATCTCCTGTAGTCTCTACATCAGTTGAGCTCTAGGAACCGTATCAAATGCTTTCCAAAAATCCACAAAGGTATAGTAAATCCTCCTATCATGGAACCGTATCAAATGCTTTTCGAAAATCCACAAAGGTACAATAAATCCTCTTATCATGTGATCTGCTTTCCTCAATAAAAGCTCTGAGTGTCTATATATGATCAAGAGTAGAAAAGACCCTCCTAAACCTTGCATGGCTTGATGCTCAAATGCCTCCTCTCTCTGCCTATCTACTCACAAGAACGGATGCATACACATAGGCTTCGTCTTTGCAATCCCTTTCTAAGATAAATTCTTCTCTATTTAAACTCCTACTTTTGAAGCTCCGCACATGCAAATAGGTGTGTATTTGTTAAACCAAGATGGAAGCTTAGTTTCAGCCGAAGGCACTGAATTGAATTCTTCTATGGGTGTTTTTATGACATCTCTATAAGTGTGATCTTTTAGATTAACCCTTGTTATTGATTCCACTTGCTTCAAGTATAAATAATGTTTCTCCAATCTTGGATGAGTTGTACTTGTTGCATGAAATGTCTTCCCAATATGATTTTGTAATTGAGTTTCTTTCCAAAGTCTACTTGGCAAAAGTGTGTTGTTATTCAATCCCACAGGAATTAACTATCACTTTTTCAAGCAGTAAGGGTCTTTCAATGTGTCCATCAGCCAATTGCAATTTCATTTTTGAGTTTGTCTAATGGTGCTAGTTGTCCCCATGATTCCCATACTGCTTTAGTGCTATGGCTATGCCTGCCCCACTATCCAGTATTGCCATGGTTTCTATGTCATTATATCTCCCCGGAAGGGTTGTGTTTCCTTCTTCCCCTTCGTAGTATTCTCCGAATTTGTTCATTGGAACATATATTATCTCTTTGTTATCCATTTTGTCTTTTAGTTTTCCAAAAATTTTGCGATTAGCCATGTTATCCCCACCTTTTCTAGAGTTTTCTGCACATCATTCCATAAATATGGTCTGATTTTCAACTCCTAAAGTAAGAGTGCATTGGATGGGTGTAGACATGATTGAATGGATGTTTTCTACTTCTAGGGTCTGTTTCGCTCTTTTCACTTGAGTGGTTTTACACACTATGGATTCATCTTTGTTATCTTCCAACAAGTAAGAGGGTAGTGTTTTGAAACTCAATGGTTTAGACATTCCTGAAGCTTCAGATCCGCAATCCCCATACAAGGATTGTACATCCATGCTGAATTCAAAATTAGGCTCCCATCATTAATCTCTCTAACTTTTTCCCATAAGTGTCTTGGCCAGTCTTCTTCTATGAATGGAATTCCGTCTAAGGCATCTTCACTGTCCGACACTATAAGTTCTGGCGCTTTTTTTTCAAGATGGGGTTGTACCATCGCTTTGGATTTTTCTTTACTGGTTTCTACCACAAGCTCCTCAGGTTTTGCCATACTCTCGAGCTTGGGTTTTTGTTTTTCTAGCATCTCTTGATTAATTCTTCCCAAATTTTGATAAGCTTCAAGCTTAGCTGCATCCATGTCAGGAGAAGGATAATTTTTCCATTTGTTTTCCATGTTTTGGACTGGTTTAAGTCCCGCTTGGTAAGCTTCCAAAGCTGTGTTGATTGGCTCAAAAATTTTGTCAACCAAAATTGATCCTCCAGATTTCACGGTGGTTTCCTTGATTTCACTTACAAATTCTTCCACCTTTTTCTGGAATAGTTACTTTGCTTTCTCCTCGATTTCAGCCCTTTGTTTCTATTTTCTCATCTCATACCTTTTGTTTCTGCTTCTCTTGGTCTTTTGAGAGGAAATTTTCGTATTCTACGAATCATCAGAGGAGTTATGTTTCTCTTTCTTAGCCTGAGCTCTGGTGATTACCTTGATTGGAACAATCGGTTCACTCTCAGATGAGCTACTAGGTATCACTTAGACTACGTTCGCTATTGTTTTACTCTTGTTTAAAGGATTTTTTTGGATCTTCTAGGAAGTGTCCTCCCTTTTTGCAACATTGTATGCAATAAGCTTCAACTGGCTTAAGGTTCTTGTCAAGCTCTTCCATTCGTAGTGGATGTGAATTATACCAATCTCCTTCTACCATTATTGTAGATGGATTAGGCTCAGCATAGGGTGTAACAGGCACTAGTGCTTGTTCATCTATGACTCCCTCTGAATGCATGTACTTTACAGGCACTGCATTATTTTTCGGATATGGAGGTTGTTGACCCAACACAAGCTAAGGTCTTTCCATACCCATTGGTGGTCTTTGAGCTGGGGCCATATTAGGCTGATATTTGTACATGGGTTGTCTTTGTGGCCTCATAGACACGTACTGAACATTCCCATAACACTTTGGTCAGTAATTGCACTCATTGGTCTCATTGTTGGTCCATTTACCCTTGATTGCATACCATTTTTGTGGCTTAATTGGTTGTCCATGTTGAGGTATCCCTTGCCCTGGTCCCCTCATAGGTGCTTTTTGCATGTTATTCATCATGTCATTCATCTGTTTGAGCATGTCTTCTATGGCTGAAAGTGGTGCTATAGGAGCCGTTCCCACTTGTGCTAGTTTGATGGATGCTGTTTTCTCGCTTTGGTTATCCTTAGGGACATCTTCCTCATTGAAAATATCACAATTGTCTCCTAAGTCAATAGCGTCTGACACAAACTCTTCTAGGGTCATATGCTTCTTGTTATATAGTATAGCATGAAGTTCTTTGTTTAGCAGTCCCTCTAGAAACAATGATACTAGTCTTTCTTCTGCAGGTATCTCTAGCTCTGGGCATCTTGTAATGTATTGTTTCATTCTGGTTGCACAATCCCTAACAGACTCACCTTGTTTGTGTTTAAAGCTATAGATTTGAGCTACCGTATTGTGTTTGATCCCCGTTTTGGAACAAGAAGCTACAAAATCCTTGAGCTAATGTATTAAAGTCCATGATTGACCTTGGTGGAATGTTTAGGAACCATGTCAATGCTTTTCCTTCTAATGTCATTCCAAATCCCTCAAGTTGAGTATGGAAATCAAATATGGGTCCTGCTCTTAGTACTTACTTAAAGCTTTCTAAGTGGTCGTATGGATCCCCAGATCCACTGTATTTTTTGATCCAATTTTGAAAATCAGTTGGTCTGACACGTCTATTTGGTTCAACTCCCGGACTTCTGGCAGTTGGTCTTGTTTCGAGTCCATCAAACCAGTCTGTTGGAAATAGTGACTCATGTAGCCCTGGACTAGATTTAGTGTATTAACTGAGTCAACGTCAGTTAACAGAAGTTGCTAAAGACCGAGGACCGAAGACGTAGAAATGCACATCGAGGATGAATACAAAGAAGCAGTGAAGATTGGAGTTACACACTTTTCACTGTTTGCGGGTCGCCGCGACGGACGTCCATAGCATAGCTCTCAAGCATCAACATAATATTATCGATACAGAGGAAGCGACTCGGATGAGGCATGGAAACTCACTAGGGTGTCAATCCTAATGAAGTGAACTCGAAGAGATGCAACTACTAACTCTACAAGCAAATCGAACGCACTAAAGCCAAGTAATCTGCCTATGTCCTTCTACATAGCTCTATAGTCATCATGCCCGTTCGCCATGCAAATCATATCGGAATCGCACGAAACTTGAAGGGAAGCTACAGGGGACTATCAGGAACATATCCTATCACTGTCACAGCATTCTGAGAAGGTACAACGATCGCGATCGTTCGTCCCAAAGTACGCAAAAACAGTAAACGATTGATCCTAAAGGATCGTTCTAAGGTCCCTAAAGCCCCTCCTAGGGTCGAAACGACATAAAACACGTATATAGACACTCAAAACAACGATTTAAGGCATCAAACTCGTAGTCGAAAACCTACACCGAATCTTGAATGATTACACTTAACTGAAAGAGCAAGAGGAGAGGAACACAATGCAATACTCAAATATCAATTTGGATTATTGTAGCCGTAATGGCGAAGATTACAAGTTTCAACAAGAAGGAGCTCTCAAACGTACGCTGTCTTCTCAGTTCTCCATTCAAAAGATTATCCAAAACTTATAGAAATTGACCTTTATAGATTAGGTCTTTGCAAACAATGGCTTGTCCGGCCATAAGCTCCTACTCTTAAAACTGGCTCTCTAATATACAATTGCTCCCAAAAGAATAATCATACATCCTTGAAAATTTCCCGGCTTAGAGATGCTTCTTTACAAAAGAATTTTACAATGGTTTCTCAGGAAATTATGGTCCTTCTAGCCACGACGCCTGTTGCTTCTTCCGCCAAACACTCCTCCCTTCCTTATCCTTGTACGCCCTCGTGCATGTTAGTGTTTTGGCCGTATAAGTATGTGTGCTTAGGTCTTATAAACTTTTCTTAGAAGTTTCATTACGTTTGGATGTCATTTGATGCTGTAATGGATGTGATTTGCTTGCGATGAGCGATTGGCTTTTGGTGATTTCACTCACTTGAGTGTAGCCTGAGTTAGATGCGAGTTGTTAGTTGTTTTCAAAGAGATTGACAACCTCTTGTAGCCTCTATGCACTAGTCGAGTCAGCTTCATCTCATGGTTTGACAAATTAATCGTGATTCTCGCTAATACTACAATAAGATAGGATGATGAGGTTAGACATGAGTCCCTCATTTTTGGCGCCGTTGCCGAGGAGAATAGACCTAAACTAGCGAAAACACGAGCGTCTTGTGTAGTTGTCCATTAACTTCCTCTAGGTTCACCTAGAGTAAAACTTTCTTTTTAGAAACCGCATAGCTTAAGATTGTCGTCTTTTGCTGTGTAGAGGTAGCTTGGAAGTAATCGTACTTGTTGAGTGACTTTAGGATTTTAGGATTGTAGATTTAGATTAGGATTTGGAGAATGATTGAAAGTCGAGACAAGTCTTAGGATCAAGGCTCTGAAAATCGTTAAAAAAAAAAAACGAGTGTTTGTGGACACTTTCCACAATCCCATTGCATGAGAACCTAGGAGTAGGGTAAGTAGGATCCGAGGTGGATTTCAGAACATTGCTCACTCCAAACGAATCATCTGTGAGTTGTTTATGTGAAGTTGCACAGTTTTAGGTCTACGGCTAGAAATAACACGAAAAGACTCCAAACCACTCAATCCGATTGGAGAGTAAGCTTAAAAGTTGTATGAACCAGTGGGTAAGCTCAAGGACACTTGGAGGTAAAATTTTCAAGAGTTGACCAAAACTCAGATTATTTACTTTTTCTTGACATTTTAAGCCAAATTAAGTTTTGACTTGATTTATAGGCTCAAAATAGATCATGAAAAGAGTGTCCAGTGAAAAAGTTCAAAAAATTGTCAGTTTTTGGGCCTAAAGTTAATAATCGTGATTGTTAACTTTCAGCTCAGATTTGACCAAGGTTCATACCATTGACTCATTATATGTGTACAAACAACTTTTGTAAAGGCACAAAAGATTTGGATCACCAAACTCGCAAAATACTGGGTAAAAACTAAAGTTTGTATTGACTTTTTGAAACTTGAGTTTAAATTGGGAAAAAAATTGTCCAAACTTGATGAAATTTGATTCATAGGCTTATATTGATGTGATAAACTTGTATACATGATCACTTGACCAAAAAGATACAAAAAGTTACTAGTTGTAAATAATCACGATTATTTACATCTACTCCATTTTTCAACTTTTTTGACCAAGTAAGCATACCACTAGTTTAACCATCTTATAATAAGCCCACATACCAAATTTGGTAAGATTTGATTCATTGGATTGAAAATTGTGACTAAATTTACAAAGTCAGTCTGCGGACAGAAAATTGATGACCATTTGACCAAAACTTGTCCAAACTTGATGAAACTTGGCTAGAGACCTTAACTTGAGGTGCTCAACAGATGTGTGTCAAGGTTGGAACAAAAACTTGCAAAAATTTAGCAGAAGTAAATAATCGCGATTATTTACATCTGCTCCAAAAATTGACAATCTTGCATATTTGGGTATACCACAAGGTCAAGCACATCAAGTAGACTTCACAAATCAAATTTGGTGAAATTTGGATCACAAAATTGAGACTTAAGCCAGATTCTTGGAATCAGAGTCTGCGGACACTAAACAGTTGATAACTTGGACAAATCTTGATCAAACTCAACCAAACTTTTCCAGAGACCACAATAAGGTAATTACTTGGCAAAACAAGCCTAAAAAGTGTACAATATGGATTATTTACTTTTGAGATCCAAAAACAAGATTTTGGACTTTTGAGCGTGTACGGTGCTAGAACAACATAATACAAGGCCACTAGTCAATTTTGGGTTCCATCGGATCAAAATTAATACATAATAACTTAGTTTTCAAGTTGCAAATTAGTTCTTTAGCTCCTTGCAAGGATAGAATTTGGAAATCTCAATTGCTGACTCACTTAGCTCAGATTGAAGAACCAGGTTACTGGCAAAGAATTGGGAGCTTGACAAGAGCTGAATTCAAGTCAAGTGGAAAAAATCTAATGTGAAGGTTAGGTTATTCAAGGCCTAGATTTTCATCATTTCAAAGGTTGCAATCAATTCTGACACTTTTGAGCTAGAGTTAATCAACTCTTGTGAGTCTAAGAGAAATCAAGTACCAAAAGTACTTTGGCAAAAGCAGTCTTATCAAACCCGAGCAGAAATTTTTTTGCTAATCAATACCAAAATCTGCTAGGAGACAATTTTTATAGAACCAGTTGACATGGACTCATCTCGAGCTGAGAGTTCAAGTACAACAGAGCAAGACAATTAGCAGTGGTAACGCAGGTACAAGTGCAGCATAGCAGATTTTACAGCTTTATGGCTACAATGGAGATAAAGTCTTGTATACAGATTCAAAAGGCCATAGATACTTGATGAACAACAAAAGCAGCATAAGAGCCAAGATCCTACTGATCAGAGTGAAGCCAAATTTAGAGAACTCCCAGATGCTCACAGACTTCACTGAAGCCAGGTATTGCAAGCTCAAAGATGAAGTGCAGATAGAAGTTCAGATAGTCAACCCAAGTGTTTATCCAGAAATCTGCACAAGCCATCAAAACATACAGTTAGTGCATATGCAATCAGGGTCATTGTTCATGGACTACAGTGGGTGAGATCTATAATCGAGAACCAGGATTGCAAGATCCAACACGTCAACCAATAGAAGCCAGTCTAATTGGAGAACCAAGCAAAAGATGGTACAAAGGTCAAGATGGAGAAATCTAGAGCTTGATGCTCAGTGTTCTGAAAGAAGATGCCAACAATTTGGCAAGCACAGGAACAAAAACTTCTCAACTAGAGCTTGACATGACAGAGCCAATTGAAATACCACCAATCATGGCATATCGCTCAGATTGTGGACAAAAAGGTGGACATTTTTCTGAAGATTGTCCAAGAAATCCCGACAACAGGGACATATCAACCGCCAAGCAAGGTACAAAGAAAATTGGAAATGCGAATCTCAATGTAAATGCATTTAATCGTCACTTTTAATGAAATCGAATGATTGTGCATTACCATTAGAAGCATCGATAAAAACATTGCAAGTACAAAATTAGCATAAAGATGCACAGGCACTTGAAAAGCTTAAAATTGATTCTTTGAACAAAAAATTATTGCATGTATTTAGTAAAGGTGTCGAGATATCACCAAAGGGTGAAAAGACTGTTAGGTTTGCAAATGATTCTGCATCCACTGCCACAAGTGTGCAATCATTCACGAGTCTAAGGGACAAATCAGGCAGAATGATGTTAGCTTTGTGTGGTACACATAATTCATATGCACACTATGTAGACCAAAAAGGGCAACTATACAAAAAGGATCAACGAGTGTTGAACGGCCCACATACCAGCTCATAGAAGTGTGTCCAGTGATAAATCAGAAAGGATGGTTCATTTCAGAGAAAATAATATATTATAGCCCATCATCTCTAGAGCTGAAGGATATTACCTGAGTGAACCCAAAAATCTATTCAAAGCCAAATTCTCTTCCATTAGAAATCAAGCTTCGATGTTGTGACCAAACGAGCATATACTTCGACCAAAATAGTCGTAGATATAGACGAGAGTCTAGCATCTATGATGCCTTGGGTCCTGATACCACAGAAGCTCACATCATAGGAAACCCATGGAATAGATAATATAAGGGCAAAGAGAATGCTATCTACAGCTTGACTGGAGAATAATGTGTCATGTTTCACGAAGATACATAGGAAACTATATAGAAGGTTTACAGATGCCAAACATCAACAGTGCTACCCAAAGTGTACCTTCACAATCCCAAAAGGTGAGACTCAACCAGAACCAAACAGTTTTGAGCTCTCACAATGAAGCAGGCTATAGTGATCACCCTAGGAAGGGGGAAGCTGCAAATTCATCAAGCTCAGCTCGAGTACTAGAAAATGCTACACTAGTTAGAAGCCCAGGAACTTCTAGCCAGCAAAGCAAAAACCATTGGAAGATCATATGGTTGTTGGAAGTTTTCCATTGACCCAGAAACCATCAAAATCTGTAGAAAAATTATTCTATGAAGATCATGCGGGACAAAAGTTTCAGGTGATCTTCACGAGTCAAAGTCAAAAGCCAAAAAATCCCATAGTGTCAAGCAATTGCGTGAGACCAAGCTCTTATATGCATATCGAGTTGCGAATGGCAATGATTCTTCATCACGTTCATGACCTTGTACAAGCATCTACAGATGCTAAACCTAAAGTCAAGGACTATCTGAAGATGATGCAAAGCTGCAAGCTGCCAGAACAAGTGGCAGAAAGGTCAAAGTCAATGAAAGCTAAAGTCCAAAATGCTACACCAAGGTCACCACCAAAATCTCCTTCAAAGAGACAGATTTTGTCAGAAAGTACAATGGATCTTCTAAGACCAAAAGTTACTCAAATGTAGGCACACAATGTTCAACAATTGCAAGGAAAAAGTGCGATATTACAAAAAAACGAGCCAACATCAATCGAAGCAGGTGATCAAACCAAAGAAGATGCAGATAAAGCTCAAACTTTGATCTTCTAAGATCAAAGTTACTCAAATGCAGGCACACAACGTTCAACAATTGCAAGAAAAAAGTGCGATATTACAACAAAACGAGCCAACATCAATCGAAGCAGGTGATCAAACCAAAGAAGATGCAGATAAAGCTCAACCAAAGGACACTGCCACAACAAAAGCAGTCAATAAAGAAAGAAATCATGAGACGATCAAGTGCAACATTCTTGGTGAGAATGAAGAAAAGCTATCAAGAGAAGTAAAGCTAGACTTTTCAACTAGACAAGAACCTCATGTCTTTTCACACTTGGAAAAGATGTGGACAACCACAGTTGGAAGATGCTCTTGAATTTGTGAGCATATCAGGAAACAAACGAGCAGAATGCTGGGGAATCACCTCCACCACCATTGAAGTAGGTTCACAAATCATCATAGCTCAATTTAATGTGATCACAGCAAAAGATATGCCAGACGACATAATAATGGGAATTCCAATGGCCCAGAAGATGTTAAAGATACATAATGTAAATAGGATGGAGTCTTCAAAGAAAATAAAGAATGAAGACCAACACTGGTCACCCGCGGCGGACGACAGCACAAAGTCCTCAAATGCAATTCAAATGGAAGATTTTAATGAGGATGATTCATCTCCATCAAATAGAACTTCAGAAGAGCTAGAAGCATATCAAGCAACAACAAGTGCATATCAAAAAGAGCAGAGAATGCTATCAAAGCTTGAAGTTAAGAAGAATGAGATTGCAAACAACCAGAAAGAAATAGGAAGTCCAAAGATCAATAAGACAGTGCCAATCAAATCCGTTGATGCAAGCTAGATTGGAACACAAAGTCTCAAGCTACTCTCCATAGAGACACAATCATATCAAGATGAGACCATGGAAAAATCAAAACAAATAGAAAGATCTTCAATAGAACCAACAATGAGAATAGATATAGTTCTCAAAAGTATAAAAGGAGAAAGTGTTAGATGCAATGTTCTACTGGATAAAGAAGCAAAATACAATATGGTTGCAGAGAACATCCAAAGGATCCTCCAGATCACTCCATGCAAACATAATAGCAAAACAATGCGAGGTTTTCATATAAGTAAAAAAGAAATGGTTGCTACCCTTAGCATCCAAAATGATGAAGAGCAGGTGAAGTTTCAGGTGAAGCCTTCAAAGGAAATGCTTGCAGATGTCATCCTTGGACATTAGTGGTTAGACCAACACAAGGCCTACAAAGAAGATAAAATGCTAATACTCTCTTCTCCAAGAGGTAGCCAACACCAATTATAGGTACCGTTAATGCTAGATTCAGAGTTGCAAGAGTCACTAGAATCAAAGACAAATCGTGCAGACAAAGGTAAAGCTAAAGTGGAATTTCCACCGATTAGCAAAGAAGGTGTGAAAGAATATGCCTCTACATCAAAGAACCCTCATGGCTCACCTTCTTCAAGCAAGTTAGGCTTTCAAAACTTCAAGTCAATTGCTGACCCAACTGAAACCTCAATGGAGACACCCGGAAAAGCAAAGGTATATTAGCCAAAGTACTCAAGAAAGCAAAGAAAAGTTAAGCAAGTGTTCGTTCCGAGCAGTT
Organism: Adiantum capillus-veneris; assembly: GCF_014529385.1. Taxonomy (NCBI): domain Eukaryota; kingdom Viridiplantae; phylum Streptophyta; class Polypodiopsida; order Polypodiales; family Pteridaceae; genus Adiantum; species Adiantum capillus-veneris. The sequence continues at coordinate 126,970,702 of NC_140958.1, forward strand.
TAGTCAAAGTCAATGATCCGATTTCGGTTAAAGACTGGAAATCAACATAGAAAGATAAACACATGGGATGGATAGCATCACACTGGAGCTTAAAGGAACAAGAGTACTATGGAGGTAACAGACAGATATGGGTGCCAAAACCACAGGTTAGGGCATATGAAGTAACATCACGTCCCTCCCAAGAAAGAAGGCCCACAAGGTATCAGCATCGACAATATCCTAGGATACCTAAGAAGCATGTATACAACATAACTACATTGAAAGATGCTAAAGTCAACCATAACTTTCAAGAGGATACAAAATAGAGATGGCTCTTAAAGAATCTTCCTCTTAGACAAGGATTCTACACAAGGTATATAAAGATTTGGCTACTAGTCAACCACAAGCCAACTGCAGCTACACCAGACCTGCATGAAGATCTCAAGAGCTTAACAAGACCTAGAGCTCAACAAAGTCAACGAAGGAGATACAAAGGTCATCAAGAGATTTGGATTCCTAAGTCTTTCAATGCTCCTAGTCAAAAGCCAAATGCCGACTGTGAACAAAGGCCTACAACAACATCAAAGACTCCTATCAACCGGCCTATTTGGAAAATCAAACAGATAATGGAGTCTTCAAAGTCAAAGAAGGACAACCCAACCAACGAGAATGCAGATTTGAAGAAGATAAAATATGTATGGAAAAAGAAACCTTCAATGCCAACTTGGTCCTTCACTAATCCTCTTTTTGAGGATGCAAGCTTACTTTTACCTGAAGAAATGTTTGTAGTAAGCTCAAGAATGTAAAAAGTCAAGTCGCCAGGGTGCAAAAAACACTCTTTGGCATAGTTAGAGTTGGGTTGCTAAGCCATAAAATGAGCAAAGCATTAGTCCCAAAGCTTCAAGTCGTAATAAACTCTGTGCTAAGAGTCGTAGTTATTAGGTTTATGCTCAAGCTGGAAGATTTGAGCATATCTAAGTCGTATCGCTCATGCTAGATGAGGTGAGAATAAGAGTCAAAGTCTATTAACTTACAATTGGTGGAGTGTCGTAGAGTCCAACACTCACGCACAATGTACAGTAAGATGAGATCACATATCCTCGTCAACGAAAACCATTCTTAAAGGGGCGCCAGCTTGCAAAGCCATGTCATATGCTTCTATAGCTACACCATCTTTTTGAAGAACCCCTCAAAATCTTTCTTGCACAGCATATTGTTTCCCATGCATTTCTATGTATGCATAAATAGGATGTCCCACCATTGGACATATGCATTAGACACTCTTTTTTGCTTCCACCTATGCACCTTGAGTAGACTACAACAGGCAACAAATGTTTCATCATGCTACCCTTTCATATTTGCTGTCTCCTTATTTCCATATCTATCAACAAATAATCCTTTGAGTACTTAATTAATATTTTCTATGCTAATAAGTACTCCAATAATGTGCGTATCCCAAAGGCACTTTTTTCCAATGGGTTTTTTCTCTTTGGTCATCCAGGTATTAGACCCTAATTTAGAACCTCATCATTATACTTCCCTTGTACATACTTTTCAAAGATAAAAAACAACCTCATCATGATGCTATTACAACGAACAAATGCAAGATCATCTCTCAAAATCGACTATTCAGACCAATGAAGATGTTGCAGCAATTTGAACCTCATCAACAAATCCAACGAAAACATGAAGATCAGCCCATCAACAACCAATCAAAACCTTCCACAGCCTCCACGGACACCTTTCAACAGTGCCCGAGGACGGGCACTATTGAAAGGTGCCCGAGGACGGGTACTAAAATCGGAAGGGGGGAATGTTAATTGATTCAATGTTTGTTAACAAAAGCTGCTAAAGACCGAGGATCAAAGACGTACAAATGCACATCGAGGATGAATACAAAGAATCAATGAAGATTGGAGTTACACACTTTTCACATTTTTCCAAAATGGCCATGTATTGTAATATCTCAAATTATTTAGCCATTGTGATAATTGTAACGTGTTACGGGCTCAATAAGAGTTCCAAGATGTAAAGCATAGGTCACTTAGTGTACCTAGGTTGCAGATACAATAAGTGTGGAGTCTCAAAGGTCTTGGGCGCCGGACATTACACATTTTAGACCTTGGCTAAGGTATAAAAGCCAACTTTGTAAAGTTGTGATTAGGTTTTTGGATAAGAAATACACAGCGTGAGCTAATGGCGCTCATTCCTCTCCTTCTCGTGCTTCCTACTCCCTCCCTAGTTGTCACGTTGCGATTACGTTTGTTGCATTGCAACCGCAGGTAAGAGCTCTATGCATTGATGTAAGCAATTCACAATATTTTGTAGCTTTTGGTGTTGTCGACCCGCGGCCTAATTTCAACATAACTAGGAATTACACTTTTAAATCAAAAACTAAGTATAGGTGGGCTATTGGGGCATCATTGCTAAGCATTTAGATGCATTCTGGGTCAAAAATGACTAGGTAAAAAATCCATTGCTGTTAATAATCGCGATTTTGGAACTTGACCTAAAGTGGGATTTGGGACTATAAGTGTGTATGCTTAGGTCTTATAAACTTTTCCTAGAAGTTTCGTTACGTTTGGATGACATTTGATGCTGTAATGGATGTTATTTGCTTGCCGATGAGCGATTGGCTTTTGGTGATTTTAGTCACTTGAGTGTAGCTTGAGTTAGATGAGAGTTGTTAGTTGTTTTCAAAGAGATTGACAACCTCTTGTAGCCTCTATGCACTAATCGAGTCAGTGTGAGGTCCCCACCCCCCGTATCCAACGGCGGATTTGATGGTGAACCTGGTGGCCACTAGATATATAGCGGAAGCAAACAAAATGGTTCAGGGTTCAACTAGCGGACGATCTCTCATCACAAAGTGAGTTGAGTTCGAGCTTACTAGCAAGAAGATCTAGCTCCACCTCGTAGGGAAAGCGTACTTAAACTATCTAGAGATCTTAAGACCCACCTTCCAAGAGGAGAGAAACCCCGAGTGACTTTTTCCCCATGTTTCAGAGGCACGTACACTTGAGACTTTGCCGCTCTAGGGGCAATGAGTATTACTAGTATCGATTTAAACACTATGGGGATAGAGAGTTCCCGACCAATCGAGACCACCCTTCTCATAGGCATTGCCAACCTGAGCCAAGCCCCCACTTTCCACCCCCACACTCACACTTCCTTGTGCGTCCTAATTACTACCACAATGGTTGTTCAACATAAAGATTCCTTGATTAGATTCTGAATCACATTGTTCGTTAAGACAGCCCTTCAACCAGTATTGTAAACGGCACCAAGACAGTATTCTAGTAAAATTTATACTCAAACTTATTCATTAAAATTCCAATGTTCTAGAGGTACAACATCCCCCCTCCAACGAGAGTTTACTCCTCCTATTGTCGCCTAGTTGCCCATACAACTAGGTATGTCCACCACATAGAAAGCACGACATGGACACTCCCACCGCATAGAAGGCAAGATGTGGGTTCCCATCGAATAGAAAGCAAGTTGTGGGTATCCACCGCATAAAAAACAAGTCGTGGATTCAAGAGCCCTTAACGAGGAACTTTGCCCCCTGTGATCAGTAGGGGGGGTCAGGACTGATTCAACATTGCAAATAGAATGAATATGTCGAGCTAAATTTTTCCTAGCAGACATTCTTTCCTATTGCAAACAACATACCCATCAATCAATTCTTTCCTACTTTAGACTTTAATGTACAAATGAATTTAATGTCGAGGTTTTCGTCGGATTTCTCCAACATGTTTGGGGATATGTTCATTCCTAGCTAAACGTGTGCAATGTTAAATTAAACAACTTGAATAAAATTATGACCTACCTCTTCCATTTCTTCGTCAATGGCCCGTGAGATGGCCGGTGTTTGTTCGTCCATGTGAGCTTTTCCCTTTCCATTCACATTGCTCGTTCCCGCCTCGCGGTCATGGACACCACCGAAGCGAGTTCTCTTAACCGGGGCCATTTTACTCACTACTTTAAGTGATAAACTTGAAAAAGAGCTAAAGTCCGAGAGCATCATAACAAACCAATTGATAGATTAGAATCATTAAAGACTCTTCTTTATGCAAGAGATTAGATTTTTCCTTCGAGACCTAGCAATTTTATAGGTAGTCCTTTACTTGCCCTATGGGAAATGGCTCTAAAATTAATCACTTGGCTTAGATGATTAAGAAATTCAGAATTTTACTAATTGATTTACAAGAGAGATGAAATAAGTAACTCAATCACTTTCCTAGTGTAATTTGAAGATGCGGAATTACCGCATGCATATGTGATAGAAAACTCTCTTCTTATTGGCCTAATGACGGTTTAATTTTTAGCCTTAATCACATCTTGATGTGAGAGAAGATTGAGTCTAATTTAATCACAATACTATTGAATGGTAAAAGAATGAATTTCATCAAATCTACGTTATTTCCGGCTGACAATTTATTAACTATGCTGCCTAGAGAGAGAAATCTTTCCTAATCATGTATTAATCATCGATTAAGAATGATGAATGGCTTCATGAATTAGCTAATCGAATGATGATTATGAAATGGACTATAGCTATGTAAACTTAGAGAGAAAATTATAGCTAAAAGTAGGCATAGTAGACGAAGAATTTGGGAGAATAATGATGAGAATTAAGAAGAGCTGGAATTAAACCATAATTACCATGATTAGGGGCTGAGAATCCTCTTGATTTTCTGATCCAATGAATCCTCAAGATGAGAATTTTGGAAGCACCTCCCTCCTTGCTTCTCCTTCAAAAACTGTGTGTGTTCCGGCAGCACCTTCCCAACGTGTGTGTAGGTGTGTGTGTGTGTGTGTACTAGGTGTGTGTGTGAGCATATGTGTGTGTGTGTGTGTGTGTGTGTGTGAGCACACCTTTAAATAGGCCTCCTCAAGCTGAAAATCGAACCTGCTTGCTATTTGTATATGGCACTGACAGAATTCGGAAAAGTGCTAGAAATAGTAACTTTTTCCATTATGTTCATTTCATGGTGCAATGGTGCTATTTTTGGGTCGGGTCAGAGACCTTACAACCTCCCCAACGTGAAGAATTTGAGATGTCCTCATCTCAAGAATGTGTTTGGGTAATATTTTATGAGCGTTGGTTCGTCCTCCCAAGTTGCATCTTCTTCAGGGTAATCCTTCCACTTTACTAGATGTTCCGTGATAGTTCTGTTGCGTAACTTTCTTTCCCTTGTTTCAAGTACATAGTCGGGTTGGAGCTCGAGAACTCCTTGTGCTGGCATGACTATCTCATCTGAGTCAAAGAATTGATCAGGGTTAGGAATATAGGGTTTGAGTAAGCTGACGTGGAACACATCATGAACCTTCAATTTTGCAGGTAACTTTAGCTTGTAGGCCTGATCACTCACAACCTTAATGATCTCGAATGGTCCACAATACCTTGGGCTTAGCTTCTTATATCTACCTAGAGATAAGTTGCTTTTCTTTGGCGGACTCGCAGAAAAACCTTATCCCCTTCTTTGAAAGTTCTTTCTGAACGGTTCTTATCTGCATAGTGATTTTGCCTATCTTGAGCTGCTTGAATGTCCTGGCGAATAGCTCTATACTGAGCTTCCATATCTTCTAACATCTTCCTAGAGGCTTCTACCCTGATGGTTGGATCTGAGAAGTTCAGTGGTGCTAAACAGTCCTGTCCATAAAGACATTCCAATGCTTCTGTGTTCGGAAGAATTATAAGCATACTCCACCAAAGGTAGATATTGTAACTACTTCTTTGGTTCTTGCGAACAATAGGCTCTGAGAATGTCCTCGATGACTTGATTAACTCTTTCAGTTTGCCCACCTGTGTGCGGATGATACGCTGTACTGAAAGCTAATTGTGACCCAATATATTGGAAAAGAGAAGTCCAAAATTTTGATGTAAACTTGGTGTCTCTATCACTGACGATACACTTGGGTAGACCATGTAGCCTAAAAGTCTCCTTGATGAATACCCGGCTAACATCTGAAGCAGTAAAGGTTGTCTTTACGGGTATTAGATGAGCCACTTTGTGAGCATATCAACAACCATGAAAAAAGAATCATAACCTCCCGTAGAAGGTAATCCTGTAACAAAATTCATAGTGATGCATTTCCATTTCATCTAGGGTATGTCAAGAGGTTGAAGTTGCCCTGGTAAATTGATCCTTTCGGCCTTTATCCGCTGACAAGAAAGACATTGCCTCACATAGCGAAGTATATCTCCTTTCATTCCAGACCAAAAGTAACTCCTCCTGACAGCATGAAGAGTCTTAGCATAGCCTGGATGTCCGGATGTAGGGCTATCGTGTGCTTCATACAAAATGGCCTTCTTTAAGGCTGGATCTCTGGGTACACAGAGTCTATGTCTGTAGTAAAGACATCCTCCCATAAGAGAGTAATCTTTAGTTTCAGGCATCTTATTTTGTTGGACTAGTGATACTATACGCTGATATTCTGGATCTACTAAAGATGCTTCTTTGATTCTATCCCAGATAGGGTTATTTGGAATAGAGATAGCTCCGAGAAAGGATTTTTGGCTAAGACCATTTGCAATTGCATTTTCCTTCCCTAGTCTATACTTTATGTCAACGTCATATTCTTGTAATAGATCTATCCATCGCCGTTGTCGCATGTTGAGAATAGGGTGAGTAAAAATCCATTTTAAGCTCTTGTGGTCTGTAACCAGCTGAAACTTGCGTCCGAGAAGATAAAGTCTCCATAACTTCAGCGCATGTATAACTGCTAAAAGTTCCAAATCATGAGTAGGGTAATTCTTCTCATGATCCCTCAGCTTTCGTGAAGTATACGCCACTGGTCTCCCTTCTTGAGTAAGAACTCCGCCTAGAGCAAATTCGCTAGCATCGGTTGCTACTTCAAATTCTTTACTGAAGTCTGGAAGCTTTAAAATAGGAGCTGAGACCAAGAATTCTTTTAGCTTAGCAAAGCTAGACTCATGTTCGGTCTTCCATTCGATCCTCATTCCTTTTTTCAGGAGTTCCGTCAAAGGTGCATCAATACGTGCATAATCCTTGATAAAAATCTTGTACCATCTCGTTATTCCAAGAAATCCTCTTACTTCACTGACGGTGGATGGTTGAGACCAATCAACGATATCCTTGACTTTGTCTGGGTCCACTGAAATCCCTTCAGCCGATATGACAAATCCAAGATAGTCGACCTTCGGTGAGCAAAAGGTGCACTTGCTCTCTTTAGCGTAAAGTTGGTGTTCCCGAAGAAGATCAAGTACTTTGCGAACATGCTCTTCGTGATCTGCCTCGTTCTTAGAATAGATCAGAATTTCATCAAAGAAAACCAAGACAAAATCATACAGGTAAGGTATGAAAATATCCTGCATAAGTCGATTGAAGCTTGCAGGAGAATTTGTTAGACCAAAAGACATTACTGTGAATTCGTAGTGTCCATACCTAGTATTGAAAGTTGTCTTTGGAATATCGGATTCCTTGATCCTAATTTGGTAATATCCTGACCTTAGATCAATCTTTGTAAATATTTTGGCGCCGCAGAGCCTGTCTAAGAGTTTCTCGATCCTTGGAATTGGATACTTGTTCTTGACAGTTGAATCGAAACCCCTCAAGGTTTAGGATAACTGATGATCAACTTATTACATGGCTTTTCTGGATTGCGTATAAAATACGCCTAGGAGATGGTGTTCACATGATGCACTACTTTGTTCGTAAAGTAGTTCCTGTACTCATCTTTGAGTGAATAATAAACTAAGATATCAAACTAAGACATTCTTTCCTATTGCAAACAGCATACCCATCAATCAATTCTTTCCTACTTTAGACTTTAATGTACAAATGAACATGTTTGGGGATATGTTCATTCCTAGCTAAACGTGTGCAATGTTAAATTAAACAATTTGAATGAAATTATGACCTACCTCTTCCATTTCTTTGTCAAGGGCCCGCGAGATGGCCGGTGTTTGTTTGTCCATGGGAGCTTTTCCCTTTCCACTCACAGTGCTCGTTCCCGCCTCGCGGTCGTGGGCACCACCGAAGCGAGTTCTCTTAACTGGGGCCATTTTACTCACTACTTTAAATGATAAACTTGAAAAAGAGCTAAAGTCCGAGAGCATCATAACAAACCAATTGGCAGATTATAATCATTAAAGACTCCTCCTTATGCAAGAGATTAGATTTTTCCTTTGAGACCTAGCAATTTTATAGGTAGTCCTTTACTTGCCCTATGGGAACTGGCTCTAAAATTAATCACTTGGCTTAGATGATTAAGAAATTCAAAATTTTACTAATTGATTTACAAGAGAGATGAAATAAGTAACTCAATCACTTTCCTAGTGTAATTTGAAGATGCAGAATTACCGCATGCATATGTGATAGAAAACTCTCTTCTTATTGGCCTAATGACGGTTTAATTTTTAGCTTTAATCACATCTTAATGTGAGAGAAGATTGAGTCTAATTTAATCACAATACTATTGAATGGTAAAAGAATGAATTTCATCAAATCAACATTATTTCCGGCTAACAATTTATTAACTATGCTGCCTAGAGAGAGAAATCTTTCCTAATCATGTATTAATCATCGATTAAGAATGATGAATGGCTGCATAAATTAGCTAATCGAATGATGATTATGAAATGGAGTATAGCTATGTAAACTTAGAGAGAAAATTATAGCTAAAAGTAGGCATAGTAGACGAAGAATTTGGGATAATAATGATGAGAATTAAGAAGAGCTGGAATTAAACCATAATTACCGCGATTAGGGGCTGAGAATCCTCTTGATTTTCTGATCCAATGAATCCTCAAGATGAGAATTTTGGCAGCACCTCCCTCCTTGCTTCTTCTTCAAAAACTGTGTGTGTGCTGGCAGCACCTTCCCAAGGTGTGTGTTGGTGTGTGTGTGTGTGTGTGTACTGGGTGTGTGTGTGAGCATATGTGTGTGTGTGTGTGTGTGTGTGTGTGTGTGTGTGTGTGTGTGTGTGTGTGAGCACACCTTTAAATAGGCCTCCTCAAGCTGAAAATCGAACCTGCTTGCTATTTGCATATGGGAGCTACTCCAGTTAAGCATGGCAACTCCGGTTGCCTACCCACCAAGTGTCCAGTTGGCTTGGTTAACTGGCTCTCACACTTAGTTGCAAGCTTGGAAACTCTCCCAAGACTCCCACAAAGACAAAAGGCGCCCCCTAGCTGCTAAAGTTGACCTGGAGTGGCCTGGAACCTGCTCCCACACAGCCTCGAGCCCCCGGTGCCTCCCAGGACAATTTTGGAAAAAATTGATTTTAGGCTAAAACGGGTCATACGAGTCGGAATTTGATGCCGAAAATGCAAGCTCTAACTAAGGCGTACTGGCCTGAGTACCTACCATATTTAGCAGCCCCCGGGGTCCGAAAATTCAGTTTTTGAAATTCGGGGTACGGGTGCAGTTTTTCGAGACGGTCAAAAGTGGACGGGTCGGGTGACCAAAAACTTACTATTTTTGGAATTTTTTTACAAAAATTATTTTTATTCACATTTCGAAGCTTTAAAACATTCTAAACATCATGGCACTGACAGAATTTGGAAAACTGCTAAAAATAGTAACTTTTTTCATTATGTTCATTTCATGGTACAATGGTGCGCTTTTTGGGTCGGGTCAGAGACCTTAGAGTCAGCTTCATCCCATGGTTTGACAAATTAATTGTGGTTCTTGCTAATATTGCAATAAGATAGGATGGTGAGGTTAGATATGTGCCCTCATAGTGTCACCCGGATTTTTTAACATTACTCTCAAAAGATCTCTCACAGAGTTCTTCTTGTGGAATAGTTTTTGGTCCTTGGCTGGTCCTTGGCCCAATATTCAATCCCTTATGGAGTACCCTTAATATTTGGTTTGTTCCACCTCCTCTGGAGTCATCATAACAAAGTTATTGTTATAACAATCCCTAAACAGGTAGGTTGGTAGATCTGCCGAACCCTTATCTTTGATTTTGAAGATATAGATGATCTTCATGGGTGTTAACTGTCTTGATTTGGCATGCAAAGTCCATAGAAGATCTTTGACATTTCTATCCTCCCAACAATAGACTCCGATCCTAGGATTATCCTCCCAACAACTTGATTGTATTCCTTGAATTCTAAAGTTGGTGGTCCTTCTTTTGCTGCCATATCTGAAATTATGGTATTTTACCTCTAACCCCCATTTGTCTATATGTCAGAGTTTTCAACTTGTAAATACTGAGTTTCATTTCTATCCATGTACATTTTTCCTTGTTTGTTTGCCCTGATTTTCTCTTCAAACTCTATGCCATGGTCATCAATGCGAATAGCATATTCTTCATTAGGATCCAAGTAAACCTGAGCTCCATGGCGATTAGTTTTATAAAAAGAGGGTATATGATTATAGCGCATTGTCGTTCCGGTTTTTGAATGAGTCGAATAGGAAGACATTTCAGATGTTGATTCTGAAAAAGTGGCTGCTGAGACTTCTTCAAAGATAGTGTCCAAGTGCTCGCCTTGATTAACACTCACATTTCAGATGTTGATTCTGAAAAAGTGGCTACTGAGACTTTTTCAAAGATAGTGTCCAAGTGCTCGCCATGTACATTTTTCCTTGTTTGTTTGTTTGTTTGCCCTGATTTTCTCTTCAAACTCTATGCCATGGTCATCAATGCGAATAGCATATTCTTCATTAGGATCCAAGTAAACCTGAGCTCCATGGCGATTAGTTTTATAAAAAGAGAGTATATGATTATAGCGCATTGTCATTCCGGTTTTTGAATGAGTCGAATAGGAAGACATTTCAGATGTTGATTCTGAAAAAGTGGCAGTTGAGACTTCTTCAAAGATAGTGTCCAAGTGCTTGCCTTGATTAACACTCTCTTTCATGGATACTCTACTAGCAGTTTCTCCCAATATGCTTTGGTTTCCTAGTATACGACCAGATCTGAGGTTCATATAGACTTGTGAAGTCCTGTATGGAGTACTTACCCTTGGATTGACTTGTTTGTCAATTTCTTCCACTTGACTTGATTGCAACTTCTGTCAAGCTGTATTCCTTGTCTGCAACGTGATTCCTGTATCAGTTTTAATCAAGTTAGCTATTCTTTCACAAAGACTGTATAGTTTTTGCTAACTATTGTGAATGATCTATGCGTATCACCTCAAATCAGGCTAAGTGAGTTAGCAGTTGAGACTTTTGGATCCTACTTTTGCAGAAAGTCAAAGGACTAATCTGCAACCTGAAAACTAAGTGAACATGTACTAATTTGGATCCGATTGAATCCAAAATTTCCGGGTGGCCTTTGTTTATATTGGTCTAACACTGTACAAGTTCAAAAGTCAAAAAATCTGTCTTTGTGTCTCAGTAGTAAATAATCACAATTATTTACTTTTCTTAGTTTTTTACACTTTTTGGCTTGTTTTGCCCAAGTATCTAACTTGTTAAGGTCTCTGCACAAGTTTCACTAAGTTTGAACAAAATTTTTTCAAGTTAACAAAATTTCTTTGGTCGGACTCGCAAAAAAACCTTATCCCCTTCTTTGAAAGTTCTTTCTGAACGGTTCTTATCTGCATAGTGCTTTTGCCTATCCTGAGCTGCCTGAATGTCCTGGCGAATAGCTCTAGTCTGAGCTTCCATATCTTCTAACATCTTCCTAGAGACTTCTACCCTGATGGTTGGATCTGAGAAGTTCAGTGGTGCTAAACAGTCCTGTCCATAAAGAGCTTTGAAGGGTGACATTCCAATGCTTCTGTGTTTGGAAGAATTATAAGCATACTCCACCAAAGGTAGATATTGTAACCACTTCTTTGGTTCTTGCGAACAATAGGCTCTGAGAATGTCTCGATGACTTGATTAACTCTTTCAGTTTGCCCATCTGTCTGCGGATGATATGCTGTACTGAAAGCTAATTGCGACCCAATAGATTGGAAAAGAGAAGTCCAAAATTTTGATGTAAACTTGGCGTCTCTATCATTGACGATACGCTTGGGTAGACCATGTAGCCTAAAAATCTCCTTGATGAATACCCGGCTAACATCTGAAGCAGTAAAGGTTGTCTTTACGGGTATTACATGATCCACTTTTGTGAGCATATCAACAACCATGAAAACAGAATCATAACATCCCGTAGAAGGTAATCCTGTAACAAAATCCATACTGATGCATTCCCATTTCATCTGGGGTATGTCAAGAGGTTGAAGTTGCCTTGGTAAATTGATCCTTTTGGCCTTTATCCGCTGACAAGAAAGACATTGCCTCACATAGCGAAGCATGTCTCCTTTCATTCCAGACCAAAAGTAACTCCTCCTGACAGCATGAAGAGTCTTAGCATAGCCTGGATGTCCGGATGTAGGGCTATCGTGTGCTTCATACAAAATGGCCTTCTTTAAGGCTGGATCTCTGGGTACACAGAGTCTGTGTCTGTAGTAAAGACATCCTCCCATAAGAGAGTAATCTTTAGCTTCAGGCATCTTATTCTGCTGGACTAGTGATACTATACGCTGGTATTCTGGATCTACTAAAGATGCTTCTTTGATTCTATCCCAGATAGGGTTATTTGGAATAGAGATAGCTCCGAGAAAGGATTTTTGACTAAGACCATCTGCAACTGCATTTTCCTTCCCTGGTCTATACTTTATGTCAAGGTCATATTCTTGTAATAGCTCTATCCATCGCTGTTGTCGCATGTTGAGAATAGGTTGAGTAAAAATCCATTTTAAGCTCTTGTGGTCTGTAACCAGCTGAAACTTGCGTCCGAGAAGATAAAGTCTCCATAACTTTAGCGCATGTATAACTGCTAAAAGTTCCAAATCATGAGTAGGGTAATTCTTCTCATGATCCCTCAACTCACGATTGATTCTTTTGGAGAGAGCAATGTTCTGAAATCGACCTCAAATTATACTTACCCTACTCCTACGTTCTAGTAGAATGGGGTTGTGGAAAGTGTCCACAATCACTTGTTTTTTTTTTTTAATGGTTTTTTGAGTCTTGATCTTAAGACTTGTCTCGTCAATCGATCATTCTCAAAATCCTAATCTAATCCAAAAATCCTAAAATCCTAAAAGTACGTAGCAAGTAGGACTTACTTCCAAGCTACCTCTACACAGCAAAAGACGACAATCTTAAGCTATACGGTTTTAAAAAGAAAGTTTTTACTCTAGGAGATCCTAGAGGAAGTTAAAGGACAACTTCACAAGACGCTCGTGTTTTTGAAGTAAGTGCTCCTTTTTCCTCCATATCCATTTTGTTTTAGGCTCTCTGCTCAAAGATGCTCCTCCTTGTGCTTTGAACCTTGGAACCGTCTTTGGTACAATAGATGATGTTTTGGGCACCCAAATTTAAATCAGCTTGTCTTTAAGTTGTACCTTGGTACCCAAATTTTCCTGACTCCTTGTATGCTACTTGTAGCATTTGCTTGTCTATAGGATGGAGAAGATTGAATGCTTTGTGGTTTTCTCTACTGTGGTAACCTCCTTTCCATTCCTCTATGCTTGGTGCAATTGGAACAATGAGTTATCCGCCTTTAGGTGATAGCTTGAACTGATTGGTACCCCAATCTGGTACTGCCTTATAAGTTCACATCCATGAGATTCCAAGGATCATTGTTTCATTCATGTGTTCATCTGGTGAGCATACAAATTGATGAGGGCATGAACATCCATGTACTATCACATTTAAGTTGACTACTCCCAGTGGTGTCGGTGTTGGATTCTTGTGGTATCCTTTAATAGTCGATATTCCTGCTATCAAAGGCTGACTTGTTGCTTTCTTGTACGTGGAATAAATGACTGCATTTACTCAAGCTCCTGTATCGACCAATGCATTTGTGCTATGATTGTTCAGTTGTACTTTGATGCAAAGGTCCATTCCATCTAACCATTCATCATCTATTGGCACTGCATCTTTCTGTAATTTCCATAGTCGGTCATCTAGTTCCTGAGTGTTGATGGGAATAGGTATTTGTTTAATTTTGAGAGTAGCTTTCCTTTTGAGTACTCAAAGCCGAGCTTTCTCTTGGGCTTCAATAATAATTTGCTATCATTTTATCTTTCTTTGCTTTGCATTCTCTTGGGCTTCATTAATAATTTGCTATCATTTTATCTTTCTTTGCTTTGCTGCATGCATCTTCTCTAGCAATTCATTGGTTAGCGGAAAATTGTACTTCTTTAAACGACATCCACTAATCCAATTAGCCATTGGTTCGCCATCTAGGGTGGACAACTTAACTACTCCATTTGGAGATACATCTTCAATGATAAATGGTCCGTTTTCCTTTTTCGTAAACTTGGGAATGTGTTGCTTAAGGGAATAGACTAAAACTAAGTCCCCTTTTTTGAAGATTTTTGTAGTTAGATGGGAATAAAAAATTTGTTTTTGTTTCTACTTTTGTGCATAGATATGATCTGTAGCAATTAGCGTGTGCTCATCAAGATTTTCTAAATCTTCAAGTCTCTCTGACAATTCATGACCAGTTCACTCAAGATCCTTAGCTACCCTTAGTATCGGCAATAGAAATTCTATTGGCAATATGGCATCAAAACCATAAACAAGGTTAAAGGGTGTAGTATTTAAAGCTTTCTTGAATGAAACTCTATAAGCCCATAGAGAGGCATGGAGATTCTTTTTCCAATCTGTCCGTTTTGAACTAACCACTTTAGTCAATACCGAGCTAAGAATTTTAATCGTATGCTTAGCTTGTCCATTTGCGTGTGGGTGATAGGGAGGTGATTTGTTATGGATTCCCATAAATTCATTAAGAAAATACTCAATCACCTCATTGAGGAAATGAGTTCACCTAGCACTGATAATTTCTATTGGCATTCCATATCTTGTGAACACATTTTCATATTGGAATGCAGCTGTGGTTCTAGCATCATTTTTTTGGGTTGCTTTAGCCTCTGTCCACTTGGTCAAGTAGTCCGTAGCTACAATGATATATTGAACTTGGGTTCTATAGGCAAGTGATTGTATTGGCCTAACAAAGCCTATACCCCATTTTGCTAAAGCTCTAGCCCCCATCATTGGTCTTAAGGGCATGTCATCTACACGGGTTGACATTTTCGCTCGTTGACATGCATCACACCTTCGAACATATTCTTTGGCATCTGCAAAAAATTTTGGCCACCATATGCCTGCCATTAAGATTTCTCTTGTGGTGGTCTTACTTGAAAAGTAACCTCCAACTAATCCAGTATGTGTTTGTTCTATAATGGGAATATATTCGTTATCATTTGCAGAAAGATGCAGATGGCGATCCTTTCCTCTTCGATACAATTGGTTCCCAATAAGAGCATAGTCTCTTGCTTCAGTTTCAATTACTCTTTGATGGCGTTTACTCATATCCTTAGGAAATGTTCGGCTTGATAAGTAAGTAACTAGATAGTTACTCCACTTAGGAACAAGTGATATTTGGAACAATGTCACATGAGGTGTGGTTGCTTGTTTTTGGCATTGAGGACATTGTTTTACAAATGTGTGAACATCACTCCTCATAGTTGGCCAAAATACTCCAAGTCTCAAGATATGTTGCATAGTTTGGTCTTTCGCAGAGTGAAGTCCCACTATGGTAATAAGTGCTTGACTTAGGTATTGGGTTTTCTCCTCAGGATTAATGCACAAAAGCAATATTCCATCTTGATTTCTTTTGTACAACCTTCCAACTAGTAATTGATACACAGCCAATTGATCAATTAATTTGATTGTAATAGGAAGTGGTATTTGCAAATCCACTTAAGCTATGGTCATCAATGATACCATATTTTTTGACCATCGAGGTATCATTTTCACGGAGAACAGATATGCATCGAGTAGATCATCATCTACTCCCTTCGATGGTTCTCCTGAAACAATCCTTGACAAATGATCTTCTCTTTGATGAGTGGTGCCCTTTTTCACAACTACAGTGAAATCAAATTCCAAGAGAATGATGAACCATCTCACTATTCTTCCTGTGTTGCCTGGCTTGTTGACCAAGTACAATAAGGCTTGGTGGTCCACAAAGAACACAAATTTGTTAGCTAATAGGTAATGTTTATACTTTTTTACGACATAGATCATTCCTAATCCTTCCCTTTTGATGGTTGTGTAGTTTTTCTCTGACATACTTAGTTGTCTACTAGCATAAGAAATAAGAAAATCAATTTTCCTGTCTCCTAGTTGAGCTAGTATACACCCAATGGCAAAATTGGAAGTATCTACATGTATGTGGAAATCTTATTCCAATCTGGTGCTTTCAATATTGGAGCTGAAGTGAGAGCCTGCTTAAGCTTCATGAAGGATTCTTCACACTCATCATTCCATTCAAAGAGTTTAATCAAGCTATACATGGGTTTTGCAATTATAGCGTACATGTAAATGAATCGTCTGTAATATCCACAATGTCCCATGAAAGCTTGAACCCCTTTGATTGTTTTTGGTCTAGGAAAGTCAGCAATAACATGAATTTTATCCATATCAGTAGCTATGACATTTTAAGACGCTATATGTCCAAGAATTTTTCCTTGTCTACTAATAAATGTGCACATTTCAGGATTTAAGCAAATCCTATAAAGTCTATGTTTTTCAAATAGCTTTTTGAGGTGTTCAAAATGATCAGCCCGGATTGATGAATGTACACATAGATCATCCATATATACTTCCAAGAAATTCCAAAGGTATTCTTTAAAAGCATGGCTCATCAATCTTTGAAAGGTGGCAGGAGCATTAGTTAACCCAAAAGGCATAACTTGATAGGCAAAAATATCCCATTTAGTTGCAAAGTTAGTTTTATGCGGAAGGCTTTGTTTGTATCCCAAAAATCCATCTAAAAAGCTATAAGCTTCTTTTTTTGCAACTCGTTCTAAAACATGCTCAGTGATTGGAAGAGGAAATTTGTCTCTAATGGTAGCTGCATTCACTTTCTTGAGATTAACACACACCCTTAATTTTCCATTTTTCGTTGGCACTACCACAATTGGAGACATCCACTCTCCGTGTGTTCAATTTCATAAATGAATTCGGTTTCCTTTAGCTTTTCAATCTCTTCTTTGATCTTTCTAGCAAATGTCTCATTATAAGTGTATGGCCTTTGTCTGCTTGGTTTCACATCATCTCTCATAGGTATAGTATGTTGACAGATTTCTGGATCAACACCCTTGAGATCCTTATAAGACCAAGCAAAGATATCTCGGTATTCTTTTGGTAAGCTTAACAAAAGCTCTTCTTCTTCTTTCGTTAGGCTGTTTGCAATGTAGGTAGGTCTAGGCTCTTCTCCTAGCTCGGCCATATCTATCTTTTTTGCGTTTTCAGGTCCTTCGTAGGGATCACCTTGTTTTCTTAGCTCCCTGACAGGTTGTTCGATTATGATTTCTCCGGCTTGGAGAGTATATTTCTTGTAATGGGATGGAACACTCATTACATCTTTACCTTCATCCTCAGCGGTTTCCATTTAAGTTGTATATATATTCTTTAGAGCTTTCTTCAACTCTTGATACTTCTTTCTCCGTTCAACTCGTGTCATTGTTGAATCCTTCTCCTGGTCTTTAAGTTTTGCTTGGGTTTTCTTTCTCGGTTTTCTCGATGTTTTTCATATTTCATACTTTTTGTTTAAAGGATATCTACCATTGATTTTGTCTTTGACAATGTCATGTGCATCTATCTGCATCAGAAACTGTGTTCTACAAGAGACTGATGGCATAGATCTAGATTTCAAGTTTCTCGTGTCTGTTCTTGTTTTGTACCATTTATGTCTTCTAGGTTTCTAGTTTGGAAAGTAAAAAAACTTTTCATCCCCTCCTTTCATGAGTAGCTTAGCTCTCACATGTTCTTTTTCTGACCCCAAATCGTGTGAGGTAGCTGAATGTTCTTCTAACTCATCTATTGTATCATAGTAGAGGTATGAAAAGACTTGTTGAGCTTTCATCGAGTCCTTGGATTCTTAAATTTCTTCTTCAATGTGAACGAGTGAGATCATTTGTATGGGAATTATGTCATAGCCGTCCTCATTGCAAAATTGAGTAGGCATAGACATATTTACACATACATCCATTGTTGCTAAAGTTTGAGTCCACTCAAATGGCTCAAACAGACGCTCTAGAAAGGGTTCTGGTACATAGGCTTCATCTGTGCAATCCCTTTCTAAGATACATTCTTCTCTTTTTAAACTCCCGTTTTTTGAAGCTCCACACATCCAAATAGGTGTGTCTTTGTTCAATCAAGATGGAAGCTTAGTTTCAGCCAAAGAGACTGAGTCAAATTCTTGTATGGGTGTTTTCATGACATCTCGATGAGTGTGATCTTTTAGATTAACCCTTGTTATTGATCCCACCCTGTTCAAGTACAGATAATTGTTTCCCCAATCCTGGATGAGTTGTACTTGTTGCATGAAAGGTCTTCCCAAGAGGATTTTGTAATTGAGTTTCTTTCCAAAGTCCACTATTGCAAAGTCCACTATTGAGTTAACTATCACCTTTTCAAGCAGTGCTAAGGGTCTTTCGATGCGTCTATCAGCCAATTGCAATTTCATTGAGTTTGTCTAATTGCTGGTTTTCCCCATGATTCCCATACTGCTTTCATCGCTATGGCTATGCATGCCCCACTATCTAGTATTGCCATGGTTTCTATATCATTATATCTCACCAGAAGGGTTGTGGTTCATTCTTCCCCTTCGTAATATTCTCTAACTTTGTTCATTGGAATGGATCAAATCTCTTTTTTATCCAATTCGTGTTTCAATTTTTCCAAATTTTTTGTGATTAGCCATGTTATCCCCACCTTCTCTAGAGTTTTCTATAGATCATTCCATAAATATGATCTGATTTTTAACCATTTTCCTAAAGTACGAGTGCATGGGATGGGTGTAGACATGATTGAATGGATGTTGTCTACCTCTAAGGTCTCTTCTGCTCTTTAAATTTGAATGGTTTTACACACTATGAATTCATCTTCATTGTCTTCCAAGTAAGAGGGTAGTGTTTTCAGAGTCATTGGTTTAGACATTCCTAAATCTTCAGAGCCGCAATCCCCATACAAGGATTGTACATCCAAGTCCATATCAGGAGGTAGATTGTCTAATCAAACTTCCTCTATAGGAGCTGACTTCAGAGTTAGGCTCCCATCATTAATCTCTCTTAATTTTTTCAATAAGTGTCCTGGCCAGTCTTCTTCTACGAACGGAATTCCATCTAAGATATCTTTATTGTCAGGCACTATGAGTTCTAGATCTTTTGTTTCAAGGTGGGGTTCTACCACCACTTTGGACTTCTCTTTTACTGGTTCCTACCACAAGCTCCTCAATTTTTTCCACACTCTCGAGCTTGAGTTTTTGTTTTTTCAGCATCTCTTGAGTAATTCTTTCCAAATTTTGATAAGCTTCAAGCTTAGCTACGTTCATATCTAGAGAAGGATAGTTTTTCCATTTGTTTTCCATGTTTTGGCCCGCTTTAAGTCCCGCTTAGTAAGCCTCCAAGGCTGCACTGATTGGCTCAAAAAAAAATTCTACCAAAATTGATCCTTCAGATTTCATTGTGATCTCCTTGATTTAGCTCCCAGTTTCTTTCAATTTTTCTTGGAATAGTTTCTTTTCTTTCTCCTCAATTTCAACCCTTTGTTTATG
Source organism: Adiantum capillus-veneris (assembly GCF_014529385.1). NCBI lineage: Eukaryota > Viridiplantae > Streptophyta > Polypodiopsida > Polypodiales > Pteridaceae > Adiantum > Adiantum capillus-veneris. Next base: position 126,990,223 of record NC_140958.1, read on the forward strand.
TTTTCTCATCTCATACCTTTTGCTTCTGCTTCTCTTGGTCTTTTGAGAGGAAATTTTAGTATTCTTCGAATCATCAGAGGAGTTATGTTTCCTTTTCTTAGCATGGGCTCTGGTGATTACCTTGATTGGAACAATAGGTTCACTCTCAGATGAGCTACTAGGCATCACTTGGACTACGTTCACTACTATTTTACCCTTGTTTAAAGGATTTTTTGGACAATCTTTAGGGAAGTGTCCTCCCTTTTTGCAACATTGCATACAAAAAGATTCAACTAGCTTAATGTTCTTGTCAAGATCTAGGCATTCATTTTTCCAATGATCATCTGCACCACAGTTATGACAGTTTCCAGTCCTTGTCTTAATCATGGGTCTTACCATTGGAGGTCTAACACCTTGATTAGCTACATAGTACATTGGTGCAAGTTTTGGTGTAGTATAAGTCACAGGTTCTTCCATTGGTGGGGTATGTAAATTATATGAATCTCCCTCTACCATTACTATAGATAGACTAGGCTCATCATAGGGTGTAATAGGCAGAAGTGCTTGTTCATCTATTACTCCCTTTGAATGCATGTACTTTACATGCAATGCATTATGTCTAGGATATGGAGGTTATTGACCCAACATGGTTTGAGGTCTTTCCATACCCATCGGTGGTCTTTGAGCTGGGGCTATATTAGGTTGATATCTATACTACATGGGTTGTCCTTGTGGCCTCATAGGCACATATTAAACATTTCCATCATACTTTGGTTGGTAATAGCACTCATTGGTCTCATGGTTGGTCCATTTACCCTCAATTGCACACCATTTTTGTGGCCTAATTGGTTGTCCTTGTTGAGGTATCCCTTGCCCTGATCCCCTTATAGGTGATTTTTGCATATTATTCATCATTTCATTTATCATTTTGAGCATGTATTCTATGGCTGTAAGCGGTGCTGCAGCAATCGTTCCCACTTGTGCTGGTTTAGTGGATGTTGTTTTCTCACTTTGGTTATCCTTAGGGACATCTTCTTCACTAAAAGTATCACAATTGTCTCCTAAGTCAATAGCATCTGACACACACTCTTCTAGGGTCATATGCTTCTTGCTATACAATATAGCATGAAGCTCTTTGTTTAGCAGTCCCTCTAAAAACAATGATACTAATCTTTCTTCTGCAGGTATTTCTAGTTTTGAGCATCTTGCAATGTATTGCTTCCTTCTAGTTGCACAATCCCTAACAGAGTCACCTTGTTTTTGTTTAAAGGTATATATTTAAGCTACCATATTATGTTTGATCCCCGTTTTGGAACATGCAGCTACAAATCCTTGAGCTAATGTATTTAAGTCCATGATTGACCTTTGTGGAATGTTTTCAAACCATGTCAGTGCTTTTCCTTCTAATGTCATTCCAAATCATGTGAATTGAGTATGGAAATCAAATATACGTTCTACTCTTAGCACTTGTTCAAAGTTTGCTAAGTGGTCGTATGGATCTCAAATCCACTGTATTTTTTGACCCATTTTTAAAAATCTGTTGGTCTGACATTTCTATTTGGTTCAACTCCCGGACTCTTGGCAGTGGTCTTGTTCCGAGTTCTTCAAACTAGTCTGTTGGAAATAGTGACTCATGTAGCACTGGACTGACTCTAGTGTCATCCGGTTTTCTTTGTGATGAGGTAGTTTCTTGTTTCTTAACATTCCTCTTAAAAGATCTCTTGTGGAGTTCATCTCTTGGAATAGTTTTTGGTCCTTGGCCCAATATCCAATCTCTTATGGAGTACCCTTGGTATTTGGTTTGTTCCACCTCTTCAGGACTCATCATAACAAGCTCAACATAATTATTCTGCTTACGAACATGAACTCTATGCCATAGTGTCGGCCTTAAAAACATGGCGGAATTATCTGTATGGTGCTCAATTCGAGATTGTGTTTGACCATGAAAGCATCAAATGGTTTACACAACAAACAGATTTAAAGGGTCGAAAAGCCAGGTGGACCGAGATCCTTCAGGAATATGACGCCAAGCTAAGGTATAGCAAAGGTCGGTACAATGTAGTGGCAGTGGCAGATGCTCTCAGTAGAATGCCAAAGATTAATTCGCTCTTGTTCACAGAACTTCGTAGTGAATTTTTATATTCTCTCAAGGGAAAATATGAGAATGATGAAGCATATTTCAAAGTGTGGAGACATGTTCAAAAGAGGGATCCTTCTCACTCCAATGACAGTAGTGTATAATTAACCTCCACACCTAGTTCTCCTTTATCAAGTGATGAACTACAGCGATGGAAACATTTCACCATCGACAATGGGTATCTACTTCACAAGGGGAGAGTTTTTGTACCGACGGACACGGACATTCGGCACCAAATTCTTTATGAATGTCATGATAGTCCAAGTGCAGGGCACCCAGGAATTAGAAAAAACTTATGCTCTCGTACGATGACAATTTTACTGGCCAGGTATACATGGCTTTGTTCAAGCTTATGTCTTGCACTGCCAAAAAATGTCAAGTTAACAAAGCAGAGCGCCTGAAAGCAGGAGGACTCTTACATCCTTTGGAGATTCCCAATGGAAAATGGAAAAGCATATCTATAGATTTTATTGTAGGACTACCAACCACTATACGAGGTCATGACTCAGTATGGGTGGTCGTAGACAGGTTGACTAAACTTTGTAAGTTTATTCCAACCAAATCAACGGTTAAGACACCAGAACTAGCCAAGTTATTTGTGAAAAATCTATACAAATTGTATGGTTTGCCAAGTAACATTGTTAGTGACCCTGACCTCAAGTTTAACAGCCACTTTTGGAGAGTTGTCATTAAACGATTGGGTACACAACTAAACCTCAGTACAGCTAATCATCCAGAAACGGATGGTCAAATGGAACGGGTTAACCAGGTGCTAGAGGATATTCTAAGAGCATACATCAGTAAAAAATAGTCAGACTGGGAAGAATACTTACCTATTCTCGAGTTTGCCTACAACAGTGCTAAGCATGTCGCAATAAGTTTTAGTACTTTCATGCTAATGTACGGGTTTCAAACTAGGTCACCAGTTATGGTGGGGTTGGCAACAGAAAAACTCCAACAGGTTAAGGATTTTCTCCAAGACCATATGGATATGCTGAAATTTGCTCGCCAGAATGTTCGGCAAGCACAGGATCGGTATAAGAGATACGTTGATGAGAAACGTCGGCAAGTTACCTTCGAAGACGGGGAGGAAGTATTTTTACGCGTGCCAGAGCATTCAAAAAGTATGAAAATTGGACCGACGCCTAAGTTATCTCCCCAATATTGTGGGCCTTTCAAGATACTCAAGCGAGTCGGCGATCCAGCCTACAAAGTATTACTATCTTCACATTCTCGCATTCATCCTGTGTTTCATGTGAGCCATCTACGAAAGCGGTTACATGGGGACGACAATGTCATTGACCAACATGTTTTGGTTGATTACATTGAACCTTCTACCTTACCGCATGAACCTGAATGTGTTCTTGATTATCATGGGTTGCGTACATGTCATCACGTACGACAACAAGCCTTAATCAAGTGGAAAGACTGACCTGAAGAAGGTGCCACTTGGGAAAACATTAGTGTTCTTAAGAATAAGTTTCCCACTTTTGTTTTCGAGGAAGAAAAATCTTCTTAAGGGGGGGGGTAATGTCAGGACACCCGCAAGGCTAGACTAATAAGGCAAGGCTGGGCTAGGCGGTGTGGAACGGGGAGTCCATCTAGGGCCAAGGGCCAAGGGAATGCCTTTATAAGGGTGGTTGGGTGGAGGACTCCTAGGCCCTAGTCACCCTTGTCTTACACAATAAGCAAGGTAAACCCAGGGGACCCTCATATAATCTTAAGTCTGACATTGAATTAGCTACATATTTAAAGAAATTTTTTGAAGAGCGCATTTTGAATAGCAAAGTGGAGCTCACATTGGGTGATATTTTGGGCATTGCCAAATGTGAGTTTCACGAGGAGATAATTATATCATCAAAAGAAAGCGGTAGATACCAAGTGAGCATGAGCCAGAGTTAGTTAAGAGCCAGGCTGTTCGCCACATTGAAGCAATTTTGGATGACTATGAAGAGTATTTGGCAGGTCTTGCAAAAGAAGAAGAGTTGAGGTCTGTGGTGGTGTCAAATCCAATTGTACCAGAGGTAAGATATGTTCATTTCAATGAAGATGAAGTAGTGAAAGTATATCAAGGAGTCACTCTTCAAGGACTCATTGGGCAAGAGCAACAACCGAAATTGTTGTGAAGCTTGGCGACATTGAAGAACCGGTCTTGGCACCCATATATCATGGATCGGAGATCAATTTGATGGATAAAAGCTTGCACAACAAGGGGAAATGGCCTATGGATGTGGAACATGGTTGGCGGATTCGAGCTGCCAATATGCTTCCAAGCGACCTCTATGGTGCATGTGCCAATGTTAAGGTAACTGTAGGGGATGTCTGTGATGAGCAAAATTTCTTTATATAGGAGCATTCCTCTTATCCATTAATTTTGGGGCAACCCTACATTACGGCTGTGTGAATGGAAACCAAGGTGCTGGATGATGGCTCGGCCTATGCCAGTGTTCCAAGCCGAGATGGTAAGAAAGCAGTACAATTCTTGACTGTATGTGTTGACCATGCCAGGAACAAGGATACTCTACGTGATCATCCAATGCCAAAGATACACAAGGAGTTTAAAGAACACAAGTTTGCACAAGATTTTCTCAGAGTGCCATTATAAAGCGGGACTATGGTGGTACAAGTGAGGAGAAGTTTTCACAAAGAGAAGCTTTCCCTTCAGGGTTTTTGGGGTTAACATATGAAGGTTCAGTATCTTTCAAAAAATTTAATGATTTGCCAAAGTGGGAAAAATAGTATGTTTCAGGTATCCAAAGTGAATTGCAGGGATGTGATGTGCTTGAATCAGATGATGTGATTTCAAGAATCTTTGAAGAGGTATCTTATGTAGATACGACGTCAGAGCTTGAGGAGTTCAGGCAGCACAGGTTACAAAGCGAAACTGAAGTTGTTAAGGTCCATTCAAAGGACATGTATGATGAGCTAGGTATATATGAAGCACTTATGCATATTGAGGATGATTTAGGTGAAGCATTTGAAGCACAGGTAGAGACAAAATACAAGATTGTTGCAAAGAAAGTGAGGCCAGTGGCTGCACCGCTACCAGAAGGAAGTGATGGGATGATCAAGGAGGCTTCTCGATAGCCTATACTCAGCAATCCAAAGAACATAGGACATAAATTTACTAAGGAGACATTGCAGTAGCTGAAGGTTGGAGAAGATGGTTTCCTCAATGCAGAGGAGATCAAGTGTTTTCAGGGTATACTCAAAAAACATGGTAAATCTTTTGCTTTTGAGCCAAGTGAGATTGGACGTGTGGATCCAAGTGTTGTTTCACCTATGGTTATTTTCACTGTTCCTCACATGCCATGGAGCTTACGTCCTATTCCAGTTCCTAAAGCTCACTTGACGAAGCTTATTAATTTGCTTAATGAAAAGATTCAAATGGGAATTCTGGAGCCATCATGTGCACCATATTCAAATCGATGGTTTACTGTTCCAAAGAAAAATGGTACATTAAGGTTTATTCAGGATATGCAACCGATTAATAAAGTAACAATCCGCAATGTGGTTATTGTGGATGAATTTACTGAGGCCTTTGGAGGTAGATCTATTTACTCTATGGGTGATCTTTATTCAGGATATGATCAATTCCAGTTAGCTTTGGAGAGCAAGGATCTTATTACAATGCGTTCTCCTCTTGGTTTGGTAAGGATGTGCACTCTGCCACAGGGTGCACATCTGCCACAGGGTGCTACTAATTCAATAGCTTATATGATGAATGACATGAATAAGGTATTAAGGGACTTTATCCCACATGTTACTATGCCTTTCATTGATGATGTGCCAATTCAGGGCTGTGAAGAAGGCTCAAAAGATGAAACAAAAGACCAGAGGGGGTGCCGACAATTTTTTGCTAACATATTGCTGACTATGAAGCTATATTGTCGAGGCTTGAAGAAGTCTTTTGGTGCTAAGGAGATCTTAATTATGGGACATATGTGCAGTTCTAAAGGAAGAAGGCCAAGTCCAACAAAAGTCGAAGCTATCTAAAAGATAAAGGAAACATGTTCTTCGGTTACTTAAGTTCGTCGATTCTTGGGTGCATGTGTGTTCTATCGTATTTAGCTGCCACACTTTGCTCATGTTGCAGAGGTGGTGTTTCAATTGCTACAAGAAGGTAAAAGGTTTGTTTGGGAAGAAGTTCACACACAAGCTATCAGGAAATTAAAGAAGATGCTTCTTGAGGCTCCAACCTTGAGGAAAGTTGATTATAAATGCAACAGGCCAGTTATTTTAACAGTTGACACTAGCCTCACATCTCTTGACCCACTGTGGTGTGGTGTTAAACACCATAACCTTGGTTTTACCAAGGTTCATAGACAGTCCACACACCATCGTCATCTTTGAGCTTACTAATTTAGGCTTGTTGTTTGCTTGGAGCCATTTGTGGCTCGCACGCAATGTATCGGCAAGTTCCTTGCATTGACACGTGCGACATACACACACATTTTTGGCACCGCTGCCGGGGATTGCCATACACTAAGCTTGAATGGCACTCTGTGATTCTTTTGTGGTGCAATTTCTATTGTAGGAAAGGTAAGGAAGGAGGGTGTGTGTGTTGAGAAGAGGGATTTGGTGTTATAATGTGTGTTTTTTTTGTTAATGGAGTATTCAAAGGTACTGTGTTTATTCTCTGTGCATTAAGGTTGTTAGTTTTCTTTGTTAATGGAGTTTTTAGAGGTACTGTGTTTATTCTCTGTGTATTAAGGTTGTTAGTTTTCTGTGTACAGTAAGTAGGAAGTAGATCTATGAGAGCTAATAGAGTGTGTTAGTGTGTAAGAGTAGGTGTATTACTATTAGAAGTAGGTAGATAGAGTGTGTGTGTGCTCTCGCGCAGGCCGCGGAGACCTTATCCTTTTTTTTTTAAAAGTAAAAATTAAAAAAAGTTCAAAATTAATAATATTTTAAAGGTAGGACCGGGATCGGGAATATCTCCCAGACCCAAGGCCAAGTTCACGCTCAGGCCTAGGCCTCAATTGCCTTTTAAAATTATGAATTTTAAATTCACACGTAGCTAAAAATCGATTTTTTGAGGACCAACGGAATTTCAGATGCCTGAAAATTGTGTTGTAAAGCACACAGCGACCCTCTAAGTGATATGCTCGTTTCGAGCTATCACAACACTTTAATCAAAAAAATCAAACATTAAAAAACATTAAAAACGTAAAAAATACGAGTAAAAACGGACGCTTAAAAAAGGTAAGCGGTTAACCTTCGAGGTTATTCGCCGACGTTTGTAACTTGGATACAGGGAAGGCTAAACAACCGACATTATCACAAATGGAGACTCCCTCAGTAAGTTTGATGGATCCCCCTTATGTTGTTTCACCAGGGGTCTCAGTGCAATCTGAGCCCATAAGTGATAGCTTCACCTTTCCAAGTCTAGCTCATCTTTCCCTTGATGACACCATGACTACCATGCCTACCCCAATGATGGGCATGCCGAGAAACACGCCATGGACCTCATTTGTTAGTAAAGCACCACTACATGGTAGCTCAATGTCTGCAACAGTACCTACAAGTGTGTACCAATCGTATGCACCTATGGGTCATCACACTCATGTAGTCCCTACCCATCCCATTGTTTCAACTACCTATGCTCCACAACCACAATACACAAGTTCTTATTTTCATGGGACTATACCGGCTAGCATTAGCATGTCACGTCTGACGTCTGCTATGCCTAGGGCCACCCATATGAACTATGGACCACCACATGGCACAACATCGTACCCAACGTGGAAGCCAATGGCTTCCTATGCGCCAAGCCCAATGACAATACCTACTCCACATGTAGTCTCTGGAGCACCTCCACCCACGGTGCCTGCTCACTTAGGTGACTTGGCAAAATTTGCTCAAGCTATTGGTCGATCTATTGCTGAGAATATGCGTAACATGTCTGATAGAGAGCCTATAAGTAAGGCAATACAAATAGCCAAGCTCACACAAAAATTTAGTGGAGACGGGGATGTGAGAAAGCATATCGAAGTGTTTGAACAAATATGCGATTCTCTAGGAGAACACAATGACCTACATGAGAGAAATGCTTTAAGCTTAACCTTAAGTGGAAAGGCTGGGGATTAGTATAGAACCCTAACGGTGGAAGAAAAAATGATTTACCCTACTCTTAGGAGACTATTCTCAAAAGAATACATACAAGAGGGAGTGCTTTGGGGTGTTGCCTCTCAGCTCCAGAAAGCCCAACGAGAGGAAGGAGAGTCAGTGAGAGACTTTATAAGTCACTTGAAGCATTCGAATTCTAGTTGTAATCCAAATGAGCTCTTCAATAATAACCAATTGCTTGATAGATTCATTAGGGTATTACGACATGAGGATATCTACAATGGCCTAGTCATTAGAGGTATCACCACTTGGGAAGCAGTCACCACCAATGCGATCCAATTGGAGGATAATTTAATGATTCAAGGAGAAAGAGTGTCTGTTGAGTCTAAATCTATTAGCTCACAAGCATCGGGGAATCAGCCAATGACCCTAAAGCCTATTGCTAAGGAGCCAAAGATATCTGAGATGACTTTAGCAGATCTCACCAAGGCTATTCAAGAGAGTCTTAGAGACAATCGTGCTCCGCAAAACAATCATATGTATCCAAGAAGGGATCAACAATAGTGCTCAATATGCAATGGACCGCATAGTACCAACGAATGCCCTACTTTTAGAGTAAAATTCAATAGGAACTGCAATGCCTGTGGGAGGTATGGTCATCAAGCTAAGGATTGCATAGTATTTAAGCGTGCGATGGCCAATAGAGCAACCTTAGCATGGACAGACACACCTCGAGTACCTGCATTGATGCCGGCCCCACCTCTTGAACAAACAACAGAACACATGGTCCCTAGGGCCCAAAATGTTGTTCAAAAAACACCCTTACCACCTCCAATGCTAGGACCGCAACCATCACATCCGAGAATCACTTCTGTGAAGCAAGTGGGTTGTGAGTCATCTATTTCTTGTTTGGAAGGCTGTGAGGAAGATATAGATCCTAATATCGCCTATGGGATGGGTGTGCTTGAAGAAAGTCCACAATACTACATGGAGGAGTATTGGGGACAAGTCAAACATGTATATCAAGTAGCTGCTCTTGCGGCAAGAGGCCAAAATATCAATTACACTGCTAAGAGACCACCTCTTCAATGCTATGAGTGTGGAGGTCCACATCGTGTAGCCGAGTGTCCTATTAGGCTACAAAAGAACACCACACTAATGCAAACCAATCAAGCGAGCACGTCTACAATGCCGATACTCATGTGTAATCGATGTGGCATAGATCATTTGATTGCCCAATGTCCAAATAATCCAAATGCACCAAAGATCACGCCATTAAACTTGATTGAAGTTACCGAGGAGCCATCACCAAGTACACCCGTGGTACCAGTAAACGTACTCACATGATCGATGCTCCAAAAAAAAATTATATTCTTGAGGAAAGAGACACGACATCAATTGCCCAATCTCAGAAAAAGAAGAAAACACGAAGAAAGAGATCGCACAAAGCAGCGAAGTCAGACCCTAGTTCAAAGACCAACATAGGGACTGGTGACGACCCTGTATATATGAACGACGCTGAAGAAGATTCTGATTCAGGTGAAACCATGGAGACCAAAATGAACACTAACATAGAAACACAAGAAAGATCTTCATGAGCCACAACGGCCAGGATCCAAAAAGAAGATAGGAACTTACCCAAACCCTACAGAGGAGATTCAACTAGTCAAGCAATTAAAGAGTTTGGTAGAAGATACCCAAAGGGATCTAGAACCAGCACATAGGAAGATCCAGATTACAGACACCGTGTTCCCTATGCAAAAACAACCTCACCAAGTCCATAGACCCTTGAACATACCTAGTGTCTTAAAGTCATGGGAAAGTTTCTTGATGGAAAGAATGTTTACAGAGGGACTACCTGATCCTATCGAAGAAATGGAGATCCCATCTTCCCCACGTCAAGGGGCTGAAGTCCAAAAGGTGTCGTTAAACATTGCCAAATTGATGGATTTCATGTCTTCAGAAGTTAGAACCACCATCATGTCCAAACTATATAAAGACCCTGAGCTAGTCTCAACTCTGTGAGCCTTCCTCAATGGAGAACTAAAGTTTGGGCTACCACAATTTGCACAAATGGATGGATCTGGGGAGATGCCAATAGAGGAGGAACACTTAGATCCACAACCCAACCTAGATGAGAACCTTGTTATAGAAATACCTGTTAACAAGTTGGGACAATACTTTGAGGGTGATGAATCCAATGCGACCATACCAATCACTACTAAGGGGTTAACTGTGAAGCGAATCCTTGATGATGACGCTGGCATTAGCATTGTGACTAAAAATTGTTGGGAAACTATGGGACGACCTCACCTTGCGACCACAACCATAGTAGTGAAGATGGCCAATGGGTCTATTGTTAAACCTATTGGGATGCTAGAAGATCTCAAGATCAAGGTCTTTGGACATAAAATACGAGTTACCTTCATTGTTATGGATTTCTCCAAACACACTATGGCATCGGAGATGATCTTAGGACGTCCTTTCATGAGGGAAGTGAAAATGGTGCATGGCTGGTCTAAAAACCATGTCTACTTGCAGTTCCAAGATTCTGTCATTCGAGTGGATCTTGTAACTGGTCAAGCATATTCTCTAGGAAACAGGTTTATAATTGATCATAGATCTAACACCAGAGTTCACTCGGCCCCATTGTAGTATTGTTACACGTGTAAAGCGGACACTGATGTTGGGGAAGATTCTCCTTATATGGATGTACTACCCGGGATGACTGAGTCGGACAATGTGGATTGGGTCCACCTAGCAGCAACCATAGACACTTGGGGAAGTAGGGGGACGACCAACACCTGAGGGGGATGAAATGCCCGTACCCTTAGATATGCTACAAGCAATGCATATAGCTTCTGACAAGACTCATCCTCATATAACAAAGAAAACATACAAGTGGGTCCCTAAAGCTTCTTTAGCGACCATAGCTAGTGCTAAAAAATAGAAGCCTTGTAAGAAACGCCCCACTCGCTCCAAAAAATGTAAGGAAACGTGGCGGTGGATTCCTAAAAAACTATTGGAATCCCAAGGCTACTATGAAGGAAATGATCAAATCTAGGTTCCAAAACATAGATTGTGTTCTTACTTGTCACCTGACCCATGTAAGCCCAATCCCGTAGCTCCAAAACGAATCAATGATCGCGAAAAGAAAAAAATCACAGAATGCTACATACCCGCTCCAAAGCTAGTTTGGGTACCAAAGAAAGAACAATTTGTTCCACCTAGCTCAGGACAGGGAGAGTCCCATGAAGCTTCTAGATCCTCATGTAATGGATCCATAGAGGTAAAATCTTCTCCACAATCTCTACCTACAATAGTGGACCTCCATAAAGCTACAAAGGATTCCACACCTCCCAATGTTCAAGAATCACCTGATGAACCACTTCAAGTTCGATCCTGGGAGAGTACCTTACCACCCTTGCAACTCGATGAGACACCTAAGGTAATAGAAAAATATTGGCAAAAATCCTCACCTATTACCAACTGGAACAATTGGTTTCAAAGGGTGACAAGCTCATTTCAAACGGTATGATCCACCCAAGGAAGGGAGGAGTGTTTGCTGACAGTCATCATTCACTCATTCTCCTCTCAACCTTTCTCCCTGAATTCTTAATCTCCAATCTTAGGGAATGTATATATATAGCCTTATACTCACAAAAAACAAAAATAATAAAGAGCAAGAGCAATTAGCAAACGAGTATGCACAATAAAAGTCAAAACATTGACCTAGACCTACACATTCACATCCGGTACACTGAAACAGAAACCTATGCCATAAAACACCTTTGATCCTCATCACTCAAGTGATGGAGGGTAGGTAGAATTAGTACGATAGGAGTGTTTCTATTTTAGAGTTGAGTGATTAGCAAAGTTCCTTTTTCCCACTGATGTGCCTCCTAGAGGTATTCTTTGTGTTTCCTCGTGTGTACAGGAATGTGTTGCTGTTGTTAGGATTTGGACCTTCAAGGAATCTTTATTTCGACTCACTCTTCAAACCAAGCGTGATCATCAACACAAACAGGTGTTTCTTGTCCATTAGCATTGCCCCTTATCTTTTTTGCATCTATCTTTGTCTGCTTTGATTGTGATTGGTAGCATAATATTTAGTGCCTTTGTTTAGTACCAAGCATTAAATTCAATGTACTTTTTTATCATAATCACTTGTCTAGGTTTAAAAATCAAGCAGTCCGACTAAGCTAGTTTGACCAAGCTAGGCGTTAGAGATTTTCTCTTAATACCATGGGGAATGCCTTACTAATAATTAATGGTTACTTAGGTTCTGAATCCGATTTAGGCAGCATTGTGTGAAATGTACTAGGGATTTCTAGTGGGCTTGACCCTATTGACCTTTAGATTAAGTATTATAAAGGGAGTTTACTTGTGTGATGAGCCTAGGGAGGTGTATCAGTGTTATATGAGCCCCCAAAGTTACAAAATTAAAATGCTGAAAGTGAACAAACAAAAAATCAAAGTGCCACATTGTAAAATCTTAAGCTGGAAGAGAAATCTCAGCTTGATTGGGTACTTCACTCACATGTATCGCCTATGGTACTAGAGCCCTAGAGGTTCCCAGTGTGGGCGTTTTTCCTTGAAAAGCGAAAAACTCAAGGCATACAAAATAAGCACACACATCAAAATTGAATCACTTTGGGGGGTCAAAGAAAAGGTAATCAGACAGGCGATGATTTCATGAGAAATTCCTTTTATCGTAGCTTAACTACAAGGTCTTCTAGGTATAGCCTCTAGTCAGCCCTCGAACATGAAATACTTGGCTCTCGCGATTAAACAACTTAATTGACCAGAGAAAATTAAGAAGCTTACCCAAGGTATTAATAGTCGATCTCTAGTGCCTTTCGATCGTTAAATTAGCGACCCTAGACTTATTTAATTTTTTAACTTTACATCTGTTTATGCATTTGATTATATTGCAATTTAATGTTTATTGCTGACAAATTGTTTAAAATTCTGTTACCAATCAATTTGTCTGCCTAAAACTGCATATGCTTTTTAATCGCTTATGAGAATGCAATTACTGTGCCAATGTTGGTTGATTTTGCAGTGACTGAAGAAGGCTAAGGACATTCATCTCAAATGCTCTTCCACCTCGACGAACGAGCTTCAACTCAATAGCTTCCGAGGACGGAATCTACATCAGGAAGGGGGGCATGTTAACCTCACGGCTCACGGACACCCTATCACCTACGACGGACGTTGTAACCTATGGTAGACATTGTATTATTCATTTGGTAGAGTCAGGTACCGGGCTTGTCGGTCCAATAAGAAAAGGGTAAGAGTGATCGCCGATGAGAGGCGCACTCTAACTAGAACATTCAAGGGATTAGTTGGTTAAGCATGGGCACCCAAGTGTGAATGGGGCGAGCTCATATAAAAGTCAACTAAACCTAAAATTCACTCATTCTCTCATTTGTGCAATTTAAGAGTGCTCTTGCTCCATCTTCTTCTTCTTCTTCTTCTTCTTCTCCTTGTGTGTGTGTGTGTGTGTGTGTGTGTGTGTGTGTGTGTGTGTGTGTGTGTGTATGCGTGAGAGAGAGAGAGAGCATGTGTGCGATCGATCATTGCGGCGGCACGACGGCGGCGAGGCGGTTGAGCGCGGCGTAGCGGTGTCTCCCTCTTCTTCGCGGCAAGGAATCCTCCACGAAGCAAGCGTAGAGCGGTGAGTGACACACCATCGTCATCTTTGAGGTTACTAGTTTAGGCTTGTTGTGTGCTTGGAGCCATTTGTGGCTCGCACGCGGTGTATCGGCAAGTTCCTTGCATTGACACGTGCGACAGACGCGCACACACCCACAAACAAGAAAAAAAACAATAAACCCATAGCCAAACAAGTGAAGGGCAGCACCTAGTTATGGGATGCGAACTATGACGCAAGAGAGTTTTTGTCACAATCAAGAAGAGGTGCAACAAAACACACACAAACAATCTCACATCAAGACACACACCAAATAAAGCAAGAGAGAGCTAGAGCAAAGGGAAGAGAGAGAGGAATGGTACTTGCATAATACCTTGTTGGTGACTTCAAATTGGAGATGGTTCGTTATGATGCTATCATAGAGCTTTTAAAAAACTAACCCAGTGCGTAGTGAATGCTTAGCATTGCCAAGACACACACACACACATTGTCTTAGGGTGTGGGAGACCTCTCACCACAATACCCTTGTACAATGGACACAAATTTGGCAATGAAAACACACTACACACTTTCTCGAGCAAGCTTATATAATAAAACTTCAAAGATGCAAGTCACCTTGAATTCACCAAACCACATTGCACAAGTGAAAGGACTAAGATGTGAATGCCAAATCACCCTTTTGAAGCACTAAACCTCAATTTTATTGATGATGGAGGAGCATATATAATAGTGGTTTTGAGGTTTTGAACTCACACTCTCTCACTTGTAAATGTGTAGCTTGAACGCTTCCCTCACACCAAATGTGAAACTCACTAAGTAGTTGCTACACCTAAGTCTCTCCTCACGCATAGAGTGTTGGAGTGCTATGTGATATGTTGGAGATGATTTACAAGAAAGAGAGGAGTCTTTTTAAGGGTTGGAGACTTCTCATTAAGATTATTGGGAATCCTACTTCACAAGCTAATCAAATCGAGATTATGATTTTTTTTAAATATCAAAATATAGTTGTTGGGCGGTTACGCCGCTAGCGGTGGCTATGATAGCGAGAACTCAACTGACAAACAAGAATGTCAGACGAGGACGGAGCTTGACCCGCAGGCGCATGGAAACAAATAGGTGGGTGTCAAATCACCTACTCGACCTTCTAATGACAATCACTACCAAGGGAATCAAACCTAAGTTCTCAAATACACAAATGAATGAAATCCATACTACAAACAAATGCTATCCAAAACATGATCTAAAGTCATCGAATCAGCCTCAAACTCAAAGGGGGTTCTCCACACTAGGTAAGGACAATACCCTATGAATCTACAATATAATCTCAACCTGTAACCACTCCGTGCGGTAAACGTGTATAAAGACAGGCCGAAAAATTCAGGTGATCGGATGGTACTAATGTGTAGCTCTACTCGCTGCGGTTCTATAGATATATGGCACGCTCAATTCCGACACACAGGTAAGGAGAAAACTCACATAGAAGCTCGTGGGAGCTCACCTCGCGTAGAAGCCGAATGCCGCACACTTGGTATCGGTGCGTAGCTCTTGCCGTTGTGAACACAATGGCGGTGTCGCTTCTCCAATGGAGGCTCCATAGATCGCGTAGCAAGAGGATAGACTCTCGCTCTCTATCTATCTCGGACACAGTCACGGCGCTTCAAAACTTATCTTGATTAATGATTCAAAAAACTATCCTTAGGTTTACAATGATTGGCTCTTATACCTCAGCCTTGGAGGTGTGAACACATCTCTAATCTAATTACATAAGCAGTTGAAACTACTTGGGGAATACAAGCTGGAAACTCAATTGAGTCCCGCTAATTACAATGAATCGGCACCATCAAAAAATGAAATGTCGAAAAGACATTTATTATAATAAGTGTTTTCAAAAATATGAGTGTGAGAAAAAATGTATAGGTGTAGTCCTCCGCTTAACACTCCCCCCCTCCGCGTTCATGCCGTCCCTGACATGACATCCTTGCTTTGTCTTTAGTGGAGTCCCGTCGATTTCAGCATCTGAGGGTGTGACTCGTATCTCAGGTTTACAATAGTTAGTGTAGGGCCGAATATTTTACTTTCATGAGTAAAGAAACCAGTATAGAATGCCTCCTCAAAGGCCTGCATGTGGAAACTCGGCATAAACATGATTCTCTGATAAAAGAGGTGTAATACTTTTGGAGATGGCTGCAAGGCTAAATCATACATCATATCTGTGACTGTGTCGGCCGTTGACAACAATGTTGAGCCGGTATCTTTATCCAACGCGAACACTTCAATGCAAGCCAATAATGTTTTGCAAATCTTTTTGAGCATTTGACACGAAAGGTAAGGATAGACAGTAAAGAGCTTAATGGTTCCCATTAGGGTTTTCACCATGTAGGCCTTACTTATTCTCTCTCCCACCTTCGGTCTTGGCATCCTGGGGTAATTAAGCCAATTCAGCTTCTTTGCTGTGATTTTGTCATGTTCCTGCCAACTCCTGACTTGTGGCAATGGACAGAATGTTGCATCTTCTCTAACTTCCTTGGGTGCCTCCACCAAATAGATTAGGTAGGTTGGATACTTTGTCAACCACCCTTTCCTCCATCTCGGCTGGGAGTCTACTATCTTCTTTGATTCCTCCTCTTTTGTGATGTCGCCTTCGTATAGCGCGACATACTGCTCTTCTTCTATCCTTTTCTTTGTTTTCAGCACTTCAAACTTTAGTAGAGGGAGGGGCAATGTAGGTTGCATCCATTGTTCTTGCAGCACCTTAATATCCACCCCTTGAAGTCCAATGGAAAACAGGACTCTTCTTTCCCACTCCATGGTTTCCTTTGCACTCTCCTCTGTTGCCTTCTCTATTTGCTCGTGCAATCTTTTTTCCTCATCCTTGGTAAGTCTTGATGTTGCGGTCTCGTCTTGTGTAGGGGCTGGATCTTCACTTGTTGTGGCTTCCCTAGTGTCTGGTAGCTCCACGGCTGCCCCACCTATTTCTTCTTGTTGATCCTCTGTATCTTTTATCATCTTGTCTTGCAGATCTTGGAGTTGCTTTTCGAGGGCCTCATTCTCCGCTCTCAGTGCTTGGGTCTCTGATGTCAGTCGTTCTTCTGCAACCAATGAGCCCTCTGCAAGGTGCAATCTCTGCACTTGCTCTAGCCGCAATTCTCTTTGCAAACTCTGGATTTGATCTTCCAGACCGGGGATTATTGGTCCCTCTGGCTCTACTTTTGCTCTGCTAGCTCTTGGTGTGGATCTAAGCCTTAGGATTGTTCTATCCTGCAGCTCCATCCTTTCTCGTAGCTCAATGAGCTCATCCTTTGCTCTTCCAATTCCTCATTAATTATTTCTTTGGCTTATTGTGCACTGGCCACCTCTCTTGAAGCATGAGCAAGTTGGAGGATTAGTCCATCTCTTTCATTTTCTGCTTCCAAGAGAGATTCCTTGAGGTACTTTGATTCTTCTAGTGCACTCTCATATTTTGTTTCCATCTCATCTTCTCTCTTTTCCGCTTCTTCTTTGCTGTCCCTCATTTCCTTTGATCGGGCTTTGATCTTCTGCAAAACTTGATGCACTTTCTGGATATCTCTTTCATCCTCATCTTCGATCTCACCCTCCTCTTCAGGCTCATCCTCTGCCTTCTCAGGTACCAACCTCCGCTCTCTGTTGAATTGATTCTTGGTCCTCCTCTCCTTTCCTCTCTGTTCTTCCTATGTTAAGGCAATGCCATACACAACTTTGAGGGCCTCTTCTTGAGTATATCCTGTGTCTATTAGAACATCATATTGCTCTTTCTTCTCTTGAATTGGATCCGTTGCCTTCTCCTCTTGCTGTATTTCGGGCTTTTCTAGCACATCCACCTCCACTTCAGTAGTCATTTCCTCCACTATCCTTCAGGACTAGACTCTTCTACCTTGCCCTTGCCCTTGTCACCTCCTTTTAATTCAGCTTTAATGTGCTGAAATTCTGCTTCGGTGTATGGCTCTACTGGTTGCTGCTCCAATATAGCTTTTGATTCTTCATAAGCCTTGATATATTGATCGTACTGATCAATATGGGGTCTGGTTGAGCTAGCTCCGACTTTAGTTGGGTCTGGTACCCACTTTTTCTCAAAATCTCCTTTTAAAGCTCGCTCGGCTCTAAATTGTTCAATCAGCCTCTCCATTCTGGCGGCTTTCTAGCTCTTAGTTTTCTTGGGAGCGGGTTTCTCTTGGTCTTCTTCTTGAGGGGCTCGTCTGATTCTTCTTCTGGCTCGAAAACAATCTCTAGCTTCCGCCTTGCCCTTTTTGACACTCTCTTGGTGACCTCTAGGTGGTCTTCATCTTCATCTATCTCTTTTAGCCATTGGTTTTGCGAGGGAGCCTTTGGCCATTGGTCCCTTGCTCCGATAGCTTCATAAGCTATATTAGTCAACACTTCGGCTCCCCCAATCTACTTTGGCTTCTCGTTCTGCAAAGCAATTACTTGCTCATGAATGTGCTGAGCATAATTGACTTCCTTCAGGATGTTGCTCTTTATTGCCCAAGTGATGGTTGTGGCAATGGCATGTGGTGGTGTGGTATACTTTTGTGGTCTTTTGCTGCATGTGTAAAAATTGGTTGTAGAGCCGGCAAAGCTTTGCCGCTCTCAGATCTGCCATGTCTTCATAGGTGGCATTTTTCTTCTTTGGCCCATACACTTCTATAGCTTCTCATCTTTCTCTGACTAAGCTTCCTTTGTTGTGCAGCTTCAGAGCATCTGCAATGAGCTGAGGAGTGATAACCACTTCAACTTTTTCCCCGTCCCAGGTTGTGAGTGTAGCCATTCCGTCTTTCTGTATGGTGGTTACCAACTCATACACTCCTTGAGCGTCTACTCTTGATGGTCTGGAAGTAAACAAACTGCGGAAATCTGCCCTTTCGAGGTATCTACTTATCTCCTCTTTTCTACTGTAGTCCACCAATTCTTGGGGAATCATTGGGATATCCACTGTTTGTCCCCGTGGGTCTCTAAAAGTACACCGCTTCTTCTATCCAAGTCTTTGTGGGCTTGAGAGTCTCTGTGGGAATAGAAAATGGCTTGGCTTCTGCTATTGCTTCCCTGAGTGTTGGTCTCTTTCTCTTTGCTGACGACTTCCTTGAATCCATGGATCCTGTAACTCCAATTTCAGAAGTTAGCGTCTTTTTCATTACTGAAAGCCAAAATTAAGCTTTTAACTATCCAAATGACTTAAAAATTGAAACATAAGCTATTCAAGGCCTAAGGATGCAATGCATATGAAAAAATATGACATTTTGGTGCAAAATCATGCAGGAGACATCATACGCGTATGATGTCATCAAAATGGCTTGATATTGGTTGTGCTTGTAGCTGATAGTGCATACATCCATTCTATATGTCTGGATTTGAATTTGGGTCCCATTTGGTCAAGTTGTGGTCATTTTAGTCCCGGTCAGGCTCTTTGCAAGATATTGAGGGGGAATTGGATTTTGTGATCCAAATTGGATGAAACTTGGTGGTTGGCTCTCAAATGGCATGTAGATCACTTTTGTGTGGTGGTTGCAACTTTGAAATGCAAAAATCAAGTAGGGAGACATTATACACGTATGATGTCTTTTTGGGTAAGATTGAACCATTTTGCATTGTAAGCTTGGATTTGGCTTTATATAGCCTTAGACAATGATTTTATGAAATTTGGGTATAGTTTGGACTAAAATTGGCTCTGGAGACATCATACGCATATGATGTCTTTTGTGTCATTTTTGCATGAGATTGGTTTTGTGGGCTCCTCATATGATAGTAAAGGACTGTGTGTACTCAAATCTGGACTTGAAGTTGAGTATGATGAATTTTGGCAAGATCAAGCTTTAAACAGAGGATTTTCCGCTGATTCGGCTAATAGAGTGATCCCCTTGACCAAATGGTACCAAAATCCATGTGTGGCATGTATTTGATATATATAATGGATATATGATGAAAAATGATCAATTTTGGCTCTGTATGTGCAAAGTGACATCATACGCGTATGATGTCTTTTTGGCCAAAATGGTACTTAGCTTGTGCATGTGTTGAACAACATCCCTACAAAGTTTCATTGAGTTTGGAGCTATTTTGGCAAATTTAGGGCCATAAGTCGGTTTTTTGCCCTACTTTGCGTCTTTTTAGTTTCCAATTGGTTTTTCAACTCCAAATCTCATGATACTTTGTGCATTTGATGTTGTTAGCATATAGAAAGAGGCTATGCATTCATGTGTTCAAGATGATGTGAAAATCATGCTGTGAGACAACATACGTGTATGATGTCTATTCTTGATAAAAAGTGTTTTTTGTGCACAGCATGGTTTGTGCTAGTGTCCTAAGCCCTGCTAACTAGTTTTCAACCTTAAAAATCATCAGTTTAGTTAAAATCCCCCTTTGTAGACATTTCAGTCTCCGAATTCGTCTTTTGGTGTTGGAGTTGATTTTCCTCGATCTTTCTCCTCGAGAGTTGCATCCCGACCTCATTTGAGGTGTTGGGAAGTCTTCTATGTGGTTGGACTCGACTTTGGTTCCTTCTTTTCCACCTTTGGCCATTTGATTGCCCGAAAGCGTCTTTTCCACCATTGGTAAGTATAACGGCTTTCTTTTGGATTTTGTTTGTACACATGTGTCATTGATGACTATTTGAAGTTGCTTGTGAAGTTTCATGGCAGTCGGTCGTCAATTTTGGCCGTTATGCCAAAATGACGCTTTGTGTGTTTGCCGTTGAATCGGTTGTTTTGACCCACTTTTGGTGGTCCAAACCTGGAGATACTCCATGGTTGCATTGTCCTCGATGTTGTCAAGCTTCTTGTGAAGTTTGGTGTCGTTTCGACAACCTTTTCCTGTTTGCCGCGCAGGCTCTATTGATCTAGGGTTTTTTCAGTTGGTCTTTCTCGTACTTTGAGAGTTAGGAAATCATATTCTACACTAGGGTAAGCCACCTATTGGTTCTTGCATGGTTTGGTTAGGCGGTTGTGCCTCTACCTAGCATTCTACCCATTTCCCTGTCTGCTCTTGTTTCTTTGTTTTGGTTAGTTTTCGCGACAAAAGTTAGTGATAAGCATCAAAAGCTTATGGCAACGAGTCTATCTCTCATATCTAGAGTCCTGTGAGCTCTCGTAGCGGTCATAGAAGGCTGTAGAAGGTCGGATGCTCCTGTGTGCTCTTTGCTCTCTCCAAGTGGGTAATAGTGCAAATGAGCTTGTAAGTGAAGTCAAAAATACTTAACTTTGGACTTCCCGGCTCACTTGTTACCAAATTTGACATGTGCTCCTATGTCGTCGTGAAATGCACTTCAGGATTTGAAATTTCTCAATTTGGACTCCGTTTGACCTGTTTCTGAGAAATTTGTCCACTTTGCCAAAATTCTGTCATTTCGGGCTTTTCGCAACTTTTCCCGAATCGTGCCCAATTTTTACCATGGGTTGGATCATCACCATCTATTATTTTCTCTTTTCTGATCTCGTTTCACCTATTTTTTATTTTTCTTTTATTTTTATTAAGAAAATCCTTAAAAATAAAGGAAAATAGAAAATTGAAACCAAAAAATTCCAAAATTACACCATAACTAGCTGGTAATCCCGTGTATATGTATATACACTTATTTGTGGTTTCTCGGCTTGGATTACCACTTTTTGGCTCCAAAAACACGCATATTTAGTTGTATTTACAAACTTAGAGACTCAAACTCATCACTTGATCTCTTCTTATTGCAAAACAAAGTATATATAAGGGCATAGATATCATCAATATCCGCAATCAAACATAAAAAATTCGAAATCATGTAAGAAACTGCCCTCGTAATATCATTTTCTTTGTCCTTATTGCTTGTAATTCTTGTATACCTGTATACCTCCCCTCCTCCTAGTCTGAGTCCTCCCGGACGAGTACGAAGTGTTTGAGGGTGAAGCATTGTAGTTGTTGTGGTCATGCCTGGTGAATTCAATTGTAGAGCGATGAAATAGCAATAGTTGCAATAATGCCGCTCTTTGTTTGATTGTCAGATTGTTGGGCAATATTTGGGTTGTCTGTAGCACTTGTGTTGTAGAATCAGTACTTGGGTTCTTGTTTACATTTGTGTCCTTTTTTATAATCCAAATCTGATTCCGATTTGCATGTGCTTGCCAGAAACTCTTTTCTACCCAAATGTGCTTGACTTTAGGTTGTGATGTCTCTGTCCTTGAATACTGAGGATTCTCTATTGATTGTACTGAAGGGAGTTCCTGTTTACAAATCTTTGGAATCCAAATTTCCTTGCTATGGATTTGTGCTATCATCAACTTCTTTGGAATCCAGATCAGTTTCACTGAATTTGGCTGTCTGAAATCACTCTGTTGTCTGGTGTTGAAGACTTTGTTTTCCACCTATGTTCTCTCTGGCACAACCTTCTTTGGCCTCCATACCAACTTTGAGTCTGTCTTTATCCAAGGTTGATCTGTGCGTGTATTTTCTGTCGTCTTTACCCATGTCTGAGATTTCTTCTTTGAGGAGCATTCCGGTTGTGTAGAAGTGGCTTTTGGTTGCCATCACTCCTTCTTCACCTCTTTAGGTCGTTTACCCTTGTCATTGGATTCTTCGACAAGAACTTGTACGGTTGCTTTGGAGAACGGAGTTGATTGACTTTGCTCCTCATATTTGATGTTAACTGAATTTGAGCACCAATTAATCATCGCATTGTACTGCTTTTGCCATGGTTGCCCTAGTAACAATGGATGTTGCATAGCTTTGTCTTCAACCACATAAAACATATGTGGATACACATATTGTTTTATATGTACGTGCAGTACTATGCATCCGATTGCTTTAATTGAGTGTTCTGAATAACTCTTCAACTCTTGTTTGGCAGTTTGCAGCTTAGTGTCATGTTTCAATTGTTTGTACAAACTGACTGAAAGCAAGTTAGCTTGTGCTCTGAATCCAATAGTGCTCTGGCTTTAATCTGGTTTGGCCCCACTTTGACCTCGATGATGGACTCTACTTTGTCTTCACCCATTTCTGATACACTGATTGCGTTTATTCGTAAGGCTCCTTCATTGCGTTGTCGCTGACGCAGTAGTCTTCTTTTCTCCATTCTTTCTTTTGCTTCCGCTTGCGCTTCCTCAACAATTTTTTTCTTTTTCTGAAGTCGCAGTTTATCTTGATGTATTTTGAGAAGCACGTCCTGGGTTAGTGGAAAATGATACTTCTTCAATCTGCATCCACTAATTCAGTTTGGAATTTCTTCTCCGTCTAACGTAGCAAGCTTGACGGCCCCGCTTGGTGATAGATCTTTAATCACAAGTGGTCCCATCTCTCGCTTTTTAAGTTTTTTTGCATGCTGTTTTAGAGTGTATACTCGGACAAAGTCCCCAATCTTAAACTCCTTAGTTCGTACATGCTTATCAAAGAACTCTTTTTGTCGCCTTTTCTGAGCATAGATTGAAGCCACGGCTTTTGAAGCGAAGCTCATCTAGCTTTTCAAGGTCGTCTATTCTATCTAAAAGCTCATGTCCTGTCCAGTCTAATTCCTTAGCTACTCTCAGTGTTGGAATTAAAAATTCTATTGGTAAAATAGCATTCAAACCAAAAACCATGTTTTACGGGGTCGTTCCTATCGATGTTTTATATGCTACCCTATACGCTCATAATATCGAATGCAATCTCTGGTCCCAATTAGTTCTTGACTCAGATACAATCTTTGTAAGGACCGTGCATATGGTTTTTTTCGTCACTTCAGCTTGTCCATTGGCTTGTGGATGATATGGAGCTGATTTGCGATGTATCACCATGAATTCGTCTAGAAGGATCTCTATCACTTCATTTATGAAGTGTGTGCCTCGATCACTCACAATTTCTATTGGTAATCCATATCGTACAAAGACATATCCATACAGAAATTGTGCCGCGGTCTTGGCATCCGGTCCTGGCATCAGTTTTTTGAGTTGCTTTTGCCTCAACCCACTTTGTTAGATAGTCCATCGCCACAATGATGTGTTGTGCATGAGTCCTCTATGCTGGAGGTGAGATAGGTCCAACATAATCAATCCCCCATTTTTCAAAGGCCCTTGCTCCCATCATTGGTATAAGCGGCATATCATCTCTTTTCAGTGGTACTTTTGTCCGCTGACAATCATCACATCGTTTTACGTATTCCTCAGCGTCCATGTGTAATGTCGGCCACCATATTCCTGCAGCTAAGACAATTTGTGTTGCCTTATCACCTGAGAAATGGCCTCCACCTACTCCTCCATGAGCCTGCTCTAGGATTATCACATACTCTGACTCTGATGCGCATATCCTAAGCTGGTTGTCCTTTCCTCTCTTATAGAGTTGATTTCCTATTAAAGCATAATCTCACGCTTCTGTCTGTACTGCTCTCTGACGCGCTTTTGAGGTTCCCTCTGGAAAAGTTCTGTTTGTGAGATATTCAACAATATAATGAATCCATTCAGGAGTGATCATTATCTGATACAA
Source organism: Adiantum capillus-veneris (assembly GCF_014529385.1). Taxonomy (NCBI): domain Eukaryota; kingdom Viridiplantae; phylum Streptophyta; class Polypodiopsida; order Polypodiales; family Pteridaceae; genus Adiantum; species Adiantum capillus-veneris. Next base: position 127,014,495 of record NC_140958.1, read on the forward strand.
TGTTGAATACTCAGTTGGCGGTTTTGACAAACATGTAATACATACCGTGACATATTCATGTACACTCTCTTTCATTCCTGGCCAGTAGACTCCCAGTTGTAACAGATTCATGTACGTGTTTCTTCTTGAACAATGAAATGCACATTTGTGAACATGTGCTTCTCGCAGATATATGTTATATTCTTCAGGATTGATGCATAACCTTAAAATGTTATCGGTTCCTAAGTGATACAACCTTCCTGTAATCAACTGAAGATTTTTGGATTGCTGAATTATAACTTGTTTCTGGTTGTATTTTTTTCTATCAAACTCTCCTCCATAGGTTAATAGATTAACAACATCCTGAGACCACTTTGGTATCATTTCTATGTTGAATAAGTACGCATCCGGCATGTCGTCATCTACACCTATAGGGTCTTCTCCATTCATCAACCTTGAAAGGTGATCAGCTCTGAGATGTTTCTTTCCTTTATTTACTACTACCGTGAAGTCGAATTCTAATAAGATGATGAACCATCTTACTATTCGTCCCGTATTGCATGGTTTGTTCACTAGGTAGAGCAAGGCTTGATGATCTGTGAAAAACACAAACTTATTGGCTAGAAGATAATGCCGAAATTTCTTCACATCATAAATCATTCCTAATCCCTCTCGCTCCGTTGTTGTGTAATTACTTTCAGCATTGTTGAGCTGTCGACTAGCATAGCAGATTGGAAAATCCATGTTTCCTTCTTCTGGCTGAGCCAGGATGCATCCTATTGCATATGCTGAAGCATCTATATGCACATGGAATATCTTCTCCCAATCTGGTGATTTCAAGAGTGGACCAGTGATGAGTGCCTCTTTCAGTTTCTTGAAGGATTCCTCACACTCCTCTGTCCATTCGTAATTCACTATTAGCCTATAAAGTGGTTGGCCTATTATAGTGTACATGTAAATGAATCGTCTATAATATGCACAATGTCCCATAAAGCTTTGCACTTGTTTCGTGTTGGCTGGTCTAGGCATATCCACTATTACTTTTATCTTTTCCATATACGTGGATATTCCTTTATGTGAGACAATATGTCCTAGAATTCTGCCTTGTCGGACCATAAATACACACTTCTCAGGATTGAGACAAATGCGATATGTCCTACATTTCTCGAATACCTTTCTTACGTTTTCTAGATGCTCATCTCTCAGAAGAGAGTGTACACACAAATCATCCATGTATATTTCTAGAAACAACCTCAAGTACTCTTTGAAAGCATGAGTCATTAGCCTTTGGAATGTTGCGGGAGCATTAGTTAAACCAAACACGATACGCATAAATTCACCACTCCGTTGCAAAAGCTGTTTTGTGTTGATCCTCTGGCGCAATGGCAAGCTGATTATATCCTGAAAATCCATCTAGAAAGGAATATGCTCTTTTGCCCGATACACGTTCTAGAACATGATCAATTATCGGCAAGGGATAAAGGAGATTGAGGTTAAGGTGAAGAGAGCTGACGACAAAGGCAAGGAGCAAGACCCGAAGCGAGGCTCAAAGGAAGACTCAAAGCAAGGCTTGAAGCAAGACTCGAAGGAAGTCTCTCGAAGTAGAGCTCTGACGACCGAGCAAGGAATCTCTCTCTCTCGCTCTCGGCTCATCATCGGCTACTACAAAGCAAGGCAAGGAGCTTGGTCGAAGCAAGCAAGCTTGAGAAGATCTTGGGCGAAACAAGGTTGAAGCTTGATGGTAAGCTTGTTGAGGCTTGAGTAAGCCAAGGCAAGAAGAGGATTACAAGTAAATGCAGAACTTGGTTAGAGCAAGCCAGGTTCGAGAAGAGGCTTGTCGAGGCAAGCAAGCGAAGCTTGAGAAGGAGCTCGATCAAAGCAGAAGAAGCACTCTTGGCCTTGAACCGAAGCAAGAGAGGAAAGCACAAGGTAATGCAAAGCGCACAAAGTAGGAAGCTGCGGAATAATTGATATAGTTGAAGCTTGTTGAACCTAAGGGCAGTTGAAGTAGTTTTAAAGTGGCAGAAGAGAACTTTTGTCACCGTCATCAGCTAAAGACTTAATCATCGTGTTAATCTCGGTGTCATTAACGGCCCGGTTAATTTTGTAAATGGGAGCTTAAACTCCTAATTAGCAGATAATCCAAGTGACAGTGTTGTTAACAGCCCGCCTTGGCTAAGAATTAGGTTGTATTCAACTAATTGATGATTCTGGTGATTTCCAGAGCTATCTATGTCTGTTGTTCTCTCTCTTTCACACCTCTCACAGCCAAAGGCCCAGTGCCTACCCGGCTCACGTAGAGAACAAATATCCCCCGACAGCGCGACGTGAGCTCCCACGAGCTTCTATGTGAGTTTTCTCCCTGCCTGTGTGTCGGAATTGAGCGTGTCATATATCTATAGAACCGCAGCGAGTAGAGCTACACATTAGTACCATCGCAGTCAGAATTCGGTCACCTGAATTTTTCGGCCCGTCTTCATACGCGTTTACTGCACGGAGTGGTTACAGTTTGAGATTACATTGTAGATTCATAGGGTATTGTCCTTACCTAGTGTGGAGACCCCCCTTTGAGTTTGAGGCTGATTCGATGACTTTAGATCATGTTTCGGATAGCATTTGTTTGTAGTATGGATTTCAGTCATTTGCGTATTTGAGAACTTAGGTTTGATTTCCTTGGTAGTGATTTTCATTAGAAGGTCGAGTAGGTGATTTGACACCCACCTATTTGTTTCCATGCGCCTGCGGGTCAAGCTCCGTCCTCGTCTGACATTCTTGTTTGTCGGTTGAGTTCTCGCTATCATAGCCACCGCTAGCAGCGTAACCGCCCAACATTTGGCGCCGTTGCCGGGGACGAGAGCCCTAAGTAGGTGACATTAGACTAATCGGACGAGGTGAATTGTTTCATTTACTTTGTATAGTTTAGTTAGAAAGGTCTAGGAGTGGTGGACTCCGAGGATCTTTGAGAGGTACTAGGAAACTTGTAGATTCCTGGGTCTTTCGTGTTTGACAGTTTTTTTTGTTTAGATTAGATTGATTTTTGTCGGTGTTGAGTGGTTGTTGAGATTGAGATATTTGCTAGTCCGTGTGTGGCAGTGAATCTCTTTATACTCACCATTGGAAAAACTCATTTTATGATTAGATGTAGCTTAGGTAGGACTTGATTTGATCCTAATCTAGAGCTATTAATCAGTGATTTATTTATTTGCTTGATGTGTTTGTTTGCATGTTAGATCACTAAACCGTTGATTTGGTAGTGAAACTTGCATAAACAAAGTGCAGAGAGATTTTTTGTGAAACTGAGTATTGCTGAACACTTAAGAGAGCTCTTGGAAGAGTTATGTGCCAAAAAACTGGAATTCTGTAACATTAGACATCATACGCGTATGATGTCTTAGGGGCTAAAGAGAGACCAAAACAGAGAATTTGACATTACCAGAGTGTTCAGAAGGGGGGTTTTACCCTAAGATCAACTTAAAACAAGGGCTTTAACAACCCTAGAAACTCAAAAGACCAAGTCAGAGTGCAAAAATATGCAAAGAATAGGGAAAATTGATTCAGAGCTCATTTTTGCATTCAAACTTGATAAAAACACTTGAAACTGAAAGATAAACACTTGGAGAAGCTTAAAATAGAAATTTGGGCAAATCTGTGAAAAAAGACATCATACGCATATAATGTCTTTTTGCACTTGCTGATGTGATTTTTGAATTTTGACTTGACAACATTGTTGCAAACATAGTGAATAGCTTAAATATCAAGTTTGGACCAAAATTGGACAAAAAGACATCATACGTGTATGATGTCTCCAACCTAATTTTGGGCAAATTTTGGCATTTTGCTATCACAAATCCTTTGTACTAGTTGTCTAGAGCTTGTATTTCAAGTTTCATATCATTTGGATCACATTTGACCCCAGGTAAGTCAAAAATCGGGAAATTGCCTAGAAAAGCCTAATCTACCCATAACTTGCACAACCAGAGTTCAAATTGAATTTTGTGAGTGGACAGAGCATAAGGGTGCTATTGGGAGTGAGCAAAGCAAAAATAACCAAAACCTGTGAAAAAAGACATCATACGCGTATAATGTCTTTTTGGGCAAATCTGATACAAAATTTTCACTTGAGATAACAGAAGTCTTCCAATTGACACAACAAACCATTTGACCAAGTATCATTCAGTTTGGATCACTTTTGATCACAGAAACGGGGATTAAAAAAATTGTCGAGACTGAAAACTTAGATTCCTCTAGGGGGATTGATGAATTTGAGATCCGGTAGATATCTCCAGAATAACCAACCGAGACAAAGAGAACAAGCGAGTGTTATATCAACCGAGGAGAGTGTAAACCAAAGTGTAGTGCGACAGTTAGAGACGATCCTTGAAGGAAGTATTTCTGATACTTCTTCAGAGAGATCTTACGAGATTTTCACTGAACACTTAGGATACTTGAATTTAAACGAAAGAGAAAACATGGCAGCAGGACCATCAAACCCTTCGGCCACAATGAAGCTATTGTTTATCAAGTATCAATATGACAACAAGCAAGGAGCCAAGATCTACAAAGATGGTATGGACCGCTACTGTGTGAAAATAGAAGATAGACCAAGTGAGTTCAAGGATTTAGTGCCTGTGAGTTATAGCAGAGATAGGTACCTAGATGATGAAGGTATCATGTACTTGGTAGTCCTGAATCCTAACATTGTGGACAAGTGGGGATTGATGGACACGAAAGCCAAAGTAGATGAAGAACCCAAAGAGAAAGCACCAACAATGAGCTTCCCTAATGCTAGAATCAACATAGACAACGTCTATGTGGGGTTATACAAGTATAATAATAGAGAGGAAGATCTCTATTATAGATGCGAGGAACCCTACGTCGATGAGTTGACAGAGCGGAAAAGACTTTATGTCTTTACCTACACAGAGGGATCAGAAACGAAGATTGTCGCATACGACAAGTATGGAAAACTAAGATTGTTGCATACGACAAGTATGGAAGACGATATGTAGCAATCGATAAAAAGGAGTTGAAAGGATACACATACTTTGGGGGACCACTCCACCATTATTATGTCGCTCCAAGCCCACTGAGCCCAGCACCTACAATTGTCATGCCAGACCCGATGGCAACAGGTAGAGAGAGGACTCATGTAACTGAATCTTTCAGTCAACCTCATTGTTCTATGCCAAGCCCAATGGGAACATTAAATTCTAGAGAGTCAATGGCTAGGAATCGAGGTAGTGCAGTTCCATTCTCTACACATACTACAGTAGGTCCGATGTTTGCAGCAACACCATCACATTTGCCTCCTAGTAGTAGATTCGTGGCAAGGGAGCCAACTAGAGCAGCCCATGAAGTCCATGACACAAGAGAAGGTTTTAGTCGGGATACAAGAGCAATGAGATTGGTGGTAGACAATAGACGCATGAGACCATCTCAAGTGGCCAAGTGTATGCCGAAGAAGTATAGTGGCTCAAGAGATCCATATGCACATGTCTCACTCTTTAAGCAAGTCTTAAGAGCTGAGAAGATAACAGATTTCCACACACAATACGAAGTATTTGGTCTTACTTTAGAAGGGACGGCATTGACATGGTTTCAACCACTGAATGGTGAAGGTTTCCATGAAATTGACCACTTGCTGCGAGAGTTTGCCGAGGAATTTTCGAAAAGAGGGATCAAACACAACACGGTATCCCAAATATATGCTTTCAAACAAAAGGAGCAAGAAAAGGTGAAGGAAGATTTGCTTCGCTTCAAACAATACATAGAGAGATGTCCAGTACGGGAACAACCGCAAGATGACAGACTATTTTTCCTCTTTATAGAAGGGCTGAGAAATGACACTCTCAAGAAAGACTTGCACTTGAAAGCTTGTACAAGTTTTGAGCAAGTGACTAGAGAAGCATTATACTTAGTTGATAACTGTGCTGTTTATGGAGAGGTAAAAACGGATACGGATGTCACATTCAGTAGCTCATCATCCATAGCTAGCAAGACCACCACTAAGAAGAATGTCCAAACAACAACAGTGCCGAACATGGAACAAATGATAGAAGATGCTATAAGGAGATTAGCACCATACCCTAAACCAATGCCAAAACTAACAAAATGGTGTGCAATCAAACAAAAATGGACAATTCATTCAACAGAAGAGTTCTATTACAACAAGGGTTATGTGAAGGAGCGTCAGTATGCACCTCCAGCTCAAATAGCATCACCTCAGGTATATCCAGTACCTAGATACCCAACGGGAAACGTACCAGGACCTATGGGGATAGAAAGACCACAGCCGGTATTGGGGCAAAAACCACCCTTACCAGGATTGAGACCAGTGGGAATTAGATATGCACCCACCCTAGAGAATCTGGAAGAACAAGCTTTAGTGCCTGTTCAGACTTATTATGAAGATTTCGGTGCAAACATGGCTCCTATTGTGTATTACCCACCTGAAGAACCAAAATAACAAGAACCTTGGAGCATGATAGGAAATGTTGGACCACCAACAACCTCACATGCCTCAGATGAAGAGAGGTATAACTTGGATGCAAGAACACTTATGTTCATAGCTCATGGGGGGTTGTCCAGACAAAGACCAGCCTACCTACAAAGAGCAAATCAAGGGACACCAAGACCTGCATTAGGACCCTGTTATAAGTGTGGAGGTGACCATTTCATGAATGTTTGTCCACACAAAAAGATCATTAGAATAAATGCATATTGCACAGAGTGTGGTGTCACTCACTTCATTGAGGATTGTTCAAAGAGTCCCAACAAAGTGCAAAAGACGACATTAAGCATGCTAGAGTCGATTGCTACTAGCAGTGGGTCTGAAAATGAAACCAAGATACCAACACAAGTTGTGAATAGAGCTCAAGCAAAGAAAACCAATAGAGAACCAGAGAATGGAAAGTCAGAGACGGAATTGGAAAGTCAAGGACAACAAAGCCATAGAAACACATGGAAAGCTAGGAAAGCACGCATGAAGCTGAAAAAAGAACAGCAAGACGCGATTCTAGCTGAGGATTAAAACAAACAAAAGACAAATTAGATAAACTTGAGAGTCAAAACAGAATACGGGAAATGGACTCTGAAAAGTCAAAACTGAAGAGCGTCAAAGAGACAACGAGTGTGAGCTCAGGGGGATCAGTGTTAGTCAAAAAAGTACACGAACCATTGGATGCTTTGATGAGAGCTTACGAAGCGAGATTAAAGAGCAACCAAACACAAGAACAACGGTGGTTGACCTATCCAAACGTGGAATTGGAAAAGCAGAGACTCGAAATGTGTCAGAGAATGGTCAAGACTGCACAAGCCTTGTTAGAACCACCTAGAGAACCAATGAATTGTGGAACGGAAAATCCAATTCATCAAGAGACTATCCTCTCACGCGTAGTTGAAAATCCTAACACTGCACAAAAGCACTATCACCCTAGCTGAGCTTTTGAGACTACGACCAAACATGTGGGCAACTGTAGGAAAATTCTTGGAGAAATTTGAGATAAAAGACCCAACTGTAAAACTGCAAGAGGGTATACGAGAGGTGAGTACGCCACAAAAAAACACTAAGCCTGTACCTTTGAACAAGGTCGGAGAGTATTGCGAAGGCGAAGAGGGGAATACAACCTTACCAGTTGAATTGCAGGGAGTTAATACGATGGCAATACTTGACAGCGGGGCTGGAGTAGCCATTTCTACGAAAGAAATCTGGAAAAAATGGGAAAAATCGGCGATAAGAAAAACAAGGTTGAAACTCCAACTAGCGGACGGACATATGGAGAGACCTTTGGGACTGTTAGAGAAAGTTGTAGTGAATTCTTGCGGAATTGAATACGAGCATACTTTTGCTATTGTTGACTTTGGCAAGGAGAATAACTATGATATTATACTTGGAAGACCGTTCATGAGACAATTGAAAATGGTCCAGGATTGAGGTTACGACCACATATACTTGAGACATATGGAAACCACTACTCGCGTGAACCTAAAAGACCATAGCTACAAGGATGTGAACCGAACACCAGTTGAAGAGTTTGATTCAGCTACTTTGGCAGGATCAGAGTTTCCAGCTTGGTTAGGCAAACCCAAAGAGTTATGGATGTGTGGAGCTTCGAATTGTGGAAGTCTGAAGTGCGAAGAATGTGTTTTAGAAAGGGAAATTGAAGATGAAAATTATATAGGTGAACCCTTTCCAGAGGATGCACTTGAACCATTAGAATGGACACACATTCTAGCAACCCTAGATGTTTGTACAATTCAAGATGGTCCCACAACAAAGTTCTGTGATAAAGATGGATATGATGTGGTTCCGTACTTCATTATGAGAGCTGTACTCAAAAAGGAGACTGAAAAGATTGATACACCAGACAACAGAGAGGAAGAGGAGATGTTTCACGACATTCCCGATAATCCAGAATGGGGAAATGAAGCTGACAACGAGTCCACAGACACCTCAAACGAGAACGAGGAAACCATAAAAGATGACAGATTCTATGACTTCCCAAATCAGGCTGAAAAACACCAGAAACGCTACAGAGAAAAGAGAAAAACGAAAGGGGTTAGAAACACTCCGATGCTTAGGATAAGAGGGAAAAACCAATTCCTAATGCTAGTAAAGGCGAAAGATTATGTCAAGGACAAGATTTTTGGAAGAATGAGAGAAAATGTGGAAACGAGCTCAAGGAAAGAAAAACAAAGCTCAAGAAATTGAGTTCAACCCAGTAGAACGAAAACCGAAACAGATAAAGCGGAAAAGAACATTAGAAACAAGGAAAACAAAGAGTTCAAATTAGAATGCCGAAACAAGTACAGAGAGTTAAAGAAAACTCTGAAAGAAGTTTTGACGACTGAAATCGAGAGTGGTGAGGACGAAAATGCCAATGTCAAGGGAAACATGGATGTTCCCTCTCACTACAGGAAATTTACGATAGAGGATAGGAAGGTGATATTAACCCAACCTATCAGAGAAATAAAGGAGAACGAATCCTATGATGGACCGGAGGACGCTAAAAAGGGTTATTTAGCAGCTCCAGGAGAGGAACCTAGACCGATATACATAGCTACAAATTTGTCAACAGAAGAAGAAGAGAGACTTTTGAGTCTTCTCAGAGAATACAGGGATGTGTTTGCATGGTCGTACAAGGACTTGAAAGGAGTCGATCCATCAATATGCCAACATACAATTCCTTTGAAACAAGATGTTAAGTCTAGCAGACAGAGACCGTACACGTATAATGACACGTTTCCTAAGCGAATCAAAGAGGAAATAGACAAGATAATGGAAGCTGAATTCATATATGAGATTGAACACACGGACTAGGTATCTCCGATTGTGATAGTGCCTAAGAAAAACAGGAAACTCCGAGTGTGTGTAAATTTGAAGAAAGTAAATGTTGCGACAATCAGGGCGCTCTACGCTTGCTTCGTGGAGGATTCCTCGCCACGAAGAAGAGGGAGATGCCGTGCTCAACCGCCGTTGTGCCGTCGCAATGCTCGATCGCACACACTCTCTCTCTCTCCCTCTCTCTCTCAAACATACACACATACACAAGGAGATGAAGAAGAAGAAGATGGAGATGGAGCAAGAGCACTCTTCAATTGCACAAATGAGAGAATGAGTGAATTTTAGGTTTAGTTGACTTTTATATGAGCTCACCCCATTCACACTTGGGGGCCCATGCTTAGCCAACTAATACCTTGAATGTTCCAGTTAGAGTGCGCATCTGCGATCACTCTTACCCTTTTCCTATTGGATCGACAAGACCGGTACCTGACTCTACTAAATAAATAATACAATGTCCGCCGTAGGTTACAATGTCCGTCGTAGGTGATACGGTGTCCGTGATCTGTGAGTGTTAACAGGTTGCCCCAGCCCCAATTGAGCAGCACGAGAGCCTTGAGAGGTGTTTAGAGGTCACTTCTCTTGTTGCTTGCCATGGACTGCCTTAGTATGTATTGTCATGCGGTAATAGACGCAACTGTTGACACCAAAAACTAAGGCTTCCAAGTCAATTTATAGGCAATTAAGGAGGCTGGATTGTTGCCCAATCAAGCTACTAGCACTCCCTCTTCCTCTAGGAATAACTGCAAAACATGGCTTGGCTTTTGGTAGTCAACTCTCCCAGTTACCATTCAATTTTTACATTAAAAGTTGACTAACTTGCTAGTATCCCTGCAGCTAATGAGATCATGACTAGACTATGCCATACCATGATGCCCGACATAATTATGACTTTCCCATATTGCCGACGTATTTACGGGTCCATTTTTTACAAAAATAATCCCCATAAAAATTCTATTTCATCTCGTTTTTTCTTCAAGTGGTCGTTTTTAGATCTGACGAAGACTAAAAATAATATTTTTATGTTTAGGTCATCCTAAAAAGCACTTCTCTTTTCAAAATTTTCGTAAAGCTAAAAATAGCATAAAAAGCAATATTTTCTAAAATTGAACCACGGTTCTCCTTGTCCATTGGAACAAGAAAGCGCGATCGAAAAAACTGCATGTATCCGTATAAAGTGAGAAAACCTTGGTATACAATCTAGGCATGGGAAACTTGATAATGGTAAGTATTGTTAATTTGTAACAGGCATCATGGTTGAGGCACCTTGAAAAAATAAAAAAATGACTGTTAAAGAGCATATTATCATAGGGAACTTGGATGCATTGTCAAGGATAATTTTTGATTGTATGTTTTTGGGATGTAAGCGTAAGCAAATGTATGGATAGACATGTATCTCATGAATGTTTTTGTTTACAGGATGACTCGACACCTAAAGTTGTCAAATACAAGCAAACTGCTAGGATGTCAACGGTTATTTGTGCAAAGAAATACAAGTTTATTAAACAAATATTAGCAATTCACCAGTCAATTGCAAAGTACTCCCCATGTAGAAATAGACCCTTTCTGCCTAGGAAGGCTATAAAACCTGAATTAAACACACAAATGAAAGAAGTGGGTGAGTGAGTGAAAAATCATGGGTAAGAGACAGCCATAACAAGTGGCTAAGGCTGCCTGGTATGTGTCTTCCCATTTAAGGCATTTTAAGTTCTAACTTTTGAGTACTCCTCGTGACTGATCAGAGGGGCAAACTATTTGGTGTATGGTTTTAATACGCACAATGGCGAGGCTGAGATGAGCAATGGGATGCTGATATGTGTGTGTGTGTGTGTGTGTGTGTGTGTGTGTGTGTGTGTGTGTGTGTGTGTGTGTGTGTGTGTGTGTGTGTGTGTGTGCGCGCGCGCGCGCGTGTGTGTGTGTGCAGAGAATAAAGATGGGGCATGCATTTTGCTGGTATCCAAAATTGCTATGGAGGCCTATCGGTGCACCTCTCAGACGCTACTGGTTGTGTGTGTGTGGACATGGGGTGATCAGTGTGATGTAGTTTCTCACGTACAGAGACGTTCTAATGCTCTGAAAAATGACTCTCATGCTTCTCATGCACAGTGTGAGTTTGAAGCCTTATGAAGTGAGGCTTTTATTAGCAGGGCCACTTATTCAACTAAGTGTGGTTGTTAAATGCCTAGCATGTGAAGTCTCTAGTTGCCATGTGATCCGGTGGTGATATGCATTAAGCTTTTATGCTAGATACCTTAGTAGGTCTTTAGCAATCGTTTTTGCACCGTATGGCAATACGTCTCGAATATTTTGTAAACAATCCCGAGTACTGTGTTGAGTAGTCCAGATTTTTATTATTGCTATGTTTTACGGGTAGGTTCCCTATTTCCACTCGATGCCATGATTACTTATTGATGCTTTTTTTTATAGATTTGAGTACCTGTTTACACTTTATGGAGACATCCAAAAATGAACTCATTTATTCAAAAAATCCTTATTATAGTTGATACGTCTCATAACGACATTGCATTCTGATCAGCTTGTCATTCCAAAACCTTTTTGTACTGTAGCGTCTTCAGTGTCGTATGGCCTACCACCGGATTACTTTGTGGTATAGGGCTCTTACCTTGTTGCATGTTTGGAAGATGCCTCTTAGTCTGAAAGATAAAACTTACAAAAAAAACTTTACAAATGGTTTTTGATTGCACAGATATTTTGACTGTGTATATCCTTAGTGGGGGAAGTGAGGGAGTGGTATTTTTTTGACTTGTACTTGATTGTGTGTGTGTGTGTGTGGCCATCTCCCATCCTAGAAACGAGATCCACTTGATGGGAAATAGGGCACCACGTGGACCTATTCCCCACCAATATGTTTACCCAGATCAATTGTATCTTTTCTGATTCCAGGGAACTGGTTGTGTTTTGAAAATTGTTTAATGTGATGTATCAACATCCGTTTTTGAACCCAGTTTCAATGAGCTTTTGTATATCGATCTATGCCTCAAATGTATGTGATGCATTATATGGGATAGGAAGAATTTGTGAAACGCACACCTTTGTAGCCATGTTTATGGGTCGGTTGCTTTTTGCATGTATGAACGAGATATTTTGACAGGGTGATCCTTCTTCCAATATGTACAAGTGGTATATTGGCCCACAAAAGGTCTCAAAATTTAATTTTGTGTTGAAAGATATGATGTAGAATATGGCTCAAATGTGGGCTTGATATTAACAATATCAAGTGGGTAAATGGTAAATGGGTCCTCTTCAGATAGAGGTTTATTGTGATTAAGGCAATCAAGAACAAAGCGATTGTTAATAAACAAAAGATCATTCATGAAACTAAGTATAAAAATGCCACCAGCATATCCAGTTTCCCTAGTCGAGACAATTTTCATATAAAAGCAATATCAAACCATGCTAAATACAGGCTACACCATAGTGGTGAACATGAATATCCCATTGGAATGCCTTTAACTTGGTTAAAGATATTTTGTCCAAGTCTTGATACACAATTGTCCAGTAGAAATTTATTTACCGTATGAAAAAAATCAAAAGACAATTTTACATCTCTTAACGTTTTTGTGAGGAGCATTTTGTTTCTAGATTTTTTTAACCCTTTATATCCCATTTTGCTTACCAATTTGATAAGTTGTTCTAGTGTATCCATAAGACATACTCCCCATAATGTGGTATGGCTTTGTAACATGCTTTATGTCATGCAAAAAATATCTTGTTAGGTAGATTAATCACAAAATCATATTGATTACTGATAATCTAGTAACAATTTGTTGAGATTTTTGATATTGTTTTTATCTTCTTATGATATCCCTCTCACAATCAATCAAATCCTAAGTTTAAACCTTTTAACAGCAAAGCCAATAGATTGGTCATGGGTGAGAACACACAGTTGTGGGAATTGGTAATCCATCGAAATTAATTGTTATGTATTTTAAAGTTACCCATGAGGTAAGGTAAGGTAGGTCTGGTGGGCATTGGTAATCCATCAAAATTCATTGTCATGTATTTTAAAGTTACCCATGAGGTAAGGTAAGGTAGGTCTGGCAGGCTCTGATATGCAAAAGTTTCTTCAGAATTTCGTGACCTGTGATATTATATCCTCTTTAGTGCCTGACAAGGAGTTGAATTCAATCGAATTGATTCAAGTCTGAGCTGCCATTCTAGCAAGTTTTTTACATACGTACACAGGTGTTTGACTTGATTTATTTAGCCCACAAATAAAATGGTTCTCTAATAAGATGTTTATCTCATTTAAAATAACCTCGTCTAGAAACCAAGATTCTTGGTTGACTATATGATTGAGAAATAGGTAAGCAAATTTTTCCCGAAGTTTTGATCGGATGAAAGCATGATGTTTAGGTATTACAATAATACCAATAATTTTGCATACCTTTTCCCATGCCAGCTGAAATTCTTTAGCAGTTTTCACCCAATCAAGAGGTACTTGTGGTATATGACTAAGATCTTTTCCAACAAACTCCCAAAGTTTTGGATGATGTGCAATTTTGGGGTCTGTAGTCAATACATGACTACCAAATGTTTTAAATTTTGTGCAAAATTATGTGAACCGGTTATGAGTAACACAACAGCAAATGTCTGATGTATCAAAAGAAATATTAAACATGGACCAAGATTTGTACAAAATTTCTTGTAAATTCTTTGTAAATTTCCATCCAAATTAAATTTGAAATATGCTAAAGTTTGAGGAATGGAAAAATGCACTAACATATCTTGAAAGAATTGATGCAGATGAATGCAATCCATAAACTTGTTATGGAATGTTAAGTGAATGTATCTACCATGAGCTATTATTATGGACAAGATGTTTCAACCCATAGACTTTATGTAAAAGAGATCTTACTTGTTCACTGCTAGAGCTGAATTCCAAATTTTTTGGAGTATCTCCAACATCATCAGATTCTCACAGAAGGAATCATCCATAGGGGTTGCACCTTGTGCATAAAACCAATGATGTAAAGTGCCCACCAATGTAGACATACACAATGATCACAAGCACTATAGACATACCACAACGATCACAAGCACATCTACCCATCTGAACTCTTCTTGAAAAAATTAGTCTCAAAGTAGTTGATGCTATAGCAGAATTATAAACAATGATTTATTGAAATGAATCCCACCTTACTAGCATGCCATGCACGCATATAAAAAAAATAGTGTAATAATCCCTTAGGGGGTGCACCACTAAGAAATTAATTTTTTAGGTTGCAAATCTAGCACATATATTTTCCTAAACATTAAGGATTGAATGCACCAAAATAGATTTCTTGCATGCACACACGTGCGCGTGCCACACACACACACACACACACGCACACACATAGAGAGAGAGAGAGAATCAGTCACCGTGAGGGAATGCCATATTTACATTTATTTGCTCAAGATTTAGATCATGAGCAGCCACAAGGCTTAAGACAAGCCTAATTGAGTTCATTTTTACAACAGGAGAAAATATTTCATTGAAGTCAATACGTTTCTTTTGAGAAAACCCTTTTACCACAAGCCTAGACTTGTACCTTTTCTTCCCTCCTTCTTCTTCCTTCAGCTTGTACACCCATTTGTTTTGAAGTGCCCTCTTACCTTTTGGCAACTCAACCAACTCCCATGTTTACTGCGATGTAGTGAGTCCATCTCCACTTGCATGCTCTTCGTCCATTCTTCTTTGGATTCATGTTGCATAGCTTCTTCGTATGATTTTGCCTCTCCAGAATCTGAGATCAAGAGATGGTTGAAGGAAGGAACAAACCTTTCTAGAGGTCTATTTTCTCTTGCAGATCTTCGGGGAATAGGTTGAGGCTCCTCATTTGGTTAACGTTGTTGCACATTGTCACCGTTTGCAGTCCTTGAGTCTTCACCGTCCTCAAGCTCCATATACTCATCACTTGTTTCTTTTGTTTTTCTTTCCAAGTATTTTTTGTACATATTTTGTTCGTTAAAAATTACATCTCTACTCCTTAAGATTTTATCATCTTCGGGATTCCATAGCCAATACCCAAAGTCACCTTCTCCATAGCCAATGAAGAAACACTTTTTGGACTTTGCATCTAGCTTTGATCTTAGGCTTCTATCTATGTGCATGAAATCCTCACACCCAAACACTTTGAGAAATGCGTAATTCACCGGTTTACCTGTCCATGCCTCTTCTAGAACTCCCCCATCCAATGCCGTTGAGGGTGACCGGTTGATTTAGTACACAGACGTACTTATAGCTTTCACCCAAAGCTCAAGCGGTAGGTCTGCATGTAGCCACATGCTTCATGCTCGCTCCATGATTGTCATGTTCATCCTTTTCAAAATCCCATTTTGTTGAGGCATCCTAGGGTTGTCCTTTGCCTCCGAATGCCATTGCTATCACAAAAGCTTTCAAAAGCTTGGCTGCAATATTCGCCTCCATTGTCGGATCTGAGGCATTTAACCTTGGTACCTATTTCATTCTCCACAAAGGCTTTCCACCTTTGAAATATGGAAAATACATCGGACTTATTCTTCATGACATAAACCCATGTTTTTTAGTCGCATCATCTATGAACGTTACATAGTACAATGAGCCACCAAGTGATGGTGTACTTGCAGGACCCCAAACATCAGAATGAACCAACTCAAGTTTTTGATTTTTTCTTTCATTTCTTGATTTTTGAAATTTTACCCTCTTTTGTTTACCATAAACACAATCTTCACAGAACTCTAAGTCCACTTCTTTCAAACCTGGTAGAAGCTTCTTCATTTGAAGGATTTGCATTCCTTTGGCACTCATATGCCCAAGCCGGTAGTGCCACACCGCACTATCAACTTCTGTAGTTGATGCACAAGCTGAAGGTTGCGTGCTGATAGTACACAAGTAAAGTGTACCGACCTTTTCTCCCTTGGCTACCACCAAAGATCCCTTTGAGATCTTCCACCGTTTGTTTCTGAATGCAATGTTGTGACCTACATCGTCCAATTGTCCTGTAGAGATCAATTTTTTCTGAAGAAAAGGAACATGCCTAACATCTTTAAGCTTCCATTCATTTTCGTTAGCAGTTTTGACAGAAACTATACCTTTGCCAACAATCTCACAGGCTTCATCATCTCCCAAGTATACATACCCAAAATTACCTTTGGTGTAATCTCAGAAATGTTGCTTGTGTGGTGTCTCATGGAATGAAACCCCAAAATCTACTATCCAAGAATTAGACACATTGTCTAATGAGAGAATTAGAGCATCTTGCTCTACTTTACCTGCCACGTTGGCCTCTGATGTTGGCTTGTTGTCTTGAGACTCAGTTTCCTTCTTCTTCTTGGACCAGCAATCCTTCTTGACGTGGCCCTTCTTACCGCAGTTCCAACATTCAAGAACTCACTTTGTGCGTGACTTGCTCCGTCTTGAGCGATCACGACCCTTTTGGTTTTTGAGCCTCTCCTTACGCCTTCCTCTTGTTTCCACTGACAATGCAACACTTGATGATTCTCTTGTGCTTCTCCTTCATATCTCATTGCTTAGGAGAACACCCACAATATCATCAGACTTAAGAGTATTTAAGCCAGAAATAGAATCACTTACAACCATCACAAGGCTGTCCCAACTATCCGATAGAGATGATAGTATAAGGAGAGCTCGCACTTCGTTATCGAAATTGATTTTCATCGATCGAAGTTTACTTATGTTTGTGTTAAAGTCATTTAGGTGTTCTGCAACTAAAACCATTCTCTGCCATCTTTAGATTGAACAAGCGCTTCATAAGAAACACCTTATTGGATGCCGATGGTTTCTCGTAGAAGTCGTCAAGTGACTTCATCAAGTCCTCCATGGTCTTCATCTCTGAAACATTGAAAGCCACCGGTGACATCAAGCTTAACCGGATTGTTCCCAATGCCTTTCGATCAAGGACAATCCATGCTTCATCTACCATTGTTGCGGGCTTCTTTGCAAGACCACCTAGTGGCAAAGAGAGGTCCTTCTGATAGAGATAGTCTTCAATCTGCATCTTTCAATGTTGGTAGTTTTTGCCATTGGAATCTCAATCTTGAGCTTCCCTTCCTCCGCCATAACTCCCACTCAATTCAAGAAATCCTTTCCTTGAGATAATTTAGCTACGAGCAAACCTTGCTCTGATACCAGTTGTTAGAAATATGACGTAGCTAAATAGATATTTGAGTAGATTAGTTAATGGAGAGAGATAGATTTCACACACAAGAGATTATAGAGTAGAGAGAGAGAGAGAGAGAGAGAGAGAGAGAGAGAGAATACACACGATATACGTGGTTCATCCAATGTGGGCTACGTCCACGGGAAAAGCAACCACTCAATGGCTTTAGTACTTCAAAACAAGAAGTAGTTTACAAAAGGGATTATACCCTTAATAGAGCTCCCACCTTGCTTCACTCTCACCACCTCACACCCACCTTGTTGCATCAACTTCACACTATGAAATGTGTGTAGAAATGGCCTCCTTTTATAGGCCAAAAGGGTTGCCCTTTCTCATGAGAGGCAGCCATGTGTAGCCACCCTTGTGTAGATAAGTCCAAATCGGACCCTCCAATCCGCCCATGTGTGGCCGTCCTTGAGGAGACAAGTCCGCTTTTTGAATTCGGCCACTGGCCATTGAATTTGGCTATCGGCCATTGACTACCGGCCACGCGCCAACCTGGCCAACCGACCCATCGTTTTCCGACCACTTTCCGGCCGCCGTCCGACCATAATATTCCAGCAAAAAGGAATATTCCGGCGAGTGATTTTCCTTCACACACGATGGCTTCTCATCATAATGGGGGCCTTACAAATGTGCGTTTTTACCACAGAAAATCACAAGGGGTAAATCAGGCTCCATACTAATTAACAGTTTTGCACCTGCTGCTGAAAACAACTTGGAGCTTGTATTCTTGATAGCTCTTCATGTGACTTATTCCTCCTCCTCTACATGATTGCAACAGCCAGGTCATGTTCCTTATATTCACATCTACGTCAAACAATTGCACAAAATCGTTTATTGTTGTTATTATAAGTACTACCACTAAGGGTGACACTCTTATGTTGATAGCTTTCTTGGTGATATCCAATGATGAGCAGCAAATATACACATCCCCTAATGATTCCACATGACCGGATAGCACCTATAATTGCTGCATAAGGAAGAAAAAAATGGTGCACCTCTAAGGAAGGTCATGGTAATGGCTAGGGCCAGTTTATGGCAAGCCAAGATGTGTACTTTGTGGATGTGTTTTTTCAATAACCGATCACTTTGTATCCCTTTGTAAACTTGATTGCTTCAATTGCTCTTGCCACTTTGGATATGTAAGCCTAGGTAGCATCAAGCAACGAGTACTTCCTGCATTGCTGCTCGTGACAATGCAAAGTGTAAACAATCAAGGTAATCAAGATGAAGTGGGTCTTCTCACCAAGCGGAAAGTTGATCTGCTTTGTTTCACCCATTGGGGAACGTTGGTAGGTACTGTAGCATCAATGTAGATAGAAGCCCTTCCTTCTTCACCAATGCTCTTCAATTTTATCTTGTGGCGGACCATGAGGACGTGGGAATCCAACAAGAAAATTGCAAAATTGCAAAAGAGCGAAAAGAAAGATGACAGCTCAGAGGGCGGAGGGTTGATGTCTTCACAAAAGCAAATCGACATGCACAGTGTAAAGCCTCTTATAGCGTTTCTCGTTATTTTGTGGATGCTTAATGTTTTTAGTAACGCTATTACACAATCAAGAAATTGAGCGGTTTAAGAAAACTGAGCTTCACCAAGAAAAACTACCAAAATAGCCTTAAATTTCTAAAAATATTCCAAAAATTCTTCTCATTTTTGCAAATTCCCAAAATGCTTTTAAATTTTATCGAAATTTCTAGATACCCCTTTGGCTACCTTGCGAACATCTTTGAAGACATCATGTTGTGAGTCTTCATAGGAAGATTGCTTCTAGAGTGAACTAGGGATTTACATGGTCATGTGGGTCTCAGGATGAAACACTTAATTACCCAAATACTACGGTATGAGCTCATTGCTTGCACAAGACACTTTAAAAGTAGATTTGTCCTTTGCTACTCATTGTGGTGACAATTGTAAATTTTTATTCTCCCTTAAAACATTCCCACACAGTTATGGTAACCGTTGTCATCCTACATTGCGGGCACGGGTGGAAAATAAAAAATCAAAGTGCTATTGTGCATTTTGACATGTTTTCCATACATAGCCAGGAATGTAGGAAATGACCAACATGGCACTAGCAAGGAAGCTTTGAGTTGGTTTTTTTAATCAGATGCTGCTTGGGAAAGATGTTATGCTCGACGAGGCTGCGGTAGAAATAGTATGCTCAGTTATGTCTTGGTCAATAAGCATGCAAAGTGGGGGATCTTGATGATTCTTTGATTGATATGTATGTTGAACATGATAGTGACAAAGAAGCTTTGGATTGGTTTTTATTTCCCATACCACTGCTAATCAAGGAGCATTGGAGAAACACATCGAGCTTCACAATGCCTTGGTTGATTTTGTACGCCAAATGTCATGCACTTCAAAAAGCACAAAGAGTGCTTGAGGTGCTTATGTGGCCTACATTGATTGTGGGATAGTGGCAAGGATGCTTTGGGTTGTTTTTACTCTCTAGTACCATTACAATAATGGCCACTAAAGAAACATGTTGTGTTTAACAATTCTTTGGCCAATATTTATGTTGAATGTGGTGAACTTTAGAGAGCACAAACATTGCTTGAAGATCTTATTGTTTGGAATGTTGCCTCTTCAAGTACATTGCTTGTGGGGATATGCTCGGCATGACAGTGTCCTCGTGTCCTGTTTGGATTATTTTGTAGAAAATACCAAGGCAAAATCATAATGAATTTCTACCAAGTTACATAGTGTGTGACTTGCCCTACGGATATACTACATAAGAAAAAAACTACAAAGGTGTCTTGAGAATCACTATTTCACTAAAAAAATGGTTCTTTAATACTTATGTTTACAAAAATCTGTGTGTATTCTACTATGTGGTGCATAAATCATTTAAAAAATAAGTTTTTGGCTCTGAATTACATGAATATGTGGTTTTTATAAGTATGCAGAGTGGCACATAATGTATTGTGATGAACAAAGTTCAATTGACTCAGGAAAAAAATTATTCAATCTCAATGAGAAGGACAAAAAGACGCAAAAAGAGGGGACAATGGTGTGTCCATTTAAATTGTAAGAACTTTTTCATATATCAAAAATGGCTTGGTCTTGCATATTTAGATTTTCTCCATTAGTAGCTTTCCTAGAAAATTCCATTTGGCATGGTTTGGAGCATAGAAATGATCTATGATTTTTTCCACGTTTTAGGACATTATAATGTCCACAGGACATTTCAGTGTCCATGCACCAAACTAGTGTCAAACAAGATCGTTAGAAAAAGATGTTGTGTTCGGCAAAGCCATGGTCGATATGTAAGTCAATGCTTGTTCAATATGTATGATGGTGTCCGCGCAAGGGGCGGGCACACAAGGCTGCCCACTTTAATGCAATAGGAAAATAGAAATAGGAGAAGGCTTAAAAAAACAAAGGCAGTGCTGATGTCTTGGACAAAGAATGATGGATACAAAGAGAGAGATATCTTGGTGAAGAAGGGGGAAAGAATCTTCATGCTTGGGCAAGCGTGAGGTTTGGTGGAGACCTAGGGATGGCTGCCACATCAGCAGGAGGCATTTTTTGTGAGTATAAAAAAGGTGAGGTTTGTTTTCTTAAGGCAAGACTTTGAAAGCACTCAGGAGATTAAAAAAATAGGGGAGTTATTTCGCGAGGGAGCAACAACATAGAGTTTCTTTTTCGGTAAAGAACAAGAGTAAGAGGGAAATACAGGTAATTTGCAAGCTTTTGAAGTAGATATACGAGAGGAAGGCACATTTCTCTCTTCTGACCTCAGAGATAGAATATCATGTGCTTCTCTCTCTCTCTCTGTTTCTCTCTTTTAATCTTGGAGGTAGAAAATATTGTGCTTCTCTCTCTCTCTCTCTCTCTCTCTCTCTCTCTCTCTCTCTCTCTCTCTCTCTCTCTCTCTCTCTCTCTCTCTCTCTACTTTGGAGAGAAGAAGGCTAAAAAAAAGATCAAAGAATTTTTTTGGTGAATATTGATGCAAGATTGTTGATACTCAAAAAGAAGAAAAAGAGTAAGTTGTAAAGCAAAAAGGGGAAGAGAAGACAAAACGAGGAAGAATACACCCTCTTTTGTGCTCACTTTTGCCGAAGGCATTACTTTTTTTACATCCGCTCTCAGTTAAAATTTGTATTCAAATTCATAACTCATTAGAAATAAAAAGTTTGATTCCAAAATGTTGTTTGTGCCTAGTTTCTTCTTATTGTGAGTCTTCTCTGTCGTTTTCCATAGTGAGCAGCCTACCCTACAAGCACAGATTGTCCATCTTTAATAAACCCGACGCAAAGGGAGCAGGCAAGAAACATTTGCAAAGAAAAATGACTACACCACATGAAGCAATGATGCAACAGATGGTGCAGCAATTTGTTGCTTACATGCAGCAATAGTAAGCCTCCCATCTACAATTTCATTGGAGCGAATTGGAAATCTTGACAAGCAGTAACTAAAACATTTTAAATAATTGAAGGCCGTGATAGTTTTTTGCAATATGAGAGACTGAGGACTAGCACATGCAACTCTCCACCCAACCATGCCTAATATAGGACCTTGGCCTACTAAACATAGGCTCCCCTATACCGCATGTGTTGTCCTAGCCCTTGGCCTGGCACATCTTATCCTAGGCTTGACATTATTCCCCCCTTGGTGAAGCATTTTCATCCTTGAGAACAAAAATGATGATTTAAAAAACTAATTTTTTTCACAACAACATCCCTCATGAATTCAGTTATACATGGTTCAGTAGGAGGTTCAATGCAACCAAGAAAAACATCTGGATTATCCACATTGTTGTCCCTTACAATTGTTTGTGTAACCGGTCGATAGCCAACATAGTGTGTAGACTCTATTTATAACTGACTAGAGTATTTTAAATGAGTTACCACAACTAAGAGGTATCTAAAAGAATACCTCTTCTCAACTTTCCATGAAAGTAACCAAGTGACATAACTCATCAAAAAAGAGTAAGTCCTTGACTTGTTTTCATTTCTCATCAGTAAACAACCCCATCATCATCGATAATCAAGGTTGAGAATTTGATATGAACATGAATGGACTAAACTTAGCCGCAACATGCTTTTCCTCATGGTAAGAAAATTACAACTAGAGAGATAAATTTTCTAATTGGATTGCTTTGTGCTAACATACACGCTTAGCATATCCTTTAGCACAAGATTAACACTCGTAGACTGCTTCTCCGCCTCTGGGTGACTGCTAGTACTGAGTTGTGTTTCCCAACCATTTACAAACATTCTTCCAAAAATGATTGGTAAACTTGGATACAATCACAACTTGGGATAAATTGCTTCATAACCTATTAATTGCATGAATTTGCAAGCCGCTCCAAACTAGCTTTTTGTATAGGACTCATAGCACCTCGTGTGCATGCACTTAGCAAAAACTAACGTGAACTCGTGTTTTCATAACTAGAATTACCACAGATGTGATGCTCATAATACAAAGTAAATATGAGGGTAAATTATTCTTTAAAAGAAACTAAGTACTTCCTAGTATAATCATTTGGAAACCGAGCTAAAACATTTGAGAACCTTAATAGAGTGTGAAAATGAAACCACATGTAGGCAAAAGATTCTCTTTAACAATACATAGCCTTGTTATATGTATAAACAACCATCTGTTAATGTTGTTCAACAACATTTGTAACCTTAAGGGGAGTTTGCCTAGTGGTAAAGGTGAGGGGCTCTAAGCACACCCACTATGGTCCAACCCTTGAGACATGAGGGTGTGGGTGAGTGGGTGCAATCTCATAAAACTAGTCAAAGCAAAGCTTTGAACGATTATTAAAAAAAGACAAGTCTTTCTAAGTACCCAACATTTTTTGGCCACTTGAAAATTATTCTTTGTATTGACGAGAGCAAAACGAACCCCAAACCCCGACGGCCTCTAAAACGTCGGGGGCCGAATGGCGCACCTCGAGCTTGTCACGATAAAGCGAACAGGGGGCACCACCTAGCTTTGAGGGGTTAGGACGCAAACCACGATGATATGAACACCGCAAACTTACACACACACACACACACACACACACACACAGATTGAGATTTGCAATGATGAAAACCCTCGGGGGTGTGAGGGAGAATTATTTATGCAGTATTTACAACGACCTTCCTTTCAGCGAGGCGGCACACCGTGGTGATAGAGAGGTAGGGAGAAAAGATAAACTACTTGGTGCGTTCTCTAAGACGACTCAATGATTGTGAAGATTGCTACCAAGAGCGTGTATACGTGCGTGCATCGACCATTGGAGTCGAGAGATGGACGTGGCTCCCTTCGCATGGTGCAATTCCCAAGTGTAAGGTCTCCGACCCCGAGCTAAAAGAGCATCATTGTACCATGAAAAGATCATAATGAAAAAAGTTACTATTTTTAGCAGTTTTCCAAAATCTGTCAGTGCCATGATGTTTAGAATTTCATAAAGCTTCCAAAAGTGAATTAAAATAATTTTTGTAAGAATTTTTCAAAAATAGTAAGTTTTTGGTCGCCTGACCCGTCTAGTTTTGATCGTCACGACAAACTGCACCCACAACCCAAATTTTTAAAAAAATAAAGCAATTTCAGACATCGAGGGCTGCTAAATATGGAAGGTACTCGGGATTATGCACCTTAGTTCTAGCTTAGCATAGCAAGTTTCGGCATCAAAATCTGATTAGAATTTCCCCTCTAGGATTAAACACAATTTTTCCTAAGGTTGTGCGGGGAGGCACCGGGACTCGGGAGCTGTGTGGGAACCAGCTCCAGGCCATTGCTGAATTGATATGGCAGGTAGAGGGCACCCTCACACACAGATAGGGCTCGTGGGCTACTTTCCCAACTTGAGAGATAGTGAGTGAGTAAGTTAGAATAGCAAATGGAACACTTTGCAGCCCATGCACCCCATGCAAGTAACCCTGCCCATGAAGGCTTGAGTGGACTCTAGACCAGCATAGCAGGTGATTTCAAATTTTTGAGCTTTTGAGCCTATATAAGAGCATGCTCACACACACAAAAACACATATACGCTCACACACACACTAAGTACACACACACACACACTCCTACACACACACACACACACACACACACACACACACACCTTGAGCATGTGCTACCGGCATACATAGTCTTTGGAAGAGGAGCTAGGAGGGAAGGTGTTGCCCGTTTCTCATCTGAAGGAGGCCCTTGCATCTTTCGAGAAAAATTCAGCTGTCACCTCAGTAATTTTTGATTTAATTCATGCTTGTTGTAATTCCCTCTCTAATATCCTCTTAATTTCGCATCTAGTATGAATAATCATAGTCAAAATACTCATTAGATACTCTCTCATTCTCCGTATCCATGATCTATTGCATAAATCTTATTCTAATTATTAATCATGCAAGCAATTAGTCACTCTTAATCATAGTTTAATGCATGTTTAAGGAATCATCCACTAGTCACCGTTGTGATTAAAAATCAAGTCAGCTTTGAGGTGGGAATGGTCCATTGCATTCTATTACTCCATAATGTATAAATAATTAAATTAAAATCAATAGCTCATGGATTAGGATTTAATTAGGGAAAATTAATCCATCATTAATCATTAGGAAGAAAGAAACCCTCTCATCTATGCATACAATTAATCTGCAATTCTCTACTTGCATTAAGAAGTGATTAATCACGTCTATTTCATCTCTAGTAGAACTGATTAAGTAAAAATCTGAATTTCATAATTATCTAGGTCAAGTAATTAACCTTAGGGCCTATTCCCATAGAGCAAGTATGGTGCTATCGGATTCTCTATGTCTTGAAGTAAGTCTAACCTCTCGTACAAGGGGATTTGCTGATTGAAACTAATCCGTCATCATGGTGGTATGTTACTCTCGAATGTTAGCTCTCTTTTTCCAAGTTGTCAATTAAGTAGTGAGTATAAAATGGCCTCGATAAAGAGAATTCATTTTGGTGGTTCCCACGATCGCGAGGCGGGGACAAGCAACACTAATGGAAAGGGACAAGCTCCCACGGTCGACCAAGTACCGGCCATCTCACGGAGCAATGACGAGGAAATTGTGGAGGTAGGTCAAGTTTTAATTGAATTTTGTTAAAGCAACATTGCATTCAATAAGGTAGGATGAAAAACACATTTCCCAACATGTTGAAAATCAACGGAAACCACGGCATTTAAATTAATTGTATTTTATATCAAGTAGGAAATAATGCTTTCGGAATATACTGTCTGAAGTAGGAAAGATTGGTTGTTAGGGAAAATTTAGCTCAGCTAGTTCATTTTCAATTCCAATGTTGATCTAGTCCGAACCCCCTCTTGATCACACGGGGCAGCTCGCGAAGTTATTCGCAGGAGCTAGAGGTCCTGGTTAAGGTCTCTTGAATCCACGACTGCTGGTTAAGTGGTGGATATCCACGGCTGCTGGTTAAGTGGTGGATATCCACGGCTGCTGGTTAAGCGGTGGAAGTCCACGACTACTGGTTAAGCGGTGGACAACCTAGTTGTACGAGCAGCTAGGTGACAACGGGAGGAGTAAACTCTCGCTGGAGGAGGGATGTTGTACCTCCAGAGCATTGGAACTTTAAATGAATGAGTTTTTGAGTAGAATTTTTACTAGAGTTACTATCTTGGTGCCGCTTTGCAATACTAGTTGAAGGGCTGTATTAAGGAACTTGTGAATCGGAAACTAATCAATGAACTTATGTGTTGAACAACCATGTGTGGTAGTAATTAGATAACAAAAAGGAAGTGTGATTATGGGGTGGAAAGTGGGGGCTTGGCTCGGGTTGCCAATGCCTATGAGAAGGGTGGTCCCGATTAGTCGGGAACTCTCCGTCCCCATAGTGTTATAAATCGACACTAGTATTACTCATTTCTCCAAGAGCGGCGAAGTCTCAGTGTACGTGCCTCTTAAAGCTATGGGAAAAAAGGCACTCGGGACTTCCCTCCTCTTGGAAGTTGGGTCTTAGGATCTCTAGATAAGTTAATCATGCTTCCCCTGCGGGGTGGAACTAGATCTAGATGCTAGGAGGCTCGAACTCGACTCACTTTGTGATGAGAGATCGTCCCCTAGATGAACCATAAACCACTTTGTTTGCTTCCGTTGTAGATCTAGTGGCCACCAGGTTTACCATCAGATCCGTTGTTTGAGACGACGGGGTGGGGACTTCACACCTGGTATCAAAGCTATAGGTTTACGAACTGAAAAATGATGTTGTTTGAAATTTAAAAAAAATAAGGGATAGTAGGATAGCTCGCACTCAAAGCTTGAGCATGATGTTTCCCAGAATAATGACACTGGATTTTTCTAGTGGATTGTCTCCTGAGTGATGTTAAAGAGTTCTACATGTTGAGCTTGTTGGGATTCAGTGGGTTCCACATGATGTTTTTTGAGAAGTCGTTGGTGCGACTAGTGCTGTGAGCAGGTAGCCTATTGATGCACATAAAGTTATAAGTATGGATCAAAGCTCTCGAGTAAAGTTTTTACCATTATTTATCGGACAATTTTGGATGTATTCAATGGAATTTAAACTAATGATGGAATGGTTAAATCCTTTGTGATAGCTGTACAGATTAAGTAGGCTGGTTAAGCCCAAAAAGTTAAATTTCTTCTTGAGTATGGAAAAGCCTAGGTTCATTTGAGAAGAGTGCTATAGTAATGAGTTTTATACCATTGGATAGGTACCGTCTAATGCTCTATATAGCGCCATTCAGGTGACTACTTTGAAGTTGCGGGAACCCAACCCGTGAATCAAACCATGCTTGCAATGTTCCGCTTGTCTGGCGATGCCAAGATATGGTGGAAGAAAAATTGTAGGGACTTGGATATTAAGGGATCTTCCCAATTCTGGGAAGACATCAAGGCTGCAGTGATGGGGCGTTACTTACCACCCGCCTATAAAACCTTGAAGATGAACGAGTTCTTTTCACTTCGGCAGCTGACTTCATCTGTCAAAGAATATTATTCAAAGTTCGCCACTCTTCGGAGATATGCTCCTAGGATGACATTAGAACAGCAAGTAGCACGGTTCTGCCAAGGACTCATCGACCCCTTGAACAACCGACTAGAAGCTCTCAGGCCAGCAACTCTGCAAGATGCCTTGCTAAGGGCCAAACCGTTAGCTAAAGAGATTCAAAGGACTATCCAAGATATTCAATACTATTTTTCAAAGAGGGCCAGGCCAGAAAACTGGAGTAACAGACCAATCAACCCTGCATATGACCATTGTCCGGTAGTAGCTACTATGGCAGCTACCAAGTTTCCCAATATAAAATGTTTTGAATGCCAGGAGTATGGAAATTACAAAAGCCAATGTCCAAAAAGGATTTTCCAAACATCCGGTGCTAATAATGTACCTCTGAACATCAACGGGCGAGGTCAACCAAACGGCAGAGGAGGCCGAGAAAGAGGAAACATAGGACAAGGAAGCGGAGCTTTCGCTAATGCCGTAGTGAGACAACCAACTGTGGGTGACGAAGTTGATGAGAGAGCAGCTCTGTATGCTGCAAGTGCTAATCCTAGTGAGCAATAATTCAAGCACCAGGATCTCATCAAAGTTCAGTAAAATAAGACGCATAAAGCTAAAGACTATTCTATTATCAAAGGATGACTTTACTTTCGATAAGGGGTATATGTACCTAAGTAGTTAGCATAAAATTTACCCAGAAGTATTCTTGAGATGAGGACATCTCAAATTCTTCACGGTGGGGAGGATGTAAGGTCTCCGACCCTGACCTAAAAGAGCACCATTGTACCATGAAAATATCATAATGGAAAAAGTTACTATTTTTAGCAGTTTTTCAAAATCTGTCGGTGCCATGATGTTTAGAATTTCATAAAGCTTCCAAAAGTGAATTAAAATAATTTTAATAAGAATCTTCCAAAAATAGTAAGTTTTTGGTCGCCCGACCCGTCTAGTTTTGACCGTCTCGACAAACTACAGCCGTAACCCAAATTTGAAAAAAATGCAATTTCAGACGCCAGGGGCTGCTAAATATGGTAGGTACTCAGGATTATGCACCTTAGTTCTAGCTTCGCATAGCAAGTTTTGGCATCAAAATCTGATTATAATTTCCCGTCTAGGATTAAACACAATTTTTCCTAAGGTTGTGCGGGGAGGCATCGGGACTCGGGAGCTGTGTGGGAACCAGCTCCAGGACACTGCTGAGTTGATATGGCAAGTAGAGGATGCTCTCATGCACAGATAGGACTCGTGGGCTACTTTCGCAGCTTGAGAGATAGTGAGTGAGTAAGTTAGAATAGCAAATGGGACACTTTGCAACCCATGCACCCCATGCAAGTAACCCTGCCCATGAAGGCTTGAAAGGACTCCAGACCACCAGCATAGCAGGTGATTTTGAAATTTTGAGCTTGTGAGCCTATATAAGAGTATGCTTACACACACACAAACACATATATGCTCACACACACACTAAGTACACACACACACACATATATGCTCACACACACACTAAGTACACACACACACACACACACACACACCTTGAGGAGGTGCTGCCAGCAGACATAGTCTTTGGAAGAGGAGCTAGGAGGGAAGGTGTTGCCCGTTTCTCATCTCAAGGAGGCCCTTGCATCAGAATTTCGAGCGAAAATCAGCCGTAACCTCGGTTTAATTCATGCTTGTTGTAATTCCCTCTCTAATATCTTCTTAATTCAGCATCTAGTATGCATAATTATAGTCAAAATACTCATTAGATACTCTCTAATTCTCCGTATCTATGATCTATTGCATAAATATTATTCTAATTATTAATCATGCAAGCAATTAGTCACTCTTAATCATAGTTTAATGCATGTTCAAGGAATCATCCACTAGTCACCATTGTGATTAAAAATCAAGTCAGCTTTGATGTGGGAATGGTCCATTGCATTCTATTACTCCATAATGTGTATATAATTAAATTAGAATCAATTGCTCATGGATTAGGATTTAATTAGGGAAACTTAATCCATCATTAATCATTAGGAAGAAATACACCCTGTCATCTATGCATACAATTAATCTGCAATTCTCTACTTGCATTAAGAAGTGATTAAGCACGTCTATTTCATCTCTAGTAGAACTGATTAAGTAAAAATCTGAATTTCATAATTATCTAGGTCAAGTAATTAACCTTAGGGCCTATTCCCATAGAGCAAGTATGGTGCTATCGGATTCTCTATGTCTTGAAGTAAGTCTAACCTCTCGTACAAGGGGATTTGCTAATTGAAACTAATCCGTCATCATGGTGGTATGTTACTCTCGAATGTTAGCTCTCTTTTTCCAAGTTGTCAATTAAGTAGTGCGTATAAAATGGCCTCGATAAAGAGAACTCGTTTCGGTGGTTCCCACGACCGCGAGGCGGGGACAAGCAACACTAATGGAAAGGGACAAGCTCCCACGGTCGACCAAGTACCGGCCATCTCACGGAGCAATGACGAGGAAATTGTGGAGGTAGGTCAAGTTTTAATTGAATTTTGTTAAAGCAACATTGCATTCAATAAGGTAGGATGAAAAACACATTTCCCAACATATTGAAAATCAACGAAAACCACGGCATTTTAATTAATTGTATTTATATCAAGTAGGAAAGAATGCTTTCGGAATATACTGTCTGAAGTAGGAAAGATTGGTTGCTAGGGAAAATTTAGCTCAGCTAGTTCATTTTCAATTTCCAATGTTGATCTAGTCCGAACCCCCACTTGATCACACGGGGCAGCTCGCGAAGTTATTCGCAGGAGCTAGAGTTCCTGGTTAAGGTCTATTGAATCCACGACTGCTGGTTAAGCGGTGGACAACCTAGTTGTATGGGAAACTAGGTGACAACGAGAGGAGTAAACTCTCGCTGGAGGGGGGATGTTGTACCTCCAAAGCATTGGAACTTTGAATGAAGGAGTTGTTGAGTAGAATTTTTACTAGAGTTACTGTCTTGGTGCCACTTTGCAATACTAGTGGAAGGGCTGTATGAAGGAACTTGTGAATCGGAAACTAATCAATGAACTTATGTGTTGAACAACCATGTGTGGTAGTAATTAGATAACAAAAAGGAAGTGTGATTATGGGGTGGAAAGTGGGGGCTTCGCTCGGGTTGCCAATGCCAATGAGAAGGGTGGTCCCGATTAGTCGGGAACTCTCCGTCCCCATAGTGTTATAAATCAACACTAGTATTACTCATTTCTCCAAGAGCAGCGAAGCCTCAAGTGTATGTGCCTCTTAAAGCTATGGGGAAAAAGGCACTCGGGACTTCCCTCCTCTTGGAAGGTGGATCTTAGGATCGCTAGATAAGTTAATCACGCTTCCCCTGCGGGGTGGAACTAGATCTCGATGCTAGTAGGCTTGAACTCGACTCACTTTGTGATGAGAGATCGTCCCCTAGATGAACCATAAACCACTTTGTTTGCTTCCGCTGTAGATCTAGTGGCCACCAGGTTTACCATCAGATCCGTCATTTGAGACGACGGGGTGGGGACCTCACACCAAGGAAAACCAACACACAAGCCCCCTCCCCATGATGCCAATAGTGTCAACTCTTCCCACTACACTCTACCAAGTGCTGACCTCTCATGAACTGCCCCCCCCCCCCCCCGATAGTGACCTCTCAGTGCCAATTTATAGGTTTTGGTTGCTTGGATTATGGTAATCCCGGTGTGATTGGGGTAAGCTAATCGGGGAGACAAAGCAAGTGGTGGTCCCAGTGCGGTTGACCCTTGCTTTGTTTTGGGAGGTTATTAAAAGACGAGAATCTCTAGGTGGGCCTTTGTGACCATCACCTAGAGAGAGGGAATTTACAAAAGTGGAAATTTTACAATGACTTGGATGAAAACTGAAGAAATGATGAACATAAGCTACAAATTACTGAAAATGGCATCGTGGTTGCATGATGCCGGTGAATGGTGTGTTGCCGGTGCGTCGGTGTAGCGCGTACTTCTTTTTGGGGTCGGCCGGAGCATGCCTTCGACGCATTTCCTCTTTTTGTTGTTGGCGGCGCGTGATTTGGGTCCTCCTTCTTTTTCGTTGTCGTCATAGTCATGGGATCCTCTTTTTTTTGTTTATCATGTGTGTGCGTATATGCGCGTGTGTGTACATATGGGTGCATGAGTGAGTATGTGTGTGTACGTATGGGTGCATAAGTGAGTATGTGTGTATATGTAATAGATGTGGGTGCGTATGCGTGAGTGTGTGTGTGTGTATGTAATAGATGTGGGTACGTATGCGTGTGTGTATGTGTGTATTTGTATAAGTATGTGCGTATTGGCATGCGTGGTGATGGGGGTAATATTAGGTATATATGTAAAATATATATATATTATTTATTCGTTTTTCTTTCTCTGTATGACAACACAGAGGCAAGGGTGTGTATGAATGAGTGTGTGAGCGGCTAATATGCGTGGGAACGGGTTCTATATGGATTATGTATATATATAAATATATATATTATTTTTTTCGTTGGTTGGCGGCCTGCTGCAGCTAGGTACGCGAGGCGAATGGGGGGGGAGAGATGGGGTCAGAGAGAGGGTGTGGGTGTGTGTGGTGTGTGTGTAGAGAGAGAGAGAGAGAAGTTTTCGCACTTGTACAGGCCGAGAGAAAGAGAGAGAGAGAGAGAGAGA
This sequence comes from Adiantum capillus-veneris, assembly GCF_014529385.1. Taxonomy (NCBI): domain Eukaryota; kingdom Viridiplantae; phylum Streptophyta; class Polypodiopsida; order Polypodiales; family Pteridaceae; genus Adiantum; species Adiantum capillus-veneris. The sequence goes on from NC_140958.1 coordinate 127,046,544, forward strand.
GAGAGAGAGAGAGAGAGAGAGAGAGAGAGAGAGAGAGAGCCTGCGGCGGCAGGCTTTGTGTGCAGAGCGTAAGAGAGAGAGGGAGATGAGTGGGGAGAGGATGAGTGTGAGGGAGGGAGAGGATTAGGCGGGTGTGTGTGTGTTTGTGGATAAGAGAGAGAGCATCCCATTTGTACGCGCCTTCACAGGCTGGGACGAGAGCGAGATGGATAGAGATAGGCCGGCTGGGGCTGTGCACAGAACGCGCGTGAGAGAGAGAGGGATGGGGTGAGAGACTCGGGCCTGCCCTTGGGCTCCACACACACACACACACACACACACACACACACACACACACACACACACAGAGAGAGAGAGGGAGGCCTTTTCTTGCATTGCGCTGAAGAGCGAGAGGGAGAGAGAGAGAATAATGAGGTGGCGGGGGTTTCTTTGGTGGGTCTCCGACAAGAGAGCGAGGGAAGGGGGGGGTTTTCCATGGCATGAAGTGGGGTAAGGGGGGGGGGGTGTGAGGTGAGAGAGAGGGGGGGGGGGGGGGGATATCACCCCTTCCTATTTGGTGGTTCAAGGACGAGGGGAGGGGGGGGAAAAGAGTCAATGGGGTGGGGGAGAGGAGGTGGGAGTAGCAGGCCAGGGGAGGGAGAGTGAGGCCGAGGAAAGGGTGAGGCGAGCGGGTGGGTGAGAGAGAGAGAGAATATTATTGGGCTATTGGGCTTTCCTAGAGAGCGAGGGAGGGAGTGTGAGATGGGCTAGTGGTAAGTGTAAGGTCTCTGACCCGACCCAAAACGAGTACCATTGTACCATGAAATGAACATAATGAAAAAAGTTACTATTTTTGGCAGTTTTTCGAATTCTGTCAGTGCCATGATGTTTAGAATGTTTTAAAGCTTCGAAATGTGAATTAAAATAATTTTTGTAAAAAAATTCCAAAAATAGTAAGCTTTTGAACACCCGACCCGTCCACTTTTGACCGTCTCGAAAAACTGCACGCGTACCCTGAATTTCAAAAAATGCATTTTCGGACCTCCGGGGCTGCTAAATATGGCACGTACTTGGGCCAGTATGCCTTAGTTAGAGCTTGCTATAGCAACTTTCGGCATCAAATTCCGACTCGTATGACCCGTTTTGGCCTAAAATCAATTTTTCCCAAAATTGTCCGGGGAGGCACCGGGGGCTCGAGGCTGTGTGGGAGCAGGTTCCAGGCCACTTCAGGTCAGCTTTAGTAGCTAGGGGGAGCCTTTTGTCCTTGTGGGAGTCTTGGGAGAGTTTCCAAGCTTGCAACTAAGTGTGAGAGCCAGTTAACCAAGCCAACTGGACACTTGGTGGGTAGGCAACTGGACTTGCCATGCTTAACTGGAGTAGCTCCCAGATGCAAATAGCAAGCAGGTTCGATTTTCAGCTTGAGGAGGCCTATTTAAAGGTGTTCACACACACACACACACACACACACACACACACACACACACACACATATGCTCACACACACACCCAGTACACACACACACCTACACACACGTTGGAAAGGTGCTGTCGGCACACACACAGTTTTTGAAGGAGAAGCAAGGAGGGAGGTGCTGCCGAAATTCTCATCTTGAGGATTCATTGGATCAAAAAATCAAAAGGATTCTCAGCTCCTAATCACGGTAATTATGGTTTAATTCCGGCTCTTCTTAATTCTCATCATTATTCTCCCAAATTCTTCGTCTACTATGCCTACTTTTAGCTGCTCTCTACGTTTACATAGCTATACTCCATTTCATAATCATCATTCGATTAGCTAATTTATGCAGCCATTCATCATTCTTAATTGATGATTAATACATGATTAGGAAAGATTTCTCTCTCTAGGCAGCATAGTTAATAAATTGTCAGCCGGAAATAACGTAGATTTGATGAAATTCATTCTTTTACTATTCAATAGTATTGTGATTAAATTAGACTCAATCTTCTCTCACATTAAGATGTGATTAAGGCTATAAATTAAACCGTCATTAGGCCAATAAGAAGAGAGTTTTCTATCACATATGCATGCGATAATTCTGCATCTTCAAATTACACTAGGAAAGTGATTCAGTTACTTATTTCATCTCTCTTGTAAATCAATTAGTAAAATTTTGAATTTCTTAATCATCTAAGCCAAGTGATTAACTTTAAAGTCAGTTCCCATAGGGTAAGCAAAGTATTAACCATAAATTGCTAGGTCTCGAAGGAGAAATCTAATCCCTCTTGCATAAGGAGGATTCTTTAATGATTCTAATCTGCCAATTGGTTTGTGATGATGCTCTCAGACTTTAGCTCTTTTCTTCAAGTTTATCATTTAAAGTAGTGAGTAAAATGGCCCCGGTTAAAAGAACTCGCTTCGGTGGTGCCCACGATCACGAGGCGGGAACGAGTAATGTGAACGGAAAGGGAAAAGCTCCCATGGATGAACAAACACCGGTCATCTCACGGGCCATTGACGAAGAAATGGAAGAGGTAGGTCATAATTTCATTCAAGTTGTTTAATTTAACATTGCACACGTTTAGCTAGGAATGAACATATCCCCAAACATGTTGGAGAAATCCGACGGAAACCTCGGCATTAAATTCATTTGTACATTAAAGTCTAAAGTAGGAAAGAATTGATTAATGGGTATGCTATTTGCAATAGGAAAGAATGTCTGCTACGAAAAATTTAGCTCGACATGTTCATTCTATTTCCAATGTTGAATCAGTCTTGACCCCCCTACTGATCACAGGGGGCAGAGTTCCTCATTAAGGGCTCTTGAATACACGAGTTTATTTTTATACGGTGGATACCCACGACTTGCTTTCTATGCGGTGGGAACCCACGTCTTGCTTTCTATGCGGTGGGAGTGTCCATGTCGTGCTTTCTATGCAGTGGACATACCTACTTGTATGGGCAGCTAGGCGAAAAACGGGAGGAGTAAACTCTCGCTGGAGGGGGGATGTTGTACCTCCAGAACATTGGAATTTTAATGAATAAGTTTGAGTAGAATTTTTACTAGAACTCTGTCTTGGTGCCGCTTTGCAATACTGATTGAAGGGCTCTCTTAATGATCCTTGTGAATCGGAATCTAATCAAGGAATCTTTATGTTGAACAACCATTGTGGTAGTAATTAGGACACACAAGGAAGTGTGAGTGTGGGGGTGGAAAGTTGGGGCTTGGCTTAGGTTGCCAATGTCTATGAGAAGGGTGGTCCCGATTGGCCGGGAACTCTCTGTCCCCATAGTGTTTCAATCGATACTAGTAATACTCATTTCCCCCTAGAGCGGCGAAGTCTCAAGTGTACGTGCCTCTGAAACATGGGGAAAAAGGCACTCGGGGTTTCTCTCCTCTTGGAAGGTGGGTCTTAGGATCACTAGACAGTTTAAGTACGCTTCCCCTACGAGGTGGAGCTAGATCTCCTTGCTAGTAGGCTCAAACTCGACTCACTTTGTGATGAGAGATCGTCCGCTAGTTGAACCCTGAACCATTTTGTTTGCTTCCGCTATATATCTAGTGGCCACCAGGTTCACCATCAGATCCGTCGTTGGATACGGCGGGGTGGGGACCTCACAACTGGTACCAGAGCTTAGGTTAGGCTGAGAAATAAAGTCGTATTGTTTGAATATTCAAAAAGGAACTGAAAGTATATAGGTAGCTAATCCGAATTCCTTGCATTGGTGTTGCAGGAAGACCCCGTGCTAGAATATCAAAAGTTCCAAGTGTTTGAGCTTATTTATGAGCAAGCTCGACGATCCCCAGTTTACCAATTCAGGCGAGATGTCATGGAGATACTGATGAAGGCTCATACGCCACACTCCACTCGCATCGATAGAGGATGGGGACTTGATTGGACACTTGCAGGTGGGGTTTACTACATCAACGCTCGGAAGCTAGGATGCCTGGCTACTGATTTAAAGAAGATACGTTGGGGAGAAGAGTTGAGGGTAGTGGAGTTATTCTACCTGCTGCCTACCCGATTGGACCTGACTGTCTCAGGCGACTCCAATCAAACCATCAACGAGTGGCTCTTGGAAAAGGTCACGGAGGTGATCCCAGCGAACAGAGTCAGAACTTTTGGAGTACCAAAAGAGGAATCCCGGCTTGATATCTTAGTTTACTATCCACTCAAGGATGAGTACAGGAACTACTTCACTAACAAAGTTGTTGCGGAAGCGACTCACACACCCATGAAGTGCATGCAAACACTACCTAGATCAACATAATGTCAATCGAGGACACAGATGACATGATAGTCACACGGAGGAAATCTCTTTAGCTTGTCAGGCTGAGACCATCCTACACATAGAACACTCTGGAAGGCCAACTAAACCACAATCAAGAACCTCACTGCTCTCAACTACACCACCTAGCCACATACACACATACGGAAGGTAACTCACCTAATCATGCCAGATTCGTACGAAACTTAAGGAACACCATCCCCTCACTAGGATACACCTGTCCTACGCTTCTACACTCAAAACCCTCACTCTAAACCCGTCTGCAGAAAACGCGTAGAATGACATAGCAGAATTTTGAAAGTGCCCGAAACTGAAATTTATGAATACCTATGCGTAGGTTATGTCGCCAGGATTTTATAGACTACTAGCATGCAGAAAACAGACATCGTTTGATACACTTATGGCCACAAATAGCTTGTAGATGCATCGGCATGTGCACTTCGTCTCGCGTGGAATGCTTGGCGTTGTCGCGTAGGTCTCCTCGAGGCTACAACAATGGTGCAGTCGGATCTCCAATGTGTTGAGCGAGCTGGGCGTAGCGAGAGGATAAAGCTCACGCTCACTCTCTTTCTCTCTCACACACAGTAGACGGCAGTGCTCCAGTTTAGATTATGATTAAAGTTCCCCCCCTTACAAAATGACCTAGGTACCTTATATACTAAGGCTACCTTAGGTTTAACCAAAAATGGGGTTGAAAGGGTCAAATGGCTTTGTATTTACAATCTGGAAGTGCCATTGCACCCCGGCTTCTGAAACTAGAATAACTACTCATTACAAATGACGTTTATAGCCATAATTTGCAGCATTTCATAACTCGCAAAAGATAAGACTTTGGTACGAAACTTGAGTTATGTTGTGTTGTTGACCCAGCGGTCAACAATGCAGCGCCAATGTTGCGGAAGTGACTCACACACCCATGAAGTGCATGCAAACACTACCTAGATCAACATAATGTGAATTGAGGACACATATGACACGACGATAGGCACACGGAGGAAATCTCTTTAGCTTGTCAGGCTGAGACCATCCTACACATACAACACTCTGGAAGGCCAACTAAACCACAATCAAGAACCTCACTGCTCTCAACTACACCACCTAGCCACATACACACATACGGAAGGTAACTCACCTAATCATGCCAGATTCGTACGAAAAGGAACACCATCCCCTCATTAGGATACACCTGTCCCTACACTTCTACACTCAAAACCCTCACTCTAAACCCGTCTGCACAAAACGCGTAGGATGACAGAGCAGAATTTTGAAAGTACCCGAAACTAAAATTTATGAGTACCTATGCGTAGCTTATGTCGCCATGATTTTATAGACTACTAGCACGCAGAAAATAGACATCGTTTGATACACTTACGGCCACAAATAGCTCGTAGATGCATCAACGTGTGCGCTTCGTCTCGCGTGGAATGCTTGGCGTTGTTGCGTAGCTCTCCTCAAGCCTACAACAATGTTGCAGTCGGATCTCCAATGTGTTGAGCGAGCCGGGCGTAGCGAGAGGATAAAGCTCACGCTCACACTCTTTCTCTCTCACTCACAGAGATGGCAGTTTAGATTATGATTAAAGTTCCCCCCCTTGCAAAATGACCTAGGTACCTTATATACTAAGGCTACCTTAGGTTTAACCAAAAATGGGGTTGAAAGGGTCAAATAGCTTTGTATTTACAATTTGGAAATGCCATTGCACCCCGGCTTCTGAAACTAGAATAACTACTCATTACAAATGACGTTTATAGCCATAATCCGCAACATTTCATAACTCGCAAAAGATAAGACTTTGGTACGAAACTTGAGTTATGTTGTGTTGTTGACCTAGCGGTCAACACTCCCCCCTTCCGCGTTCATGTCGTCCCCGACATGACCTGATTGTCGATGGCGATGTGGTCTTTGCTGTCCTTTTGGCTTCATCTGTTGCACTGCTTGTAACTTTGTCGAACCACAACAAGAACTATGATCCATTAGAGCGGACATCTATCATCATAACCATTCATCTTTTGAGATCCTCTGATTACTTTTATGTCTGCTCTTCTTCATTGGGGACTTATTTGTTCCTGTGCAATCATGTTGTTAGTGTTGTCTGCAGCTTTGTCATTGTAGGCCATTCTTCGCCATTGAGGAGAAGTATGCTATGATCTGAAATTGGTGCTCAAATTCATTTGTCAATTGATTTGAGTAGCATTTTCTTATTGTTGATGTAGAAGGAATATGTACAAGAGGATGGTGATAGGTGTCTTTAGATTAGGGTCTAAAACCTGGATGACCAAAGGAAAAAAAACCCGGTGGGAAAAAAAATACCTTTGGTATACGCTCTTATTGGAGTTGATCAGTTGAACGTGAAGTACATGTTCATGAAAGGTGAGTGCTTGGGTGAAACACGGAAAGAGTGCCTGATGCAAGTGCCAATTATGGGACACTCTATATGCATATGAGAAATTTGTCACCAAAAGCATGCAATGTGAAAGAAGGAGATGATGGGTGTTTCAAGGAATAAATGTAGCACATGTGACATCAAAAGATGTCTCAATAGCTTCCACCTTTCCAAGAAGGGTTGTCGATGTAGAAGTTTCTCCACTCGTATCTCACTGTGCTCAGACCTTCTCCTTCTCCTTCACCAGACTTAAGTACTTAGACTTCGACTCTTTTGCTCACCTATACCAGCATGAGCGACACAACGTAAATATGATCAACTCTTCCAGCTTGAGCATTACCTAGAATAGCTAAGACGCTTAGACCATAGAGAATATTACTTGAAGCTTTGGGACTAATACCTCACTCATTTTGTGGCTTAGCTACTCGACTCTGACTTGTATGACTTGTCGGTTGCATGTTGACACGGCTTTGTGACAAGTTCTTCGGCTGTTGTAGTGGCTGTTGAGACATACTTCGTGAAGTTTCATCATTTTTCTGTACCTTCTTCTCTTTGTAGTGCTCAGGCCTCTCGTCAGTCTTTTCTTCATGTGGATTATGGATTTTTTATTTTTTTCTTAATAATAAACAAAGAAAATAACTCAACAAAAGAAAAATCATTCAAATAGAAATCTAAATGCTATGTACACTATACACATGTCCCTAGGGGCTCATATATGGATTTTGTCCCCATACTCCTCTGTAACACTACTATGAGGGCATATACTCTAAATTGCGTCAAAAAATTATCACAATAAAACGCAAAAATTCAATGCATCTCAAAAAACATTGCCCTCTAATAGTCATAATGTTAGGTCCGCATTCAAAATGCCTCCCCCCTTCCTATTTGGAGTCATCCTTTACGACACGGTATCGCAAAGGCTATGTGTTGTGCTTGGGCAATTAAAAGTTATGCCTATGCAGGCCTTGTAATGTAGCCCTATTATGCATACACAGTCAATGCATGGAAAATATTTATGTTGTGCAAGATGTGGGTATAAGCAATTTGCTTATTGAAATTTGTTGGCGAGGCTTCCTATTCTAAGCAATGTAATGGTCTTTGAAGCTCCTGTATCGTTGCTTGATTGAAGCGACTTGCTCTCTTCTAACTGTACTGTAATCGTGGGAAGAATTGTAAGAATTCAAGCGGCGATGCACTGACAGCAGTTTTGTTGTTCTTCTTTGGGACCCATTTCTTTGCGATTATTGGTTGTTTTGTTGCTGACGCTCGTTTGGGAACCCATACTTGGTTGTGCTTCGTTTGTGTTTGAAGAGACTTCTTTGGGATCCACCTTTTTGTTGTGTGAGTCGACAGTGGTCTTTGCTTCAGCCCTTGTACGCTTGGTTGGGGATGGGATTTAGGCTTTGAAAGTTGATACTGTGGTTGTTTTGGAATCCAAATGAATTCCTGACTTTTTTGTGCTTGAATCAACTTCTTTGGAGCCCAAACCTGAGTTGTGAAAGCTTGCGACTTTGTGATATTCTTACCCGTTCGTGCATGCTTTCCTTGTTTTTGTTTTGGTGTTGGATCTTGTGATTTTTCATTAGAGATCTTTGTCTTCTTGATCCATATCTGTTTTTGGCCGATCTGGATTTTTGGTATCTAGATTTGTCGAGATTTTTGGCTTTGACTTGTTGTCCTATTCTTTTGACCTGTCATGGTTGTTGCTGAAGGGGTTGGTGATAGTGATGGCCTGAGTTGATGATAGGGGATGTCATAAGATTCATCACTATTGCTACTATCCTCAGCATGGTTGACTTCTTATACTTTCCCTTGATTTTTTGGCTGGTAGTGGAAAGTTACTGTCTGTTTGCTCGTGGGTGGTAGTTTCTTGGAGGACTTTTCTATCCCATTGATTAGAGCATTGTTAGCTCATTGCTCTGGTCGTATTCCTCCTAGCTGAGTCTTTGCATCCTTATTAGGAGCCATGTATGAGGAGGCTTGTGGTGGCTGTGTCTTCCTCGAGGACTTTGGAATCCACTTTTGATGCACTTTATTCGTGTAGTGATGACATTGATTCCCGGGTCGTTGATCTTCTTGAAGCTTGAAGTGTTCTACAGAGTCATAGAACTCGTCGTCTTCGTCATCTTTTGATTCTCCACATTTCTTTGTTTGCTTCTTATTTAGAGATCTTGTTGATGTTTGGATCTCTTCTTTTTCTTGGATTACACTCACTGCAAAATAAGGAACGACATCATAGCCATTTTCATCACAAAAATTTGTTGTGGGAGCATCCTCCACGGTGCACACGTCCAGAGTAGCCAAGATGTGTTCCCATCCAAAAGGCTCTAACTCTTCTTCAGGAAATGGTTCTGGGATATAGTCCCTATCCTCTATAACCCGCTCTAGGATACATTCCTTACGTCTCAAGCTACCACATTGTGAAGCTCCACACATCCACAGTTCTTCAGGCTTACCTAACCAAGCTGGAAGTTCTGATCCTGCTATTGTGGTGGAATCAAACTCCTCAACCGGTGTTCTCGTCACATCCCTATAGCTATGGTCCCTCAAGTTTATCTTTGTTATGGTTTCCATATGTCTCAGGTATATATGGTCATAACCCCAATCTTGGACCATTTTCAATTGTCGCATGAATGGTCTTCCCAGAATGATGTCATAGTTGTTCTTCTTGCCAAAGTCAACAACAGCAAAAGTGTTCATATTCAATGCCACAAGAAGTAACAAGTAATTTTTCTAGCAGTCCTAGGGGCTTTTCCTTGTGTCCGTCTGCAAGCTGCAGGGTCATTCGTATGGATATCAAGGTAGGTTTTCCCCATTTTTTCCAAACCTCTTTGGTTGCAATGGCCACACCAGCTCCATTTTCAAGGATTGCCATGGTTTTTACACCATTGAATTCCACAGGAAGGGTGGTGTTTCCATCTTCTCCCTCGTAATACTCGCCTACCTTGTTTAATGGCACTAGCCTAGTATTTAGTTGAGGCATTTCAAGCTCTTTGATGCCTTCCTCGATTTGAGTCATTGGGGTTTTTACACCAAATTTCTCTAGACATTTACCCACATTAGCCCACATGTTTGGTCTTATTTTGAGCAACTCGGATAACATTATTGTACAGGTGACTGGGGTAGATAGAATATGTACTAGCCCCTTTGAATCGATGGCCTTGTTGGGAGACAGTCTATGTGATGGGACTGCAACCACATTTGACTTGGTCTCGTACTCTCCCATGTAGGACGGTAGTGTTCTTAGCGAATGGGGTTGACTATCCATAGATTGTACAGATCCTTTATCGCCCCAATACAATTGCACGTATAGATTCATTTGAGATCCAGTCTCAAATTCCTCTATTGGTGGTAGAAACACTCCTCGTTCATCACCAGTCTTGTCTACTAGTCTTCTTAGGTCATCGGCTTCATTGGCCTCTCTGACTTGTTTCCACAATTCGTCAAGACCATCTATCTCTTTACAATCCTCAGGTATAGCTTGGTGAAATCCCTCGAAAGAGTTATCCGTGGTATTCAGTACTATCCTTGGTTCTAATGCTGGGTCTTTGAGGTTTGGTCTGTGCTCATGACTAGAATCTGGCTCTTTTAGTTCCTGGTTTGGTGGGATTACTTGTGTAGGCAGGCCACGGATCACATCCTCAGGTTTTGCAACTGGTAATTCTAGTAAAGCTTGGGCTGTTTGAATCATTTTTTGGCACATTTCAAACCTTTGCTTTTCTAGTTCCGCATAGGGATATGTCATCCACCTGTGTTCTTGGGTTTGGTTGTTTTTGAGCCTCACATCATAGGCTTTCGAGAGGGCATCTAATGTCTCATTAACCTTCTCTGCCAACACAGATCCTCCTGAACTAGCAGTTCTAGGTTTCTCATCGGTGGATGGTTCTTCTAGAGGTTCAACCATCTGTGTAAGAGAAGGTGCCTCCTTTTCCTCATGTTGTTTTATCTTCTCCTCAGCTTCGGTAAGCTTCTCAGCTAGGGATTTTTGCTCTCGTTCCCTGTGTGCTTTCATCCTAGTCTTTCTAGCTTTCCAACTATTTTTTTTGCTCTTGGTTTTCTGACTAGGTGTGTCTGTATTTGTTCCATTATCTGTCTTTGGACTCGTGTCACTTTCCATGTTCTTTGTCTCTAGATTCTCATCAGCTTTCTTTTGAGCTTATGCTCTCGTAACCACTTGAACTGGTTATGACATTTTCATTTTCTGACTAGGTGCGTCTGTCTTTGGTCCATCATCTGTCTTTGGACTCGTGTCACTTTCCATGTTCTTTGTCTCTAGATTCTCATCAGCTTTCTTTTGATCTTGTGCTCTCATAACCACTTGAACTGGTACGACATTTTCATTTTCTGAGCTACTAGGTAGCTGAACAATCCCTAATACATTTGTCGTGAGTTTCCTGATTTGATTTGGGTTTTTCGGGCAATTGGGGATCAAGTGAGTGATGCCACACTCAAGACAATAGGCATTTACTTCAGTGATCTCTGTATGAGGACATTGTTTGACCAAGTGGTTGTCACGACTTTTGTGACAATCTGTCTCTGGTTGAGGAGATTCTTTTAGCATTTCCTCTTGGCTATAAGCAAGCTTTGACCTAGATAAGCCGCTATTTGCAATGAATCGCAATGTCCTTTCGTCCATTTCATACCTTCTTTCTTTCGACTGAAACCCAGGAGGTGGAGGTTGTACCGGCCTCACCACTCCATTTGTTTCTCTCACATTTTGTTGCTCCGAAGGGTAGTACTCACTTTGGTTGCTATACCACATTGTAGCTGGTACTGGCGTTGGTTTATTCGATGCTTCCATCATTGGCATGTATCTCATGTCTACCGGCATTCTAGCACTTGGCAGCGGAGGTTGTTGTCCTAAGACAAGCTGTGGCCTTAAAATTCCTACTGGTCCTGGCGCATTCCCCGTAATGTATCTAGGTGGAGTAGGTGCTTCTGGAACAGGTTGTACATACCTCTCCCTAGCATTTTCCATGCTATAATAGCACTCTTCCCCCGTATGGTTCGTCCATTTTCTCTCAATTTCACACCACTTTGGCTCTCCCGAATCAGACCTTACAAGAGGAATCGATAAGCTTTTCTTGATCAATAGGTGCCGTTGGCTTGACAATGGACTCAATTATCTATGAAACACTATGCTGAGAGGATGTGTCATCTCCTTGACTCTTTAAGTACTTTTCTTTGTATGCCTCATAGTTATCCACTAGATAAAGAGCTTCTTTGATCAACTCGTTTAGCGTCATCCTCCTTATCATATGCAGATCCTTCTGAAGGCCCGCATGTCTCATTCCCTGGATAAAGATCAGCATCAGTCGTGCTTGCGTAGGTAATTCCGCTCTCGGATAGATCTTAACATATCTCTTGAGCCGTAATGATGCTTTGCGTACTGATTCATCCTCTTTCTGTTTGAATCTATGGATTTGCGAGACCGTGTTGTGAGCAATGCCTTTTGGCGAGAATTCTTCAATAAACTCCTCAAACAGCTCATCTAGGGTCTCAAAATCCCATTTTTCCACCGAGTCGAACCATGTAGCTGCATCATCTTCTAGAGTCAATCCAAATCCCGCAAATTGTGTCGCAAGATCTGAAACTTCTAATCACTCTTCTAAAAGCCGTTACGTGATCTCTCGGATCTTTATCTCCGGAGTATTTTATGTTTACCCATTTCTGGACTTGGGATGGTCTAACTCGTCGATTGTCTACAAGTCTAACCAAAGACTCTCCCAATCCTTCTCTCGTTATTGCTCTTGAAGGGAATCCTGGTGGCTCTCTTCTTGGAATTCCTATAGGAATTCTCGTGTTTGGTGGAGGCATTTGTGGTCCTTCATTGACCAAATACCCACCTCTTTCCAATACAGTTTGTGGATTTGTGCTTTCTACAACTCTGTAGTCTCGTCCATACTTGTCGACAACTATAGACCTCCATTGACAATCGACTCCGTATGTGTAGACATATAAGAGTTTGTAATCCGTTATCTCTTCTAGGTATGGATCTGAGAACCTATAAAGATTGACCTCATTGTCGTCAATGTATCTATATAGTCCTTCACTCTCATGACCAATCATCCAAACTCTCTCAACAAGATGGATCTTTATCAATTGCAAGTTTGGAAGATCTATTGTGGGAGGATATTCCTCTATCGTCAGGATCTCCAAGCTTGTGTAAGCTGCGTTTGAATCTAGGGTAGACATGATTTCTGGACTTAAGAGATTTTGCTTGGTTCAAGTAGACTTAGTCCACTGTGTTAAGTGCTTTGGTTAGGGAAAAGTCGAAACTATGTCCAAAACCGCAACCGTTTCATCACAATTCTCGCAAATTGTCGCTTTTAGACACCCCTAACTTGCGGATGTATTTTGAGACCTCAAACGACGTTTTTTTCAAAGTTGAAAGAAATGGTTGCTCTGTGATCTATAGAGTCGCTCTCAAGCTACGTTTTGATATAAAAACTTTTCCGATACGATACAGTTTGTGAAAGTTACGGCCAAAATAGTGAAATGCACTTTAGACTGGTCAAAATGAGTCCAAATTCAATTTTAAAAGAAGATTTGGGATCTCTGTGACACTGTGAACACTCCTGTATGGTCAAAAGTACAGTTGGACCCTAAAAATGGCCTAGAGACATCCTACGCGTAGGATGTCTATATGCTCAGAATTTAACAAAATTTGGTCCAGAGACTCCCCTTAAGTCCAGCAACACAATGGTATGCTCAGAGGTTGATTTGGACCTAAAAATGGCCTTGAGACATCCTACGCATAGGATGTCTTTTTGCTCAGAATGACTTGAAATTTTCACCCCAGCTTCTCCTTGATGTGCTGATCGCAGTGGTGTGCTCATAGGTTGGTTTGGAGTCCTAAATCAAGTTGGAGACATCCTACACGTAGGATGTCTAACTGCTCATATTTTGTCGAAACTTGATCCCAAGATTCTCCTAGTGCTGAGCAACCCAATGGTATACTCAAATTTGAATTTGGATGCCAATAGGTCAAGATTTAGGCTGCAAGAGCTTCTAGTGCACTCCAAGAGTAGGATGTCTGACAATTCTTGTCTTTGCTTGGTAAATAGGCCAAACAAGGTTCAAATTCACTTTTGAAAAAAGTTCTAGAATCCTTGAGACACTTAGAACCTCCCTTTATGGCTACAGTAGAATTTTGACCACTTTATGACCCAGGAGACATCCTACGCGTAGGATGTCTTTTTGCTTTGTTTCAGCTCAAACTTGCACTGTAGCTTCCCCTTGATGTGCTAAACTCACAGCTATTTTTACTTTTTGATTCTGGCACCTATAGGTTGGTCAAATGCTCAAGAATCTGTTCCAAAAGCCTGATGTCCGTTCTGATGAATTCACCAGTCAAATCAACTCCAAATTGGACCAAAATTGACTAGGAGGCTTGCCTAAGGCTATACAACACCCTGCTATGTCCACAGTTTGAATTTGGCCTCTAAATAATGCCTTAGACATCCTACACGTAGAAGGTCTAACTGCTCAGAATTGCCCCAAATTTGAACCACAGACTCTCCTTAAGGTGCTGATCACTGTGGTATGCTCAGAGGTTGATTTGGAGTGCTAAATCATGGTGAAGACATCCTACGAGTAGGATGTCTAAGTGCTTAGAATTTCCCCAAACTTGAGCCACAGCTTCCCCTTGATGTCAGCAACCCAATGCTATGCTTAGATTTTAATTTGGATGTCAAAAGACCCCAAAACTAGCTGTTCTAGCTTTTTTTCTCAAAAAAAAAACGCTAAAGTCTGCTTAAAACCCAATTTTCTCACCCAAATGAGCTGAAACTCTCACATGCACTCAAAACATCATGTATAACATGCACATGAAGTCACCCTATGGTTTGGTCTCAAAAATTATGCCTTGGGCACAATTTGGGTAGGATATCTGGCAATTTTCGTCTTTTGGTCTTATCCTGTCAAGATATGGTCGAGTTCCCCTTTCCAGGTGAAAATAGGGTAAAACCTACCTTCTGAACACACTGGTCAACTCAGAATTTCAAAATTTCTACCAAATCACCCTGTAGACATCCTATGAGTAGGATGTGTTTTTTCTCAGAATGGACTTCTGTTTCTACCCAAGGTGCTTCTTGATGCATATAACAAGAATATGTGATCACAACAAATTTTGGATGTCAAAATTGCTCAGAATCACCACTTTTGGGAAAATATTTCTCTAAAAGAGTAACACCCGCTTAACTCTCAGTCTATATGTCCAAATGACATGAGCTTTGGTGTGTGTGTCCAACACAACATGCAGAATATGGGTATGATGTCAAAACTTGATTTTTGCTTCCAGAATCACTCTCTAGACATCCTACGCGTAGGATGTCTACTGATGAAATTTTTGGCAGAATTCATCCACAGGCATCCCCAAGTCTTGAGCACTACTTTTCAAGCATTCCTACCAGTTTTTATGCAAAATTGTGCTCAGAATCTTAAGTTTCTTGTTTTCGCGTTTTTGACACTCCGTCTTTGGTCTTTTGGGTGTCAAGAGTTGGTCAAAAGTCTAGTTTCAATGTATACTTAGAGTAAACCCCCCCTTCTGAACACACTGGTGCAGTCAGAATTTTGAAATTTGGTCTCCAGAACCCCCTTGAGACATCCTACGCGTAGGATGTGTATGTTTACAGAATTGCAGGTTTTCTTCACAGAACCCTTGCAAATGCTCTTTTATATGCACAGCATCAATCAGTCATACAAAAATATCCACAAAAGCTGTTTAATGCATTTTTACCCTCAAAAGCACACTTTTCTGTGATTTCAAATGCAATCAAGCACTTTAGCAAATAATTCAGTGTTGAATAGCTCTAGATCAGAATCGGATCACTTACCTAAACCTACTCCTACAAATCATATGGGGTCTTGCATCTATGAGTAGAAAAACGCTTCACTGCCACACAGGGACTAGTAAACGCTTTTATCACCTCACAAATCACTCGGCCACCAACAACTACTCTAATCCATAGATCCTAACTAAACCTATCTAGTCGCAGACCCTCGGCAAGACACACGCTTCTTGGCTATCCACTTGATCGCGGAATATCCTCTTCCGGATCCACTTAACAAAAACGCTTTCTTTAGCGGAAACTAAATCAAGCAACCATCACAAGAGTGTTAGTAGGAAACCTACTTAGCTCCTTGTGTCCCCGGCAACGGCGCCAATGTTGCGGAAGCGACTCACATACCCATGAAGTGCATACAAACACTACCTGGATCAACATAATGTCAATCGAGGACACAAATGACACGATAGACACACAGAGGAAATCTCTTTAGCTTGTCAGGCTGAGACCATCCTACACATACAACACTCTGGAAGGCCAACTAAACCACAATCAAGAACCTCACTGCTCTCAACTACACCACCTAGCCACATACACATATACGGAAGGTAACTCACTTAATCATGCCCCACTTGTACAAAGCTTAAGGAACACCATCCCCTCACTAGGATACACCTATCCCTACGCTTCTACACTCAAAACCCTCACTCTAAACCCGTCTGCGGAAAAGGATGACAGAGTAGAATTTTGAAAGTTCCCGAAACTAAAATTTATGAGTACCTATGCGTAGCTTATGTCGCCACGATTTTATAGACTACTAGCACGCAGAAAACAGACATCGTTTGATACACTTACGGCCACAAATAGCTCGTAGATGTGTCTTCGTGTGCGCTTCGTCTCGCGTGGAATGCTTGGCGTTGTCGTGTAGCTCTCCTCGAGGCTACAACAATGGTGCAGTCGGATCTCCAATGTGTTGAGCGAGCCGGGCGTAGCGAGAGGATAAAGCTCACGCTCACTCTCTTTCTCTCTCACACACAGTAGATGGCAACGCTCCAGTTTAGATTATGATTAAAGTTTCCCCCCTTACAAAATGACCTAGGTACCTTATATAATAAGGCTACCTTAGGTTTAACCAGAAATGGGGTTGAAAGGGTGAAATGGCTTTGTATTTACAATCTGGAAGTGCCATTGCACCCCGGCTTCTGAAACTAGAATAACTACTCATTACAAATGACGTTTATAGCCATAATCCGCAGCATTTCATAACTCGCAAAAGATAAGACTTTGGTACGAAACTTCAGTTATATTGTGTTGTTGACCCAGCGGTCAACAAAAGTTATCATAATAATCAATATCTAATTCTCCTAAATGATTTTCTCATATTAAACTAATCATTTAATGTGGGGAAGGCCAAGGGAGAAAAAAGCTAGAATAATTGTTAAGCTAGCAGACTGGCCATAGTAGGGATCCAAAGGAGGGAAAATAGGGATCCAAAGGGGGGGCCATCTGCAAAAGAGCCATGTGCAACAATGGGCTAAAAAGACCCTAAGGTTCAGCCCATTAAGACTTCCAAAATGCTAAGGTTCCAAAATTCAAAGGTTGTGTCCAAAGGTCAACCCTAGGGAAAATTGGATGCTTTGTGTGTGCCCTAAAAGTCTTTGCATATCCCTACATGGGAGGGGGCGAGCCCTAAAGGTAGGGGATGAGAGAGAAATCCACACAAACACACATAGGCTCCCTTTACACAAAGGGAATGAGGGACACATGTCAGCTCCCTAGGCCAGATGCCCACAAGGTGTGCCCAATTTCTATTGGATGACCCTTGAAGTGGACCAATGAGAATTAAGCTAGAGAAAATCTAGTTTAATTAATTTAAAAACATTTAATAAAAGAAACCAATGAGAATTAAGTCTCCTAGAAGACTATTGGGCAGTCTCCCAAGGGGTCCAATGAGCATTCAGGAGCCCCATGGCTTGCTTGATTCCTATTGGCCATGAGGCAAAGGGGTCCAATGAGAGTTTAGTTTAATTATTTAATTACCTAAAGCTCTCACAAAAGGGGAAAGGGGGACACATGTCAGAAGGCTATCACTTATGCTACTTAATGGTAATTGGCTTGACTTGGGGAGGGCCAATGAGGCTTCAGCAAGAGCAATTAGCAAGAGGGCTCGCCCAAGAGAGAGAGAGGGGGCTGATTTTTGCGGGGATTATCACACACACACTCACACAAGCTCATGTGTGAAGAAAGAGAATACTATCTCTTCCCAAGCTTTAATGGATAACTCATCACCTACTCCAAGCTTGTGAGATAGAAGCCTACATCAACACTCTCTTGGCATGTGGATGCAAATCCAACCAAGAGCCAAGCTTCAATGCACGCTCATCTCCTCTACCAAGCTAATTACTAAGCTAAGCTATGCTACATATGAGTGATTATGTGAGGAGATGTACATCTTTCTCATAAGATACTCCTTCTTCCTCTCAATATATTCTCATACCCTGCTAGCTCTCACCATCTTCGAAGGTGTGTGAGGTCTTGGATCTAAGAACGGGGATAATTCAAGTTGTGTTTGTTAAGTTTTTTGCTTAGTGTATGAAGTTTCCATCTTCATTGCACTAGCTAGTCTTGAAGGAACACAAAGAATTGTATTGTACAATGTCTCTCTTGATGGGAGAAACCATAATACAAAGCCTTTTGGAGGGGGGACCGGCTCCATGAAAATCCGGTCCTCAACTGTTGTCAATAGCCTAATTTCTCTCTCTTTTGAAAGTATTGTCGATGCTATCTAACTAGGTGTTATGCTTTTTGTTGCTCTCTCCACCCAAGCACTCTTGTAATTCTCATTAGGAATCTATTCTAATGAAATGCCCACTATGTTCATGCTAATTTCCGCTACACATAAGTTATTAGGCCATTAAATGTTACAAAAGTAGTGCATCATGTGACCACAATCTCCTAGGCGTATCTTATACGCAATCCAAAAAAAAAAAAGTCCATGTAATAAGTTGATCATCAGTTATCCTAAACCTTGACGGGTTTCGATTGTAATAAATTTTCATCAATAAAGTGCTTTTTGTCTCTGAATCTCTGTCTCTTGATAAAGTGTAATCTTGAATTTTATTTAAAGTCTCGTGTCTATTTTGAAATCCAAGTAATGGTATCAAGAATCTCGTATAACCCATGTAGGCACCGCCTGTTGCTCTATACTCGGCAGCGCAGGAGAAGAAGCTCCTCCTTAAGCAAGCCCAACCTCCGATCTTTAAGGGAGAGGGGGCAAATGTGGAGAGAGATGCGGAAGTGTGGATGGAAGCCATGGACGATTACTTTGAAGCCGCGGGGACCCAACCCGTAAATCAGGCCATGCTTGCGATGTTCCGCTTGACTGGCGATGCCAAGATATGGTGGAAGCAACATTGCAGGGACCTGGATATTAAGGGATCTTCCCAATCCTGGGAAGACATCAAAGCTGCGATAATGGGGTGTTATTTACCACCTGCCTATAGAACCTTAAGGATGAATGAATTCTTTGCACTTCGGCAGTTGACTTCATCTGTCGAAGAGTATTATGCAAAGTTTGTCACTCTTCGGAGATATGCTTCTAAGATGACCTTGGAACAACAGGTGGTGAGGTTCTACCAAGGGCTAATCGACCCTTTGAATACTCGCTTGGAAGCTCTAGGGCCAACGAAACTACAGGATGCCTTATTGAGGGCCAAACTTCTAGCTCTTGAAGTACAAAAGGTTAATCAGAATAGGAGGAATCAATTTGCAAAAAGGGCAAGGACAAATGCTTGGAATAACACACCAGCCAACCAAGCATATGACCAGTGCCCTATTGTGGCTACCACCACAACCATGGAGTTTCCAGATGTTCGATGCTATGGTTGCGGTGAGTATGGACATTACAGATCCAAGTGCCCCATGAACATTCAGGCAACCAACGCCAATGCCATACCCTTGAATACCCATGGGCGTAGCCAAGCTAATGGAAGAGGAGGACGAGGAAGGATGAACAGAGGGCGAGGGAGTGGAGCTACCGCCAGAGTGAATGCTGCAGTGGTACAACCAATTGTGGGTGATGAAGCAGTGGAGAGCAACCCTACATGCTGCAATTGACAATCCCAATGGTTGCGAGCAATACGCAGTCATTCATACGCCAGGATATCTTAGAGGTGAACAAGTTAACTTCCTTATAGATTGTGGTAGTACTCTTTCATTTCTTTCACCCAGATGCATGAGGAAGCTAAATCTAGATAAGTATCCAACAAGCAAGCTAGTTGTAGAATTAGCGAACGGCAAGGAAGTAATATCTCAGCACTCTGCAGGAAAAATCGACTTTGATTTAGGGGGACACCCAACTTCTGCCCAATTTCGAACCCTACCCTTAGGATTCTTTGATGGGATACTAGGGATGGACTGGTTAAAGAAAAACAAGGCCCACATCCATTGTGCACAAGGGAACTTTACCTTTATAGATAACTTGGGTAATGAAGCCTTAATCCAGGGGGAAAATGGGAGACCTAGGGCTACTCTAGTTAATGCCAACAGACTTTTGAAGGGACTAAGAAAGGGACAGCAAATTTATGCGGTAAAGCTCAACAAGGTGGACCAATCAGATACCTCACTTCGACCAAACTGGTTGAGGGAGTATGATGATGTGTTCCCAGAAGACCTTACGAATATTCCACCACATAGAGAGGTAGATCATGAGATTGAGACTATCCCTGAATGTGAACCTATCTCAAAAAGACCTTATAAAATGTCACTTCCAGAAGCCATCGAACTCAAGGAAAAACTTAGGCAACTCATTGAGCAAGGATTCATTCGACCCAGTACTTCTCCTTGGGGTGCACCAGTTCTTTTTCAAAAGAAGAAGGATGGAACCTTAAGGCTATGCATAGACTACCGTGGACTAAACCAGGTAACTGTTAAGAACAAGTATCCAATTCCATCGACGAACTCTTAGACAGGCTCTACGGCGCCAAAATATTTACAAAGATTGATCTAAGGTCAGGATATTACCAAATCAGGATCAAGGAATCAGGTATTCCAAAGACAGCTTTCAACACTAGGTATGGACACTACGAATTCACAGTAATGTCTTTTGGTTTAACAAATGCTCCTGCAAGCTTCAATCAACTTATGCAAGATATTTTCAGACCTTACTTGGATGACTTTGTCTTGGTTTTCTTTGATGACATTCTGATCTATTCTAAGAACGAGGCAGATCATGAAGAGCATGTTCGCAAAGTACTTGATCTTCTTCGGGAACACCAACTTTACGCTAAAGAGAGCAAGCGCACCTTTTGCTCACCAAAGGTCAACTATCTTGGATTTTTCATATCGGCTGAAGGGATTTCAGTGGACCCAGACAAAGTTAAGGATATCGTTGATTGGCCTCAACCATCCACCGTCAGTGAAGTAAGAGGATTTCTTGGAATAACGGGATGGTACAGGATTTTTGTCAAGGATTATGCACGTATTGCTGCACCTTTGACGAAACTCCTGGAAAAAGGAATGAGGATCGAATGGAAGACCGAACACGAGTCTAGCTTTGCTAAGCTAAAAGAATTCTTCGTCTCAGCTCCTATTTTAAAGCTTCCAAACTTCAGTAAAGAATTTGAAGTAGCAACCGATGCTAACAAATTTGCTCTAGGCGGAGTTCTTACTCAAGAAGAGAGACCAGTGGAGTATACTTCGCGAAAGCTGAGGGATCATGAGAAGAATTACCCTACTCATGATTTGGAACTTTTAGCAGTTATACATGCATTGAAGTTATGGAGACTTTATCTTCTTGGACGCAAGTTTCAGCTGGTTACAGACCACAAGAGCTTAAAATGGATTTTTACTCAACCTATTCTCAACATGCGACAACGGCGATGGATAGAGCTATTACAGGAATATGACCTTGACATAAAGTATAGACCAGGGAAGGAAAATGCAGTTGCAGATGGTCTTAGCCGAAAATCCTTTCTCAGAGCTATCTCTATTCCAAATAACCCTATCTGGGATAGAATCAAAGAAGCATCTTTAGTAGATCCAGAATACAAGCGTATAGTATCACTAGTCCAGTAGAATAAGATGCCTGAAGCTAAAGATTACTCTCTTATGGGAGGATGTCTTTACTACAGACATAGACTCTGTGTACCCAGAGATCCAGCCTTAAAGAAGGCCATTTTGTATGAAGCACACGATAGCCCTACATCCGGACATCCAGTCTATGCTAAGACTCTTCATGCTGTCAGGAGGAGTTACTTTTGGTCTGGAATGAAAGGAGACATGCTTCGCTATATGAGGCAATGTCTTTCTTGTCAGTGGATAAAGGCCAAAAGGATCAAGTTACCAGGGCAACTTCAACCTCTTGACATACCCCAAATGAAATGGGAATGCATCAGTATGGATTTTGTTACAAAATTACCTTCTACAGAAGGTTATGATTCTGTTTTCGTGGTTGTTGATATGCTCACAAAAGTGGCTCATGTAATACTCGTAAAGCCAACCTTTACTACTTCAGATGTTAGCCGGGTATTTATCAAGGAGATTTTTAGGCTACATGGTCTACCCAAGCGTATCGTCAGTGATAGAGACGCCAAGTTTACATCAAAATTTTGGACTTCTCTTTTCCAATCTATTGGGTCACAATTAGCTTTCAGTACAGCGTATCATCCGCAGACAGATGGGAAAACTGAAAGAGTTAATCAAGTCATCGAGGACATTCTCAAAGCCTATTGTTCGCAAGAACCAAAGAAGTGGTTACAATATCTACCATTGCTGGAGTATGCTTATAATTCTTCCGAACACAGAAGCATTGGAATGTCACCCTTCAAAGCTCTTTATGGACAGGACTGTTTAGCACCGCTGAACTTCTTAGATCCAGCCATCAGGGTAGAAGCCTCTAGGAAGATGTTAGAAGATATGGAAGCTCATACTAGAGCTATTCACCAAGACATTCAGACAGCTCAAGATAGACAAAAGCACTATGCAGATAAGAACCATTCAGAAAGAACTTTCAAAGAAGGGGATAAGGTTTTTCTGCGAGTCCGACCAAAGAAATTTTGTTAACTTGAACAAATTTTGTTCAAACTTAGTGAAACTTGTGCAGAGACCTTAACAAGTTATATACTTAGGCAAAACAAGCCAAAAAGTGTAAAAAACTAAGAAAAGTAAATAATTGTGATTATAAACAAAGGCCACCGGGCAATTTTGGGTTCAATCGGATCCAAATTAGTACATGTTCACTCAGTTTTCAGGTTGCAGATTAGTCCTTTGTAGAATCCAAAAGTCTCAACTGCTAACTCACTTAGCTCGATTTGAGGTGATACGCATAGATCATTCACAATAGTTAGCAAAAACTATACAGTCTTTGTGAAAGAATAGCTAACTTGATTAAAACTAATACAGGAATCACGTTGCAGACAAGGAATTGACAGCTTGACAGAAGTTGCAATCAAGTCAAGTGGAAGAAATTGACAAACAAGTCAATCCAAGGCTAAGTACTCTATACAGGGCTTCACAAGTCTATATGAACCTCAGATCTGGTCGTATACTAGGAAACCAAAGTATATTGGGAGAAACTGCTAGTAGAGTATCCATGAAAGAGAGTGTTAATCAAGGCGAGCACTTGGACACTATCTTTGAAGAAGTCTCAGCAGCCACTTTTTCAGAATCAACATCTGAAATGTCTTCCTATTCGACTCATTCAAAAACCGGAACGACAATGCATTATAATCATATACTCTCTTTTTATAAAACTAATCACCATGGAGCTCAGGTTTACTTGGATCCTAATGAAGAATATTCTATTTGCATTGATGACCATGGCATAGAGTTTGAAGAGAAAATCAGGGCAAACAAACAAGGAAAAATGTACATGGATAGAAACGAAACTCAGTATTTACAAGTTGAAAACCCTGACATATAGATAAATAGGGGTTAGAGGTAAAATACCATAATTTCAGATATGGCAGCAAAAGAAGGACCACCAACTTTAGAATTCGAGGAATACAATCAAGTGGGTTTGAAGCCTTTGAAACGGCTTAGTACGGATAATCCTAGGATCGGAGTCTATTGTTGGGAGGATAGAAACGTCAAAGATCTTCTATGGACTTCGCATACCAACTCAAGACAGTTAACACCCATGAAGATCATCTATATCTTCAAAATCAAAGATAAGGGTTCAACAGATCTACCAACCTACCTGTTTAGGGATTGTTATAACAATAACTTTGTTATGATGACTCCAGAGGAGGTGGAACAAACCAAATATTAAGCGTACTCCATAAGGGATTGGATATTGGGCCAAGGACCAAAAACTATTCCATAAGAAGAACTCCGCGAGAGATCTTTTGAGAGTAATGTTAAAAAATCCGGGTGACACTATGTGGGCACATGTCTAACCTCACCATCCTATCTTATTGCAATATTAGCAAGAACCACAATTAATTTGTCAAACCATGGGATGAAGCTGACTGTAAGGTGTCTGACCCGACCCAAAAAGAGCACGATTGTACCATGAAATGAACATAATGAAAAAAGTTACTATTTTTAGCAGTTTTTCGAATTCTGTCAGTGCCATGATGTTTAGAATGTTTTAAAGCTTCGAAATGTTAATTAAAATAATTTTTGTAAAAAATTTCTAAAAATAGTAAGTTTTCGGTCACCCGACCCGTCCAGTTTTGACTGTCTCGAAAAACTGCACCCGTACTCCGAATTTCAAAAAATGCATTTTCGGACCCCGGAGGCTGCTAAATATGGCAGGTACTCGGGCCAGTACGCCTTAGTTAGAGCTTGCTATGGAAATTTTCGGCATCAAATTCCGACTCGTATGACCCGTTTTAGCCTAAAATCAATTTTTTCCAAAATTGTCCGAGGAGGCACCGGGGGCTCGAGGCTGTGTGGGAGCAGGTTCCAGGCCACTCGAGGTCAGCTTTAGCAGCTAGGGGGCGCCTTTTGTCCTTGTGGGAGTCTTGGGAGAGTTTCCAAGCTTGCAACTAAGTGTGAGAGCCAGTTAACCAAGCCAACTGGACACTTGGTGGGTAGGCAACTGGACTTGCCATGCTTAACTAGAGTAGCTCCCATATGCAAATAGCAAGCAGGTTCAATTTTCAGCTTGAGGAGGCCTATTTAAAGGTGTGCTGACACACACATATTCTCTCACACACACACACACCTTGGGTAGGTGCTGCCGGCACACACAGTTTTTGAAGGAGAAGCAAGGAGGGAGGTGCTGCCGAAATTCTCATCTTGAGGATTCATTGGATCAGAAAATCAAGAGGATTCTCAACCCCTAATCACGGTAATTATGGTTTAATTCCGGCTCTTCTTAATTCTCATCATTATTCTCCCAAATTCTTCGTCTACTATGCCTACTTTTAGCTATAATTCCCAATAGCTACTCTCTAAGTTTACATAGCTATACTCCATTTCATAATCATCATTCGATTAGCTAATTTATGCAGCCATTCATCATTCTTAATTGATGATTAATACATGATTAGGAAAGATTTCTCTCTCTAGGCAGCATAGTTAATAAATTGTTAGCCAGAAATAACGTAGATTTGATGAAATTCATTCTTTTACCATTCAATAGTATTGTGATTAAATTAAACTCAATCTTCTCTCACATTAAGATGTGATTAAGGCTAAAATTTAAACCGTCATTAGGCCAATAAGAAGAGAGTTTTCTATCACATATGCATGCGGTAATTCTGCATCTTCAAATTACACTAGGAAAGTGATTGAGTTACTTATTTCATCTCTCTTGTAAATCAATTAGTAAAATTCTGAATTTCTTAATCATCTAAGCCAAGTGATTAACTTTAAAGTCAGTTCCCATAGGGTAAGAAAAGTATTAACCATAAATTGCTAGGCCTCGAAGGAAAATCTAATCCCTCTTGCATAAGGAGGATTCTTTAATGATTCTAATCTGCCAATTGGTTTGTTATGATGCTCTCGGACTTTAGCTCTTTTCTTCAAGTTTATCATTTAAACTAGTCAGTAAAATGGCGCCGGCGGGAACGAGCAATGTGAACGGAAAGGAAAAATCTCCCATGGACAAACAAACACGGGCCATCTCACGGGCCATTGACGAAGAAATGGAAGAGGTAGGTCATAATTTCATTCAAGTTGTTTAATTTAACATTGCACACGTTTAGCTAGGAATGAACATATCCCCAAACATGTTGGAGAAATCCGACGGAAATCTCGGCATTAAATTCATTTGTACATTAAAGTCTAAAGTAGGAAAGAATTGATTGATGGGTATGCTGTTTGCAATAGGAAAGAATGTCTGCTAGGAAAAATTTAGCTCGACATGTTCATTCTATTTGCAATGTTGAATCAGTCCTGAACCCCCCTACTGATCACAGGGGGCAAAGTTCCTCGTTAAGGGCTCTTGAATACACGACTTGCTTTTTATGCGGTGGATACCCACGACTTGATTTCTATGCGGTGGGAACCCACGTCTTCCTTTCTATGCGGTGGAAGTGTCCATGTCGTGCTTTCTATGCGGTGGACATACCTAGTTGTATGGGCAGCTAGGCGATAACGGGAGGAGTAAACTCTCGCTGGAGGGGGGATGTTGTACCTCCAGAACATTGGAATTTTAATGAATAAGTTTGAGTAGAATTTTTACTAGAACTCTGTCTTGGTGCCGCTTTGCAATACTGATTGAAGGGCTCTCTTAATGAACCTTGTGAATCGGAATCTAATCAAGGAATCTTTATGCTGAACAACCATTGTGGTAGTAATTAGGATACACAAAGAAGTGTGAGTATGGGGGTGGAAAGTGGGGGCTTGGCTCAGGTTGCCAATGCCTATGAGAAGGGTGGTCCCGATTGGTCGGGAACTCTATGTTCCCATAGTGTTTAAATCGATACTAGTAATACTCATTGCCCCTAGAGCGGCGAAGTCTGAAGTGTACGTGCTTTTGAAACATGAGAAAAAAGGCACTCGGGGTTTCTCTCCTCTTGGAAGGTGGGTCTTAGGATAGCTAGACAGCTTAAGTACGCTTCCCCTACAAGCTGGAGCTAGATCTCCTTGCTAGTAGGCTCGAACTCGACTCACTTTGTGATGAGAGATCGTCCGCTAGTTGAGCCCTGAACCATTTTTTTTGCTTTCGCTATAGATCTAGTGGCCACCAGATTCACCATCAGATCCGCCGTTGGATACGGCGGGGTGGGGACCTCACAGTAAGAGTGTCGATAAGAGTACGGGAGAGAGAGTTCGCATGTGGCTCGACACAGAGGGAGCGCGAGAGAGAAAGCGAGAGAAGGGGTGGGTGCTCGAGAGCTGCACCTGGCCGAGGGTGGCCAGTAAGGGGGGGGGGGGGATCATTGGGGTCAATGACGTGTCGGCAAGAGAGAGAGGATATTAGGGAAAATGAGAGAGAGAGAGAGAGAGAGAGAAATATATCTCATTCGATGCCCGCCTGGGGAGTAAACTATAGGGAGAGAGAGAAGGGGTATTGAAACCGAGGGCGGCGTGTTGCGCTGGGGCATAGACAAGCGGGGGCATGAAGGTGATAAGGCCGGCCAATCAAGGGGGGATCCATATGACGAGGCCATGCCATTAAAAACCAGCGTCATAAAGTTCTCCAGGCATTGTCGAGCCTTCCAACGGTGCCGCCAAGGCTCCGGCACAGGAAAAATAAGTTTTCTTTTTTTTCTTTCTTTGATTTCTAAAATCGGTCATCATTAGCCCTCCCCTTTTGGCTCGAGGCATTCATGTCTCTAGCCCTGACTTTGATTCTTCTGCAGCTGAGCTGTAGGAGCCGATATCGAGTTGCCTTGTGAACTAACCATTCCATTTGGCCATTGGTGAGATTTCTGGGATATTCATGAATCTGCAATAGGTACGGGTGATAGCTTGTTCCTTGGAATAGTGTCGGTTGATTAAATGGTAAGCCCATGGCCTCCAGAACTCTGTGCTAGTGTCCTCCTGGATCCCAAGTGAAGAATAGGATCATTTTCTTCAGTGTCCGAACAATAAAATTTATGTGCCAAATTGGACCAACTTTGTAACCACCAGTAGCGAGAGGGGAGATGAGCATCTTGGCTCCCGCAAAGACAGAACTGAAAATTATGATTCCCAAGAGTGTGCCAAGAATCCGCCATATATGGCTGCCTTGTTGGTGTGGTGAGCTCTAGTTGTCTTCAGAATCCTGCTTACTGCCATGACTGGAAAAACCTGCAAGCATATCATGCTTCTTTTGGGTGTGCTCAAACATGTCAGCTTCCTTTTCTGATGCTAGTAGTAAGCCACCTACCTTGCGGCTTAAATACAAGCCTAATCCACTCACCTCTCTCCAAAGAGAGAATGCACTATTTGTAAAAAATTGTACCAAATTGGGAATGAGGCCTTCATTCTTGCATTCTATCAGTTTTTTGTCCATCCATGGCTCCTTATCTTTTATCTCCATGCTAATCTTATCTCTATATGTTATAGCGGCTAGCCATAGCCATAGGTCTGATGCATCCCATGCAATCACAATGCTGTGTTGTGGAGGT
The DNA here is from genome assembly GCF_014529385.1 of Adiantum capillus-veneris. Taxonomy (NCBI): domain Eukaryota; kingdom Viridiplantae; phylum Streptophyta; class Polypodiopsida; order Polypodiales; family Pteridaceae; genus Adiantum; species Adiantum capillus-veneris. The sequence goes on from NC_140958.1 coordinate 127,074,450, forward strand.
GTTTGGAAAATCCTTAAAATGTTGGCAACATATTGATCATCAAACTTACTCTGAACGCCCTCACATAAGCTGGAGGCATTACCCATCTCCAATTTCATAACACCCTTCAGTAGACTAGAGGCATTACCCATCTCTAAGTCTATAACACTACACAATAAAGTCTTGCTCGGCTGCCAAGCCTCTGGAGCAATATCCAACTCCAAACCTTCAGTCATACTTACCTCTTCGTTATGGTCCTCTAGTGAAACTTCCTTGATGCAAGATTCCTTTAGCTTGCTACAATGTTCTTGGTCCATGCTGGTGCGTAGGCTTCTATTTTCAAAGCCCTCCCCTTTGCTTGATATGTTGTCCATCTTCTGCAAAGCCTTGCTAGCAGGCTGTTCTTCCTCTTCTCTTGTATCTTTCATGCCCTTTGCACTCCTCTTACTCTGACGAGGCTTGATCAACACTTTACACCTTCTTACCCTTACTACCCAATGCTGTTGATTGATTGCTTTGGTGCCTATTTCAACGAGGTTAAAGATGTACTCATATTTGTAACACAATTTTCTTGACTTACCTCCCCCAATGGGGTAGCATCTTTTGATTCTTTAACCTCCTGTTCCACTGCTTCCGTGCTTTGAATAGTCTTCTTGCTTGATCCTTCTTCTGCTATCTTCATCTTGACCTCTTCTGCAAGACCAATGATACTCGGTGTGCTGGTACCAATTGGTGGTGGGGGTAGGATGAGTGTAAGTGGTGATTGTGGCAGTGGTTGCATTGGTGACTGGCATTGAACTGGTGGGGCTAGATGTGGTTGCACTGTTGGTGGTGGGATTTGAACAGGTGAGATTGGTAGCCTGGGTGGCGGTGGTCTCGCCCTTGGTGGAGAGATCTGATTCTGTCTCCCCCCTCTATTGAAATTCTGCCTCCTTGGATGTGGGCAGTAGTACATTCCATGGCTATCTTCCCCGCAGTTGTAACAGTGGTACTCTTGGTTCTGCCTTTGTTTCCCTCTTCCTTGTTCTGGATTCCTGACAGGTGTATGCCCTTGCTACACCAGATGCACGGATAAACTCTCTAGCTGGGTGGTGATGCGACTCAGCAGGTCTTGCTGCTCCTCTGATGCCTCCTGCTATTGGGCTCTATGAGACTGGCTGTTGTAGTCACTGGGGTTGGTCGGGCCGAGCTTGTTTCCTCTGACTCGTTTACTCTTGCTTGCATGCGCAGCTTCTTGTATTTAAGGCGAGCTACTTCGACTGCCAACTCATATGTTGCAGGAAACCTTCCCTTCACCTTCTCTCTAAGCGGCGACCATAGACCAGCAATGAAACGATCCTTCTTTAGGAAATTAGGCGCTCCTTCGCCTTCCTCCAGTGAGGCAACCCATCTCTCCCATAAGTCCAAAAATTTGGACTCGTAGGTGGCATACTCTAGCAGACCTCCCTACTTCAATTCCGTCAATAGTAACTGCCATAGCTTCTCCGAGGTTGTGCCTCCACCAAACCTCTTTACAAAAGCTGCCCTTAACACATCCCATGCATTCTTGGTAGCTTGGGGCAATGCATTATACTAGAACTTGGCCTCTACTTTCATCAGTAGAGGGAAAATTCTAAGTCGTGAAGCGTCCTCATCTTTGTTGGAGACGACACAAGCAATTTCGAAATCATCCAAAAAGTCGATGGTGAGATCTTCTCCCTTCTTTCCACTGAATGTGGGGAAAGAAACACTTGCCATGATCGTGACTCAAGAAATTACAAACCTTTTTTTTTTTAATAGATTAATACATTAACAACAGTAGCGGATCATAGTGGCTTTTTACATAGTTGAATGGATAGATTAAAACAGGATAGAGAATGGATCACAAAGCTAAAACAGAATAAAGATGCTTACATCAAAAGAGTGGTAGTAATCTAGGAGGGGCAAGATGATGGGGCGTGGAGATCTCAGGGTTTCATCAAGCATCTCGGCTTCGAATAAGAAAAAAATCTTTTGCTGGTAGAATATCTTCCTATCAATATACACGTTTACATGCATGTGTTGCAAGAAATGGAAAGGAAATACTTATGGCCTATTGTTATTATCCATGTCGGGTGTAGGGCAAGGATCTTGACCACTAGGGTTGCGTACCTCAAGTGTTGACGAGGTGACACCTTCACTACATGATCCTACCTCTTGTAGTAGTCCGCACAATCCTCCACATTAGGTTCAAAACAAACTGGGCGAGAAGAGTCTACCTCAATCGGCTTTCCATTCTACATGCGACGATGGCGCTTGGGTGGTCGAACTTCATTTGAACTTTCCAAGCCTAGAGAGAGTGTAGGCCCACTTGTGTCCACCAAATGCTTCAGCCTTTCGGACTTCAACTTCGTGGTTGATGTAGTTGATGACTCCTCTTGAAGCATTAGAGAGAAAACACTTGGTGCTATAGAAAATCTGACTCTCGTGAGAGTGCCGTAGTTTTCAAAAGCAAAACTCATTGTTCTTTCTTCACTTCCTTTGTCGGCACTCATTGACAGAATGCTGTGGGCTGATTGCAGTGATAGCACTTCATAGGCCTCCCCCCTGATGCTCTCAATTTGTGGTTAGAACGAGCAACACGAGATGGAGAATTTACCTCTTGAATACTGACGACACTACAGCCTAGCAGTAGTACTTCAATGAAGGCAGCTAGTGCCTCCTTTGTCTCCTCTTCTTCTGTCCTCCACTTAGAGAATTCCTTCAGCCATTCTTCCATGATTGATAGGGGGCGTCACTTTCAGCATTGTAAATTGAAGGGTCTTAGAAGACCTCCTCCGTGGGGGCACCAAAATGACGGGAGAAAAGCGAACCCCGACGGCCTCTAAAACGCTGGGGGCCAAATGGCGCGCCTCGAGCCTGTCACGATAAAGTGAATAGGGGGCACCACCTAGCTTTGAGCGGCTAGGACTCAAACCACCCCTTCGTGTTTGGTGGCTCAAGGACAAGGGGAGGGGGAGGGGAAAAGAGTCAATGGGGTTGGGGAGAGGTGGTGGGAGTAGCAGGCCAGGGGAGGTAGAGTGAGGCTGAGGGAAGGGCGAGGCGAGCAGGTGGGGGAGAGAGAGAGAATATTATTGGGCTATTGGGCTTGCCTAGAGAGAGAGGGAGGGAGTGTGAGAGAGGCCGGCGGTAAGAGTATGGATAAGAGTACGGGAGAGAGAGCTCACATGCGGCTCGACATAGAGGGAGCGCGAGAGAGAAAGCGAGAGAAGGGGTGGGTGCTCGAGAGCTGCGCCTGACCGAGGGTGGCCAGTAAGGGGGGGGTGAATCATTGGGGTCAACGAGGTGTCGGTAAGAGAGAGAGGATATTAGGGAAAATAAGAGAGAGAGAGAGAGAGAGAGAGAGATATCTCATTCGATGCCCGCCTGGGGAGTAAACTATAGAGGGAGAGAGAGAAGGGGTAGTGAAACCGAGGGCAGCGTGCTGCGCTGGGGCATAGACGAGCGGGTACATGAAGGTGATAAGGCCGGCCAATCGAGGGGGGAGCCATGTGACGAGGCCATGCCAGTAAAAACTAGCGTCACAAAGTTCTCCATGCATTGGCGAGCCTTCCAATGGTGCCACCAAGGCTCCGGCACAGGAAAAATAAGTTTTTCTTTTTTTCTTTCTTTGATTTCTAAAATCGGCCATTAGTATGACCTGTTCAAAATAACGGATCTTACTAACACCTAGGGACTCTGTCGTGACACATAATTGGAATAACATTCACCACTGTCACTCCGAGAGACTCATAATCTCTACATGTGAAATATGTCTCGTATAATGATGTTAAGAAGTATAACAAGGTGTACTTGTGTGTGGAGGTAACTATAAACACTCAACAACATGAGTGAGAGGGACCAATAAACCTTACTCCACATTGGCCAAATCAAACTTCATGAGTTCCTAGACCATGTTGCATCCTTGTGAACAACACAACATCCTTGTGAACACCAACATGTGCCAAACAAAACCCTAGCATGTAGGTTTATAGATGCACATTACAAAAATGTAATCTTGTGCATTAATGTCCTAAAAATGTTTGCTCCTACATGACCTTCTCATGTCTTTGAAGAGCTTAGAAAGCTCAATCAAAGCATATTCAGAAATGAAATGAAATAAAATCATACACTTACTTGGAGGTTGAAAAGAGTTTCCATTAACCCAGAATTTGTTACCATATATATGTGGTAGTGATGTGTGAACACACTTCGGACCACCGAGGCATTTTTTCCCTCACTAGGAGGTTTTTTCCCCTGTGCATTTTATATACGCCCATCATTCTAGGGCTAAATTATTTTCCATTGTGTACTAATCAATATATACACTAGATTGTGTGCCTTGAGTTTCTTCATCTTCTCCAAGTTGTGTGTGTGTTTCCTTGCAATCCTATTTCCAACAATTGGTATCAGATCAGGTTGTGTCCTTTCGGGCATAGTCGTCAGCGCCGCCAACACCTTCCTGCTCACCTTATCTGGTTTGGGTGAGATTTGGTGAGCATTAACAAATACTTTGGGCAAGCTCACAGAGCTTGGTCTGCTCAAAATTTTCATTTGGGCTCATTTTGGTCTCTATTTCCACTACAAGCATTACTGCACATGCAATTTTATCCTTTTGTGCATAATTTTTCGCAGTGCAATTTTCTGCATAATAGGTTCCTTTGTTAACCCATGATGCCATTATTGATTTTTATTCATATTTTTAGTCATGGGTCGGGGGCTTGTCGATCACGTAGGTTTATGGTCAAGGGTTGATGATCACTGATGAAAGGTGCACCTGACTTATTTAGTGCTTATTAGACAAATGTGGACACCCATATGTGAAAGGGATGGCCCCATAGGGTAAGGATTGTAAACCTAGTTTTTCCTTATTTTGAAGGTGCTAAACTTTGATCTTTCCTTATCCTCTTGGGATGTCTATCTATGTGTGTGTGTGTGTGTGTGTGTGTGTGTGTGTGTGTGTGTGTGTGTGTGTGTGTGTGTGTGTGTGTGTGTGTGTGTGTGTGTGTGTGTGTGTGTGTGTGAGAGAGAGAGAGAGAGAGAGAGAGAGAGAGAATAGGCAATCAAGCAGCGGCAAATACTACGACAGTGAGGAGGACGAATAGAAGCAACGGTTTCTTCCTCTCGATGTGCATGAGATTTTCTCAATGACAGCAACGTGGGAGGTGAGTGACACACCATATATAGTCATAGGGCTTATTGTTGTGCATAGGTTGTGTTCTTGCAACCCTTGTGGCTCGCACTTGGCGTTGAGAAAGTTCCCCATAGTTGAAATTTTTGGCGTTGTTGCCGAGGAACCACTCCACGCCACAACCTCCAACCGTAGCATGCATTATGTGTGTTGAGGTTACCGTTGCATGTTGAAAGGTCGAGAAGTGTGTATGTTGTTTGTGTGTGCAGATCTATTTTTTGTTAATCTAGGTTGTGCTAATTTTGTGTTGTTCGTGTGTGTGTTGTTTGTGTGTGCAGATATGGTATTTGTTAATCTAGGCTCTCCGAATTTTTGTTTCTTGTTAATCTAGGCTCTATTAATTTCTATTTTTTGTTAATCTAGGCTTTTGTTAAATTTTTTTTTTGTTAATTTAGCTCTGCTAATTTTTGTTTTTTGGTAATCTAGGCTCTATTAATTCTTTTTTGCTAATGTAGGCTTTGTTTGAAGACATCAATTACTGAATTGTTTCCTCTAAAAACTAATTAATTGTAAAAAAATAATTTTAAAAAAAGAAACGTCTTGCAAGTGGTTTTGATTTTTTGATTGATAAAAAAAGAACTCCAACTAGTTCTCATGTAGGCGAGAAAAAGAAAGAGCCCCATTGCTCATGGCCTCGATCTTAGTTTCATCATTTATATATATGAGAAGTAGGATCCACTATAGCTTCCTTTCAAGTGAAGGAATAGCGTATCCCATCTTATATATATAGCCCACTTCTCAAAGGAAAAAGGAAGCATGTGGTATTTAGGCTTCACCTTTAATGCCAAGGGAAGACCCAAGGGGGGTCACGGACCCGGGCCAAGAGCCCGCTGCTAGGTGCGGACAAGGGATTCTAAGTATGGATGGCCAATGGCCTATATTATGGGTGGTAGGGTGGAGAATCCTTTATGCACTTCCCTGGGTGCTTACATTGGTATCAGAGCTCAGGGAAGGGGAGAGCTATGGAGGAGCGGGAATACCTTGCACGTCTTTTTTCATGGTGATGCATGCTCTCTCTCTCTCTCTCTCTCTCTCTCTCTCTCTCTCTCTCTCTCTCTCTCTCTCTCTCTCCTGTTGCTCATAAGAGCCCGTCCATGAACTCTCTCTTGCTTGTTCTCCCTTCAGGGGATCTCATGACAAAGAGAGAAGGAACACAAGAGAAGGAGTTTTGAGGAATCGACAGAGGATAGGGCCGCAAGAGCAGCCCTTCCATGGAGGCCATGCTTCGACACAACAAAGGCGTGAACTGCCTCTTGCACACACCGAGGTGGGGATCAGCTTCATCAGATCATGCTGCAAGAATTGTAGATGGGCTTGCTAGGTCAAGGGTAGAAAAGTTCGTCACTAGAGCTATGCATATAGAGCAACAACGCCATTGCTATGGCACGCGCTTGTTTGTTTTGCACTACAGAGTCATACATGGCTCAACTAAGCCATGCTTTATTTTATTTTTTTGGATTTTTCCCTCCAAGGTGCCAAAGGGGCAACCGAAGGGGACTGTCCTATGGAGATGGCCTCTTAGCATGAACCTATTCACAACAAAGGTCCGCTAGTGTGACAAGTTCGGCCAAGATCGATCTGCCATATCAAAGATTTCAAAGATTGTCTAAACTACAACCATGCAAGGAGAGTGCATACCCTTAGAGCCGCAGGCATTGGCATGTGTGGGCTATGCAAGGCGCACAAGGTGTAGAGGTCATGGCAAAAGTGTAGTACACATTGTTGTGCTGCTTTGCGGGCACGATATGAAAAAGGAGGATTTAAAGGCATTTTCAAATTTTGCCAAACATATCACTAATGGAAGAATCTGATATGATAGCATGATTGACTGGTATGCTTATTGTGGGTTTTAAGACCAAGAAATGAAGATTGATGCCTACGGGCCAAGCTGTGGTGATGTTGTTAGAATGAAGTTTTATAGGCCAAAGTTGTAGTACTTAGAATGCTCTACAAGCTTGTCTTTACAACTCATCGATTGGAGTCCGGATGGAAACGTTATGGGTATCTTAGTGTTTTTCATGGGCTGGGTCTGCTATCTTTAGACCGGAGTTGGGATACGTGCTTGAGTAACCTGTTTCAACTTGACAAGGTTCTTCGTGATAACATCTAGCATGGGCTAGAGTATGTGCTTTACTATGCTCAAATTGGGCATTTGGTGCTAAGCATTGTCTTGGTCGACTGGGCATGTCAAATATGGAGTTAAAGGCTGCCCATAATCGAAGGCTGTCCAAAAGCAATGGAAATGGCCGTTTGAAGGAGGGTTTTTTTTATGGGTGTGAAAGGGGGGATTTTTGGGCAATAGCGACGTTGCTATTGGCCTCTTGGGCTAAGCCGGACTTGTATTTGTTTTTTATAGAAGGTTGCATGCTATGCAAAGCTAGGAAAAGAAAGAAGGGAAAGAGAAAGTTGCAAAGAAGAGGAGAAGAAAAGGGAAGACAAAGAGAGGAAGAAAAAAAAGGGAAGGAGAATAAAGGAAGAGAGAGAAAGAAAAAAAGAAGAAGAAGAGGAAGAAAAGGCCGGGGAAAGAAGGAAGGGAGAGGAGAAGGAAAAAAAATGGAAAGACAGAAGAAGAAGAAGTTGGGGAGAGGGAGGGAGGGAGAGGGGGGAGGGGGGCCGGAGGAAGGAAAAGGAAAGAAAGGGAAAAGAAGAAGAAGGTTGCATGCCATGCAAAGCTAGGAAAAGAAACAAGGAAAAGAGAAAGTTGCAAAGAAGAAGAAGAAGAGAAGACAGACTTGTATTTGTTTTTTATATAGGGTTGCATGCCATGCAAAGCTAGGAAAAGAAAGAAGGCAAAGAGAAAGTTGCAAAAGGAAGGAGAGGAGAAGGAAAAAAACAAGTGATAAAATCACAAGGCCTGCCTATGATAAAATTACAAAAAAGCTCAACGGTGAATTTTCATTGAGATATACATGAAGTTTTATGGGGATTACATGATGGAGTATGGTATCAAATGAAGGTATTGAAAAGGGATGTTTGGCTTGATTTGTGTGAGGAGGTGGTTGTTTGTTTTGGTTGGAGAGGTTGAGAAGGGGGGAGGGATTAGTGGAGAGTGATAAGGAGTGATATGAATCATTTTGGGAGCAAAAGATGTGTGGATGAATGATCTGACCAAAAACAAAATCTTGTATTTTTTATCAAGGAGCTAGGAGGATTTTTTATCCATATGTGGTCGAGTTTTGAATTGTAGATAGTTGTGATATGATGGATTTGTTGTGTGTAGCCATGTGATTGGAACTCTGTCTTCAATTGTTGGTATTCATTGTTTGTTGGGTTATTGTCAATGTTGAAATGTCCAATGATGACGCTCATTTGTTTATGATGGGATAATTTCATTAGGTTGGAGAGTTGTGCTAGCAAAGAGGTTGTAGAAGCTTTTGGAGATTTGTAAACGTATATGATTTCGCATTGAAGTTTTTGGTTTAGGTGGAATATAGCTTGAATGATTTCTATGCCTTGAGCTGAGATTGTCTTTGAAGAGTGCAAAATGATTGTAGTTTTATAGTAGATTGAGAGACCAAAGTTGTTGTAATGGTGGAAGTTTGGTTCAAGATCATTAAATGGAGCTTTTTGCTTTGTTTCTTGGAAGCATAAAATATCATAAGCTAAGAATTTTGCGTCGTCTTTGATGAACTTGAGATATTTGTGACTGGACACAATGTTCAATGATTGTATGATATGATGTGTGTCTTTGTATGTGAATGAAATCTTGTCAAATATTCCCACTTTGCTTCTTTGCTTAGGCAGTCTATCTCATTGAGAACATTCTTATCAAATTTTGATTTGACTTTGTTGGATTGGTTTGAGAATGTGAAGATTTGCTGGATCTTTTATACGAGAAAGAGCTGTATAAATCAAACCATGTGAATTTATTGATGTTGGATCAAATGCCACTGCAGTCATTGTTAAGCCTTGTGATTTATGGATTTTGCGTGCATTTGCTGCTTGGATTGGAAATTGAGTGCGAGATATTGTGTTCAATGCACTTCGACCTATTTGGAATTCTTTTGTTGTTTGAAAATAGGTGTCCATTGGGGGTTAATATGAATCTTGTATAGTCATTGGTTTTCATTTCGTTGTTTCAAACCCGTGAGGTGGTCAAAGAATTCTATCCATGCAAAATGGGATGCACCTTTTCTTTCTATGTGTTTGAGGACTCCGTCTGCACCGTTAACAAGCCCGTCAGAAATGTTAACATTCCCTGCACAAATCTCTACAATCATTCCTTCTTTGAGTTCTAGGATTGAAGATAAACCTGCAGTGGTTTGTGGATTGTTTGGCATGACAAGAATTTTTGAACAAGTCTTATGAAAGACATCTTTTGCATGGATGATGTATGGTTAAGTTGGCAAAGTGTTGAAAACAAGACAGTTGTGTGAGTTTTTTTAATTATTGGTGAAGTACAAATGAGGTGTTATCAATTTGTCAAACGATGTATCGGTGTGTTTAGTGTTCAACATGCACAAATCTTTGATAGTGTGCTCTGCTTTTTGTATTCTATTGAGAATTGTGACAAAAGCTTCATTTGATTGACGCATTGTTTTTTTTAACTCGTGACATTTTATATGTGTGTGCCAAAAGGAAGGCGAGAGTAGTTGCAGGGAATCTTGTGGCTCTCTAAATATCCAACAATCTCGAACTGGGCTTGCTTGACATAGGTCGCCACAGAAGATGATGTCTAAACCACCAAATGGTTGTATGTGATTATGTTTGATTGATCGTAGTCTTGTGTCTACAATACGGAACAGTCTATTCCCAATCGAAGATGCTTCATCAAAGACGACCAACTTGACATTCTTATACAATTGTGACAGCTCTGCAAGACTTTCAGATGCGAGAGAAATATTTGCATGGAGCACAAGTGGTAAACGTAAAGCTGAGTGAATTGTTGCGCCTCGAGATTGAAAGCTGCTTTCTCTGTGTATGCCATTAATAATGTTGTTGGCAAGTCGACATCAAATTCCAAGGAAGCACTATAATGACGGATTAAGCCTTGCACAAGTGTTTGCAAAGTGAAAGTTTTTCCCGTGCCTACACCTCCAGTTAGAAAAAGGTGGATTGGTTCTTTTGGGTGTAGTCTCTTTCTAATCATTATGTCATCAAAAAGGGAGCGTTGTTCAATGTTTAGCTTGGAAACAAGCGAGTGGTATTCATTGTTGTCTAATGCTAGCTTTTGAAAGGAATGTAAAGGTTTTATATTGGGTTTTGTTGGTTGAATATCAAGGCTCAAGTCATACTTGAAGGTATCACTGTTTGGAAGTGTTGAAGATGCATGTAGTGAAGTTGATTCATTGGTAGTTGGATGCACTTCCAATTTAAAATATTTTTGGCGGTTCTCATCTATGATTAGATAGTTTGAGTTGTACTTGTCTTTCCAAGAGGCAACGTTTGTTTCCAAAAAAATTTCATCACCAACAAATGGAAAAAAGAGCAAGCAAAGTTCATGGTAATGTCTTTCCGCATCTTTCTCCAGAGTGAAATTAGCATATCTAGTGACTCGAGGTTTCTTGGATTTGCGTGGGGAGCCGTGAATGCATTGGTAATTGCTAGCGTAGTCAGCCAAGCATATGTCTTCAAGATTACTTGGACGTCGAGTGTATTTGGTGACTAAATCCTCAAAGAAAATGTTTGTGTCTTCAGGATCCAAAGAATTCAACATAGCTCACCGTTTCAATTAGTAATGTCCGTTGGCTTTCGTAATCTGCATTAATGAAGACAAATTGTCTACTAGCACTATGCAATGGAAATGAAACAGATATGTATGTGGCTTGTTGCGACGCCATCTCTTGTGTGTTGATCAATGCATTACCAATTTTCTTTAATCGCTCTAATGTTGACATGTTGGTTTGTTTGCAATTTTGAAGTATATGTTTGATAGTTTTGCTTGTGGTAGTCATTTTTGGTCATGTATGATGTGCAATATGCAGCAGCGCCATGGCCATTGAATATGAATTGGACATCAATGTTTCCATCCCATAGATTGCACAATTGTTTGTTGAAGTTGTTTGTGTAGATGTCTTTTAAATTTCTTTTCAACAATAGTGTCGGTTTTGTGATGTTGACAAAAAGAGATTTGATATATTCATCCTCAGTCATTTGCAAGGAAATCAACCAATCATTAAATGAGATATTTGGTTCATGTCGAAGAGCTTGCAGTTGATCATTAATAAATCTATTTTTTCCAAGAGATTTTCCTTCTCAATCGCAGATGTTGTTATTGGATGCATTATGATTGTTTGTTGTGAAGGTGGGCGTGGAAAGCCAAAACGACAAAGAGTTTTCTGTTTTCTACATGTCTTGCGATGGTGGTGTGTTTGTACACTCCTGAGAGCCTCATCCAAGACGTCCTTGTTAGTAGTGATGTGCATGTCAATGAAATGTGTTATTTCATCATCACTTTCAATGCCAAATAATGGTGCATTTTTTATCCAAAGCAATCCATGGTCATGTTGGCTTCCTCTATGTTGAAATTCGATGACAAAGAAATAATCTTTTAATTCACCAAACGAGCCACAAATGGCTTTAAGCACACAACAAGCCTAAACTAGTGAGCTCAAAGATGGCGATGGTGTGTCACTCACCGCTCTACGCTTGCTTTCGTGAAGGATTCCTCGCCGCGAAGAAGAAGGAGACGCCGCTACGCCGCGCTCAACCGCTTCACCGCCGATGTGCCGTCGTCGCCATGCTCGATCGCACTCTCTCTCTCTCTCTCTCTCTCTCACTCTCACTCTCACTCTCACGTATACACACACACACACACACACACACACACACAAGGAGATGAAGAAGAAGAAGATGGAGATGGAGCAAGAGCACTCTTCAATTGCACAAATGAGAGAATGAGTGAATTTTAGGTTTAGTTGACTTTTATATGAGCTCACCCCATTCACACTTGGGCGCCCATGGTTAGCCAACTTATCCCTTGAATGTTCCAATTAGAGTGCGCCTCTCATCAGCGATCACTCTTACCCTTTTCCTATTGGAACGACAAGCCCGATACCTGACTCTATCAAGTAAATAATACAATGTCCGTCGTAGGTGATAGGATGTCGTGAGCCATGAGGGTTAACATGCCCCCCTTCCTGATGTAGATTCCGTCCTCGGAAGCTATTGAGTTAAAGCTCGTTCGTCGAGGTGGAAGAGCATTTGAGATGAATGTCCTTAGCCTTGTTTAGTCACTGCAAAATCAAACAACATTGGCACAGTAATTGCATTCTCATAAGCGATTAAAAAGCATATGCAGTTTTAGGAAGATAAATTGATTGGTAACAGAATTTTAAACAATTTGTCAGCAATAAACATTAAATTGCAATATGATCAAACGTATAAACAGTTGTAAAGGTAAAAATTAAACAAGTCTAGGATAATTTAATGGTCGAAAGGCACTAGAGATTGACTATTAATACCATGGGTAAGCTTTTAATTTTCTCTGGTCAATTAAGTTGTTTAATCGTGAGAGCCAAGTATTTCATGTTCAAGGGCTGACTAGAGGCTATACCTAGAAGACCTTGTAGTTAAGCTACGATAAAATGAATCTCTCATGAAATCATCACCAGACTGATTACCTTTTCTTTGACCCCCCAAAGTCTTTTCATAGTGATTCAATTTCGATGTGTGTGCTTATTTTGTATGCCTTGGGTTTTTTGCTTTTCAAGGAAAAGCGCCCACACTGGGAACCTCTAGGGCTCTAGTACCATAGGCGATACATGTGAGTGAAGTACCCAATCAAGCTGAGATTTCTCTTCCAGCTTAAGATTTTACATTGTGGCACTTTGATTTTTTGTTTGTTCATTTTTAGCATTTTAATTTTGTAACTTTGGGGGGTCATATAACACTATTACACCTCCCCAGGCTCATCACACTAGTAAACTCCCTTTATAATACTTAAGCTAAAGTTCAATAGGGTCAAGCCTACTAGAAAGCCCTAGTACATTTCACACAATGCTGCCTAAATCGGATTAAGAACCTAAGTAACCATTGATTATTAGGAAGGCATTCCCCATGGTATTAAGAGAATATCTCTAACACCTAACTTGGTCAAACTAGCTTAGTCGGACTGCTTGATTTTTAAATCTAGACAAGTGATTATGACAAAAAATTCATTGAATTTAATGTTTGGTACTAAGAAAATGCGTTGAATATTATGCTACCAATCACAATCAAAGTAGACAAACATGGATGCAAAAAGATAAGGGGCAATGCTAATGGAAAAGAAACACCTGTTTGTGTCGATGGTCGCGCTTGATTTGAAGTGTGAATGAGAGAAAGATCCCATGAAGGTCCAAATCCTAACCACAGCAACACGTTCCTGTACACACTAGGAAACACAAACAATACCTCTAGGAGGCACATCAGTGAGAAAAACGAACTTTGCTAATCACTGAACTCTCAAACAGAAACACTCCTATTGTACTAATCCTACCTACCCTCCATCACTCGAGTCATGAGGATCAAAAGTGTTTTATGACGTAGGTTTTTGTTTCACTGTACGAGATGTGACATATGTAGGTTTGGTCAATGTTTTGACTTTTATTGTGCATACTCGTTTGCTAATTGCTCTTGCTCTTTATTTTTTTTTGTTCTTTGTGAGTATAAGGCTTTATATGTACATTCCCTAAGATTGGTGATTGAGAGGCCAAGGAGGAAGGTTGAGAGGGGAGTAAGTGAATGATGACTGTCAGCAAACACTCCCCCCTTCCTTGGGTAGATCATACCGTTTGAAATGTGTTGGTCACCCTTTGAAACCAATTGTTCCAGTTGGTAATAGGTGGAGATTTTTGCCAATATTTTTCCCTTACCTTAGGTGCCTCGTCAAGTTGCAAGGGTGGTAAGGTACTCTCCCAGGATCGGACTTGAAGTGGTTCATCAGGTGATTCTTGAACACTGGGAGGTGTGGATTCCTTTGTAGCTTTATGGAGGTCCACTATTGTAGCTTTATGGAGGTCCACTATTGTAGGTGGAGGCTGTGGAGAAGCTTTTACCATTGCATTACATGAGGAGCTAGAAGCTTCATGGGACTCCCCCCTTCCTGAGCTAGGTGGAACAAATCGTTCTTTCTTCGGTACCCAAACTAGCTCTGGAACGAGTGCATAGCATTCTATGATTTTTGTCTTTCCAAGATCGTCAGGTGACAGGTAAGAACACAATCTACATTTTGGCACCCAGATTTGATCATTTCCTTGATAGTAGCCTTGGGCTTCCAATAGTCGTTTAGGAATCCAACGCAACGTTTCTTTACATTTCTTGGAGCGAGTGGGATGTTTCTTACAAGGCTTTTTTTTTTTAGCACTAGCTATGGTCGCTAAAGAAGCTTTAGGGACCGACTTGTATGTCTTTCTTGTTATATGAGGATGAGTCTTGTAAGAAGCTATATGCATTGCTTGTAGCATATTTAAGGGTATGAGTGGTGGCATTTCATCCCCCTCAGGTGTTACCCAGGTCGTCCCCCTATTTCCCCAAGTGTCTATGGTTGGTGCTAGGTGGACCCAATCCACATTTTTCGACTCAGTCATCCTAGGTAGTACATCCATATAAGGAGAATCTTCCCCAACATCAGTGTCCACTTTACACGTGTAACAATACTACAATGGGACCGAGTGAACTGTGGTGTCAGATCTATGATCAATTATAAACCTATTTCCTAGAGGATGTGCTCAACCCGTCACAAGATCCACTCGAATGACAGAATCTTGGAACTACAAGTAGACATGGTTTTTAGACCAGTCATGCACCATTTTTGCTTCCTCATGAAAGGACGTCCTAAGATCATCTCCGATGCCATAGTGTGTTTGGAGATATCCATAACAATAAAGGTAATCCTTATTTTATGCCTAAAGACCTTGATCTTGAGATCTTCTAGCATCTCAATAGGTTTAACAATAGACCCATTGGCCATCTTCACGACTATGGTTGTGGTCGCAAGGTGAGGTCTTCCCATAGTTTCCCATCAATTTTTAGTCACAATGCTAACCCCAGCGCCACCATCAAGGATTCCCTTCACAGTTAATCCCTTAGTAGTGATTGGTATGGTCACATTGGATTCATCACCCTCAAAGTATTGTCCCAACTTGTTAACAGGTATTTCTATAACAAGGTTCTCATCTAGGTTGGGTTGTGGATCTAAGTGTTCCTCCTCTGTTGGCATCTCCCCAGCTCCATCCATCTGTGCAAATTGTGGTAGCCCAAACTTCAGTTGTCCATTGAGGAAGGCTCAAAGAGTTGAGACCAGCTCAGGGTCTTTATATAGTTTGGACATGATGGTGGTTCTAACTTCTGAGGACATGAAATCCATCAATTTGGCAATGTTTAACAGAACCTTTTGGAATTCAGTCCCTTGACGTGGGGAAGATGGGATCTCCATTTCTTCGATAGGATCAGGTAGTCCCTCTGTAAACATTCTTTCCAGCAAGAAGTGAGTACGCCCACTTTCCCATGACTTTAAGTCACTTTATTCTTGGATGACACTAGGTATGTCCAAGGGACTATCGACTTGGTGAGGTTGTTGTTGCGTAGGGAACACGGTGTCTATAATCTGGATCTTCCTAGGTGCTGGTTCTAGATCCCGTTGGGTATCTTCTACCAAACTCCTTAATTGCTTGACTCGCTCAATCTCCTTTGTAGGGTTTGGGTAAGTTCCTATCTTCTTTTTGGATCCTAGCCATTGTGGCTCATGAAGATCTTCCTTGTTGGTTTCTATGTTAGTGGTCGGTTTGGTCTCCATGGTTTCACCTGAATCCGAATCCTCATCAGCGTCGTTCATATATACAGGGTCGTCACCAGTCCCTATGTTGGTCTTTGAACTGGGGTCTGACTTCGCTGTTTTTTGCGATCTCTTTCTTCATGTTTTCTTCTTTTTCTGAGATTGGGCAATTGATGCCGTGTCTCTTTCCTCAAGAATATAGTTTTTTTTTTTGGAGCATCGATCGTGTGAGTACGTTTATTGGTACCACAGGTGTACTTTGTGATGGCTCCTCGGTAACTTCAATCAAATTTAATGGCGTAATCTTCAATGCATTTGGATTATTTGGACATTGGGCAATCAAATGATCTATGCCACATTGATTACACATGAGTATTGGCATTGTAGATGTGCTCGCTTGATTGGTTTGTATTAGTGTGGCGTTCTTTCGTAGCCTAATAGGACACTCGGCTACACGATGTGGACCTCCACACTCATAGCATTGAAGAGGTGGTCTCTTAGCGGTGTAATTGATATTTTGGCCTCTTGCTGCAAGAGCAGCTACTTGATACACAGGTTTGACTTGTCCCCAATAGTCCTTCATGTAGTATTGTGGACTTTCTTCAAATACATCCAGCCCATATTCAATATTAGGATCTATATCTTCCTCACAGCCTTCCAAACAAGAAATAGATGACTCACAACCCACTTGATTCACAAAAGTGATTCTCGGATTTGGTGGTTGCGGTCCTAGCACTGGATGTGGTAAAGGTTTTGTTTGAACAACATTTTGGGCCCTAGGGACCATGTGTTGTGCTGTTTGTTCAAGAGGTGGGTTCGGCATCAATGCAGGTACTCGAGGTGTGTCTGTCCATGCTAAGGTTGCTCTATTGGCCATCGCGCGCTTAAATACTATGCAATCCTTAGCTTGATGACCGTACCTCCCACAGGCATTGCAGTTCCCATTGAATTTTACTCTAAAAGTAGGGCATTCATTCGTACTATGCGGTCCATTGCATATTGAGCACCATTGTTGATCCCTTCTTGGATACATATGATTGTTTTGCGGAGCACGATTGTCTCTAAGACTCTCTTGAATAGCCTTGGTGAGATCTGCTAAAGTCATCTCAGATATCTTTGGCTCCTTAGCAATAGGCTTTAGGGTCATTGGCTGATGCCCCGATGCTTGTGAGCTAATAGATTTAGACTCAACAGACACTCTTTCTCCTTGAATCATTAAATTATCCTCCAATTGGATCACATTGGTGGTGACTGCTTCCCAAGTGGTGATACCTCTAATGACTAGGCCATTAGAGATATTGTCATGTCGTAATACCCTAATGAATCTATCAAGAAATTGGTTATTATTGAAGCGCTCATTTGGATTACAACGAGAATTCGAATGCTTCAAGTGACTTATAAAGTCTCTCACCGAGTCTCCTTCCTCTCGTTGGGCTTTCTGGAGCTGAGAGGCAACACCCCAAAGCACTCCCTCTTGTATGTATTCTTTTGAGAATAGTCTCCTAAGAGTAGGGTAAATCATTTTTTCTTCCACCGTTAGGGTTCTATACTAATCCCCAGCCTTTCCACTTAAGGTTAAGCTTAAAGCATTTCTCTCATGTAGGTCATTGTGTTCTCCTAGAGAATCGCATATTTGTTCAAACACTTCGATATGCTTTCTCACATCCCCGTCTCCACTAAATTTTTGTGTGAGCTTGGCTATTTGTATTGCCTTACTTCTAGGCTCTCTATCAGACATGTTACGCATATTCTCAGCAATAGATCGACCAATAGCTTGAGCAAATTTTGCCAAGTCACCTAAGTGAGCAGGCACCGTGGGTGGAGGTGCTCCAGAGACTACATGTGGAGTAGGTATTGTCATTGGGCTTGGCGCATAGGAAGCCATTGGCTTCCACGTTGGGTACGATGTTGTGCCATGTGGTGGTCCATAGTTCATATGGGTGGCCCTAGGCATAGCAGACGTCAGACGTGACATGCTAATGCTAGCCGGTATAGTCCCATGAAAATAAGAACTTGTGTTTTGTGGTTGTGGAGCATAGGTAGTTGAAACAATGGGATGGGTAGGGACTACATGAGTGTGATGACCCATAGGTGCATACGATTGGTACACACTTGTAGGTACTGTTGAAGACATTGAGCTACCATGTAGTGGTGCTTTACTAACAAATGAGGTCCATGGCGTGTTTCTCGGCATGCCCATCATTGGGGTAGGCATGGTAGTCATGGTGTCATCAAGGGAAAGATGAGCTAGACTTGGAAAGGTGAAGCTATCACTTATGGGCTCAGATTGCACTGAGACCCCTGGTGAAACAACATAAGGGGGATCCATCAAACTTACTGAGGGAGTCTCCATTTGTGATAATGTCGGTTGTTTAGCCTTCCCTGTATCCAAGAATCTCATGAGACCCGTTGAAGGCATGTTGATCCCCTTGTTCTGTCTCTCTAACTCATTGACCCTATGGATGACCTCACAAACTCTTTGTTGTTGATCCTCTACACTAGTAGCACCCATTGTGGATTGTAGGACATCTAACCAACCCACATGATAGGTGTGACCTGTGTATAGGTCGGTCAGAGTCTCTGTTTGTAATTCGTACTCCCAATTCTCATTTAAGAAGACTCCATCTAGGATTGAGGTGCTAGGGGTGTCCTTTGAGCTAGATGCAATGTTGCTTTTTAGGGGTTGGCCCTTAGCGGTTGCTAAATCAGGAGCACTTGATTGCTCTCTTAGCAAGGATATTGACATAGGAGCTTTCGCTTTTAACTCTCTTCGTTGCTCCGCCTTGCGTAAGCTCTCGAATTCCTTTTCCCTCGCTGCAAGGATATATCGCTCAACCTCTTGCACTTCGGCAAGGCTTCTACCATCGTGAATATGACCTTGAAGGAAAATAACTATGAAGAGTCAGGAGGTGTAGTGAATGAAGTATTCACGTGCACATTCTCTAACGGTATAGGGTCTATGTTTGTCACGAATAGAGAATTTACTTTCCCACCCCCTTCATTTGCATCATTAGCTCCATGTTCGGAGCGAGTGGCTCTACTAAAGGTTTCCTTCAGGCGGCTAAGCATGCTCGGCCCGGGCCGAGGACCCATGGCATGCATGTCTTGGCTCGAGCTATCGGGATTAGGCATTGGTAAACCCTCCATGACATTGTAGTCAGAGGAAGAGTCACTAGCCGCTATGTTCGGGTCTTGGTTTGTACTACCTTGGGTCCCCGCCGAGGGTCCAGAACCTAAAGTAGGTGGATATTGAGAACTCGTGTAAGTCAAAATTCTCTCTAGTTGCTCCGTCTCTAGCACATGACCAGAGCGCAGATGCATGTGCCTTTGGCACCCTACAAACATTGGCGAATTACCTCGAAGGTTAACTGCTTACCTTTTTTAAGCGCCCGTTTTCACTCGTGTTTTTAATGGTTTTTTAATGTTTGATTTTTTTTATTAAAATGTGTGATAGCTCGAAATGAGCGTATCACTTAGAGGGTCGTTGTGTGCTTTACAACACAATTTTCGAGAATCTGACGTTCCGTTGGTCCTCCAAAAATCAATTTTTAGCTACGTGTGAAGCTAAAATTTGTTTTTTTTTAAAGGTGACCGAGGCCTAGGCCTGAGCGTGAGCTTAGGCTTGGGTCTGGGCTTGGGTCTGGGAGATATTCCCAATCCCGGTCCTACTTTATTTTTTTTTAATTTTTAATTTTTTTAAAGGATAAGGTCATCGCGGCCTGCGCGAGAGTACACACACACTCTATCTACCTACTTCTAACTAATACACCTACTGTTACACACTAACACACTCTATTAGCTCTCATAGATCTACTTCCTACTTACTGTACACAGGAAACTAACAACCTTAATACACAGAGAATAAACACAGTACCTTTGAAAACTCCATTAACAAAGAAAACTAACAACCTTAATACACAGAGAATAAACACAGTGCCTTTGAAAACTCCATTAACAAAAAAAACACACAGTATAACACCAAATCCCTCTTCTCAACACACACACCCTCCTTCCTTACCTTTCCTACAATAGAAATTGCACCACGGAGAAGCACAGAGTGCTACTCAAGCTTAATGTATGGCATTCCCCGGCAACGGCGCCAAAAATGTGCGCGTATGTCGCACGTGTCAATGCAAGGAGCTTTCCGATACACCGTGTACAAGCCACAAATGGCTCCAAGCACACAACAAGCCTAAACTAGTAAGCTTGAACATCTTTTGCTTGAAATTGGTAGCCAAGGTCTGATGATAGAAATTGTTCAATATTGGTGTTTGCTTGAACATCTTTTGCTTGAAATTTCTTGCCATGAAGCTTTCCCTTACGCAAACGAACCCAAATAGAACCAAGCACTTTCAAGATGATAATTTCATCGTTTTGAAGAAAAGATTCTCAACACATTTGGCATATCATCTATCTGCATTCTTTAATTCCCATTGTGCCGTCTTTTGATAATTTTTCTTTGCAAGCAAGTGATATTTTCTTTTTTGGCCAAAAAACAAAGCTGGAAATGACAGTTCTTCGCAGCAATCATCATCAAAAACACTCAAAGGTGTAAATCCTTCACAAGGAGCAACAATTGCAACCTAAGAATTATGATCAACAACTTGTTGAGCACTATAAATGCCATGCACCAATGTGTCTGTTGCATCTATGTCGTCGTCAAATTCTTATTGTGGAGAACAAATGATATCTGCTTGAACTGTTAAATTGGTTACCCAAGAGGTGTCAATTGTGGCGCCATACTCAATATATAATGGTGTTTTCAGAAGGTCTACCAATGCACAATGCACAAAAGTTGGACGCACAATACCACTAAGGTAAGCATGGTCGTAACTGAGTTTTCATTTGATCTCTACCAAGATATAAGGTTCTTCACTAAGGAATCGTGGCAATATTTTTTGCACTCAAGACAAGTCTGCCATTACATTTACAATACTTCCACGCAAACCAAATTGACCTTCAAAGTTCAACTCACGTATTTGTGCAAATGGTATTCGCAATGACACAAGACGGCTCTCGATTGTGTTCAATGTTTCTACACTAGGTATTTTAGATCCAAATTCCATATTTTGCACCATACAAAACATTGGTTGTTGTCTCTTTTTTAATGCACATTTGCATGAGTAACAAACTTGGAATCCAACATTTTCACAAATAGGCAACTGTTGTATTTGTCTCAAGAATGCAAACTCTGGTTTTGTGACATTTTGCAAGTTATGATGAAACAAAAGAGAGTTGCAAGATGAACAAGGATATGCAGGCACATCTTCTATGTTTTTTGCAAATAATGAAGATTTCGTGAAAGAGTCAAGCCTCCTTAGTTGATGGATTCTTGATGACTTACACATGTTGTATATCTTGGTCTTGATTTGCTTTAAAGAAAAAGAGGTTGAATGCAAGTCTGAGAATGTCTTTGCAATTTGATGAGAACTACCATTTTTTGTTCTAAGAAATGCAGCCAATTGCGATGTGGCATCTTCACTCCATACACAACGCATACGTTTATGAGGCTTTGGCCCAACAGGAAACCAAAAGTAGTCACCCTTTCTATTCAAGGCTACTAGTGTTGGAAGAGAAGATGAGGAAGCACATTCAGATCCACCAACAAAGATAGAATTAGTGAAAACTCCTGCTTGAAAAAAACATATTTTGCATGTTTCGTTCATGATGCTACAAACCTTTTTAACCAATTCAACACTTATCATCAAAGACAATTGACGAATGAGCAGCAACGACAAGATAAGTTCTTTCAAGTTAGATGACACAAAGTGCTTATCAAAAAACCATGACTTAATCCAAACTTTAATAGTATCCGCATTTCTTGATTCAATTTCTTGCACAAGCATATCTGAGAGTGTACATTTCAAAGACTGAATTGATATTTGGGAATGGAAAATATACAAAAGTGGTTGCAAAACATCTTTGTTATCAGGAAAAGAAGATTCAAAATCTGAGAGCCTATACATAAGTTGGCCATCCGCATACAATTGCAAACCCATAGTTGTAACTGCTGCAAAATGGTGATAAAGCAAGGTTTCTCTCTTCTTTGAATGCAACAACGAAACCCCCCTTGTCAATTGTGAACCAGCCCGCCTTTTTGAAGTTAAGCAAGGAAGATTTCAGCTCTACTAGGTTATGCTCAAAGTAGTGTAAAAATGGTTGGGAAAATCCTAGAATGGAGTCAACAATAGCACCTTGTAAAATCACAGCAACAACCACTCCATCTTGAGGATAGATTCTAGCGGGCAGCAAGGGAGACTTTACAATTTGTGTTTTCATACCACAAGTGCAGCAAAAAGGGTTGATGGCTTGACGGCTAACATTTGTTCCCTTACATAATCCACAAGAGTATTCAACATCCAAACTGTTCACGCTTGCGATCTCCAAAGTGCCAAACACCTACAAAAAAAAATCTAAGTAAAAAAATGCAACTGCAAAACCTTGCAAAGTGAGATTTTTTACCTTCTTCCCAAAGCCCAAATTGGAAACTTGTTTGTGCAAATATTCTTGAAACAAATTGGAAAGAGAATCAGGAAGTGAACACAATATTGTAGCATCCACAACACTTAAAGTATTGGACAACTGCTTGAAAATGTTAATGTTGCGAGCAACACAAGTGTAAAAGCCTTTAGCTTTAACCTCATGTACCATAAGTTGGTAGTCAACACGTCTAGTAGGCACAAATAGAAGCTGGCCAAAACACATAAACAAATGAGTGAAGTTTTAGTAAAGCTTATTAGGGCACAAGAGTGAAGAGATTCTTACACTAGCTCGATCACTTGTTGATGGCCCATCAGCAACGGTCAACCGATAGCTTGGAGTGCCATCACTTTTAATAGTGTTCTCTACCTTCACAACTATAAATACTATTCTTGAAACAAATTCATTACCAATAGCATCTTGGGAGAGCAAGTCCTTGATCTTTTGCTCAGGATAAAGTTGGAGACAACAATCAAAAGGCTCCGCTTTTATGACCAATGTAGTAGCATCAGCATATAATGCCCACAAACATGTCCCACCATCTTTTACGACGGCTCTCTTCACACAACCTCCCTCTATTTGAACATAGTCATTCACACAACCTCCCTCTCTTCACACAACCTCCCTCTATTTCAACATAGTCATTCACAGCAAATGCCTCAACAAAGTCGGAGAGGTAAATTTCAGTCACAACAAAGGTAACAGTGTGACGAGACTCTCTATCTAGCAAGTCTGCACGCAAATATCTACCAAAGTTTGACTTGGGTACTTTGTAAGTACCATATTTGTTGAGTACTTCTCCTTCCAAAGCAAACCTAAAATTCGTAGTTTCTGACAATTCAGAGATGGTTAAAAGCCTTAGTGTTGGCATAATGGCCAACTAAGAAGAAAAAGACTCAACATTTAAGTCCTCTTTCAAGTCATCATCTTTAACCAAGGGAGATGAGAATGCAGTATCTGCCAAGGACCTAGATGGTTTACCTAAAAAGAAACAAGATTATAAGGCAGTAATTTTTGCCAACAGTATTAAGCAAAAAATAGCTTAACATTCACCTCTAGCAATTTGGAAAGCCTTTTTCAAGGACATGGATGCTTTCTTCACACCTCCCTTAGGACTTAGCTTTTTGGATATAGGAGAAGACCCAAGACTCCGACTTTGCAACCTAGGAGAGGGTGAAAGGTTGGCTATTGCACCACTGTCAAGAGCCTTGGAAGCTAGTGTTGGTGGTGTTGGATCAAAATCCAGAATTGGAGAGAATGGAATCTCATGAGCAGCCACATCTAAACAAAGGAATAGTTTAAGCTCTAGCTCTTGAACAATATCAAACACAGATCAACAAAGACATCAAACACATCTCAAAATAGATGGTACTAACCATCCATTGATGTATCCATGGTTATGTTGAGCTTGTAAGCAGCAGGTTGATACTCAACCTTCGAGAGAGATAAGATGAGCTAGCTGATACTTAGAAATATAGAGAGTTTGCGGTTGCAGAGCAGTGGATAGAAAGAGTTGTGGCTTTAGGAAGCTTATAAAGAGAGTTAGGAGGGTAAAGTTAAAAGCCTTCACGTTCATACTGATCAATAAATATCTTGGTCTTTGAAAAGAATGCCTTTATGAGGCTTACAAAACAATAATGACATTTTTTTAAAAAAAAAAATTATAAAAATTTATAAGTATCACTATAAAAAGTTCTTATTCATCAAAAATCACTTCATTAATTTAATCAAAGCGTGAAGTTAGTGAATAATGATTAGAGCCGTTTCTTTTTTCAAAAAACAATTATTGTTTTAAGTAAAGATTTAATAAAGAAAACTTTAATTCAAAAACAAATTTCACACACTAAATTTAAGTTTACAATATTCTACTAAAAAACAAGAATAAATTTGATGATTTAAATGCAAAGGCAACAAATAACATTCATTTAATATAACTAATTAACTTAGTCCAATATAACCCCCTCCTGGCTTGATTATTTTCCAGACCACCAAAAGATAAAACAGAGAAACCTAACCCAAATACAAGCTAGTAAAACCGAGATCTGCATGTAGCACACTCTACTCGATAATCAAACAAAACAGCGGCACATAACATGCACAATAGACAACCACACACATACACACACACAGACGGGCCATTTGCAAATCTACAGTCCATTCAATCATACACAAAAGCAAAACTGGCGCGAATGGTACACACTCCATACAATGCATAACAAGGTAAGAATCATAAAGTAGCCAGACCATAAAACAAAATCAAACACAAGCAGTGACACAGGGGGCTCCTCCTCCTTTAATCGAGCTAGTAGAATGCAACCGTTCCTCAGAACCTCATGCATCAAGTGAAGGGAGATACCCTCTGATTGGAGATCTTCCTTCTTGTATCCAACTGCTTCTCCAGGGACTCGCCAGAACGTGGGCTCAGGTGGGGGCTTCAAGGACCACCAGTTGGCTACCTGATTGGAGATCTTGCTGCTTGTATCCAACTACCTCTATAGGGACTCGCGGACTTGCAATTCATTTCGACACTCCCGAGGTAATCACCACCCCCACCCTGCGAGAACAAATGCCTGCAGACCCGAGCGCCCAAACCATGGGACCCTCTGTCAAAACAGGGCAGAAGAGCACTTGGCAGCCCATTAAGCATGCTCTGGTGGGGGCTTCAAGGACCACAATTGCCATGGCGACAAGCCCACTTGCTGTAGAACAGCTGCAGACCCGAACGCCCACACCATGGCACCCTTTGTGAAACCAGGCAAGAAGAGCGTTGCGCAGCACGTTAACCAAGCTCTGGTGGAGCCTTCAAGGAGCACAACACCCACTTGAAGGCCAACGCAGCCCAAGTGACCTGGTATGTACAACCATGAATCAATCTAGTGGCTTCAACCTATACCCATCAACTTATTGCAATGTGTAGACCACTCCAAAGCTAAGCCTTTTGTCAAAGAATCTGTTGGGTTAGTGTGTACCTTGACCAAACCAATGAGCTTTTTGGCCAAGAAATTTCTCACGAGATGATACGTGACTTCAATGTGTTTCGATTTGAAGTGGAACACGGGTTTCCTTGCCAATGCAAGAGCACTCTGAGTATCACAATATATCACCGGAGTCTCACCAATGCCAAGATTGCTGACTAAGCGAGATAACCATACAATTCTTGCATCTGACAATGCAATGTACTCGGCTTTCGTAGTGGAAGACGACATACAATCTTGAAGACATAACCTCCAAGCTATTGTTGCTCCAGCAAATATGAAAACATAGCCAGATGTCGATCTCCTATTATCAACACAACCTGCATAGTCTGCATCGGCATAACCCACGATGGATGCATGACTGTTCCCGAAGCGTAAACACATGTCGACCGTACCTTTGAGGTACCTAAGAATGTGCTTCACTGCTTCCCAATGCTTACTACCAGGATTTTCCATATATCGGCTCACCACTCCCACTGCAAAGCAATGTCTAGTATTGTGGCCACCATAGCATACATGAGACTGCCCACTGCCAAAGAATAGGGTACCTTAGCCATTTCAGCTCGCTCAGCATCAAATTTGGGTGCATCTTCCTTGCTAAGTTTCAAGAATGCCTGCATTGGGGTACTGAATGCTTTCCCCCCTACATATTGAAACGCTGCAAAACTTTCTCAATGTATGTTTCCTAAGATAACTCAAGAATACGATGTTTGGGATCTCTTTTTATTCGCATGCCAAGAAAGTGTGTAGCATTTCCCAAATCTTCATTGCAAAATTATTGCTAAGTGTTTTCTTCAAGTTGGCAATTTCCGCAATGGATTTCCCAGCTATAAGCATGTCATCAACATACAAAACTAGAATGATCATCAAGCCATCATCTAGCTTTCTTGTGTACAAGCAGTGATCCTCTTCGCTCCTTTTATATCCTTGAGATCTCATACATGCATCAAATTTATGATATCATTGCCTTGAACCCTGCTTTAAGCCATGAAGTGCCTTTTTGATCTTACATACTAGCTCCTCACGAGATGCGTTCTCCTGAACAAACCCTTCAGGCTGCTGCATGTAAACATCCTCATAGAGGTCCCCGTGAAGAAATGTTGTCGTCACATCCATTTGGACAAGTTCCATTTCCTCAATCGCTACAAGACCAAGTACGGTTCTAAGCGTTGTCATCTTGACCACAGGCAAGAAGATTTCATCAAAACTGACTCCCTTTTGTTGTTTGAACCCTTTGGCTACAAGTCTAGCCTTGTACTTTGGATTTGGATCACCTGAGGTAAATTTATTCTTGTAAACCCATTTGCAAGGTAAAGCTTTTGCATCATTTGGTATTTCTACCAAGTCCCAAGTGTCATTAGCCAGAATCGAGTTATACTCAGATTCCATAGCCTGCTCCCACTTCACCACATCATCCATCATCATGGCTTCTTGGTAGCAGCTTGGCTCACCGCAATCGGTCAACATGATGTAATCAAGACGTGTCTCGAAACGCGTAGGTGGACAAGAGACTCTAGTAGACCGTCTCACTCCTTGACCATTGCTTTCCGCTCCCTCTAGAGAATTGCTAGTGGAAGGTACATCACTAGCCCGCTAAGTTGATTTCACTGTCTCTGAGGTTACATCCTCAAAAGTGACTCTTCAAATCTCTATTTCCTTGAGATGTTGTTTATGCATCCTTGACTCGTTGAAGATCACATCTGAACTACGGATGACTCGACAAGATTCCGGGTGCCAGAGACAATATCCCATCTCTCCATCTGCACCGTATCCAATGAAAATACATTTTTGTGACTTTGGCTCTAACTTCTGTCGAAGTTGTTTAGGCACGTGAGCATAAGCTTCACAACCAAAAACACGTAGATGGTCATAGTGGGGCTTACGTTTAAACCATAACTTTTTTGGAATCTCATAATTCAATGGCGTACTACGCGAACGATTTATAATGTGCATTGCGGTCAAGACGGCTTCTGCCCAAAAGCCTTGTGTGAGATTTGCCCTAGACAGCATGGTTGTGACTCTTTCCTGAATCTTACGATTGGTGTGCTCAAAAACTCCATTCTGAGCTGGTGTGTATGGTGCAGTAAATTGCCTTTTAGTCCCTCGTTTAGCACAAAAATTGTCAACCACCTTGGAGACATACTCTCCACTGTTGTCAATCCACAACCTCTTGCGTTTCTTGCCAGACTGATTCTCAACGAGTGCTAAAATTTCTGGAACACAAGAAGAACTTGATCATTATGTTTCAAAGGATATGCCCACACCTTTCGACTATGAATGTCACAAAATAGCTGGGCCTCCCCAGAGATTTGGTTGACATAGAACCACAAACATCACTATGTACTAAATCTAGAGGTTGAGCTCGCTTTTGACCCAATGGTAAGTGCATGGCCCTAATCTATTTGCCATAGATACAGTACTCACAAACAGGAAATTCAACATAAGACAAGACAAGTAAGTAGCCAAAACGAGTCAGAGTTCTCATTCATTTTTGGCTAATATGACCTAGCCGGCAATGCCACAACTCAGTAGACGGCAGGTCGCCTATAGATATGTAATCATGACCTACATCTGAGACATGCATGGAATACAAGGTACCATGCTTCTGACCTCTGAGTACAACAAGATTACCTTTGCGTACTATCCACGAACCATTTCCAAATGTGGTGTTGTAGCCCAAATCATCAAGCTGACCACCAACAGAAATCAAGCTTTTGGTCAACTTGGGCACATGTCTGACATTACATAAAGTAAAGTGCATGCCATTCCTTAGATGCAATTTGACATTTCCGACACCCTCAATGTCTAGTTCATAAGCATCACCAAGTCTCACTTTGCCACAAGAGTGAGAATAAGTAGAGAACCACTCTCTATGTGGTGTCACATGGAAACTCGAACCAGAATCTACTATCCAATTCTGTGCATACTGCACATCTTCTATAACAAGAGCCTCGACAGGTAGATCTGTTGTGAAGACCAATATGTCAGAGGTAAGTGGCATAACAACCGCTGGAAGAGTATCTACATAGGAGCATATGAAGACTCTAGCACATTGATCTCAACTTTGCTTTGCCCTTGTTTGTTGCCCTTGTTTGAATCATCAGACTTAGAAGTTTCACCGGATTGTTTATCCTTCTTGCTTTGGTGCCATTTCCTGTAATCCTTCTTTACATGCCCTTTTTTATGTCAGTGATAGCACTCGACATTACGCATAGAACCCCGAGACTTACTGCATGATCCCCCATGTTCCTTGCTTTTGGCACGACTTTGAGTGCAAACCCTTTGTCTATCACTAGCAACATACGCATCACCATCCGTCTTGCCTTCGAGAGATTTCCTGCAAATATCCTCGGTAAATAGACTTCCAAGGACGTTATTGTACACTAGACCGGTACCAGGTGCTGAGTTGCTAATCACAGTATAGAACGTATCCCAAGACGAGGGTAAACTGCATAACAAGAATATACATTTGATTTTCTCATCGAAGACCAAACCCTGAGTGGTCAACTGAGTGAAAATGATATTGAACTCATTAATGTGAGTAGAAATAGTGCCCTCTTCCTTCATACGAAGGTCAAACAGCTTCTTCATCAAGAAAACCTTATTAGTGGCACTTTTGTTCTCATAATTGGAACACAACTTATCCCATACATCTCTATCAATCCTTTCTCCAACTATAGTAAAGTACACAAATTCGGCCAAATGCAAACGGAGGGTAGATTTGGCCTTAGCATCAAGTTTCTCCCACTCAATATCTGTATACTCGCCCTCTGGGTGCTCCATGATAGGATCCAGCTGGCCTTTTTGTATAAGAACATCTTGAATCTTCTCTTTCCAGATAGCAAAATTTGTCCCATCAAATTTTCGGATATTGTAAATATCCTTTTCACCACTAGATGACATGGTTGCAAGCTAAAGATAATATGGCGATAAACACTGGTAATTCTGGGAAAAATTCGGTAGAGTTTTCCTAGAAAAAAGACAGAATCTCAATCCAAAACTATCACACGAGATCAGTAATGCATTAAAAGTAATGCTCTCAGAGCATAAGACAGGCGCATCAACCACCAACTGTCACTAACTATGCATAGAAAGTCAAAAGCTGACCCAAGATTGCCAACACGGCGTGAAATGAACCTAGCCCTATCTATACATGTCCTATGGCCCACGAGAAAGGGGTACTCCAGCAACTTGTATTACCGAAAGGATCTCAACATTCGAGAATCCCCCAGCTCAAGAAAACCTCACGCTATCAACCCTCACAAAAGGTTATGCAAACAAGAAACCAGCCCAGTCTCAGAAAGGGCCTCCGAACCGAGTCTCAGAAACGATTGGGACTGCCAGAAACAAGCCAAATTGGTTCCACAAAAGGTACATATGGCAGTTTCCGCAACTCAACGTACATCCACTGTCAACAATACTACAAGGTGCAGTATACGCGCTCAAACAGGCGCCAAACAAAACGTGCAAGCAATAAACAAATCCCTGCGAGGAGTAAAACCGCTCTCAAAAGAGCTCAAGCACTATCAAAAGTGCCAAAACAATTCATATGCGCATCAAGTACTACCACTTAAATTTTTTATGATGCAAAACACTGCAACCTATAAGAAACCTAGATGTCTTTTATGTATGCAAGAACCTATGCGGAGATGGATGCCTAAAAAACCCGAGACAATGTCGATGCCGAAAAGTGCTCCTAATCAACCCTTAAACACCGTCTCAATAGCACATAATAGCCATAAAACGGCTATATACAATCCCAAAATAGTATTTGAACAACTTGCACATGTGTCATGTAACTGTATCTGTATCTGTAGAAAAAGTGGAGTTGAAAACTATAACTCCTGAAGTGTAGCTCGGATGAAGTTTTCGACTGTAGGAGCAGCTTTGAAAGGGGGGTAAAACCACTAGACACCTACTTGAAACGCTCTCGGAATGCTGAATTTGCCAATGCCAAAATCGGAAACGTGTTTGCACTTTTGAAAGTGCGCATGCGAACGCGAAAAAGGCAAGCACAAACCTTGCTCTGATACTAGTTGAAGGTGCCACGGGAAGCGTGTGCAAGTGCAAGTACGAGAGAAGAGAGAGAGAGAGAGAGAGAGAGAGAGAGAGAGAGAGAGAGAGAGAGAGAGAGAGAGAGAGAGACCTGCTTTGGGTGGAGCACACAGCAACGTTATCATGTTGCAGCTCCTTATTGTGTTGTATTAAAGAATAAGTGTATATTGGTTAAGTTAGTAGATGGGTTAGTAGTAATTCGAATGTCCGGCAAATTGGCCTAAATCCCAACAGTTAAGGGGTTGAAGAAAATTGGCACATGCTAGGGGATGTGTAGGTTCGAAGGGGTAAATAATGTGTTGCATTATAGGCATGGGTGGAAAATCAAAAATCAAAGAGCTGGTTGTTGTGCATTTTAACAGGCTTGGCA
Organism: Adiantum capillus-veneris; assembly: GCF_014529385.1. NCBI lineage: Eukaryota > Viridiplantae > Streptophyta > Polypodiopsida > Polypodiales > Pteridaceae > Adiantum > Adiantum capillus-veneris. The sequence goes on from NC_140958.1 coordinate 127,105,193, forward strand.
TAAATTTCCATTTAGTCTATTTGCCAGACGTAGCCAAGAATGCGGTAATTGTAGGAAATGAGACAAAGACGGCTCTATCAAGGAATCTTTGAGTTTTTTTAAAAATCAAATAGTACTAAAAAATGTTGTTGTGCTCGACAATGCTATGGTAGAGATGTTATGTCCAGTTATGTCTTGGTCAATAAGTATGAAAAGTGGGGGATTTTGGTGATGCTTTGATCGATATGTATATCAAACATGGCAATGACAAAGAATCTTTGGATTGGTTTTTATGTCTCATACCACTGCTAATCAAGGGGAATTGGAGAAACATGTCGAGCTTCACAATGCTTTGGTTGATATTGTATGCCAAATGTGATGCATTTCAAAAATCACAAAGGCCCCTTGAGGTGCTTATGTGGCCTCTTGGAGTACATTGATTATGGGATTATGCCCCACATGGGAGTCACAAGGACGCTTGGCGTTGTTTTACTGTCCCGTACCATTATAATAATGGTCAAGAAAAAAACATGGTGCGTTTAGCAATGCTTTTGCTCATATTTATGCAGAATGTGGTGAACTTCATAGAGAATAAACAGTGCTTAAGGATCTTATTTTTGAAATGTTGCCTTTTGAGTACATTGCTTGCAGGGATATGCTTAGCATGGTAGGAGAGAGGAAGCTTTGAGTTGATGTTTTCTAGCAAGGTTTCCAGAAAAAGATGGTGTGCTTAGCAAAGCCATGGTTGATATGTAAGCCAATGCTTGTTCAATGTGTATGATGGTGGTTGTTCAAGGGTTGGGCACACACAAAAAGATGGGGTGCAACAAAAACAAGGGTAGCACTGACATTTGGATAGAGCATGACGGCTACAAAGAGTGAGAGATCTTGATGAAGAAAGGGAAAATCATCTTCATGCCTGGGCAAAGGGATTTGACTCCAGTAGTGTGAGGTTTGTTGGAGACCCAGGGATGACTGCCACATCAACATGAGACTCCCGTGAGCAACAACAAGCCAAAGTTCTTTCTACAAGGAAAAACTTTGAAAGCACTAGGGACATTAAAAAAGTAGGGTAGTTATTTCTTGAGGGAGCAATAAAACACAGTTCTTCTGACAAAGAACAAGAGTAACAAGAAAATACAGGTGGTTTGCAAGCTTTTGAAGTAGTTATAAGAGAGGAAAAAACGTTTCTTTCTTTTGACCTGGGAGGGTAGAACATATTGTGCTTCTCTCCCTCCATTTATCTCTTTCCATCTAAGAGGGTAGAAAATATTGTGCTTCTCTCTCTCTCTCTCTCTCTCTCTCTCTCTCTCTCTCTCTCTCTCTCTCTCTCTCTCTCTCTCTCTCTCTCTCTCTCTCTCTCTCTCTCTCTCTCTCTCTCTCTCTCTCTCTCTCTCTCTCTCTCTCTCTCTCTCTCTCGCGGCAGGAAAATGGGCAGTTTATCGAGGAGGTAAAGCCATTATCCAGGAGTTTCATACTCCGAAAATGACTCCCCCTCACCTACCCCCCTTAGGTTTTTTGGTTTTGTCTATCCTATCTTCCCCTTTTGTTCACCTCTTGTTGGACCCTCAGTCCTTAACTGAGATGTAATGTTTTTGCTTTTCGGCCCCATAGGTCATATTTGACCTCTGTGGAGAATAATTCTATCTATCTATCTATCTATTTTCATGTAGCCAGGCAAGCAATAAACAGATTCATCTCTTCTCTCTCCTCATCGACCTTCCCTTGGGCAAGGGTAGCCCTGGGGGTGGGGGGGTCCTTAGTAGCGTTCCTCCACCTCTAATCACAAAAAAAACCCCAGCTTGACACGCTCACTTGATCGCCATTTGACTTGCTTAATAGTTTCTATTTTTCTTTCCTCTTTACTCTCCTCTCTACTATTGAATCCGATTTCAAACAATAATTCTACAACTTCCATTCCAACCTCTAAGGCTTGATCAATATCAATGCCCTTGGGATCTTTGAAAAACCCCAACCCTCACAAATCCAATAGTCCTTTCCCATAAGGCAAGCATTCTCAAAACATGACGCAATGAGTGGTTTTGTTCACACCAGTCAATTGGACATGGTTTTTCATGCCCACGCTACGAGTGGACATGACAAACATCTATAAGCCTAAAGCAGAGAACTCAAGGACAAGATTGTGGAGGTCAAACCACACCTTCTCACCTTGGAGACACATTTCACTTCCTTGGAGTTGCCAAAGTAGGTCAACAATGACCATGTTCTTGCCAAAGCAAAGGAATTTGAGAACACTCTCACCACAAATGTGGCAAGCCTCTCCACTCAAGTCAAAATAACAACCACCATCATCCCCTGCAAGGTAGAAGAATGCATGCAATAGCACCATAGACAAGAAGAATTGAAACTATCCCTCTGCATTTGTATCCTTCGTGATGTTGAAATTCATCATAGCTAGTTTATCAACATCTCCTTTCTCTAGGAACACAACATGTGCTTGCAAAGAACTCCAAAATGTAATAGATTCACAAGGATATAGTAAATGGGCCATCTACCAAGGTGGCAAGGCCACTTTTTCCAAGGAGTTTTGCATCCCAATAACTCCCAAGCCACCCCCCTAACCACCCTCTCCCCACTTCTATGTGACATACATCACAATTTTGTTGTGTCCACATTTAGACATGTCCCCCATGTACCCTTTTATTATGAGGAGTTTTCATGTATGTTTTCTTTGTCCCACAAGCCATCTCTGACTCCAAGGATAATAATCAAATATTTCTATTTATTTATCTGTGTGTGTGTGTGTGTGTGTGTGTGTGTGTGTGTGTGTGTGTGTGTGTGTGTGTGTGTGTGTGTGTGTGTGTGTGTGTTTGTTTGTTTTTATGATTGATTATCCCCATCAATATGATTTGTATAGTTAACATAACTAAACAAGACCTTATCAAAAAACCTTTACTATTGACACCATGTATATAATTTTTTGTTTCATAAAACCAATCCTGCTTTTGATTATATAAACCAGCAATATTGATACTATGAATGAAGAAGAGATGCCGATGCCCCCAGATGAAGAAGACTAAGACCTATACCTGCCACCATCTAGAAACAACATCAAGTTAGAACTTATAATGCCTTAAATGGGAAGACAGGTACCAGGTAGCCTCAGCCACTTGTTATCGATGTCTCTTACCCAAGATTGTTCACTCACTCCCCCACTTCTTATTTTTGTGTATTTAATTCAGGGTTTTTAGCCTTCCTAGGCAGAAAGGGTCTATTTCTACATGGGGAGTACTTTGCAATTGACTGGTGAATTGCTAATTTCTGGTTAATAAACTTGCATTTCTTTGGACAAGTAACCATTGACATCCTAGCAGTTTTCTTGTATTTGACAATTTTAGGTGTCGAGTCATCCTGTAAACAAAACCATTCATGAGATACATGTCTATCCATACATTTGCTTACGCTTCCATCCCAAAAAACATACAGTCAGAAATTATCCTTGACAATGCATCCAAGCTCCCTATGATATTTTTTTTTATATTTTTTCAAGGTGCCTCATCCATGATGCCTATTACAAATTAGCAGTACTTGCCATTATCAAGTTTCCCATGCCTAGATTGTGTACCAAGGTTTTCTCACTTTATACGGATACATGCTATGTATACGGATACATGAATTAGCATTATCCGTATAAAGTGAGAAAACCTTGGTAGATGTCATAAACTGTGTACCTAGGCTATTTATACGGATACATAGAATAGCTCCCCATTGTCAATAGCATTGCAAAACACCATAGAACATAACCAAGTGAATCTAGCACTCTTTCCGCAAAGATTTTGATACAGTTATGAGGGGTTGATTGATGCACAGACTGTAGGAGCTCGGAGTGCCGGTAGAGCACATATGGGGGACTTATGACCAAAGGAAATCCTGATGCATTATACATGACATTGCTATTACAAGATCAAAGCCTTCAATACAGTACCCATAGCTAGATTTGGGTGTTAGAAGTTGGACACACCCTACGGAAAATGACGGCTCGCAGATTATCATTTTTGTAATTATTCATTTATTGAGAAAACCCGATATTTCACCTTGTAAATATTGGGGCTTACAGAAGTTTCCAAATTGTATCCGAGTTTTGACATTTAGATTGAGTAGATGGTTAATTTGGCACTTTAGGGTTTGAGAATTGTAAGGTATTTATACCACTTTTTGACCTTAATGTAAAAACTTTTTGTCATTTTAAAAAAGTTTTGAAGTCTGTGAGTGAGCGTACTGTGTACGAGAGAGAGTGAGAGCTTAATCTTGACGCTACGCACGTACCGGTGGTCGGAATCGAAAGCGGAGAAGTGCAGCGTGTTGCCCCCGACGAGAGCTACGCGCCAATACCTACATTGCATGCATACGGTCCGATTTTGCGAGCTCCATCTATGAGCTTCATCTGGTGATTCGGTGAGCATAGGTTGTTCGATTTTGCATTGCAGCATATCCACACGTTCGCATTGAGTAGAGCTATACATTAGGCACTTTAGATTTCGGAAATGAAGACCTGCAAATTTCGGCCAGACATCCTACATGATTTTGCACCGTGTGTTTTGGGTTGGGGTTTTGGTTCATAGACCTTAGGGAGAGAGACCTATTGGTGTTAGTAGGGTCTCCTTCAAGTTCTGTGGTGTTTCGAGATTTTTTGATGGGTGTTCGGCTCTAGAAAGCGTTATACGAAGTTTCCTCTTATGCACTCTTGAAGGCTGTGACTTAGACATTGGGTAGAGACCTCTGGAGGAATTAGTTAGGATTTGGTCGAGTGAACGTTGACACCCTATGCTTGCTTCCATGCGCCTACGGGTTAAGCTTCGTCCTTAGCTGACAAATCTTGTTAGGTGATTTCTCGCTGTGCTGACGTTCGTCGCGGCGTATCCGTCCAACATTGGCGGCGCTTCCGGGGACGAAGACCTTAGGTAGGTCACCGAGACTGGTCCTTGAGGATAGGGATTCTTTGGCTTGCCAAGAGTCTCGTTTTACATTTAGATAGGATCAGAGGGTGGAGGACTCTCTAGGTCTTAGAGGGAGACTAGGGAGGGTGTGTCTGGCTTAGATCCTTCGACTTAGGTAGATTTAGGTAGACTGAGATAGTTTTAGATATTAGTTGAGTTCTTGAGTAGGAGTTGGAGTGGTAGAAGCGGTGAGAGGAGAGCTTGAGATTCCGGAGAGGCAAGGAAGCAACCAAAACACCATTATCACCATTTTATATGATGAGTAGGAGTAGACTAAGTAGGACATCATGATTCAGGATCTAGAGCACTTCATGCATGTATACGTGCTTGGTAGATTCATCACAAGGTTGTAAAAGATGCAAAAGTGTGTTTGAAAGCTGAAGTGAAGTCCAAAAGTTACTGTGAGTGTTTCTGATAGAGCTACAGAGCCTTAGGAGCATTTCTGTTAGGAAAAAAGTATAATTTTAAGCCAGGAGACATCCTACGCGTAGGATGTCTACAAGCTAATCTCGTGAGAATTTTGGAATTTTGAGTTGACCAGTGTGTTCAGAAGGTGGGGTTTACCCTATTTTCACCTGGAAAGTGGAAATTTGACCATATCTTGACAGGATAAGCCCAGATAGACTGAAATTTCCAGACATCCTACCCAAATTGTGCCAAGGCATTATTTTAAGACCAAAACCATAGGATGACTACATGAGCATGATCTGCATGATATATTGAGTGACTAAGAGAGGTTTCATCTCATTTGGGTGAGGAAATTGGGTTCTAAGCAGACTTTAGCACTTTTGACTGAAAAAGGCTAGAACAACTAAAATTGGGGACTTTTGAAATCCAAACCAAAATCTAAGCATACCACTGGGTTGCTGACATCAAGGGGAAGCTGTGGGTCAAGCCTGGGGTCAAACAGGCCAAAAAGACATCCTACGCGTAGGATGTCATCTATGTGATTTTGCACTCCAAACTTAATTTTGAGCATACCAAAGTGATCAGCACCTCAAGGGGAGCTTGTGCTTTGCATTTGAAGCCATTCTGGGCAAAAAGACATCCTACACGTAGGATGTCTAATGCAAGAAATTGAAGCCAGATAGTGACTGTGGGCATAACAAGGTGTTGTATAGCCTGAGGCAAGCCTCCAAGTCAATTTTGGTCCAAATTGGAGTTGATTTGACTGATCAAGACTAATAGCAGGCTGTCAGAACATATTTTTGATCCATTGACTAGCTTATAGGTGTCCAAATCAAAAAGTAAAAACAGCTATGGACTTAGCACATCAAGGGGAATCCATAGTGCAAGAATCCAGGCAAAACAGAGCAGGAGACATCCTACGCGTAGGATGTCTATTGGGGACTACTGAAGAGAAAATTTGACTGAGCTTAGACAGTGAGGTTCCATTTGGCTTAAGGGTTCCAGAACTTCTTTCAGAAGTGAATGTGGACCTTGTTAGACCATTTGATGGAGCAAAGACTGAATTCAGACTTTTCCAGGTAAATTGACCAACATCCAAGGGAAGTACAGTTCCAGAATAGCAGACCTAATCCAGAACATCAACAGTGTATAAGATACAGTGGTGGTTGAGATTAACTCTCCAGTTATACCAATCATTACTAAGATAACCTCTAGCGATTAAATGCTTTGATTCGATTGCCAAAATTAAATGCTTGTGTACAGGTATATTCAGCAGCAAAGCAAGAAGTTGTGTGGAGACTGATCCTTTTCCAGGTGAGTGGTTGGATTTGTGATAAATTGCATTGCTAAGTTTGATGAATTTAAGATCAGGAAGATACATTTTTAGAGACCAAAAGGTGGTAGGTGACCAAGGTAGCTTAGTATCCACCGAGGAGAGTGTAACTCAGGCAAGGCTAGATCCACTAGCACCAATTATTGAGGAGGGTAGTGATACCAACACTTCATCAGACAAATCCTTCTTCATGATGGGTAGTCAACAGCCAGTCGATTCACCCATGACGGACCAATGCCAGGAGGAAGCACCTCCCTAAATCCTTTAAATGATTCCAAGTTCATTGTGATCTTCTTAGAAGGAACAAACTCGAGGGGATCCCTAGTTTATTCTGACTATCGAGGACGCAAGTGTATTTGTATTGAAGAAAGGCCGGCTCAGAGACTGGAGATAATTCGAGTCTATGATGATGGAGATAGATTCCGAGACAAAAAGGGGAACCACTATCTAATAGTTAGTAACCCTAAGGATTACAACAGATATGGAGATAACGTGGCGAAGAGGAAAATGGTTTCAGAAACTCAAGAACCGCCTCCAAACATTGATCGACCTGAAGCAAATTTTATGTATGATAAGAAAACAACTAGGGTATCAACTTATAATGAGAACGTGGGAATCTACAAGCATGAGAGTGAGGGAATAGTCTCTTACTTTTGCTGCAAAGAACCATATCCAAACGAGTTAAGCAAAGACAAGGTTCTTTACTTATTCTCTTATGAAACTGCAATGGGGAAGGATGTCGTTTTTGTTGATAGGAACGGGAGAGAATACCAACGTATTCTCTCGGAGGAGGTAGAAAAGGCAACAGGAGCATCAACATATGCCCCCGATGAAGTGCCAAGAGCCACCTACACCCCTAGCAAGTTGACAAATCCCTTCTCAGAGGAATATGACGCGACCTCACATTCCACCAGACCGCAGACATTCAACAACCAAAATCAACCAGCAACTCAGCCATCATTGCAGGCATGGCTTCAACAGAGCGCAACATTAGATCAAGACCAAAACCGAGATGGTTATCAAGCCGCACGAGGGCTAAGGGTTTTGCAAGAACCATCACTCTATTCAAGGTATCAAGGAGAGAGTAAGCCAAAAACTCAAGGGTCAATGGAGCCTGGAAGACCACCCATAGAACGAGTTCGAAGAGATGAACCATCTCTTGCAAGAACTGTTAGAAATTATGGCTTAGAGGCACCACTGGGAGAGGAACCAGCCTACTACAAAAGAACAGATGAGGTATATAGATTGGGATGTGGAGATCCAATGATGAGATTTGTAGACCATCATAGAATTAGACCTTCTCAAGTGCAAAAATGGGTAAACAAGAAATACACAGGAAACAGAGATCCAAGAGATCATGTAGCAGCCTTTGTGCGTGTAATTAGAGCGGAAGAGGTGTTAGATTTCCCTACCTAATTTGCAGGGTTTAGACTAACCCTGGAGGATGACGCTGCTACTTGGTTTGACTCTGTGGAGCGTAGAGACTTTGAGTCTATGGAGGAGGTGTTTGACGAGTTTATCAAGGAATTCTCACAAAGGGGGATAGCTCATAATACCATCTCACAAATCCATAAATTCAAACAGAAAGACAGGGAATCTGTGCGCAAGACAGCCCTACGACTAAAAAGATATGTTAAGTTTTTCCCTGTGGAAGAACTGCCAACTCAGTCTATACTTATGCTTATATTTATCCAAGGACTAAGGAATGCAGATATCCAAAAGGCCTTACATATGAAGAGGAGCACGACGTTGAATGAGTTAACCAAGGAGGCTCTTTACCTTGTAGACAATTGTGCAGTTTACAAAGAGGGTGAGTTCAAGGATCTTGACGACGATTCATCTTCACAACAAAGTGGAAGGAAGTCTTCTAAGACAGCACCGAAAGGAGAAGTAGTTGTAAACCAGGAGCTTCTTGTAGAGAAAGTGCTAAAAAAGATTAACTTGTACGCCAAACCCCAGGCTAAACAGCCCAAGTGGTGTGCTATTGAACAAAAATGGACAAACCATGGGATGGAGGATTGTTATTATAACAAGGGATATGTGAGAGAGAGACCTTACGCTCCCCAAGCTCAGGTAGCATCTCCTCAAGTTCCACCGATGCCTAGGTATCAAGCAAGCAACCTACCAGGACCTGTAGGTGTAGAAAGACCACAACCAGTGTTGGGGCAACAACCACCCCTACCAGGATTACCACCAGTCGTAATAAGATACACACCAACAATAATAGAATCAGAAGAGAAGGCTTTGGTGTCTATGCATGCATATTATGAAGATCCCAATGGATATGCTGCAAACCCTGCCTACTATCCACCAGAAGAACCCTCAACACCAGAACCATGGAGCATGATAGGAAATGCAGGACCACCTATATAGCTGAACAGGCAGCAGGAGAAGGAAGATATAGCTTAGATGAACGAACATTGTTGTTCATAGCCAATGGAGCCATGGGTGACAGAGACATGCATACCAACAAAGAGGAGCTCAAGGAGCACCTAAACAGCCTAAAGGACCCTGCTACAAGTGTGGTGGAGACCATTGGCTAAGAGACTGTCCTCATGATGAAATCATTAGAGTCAACACATATTGCACTAAGTGTGGAGTTACTCATTTGATTCCTGATTGCCCTAAGAACTCGAGCAAAGGAGAAAAAACTACCTTGAACATGCAGGAAGCAGTGCCTTCTAGTGGAGGGTCAGAAAACGAGACGATCATACCTATTCAGGCAGTGACACGAGCCCAATATCAAAGAATGACGAACGAACCCATAATTGAAGAGCCAAAAACCGACGTCCCAAGTTCAAAAACAAAAAATCAGAGAAGCACTTGGATATCTAGAAAGGTGCGTATGAAAGCCAAGAAAGAACGAGAGCAAACTGCTCTCTCCAAGGAGTTAAAACACACAAAGGATAGATTAGAGCGGTTAGAGGATCTTGCTAGACTAAGCTCACACACTGCGGAAACCATAGCACCCAACGAAATAGCAGAACCCAAAAGTGAAGGATCAAGAGGATCAGTACTGGCAAACAAGATAAATGAGCAGTTAGATGCGCTTCTAAAAGCTTACGAAGCCAGACTCAAAAATAACCAAACCCAAGAGCAAAGATGGATGACTTATCCATATGCTGAAATAGAAAAATAGAGGTTGGAAATGTGTAGAAAGATGATTGAAACAGCTCAATCCTTGATAGAAAATCCGCTTGGTAAACTTGCAAATTGGCATGAAGTACCAGCCCCAACCCCTATCAAACCAACTTTAGAGGAACAAGAAGAAACAAAGGAATTACTCACGAATGCCTATGAGTCTAGGGGAGAGCCTATCATAGTGCTAAAGACTACAGATGGAGCAAGTGACGGGTTCCAGTCTTAAACATTGGCAGAAATGGGTAAGGACTGTAATGGTCTAGATGATCTGTGGAAGCAAATCCGTGAGGCCAACGAAGCTAGCAGGGAAAGTTCCCACATGAACAGCAAGGGAAAAGAGAAAGATGAGATCTTACCTCCTATTGAAGAATTTGAGGCAAGCTCACAAATGAACTTTGATATACATTCACAGGGGGGAGACCAGGGATCAATTAGTTCGGGGCACAGCCAACCAGACTCGCTGAAAACTCTACCCTCTTACCTAGGAGAGTATGAAGCCAAGTCGGAGGTGAGAGCAATTTCATCTCAAAGACTTTCTTCTAACAAAGTGATGGATTCACAAGGGTTGATTGAGTTATTGTCCACCCCGGTGGCATGCACAATCACATGGTAGTCAAAAAGGGTAAAACTCATCTACGGGCGGACCATCTTTCAAGGATACACAACGGGGAAGCTCCTGAAGGAGTAGATGATGACATACCAAATGCTTATCTTTTTAATATTGAAATGATACCCAAATGGTCTCAGGAAATTGTTAGCATTCTTTCCTTTGGAGGTAGGTTTGATAACACGGAAGACAGACCCAAACAACAAACAGTTCGACAAACAAAAAACTTCCAGTTGATTGCAGAACGACTGTATCATCTAGGATCATACCAAATTCTACGATTATGTATAAATCAGGAGGAATTCGAGTGTTATCTTGAAGAATCACATGTCCAAGATTGTGCATTTCATTGTTCAACAGTGAAAACACACGAGAGACTTAAACAGTTAGAGGTTTATTGGCCAACTATGTACGCGGACATGCTTATGTTACCAATTGTACTATATGTAGTGCCAAATGACCAGTGGATCACACAACATTGTTTCAGGTAAACATTGCACCTACATGGAGTCAATATATCATTGATTTCTTAACCACAAGGACGTTTTCTAAAAACATAACAAGAGCACGGAAAAGGGCTATAGACCTGGAGGCTCGTGACTTTCAATTAATTGGGAACCAACTCTATAAGCGAGGAAAGGACAATCAACTTAGAATCTGTGCAAGTGAAAATGAATACCTGCTGATTCTGGAACATGCACATAGAGAAATAAGTAGAGGCCATTTTTCACGCGATAAGACGGCAAAAATTGTCTTAACCGCAGGAATATGGTGGCCTACATTACATATTGATGCTAAAGCGTTTGTAAAGCGTTGTGACGCATGTCAGCGCACCAAGGTGCCGATAAAGAGAGATGAGATGCCACTACGGCCAATGATGGGAGCAAGGGCCTATTTCACCCCCTACATATTGCAGCCATACCCAATATATCATTGTGGCTACGGACTATCTCACAAAATGGACGGAAGCCAAGGCAACACAAAAAGCAGATGCACGAACCACTGCACACTTTTTGTATGAGAATGTTTTTGTAAGATACGGTTTACCAATAGAAATTGTCAGTCATCATGGAACACATTTTCTTAATGAAGTCATTGAATATCTGCTAGAGGAATTCATGGTCATACATAGAAAGTCTGCTTCATATCATCCACAGGCAAATGGACAAGCTTAGGCCACAAATAAAACACTATGCACGGTTCTCACTAAAATTGTATCAAAGACAAGAACAGATTGGGACCAGCAGCTACACTCAACACTATGGGCATACAGGGTAGCTTACAAAACATCGATAGGGATGAAACCATACAACATGGTGTTTGGCCTAAATGCTATATTACCCATAGAGTTTTTAATTCCGACTGTATGAGTAGCGAAACACTTAAAATGGACAGGGAATGAGCTCTCTTCAAGAATAGATGACCTTGAAAAGCTAGATGAACTTCGCTTGAGAGCTGTAGCTTTGATCTAAGCTAAAAAGAGAAGGCAAAAAGAGTTTTCTGACAAGAATGTGCGCACGAAAGAGTTCAAAACAGGTGATTATGTACTTGCTTATACCTTGAAGCAACATGCCAAGAAACTTAAAAAGCGAGGGATGGGAGCTTTTGTGATTAGTGATCTATCACAAAGCGGAGCTATCAAGCTTGCTACATTAGCAGGAGAAGAAATGCCAAATTGGATTAGTGGGTGTCGGTTGAAGAAAAATCATTTACCACTAACACAAGATATGCTTCAACAACTCCTACAAGGAAAACAACAAATGAATGAGAAACAGAGGATACGAGAAGAAGCTCAAGTAGAAGCAAAAGAACGCATTGCAAAAAGAAGTCTTCTACGACGACAACAACAATGTGGATCACCGTTGCGAATCAATGCCATTCGACTAACGAATTTCAATGAAGACACAGTGGAGCCAATAATTGCAATCAAAGTGGGTAGAAATCAAGTGGAATCGACGGCATTGCTTGATTCTGGAGCTCAAGCAAATTTGATCTCTTACGGATTATACAAACAGCTCAAGCCCACAGGTCAACTTCATCCTACTCCACAAGTGCTGGAAAGTAGTACATCACATTTGTTGAAAACATTGGGCTATACTATATTGCATGTACAAGTACATCAATATATTTACCCACACAAATTCTATGTGGTGGAGGATGAAAGCACACAACATCCCATGATGTTGGGACAACCTTGGCAAAAAGAGTACAATGTGCACATAGATTGGAATGTGAATGCAGTCAAAATTCAACAGGCACAAGAACAACAAGTGATATCCTTTGCTCAGCAACCCCCAACTACAGGCAATGCAATCACTAGATAAAAATCCAAAAGCAAGGATGCCACCAAAAAGCAAACAGGAAACTGCCAACCATGTTCAATACAGGTATGACCAGTCACCGACCGTAGTGAAAAGATCAGAGTTACCAACAAGAGAAAAACAAATATGGGTGCGGAAGGATAGAAATGACATGGCAGACAAAAAACAATACAACGAAAGAATTCAACCGAAGCAGATAGTTCAACCAAACACCAAGGGAATAAAACAGATATGGATCCCAAAGAAAATGCTCATCAATAACTCAAATGCGACTCGCATTTGGATTCCAAACCCAAGCAAAAGGACCTCCCTTCAGTACAAGCAACATCAGAAGGCAGACAGCTGCATATGAAACCAACAAACCGATTTATGTGGGTGTCCATCAGCAACCAAACAATGGCAACCAAGGCAGTAGCAAGAAACCTACAAAAACCGGCAAAGAAACGCTAGCAATGGAAAGCAAAAGAGACAAGGTCTACGGCCAATTCCGCTACGAAAATTCTCTCCAAGGAGATGACTACGACCATATCAACAGTAGCGGCAAAGCAACCGACTTTTGTAAGAAAGACAATCAAACAAAGAGCAGTAGAGTTACAGCTTTTACTTGCAAAGAAAACAGGAAACCTCGACGGCGAATGCCAATAAGCATCTTGCTTATACCCTTCTCTTGCACAACATTAATTTTTCCATGCATTGACCGAGTATGCATAAAATAGGGCCACATTACACGGTCAAGCATTAGCACAATTTTCTCAACCTATGCACGGCACATACTCCGAGGTGATACCTTGTCGTCCGGGAGGACTCCAGCTAGGAGGGGGGGAGGCTTTCTCAAATGCGGACCCAATGGCAGAAAGAGCAAAAAAGGGCATGATTTTCGACTATTTTTAGGGTTTTTGTTTGATTGCAAAAAAAATTGGACTAACCCAAGTACATATGTCCTTATATAGCATGAATCTACAGGTATATGGGGCCAAACGCCAAATCAAGCCCCTAGGTGCGTGTATATAAGTAGAAATAGCCATTTTTTTGACAAAATATTAATAAAACGGATAAATCCGGCCATAAAAATTGCATGTGAGTGTATATAATATTTTGTGGTGATGTTTTTTATTTATTATGATTTTTGGGGATTTTTTGGGTTTGATTTGCTATTTTTCTTTTAATTTTGCTAATTTTCGGCAGAAAAACTTCAAAAATACAAAAAGCTGGTGAAAAACGGTCGTAATGAAAAACAAAAAATATGGGGATGATCAGTGACTATAGGACAACCTATAGTCATAGTCGGGGTGCAATTATGAGACTGGAGCGAAAAGTGTGTTTTGGCCAGTAGACCACCCCAAGTCATCCAAGACATGTAAACGCAACCACGGGTGCTTCTAGAGCGACAAATTGCCAAATGGAGCTCCGATGAAGCCAAAGTCGACAAAAACCATACGGCAAGGATCCCCAAGGGATCAGGAAGCTATGGAGACCAACATCAAGAAATTTCATCGCCGAAAAGCACTCCAAAAGTCAAAAAACGGCTCGGAGACTCTGAAATCCACACAGGGAGTTACTTTCTATCCATTTGACTTTTTTGTTGAAATTAGGCTTAAAAGGGACTCAGGGGGACTAAGGGCAGGCACCAGTAGCAGTTTCCATTAAAAAATCATCAGGAGACATCCTACGCATAGGATGTTTCAAGGCCATTTCTGGGCACAGAACCCAACAACTCTCATCACACACATTTTCTAAATAGCCTTTACATGCTAGCCACCAGGTTTCATCACATTTGGACCAAAATTGACTTCATATGCAGGAAAAAACGCAAAGTCAGGGCATAGAGGTAATAATGGGCCATAGACCTACCAAAACTTGTCCAAATCACATGAAACTTGCACAACACATTCATGAGCACATAGCCAACCAATCTGTGTGAGCACTTGCAAAAATTGATGAAGTAGACATCCTACGCGTAGGATGTCTATTTGACATGTTTGGCCTACAAGGGGTATTTTGACATTCCAGATCTTTTCATATCATCTTCAAGAGCTCATATATCAAGATTGAAGACATTCTAATCATTTTGTACCTCCAACACCTTCAAGATACACTTTTTGAGCCCAAAAACACTACACAGGGTCTTACCAACATCAAATCTTGTCCAAATCAAAATCCAAGAGCATGGCCAGGTTCCATAGGCCAAGAGCTACCCACAGAACAAATCTCAATCCATTTTGATGAAATAGACATCCTACGCGTAGGATGTCTCAAGCATGTTTTTGACCTTCTGTGCAAAGAATGACATCATGGCAGCCATTACTATGGTGCAAGGAGCCCATATAGCAATTTTCAACCCATTTGGATATCATTTGCTACCTGTTGTGGACTTTCTGCCCAATTTGTGACCTAAAGCCCGAATCTGCCCAAAACAAATCCACTTTTTGATGCCCAAACCCAATTCCAAGCACATAGCCATGTTGTACAAGCCAAGGACCACCAGCATGTCAAGTATCACCAAAATCTGATGAAAAAGACATCCTACGCGTAGGATATCTAGATGATAAATTTTTTCCAGAATTGTACTATGAACACATGCATAGTTTCACAAGTTCCTTTTAAGTTTTATTTTCACTTTTCAAGTCATTTGGATAGTTAAAACTCAGTTTCTCAGCTGATAAGGAAAAAACGCTAACTTCAGACTACTGAGTGCAACAGGATCTATGGCAGTCGCGAAGTCACCGGCAAAGAAGAAAAGGATGACCATAAAGGATTATTTGGAAGAAGTAGAGCCCTTCGTCATACCAAAAGGAACTCTAAAGCCAACCAGCACGTGGATCCAAGAGGACTTGCTAGAGTCCAATGATCTAAAAATCTACCAAGGCATGTTCAAAGACACCGAAGGAAATGTGATAGAGCTACCAATGCTACCGCGGGAGCTCAATGAGTTCGTCAGAAGCAAGATGGAAGAGTATCTGGAGAAGATTGATGTCCACAATTATTTTGAGCCTGTGCCGGCAGGAATCGACATAAAAAGAGTATGGGAATTTGTGACGACAATCAAGGAATATGGAGTGGCACGAGTTACGGATCTACAGGGCAAGCCAGACACGAAGATTATAATCACGGAGAGAGTGGTGGCAGCTGCACTAGACCTCTCCAACAAAGGGGATAGTGTAACCAAAAGAAGAGACGAAGTAAAGGTGTACACTGAAAAGAAAGGCAACTACACCTTTGAAGACATTTCCAACCCTAAAGTGGAAATCATGAGTCAGCTGTACAATCAGTATTTCCATATGTGTACAAAGCGGCCACAAAAGTACAGAATGCCGCCTGGAGCAATTTCCACAACATTCACCGGGGCAATGCAGAAAAGCAAGCCGAAGGTAATCAATTATGTAGCTTATATACATGATAATCTGGTGAAGATGGGCACCAAGAACCCCACATACATCGTGTCGGGTGAGCTAACACGAAAGTGATTTATGGGGCATTGCACGCCAAGGGAAGATGGCTCGACCCTCCATCACAGAACGACTGGCTAAGGCTCAAGGAAGATAAGGAAGATGAACAGCCCAAAGCACCAAGGGTTGCCACTAGGTTGAAACGCCGGTTAGAAACCGTGCAAGAAGAGCAGCCAGAGCTGAAGAAGGGAAAGAAGGAATTTGTCCAAGTGCCAGTAAAAGAGACGAAATCATAGAAAGAGGCACGGCTAGAGCGGCTAATGGAAAGTTTCAGAATCGAAAGAGCCCTCAAAGGAGATTTGAATGAGCTATGGAAGCCGTATCTAGAAGCAATTTCGGGATCATCCCGAAGGGTGCACAGAGACAGATTTGACGACTATATTAAGAATTTTGAGATTTTGGATGCCCCGGTAGAAAATATCCCACATGTACCATTTACGAAAGCAGAAGTGGAGCAAGTCCGACGACAACTGCTAGAGGAGCAGGAAGGCCAACAGAGAGAGAGAAAGACAAAGGCGGACAGGGATTTCAAGAAAAAGCCGACAACTCCACCGTCCAGCCCTGAGTCAAGCCCACCGCCCTCACCACCTCCTCGTAGCCCTCCACAAACTCAACAGAAAGAGGAGAAAGACAAACCTGAAGATCAAGAGGAGTCAAGGCAAGAACAGAGCCAAGAGCAAGAACCAAAAGAAGAAGCTAAGCCTAAAAGTGAGTAGCCAGAGCCAAATGAAGCAAGGTATAACACATTTCTAGACATACTGGCTGCCGGATATTCAAAAGAAGAGGCTGCCACATTCGTATTTGAGTTGGCAAGCACGAGGCCCAAAGAGCAAATGCAGAGCCTTCGGTTAGTGGAGCTGAAGGAGATGACCACTGATACAGTGGACCTCCACCCACCCACCAATGATTGTGATGTGGTGATGACCAAGCTAACCGAGCTAAGGGCACAGTCAATGGCCACAGAAAGTGAAATGGAAACTCTCAAATCCACTGAAGTGCAGATAAAGCTTGAAGTCGACACTTTACAAAAACAAAGCCAAAGGCAGATAGAGAGAGAAGCAAAGCTGTAAGCCAGTCTGGCAAAGGCATTGCAAAGATGCCAGGAGATGGAAAGAGAAAATCAGGAAGTAGCTCAAAGACTGCAAAGAGCCGAAGAGGAATATAGACAACTCAGCAAGTCATTGACAGATGCAGAGAGGGAAAGGGATAACCTAGCCCTACAACTTGCTAAGGAGTCCAAGGAAGTTGAAGCAATGTGGAATTCCAAAGAGAAGGTAGAAATAGAGTAGGAGGCTAGCCAGGATGAGGTCCTTGAGCTCAAGGACCAGCTTAAAGTTAAAGATCAAACTATCCAACGGCTACAGGCATCTCCTGCCAGAGTCAGAGCTACTAGCTCGACTCACACCACTTCAGAGAGCCAGATCTATGAAGAAGAAATGAAAGAGCTCTAGAAAGAGTTGACCTTAGAGAAGAAGCAAAGATTGATGATGGCAGAAGGGTAGATGGTTATGCAAACACTCATGGAAGAACAGAAGAAGGCAATGCAAGACGAGCTAGAAAATATCAAGAGAAAGCTCGAGGAGGCGGAGAAGATAAACGCCGATTTGAACGACCTCCTCGTGAATATGGGAGAACAAGCTGAAGCAGAGAAACAGACGTTCCAAAAGCAGATAGAAGAGCTGAGAGGCCAGCAGGCAGAAGAGCAGGCAAGCACAGGGCCAGCAACCATGGAAGGCATAGACCTATAGAATGTGGCAGATCCTGTGGACACACCCATGCAAGAGGAAATCCTTGTAGGACCCTCTCAAGAGCCACAATATTTGACACAAGAAGAAGAAGAGAAGTTGCACAAGGCCATAGAAGCAGAAATCAGAGAAATGGCAAAAGAAGCTTTGGAATGGAAGCAGAGGGTTTTTAAATCCATGACCATTCAGAATATAGACGCCAGCAACCTTCAGCGTGAATGGCCACAGCCATCTCTCCCATATCCTTTGCTAAAGTATGAAGCAACCACAATCAACAAGAGAATCAGAGAAGAGCCAACAATGCCACTCTACACAGCAGATATCTCCAAGCCTAAAGGGGTAAAGTTGATAGTCGACTCCCAGCCCAGGTGGAGAAAGGCATGGCTGACAAAGTATCCACAATACCTAATCCATTTGGTAGAGGCACCCAAAATCATCAGAGATAACCTAAGCTTCTGTCCTCTACCAAGGATGCGGAGATGGAAGGCCCAGGAGCTACTACAAAGAAGCCAAACCACTTGGCTAAACTATCTGAAGCTACTAGGCTTGAAGGCAGGCGAGAGAATAAGTGTTCAATACATGGTGAAAACCGTAACGGGCGCCATCAAATTGTTCACTGGCTCGCCTGACCTTTCTTGCATTATGTTGAGAAAGATTTGCAAAACCCTTTTGGCAGTCTTCGAGACGTTCAAACCGGGCCAGGCGACAGACGGTATCTTCTTCCTTCAAGATACTTACAGATGTGCATATGATCTGTCTGGTCAGCCCTCCAAGGAGGTGATACATGCATTGTATCAAAGGATCATGTTTTTGCCATCCTATCACCTCCAGGCCTTTGAAGAAGCTTTCTACACCGGCTTCTTCACCATCAACACCGACATATTGGGCCCAACACTACTGGATTTACATGCAAGATACGAGTCGCTGCTCAAGATGCGAGAAACCATAAGATGAAGGAGCAACTCAACAGCCATGTTGGGGACGACATGAGCAAGGAGGGGGGAGTGTTAGAAGCTGGACACACCCTATGAAAAATGACGGCTCGGCAGATTATCATTTTTTGTAATTATTCATTTATTGAGAAAACCCGACATTTCACCTTGTAAATATTGGGGCTTACAGAAGTTTCCAAATTGTATCCCAATTTTGATATTTAGATTGAGTAGATGGTTAATTTGGAACTTTAGGGTTTGAGAATTGTAAGGTATTTATACCACTTTTTGACCTTAATGAAAAAACCTTTTGTCATTTTAAAAAGACGCTACGTACATACCGGTGGTCGGAATTGAGTGCGGAGAAGTGCAGTGTGTTGCCCCCGACGAGAGCTACGCGTCGATACCTACATTGCGCGCATACGGTCCAGTTTTGCGAGCTCCATCTACGAACTTCATCTGATGATTCGGTGAGCATACATTGTCTGATTTTTCATTGCAACATATCCACGCGTTCGCATTGAGTAGAGCTACACATTAGGCACTTTCGATTTCGAAAACGAAGACCTACAAATTTTGGCCAGACATCCTACGTGATTTTGCACCGAGTGTTTTGGGTTGGGGTTTTTGTTCATAGACCTTAGGGAGAGTGACCTATTGGTGTTAGTAGGGTCTCCTTCAAGTTCTGTGGTGTTTCGAGATTGTTTGATGGGTGTTCGGCTCTAGAAAGCATTGTAGAAGTTTCCTCTTATGCACTCTTGAAGGCTGTGACTTAGACATTGGGTAGAGACCTCTGTAGGAATTAGTTAGGAGTTGGTCCAGTGTAGGTTGACACCCTATGCTTGCTTCCACGCACCTGCGGGTTGAGCTTCATCCTTAGCTGACAAATCTTGTTAGGTGAGTTCTCGCTGTGCTGACGTCCGTCGCGGCGTATCAGTCCAACAATGGGGGCAGACTGCAAGATACGGGGGTACCCAAAGAATTGATTTGGGGGATCATGGCTCTATACAAGTTAGTAGTGGGGCATGTATGCACTCAAGAGGGGATTTCTAATTTGGTTCACTCCACTATTGGGGTGAAACACGACTGTCTGCTATCTCGTACACTATTTGGCATTTATGTGGTTGAGGTTGCTGCTGACGACATTGAGAGGGATGGTGATACAGGAGCAGAATTTGCTTTGACATGGATCCTACTATTGTTATATGCTAATGATATTGTGTTGATTTTTGACTCCCCGGAGGGGAAGCAACGTCTTTGGTGAGTAGTCAAATCACTTGTTCCTAATGCTTCTACTGGCAGCACCTTTTCTGGGAATACTCGTGAAAAGGGAAAAAAGAAGATGCATTGACATTATTTCAAAGCTAATGATCACTTGATTAAACAGTGTCCTAAATTGAAGGAAAAAGAGTCTAGTTCCACTACATGTGCAACTATTGTAGAATCTTTTGTGAAAGGAGATTGTGATGCTGATGTAGATGTAGAGTGGGCATTTAGTGTAGATTGCACGTATGATCCTTCTCTCCATGATGCATGCATGTCAATTGCTGCAGGTTCATAGGTTCCACTACAAGTGCAGCTATTGTAGAATATTTTGTGAAAGGAGATTGTGATGTCGATGTAGGTGCAGAGTGAGCATTTTGTGCAGACTGTAGCTATGATCTTTTTGTTCATGATGCATATATGTCAGTTGCTACAAATTCATAGGTGTGGTACTTTGATAGTGGTGTTGCAAAGCATGCTACATCACATTATGTCTTGTTTACCTCTCTCAAGGTTTTCCCTCATGGGAATACAGTCATTTGTGCCAACAATGCCTCTTATCTGGTCAAGGGAGTTGGAAAGACCGTGTTGATTGTTGCAAATGGCACTTCTTTCACTTGTTGATGCAATTTATGTACCTAGGATAAAGAAAAACCTTTTGTCTATATCTACGTGTGCCAGACTTGGTCTTGCTATCAAATTTTTGAATGATAGATGTACAATTCTTGATCTTAGTTTTGGTGATGAAATTGTTGCATCTGGCATTTTGTGCTATGGGTTGTATAAGCTCACTTTGTATGACAATTGTGGGTAAAATTTTGCAAATGCAGTTATGGAGCACATGCATCGCCATGCAGAGCTCATGCAAGGCTACTCCATGTATGCTTTCCCCCTCCTCCATAGCTCCCCTTTGCAAATGCAGTTATGGAGAACATGCATCGCCATGCAGAGCTCATGCAAGGCTACTCCATGTATGCTTTCCACCTCCTCCATAGCTCCCCTTTACCTTGAGATTTGATACCACTCAAAGACCAAAGGAAAAAACTTGAGGAATCTCCACCCTACCACTCTATGATATAAGGCCTTGGCCACTTATATCTGAAATTCCCTGTCCACATCTAGCAGCCGGCCCTTGGCGTGGGTGTGCATTGGTAGCTCATTTTGGATGAAATGTACATCAATCAAACACTCTTACTGCTTTCTTGAATGGTGATATATTTGAGGAAGTTTATGTAATGCAGCCTCACATTTTGTCAAGACAGGACAAAAAGATAAAGTGTGCAAATGTAAGAAAGTGTTGTATGGGTTAAACTAGTCTCCTTGTGCTTGGTATGAGAAAGTTGACACTCATTTGTGGTTAAATGAGGCTTTCCTAAACAGTCCAACAGAAAGCACTTTGTATGTCAAGCATGAGGGTGATGCATTTCTCATCGTGGTTCTATATGTGGATGATTTGATGATTATTATCATGGTTCTATATGTTGAGTTTAAGGCTGATTTGAATGCTACTTTCAAGATGAAAGACTTGGGGCTTTTGCATCATTACTTGGACACACAGCTAAAGCAATGTGATGGGGATATTTCTGTGTGTCAA
Organism: Adiantum capillus-veneris; assembly: GCF_014529385.1. Taxonomy (NCBI): domain Eukaryota; kingdom Viridiplantae; phylum Streptophyta; class Polypodiopsida; order Polypodiales; family Pteridaceae; genus Adiantum; species Adiantum capillus-veneris. Next base: position 127,126,920 of record NC_140958.1, read on the forward strand.
ACATGCTACATAGAGACATTTCTATGTAAGTTTGGACTTGAGGACTGCAAGCCTATTGCCATTCCCATGGAAATAGGTTTTAAATTAATTCTTCATGATGATGGTGATCCTTCCAATGTCACTCTTTACCAAACCGCTATTGGATGGCTTATTATGTATGAAATACAAGGCGCAATATTCAGTTTTCAATCTCACAGGTCAACAGATTTATGCATAGCCCAAGGTCTAAGCATTAGCATGCTTTTTTTTTCTACTTGAGTGACACTTTATATCTTGGCTCGATTTATCCCAAGGGGGGATCATTGTTGCCAAATTTACATGCTCTTTTGGACTCAGATTGGTTGGTTGTTATGACACATAAGTGTCCACAAGTGGTTTTTGTTTCCTGCTTGCAATTCATGCATATCATGGTTGAGCAAAAAGAAACCTACTGTGGACACTTCTAGTTGTGAAGTTGAGTACAGGGCAATCTACACAGCTATGCTTGAGTGTGTATGGATTAGGTGCCTTTTGGTTGATTTGTATGTTGGACAGAAAACTGACAACATCACCCAGTTTTTCATGATCGCACAAAGCACATTGAGGTGCATTATCACTATGTTAGCTTGACTTATGTGTCAACATAGGACAACTTTGTAGATCTTTTCACAAATTAGCTTGACTTATGTGTCAACATAGGACAACTTTGTAGATCTTTTCACAAAGGCATTGTCTCGTGAGTAGTTTAAAGCTTTTTGCAAAGCTTTGGGCTTACTCCCTTTTGTGGATTGATCATCCACAAAAGCTTTGGGCTTACTCCCTTTTGTGGATCGATCATCCCCTCAGGACATGGCACTCCCCTATACACTATATGCTAGCTTTTTTTCACCACATCACTCCCAAGGGGAATTTTTTACCATATACATGTGATAGTGATGTGTTAAAATACATTGAGAACCATTGGGGAATTTTTTTCCCTCACTAGGAGGTTTTTTCCCTTGTGCATTGTATATACACCCATCATTCTAGGGCTAACTTATCTTTCCATTGTGCACTAGGCAATGCATACTCTCTATTGTGTGCCTTGAGCTTCTTCATCTTCTCCAAGCTATGTGTCTTTCTCTGCAACCCTATTCCCAACAAAGTCAAGTGGAATATCCAAACCTAAGAGATACACAGTAGGGAAATTTTTGACTCTCAAATGGGCCCTATAAGGACTTTGACTTTCTCCCTCTTGTCCAAAATGGGTGCACAGTAAAATTTTTAGAAATGAAATCAAACTTGTTGGACCTTTTGGATTTAGAATGTACTCATCAAAATCTATCCATTGATATATAGCATTCCATCAGATTACTTATATTCTAGATTTTTTGATGTGATAACTCCATCTTATAAATGGAATCTCTCCCCACATTTCACCTTCAGTGGGGAGGCCATAACTTCTACAAATCAACTCCAAATTTGTCGATGTTTGGGGATTTAGAACCTATTTTCTAAGACCTTTCCAATGATATGTTGGTTGATAGGATTTTGACAAAGTGTTTATGTACTTCACCGGGTTGCCCACTTTGGACAAGAGGGGCAAAATCAAACCTTCTTATAGGGCCCCTTTGAGAGTCCAAATTTTTCAGAATGAACTTGCAAGGTACATTACCAAAAATTTAGCCTCCAAAGATCTCTAAAAGATGTAGTATATATTTAACTTGTTAAAAGCTAAATGAAAGATTAGGAAACATAAGATGATATTGAACTAGAAATCTTGAAACACCATATTAAAGAGTTTAAGACTTTATAGCCATTTTGAGAATCATCAATGTCTTGAAGATTTGGCCATATGGACAAATCTCAAACTGTCTTTTGAGATCAAAGATTTTCACAAGGTAGTACTTTAAAAGATCTTCTGAGCCATGCTCTCAAAACTTTGGCAAGATTTGGCCATGTGGTCAAATCATAAGCTCATTTTGAAAGTAGGAATTGAGAAATTCCCAAATTCATTGTTGCCTTGGCAATCAAAACCCCTTGGTTAGAATCTGCAATGTCAAATCCCTTGGTTAAAATTTGCATGGAAATTGCTAAAACTAGCAGTTAACAATGACCAACACATGCTACCGTGTCCAAAAGTGATTGTAATCAACTTGTGAAGTTGAACCTATCCACTATCCCTTAGTACATTGAGGACGTCTTTCCTTAGAAGTAAAACTGTGAAGAGGCCAAATCGTAACCCTCAATACTCATGGAGTAATTTGTCATTAGTTGGGTCATACCATTGGAAATACCACTCTATAGGTAAAATCAGTGCTATAAATGAAACAATAGATCCTCTCAAGTTGAAATCTTATTCATAATTGGATCATCAAATAACCATATCTTCCCATGAAAAGAAGAGAAATATTCCCAACACCCAAAAGAATGTATTCATACTAGGTTTTCTTTCGTATTTGAAACAGGAGATTACTTGCTTGGAGGCTCTCCTAGTCAATTCTTGTTGATCCATGAATTAGTTGCTTGATAGGGACTTTATGCCTCCTTGCATGACCATCATATTTCATCAGGACCCATCAGGAGAATTTTTGCATTGCATAGACCTATTTTGCCTATTTTTGACATTTTTCACTTAGTTATTAAGTGACTTTTGTTGGGAACTAGGTAGGGCAATTTTGCTAAGAAAATATATAAGCAAACCTAGTGCTAGCACTTTTAGGCAGAAGAGGCAGCAAGATCTTTGGTTCAACAGGCACCTTCTCAACAGGACCCACCAGCAAGGCCTAGCGTTTTTGCAACACAGTAGCAAGGCTAGTGTTTTTTCATCAAGAATCCAGATCATCCAGTGTTTTGCATCTGCAGATTCCTGGCAACAGCAGACCAAGCAAAAACCCCAGCATTAGCAGTTTCCTCAGCAAAGACAAATTTCAGCCCCTAGCATTTTTGGTTTGCATATCAACCTCAGCGTTTTTGCAAATCTTTGCGACGGAATCAGCCCTAGACTCAGCGTTTTCAATTTTCAGCAGTCAGTTTCCGTAGTAGAACCCCCAAACCTCATAGATTTCACCTTCCACAACAAATCCTCGCCGCATGGTCAGATCCCATGAAGTTTGCAGATTCAACCCGGAAAATGTAGATTTCAGCATCTGCGTTTTTAGCGTGTCATCATTGTACCGTCGTCATTGACATTGTCACCGACATAGAGTCAGAATTCAACAGATAAAGATTTGCAAATTTCAGCCATTAGCATTTTCAGATTTCAGCCCTCTCGTCGTGTCCTCATCGTCGGCAATTCCAAAGCATTGTAGAGATTTGTGCAATCAATAGTAGACCGCTCTCGCCATAGAGAGTGGGGCCTTTGGAGGAGCGTTCTGACAACATTCTGGTGTCGTATTCTTCTCTCTCTATCTCTCAGTCTCAGCACCATCATTCACAGTGTTATTCATTTTTTTTGTGATCATTTTCACTCTGTCACTAAAGGAACGGAAGGCTCTCCCTTCCGTAAGTAAAAGGAACCTTGAGCACAGTTCGGAGCACTCATCTTGAGTAAAGTTCAACATTCACTTCCGCTGCACCTTACATGCTCTCTATAGAAAGTCATATTCATACCTAGCTCATGTGTAGGTTGTATCCATGCCCTCTTTGTATCCAATTGAATCAAGTCCTGTCTGATGAGCCTAGTAATCTCTACCCTAGTGAGGGGGATCAAGGGTGCATCCAAAGAGTATTGAAATGGGGATAGCCGGTCCATACTAAAGCCATGTAACTGAAACCAAGATGCCATCTTTGTATACCAGCATGATTTATCATATCTATCTCTAGGGAGAGCCCAAGTGCTATGCATAAATGAATCTAATCGAGTGAGTTCCTTCACTACCAATGGAGGAGCAGCGAGCTTCGCCTTAACGATGTCATGTGAAACTGAGGCATTAGCCCTAATCATCCGAGAAATCATAGACACCAAGGGCTTCTCCATACATCTCCATCCATCAACACTACCAGCACTGCCATCATATGATCAACTGAGGGGCCCCATATCTCCACTGTGTACAGCATGGCCAAAGTGACCAAAGTGTCAAAGAGCCAAATCTTTGTCCAAAGTTCTTGGAACTGAACCTGCGAACATTCCTCTCAAGTCTCCCCAATGCTGCACAGGCTCTGGTCAATTGCGTATCTGCTACACGCCTCAGAGAAAATACTAGACCACTGAAAACCTCGTCAATCCTCGTCTCTCTACACTCCTCATCATACCAACTGTTCTGAGGCATGCTCCCAGATCGTCTGCGTGTAGCTGGTTGTGGGGCTATGCCTTTGATTCTGCATCATGTAGCGTCTCTGTCAAAATCTGGGTGAGCTCATCTAGTGGTCGTCCTAGCTCCTGAGTGCATAGCTGCCTGTATATCTCATCAGTGTACACTGATCCGTCTCCCTCGTGAAGGTATACCAAGTATGTGTGGAGGCCTCTCCCAATGGAGCTGTGTTGAACTGGAAGTATAGAGTGAAAGACAAGATAGCATGATCAACTGATACCCCAACCGGCCTAGTTTCCACCATGAAATCTTGAAAGGAAGGAATGATTCCTGGCGGATCCATAACATAATCCATTGTACTAGCGCCATGCCGATGTGGAAAGCATGTAACACCACCATGCAGGGAATCTCTTTAGGCCATTCAAAATGGCCAATCCATGTGCAGTCCCCATACCAATCAAGTATCTGCCATACTCAGTGTGCTCCTCCTCCTGTGATAATCTAGACAGACCCATTTTTGTAATATCAAGCTCCCGCATCAAATCCTATGAGGTATCATAGAATATTGTTTGGTGATGCGCAGTCCTAGCATTGAAATCCCCCAAGATAATAATGTCACCATCTCTAGAAAACTCCCATATATCATCATCTAAAATAGAGATGGGCGACTGTCCTCTAGGTGATGCATATACTGACGTACTAGGAGGGAAATAGCAAATAGCGATGTAGGGATATCTGTCTGTCTCTGCCTTCAATCTCACCCACATGTACCTAGCATGCTCATCCCTTCGAGCTATATGTATCAGAGATTGTAGCTCCTCCCTGAATAAGACTGCCACTCCTCTTGAACCTTGTCCTCTGTGCTTTGATCAAGTCTCCTGTCTGCAAGTTGTCTCCCATCTGTATCCGCTCACATGGGGCATGGACTGCCCCCGCAGCCTGATGCGTCTCAGAGTAGAAAATGATGTCTCTCCTTGTGAAACTATCCTCAAGGGCCCCTACATCAAGGTGCAAAGATCCATTACAATTCCATGTAGCCACTCTAAGTGTGGTCCTACAGGTCTCACACCGTCATGCGAAGCAAAATCAAATGTTATATTAAACATTGTCAAAAGTCCAAAATGACCTATGAGACCAAAGTAAAACAATCCTTGTGGATCTAATTCAATGTCTGGGTACAAAAATAAAATGAAGAAACTAAAAAGCTAAAATCGTCAGACTGAAAATAATCACCATCATCATCATGCCCGAGGATGCCCGGCATCGGGCGTTGTGCAAGAAAGTATTGCATCGGTCATTGAAGGCCTTCTTCAATGTCCACCTCTGTAAATAGTCGTACTAGGCGTCTCCCATGTCATGCTAGAATAGTCTTAATGGTGGAGCCTCCATCGATGTCGTGATCACCCACATAGACGTGGGCGTCTAGCTCTCTCAAGCTCAATGGCTATGTCCACTAATATACTTCTGGTAGAATTGGGCTCTAAACTCTGCTATGAAGCATGCTCATCCGGCTATTGAGTCCCTGCTCTAAAGAAGTCAATGATCCTCTATGAATGTCTCCAACTACCTGGTCTCCTCAAGAGACTCTCCGTCTGTCTATACAACTCTAGCAAAAACAACCCAAGGCACCTCTGATCCTAATATCTCATGACTCTAGCCACAACGGTCCTATGCCCTCTCTGAATAGATAGTGAAAGTGGCCTCCTATCTTATAGTACACTGAACAATGACAAATGTGATGTAACTTTGTCTCTGGCTCTATATGACACAACTAGCATATCCTGGCTTCTGTTGGTACCCTTCTAAATCTACCAGTCTCAATCTCTAGCTGATGCAATGATGTGCGCATCTGACCAACAACACATCTTATCCCATAGGATAAATGAGTGTTCATATAGGATCACATATCCATCCTCTATTAGTTGGAGGAGATGCTCACTATAGAAAGCCATCTTCGTGTCGAACTCTTGTACCGGCTGTATCCATATGCTTTTGGTATCTAGTTGATTCAAATCCTGACGTGTGAGAGAAAGGGAGGGTGCATCCAAGGAGTATTGTAATATAGGCATTATATCCATGTTGAATCCATGTGACTGAAACCATGATGTCATCTGCCCATACCAACATTTTGTGTCCCCTTGTAGCGGTAGCTATTGGGATGACTGAAGGGCTAGCCGAGCATATCTGTCTCTAGGAAGGTCCCATAAATTATGCAAGAAGGAAATTGATCTAGTAAGGGCCTCAACTACAAGAGGGGGGTTAGCTAGCTCAGGTTGAATAATCTCATGTGGCACTGAGGCCTTAACCAAAAATATTCAAGAGATCATAGAGACTACAGGCCTCTCCATACATCTCCATCCATCAGTGCTACCAGATCTGTCGTGGTGGTCCAATTAGGACCCCCAAATCTAAACCTCATAGAGCATAGCTGAAGCCACTAGAGTGTCAAAAAGCCACACCTTTGTTCGAGGTTCCTAAAACTGAACCTGCAAACACATCTTCTCCAAACCTCCCAAGGTTGCATAAGATCTCGTCAATCTAGTCTTTGCTGCCCTCCTCAATGAAAACTACGGTCCACTGAAGACTACCCACATATAGGTGTATGCATTTGTAAACTCCATCGTCTCTTGTCCATGTGTAAAAGTAGGTACTAACCTCCTGACCCACTGTGGTGTGGTGTTAAGCACCATAACCTGGGTTTTCCCCAGGTTAACAGACAATCCACTATCGTGGGCAAATGTGTACAAAGCATCTAAATGAGGCTACATCCCCTTAGGGGAGTTGGAGATCAACACAATATCATCACCATACAACAATAGTGGGGTCCATGTCCCTGCCAACTGTGCTCCTCTATCACCACCCCTCTCAATGTAGTTAGCAACCTCATCCACATACATGCCAAATAGTGTAGGAGATAGCGGGCATCCCTGTCTCACCCCAATACTAGAGTGAACCAAATCAATAATCCCCTCTAGAGTGCGCATATGCCCCACTACTGACTTGTATAGAGCCATCATTGAAGGAGTACGAGCGGAAGTGCGACGCTAGAGAGAGTGCAAGAAGAAGAGAACGACGATATGGTGAACTCGCTCTACTGTAATGTGTAGAGCATAGTGAGTTCTTATTAGGTTTTTACAAAAGAATATGTGTACATACCTGGCGGCCCGCCCACTTACCTGGGCGACCACATTGGGCTTTATACCCCAACAACCTCCCACTTAAAGTCCAATGTGGTACTTTAAGTGTGAGAGAAGCTACTATACAAGCTAATATACAAGAGATGTAGAGAAGTGATGTACTACCCTACACCTAACTGCTTGCAAAAATGCGCAAAGCTCTCTGAGGGAAGTCCTTTTGAAAGTAGATCAGCAAGATTTTCTGTGGTGTGAACTTTGACAATCTGAAGTTGCTTATCCTCGAGCATTTCCCTGATGAAATGATACTTCACATCCACATGCTTTGTCTTTGAGTGATAAACTGGATTGCGAGCCAATTGTATAGCACTTTGACTATCACAATATAACACAGGCATCACTTCTTTGATTCCCAAATCTGTTACTAGTCGATTAAGCCAAATTGATTCTTTGCATGCCTCTGATGCTGCAACATATTCAGCCTCTGTAGTAGACTGAGTAACACAATCTTGTAATCTAGAACGCCATGATACTGCTCCACCAGCCAATGTAAAGACATACCCTGACGTAGACCTTCGGTTGTCTAAGTCACCTACATAATCTGAGTCTGTAAAACCCTTTACACTTAGCTCCTGACTCCCATAGCATATACGCATACTCTTTGTAGCTTTCAGGTATCTCAATATTCCTTTCACTGCCTCCCAATGTTTCTTGCCTAGGTTTGACATGTATCGACTTACTACTCCCACTGCAAATGCAATGTCTGGGCGAGTAGCAATCATTGCATACATCAAACTACCCACTGCAGACGCATATGGAATCTTATCCATTTCAGCCTATTCTTCTTCAGACACAGGACAATCTTGTTTGCTAAGTTTCACATATGGTGGCAATGGAACACTCAATGCCTTTCCCTTCTCCATATTGAAACGTTGCAAAACCTTGTCAATATACTCTGTTTGAGATAACCACATCAACTTCTTTGATCTGTCTCTTTCAATGCGCATACCAAGTATATGACTTGCCTCACCCATGTCTTTCATGTCAAACGATTTTTCCATCTTTGACTTCAAAGCTGAAATTTCTTCCAAGTGCTTGCCAGCAATCAACATGTCATCCACATACAAAATAAGGATCAGCCAACTACCATCCTTAGCCTTCTTTGTATATAGACAGTGATCGAACTCACTACATTTGTAGCCTTGAGAAATCATAAACTTGTGGAATTTATGGTACCATGCCCTCGGTGATTGTTTTAAGCCATAAAGACTCTTTAACAACTGGCATACCCAATATCCCTTGCCTTTCTCAACAAACCCTTCTGGCTGCTGCATGTAAATTTCCACATCTAAATCACCATGCAAGAACGTTGTCTTGACATCCATTTGGTGCAACACCAAATCTAATATGGCAACCAATGCAAGAAAGCATCTCAATGTAGTCATCTTGACCACCGGAGAGAAGACTTTATCAAAGTCAATGCCTTGTTCTTGCTTAAAGCCCTTGGCAACAAGCCTTGCTTTGTACTTTGGCTGACTATCATGAGCGGTGATCTTATACCTGTAAACCCATTTACAAGGTAGAGCCTTTTTTCCCTGTGGTAATTTAACTAGCTTCCATGTCTTGTTTTTATGCAGAGCTGTCATCTCTGACTGCATGGCCAATTGCCAATTCCCGGAGTCCTTCATTTGCATTGCTTCCTTGTAACATGAAGGCTCATTGCAATCAGTCAACATGACATAGTTCATAGATGGAACAAACCTATCGGGAGGTCGCGTGACACGTCCAGATCTACGCACAATAGGTGGCTCAGGCTCAGCCACAACCTATGGTTCCACTCTATCCTGTCCTTGCTCCTCTTGAGCCCTGACATTTTGTCTTGCACGTGCAGGTCCATCTTCTTGGAAGACAACTCTTCTAATCTCCTCAACCCTCTCTGGTTTAGAATGATATTTGGATTCATTAAAGTGAACATCATTGTTGCGGACAACCTTTTTGGATTCGGGATCCCAAAGTCTGTACCCCATCTCACCAGAATTACCATAGCCTAGAAAGATGCACTTTCTACTCTTTGGCTCAAGTTTGTTCCTAAATTCCTTTGGAACGTGAGTATATGCCTCACAGCCAAAGACTCTGAGATGCTTGCATGAGGGCATTTTGCTTGACCATACCATCTCTGGCACTGAATCCTTCTGCAAAACCTTGCTAGGAGATCTATTTACAAGATGAACAGCTGTTGATACAGCTTCATCCCAAAACCCATTTGGCAACTGTGCATTAGACAACATACTTCTGACCTTCTCTTATATGGTCGTATTCATCCTCTCAGCAACACCATTTTGAGGAGGATTGTAAGGAGCAGTAAGTTCACGTTTTATACCTTTTGACTCACAAAAGTCCTGAAAGGCCTTTGAAACAGACTCTCCACCATTGTCAGTGCGTAAGCATTTAAGCTTCTTGCCACTCTGATTCTCCACAAGTGTCACAAACGTTTTGAAAACACTAAACGCTTCATCCTTGTGCTTGAGAAAGTAAACGCATACTTTCCTCGAGTAATCATCTATAAATGTCATAAAGTAAGAAGCTCCCCCTAGAGATAGGCTAGGCATAGGTCCACACAAATCACTATGAACAAGTGCCAACTGTGTATCTCTTCTACTGCTTCTATGCTTATGTGGCTGCTGTGTTTTCTTACCATACAAACAATGTTCACAGAATTCAAAATCATTAAATGAAAAGCCAGACAAATAACCAGAACGAGACAAGATTTCCATTCCCTTCTTGGACATATGTCCTAACCGGCTATGCCACAAAGAAACGTTCGGCTGCTCGGTTACATTGATTACATTTTTAGAGACATTTGATACATAAATCATGTAAAGTCCTCCAGACTTTACTCTATGTGCTACTATCATAGAACCCTTGGATATCTTCCACATGTTCTGTCCAAAAATGGTGACGTAGCCAGCATCATCAAGTAAACCTGTGTTGATCAAGCTCTTTGTAATTGCGGGAACATGTCTCACATTCTTCAGCGTGAAAGAAGAACCATTCTGAAACTTCAATTGAACATCTCCAACACCTAAGATCTCACATGTCTGCCCATTGCCTAGCCGAACATGATCTTTAGTGGTCACATAAGAAGTAAACCACTCCTTGTTTGGAGACACATGAAGTGATGCCCCTGAGTCTATAATCCAGTCACTCAGTGCATTTCCATCAGATGCTGTAAGAAGAGCTGAGTCCATTGTATTCTTCAAGAAGTAGATGTCTCCTGACACTATACTGTCATCCTCTGCAACAGTGTTTGTCACATTTATTTCTTGAATCTTCACTGAGGACTTGTTCTTCTCACCATGGCTTCATCTTTCTCTTTGCCTTTTTCTGCTTTCCATTCTCTGCAGTCTCTTTTCATGTGACCCTTCTTGCCACAATGGTAGCATTCTATGTCACTCTTGCCTTTAGCACTGCGGGACTTGCTACAAGACTGATTCCTCTTTCCACCTTTGTACTTTTCTTTGGTCCTTCCCCTGACAACTAAGGATGTTCCTTTGCCTTTGTCCATTGTTTTTCTATTGGTTTCTTCAGTAAGCAGACTTCCTTCTACACCTACTATGTTCAAACCATCTGGAGGTGCAGAATTACTCAAAGCTATGCGAAAAGTGTCCCAACTTTCCGGCAATGTGATCAACACGAACATAGCTCTAACAGGTTCATCAAACTTGACACCTTGAGCTGACAACTGACTGTAGATTGTGTTGAATTCATTCAGATGATTGGACATAGGTGTCCCTTCTTTCATCTTCAAGTCAACAAGCTTCTTAAGCCAGTATACCTGTGAAGGTGCACTCTGCTTCTCATAAAGATCACTCAGCTTTAACCATGATTGATAAGCCGACATCTCGTCTGCTACATTGAAGTAAACGCTTTCTGCCAAAGTCAACATAATGGTAGAAAGTGCCAATTCATCCATTTCACTCCATTCATCTTCGTCCATATCTTCTGGTTTTATCCCCTTGAGCTTGATAGGTTTTATCTGCTTCTTTTGTACCAACACGTGTCAAATCTGCTTCTTCCACAATGGGAAATTGGTTCCATCCAGCTTCTTGATATTGTAAAGAGCAGTGTCCTGTGATCCAGCCATAGCTACGCTTCACAGTGGTTTACTTTCCTGGGAAAAATTCGGCAGAGTTTCCCCTGTAAACTGACCTCTGAACCAATATCAACCCGTCAAATGAACCAAGAAAGCTTCAGATTCTGCATAAATTTTGGCAGAGTCTCCTTTGTAAAATGGCTCTGGTGTACTCAAAAAACACTGTGTCTCTGACACTGTAAGCTGCGGGTAAACCTGTCCTGCACCTGTACTGTCTCTCACTGTCCTGTCACTGTCCTGTAAGCATTGACTGTGACATGCCTCAATGGCAGTAAAGCAAAGATGCAATCCCAACTGTCTAACTCACAGTCAATACATCCTAGCTGCCTATCTAAGGGTGCTCGAGGGATCGCTCCAAGACCTGTATCACCGAAAGGATCTCAACATTCGAGAATCCCCTAGCTCAATAAAACCTCACTCGACCCTCAACAAAGGCTGCAGTAAATCTGACAGTACATAGACTTCCCACAAAGTCATACATCCACAAATTTCCCACTATATGCTGTAACCGCTGCGGTGGTTGTTTGCTGCGTGACTCACAGCCAGCAAACCCTCAACAGACATACATCATCTCTGACAATACATCCCATGTGGAAGTACCTGCAATGTCAGGATGAAATCTGGAATATCAAGTAGCAAACACAAGCTACCTGATGAACTAGTGGATGTCGCCTACAGTCTGTGTGTAGATGCGCCCGTGTCGTATGTGACACGCCTCCAAGAACTGCGAGCCGTCCTTCGATGTGTAGACAGCCACAAATCAACACTCTAGGAGTGTCGATATCCTCAGCACCTGCAGTCGTAGGCCGAAAAACCCCAAATTTGCAAAGTCCGATCTGCACCCGCCGAGACCACGTAGTCGAAAATGGCTTGCGCAAACCTTTGTCAAAGCCGAACGGTGGCCGAGATGACCTCAGAATGAAATTCTGAGAACACCAAGCCCTTCGGGATTTCCCACAAGATTTGGGGCCGTATCTTCGCCTGCCGAATTTCACTCCAATCTGAGCTGGTGACTCTAGCCTCTTGCAGTGCTGCCCCGAGCCTCGATCTGAGCTCTGATACCAGTTGAAGGAGTACGAGCGAAAGTGCGACGCGAGAGAGAGTGCGAGAAGAAGAGCATGACGATATGGTGAACTCGCTCTACTGTAATGTGTAGAGCATAGTGAGTTCTTATTAGGTTTTTACAAAAGAATATGTGTACATACCTGGCGGCCCGCCCACTTACCTGGGCGACCACATTGGGCTTTATACCCCAACAATCATCCCCCAAATCAATTCTTTGGGTACCCCCATCTCTTGCAATCTGCACACCAATCTAGCTATGGGCACTATATCGAAGGCTTTGCAAAAGTTCACAAAGCAAAAATAGAGCTGGCTCCCACGTGATCTCCCCTCCTCATATAATGGCTCTGAGTGTCAGAATATGGTCAAGAGTAGAGAAACCTCTCCTGAAACCCACCTGTCCTATTGCCCGTACACTCTCTCCCTTTGTCCATCTACTCAACTGCAGCTCAAGGATGGATGTGTACAACCGTGCCAGTGTGTGTCCAATCATGATAGTGTGGTAATTCCCAGGATCCATAGGGTCCCTAACTTGAAGATAGGTACGATCGTGAACAAACTCCAAGTATCAGGTAGACACTCGCACATGGCATGGTTGAACATCACTGCTAGAAGCTCTGCAAGAAAATCTCTGGCATGTATAAAATCCTCTGCTACCAAGCCATCGTGATCATATGCTCTCCTAGTCTTCATCCTGTCAATGGCTTTCTTTACCCCGAGACATGTGTGTAGGCATGGCTCTGGCAAATCTAGAAGAGGTGGCTACCCCAAGATTGTGTAGAGAGATGATGCATACTGACCCCATACCTCTATAGAAAAGATGACCAGTGGGGGTGAGTGCTCATGGAAGAGTCACCATGCCTTGCCTGAATCTTGGCTCAAAAACAATTGATATAAATCCAACTCTAGCCGTTCTAGAAACACCCTCTTCTTCCATCGTACCAAACGCAGAGAAGCAATCCATGACTACCTGTGAGTAATGACTTCTAGAGGTACCTCCCTCTAAATTCGGCTCTGGTCTCTTTGCACTTCTCATCATACCAGCTATTTTGGAATGTGCTCCTAGAACGTCATCGCTGCCCAAGCTCAGTGTGTGGGTAAGCTTATGATGTTGCATCTTGTAGTGTCTCTATCAATATATAAGTGAGCTTCCCTAAAGGGCTCTCGGGATCTTCTATGCATAAGCGTCTGTAGATACCATCTATGTAGATACCATATACATAAGCGTCTATAGATACCATCTATGTAGACTAAATCAGTCTCTCAAGTAAGAGTGTATTGGGTATGCGTAGGTGTCTATGCCAATCAGCTGTATTGAACTAGAATGAGACGGTAAATGTGAGGAGAGCATGATCTATTGGTACCCCAATAGGCATGGGCCCAACTGTAGAGTCTTGAATAGAGTGTATGAAATTGGGCTGAGCCAAAACATAATCCACTGTGTTGGCCCCATGTCTATGAGGAAAACAAGTAAGCTCACTTGATGCTGGAAATCTCTGGAGGCCATTCAAGATGGCCAATCCATGTGCAGTCCCCAAATCTATCATATATCCCCCATATCCAGTGTGCTCTTCATCTTGCAAACACATGGCCAATCCCATATCACTGACATCCAATTTTCTCACCGAGAGAGAGAAAGAGAGAGAGAGAGAAATGAATGAAATCAAATGTTATATTAATGTCTTCAAAAGGCCAAAATGACCTTTTGTATCTGATACCATGTATGGGTACAAAAAGACTAGAACAAAAATACTACTACTACAAGAATCCATCCTCATTTGCACTCTGGATGTCGAGAGAGTATGGCTCGAATCCTCTGTTGTAGTCTCCGTCGATGTTGGGTAGCCCCTCTCCTCAATCATGGCCGTCTGGATATCCGTAGCTCCAGTGCTCGATCCATGAGAGTGTTAGTAGTGGTCGAATGAGTGGGGACCAAGCTCTGCAGTGATGGCTGCTCCTCTGGCTATCCCATATCTAGTGAAAAGAAATCTATAATCTGTCTTTGGGACTATCTCTATCTAGATCTCCCCAGTAAAGTGTCTCTATATCTGTGTAACTCAAGTAGATATAGCCCAAGACATCTCTTATCCTCTTAACTCATGACCCTAGATAAAGGACGAAAACCCTCTCTAAATAAGCAGTGGAAATGGCCCCGAATATTAGTACACTCTGCAATGACATATGTAATGTAGCTCTATCTCTGGCTCTAGCTAGGATAAGCGGCATATCCTGTTGTCTGCTGGTATCCCTCTGAATCTACCAGTCTCAATACCCAACTGATGTGAAGATGTGCGTAACTGACCAATGGCACACCGCAAACCATGATCGTAACAAACTTGGACACTCCAAGTCAAGATTCTACCACGACACAGCAGAAATTCACTTCAAAACAGTTCAAAGTTCACAATTGATTTGACACAGCCCAATGGAATTCCGTGCCTAGAGATATTGGCCCCAAAGACTGGTGCCCCTTTTGGTATTTCTTTTTGTATTAATATGAGTTCAAAGTACAAGGGAGTGGGAGGGGTCTCACTCTCAGACTCTATGTCCAAATGCTCTAAGTTGTGAGGCCCTCCCCACCAATTTAAAGATTACAAGGGATGCCCAAAAACAGAGCCCCAAAAGTTGTCATTTTTAAAAGCTCTTAAGTAAAGCAACTTTTTCCAAAAAGTCATTCAAATTTTTGTGTAGATTTTAGCCGACGCAAAAAATAGTTTCCTTTCAGCTGCCCGTAATTCATGGAAATCCGTATGCTCAGTCATGTTAGCATTGTCAGCGGAAATTGCACCGCAATTCTTAGGGGTCCGTACACTACCACATCAGCAATTGCAGCGGGCTGTTTTTTGGCCAGTTGATGTGTGTGTGTGTGTGTGTGTGTGTGTGTGTGTGTGTGTGTGTGTGTGTGTGTGTGTGTGTGTGTGTGTGTGTGTGTGTGTGTGTGTGTGTGTGTGTGTGTGTGTGTACAGTGGGTAGCCACCTCACCAGTTTGTGATATACCCCCCTCTTGAAAGTATTGTAATCACCCTTGATTATGCCTACAAAATAGACAGAAGCCATAAACTGTCTTAGCAGACATTGGCTGTTAGTACCGATGCACTAGGAACACACATCTAGCACATGTACCAATCGACAGTCATATCACAGGACATCACAAGACATCACTTGACATCACATGACAAGTCACATTCAAAAATTCATTCGGATCTCAGACCATGATTAATCGGTAACGTATTTAGCAATCGCATCTAGATCCATTCAGGACCTCATAGCAAATTAACTAATCCTCATTGCAATCACATCTATCGAGATCTTTTAGACCAAAATGCTACAGTCATTTCGTCTACCAGGTCCTGCACTTAGACAAGTCAAGAACAAATCAGTATCATATTATCAATAATCCCAGTTCATAAAAGTCATACAAAATTTTCTGCATTGACTTTCGTATAAACGTAGAAAGGGGGGTCATATTCCTTAATATGAGTCGTATATAGGGTTTTATAAAAGTTGTCCGCTCGCGGGTGTCATCTTGTTTTGTATATAGAGTGAATCCCCCCAGGCTGATGCGAAGCTCCATTTTTGTAAAACACTACTCATGAGGTTATTGGGTAAACCTAAACCCAAAGTTAGCTAGAGTTACCCAAAAACTCTAGGGTTTGGGAGTAAACCAAAAACTCTACGTTTGACGGCTACGTTTACCTCAACCCATGAGAAAGGGGAGGCTTTGTTGGTAGAGCCAGGTTATGGGTATACCTAAAACCCTTGGTTTTGTGAAAAAATCTAAACCTCACGGTTTACAAGTATACCAAAAACTCGTGGTTGAGAGTAAACCTAAAACTCTGTGTATCATGAGAGTGAGAATCTAGTTTGGGGAAGCGTTGTGATGTAGACTGTGCCAAGTTTGGGTAATCAAAGGATGAAGTGGGTCTACTCACCAAGCAGACGAAGTTGCTCTGCTCTGTTTCACCCATTGGGGAATGTTGGTAGCTATTGTAGGATCGGTGTAGATAGAAGCCCTTCCTTCTTCACCAACGCTCTTTACTTTTCTCTTGTGGCGGAGCATGGGGACGTGGGAATCCAACAAGAAGATGGCAGAGACCGAAAAAAAAGATGACATCCAGGAGGGCGGAGGGTTGATTTCTTCACAAAAGCAGACCGACATGCACAGTGTAAAGCCTCTTTTAATGTTGCTCGTTATTCATGGATGCTCCTTACTTTTTTTTTGGGTAGTGGTATTACACAATCAAGGTAAAGAAGTGAGCTTAAAGCAATGGTGTTTCTGTGGATGCTTTAAAAAAAACGAGCTTGATCATAAAAAATACCAAAATAGCCTCAAATTTCTAAAAATATTCCAACAATTTCTCTCATTTTTGCAAATTCTCTCTCGCTATTTTGGGTAGAACATCAAAAAAAAAACCCGTCGCGATCTCTACGCAGCCAGCCTCAGCTCAGTTATTCTTGTTGTGGCTAGGGAGCTATAAAAGCACCACATGCCCTCATTGAGAGGAGGAGTTGCCAGCACCAGCAAGAGAAGACTTTGTTGCAAAAGACGCAAGAGATTGCGAGACTGTGAAGCACGGAAGTCGCTTTTTCCGTGCAAGAGCGACAAGTATCTATTGTGGATTCGCCATACGAGTTGTTGTCACGTGTTTGTGTGTGTGTTTGCAGTACTTCATTGCGAAGGAGAAGCGGGAAGGCTTCAGCCTATGCCTGGGAATTTCGGGAACAAAATTCGAAAATCGTCTGCAGAGTCTCGACTCCGAGTACAGATGAAAAATGGATTGAAAGCTCGTCTCTCGGATTTCCCTTACGAGAAGGAACGACCATCGAGTCTGAGAATTAGAACGGAAGGGTTTTCTCCGGTTCTTGTGCTTGTAAAAAGATTCTCCCTAATAAAGGATTCTCTTTAAGGGGGGGGACCGGCCCATGTTCTGGTCCCAAATACTGTGTTGAACTTCTCTCTCAACTCTGTTTAGTTGAAAGATTATTTATTTTTATCTTGTTGATTATTTGTGTGCGCTCTCGTTTGTCATAGATAGCTCAGGGGTGGTCGGGAGGTTATGAAACAAGCTAAGCTCTTCATGTAATCATTATCTTGTATCCATAGAAACTCTTTATTTCATCTATTTACTATGCGTACTTTGTATTTTTCATTATCTATGTATTTCGCTCTCCCGTGTCGCGTCACATTTATGGACCGTTTCACATCTCACATATCATCAATAGTGTTTTATTTGAACTTGATTTTCCTTCTCACTCTCACATACAAAATGCTTTCCATATTAGTTTATTGAGACCATTTTTGAGGACCCCTACCATCTCATCTAGCCTACGATGAACCACCATCACTTATTGACCAAAATGAGCTGCTTGTCCTTGACACTATAGTGGATCATGAAACCACCATTACATGCATGGGCAAAGTATAAATATTTCTTGACATTTAAAGGTCGCCATAGAGAAGATTCGCACAAGATTCTTGAAAATTCTTTTGAGATTGTTATGACCTTCTCTTCATATTTCATGATTCAGTCACGAGTTGATTTTCCTTGAGGTCAGTTGATATTCCTAGTAAGAGAGATGTTATAGTTTTGCATGCCCTCCAAAGTGATTGACTTTGGGATGCTTGGAAAATCACCATGTTGGTTTGGTTTAGTATCATCATATAAATAGGGACAACATGAATTGTTTATATTTTCTTGTTGTTGCGCTTAGTGGTTTAACTGACACGTGGATGAATGAATTGTAGAATGGAGCTAAAGGCGGTTTGCGGAGAAATTTTACCTTTTTGTCACAAATTTCATTGTGGTTCCTACCTAATAAATTATTTTGTACATAGGCAGCACGAGTGAAATTTCATTGCTTTAGCAACATTCCAAACAATAAGATCTTTAAGCATTGTTTGTGGAACTAAAGTTCACCACATTCAACATAAATACTGGCCAAACTCAACATGTTTCTTTAGTGGCCATTATTGTAATGGTACGAGAGAGTAAAAACAACTCAAATCATCCTTGCCACTAATCCCACAATCAATGTACTCCACAAGGCCACATAATCACCTCATGCACTCTTTGTGCTTTCCCAAGTGCATCACATTTGGCGTACAATATCAACCAAGGCATTGTGAAGCTTGGTGTGTTTCTCCAATGCTCCTTGATTAGCAGTGGTACGAGAAATAAAAACCAATCCAAAGCTTCTTTGTCACTACCATGTTCAACATACATATCAATCAAAGCATCACCAAGATCCCCCACTTTGCATGCTTATTGACCAAGACATAACTGAGCATACTATCTCTACCGCAGCCTCGTCGAGCACAACGTCTTTCCCGAGCAGCAATTGATTACGAAAACCAACTCAAAGCTTCCTTGCTAGTGCCATGTTGGTCATTTCCTACATTCCTAGCTATGTATGGAAAACAAATTAAATGGAAATTCATACCAAACTTGTCAAAATGCACAATAGCACTTTGATTTTTAATTTTCCACCCGTGCTTGCAATGCAAGACGACAACGGTTACCATAAGCGTGTGAGAATGTTTTAAGGGAGAATAAAAAATTTACAATTGTCACCACAATGAGTAGCAAAGGACAAATCTACTTTTAAAGTGTCTTGTGCAAAAGTTTCATCAATGAGCTTATACCGTAATAGCATTTGGGTAATTAAGTGTTTCATCGTGAGACCCACATGACCATTTAAATCCCTAGTTCTACTATGGAAGAAATCTTCCTATGAAGACTCACAACATAATGTCTTCAAAGATGTTCGCAAGATAGCCAAAGGGGTGTTCTAGAAATTTTGATA
Source organism: Adiantum capillus-veneris (assembly GCF_014529385.1). Lineage (NCBI taxonomy): Eukaryota > Viridiplantae > Streptophyta > Polypodiopsida > Polypodiales > Pteridaceae > Adiantum > Adiantum capillus-veneris. Next base: position 127,146,284 of record NC_140958.1, read on the forward strand.
AAATTTAAAAGCATTTTGGCAAATTGGTCTGAACTTGTCCAAAAACTCAATAAAACCTTATAAGTTTAAAAGAATGCCTTTCACAGCACTTCCCAGGCTGCCCTGGATGCAACCACATGCACAAATGCAATGCAGACATAGATTCCTCGTGAGAAAGAATCTGCTCTTCTCGGAAAACACGTTAAAATATTTTGCTTTTTAAGAAAAGATTCTTAGAACCCATCTTTATTCTTGTGCTTGCGTCTTTACACGTATTCCTCATTCTAGTTTGGGTTTCCTACCAGACCAATGAGATATTCCCTTTTCGATGCTCTTGTGATCCCATCACGTGACGCAACAGGAATATTCGTTTCTCGGTCTCTCCTACCAAACTAACGGTAAAACCCTTTCGCGATGCTTAACAATGTCACCCATCATATGACACATCAGAGTTTCCGTTCCTGATGACTTTTAATTATTCCAGTAGATCTACAGTTCCTAACCTTACGGTTCAAGTGCACATCTTTAAATATCCTAATTTCAATAAAAATAAATTACTCGAGAAAATAAGAAAATAAGAAAATAAGAAAATAGTCCATTTAGCAACATCTCTCTGGCTTCTAAACAGTTGTCCTCAACTGTAGTGCTTGTACATATCCTTCCAAAATCTCGGGATAGGATGCTAATTCCTACTCAATCATCCACTGAGCATCTAGAGTAGAATAATTCTTAAACTTTACCAAATACTTTCGTGTAATCTTTCGGACTTAAGTGAACGCTCCTGATGATGAATGATCTACTCCGGTTGGAGTATCCCTTTCTTTCCTCAACCTCAGGAGGTTCCTCAGTAATAGGCTGACTTGGAGACGGTCCCACATATGGCCAGAGTAAACTAACATGGAAAGCATTGTGGATCTTCCAATTAGATGGTAAGTTTAATTGGAGTGCACATCGTTTACTTGGTCAATTATCTTAAACAGCCCATAATAGCGATTGGAAATTTTTCTACTTTCCCTTTATAAGTCGCTTGTTTGTTTAGTCTTGCCTTCTCAAACTTGAGTAAAACTAATTGCCCGATTGTTAAGTCCAGATTCCTTCTATGCTTCTCTGCAGCTTTCTTATGTTTTTCTTGAGAGCGCAAAATTGCTCTCTTAACTTGTCCGTAGGCCGTGTCCAAATCTCGGACAAACTCATATGTTACGAAAATCTTATCCTTAGTGACAAGAATCGATGGAAGCAAAGGCTTACCATAGAGAATCTCAAAAGGTGCTTTCCTCATAGACGAATGCACGGTATTGTTATACGCATACTCAACAAGGGGCAAATACTTCTCTCAGTCAGATTGTCTTTCTGACACATAAGATTTCAGCATATCCAATATTATGGAATTAGCGATCTCGCTCTGCCCATCCATTTGAGGATGATATGCAGAAGAAAAATTCAACTTTGTGCCAAGGTTATCAAACAAGGCACGCCAAAAGTTTCATGTTATGCGAAGATCTCGATCACTCCCAATAGACTTGGGCAGCCCATGATGCTTAAAGATCTGTGTTAGAAAAATTCTAGCTATATGGTCAGCTTTGATTGTTTTCTTAACTGGAATAAAGTGAGCTTGCTTGCTAAATCTGTCCACAATAGTTCAGATCGCATCATTTTCAGTTTGTCTTTGGAAGATCTGTAATACAATCCATGGCAATACTCTCCCAGGGTTGATCAGACACAGGTAACCCAAGCGTCTTATGTCAATCATACTTTACTTTTTGGCAAACCAAACATTCCCTGACATATTGATCAATGTCTACTTTAAGGCTTGGCCAAAAGAAATATCTTTTCACTGCTAAAGTTGTAGGGAGAATTCCCCAATGACCCGCATATGGTGAAGCATGTGCTTCTTCCATGATTTTCTTTCTCAATGGTTCTGCCATACAAATTGCTTGGTGGTGATAGAGGTAACCATCCCGAGTAGAATAGGATATTCATCCTCTCCGTTCTGTAACTTATTCCAAGTGGAGGAGAAGTCTGGATCATTTGGATACAACTCTGGAAGTGATCAATTCTTGGTGATACACAGAAGTAACTGCATTCGCCCTAAGCCATCTAGACAATGCGTCTGCAACCATATTCTTACTCCTAGCCATATGGAAGATCTGAAAGTGAAACATGGTCTCACATGATTTAACTAAGTAAAACTAGTGAAAGAGTGTGTAGCATAGTGATTGGCAATGTACTAAAGAGCCAGTTATGTTGATAACTAAATGTACCCTCAATGTGGCTTAGTTTGACATTCAAACTATGTGCCCATTCTACCGACACTTTAGCTACTCGTCCAATTTTGACCCATCTAAATTACTCGAAAAACATGATTATAAAGTTGTGTTACAATCTACCGATAAATTTGCATCTATACAAACTCTTTGCAACTTTCATCCCTCAACAAATGAACTATAATAACAAAACAAACAATTGATACAAAATAGTATTGGTTCTTGCATGTATCATGGTAGCTATTAACTTATAAGTTTGAGGAAAGACTCTTTTGGAAAACCACCATGATTTTGAAACACAAAAACTTCCTCTCATTTTTCCATTTTCTCACCCCCCCCCCCCCCCCCCCCCCCCCCCCTTCCTCCTCTCTAAATATGATTACCCCCTCCCTTATTCTTAAAGCTTAAAAGATAAATTATTGGGGACGTACCCCTAACTTATATGCTTATGTAACTTGTAAAAAAACCCCCCTTCCCTGCTCTTGCGTAGTGTATTAAGTTTTCCATAGTGAATCCTCCGAGGCATCGACGCATCGGAAAGGTCTTATTGCCGATCACATTCACGCATCGGGACAATGTCTAATCTGATAACAACTTTCCTTTTTTTTATTTTTCAAAGTTGTCTTCAAATACCTTTTGACTTTAAAGGTTGTTCACACTTTGGATCTTTCAACGATGAACATCCTCATAATTGTATGCCACATGATACTTGGCCGATCCCCTTTCATCTTGTATATGATTTTCTAGTGGGATATTTTGTTAATGACATTGTAGGGCGGAGCTATGGTGGGTGATAGCGTGCAGAAGACATGGATAAGGGAGGGAGGGAGAAGTAGATAAGGTAGCACGAGAGGCACACAACAAAAGAGAGATTATCATTTTAGGTTTCTATCCTTTATAGGCTTCAAGTACAAAGACCATGTTCACACCACTGCCCAAGTTGGGCTGACCCTGCCAATTTTTGAAGGCAAATATGTTTTCCCTAAAGTTTTTACAAGCCTGTTATGGCATTGCCAAGCCATGGCAACAATTTACAAAAATTCCCGGTCTCGATGCAATTCACAAAAAAGTGCTGCTGCTGATGATGATGATGATACAGTTACCCCTCATCCAACTCTAAAAAATGGGGGCTTGCCAGCCAGCCGCACTTGGGCTGCATCTCAACAAAGAATTTTACATACACAAGCAGCATGTGTTGAGAGTGAAGGCCTGCATATAAGATATAAACATATAAGAGTAAAGGAGCTATCATGTAATGCAAGCCATCCCAACATTTGTCAAAGGGGAGCCTACAGCAATGGCTTCCTTTAAGCAGAAGTTATGTGCAGCCTCACTAGAGTAGCGTACGCCCCGTCCTTGGCATGCATCAGCTCCTCATGCCTCCCTTGCTCTATCACCACCCCATTCTTGACAACAGCAATAAGATCCGCATTCTTTATTGTGGAGAGACGGTGCGCGATGACAATTACGGATCGTTGCAGCATCATTTTCTCCAATGCTTCCTGCACTACATGCTCCGACTCGGCATCTAATGCGCTGGTAGCCTCGTCCAACAGCAAGATTTTGGGATTCTTGATAATTGCTCGAGCTATGGCTACCCTTTGCTTCTGACCTCCAGAAAGCTGTATTCCTCGCTCCCCAACGTATGTTTCGTAGCCTTCTGGAAGCTCTGTGATGAATTTGTGGGCATTCGAGGCCTGAGCCGCTTCTATAACTTGCTCCTCCGACACAGGGCCCATCATTCCATAAGTGATATTCTCACAAATGCTTGTATTGAACAGCACTGGTTCTTGTCCCACCAACCCCATCTGCTGCCGCAACCATTTCACTTGTAAGTTCTTGATGTCGGTTCCATCCAGATACATGTGCCCAGAGTCCGGATCGTAAAATCTCTCCAAGAGGGCGATGATCGTAGACTTCCCACATCCACTCTCTCCCACAAGAGCCACTGTCTGCAAAAGCATCATATCATAAAAACACCATAATATGTACTCCCATCTTGCTATATAGTTTGTTAACTGCTAAACTTGAAATTTACATCTAAACCTGTTGTGAAAATGTCATAGAAATCAGCTACGCACAGGACTATGAAGTCTTGTGGATATACCAGCAAGAGACTAGCAATGTTCCTTGCTAATTCTAAGTGATCCTTAACAAGAAATAAAAAGGGGGAAATTTGTTCTTACTACAATCAACAAATAGATTTGCAAGTAATCATTTTGAGTCCCACCTTTCCTGCTTTGACTGACAGACTTAAATCTCGGAGAACTTCAACATCAGGCCGACTTGGGTATCTGAAGCTGACATGTCTAAACTCGATGTTCCCGACCACGGAGTCGGGGCTGGGGATCAACCCTGAGCTGTCTGCAGAATCGATCTTTGATTGACGATCCAGCAATGCAAACACTGAATTCACGGCGGCCTTGGCTTTTGATACATCCGGAAGAAGACCAGTAGATTGCGATACACTCATGGCACCCACTGAGATAGCAAAAAATGCCTGATGAAACCAACACATTTTATTTCTCTTCACCTCTTCTGAAAGCACAATTAAGGACCTTGTAGAACTCTAGAGACTTACTGTGAACACATCTTCAAAGTTTGTTGTTCCCTTCTGAACCATCTTCGCACCAAACCAAAAGCAAAAAGAGTAGGCTGCAAACATCACAAAATTTGCAAATCCGAAAGCGGAACCACTCATGATCCCCTTGCGAACACTTTCTGCAGTGGCGAGCGACACTTGTCATGGTACAGACTCATCACTTTATCTTCTGCACAGAAAGATGCGACGGTGCGAATGCTGCCAACAGCATCGGTTGCCACTTGACTTGCATCCTCATACATTATCTGCTTAGCACCAATCCAACAGTTCAAAGATATGAGCAAAATTATGGGCTGGCATTGCATGACAGGGTGAGCCTTTGTATGGGTGTTACCTTCGCATCTGCACTGAATCCCTGCATAAATTTAACTTGCACAAAGCCCTGCAGCCCTAAGAGAGGTACAATTGCAAGAACTACTAGTGACAACTGCCAACTGGCAGAAAAAGCAATGGCAAGGGCCGCCACAATACAGGCAGCATTTTGCACTGCAAGAGACAAAGTATCACTCACTATAGCCCTCACATGTGTTGCATCTCCTGATAAGCGAGCAGCTATGGCACCACTGTCATTACAAAACCCATCCTTTATTGCCTTTTCCAAAATGCAGAGGCTAAATCATATTTCACATGTTTGTGGCACGTACAAGGCATAAAAATGCAAAAAAAACAACAACAAAGAAAGAAAATAGAGACCTTGCATTCTCACTCTCATCAAACCAAGAGATCTCTTGCCGTAAAACCTTCTCAAAAGTGAGCTGTCTCATGCGTTGAATCAATCTGTTTCCACTGATGTTGAAGCAGATTGTTTGTACTGGTTGGACCGCAAAGGCAACGCAAGCAATGACAAAGAACATCAATGCCCAAAAATTAGCATCCTTCTTCAACTGGTCACGGGGTACAAAAAAGGTTTTGATTACGCTTGACATCAGAAGCCCATAAACTGGGAAAAGACATCCATTAGCAACAGCAGCAGCCGCCCCTAGAAGCAAAATTGGTGTCTCTGGCATATTCAATGAAGCTAGACGGAAGATGGAAACATCTGGCGGTGCCTGTCTCCCTTCCCCAGTTTCCAAATCCACCTCTGTAACCCTTTGTCCACACCAACCTAGAAGGTTTTTCCTATGATGCTAAACAACCTCCTTTCTAGATTGACGTAAACTTGCTGACCGGACGCTTCCATCTAAGTCAGAACTCATGCTGGAAGATCTGTGGTAAAACTTGTGACTTCCACTTCTTTCAGATCTTTGCAATGACAACCTGGTTTCACCACCATCAGCATCTTCCTTTGATTCCTTCTCCCTGTTCATTTGCTGTAAGTGTATAAGCTGAGAATAAGCTCCTGTAGCGCTTTGTAACAGCTCTTCGTGCTTCCCTGGCATTAGATGGGAGACCCCTTAAGAGTTTCAAAAGCATAGTCTGGCAAGAGACAGATATTTGCACATGCAGGCAATTCCTAAAACCCTCAAAAGTCCAACATGGGAAAATTCAAATTGTGCTTCAAACTTTGTCTACTAACCAGCAATCAAACTCAAGACTTCCTATCAACAATTAAGGGAGAAAAAGCACCTACCCTGTTCAACAATTGCCCCATGTTGAATGACAGCAATCACGTCAGCATTCCTTACTGTAGTTAGCCGATGCGCCACTACAACAGTAGTACGGCCCATCATCACTCTATCTACAGCTTCCTGCACTAGCCGCTCGGACTCGGCATCTAATGCACTCGTGGCCTCATCAAGAAGTAATATGCAAGGATTCTTAAGAATTGCACGAGCGATTGCAACTCTTTGTTTTTGGCCTCCAGACAATTGTGTGCCATGTTCACCCACCAGCGTGTCGTAACCCTTATCGCACAAGAAACCATGTCAGATATGAGAAGCACAAGTGAACAATACAATACAAGCATAGGAGCAGTCTGCCCAGTTGCACACCTTGGGGAGTCGGGATATGAAATTCGATGCATTCGCTAATACTGCAGCTCGTTCAATCTCCTCTAAGGTTGCCCCCTCCTTCCCATATGCTATATTATCCTTGATGGAGGTACAAAAAGAACAGGTTCTTGACTTACAAGCCCTATTTGCTGTCTTAACCACTTCAGCTGCAATTTCTTTATATCCACTCCATCAAGTAAAATGGTGCCCCCCTGTGGATCATAGAACCTCTCAATCAAACTGATCACTGTGGATTTGCCACTTCCACTCTCTCCTACTAGAGCAGCAGTAATCCCTTCAGGTATTTGAAAGCAAAAGTTTGAGAAAATCTTCACATCTGCCCGTGCTGGGTAAGAAAAGTCCACATTTCTAAACTCAATCTCCCCTCTTATATTCTGTGGAACCTCCCCTGTCAAGTTGAAAGCATCAATATCTGGCACTCTATCAATAACTTGAAACATCTTGTATGCTGCTGCTTTGCCAGCCCCAAAAGCATTCAATGAAGGTGAAGCTTCACCCAAAGACCTGCAAGAAATCTTTGAATGAGAAAACAAGAAGACACAGAAAAAGTAGCCCATAAATGATACCATTCAGACAAAAGACTCACATGCCTCCCACGAGTACAGCAACCAACACATTCACAACTGCGCCGCCTGAATATCCTGAGTTTAGTATGAGCTTCGCACCATACCAAAAAGCCAAAGAATAAGAGCTAAACAAAACCAGCATAAACACGCCAGACCCTAGCCCAGAGGCAATTCCTTGTCGAATGGAAGCCACATAAGCAATTTTCAGCTTCTTGCTGTATGCTTCAATTGACTTTTTTTCTCCAACAAAAGCTGCTACCTGATTAACCAAAAAATAAACAGAGAGGTTCATGACCCACATTCCCAGCAACAAACTTTGAGAAAAGAAGTAAAAGTTAAACCAGGGGAAAAAACTCACTGTTCTAATTGCACCAAGTGCTTGCTCTACAACATCTCCCGCATCTGCATAAGCAGTTTGCCCCTGACTTGTTTCAATGGACATATAGGTCATCACCACTGCACCCACTACAACCATTGGTGGAATGGTAACAAGCATCATTAAAGTCAGTTTCCAACCCTTTATAAATGCCACTGCAAATCCTCCAATGAAGGTTGAAACCAGCTGTATGACTTTCCCAACCTGCAGGACCAGTCTCAAAATTTCATCAGGACATAGCACATGAAGCCTCTATGTGATGAGCCAGCTATTTGCAACCAAAAGAAACTGAAAAATTAAAATACGATATAACCATCAACACTTCACAATTTCATTTTCATGTGGATGTTCATGCTCTCAGGCATGGTGGTTGTCATTTGAATCTAATCACTTGATTTTTCTTCAACCAATACTAGAGGCATCTTCTTTTCATAATATGTGAGTATACGAATAATATGTCTTCTTATACCTTGTGTGATATACAGTCATGCTTCCATGCAAGCTCCATCATTGCCAGGACTCACCTTCTCTCCTATAGCATCTTGAATAAGGATAGTATCTCCAGACATTCTGCCCACAACCTCTCCTGTAGCTGATTCCTCGTCAAAAAAAGCCACATCCTGTCTCAAGATAGCCTTCAGATAAAGCCCACGTATTCGAGCGGCTTGCCGCTCACCTGCTATCATCCAGCATGTGACCTCTGCATAAAAACACAAAATGTTTACTTGATAACTCTAGGCACAACAGTAAGGATGAGATCAAACAAAAAGGAAAGAAAACCTACGTGAAAAGGATGCTATCAAAGCTCCGATACCGATATAGATGAAGCGCAACGAGACCTAAAAACAAAGTAAGATTCAATAGTAAAGGAAGCCTCCCAAAACACACACACACACACACACACACACACAAAGAAAGAAAAGCAAATGTGCGCAAGAATAAAATCAAAATGTTCATACTTGAGTAACAGCGTCAAGAGTGTCACCAGTATTGTTGTTTTTGCCAAATGCATCAATGAGTTGACCGAAGAGGAGGGCAATGAGGGGCATACTGACTCCATTCACGGCACCTCCAACACTACCAATGAGCATAAGCACCACATCAAGGGGCGAGGCAAAGCTGAAAAGCTTCAAGAATGGTACAGAACGATCTGCAGGTGCTACTTCCTTCTTTCCGGCATGTTCTTCAGAAGGCCCTGTGTCAGCTTCGTCCACATGACCCATGGTGGGTAATTATGCACCCTACAAGCCTTCAAAGGATCGGGCTTGAGATCCTTGCGTACCAACAAGTAGAGGAGAAGGTAGAGGGAAGCAGAAGGAAACAGCAAAGAGATTCTTCGCAGCTACTGCAACAACGGCATACGGGCAGATCTCTCTGCGATTCAAGCCCGTGAATGAAGACAGTTTTCTTATTGACGACGCCTGGAAAGTGGCTATGGCATAAGCCATTTCCATTTGTATGTGTGTGTAGAGAGAGCGAGCGGGGCGTGGGCCACTGGGCGTTTGAAGCAGCTGATGCGAGATGTGCAGAACACCCAGTGTTCTGCACATCAGCTGGCGCTCTGTATATGCTCTTGCCAGTCCACTCTTTCAAATTTCTACTTGTGCTGCAAGCTTTCCAGTCAGAGGGACCTTTTAAATTTTATTATTACTAGGACGGACGGCCGTTCGACCGGCCTCTCTCTCCCTCTTTATCGCGTGTCGAGGGACTCGTTTTTGTTTTGGACTTTAGCCTTCAAGTCGCAGATTGCGATACATGTAAGGGGCTCCCCCTTCCATCATATTATGTTAGTAGAAAAGAGGCTTGTTTTTGTTTTGAACTTTAACCTTCAGGTCGCAGATTGCGACACATGTAAAGGGCTCCCCCTTCCGCCATATTATGTTAGTAGATGTTAGTAGATTATTAATTTACAGGGCTAGAAAAATACACTTCAACTAACCGAAGAAAATAAGGGCAAACCAAATTCTATTAGTTTTTAGGTCAAATTTTGAAGCTTTTGCTGGTATTTACACTAAAACTTGTGTAAATTTGCCGGTTTCCTTCAAGGCAAGCTCAAAATCTAACCAGAATTTTATGATTTTAGCCGGTTAAAATACATTGTACCTCGGATTTTTCTAACATTGTACCCTTTTCCTAGTGATTATTTGACACACCCCTTGTCAGGTGGGATCAATGGACCCTATTAATTGGGGGCTGCAAGATTGGTTTTGCACCATCCGATGACAAATTAATCCCCAAGCGATCACCATGTATCACAGTTAGAGTGATCCCCATGTAAACTCAATGTGAACATAAGTGAGCACCAAGCGATCCCCGTGTGAATCCCAATGAGTATGTGATCACCTTGTGACCCACCTATTCCAAAGTGATCAATGTGTGACCCCAACCATCCGAAAGTCATCTCCCAAGTGAACACCATTTGAACCCCACGACATCACTTTTGCCATATTATTTTAAGTTCACACCTTCATTTCAAGTGACGTGGATAGCTTAATGGGAGAGTCATAGCCTCTGGTGAGATAGGAGGTGGGTTCGAGTTGCAAGGGCACAAACCAGCTGGAATCTTTTTATTCTTGATGGATGGTACACATCATTCAGAGATCATGGACCATCGATCCACCTAACAAGGGGGTGTCAAATAGTCCCGAGGGATGCTTTTGGAGATAGACAGACGCTTTGTATGTAGACTACCATCTCGCCATAATGATAACTCACTTGTGGAGGGAAAATCGGTGTCCCGCATCGGCAAGAAAGCGACTCTAAATCGCAATGTAAACTTGGTGTGAGCTTGTCGTTAGTGAGCTCAGTGTGAAATAGGTGTTTATAACTATTTGTGATGTGAACTTAACATGGGTATCTAGTGCATCCTTAGGGCTAGGTCGCATGGGCATGTCGTCCTGCTACCATTGTAGTGGAGGTCTGCTACCATTGCCTAAAGAAAATCTATACTCGGCGTTTAAAAACGTTTGGTAGCAGATCGGGGGACTCACACCCTCTTGGCCTTGTGTTATGATACGCATTGGCAGTGCTACTTGGCATCGATAGCTATCGTCCCCGCATTTTGAAATGCGGCTCTAGTGTTTCTTGATGACAACAATGACCCCCACACTATAATATCTTGAGATGCTTGAATCTTGGCCTCTATTTTCCCTTGATGGCTCACGCGATAAAACTTGCAAAGCGTTTATCGCAGCTCTTTACCGTGTTTTGTAGAGAGAGAGAGAGAGAGAGAGAGAGAGAGAGATGCAGTGGCCAAAGGGGAGAGAGGGGAGACAGAAGGATTTATTTTGTAAATTAAATATTACCGTATTACCATGCATATTACCTCGCAAATTTCAAAAAGGAAGAGAGCGCGGTATGTCGGTTTTTTGCAGCATACCTTGCTCTTCTACTCCTACCGCCACCGCACCTGCAACCGTATTCTCTCATTCTCTCCCTCTCAAAGCTCACACCCCTCTCTCTCCTTCTCTCTCTCTCAAAGCTCACCTCTCTCTCTCTCTCTCTCTCTCTCACACACACACACACACACACACACACACACACATGCACAATCAATCTTTTGGTGGAGCGCTCCATCACTCGATGATTGTTGGAGCGGAGAGGGAGGACCGCAAGAGGACTCTACACAAGAGACCGCAAGAAGACTCGAATGCTAGAGGAACACAAGAGGCAAGCTTCTACAAAATGCCCCCCATTGTCTTACACACATACATTAGAAAAGTTAAATTCAAAGATTCTGTACCTCTTTCATGTTTAGTGTAGGTGCTTCTTGCTTGCTTGGTTGACCTCACTTTGTTTGTTTAATTGTTTGTTGTAGGCATGTGATTAGTTCGTAGATATTTGCTTGCTTGCTTGGTGTGTAATTAGGGAGAGAGAAAAAGGAGAGAGGAAAAGAGAGATTAGAGTAAATTTAATGGTTAATGCTAAAGTAGAGATTAACGTAGATTTCATGATTAATGTTAAATAGATGTTTAAGTAGAGAGAGATAAAAAGTCAAATTAAACATCACACCTACACATTAAACTTCTTTTATGTTTAATGTTAGATTAGTGTTAACTTAGAGTGAATTGATGTGTGAAAGATGTGTATGTTAAATTAGAGAAATATGGATGGAGAGACAAAAAGAGAAAAAAAAAACATTAGGTATTAAACATTAGAAAAAAAAGTGATAAGAGTATGATAAATTGTACATCAAAAAAGGGTTTAGAGAGAGATTAGAGAGATAAAATATTCAATTTAGTGTTTGTGAAATTAGAGAGTGAAAAAGAAAAAGATAGAGAGAGAGAGAGAGAGAAGATAAGAGATGGGAGAAGAGCGATTAGAGAGAGGAGAAAAGAGATGAGAGGAAAGCGATTAGAGGAAGGAGAAGTGTTAAAATGGTGTAGATTGGATGAGAGAGAGAGAGAGAGAAGAAGAAGAAGAAGAAAGATTAGAGAGAGGAAAAGAGGGATAGGGAGTGTAGAGAGAGTGGAGATAGAGAGGAAGTAGGAAGAGATTGTTAAATTAGAGAGAGAAACAGGGGGAGAGAGTAGATAAAGGGTATAGAGATAGAGATTACGTGGAGAGAGAGAGAGTAGAGAGAAGGTAGAGAGTAGATAAATAGGTTAGGATTTATAAAGAGATTAGAGTGTAGAGAGGTAGTTGTACATAGATTAGATAGAGTGGGGGTAAAGATTAGGTAGAGAGGGAGAATACGTAGAGAGTAGCAATAGAGAGAGTTTAGGGATATAGAGAGTACAGAGAGGGTGTAGAGATTAAGTAGATTAGGTAGAGAGTAGAGAGGGAGAATACGTAGAGAGTAGCAATAGAGAGAGTTTAGGGATATAGAGAGTACAGAGAGGGTGTAGAGATTAAGTAGATTAGGTAAAGAGTACGAGAAGGTGTAGAGATAGAGATTAGGTATAGAGAGAGAGAGGTGGATAGAGGTTAGGATGTAGAGGGAGAGTAGAGAGAGGTTAGGATGTAGGTAGAGAGAGAAGAGAGGGTGTAGATAGAGAGATGGAGGATACGTAGAGTGTAGATATTTACCTCTATTTAGCGCTCTCACTATGTTTAGAAGGTAGAGAGTCTGAGGGTAGATATAGAAATTAGGTATAGAGTAAAAAGATAAAATTAGGATTTAGGAAGAGAACATAGAGGTGTGGATAGAGATGGTGTAGAGTTTAGATAGACTAGGTAGAGAGTGAGGATACATAGAGAGTGTAGATAGAGATTAAGTAGAGGGTAGACATATAAAGTTAGGATTTAGGAAGAGATTAGGGTTTAGAGAGACGTGTAGATAGAGTAGATAGAGGGAGTACAGAGGGTGTAGATAGAGAGACGGAGGATGCATAGAGTGTAGAGATAGATAGAGGGACTAGAGAGAGTGTAGAGATTTACCTCTATATAGCCCCCTCTCTGTGACCATGTACATGTTGAATTTGCACTGGCACCAAAATTAAACAAAATTAGCAAAAAATTATTCACTTTCAAGGATTTTGATGGCACCAAGGATGCTAGCATGATTCTAACATGGGTTAGTCAGCTAGATGACTATTTTCATGATGAAAATTTCCTTGAACCTGAAATGGTAAAATGTGCATCAAATCACCTCACCAGTAGTGCTATGTATGGTGGAATGCCACCAAACAGCATGGTAAACGACCATGTACTTGGCATGCATTCAAAAAAATATTTTTACCTCAATTTTTACCCACACAATACAAAGCTAAAGCACGATGCCAATTGGATTTAATTTGCTAAGGTAGAAATGACTAATCGTTTTTGGAAATCTCTCATTCAACTTCAGGCTATCAAACATGTTAGCTGCAGGAAATTAGAGCGTAAGTATATATCTGGATTAGCACTGCAAATTGGTGTTGAAGTCGACATATTTGAGCCTGATTCATTGTCAAAGGCCCATCAAAGGCCATCAATTTGGCACTCACTGCGGAGAAAAAGAAAGCTACAAACACTAACGTAACAAGAGAATTCTTTCCTCTCATTACTTTGACAGGAACAAACACTAGAGTCGTACCTTCTTCAAGAGATAAAGATTTGACAACTCTACTACATCCTCTCAACCTCATGGCAACAACAACACCCACATATAGCAAAAAACAAACCAGAATCCTTCCAAGCCCTAATCACTCTTCCAACGGTAATAAAAAGGTGAAATGTTACAAATGCTTTTAGTTTGGTCATTATGTAGATAAGTGTCCAAACAAACCTGTTAAGAGCAATGGTCGTTCCAATGGATAACCTAATGGAGTCACATGCAACCCCAACAAAAAAAAACCACCCAAATAGTGCACAAATTAACCTCATTGAAGATGCTAATCTCGACGACAATGAAGTTGAGGCCAATTATGTTGAGGGCTATGATCTTCAGTATGATGCCAATGACGATCCTTCTCTAGATATTCCTATATCCCCACACACTCTTTTCAAAGTGAAAGGCACAGTTAAAGGTGAAGATATCACAATTCTTTTAGATGATGGGTGGAAGCCATGGTTTTATCTCTACATGATTAGCACAAAAACTATCTCTTTCACAACTCTCTTCACCTCACAAAGTGAACAACTGTATTTAATAGGCATCGTTTTCATTGTAAAACTCAAGTCACTATTGAAGTTTGTATTGGTGAATTCTCTCATATACCTACAATTATAGTCACACATTTGCATGGTATTGATATGATTTTGGGGATGCCTTTTTGACATGAATTCAACCCACTAACTGATTACAAAACACGCACTTTAACTCTCACCTATGAAAACAAAACCCACTCCATCCAAGCAATCCTAGAACACCAAAATTCCCACTACTCTCTCACACTCAGGCCAAACGAGCAATTCGAAAGCAAGGGAAAACATATCTAGTGCTTGTAAACCAACTCTCTGCTCGCACCAAAACTTCTCAAGACTCTTCACTTGATGCATTTCTCTCACAATTCAAACATTTTTTAATGCATGATTTGCCTCCTGGAATACCACCATCACGTCCTAAAGACCATAAAATAGATATTTTCCCGGGTAGTGAACCTCCCTGCAGAGCACATACCGTGTAAACCCAACCGCACAAAGGGAACTATAAAATCAAATCATAGACTTACTTGATCGGGTCCTTATTAGACCTAGTAGTGCACCATACAGAGCTCTAGTACTTCTTGTCAAGAAGAAAAATGGAACCTTTTATATGTGTATTGACTATAGGTCTCTTAACAAGATCGATACTAAGAATAGATTTCCTATTCCTGGAGTGGATGATCTACTAGACAAAATAAGAGGGGAAGACATATTTAGCAAAATAGACCTTAAATCAGGTTATCACCAGGTTAAAATGTTCGAATAAGATGTCTACAAAACTGCATTCAGACAACAAACATGCACTATGAATTTCTTGTCATATCATTCAATCTAACAAATGCTCCAGCAACATTCACTCGTATGATGAGCCGAATTTTCATTGACCATTAAGACTTTGTCATCGTATATTCTGGTATTTAGTAAATCTAAGCAAGAACACGAGGAGCATTTGACATGTGTCTTTGACCTTCTCTCACAAAACCATCTATACTTGAATCTTGAAAAGAGTTCATTTTTTCAATATGAATTAGGATGTTTGGGACATATTGTATCGGGTAAGGGAATACATGTAGACCCCAAGAAAATTGAAGTTATACAATCATGGCCTGGATACAAAAACCTGCACAAACTACATTATTTTATTGGTCTATGCAGTTATTATAGGAGTTTGTTCATAATTTTGGAGGGAGGGATGTTACGAGACTGGGCACCCTCCTATTGTATGTGGTTAGCTACAATAGGGATAGCTAGAGTGTAATGGTAATTATTGTGCTATCTTTCTATATTTTTTACTAACGGTGAGTTGATGACTTGTAGATTGGAGTTTTGGGAGTTGAGAAGAAGGCGTCGGCAATAAATCAATTCATCGGCCATGTTATATTTGCACAATGTTTTAGATCTTTTATCAATAAGCCACTATTACTGCTTTGTAAATAGGATAGTAAGAACTCACCCTTGGAGGGTCATGCAATAAGTGATATCCTCCACTCATAACTGAAGTGGATTAAGTGTAAAAGAGGGACCTCCAATTTTTGGCACCAACAAGTAATATCAAATATTAAATACTAAACTCCACAAGAGGTGTCGTGGATTTTGGGGCTACAACCATTGATTTGCAAGATTCTCTCTCTCTCTCTCTCTCTCTTATGCTATGTTATGCTATGTTGTATAATTGCTAATAAAGTCTACATCTCCTCTCTTACACTCTTTCATTATCAAGCTTATATGTATTCTGGAGCCCTCTTTTTTTCTTGGGAAGGCAGTGAAGAACTTACTTTGGTGCGGCTTTGGTGGACACTTGGTGACATTTTATAAAGCTTTTTGGGACTATGAGGAGGAAGCCTAATATTTTCCAGACATTGTATCTGTGACATGGCATCCCCTTGCTCGAGCACCAACGACAACGATGGACCAAGATCAAAGCCTATGCACGACTGAAGTTCTCAAGGAAGCCATCAGTTTGGCTTGGGAATGTGAAGCCAAAAGCAAATGTATGAGTTCGCTAGAGGATAGAGGCAAAGGCAAGACTGACAAGGATGGCAGGATGAATGCTTAGTTAGCTGCCTCAATATTGACAAGGTCTGACACTATGAAAATCTCAACACGTTTAGCGCGACCTTTCACCATGTTTCAAAGAGAGAGAGAGAGAGAGAGAGAGAGAGAGAGAGAGAGAGAGAGAGAGTCCAAAACGGGCGGGCCAAAGAAGAGAGAGGGAGGCGGGAGCACATTTTTTTTCATTTCAAGTATTGCCATGGATATTACCACGATTATTACCGTGAACATTACCACAAATAATGTTGCACACATTGTCATGCTTATTACCAACCCCGCTTTAGCGCTTAAACATTCAAAAATTCACGTTTTCCTTTACTTTGTTTATGAAAAGAAATTAGAGAACGTTATTTAAATTTTTTGGAAAATGAAAGAAAACTGAGATTAAAACATGAAACAATAGCTATGTAGATGGATAAACATGAAAATACAAAGAGGAAGCTCCATCCCAGAGTTATGCATAGGCCTCGACATGTAAAGCCTCGACATGCGCCTCCACACTTTGCTATCATATACTAGCCATTGTGATAGGTGATCAAGGGTTAGTTGGAATTGACACTCGGATTTTTTGACTTGTTGTCTGATGATTGACTAAGTATAGCTTACTAGGGGCAATCTCAAAATGTAGCTACGATGTCAAATTATCATGGTTGACAAAATTAGAGAGAGAGAGAGAGAGAGAGAGAGAGAGAGAGAGAGAGAGAGCCATGAATGGGCAACACGACAAAAAATTTCATAGAATAACATTTACAAAATGTTTTATAAATCATCTTCAAAAAGATCTCTACAATAGATAGATCTAAATCTAAGCCCATGGCTCCTATATTAATAAAGAGAGAAATTTAATTATCATTTGTGGATCCGCTGGCTTCATCATCTTTGAGCTCGTCATCTTCCATCTCTTCATCAGCATCATGGTAATCATCCTCGTTGAGATTGGTAATGTTGGGACTTCCATCATCAATCTCTCTGTCCCCTGTCTCACCCTCATCCAAAGTAGTATGTGCAAGAGGATTGGTCTCTACTTCATTAGTAGAAAAAATGGTTCAGCCCGAGGTGGTACGGGAACTATGAACCAAAGTTTTGGTTGATGGATTGATGGGATATAGATGACCTATAGAAAAGAAAAGAGTAATGAGTGACATTGGTATCATGTTACAAGAAAATAAGGGTAAAGAAGGTTTACATTCACCTGCTAACAATTGCGTGGAAAAACTAAGTTGTCATGCCTCCCTGTGTGATACACACTAGAGTCCACTATGTAGAGCCCATTCTCATGTCGTCTAGACACATTTGCAAACCACTTGCACGTGAAGATGAAGGTATGGATGGTTTGAAAATTGACCTTTAATATCCTTCAATAGTCCAACAATACCTGATTTCATCACCATTTGTGTCAAAGTTGCCCATGACACCACAATCCATGGTGGTTCAACATTCATCAATGTGGCATGTGAGAAAATGTCGTCCCTTTGACCACATAGAGTTAAAGGAAAGGCATTGTACAACAAAAAGGTTATACACTCAATTACAAAGTTAAAATCAAGGAAATTGAGTACTATATATTAATTATATATATATATATATATATATATATATATATATATATATATATATATATATATATATATATATATATATATATATATATATATATATGAGTACTATATATAGCTTTGGCACACAACCTCGTGCATACTCCCACTCTTTGTCGGTGATGTCCTCTCTGTATGCCTTTGCTTTGGTCATTCTCTCACGGATCCACTTGACACTAATGAGATCCGGGAAACATGCAAGGTGTCAAAGAACTGGGGGTGCCCTCCTGCCTCCATGATCTTGCTTCCATGCTTCCCTCTCTTGGAAAGGCCTTGCCTTTGCCATTGTCCACAAATCCACCCACTTGGTCATAACCTTTGCATTAAGGATGCAAAAGTTGTTGACGACTCGACATAGATTCATGTTCATGCTAAATAATTTCCCCTTTCCACTTGGTAGGTGTGAAGTCATCCTCACATCCTCCTCATCTGACCACATGCGAGGCATTGAGGGATCGACTTGTGCCAAATACTCTAAAATGTAAACAAATGTCTCTTGCATGATCCGTCCTTCGGCCATGCATGCCTCTAGATGGGCCCGTAGTCGCACAAAAGCTTTGAGAGCCTTTGAAAACATCTCTAGAAAGAACATCCATCGTGCATGTACTACTCCACATATAGCGATCTCCTCAACCACAAACATATCGCATATCCAATATCGTGTTTTCTTGCTTGTCCATTTAATCATTTCAGCCTTGACACCTTGAAGGTCCCTTGCCTTGCGAGTAGCAAGTTTCTCAAGTGCGCGGCATACATCTTCAATGGTAAAGAAGGGAGACATAAACGGAAGGGAGCTACAACACTCCATCTTATCAACATTGGATTGCTCATAGAGGTTCTTGCAATGCATATACATATCCTCAAGAGTCAAGTCACCAAAGCTCTCAACGCGCTTGCCTTTTAGATTTTGCCAAAACTTGCCACATGCATGTGCTTTCTCTTGCGCTAAAAGAAGTTGTTTTTTGACTTCCCATCTTCTCCTCTTCTTTTGAACAAGTGCTTTGTATGTGTGTGAACATTCCAAGTAAACTTCCTTGTCTTTGCTTGCATCCAATATTAGCAAGTGTTTTCGGGCTTGACTACATTCCATGTCAAACCATTTCTCCTTGGTGCTACCCTTCTTAGACCTTTGCAAGACATGTGTTTCACCGAAAAGCATTCCTTTGCACAAGAGTAAATTACTTCTTTGAAAACTTTTCACTTGCATTCTAATGTTGGGCTCTCTTGATGCTCTATCATGCTTAACATTTGGTCCACCTTATCGGCATATATAAGTGCTTGTTTGAAGTCTAGACATAGGTACCAATGATTCACATCATGATTGGAGGCTACATGCTCGGGCCGTTTACCACAATTGAGGTCATTACATAACATCCTATGATCCGATTCCGGATTCCATTCACCAAGTGTAAAGCTTTGTATGCATTCTAGAGTGGCTTCCAAGAACAACATATAATCAATCACGTTATCACCATTGTGATTTCTACATGTAAAGTCATTGGTGCCTTGCCATAGAGATACACCACTTGCAATGAGCATTCCGGTACTATTGCACATATGTAGAAGTGACTTTCCATAGTGATCCAGTTCTTTTGCATCATTAGAACTTTGATTATACATGTATGAGTCATCCATTCTTCTTGAGACATGCGGCATGTCGATTTGTTGTGTGTCATGTTGTAACATATTTGTGCGAGCATTCATGTCTCCAAAAACAATGACCTCACCTTGATCAAGTGAAAGAGTGAAAGAGGGAGAAAGAGAGAGTAGAATAGAGAGATGGAGAGGGAAAGAGAGAACAGAGAGGGAGAGGGAGAGGGAAAGAGAGAGTAGATAGAGAGAGGGAGATGGAAAGAGAGGGGGGGGAGAGAGAGAGGGGGGGAGGGGGGGGGATAGAGAGGGAGAGATAGAGTGAAAGAGGGAGAAAGAGAGAGTAGAATAGAGAGATGGAGAGGGAAAGAGAGGGAGAGGGAAAGAGAGAGTAGATAGAGAGAGGGAGATGGAAATAGAGGGAGGAGAGGGAGGGGGGGGGGGAGAGAGAGAGAGAGAGAGAGGTGGTTGCATGCTACTTTTGTAAGCAAGTGAACCTGCAACCTCAAGGTGTATTCACAACCCACCAAACAACAATCATAATCTAGACGAAGCACCATGGAAACTCTGCAAGAGAAAGATGAGAACCAATAATTACCTGAAAGCATGCATGGCCAACATCGAGAGTGATCATTTTCAGGTCCACAATGCATATGCCTTTGGACTCTAGAGTTCTAACAAAGAGACTGTGTGGAAGGCACGGCAAAGTCATCCACTCGTTTAATCTGTGTAGGGGGTGATCGGGCTTGAGGACCTGGTAGAGAGGGGTAATTGGTACCTATAGCTCAAGGTGTGCAACTTCTTGATCAGTTCAAGGGAAAATTTATTGAAGCCATGTGGCAACTCCCACAATTTCAGGGAACGTAAACTTCGAAGGCATTCTGGCTCTTTAATATAGTGTTGGCAACCCATCATGGTGCTCAGAATCCTCGAGTGTGTACGTTGTTTGAGGGCACCTAGCCACTACTATTGCACTAGCTAGCCATGGTGCTTTGACTCCCTGAATGCATGCACTCTTTGAGTGTGGCAGCTCATGTTGTGCCATCACATTTCAGCCAGTTGATCATCCATGTATTTCAATGGATAAGTGGAAAGGGCGATGGGAAGGGTGATTATAATCCCTTGACTGCAATCATGCAAGTAAGAAGTCCAAGTGGATCAACTGATCGACTCTGCTCAAGGCAGATTAGCACTCTCGATCTTTGAAAAGAGTGTGTGTGTGTGTGTGTGTGGGGGGGGGGGGGGGGGGGGGGAGAGAGAGAGAGAGAGAGAGAGAGAGAGAGAGAGAGAGGAGAGAGAGAGAGAGAGAGAGAGAGAGAGAGAGAGAGAGAGAGAGAGAGAGAGAGAGAGAGGAGAAGAAGAAGAAGAAGAGGAAGAAGTTCATGCGCGGGAGATGAGAGAGAGAGCATGACCTGGACCAATCCCTTCATACCACAAAACGACGTAACACAGTAGCATGTGTGTGTGTGTGTGTGTGTGTGTGTGTTGGAGTGGTATCTCCTTTTATTGTTGGCGTTCCAATGCATTTCTCTGTGGGGATTCTAATAATGCACCAAACCTTGTGGATAATACTACTGGGCATTCTCACATGCTTCATATGGAACGACAATCATGGGATTAGTTTATATTGACATGTAATGGGCTTGATTTATGGCCCTTTTTGCATGCAAGTGATCCATGATTCACTTTTCAACATAATGCTCAATCTATGTATCGCGCTCGAGTGGATCGCTGGTATCTTTTTCACATGCAACAATATGATGACTTTGTATGTGAGATGAGAATTGATTATGCTATGTGTCTCTCAGATCATTTTCCCGCATGCTTGAAACTTCATTTTGGCTCTTTTGATGTCAATGACTATCTACCCACGAAGAGACTTTTGCATGTCAATAATGCTTATCTCAAGCATGAGATTTTTTGCGCTATGATTGTCGATATAATCCTGCCTTTGATCTCTCAGATGTATGTTGATATGGACATGGCCTGGTTTTGTTTTGTTATGCATGTTCAATGTTGTTATCTAGGATTATGGCACGGAATATTTATCACAATTAAGGGAACAGGTTAATTAGGCAAAGGATCCTTGTAGCATATTAATGCACTCAGCTAATCATTCTTCTCTTATTGACACTCAAATGACTGAGCTGCTTTCTTCTTGCACTATGTTACAACATAATGATGAGAGGAAATTGTCCAAATGGAAGACTTGAGCTCGTCAAAACAGGCTTTTGCAGATAAAGGATGTGATTTTAAACAATTCTTCTAGCATTTGTATCACTCCAGGCAGTCCCAAGCTATACAGAGAGTTTAATTACTTTTAGGGGAGTGGACCTCCACTTTACTCGACACTCTCATTATGGCAAGATTTTTGAGGCCCCTTCTCCTCGCACGACAGAAGCTCACCAAGTGTGTCACATGTTTCTATAGCATGTTACTCCCATTCTTTTGATGCAGTAGGCTCAAGACTTGGAAGTTGTTTTCACTGAGTCGGAATTGTATACCAGCTTGCTTGATTTGGGCCGGTGGAGAGCTCCTGGTTGGGATGGTCTCTCTGTGGAATATTTCTTGTCTTTTTGGGATTATTTGAAGTTGCCTCTATTGTTCATGATGAATACAGCTTGGGAACAACAAGAATTTCTCTCCTCTTGGAAAGAAGGTTTGCTTAAGTTGATACCTAAGCATGCATTGCGTGAAGAATTCTCTCATTGGTGGCCTATTACAGTCATGCCTGTGGTATATAAATTAATTGCAAAAATGCTTGTTAACCGACTCAAGTGCTTTCTGCATGAAGGCTTGCATCAATCTCAACATGAATTCATTCCACGATGTCAAATTAATGATAGCCTTGCAAATGTCATGGAATATGCAAAATATACTCGATAGGATGTCTTGGTTATGCAGGTTGACATTGAAAAGGAATTTGATACTGTTGTTTGGGATTACATTGTTGATGCCATGCAACACTTGGGATTTGGGCCTAGCCTATCCCGTGTCGTGCTTTTCTTGTATGCACACAACACTTTTGTAGGCTTATTTAAAGACTATTTTTAGGATTTCGAGGGCTTCACGTAGCCGAATAGGGACTTGTAAAGCACGGCACGTTCCTTTAGCCAAAACGCTCGTCTTGAGCTATTACACGCCATATTTTGTGGCTTGGTTACAAAAAATAACCAAGAATAACGAAAAACTTGGGTTATAAACATCTTTTAAAAAAAAAAAAAAACTAAGTGAGCGGCCTTCACGGGCACTCACCAACGCGTTTAGAGTGTGGAGGTCACATGTACCTACGCTCTGGACGAGTGTTAGAGCACGAGCATATTGGTAGAGCCTCCATTTACGCGGGCACCCATTATTCCTCCACCCTAGGTTCTGGACCTTCGGCCGGGACTCAAGGTAGCGCGAACCAAGATCCTCATATCGCGTCTAGTGATTCTTCCTCTGACTACGAAGTCATGGAGGGGTATCCTACACCAAACCCTGATAGTTCAAGTCAAGGCATGCATGCCATGGTCCCACGGCCCGGGTCCAGCGTGTTTAGCTGCTTAAAAGAGATCCTTAGTAGAGCTACTCGCTCCGAACATGCGGTTAATGAAATAAATGAAGGGAGTGGGGAAGTAAATTCGTCATTCATGCCTAAAATAGACCCTATGCTTCTTGAGAGTGTGCATGTGAATGTTCCATCCATTGCACCTCCTGATCCTTTAGGACTATCTCCCTCTGAGGTTCTACTACCCGATGGTAGGAGTCTTGCCGAAGTGCAAGAGATCGAACGCTATATGCAAGCAACAAGGGAGAGGGAAATTGAGAACCTACAAAGGCTAGAACAAAGTCGAGCCCTGAAAGCAAAGGCTCCTATGACAACAATCATGCCAGCCGAGCAACCGAGTGCTCCCAAGGTAGCAGTCACGGAGGGGCAAGCGATGGGGAGCAATAATGCTTCCACCTTGAGGGAAACCTCCAGCACGCCAGGCCTAGATGGGATATTCCTAAACGAAAATTGGGAGTATGACCTACAAGCAGAAGCTTTAACTGATCGGTACACAGGACACACCTATCATGTGGGTTGGTTAGATGTTCTACAATCCACATCGGGTGCTACTAGCATAGATGAGCAACAACAGAAAGTCTGTGATGCCCTCCATAGGATTGTCGAGTTAGAAAGACAGAACACAGGGATCAACATGCCTTCAACAGGCCTAATGAGATTCTTGGATACGGGAAAGGCCAACCAACCAACCCTATCACAAATGGAGACTCCCTCAGTGAGCCCCATTGATCCTCCATATGTTGTTTCGCCAGGAGCCTCAGTACAATCTGAGCCCACAAGTGGCAGCTTTACCTTCCCAGATCTAGCTCATCTTTCTCTTAATGATACTACGACTACCATGCATATCCCAGTGGTGAGCATGACAAGAAGTACACCATGGAGTTCATTTGTTAATACTGCGTCGATGCCTAGTAGCACAGTGCCCCCAACTATACCTACATGTATGTATCAATCATGTGCACCTGTCGTACCTCAGCCTCATGTAGCTCCTACACCTCCGATTATTCCAAGAGCTTACAATCCACAATGGCATTATCCAAGCTCTTATACAAGTGGAGCCATGCCATTTAATAATAACATGCCATATCAGGCACCCCCTATGCCTAGGGCCACGCCTGTAAACTTTGGACCACCATCTGGTACACCACCATACGAAATATGGGACCCAAGAGCCGCGCGTATGCCAAGGCCAAGGCCAACTCCCATCTCACATGTGGTTCCAGGAGCACATACACCCATTATACCTGCTCAAATAGGAGATTTGGCAGCATTTGCTCAAACTATCGGTCACTCTATTGCGGAAAACATGCGTAGTACACCTGATAGAGAGCCTAGGAGCAAGGCAGTTCAAGTAGCTAAGCTCACAAAGAAATTCAGTGGAGACGGAGATGCTAGAAAGCATATGGAAGTCTTTGAACATGTGTGCGATTCCTTGGAAGAGCACAATGAGTTACATAAGTGTAAGGCTTTGAGTTTGACCCTAAGCGAAAAGGCTAGAGATTGGTATAGAACCTTAAGAGTAGAAGAGAAAACGATCTACTCTACTCTTAGGAGATTGTTCTTGAAAAAGCACATACGAGAGGGAGTACTTTGGGGTGTAGCCTCTCAGCTCCAGAAAGCCCAACGAGAAGAAGGTGAATCCGTGAGAGACTTCATTAGTCGCCTAAAGAATTTGAATTCTCGATGCAATCCAAACGAGCGATTCAACAACAACCAATTGCTTGATAGATTCATTAGGGGACTACGACATGAAAGTATCTATAATGGCCTAGTCATTAGAGGTATCACTACTTGGGAAGCAGTCACCATGAATGCAATCCAATTGGAGGATAATTTCATGATTGCAGGAGAAAGAGTGTCTGCCGAGCGGAAGTCTAGTAGCTCGCAAGCGTCAGGGCATGAGCCAATGAAGATAAAGCCAATCGTGAAAGAGCAAACGATATCTGAGATGACTTTGGCAGATCTCACCAAGGCCATCCAAGAAAGCCTTAGGGGTAATCGTGCTCCACAAAACACTCATATGTATCCAAGAAGGGAGCAACAATGGTGCTCAATTTGCTTGGGCCCACATACTACGAGTGAATGCCCTACTTTCAGAGTAAAGTTTAACGGGACTTGTAACGCGTGTGGTAGGTATGGCCATCAAGCGAAGGATTGCCTAATGCTTAAACGCATCATGGAAAATAGACCGCCTATAGCTTGGGCAGACTCACCTCGAGTTCCTGCATTGATGCCTACCCCACCCATGGAGCAACAGTTGCCATTACAGCACATGGTCCCTAGAACCCAAAATGTGGTCCAAACCACACCGTTGCCACCTCCAGTGCTAGGACCGCAACCCCCTCATCCAAGAGTTACACCTATTAACCAAATAGGTTGCGAGTCATCTAGTACTTATGTAGATTGCGAAGAGGACATAGACTCTAGTATCACCTATGGAGTCAACATGCTTGAGGAGTGTCCCATGTACTATATGGAAGACCATTGGGGACAAATAAAACCGGTATATCAAGCTACTGCGCTAGCAGCAAGAGACCAAAACATTAATAGTTTTGCCCGGAGACCACCTCTTCAGTGCTACGAATGTGGTGGACCACATCGAGTAGCTGAGTGCCCCATTAGAATGCAAAAGAATGCCGCACTAATGCAAACAAGTCAAGGGAGTGCATTGGCAATGCCAATACTCGCTTGTAATCGTTGTGGCATAGATCATTTGATTGCACAGTGTCCTAACAATCCAAACGCACTGAAAATCACACCATTGAACATAATAGAGATTGTTGATGGGACACCACCAACTATAAACATAGCACCAGTGAATGCACTCACACAGTCAATGCTCCAAAAGCAAAATTACATCCTAGAAGAGAGAGATGCTGCATCCATTGGCTGAGCGAGAAAGAAGAAAACACGAAGAAAGAAATCCCTTAATGCTTCTAGCTCAAAATCTAGTTCAAAGACTAACATAGGGACAGGAGAGGATCCCGTGTATATAAATGACCCTGAGGATGACTTAGATTCGATAGAGACCACGGAGACCAAAACTGTTACTACAAAGGAAAAAGCCAGTGAGGAGGATCACGAGAGGGAATTACGACGAACACCAAAAGAGTATTCAAAGTTAAACCACCCAGTTGCGAACCCCCAAGATAAGCCACGAGAGACAAAAAATGAGGATTGCAAGAGAAAGATTGGAACTTATCCAAACCCAACAGTGGAAATTGAACGAGTCCAACAACTGAGGGGTTTGGTGGAAGAAACTCAACGAAAATTAGAACCTGAACCCAAACATATCCAGATGTCGGACACAGTGTTTCCCACACAAGTTCAACCTCACAAGAACTATAGGCCGTTAGCTATACCCAGTATCATTCGGGAAGAGAGTGAGGGTAGGACATCTGAAAGTGGACACACACCTTTCCTAAGATGGTCCAGCGGTAGTTAAAGAGATAGAATTAGCAGAACCAGGCGAGGAGTCTAAACCAGTCTATATTGCTCAAGACCTTTCCGAAACTGAAGAGGCTGTACTTAAGGAGCTCCTCAAGGAATACAAGGATATCTTTTCTTGGACATATCATGACATGAAGGGCGTTCCACCTTCTGTGGTGCAACATACAATTCCCATGATCAACACTGCTAAACCCGTCCAGCAACGACCCTATCCAATGAATCCTAAGTACGCCAAAATTGTACAAGAGGAGATTGAAAAACTTATCCAATGTGGATTCATATACCCTATTGAGCACTCAGAATGGGTTTCTCCAATAGTCATTGTGCCAAAAAAGAATGGGAAACTAAGAGTGTGCGTGGACCTCAAGAAAGTTAATGCAGCCACTAGGAGAGATCATTATCCCTTGCCATATTCAGAACATGTGCTTGAAAGAGTTGCGGGCAAGGAAGCTTATAGCTTTTTATATGGGTACTCTGGTTACAATCAAATCACAATTGCATTAGAGGACCAAGCTAAAACTGCTTTTATCACAGAGTTTGGAGTGTTTGCATTTCGTGTTATGGCTTTTGGCTTAACAAATGCCCCTGCTACATTCCAACGATTAATAAACACTGCGTTTAAAGAATTTCTAAGGGAGTTTTGTGAAGCTTTCCTAAACGACCGTTGTGTTTATTCTTCTTGGGAGAAGCATTTGTTATATCTACGAAAAATATTTGAAAGGTGCAGATTTTATCGCATCTCATTGAACTCTTTCAAATGCCAATTTTGGGTGAAGCATGGAGTCATTCTAGGGCATATAGTGTCCAAGAACGGGATATCCACAGATGAGACTAAGATTAAAGCCATTGCCGATTTGCCACCACCTACGAACTATAAAGGAGTTCAAAGATTTATGGGCCATGTTGGTTATTATCGAAGGTTTATTTTAAACTTTGCCGAGATAGCGCGTCCATTGTACAAGCTTCTTATCGAGTTTCACTGGACGGAAGAATGTCATCAATCTTATGAGTTATTAAAGAAGGCCCTAACAAGTGCTCCAATCCTGCGAACACCTGATTGGAATGTACCTTTTCATGTGCATATTGATGCATCAAACTTTGCTATTGGGTGTGTTCTAACTCAACCAGGAGAACATAAATTGGACTACCCTATTAGATTTGCAAGTCGCCAATTAAATGATGCCGAGATGAACTACACTACTACAGAGCGCGAAGGTCTAGCTATGATTTACGCAGTAAAGAAATTTCGCTATTACCTTCTTGCTACCAAGTTTGTGTTTTATGTGGATCATCAAGCATTGCTATATTTGGTAAACAAGCCGTGTTCCACAGGTCGAATTACATGATGGTTGTTAATTCTTCTTGTTGACTTCACCGTTGTTGTGAGGCCTGGGAGAAAACATGTCATGGCGGATCATTTATCTCGTATCCCTAATGGAGAAGCTCCTACGGGGGTTGATGATGAATTGCCTGATACTCCTTTGCTCATTGTTGAGACAATGCCTGAATGGAGTGAAAAGATTGTTAACTTCTTAGTTAATGGTTTTCCACCCAAAGAGCTGCGAAAAGATATAGCTCGAAAATTAATCAAGGAATGTGAACCCTATTGCTTATTGGCGGGAAATCTCTATAAGAGAGGAAAAGATGATGTTCGTAGACGCTGTGCCCGCGAGGATGAGTATTTATATATTCTACAAGAGGCACACATGGGCGTAGCTGGTGGTCACTTTTCAGGAAAGTTGACTCCCGAAAGATCTTACAGTCAGGCTATTGGTGGCCCACTCTGTTTAAGGATGCATCACTTTTTGCAAAGGGATGTGATGAATGCCAATGCTTCAAGAAGCCACAAAGAAGTGATAGGATGCCTCTATATCCCATCAAGGTAACCCAACCATTTGAAAAGTGGGGCTTAGACTTTGTAGGACCGATTAGTTCGGCTGCACGTAACACGCAATCACAATATATCATTGTGGCTACCGACTATGTAACCAAATGGGCTGAAGCAAAAGCAACACGGAAGGCGGATGCAAAAACAACAGTTAAGTTACTCTTTGAGAACATTATCACACGTTTTGGATGCCCCTTTGAACTTGTGAGTGACAATGGAACTCATTTTATAAATGAAGTAATAAAAGAACTCACATCAAACTTCATGATATCTCACCACAAGTCTACACCCTATTATCCCCAAGCAAATGGCCAAGCTGAGAGTACCAACAAAACTCTCATCTCCATTTTGACAAAGACAGTTGAGGCTAATCGCACTGATTGGGACCTAAAGCTTACATCAGCTTTATGGGCTTATCGTACTACGTATAAAGTTGCTATTAATTGCACACCGTTTAAGATGGTGTATGGCCAAGAAGCAGTTATGCCATGGGAGTTTGTCATTCCTAGTCTTCGAGTAGCTTCTCAAGAAGGTTGGGATGGTAACCCCTTAGTTGAGCGATTATATATCCTGGAAAGGCTAGATGAAGAGAGGCAACTAGCTGCGCAAAATGATCTAGTGGAGAAGGATAGGAGAAAGAAGTGGTTTGATAGCCATTTAAAGGATAAATACATCAAGGTTGGTGATAAAGTTCTTATGTACGGGGTACGTAATGAAAAGAAGAAATTGAA
Source organism: Adiantum capillus-veneris (assembly GCF_014529385.1). Lineage (NCBI taxonomy): Eukaryota > Viridiplantae > Streptophyta > Polypodiopsida > Polypodiales > Pteridaceae > Adiantum > Adiantum capillus-veneris. Next base: position 127,175,446 of record NC_140958.1, read on the forward strand.
ATACGCTGGTAAGGGACCATATCGAGTGTGTGAAATTACCCCGCAAGGTACCATTCATGTGGAGACTCTAGATGGAGTTGAAACCATTGGATTCCTTAATGGGAGTAAATTCAAAAGATATTATGATCCTCTAAGACAGGAAAAGTTGCAAGCTATCCATCAAAAGAAGGCTGCCAAGGAACAAGCAGAGCTTAGAAAAATCCAAGAAAGAGTTGAGGCTCGAGAACGACAACAACACCTTAGACGCCAACGAGAGGCTAATTTGGGAATCACGCTAGCATTTTTTGAGGACATAGATGACGACTCATTAGAATCTGAGCCACCGCTACGATACCCAATTGAGCTAAATAGCCCCTATGGGAAAGTACTATACAATGCCTTATTAGATATGGGAGCTAAACACAATTTGTTATCCTATGGAGTTTGGTGTCAATTAGGGAAACCGACCCTATCCCCGAGTACGATGCAAGTCAAGGGCATTAATAAAAAGAAAACTGCTATTCTTGGAGTCCTTCAGACCCATGTTGTCTATGACAATGGAAGCATAGTGCAGAGGTTCCTAGTCATGCCCTCGGGAGCTATGGAAGGCAACGTAAACCTGGGATGCACGTGGATGTTGGCAACCAAATGCACTATTGATTGGGATACTGGTAGTGTCACGACGCGACCACCGACTCTTACCCCTATCATTCAAGCAAAGTCACCTACGTTCCAAACTCTAGCAAAGTTGAAGGATAGCCAACATTCACAAGCCAAGGTGGTTAACTCGTCTTTGCCGGCTACCCATGAACCTAGCACTTCAACACTTGTAGTTGTAGCAAGCAGTAATATTGCAAGTACTCAACCTGCACGACCTAAGAGTACATATCAATGGGTCCCCAAGGCCTTACTTCCAACTACCTCAACCCTCCCATCCATTTCAAGAAAAAATTTCCCTGGAGAACCAAGAGCACGCTCTAGGAGAGTCAAGACCAAATCACGATGGATTCCAAAACGACTATTAGAAGACCAAGGCTACTATGATGAAAATGAGCAAATTTGGGTACCTAAACGTAAAATGTGTCCTTCCCTATCGACAACAAACCCATATGAGTCAAACTGTGTAACGCTAAAGCCAATGGCAGACCGTGGGAAGGGAAAGATCACAGAATGCTACACACCTAGTCCAGAGCTAGTTTGGGCTCCAAGGCAAAACCAATTTATTCCACCTAGCTCAGGAAGGGGGGAGTTCCATGAAGCTTCTAGCTCCTCTTGTAATACATCCATAGAGGTAAAAGCTTCTACACAGCCTCCATCTATAGTAGTGGACCTCCATGAAGCTACAAAAGAATCCACACCTCCCAGTGTTCAAGAATCACCTGATGAACCACTTCAAGTTCGATCCTGGGAGAGTACCTTACCACCCTTGCAACTTGACGAGGAACCTAGGGTAATAGAAAACTACTGGCAAAAATCCTCACCTATTACCAACTGAAATGATTGGTTTCAAAGGGTGACGAGCTTATTTCAAACGGTATGATCTACCCAAGGAAGGGAGGAGTGTTTCCTGACAGTCATCATTCACTTGCTTCCCTCTCAACCTTTCCTTGACCTCTTAACCTCCAATCTTAGGGAATGTATATATAAAGCCTTATACTCACAAAAACAAGATAAAAAAGTAAAAGAGCAAGAGCCATAACACAAAATCATAAAAACAAATTATGCACAAGAACACAACCCTTGTAATATTTGCACTCTAACCATCATCTATTTGCGTGTACAGATATGGCTAGTATGCTAGAGTCATCCACTCCTGCCTTGGGTGAGAGGTACCCTCGTTACTTTTCACAAATATTTCACATGGTCTTTCCAGTGCTTGCATGTGAATGGGATTTGATAGGTACGCTAGCATGTGAGAGGAATTTTGAGGAGTTAGAATGGCTGGTACGTCTCTTGACCACGTCTGATCCATACTTAGTAGAGAGCGTTTCTCCCATTGCACAAGCCTATTCTTTTGACCAAGATGACTATAGGCGTCTAGTGACCTTCTTAGTAAACATGGGCACCTATGATGAAGAAGAAAATTTACAGGACTACATAGATGGCACATATGGTCTCATGGATGATGACTTTGTTTATCTCGACGACGAGGATAGGGGTTTAGCCTTAGGGTTTCCCCCCAACCTCTACAATATCCTATTCCCTTGACTCTCTAGGGGGAGTGTAACTAATTAGGTTAGGGTTCCTTATGTTTTTTGTTGTGTTCAATAAGTGTTGGTACCTTTTCCCACTAATGTGCCTCATGGAGGTATTCCTTTTGTTTCCTAGTGTGTACAGGAGCGTGTTGCTATTGATAGGATTTGGACCTTCATGGAACCTTTCTCTTGTTCACACTTCAGATCAAGCGCCACCATCAACACAAACAGGTGTTTCTTGTCCATTAGCATTGTCCCTTATCTTTTTTGCATCTATGATTGTCTGCTTTGATTGTGATTGGTAGCATAATATCCAACACATTTGCTTAGTATCAAACATTTAATTCAATGTATTTTTTGTCATAATCCCTTGTCTAGGTTTAAACATCAAGCAAGTCCCACTAAGCTAGTTTGACCAAGTTAGGTGTTAGAGATCTTCTCTTAATACCATGGGGAATGCCTTCCTAATAATTAATGGTTACTTAGGTTCTTAATCCGATTTAGGCAGCATTGTGTGAAATGTACTAGGGCTTTCTAGTGGGCTTGACCCTATTGACCTTTAGCTTAAGTATTATAAAGGGAGTTTACTAGTGTGATGAGCCTGGGGAGGTGTATCAGTGTTATATGACCCCCCAAAGTTACAAAATTAAAATGATGAAAATGAACAAACAAAAAATCAAAGTGCCACATTGTAAAATCTTAAGTTGGAAGAGAAATCTCAGCTTGATTGGGTACTTCACTCACATGTATTGCCTATGGTACTAGAGCCCTAGAGGTTCCCAGTATGGGCGCTTTTTCTTGAAAAGCAAAAAACCCAAGGCATACAAAATAAGTACACACATCAAAATTGAATCACCGTGAAAAGAATTTGGGGGGTCAAAGAAAAAGTAATCAGTCAGGCGATGATTTCATGAGAAATTCCTTTTATGGTAGCTTAACTACAAGGTCTTCTAGATATAGCCTCTAGTCAGCCCTCGAACATGAATACTTGGCTCTCGCGATTAAACAACTTAATTGACCACAGAAAATTAAGAAGCTTGCCCATGGTATTAATATTCGATCTCTAGTGCCTTTCGACCGTCAAATTAGCGACCCTAGACTTGTTTAATTTTTTACCTTTACATCTGTTTATGCATTTGATTACATTGCAATTTAATGTTCATTGCTGACAAATTGTTTGAAATTCTTTTACTAATCAATTTGTCTACCTAAAACTGCATATGCTTTTTAATCACTTATGAGAATGCAATTACTGTGCCAATGTTGTTTGATTTTGCAGTGACTGAAGAAGGCTAAGGACATTCATCTCAAATGCTCTTCCACCTCGACGAACGAGCTTCAACTCAATAGCTTACGAGGACGGAATCTACATCAGGAAGGGGGGCATGTTAACCCTCATGGCTCACGGACATCCCATCACCTACGACGGACGTGTATTATGTATTTGGTAGAGTCAGGTACCGGGCTTGTCGGACCAATAGGAAAAGGGTAAGAGTGATCGCCGATGAGAGGCGCACTCTAACTGGGACATTCAAGGGATTAGTTGGCTAAGCATGGGCGCCCAAGTGTGAATGGGGTGAGCTCATATAAAAGCCAACTAAACCTAAAATTCACTTATTCTCTCATTTGTGCAATAGAAGAGTTCTCTTGCTCCATCTCCATCTCCATCTCCATCTTCTTCTTCTTCACCTCCTTGTGTGTGTGTGTATGTGAGAGAGAGAGAGAGAGAGAGAGAGAGAGAGAGAGAGTGCGATCGAGCATTGCGACGACGGCACGGCGGCGGCGAAGCGGTTGAGCGCGGTGAAGCGGCGGCTCCTTCTTCTTCGCGGCGAGGAATCCTCCACGAAGCAAGCGTAGAGCGGTGAGTGACACACCATCGCTTTCTTTGAGCTGACTAGTTAAGCTAGTTGTGTGCTTGGAGCCGTCTGTGGCTCGCACACAGTGTTAGGCAAGTCCCTTGCTTCGATAGTGCGGCAAGGAGCGCACAAGCACCTTCACCCACGGTGCCTGCTCACTTAGGTGACTTGGCAACATTTGCTCAAGCTATCGGTCGATCTATTGCTGAGAATATGCGTTACAGGCCTGATAGAGAACCTAGAAGTAAGGCAGTACAAATAGCTAAGCTCACGCAAAAATTAAGTGGAGACGGGGATGTGAGAAATCATATTGAAGTGCTTGAACAAATATGCGATTATCTAGGAGAACACAATGACCTGCATAAGAGTAATGCTTTAAGCCTAACCTTAAGTGGGAAGACTGGGGATTGGTATAGAACCCTAAGGGTGGAAGAAAAAACAATTTACCCTACTCTTAGGAGATTGTTCTTGAAAGAATACATACAAGAGGGAGTGCTTTGGGGTGTATCCTCTCAACTCCAGAAAGCCCAACGAGAGGAAGGAAAGTTGATGAGAGATTTTATTAGTCGCTTAAAGCATTTGAATTCTTGTTGTAATCCAAATGAGCGCTTCAATAATAATCAATTGCTTGATAGATTCATTAAGGGATTACGACATGAGGATATCTACAATGGCCTAATCATTAGAGGTATCACCACTTGGGAAGCAGTCACCACCAATGCGATCCAATTGGAGGATAATTTAATGATTCAAGGAGAAAGAGTGTCTGTGGAGCCTAAATCTATTAGCTTGCAAGCATCGGGGCATTAGCCAATGACCTTAAAGCCTATTGCTAAGGAGCCAAAGATATCTGAGATGACTTTAGCAGATCTCACCAAGGCCATTCAAGAGAGTCTTAGAGACAATCGTGCTCCACAAAACAATCATATGTAACCAAGAAGGGAGCAACAATGGTGCTCAGTATGCTATGGACCGCATAGTGCCAGTGAATGCCCTACTTTTAGAGTAAAATTCAATGGGAATTGCAATGCCTGTGGGAGGTATGGTCATCAAGCTAAGGATTGCATAGTATTTAAGCGGGTGATGGCCAATAGACCAACCTTAGCATGGACAGACACACCTCGAGTGCCTGCATTGATGCCGGCCCCACCTCTTGAACAAACGTCACAACACATGGTCCCTAGGGCCCAAAATGTTGTTCAAACAACACCCTTACCACCTCCACGCTAGGACCGCAACCACCAGATCTGGGGATCACTTGTGTGAATCAAGTGGGTTGTGAGTCATCTATTGCTTGTTTGGAAGGCTGTGAGGAAGATATAGACCTTAATATTGCCTATGGGATTGATGCGCTTGAAGAAAGTCCACAATACTACATGGAGGACTATTGGGGAGAAGTCAAACCTGTCTATCAAGTAGTTGCTCTTGTTGAAAGAGACCAAACTATCAATTACACTCCTAAGAGACCACCTCTTCGATGCTATGAGTGTGGAGGTTCACATCATGTGGCCGAGTGTCCTATTAGGATACAAAAGAATGCCGCACTAATGCAAACCAATCAAGAGAGCACGTCTACAATGCCGGTACTCATGTGTAATCAATGTGCATAGATCATTTAATTGCCCAATGTCCGAATAATCCAAATGCATCAAAGATCATGCCATCAAACTTGATTGAGGTTACCGAGGAGCCATCACAAAGTACACATGTGGTACTAGTAAACGTACTCACACGATCGATGCTCCAAAAAAAAAATTATTCTTGAATAAAGAGACACATCATCAATTGCCCAATCTCAAAAAATATATGTATATATGAAGGAAGAGATTGCAAAAAGCAGCAAACTCAAACCCTAGTTCAAAGACCAACATAGGACTGGTGACGACCCCGTATATATTAACGACGCTAAAGAGGATTTTGATTCAGGTGAAACCATGGAGATTAAAATGACTACTAAGAAAGAAACCAACAAGGAAGATCGTCATGAGCCACAATGGCCAGGATCTAAAGAAAAGATAGGAACTTATCCAAACCCTACAGAGGAGATCAAAACGACCACTAAGAAAGAAACCAACAAGGAAGATCGTCATGAGCCACAATGGATAGGATCCAAAGAAAAGATAGGAACTTATCCAAACCCTACAGAGGAGTTCGAGCGAGTCAAGCAATTAAGGAGTTTGGTAGAAGATACCGAAAGGGATCTATAACTAGCACCTAGGCAGATCTAGATTACAGACACAGTGTTCCCTACGCAACAACAACCTCACCAAGTCCATAGACCCTTAGCCATACCCAATGTCATCCAAGAAGAAAGTGACTTAAATTCATGGGAAAGTGGGCATACTCACTTCTTGATGGAAAGAATGTTTACAGAGGGACTACCTGACCCTATCGAAGAAATGGAGATCCCATCTTCCCCACGTCAAGGGGATGAAGCCCAAAAGGTGCCATTAAACATTGCCAAATTGATGGATTTCATGTCTTTGGAAGTTAGAACCACCATCGTGTCCAAACTATATAAAGACCCTGAGCTAGTCTTAGCTCAAAGCAAACCTATCACTGGAAGCAATGGAGTCTATGATTGTCCAATGATAGTTAAGGAAATAGAGTTAGCATACCCAAGAGAAGAGTCCAAACCTGTTTTCATTGCCCAAGATGTGACAGAGACTGAAGAGTGTGTACTTAGAGAATTTCTCAAGGAATTCAGGGATATATTTGCTTAGACATATCATGATATGAAAGGTGTTCCACCTTCAGTGGTGCAACACACAATCCCCATGAATAGCATGGATAAACCAGTTCAGCAATGGCGCTACCCAATGAATCCTAAATATGCAAAGATCGTTCAAGAAGAGATTGAAAATCTTGTCAAATGCGGATTCATATATCCTATTGAGCACTCAGAATGGGTATCTCCAATAGTGATTGTGCCAAAAAGGAATGGGAAACTCAGGGTGTGCATAGATCTCAAGAAGGTCAATGCCACCACTATGAGGGACCATTACCCCTTGCCATAATCAGAACATGTGCTTGAAAGAGTTGCAGGGAAGGAAGCTTATAGCTTTTTAGTGGGTACTCTGGCTACAATCAAATCACAATTGCACTAGAGGACCAAGCTAAAACAGCCTTTATAATTGAATTTGAAGTATTCGCATTTTGTGTTATGGCTTTTGGATTAACCAATGCCTCTGCTACCTTTCAAAGGTTAATAAACACTATTTTTAGAGAATATTTGAGGGAGTTTTGTGAAGCTTTCTTAGATGACCTTTGTGTTGATTCCTCTTGGAAAGAACATATATCATGCTTACAAAAAGTGTTTGAGAAGTGTAGATTGTATCGCATCTCCTTAAACCATTTCAAATGCCAATTTTGGGTTAAACATGGAGTCATTTTAGGACGTATAGTGTCCAAAAATAGGATTTCCACAGATGAGAGAAAAATTAAAGCCATTGTTGGTTATTACCGACAATTTATTTTAAACTTTGCCAAGATAGCTCGTCCTTTGTACAAGCTTCTTATTGAGTTCCATTGGACCGCGGAGTGTGACCATGCTTATGAGTCAATGAAAAAGACCTTGACTAGCGCTCCTACGAGTGCTCAATTGGAATGTAATTTTCCATGTGCATATTGATGCATCAAACTTTTCTATTGGATGTGTTCTAACTCAACCAGGAGAACATAAATTGGACTACCCCACTAGCTTTGCAAGTCGGCAATTGAATGATGCCGAGAGAAACTACACCACTACAGAGCGAGAAGGTTTAAGTATGATTTATACACTGAAGAAATTTCGCTACTACCTTCTGGCCAACAAGTTTTTTTTCTATGTTGATCATCAAGCCTTGTTGTATCTAGTAAATAAACCTTGCTCCACGGAAAGAATTACGCGATGGTTGTTAATTCTCCTTGAGTTTGATTTTACTGTTGTGGTGAGACCTGGTAAAAGACATGTCATGGCGGATCATTTGTCTCGCATATCCATGTAAAGAATGAGGATGCAAGAGAGCTACACAAGACAAGCACAAAGCACACAGAGATGGAAAGCTTCTTCTTCTTCTTCACAGAAAAGAGAGTACAAAATGACTAAGTGCTAAAGCTGAAAAGTAGCACATATGTACATGCGGTCACTAAGTGTGAACTCGCTAGAAGCGTACTAGGCTGGCACTATAAGTGTAGTCCAGCTGTAGAATCACTGGCAGAGATCCTCCATGTCGGTCACCTAACGCGCCAGTGAGTAAATGCCGTAAGCGGCCAAGACCCGTAGTGGATGCCAGCTCAAGGTGTAGAGCTCGATATCTCAACACTCCCCCTCGAGCTCTGCATGTCGCAGAGTCCAAGCATAGTCCGAAAACGTCGAAGCTTCTCAGCTCCGAGGGCCTTGGTAAAGATATCTACTATCTGCTCCTCTTTGCTGACGTAGACCAAGTCGATGTCGCCCGCCAACACTCGCTCTCAAACGTAGTGGTAGTGGACCTCTATGTGTTTGGTCCTGGCATGCAACACTGGGTTCCTAGCCAACTGCATGCTGCTGAGGTTTTCACAATGGATGAAAATCTGCTACTCCACCTGCACTCCCAAGTCCTCAAGTAATGTGCGTAGCCAAGCTACCTCACACGCCGCAACTGCTACACCTCTGTACTCGGCCTCTGTGCTCGATAAAGCAATCGTAGGCTGCTTTTTGCTGCTCCAAGTAACAGCAGCACTCCCAAAAGAGAACATGAAGCCACTCATAGATCTCCTATCAACAATGCTACTTGCCCAATCTGCATATGTATACCCATACAATGCTAATGGTGCATCTGCTGCATAGAACAATGCGTAGTCAAGAGTACCTTGCACATACCTAAGTGTGCGTCGTACTCCATCCAAATGTGGCTTCCTCGGAAGCTGCATGAACTGACTCTCCAAGCCTACTGTGTAGCTCAAGTCTGGCCTCGTGATAGTCAAGTAGATTAGACTACCCACAATCTTCCTGTACATGTTGAAATCCTCAACAACATCACCCTTCTCTGCACTCAGCTTTGCATTCACATCCAAGGGAATAGAAATTGGCTTACAATCAGCCATACCATACTTTGACAACATGTCCAAAGCATACTGTCTCTGTGATAGCCATACACCCTCTGGAGTCCTGATCACCTCAATGCCAAGAAAGTAGCGCAACTCGCCTAAATCTTTCATTTCAAACTCCTGTTTGAGAAGACCCTTCACATGGTCAATCTCCATAGCATTGTCACCAACAATAATAAGGTCATCTACATATATGGTAATGACCACAATCCCCACATCACTCTCACGTACATAGAGTGAATGATCAGCATGAGCTCTCCTAAAACCAATACTGACAAGATACTTGGCAATCCTGTCATACCATGCTCTAGAGCCCTGCTTCAAACCATACAAAGCTTTGAGAAGTCTGCATACATAATCTGGGTAACCTGGATCGACATAACCAGGTGGCTGATCCATATACACTTCCTCTTGCAACTCACCAGTCAAGAAGGCATTCTTTACATCCATTTGATGCATAATCCATCCTCTAGATGCAGCCACTGCTATGACAGCTCTCACAGTCGTCATCTTTGCCACTGGAGCAAAGGTCTCCTCATAGTCTATGCCATACGTCTGTGCATAACCCTTTGCGACCAGCCTTGCCTTGTGACGCTCAATGTTACCATCAGCCTTATGCTTGGTTTTATACACCCATTTACAGCCAATAGATTTCTTGCCACTTGGCAATGACACCAACTCCCATGTGTCGTTTGCTTCCAATGCAGCCATCTCTTCATTCATTGCATCATCCCAATGCACATTTTGAACTGCATCCTCAAAACATGTGGGCTCCACATCCTGTATCACCTTAGCCATGTAGGCTTGGTGATGCACTAGATACCCATCATAAGTCAATTTCTGAACTAGATTTCTGACTCTATTAGATCTGCGCGGTCCTGGGTCACTCCTTTGCCCTCTAGCATCTTCTTGTACTTTCCTTACACCAGGTGTCCTGACAGCCGGAATTCCAAATTCCTCATCAAGACTTTGTTCAGAACCATCTGAATCCATGTCTACATGTGAAAAACCTGATGATGCATCAACCATAAAGGGAGGTTCATCAACCTTTTCCTTTCCTTTTCGTGATACATTCCCTGTACCTATTGGTGGAGTAACCTGCGTACGTAGTCTACCATTCCATGGTTTCTCAACAGAGCCACGAGAAGAGGACTCTTGTGGTCCACTCAAAACCTATGACTGTGGCCTCACATTTTGTACAACCACATCATCTTTTACATCAGCCCCAATAGTGCCATGTGCATTACTATACCAACTGCTCATCTCATCAAAGACTACATCTTTGCTCACTCGTAATTCTTGTGTAGTAGGATTGTAGCACCTGTACCCCTTTTGTTCATGGGAATATCCCACAAGAATACATTTCTCTGCTTTAGGATCCAATTTCCTACGCAACTCATCTGGTACATGCACATAAGCTATGCAGCCAAACACTTTCAAGTGTGCCAAATCAGGCTTTGTATCTGTAAACTTTTCCTCAGGTGTTACATCATGCACCGCAGCTGTAGGTGTCCTGTTCATAATGTACACAACTGTATTTACGGCTTCAGCCCAGAAATGATGAGGCATGTTCTTCTCATTCATCAATGCACGTCCAACCTCTGCAATGTGCTTGTTTTTCCTTTCTGCGACCCCATCCTGTTGTGGAGTATATCTGCATGTAAACTGCCTGCGTATACCATGCATTCGCAGAAAATCTGAAAAATCATTGGAGAAGTACTCTCCCCCTCCATCTAACCTCAATGTCTTGATTTGCATATCTGTCTCCTTCTCAATCATGACTTTGAAGTCTTGAAAGTGACCAAACACTTCACTTTTGTTACGCATGAAGTAGACCCATACTTTCCTTGTATGGTCATCAATGAAAGAGACATAATACCTGCAACCATGTATACTTGCAGTATTGGTTGGACCCCAAACATCTGTGTGCACCACCTCAAGTGGCTTTTTACATACATTGCGCTCATGTGGAAATGATCCCTTTGACTGTTTTCCAAATTGGCATGCTGCACACACTTTATGCATACCATCCACCTTGAATTTGGGCAAACCTTTTACAATGTGTTTTGATTGCATGCTGCGCAATCTCTGCTCATTGACATGGCCAATGCGTTTGTGCCAAATGTCAACATCAACCACAACACCTGTGCCCTGTGCAAATAATGCAGCTTTTACCTGAGGCATGTCTACATTCAGCGTAAACATTCTGCCCACACATTTGCCCTCTGTGATCAGCGTACAACCATTCTGGAAATCTTCTACATAACAGCCATTTGGATTGAAGCGAACTTGCAAACCCTGCTCAACCATTTGTCCAACAGAAACAAGATTCTTTGTAATGTTTGGGACATGAAGTACATTTGCTAAGTACTTTGATTTCCCACTCCTCGTATTTAGAGGTATGTCCCCTACATGAGCAATGGGGTGAGCTGTGTCATCTCCTGTCTGCACATAGCCTGACACATCTGGTTTGCGCATATCTCTAAACCACTCTCCACGAGACGTCATGTGATTAGAGGCACCTGAATCCACATACCAAACATCATCTTGGGTGGAGTTCTCTGCAGTCATTGTATTCATTACATGCTGCATAACAAACATGCGCTCGTTTTTGCTGTCATCAGCATCTCTGCTAGTAGATGCATAGTTGCCCTGTTCTCTCTTTCCACTTGCTTTTCCCTTTGGACAGTCACGTGACATGTGACCTCTTTCACCACAAGTCCAACATTCTGTGCTATCTGGAGTATGTTGCTGCCTGCTTGATCCTGCACCACGACCTCTTTGACTCCCCCTGCCTTGAGACTGGTTTCCCCTGCCACCTGTATTGTTTTGATTTGATTGACCTTCCAGAAATTGGCCCCTGCAACCCCTTGGGCCTCGACCACGACCTCTACCTCTACCTCTGTTGGAGTTAGAATAGAAGGCCGGTTCAGAATTATTTCTGCCATGAGAAGAAGATGTGTCAAGGTTCTTCTCCTCAAGAATAAGCATAGAAATCAAATCTTGGAACACGGGGATGTCGTCTCTTGTATTCATGGAAGACCTAAAATGTACATACTCATCTCCTAGACCATCCAAGCATGCACGGACAATGTCATCGTCTTCCACTGAGACTTTAATAGATCCAAGAGCCTCAATGATACTCTTGATTTTCAAGGCATAATCATTGATTGAGACGTTGTTCCTCTTAACTTGATTTAGCTCCGACTTTAGTTGAAGCTTCCTGGCCTTGGTGTTCACCTCGAACACTCTGCCTAAGTTTCTCCATGCAATGGCGGGGGTTTCAGCATCCTGTAGATAGCCCATCATGCCATCTGTGATGCTCATAGAAAGCCAATACATCACTTTGCTCTGGCCTTGTTGCCAGTCCCTCAAAGCTTTCCTTTGTTCTGCTGTAGCATTTGCCTCGGGAATATCTGGTTCCTTTGCATTGTCTCCTTCTACATAGTCCCAATAACCTTTTCCTTTTAGGAAATTTGTTATTCTGAACTTCCATGCAGGGTAGTTATTTTTCTCAAGGTTCTCAGTAACAATCTGACTGAAACCGTCAAACATCTTGAAGCACTAAGACAAAATAGCTGCAATCTGCAAAAACCTACAAATCTGCTGAACCTGCTATCGTGGTACCTGTAACGCTTTCTACACTCAACGAGTGTCCACAATCAAGCGTACATACAACCACTGTACTTGTATAGTAAATCTCTGTATACTGCACTTTGGAGACCTGTTCAGAAACTTACTGCATCTGGTCGTGGATTGCGAACGAAGGGATTGTGATGCTATTGCTCTCTTAGCCTCTCTTGCCTGCACCAGGCTCTGATACCATGTAAATAATGAGGATGCAAGAGAGCTACACAAGACAATCACAAGGCACACAGAGATGGAAAGCTTTTTCTTCTTCTTCACAGAAAAGAGAGTACAAAATGACTAAGTGCTAAAGCTGAAAAGTAGCACATATGTACATGCGGTCACTAAGTGTGAACTCGCTAGAAGTGTACTAGGCTGGCACTATAAGTGTAGTCCAGCTGTAGAATCACTGGCAGAGATCCTCCATGTTGGTCACCTAACACGCCAGTGAGTAAATGCCGTAAGCGGCCAAGACCCGTAGTGGATGCCAGCTCAAGGTGTAGAGCTCGACATCTCAACAATCCAATGGTGAAGCGCCTACTAGAGTCGATGATGAGTTGCCCGATACTTCTCTATTCCTAGTCGAAACCATACCTGAATGGAGTGAGAAGATTGTGAACTTTCTAGTTAATGGTTTTCCACCCAAAGAGCTTCATAAGGACATAGCTTGAAAACTGCTAAAAGAATGTGAAGCTTACTCTCTCATTGCAGGAACTCTCTACAGACTAGGTAAGGATGATATTCTTAGACGTTGTGCCCGTGAGGATGAGTATTTATACATATTGCAAGAAGCCCACATGAATATAGCTGGAGGACATTTCTCAGAGGAACTAACAGCTAGAAAGGTGTTGCAATCAAGCTATTGGTGGCCTACCTTATTCAAGGATGCATCACTTTTTGCAAAAGGATGTGATGAATGACAACGTTACAAGATCACGCAACAAAAGGATAGGATGCCCTTACATCCTGTTAATGTGACTCAACCATTTGAAAAATGGGGTTTGGACTTTGTAGGCCCAATTAGTCCGGTAGCTCGTAGCACTCAATCTCGATATATTATAGATGCCGCTGACTATGTAGCAAAGTGGACGGAAGCCAAGGTGATACGCAAGGCTTATGCAAGGTCAACTGTCAAGTTTCTCTTTGAGAACATTATTACAAGATTTTGTTGTCCCTTTGAGATTGTGAGTGACAATGGCACCCATTTTATAATTGGAGTGATAAAAGAACTCACTACCAACTTCATGATAGCTCACCATAAGTCCACACCTTATTATCCACAAGAAAATAGCCAAGCTAAGAGTACCAACAAAACTCTCATCTCCATTTTGACAAAGACAGTTGAGGCTCATCGTATAGATTGGGATTTAAAGCTTACATCAGCTCTATGGGCTTATTGTAATGCGTACAAATTTGTCATTAACTGCACACTGTTTTAAGATGGTGTATGGCCAAGAAGTGGTTATGCCATGGGAGTTTGTCGTTCCTAGTCTTCGAGTAGCTTCTCAAGAAGGTTGGGATGGTAACCCCTTAGTTGAGCGATTATATATCCTTGAAAGGCTAGATGAAGAGAGGCAATTAGCTGTGCAAAATGCACTTGTGGAGAAAGATAGGAGGAAGAAATGGTTTGATCCTCGTCTAAAGAACAAAGATATCAATGTTGGTGATAAAATCCTTATGTATGGAGTGCATAAAAAAAAGAAAAAGTTGAAATATGCGGGAAAAGGACCATATAGAGTATGTGAGATCACCTCACAAGAAACCATTCATGTGGAGACTCTTGATGGAGTTGAAACCATTGGATTCCTCAATGGGATAAAATTTAAAAGATACTATGATCCTTTAAGCTAAGAGGAGCTATGTGCCATCCATAAAAAAAAGGCAGCCAAGGCACAAACAGAATTGAAGAAGATACAAGCTCAAGCTGAGGCTAAAGAGCAACACCAACACATGAGATACCAATGAGAGGCCAACCTTGGAGTTACACATGCATTTCACATTGAAACAGAGGATGGTTGGTTGGACTCTGACACACCTCTACGAACCCTATTGAGCTAAATAATGTCTATGGAAGAGTGCTATATAACGCCTTATTGGACACAATGCTAAATATAATCTGCTATCATATGGGGTGTGGTGTCAGCTAGGGAAGCCACCTCTATCTGAGAGTATTATCCAAGTCAAGGGTGTCAACGAGAAAAAAACTGTGATTTTCGGAATCTGGCACACTTCTGTCAGTTATGACAATGGGGTTGTAGCTCAAGACTTTCTGGTCATGCCTGCTAGAACTATGGAGGGTAATATAAACCTAGGACGCACGTGGATGATAGCCACCAAATGAACTATTGGTTGGGGGACTGAAGGTGCCACAAAATAGAAACAACCTCTTAACCCTGCCACTCAAGCCATAGTCCCTGAGATATTGCCTCTTAAGGAAATAAAACCCAAAACATTGCATGTCCAAGAGGTTGAACCATATGTCCCCATAGCCCAACTCTCTAGAGCTTCAATTGATGTAGTTGAAATAAAGCTTGAGACACACAAGACCCATCCCAATATAACAAAGAAAACATACAAGTGGGTCCCTAAAGCTTCTTTAGCGACCATAGCTAGTGCTAAAAGACAGGAGCCTGGTAAGAGACGTCCCACTCACCCCACAAAAATGTAAAGAAATGCCGCGTTGGATTCCTAAAAAACTATTGGAAGCCGAAGGCTACTATGAAGGAAATGGTCAAATCTGGGTGCCAAAACGTAAATTGTGCTCTTACTTGTCACCTATCCTGTGGCTCCAAAATGAATTGAAGATCGTGGAAAGGAAAAAATCACGGAATTCTACACACCCGCTCCAGAGCTAGTCTGGGTACCGAAGAAAGAACGATTTGTTCCACCTAGCTCAGGAACAGGGAAGTCAAATGAGGCTTCTTGCTCTTCATTTAGTTCCTATATGGAAATAGAAGCTTTGACACAACCTCCACCTACCATTGTACATATCCATACAAACAAGGAAGAGTTTACACCTCCCGTTGTAAGTTCACCACCTACAACAATGTTGCAAATAAAATCATGGGAGAGCACCTTACCACCCTTGCAACTAGATGAAACGCATAGGGCGGTCGTAAACTATTGGTTAAAGCCTTCACCCATAAAAACTTGGGACAATTGGCTTCAAAAGGTGACGACATCATTCCAAAAGGTATGATCTACCCAAGGAAGGGGGGAGTGTTTGCTAACATCTATCATTCACTTGCTTCCCCTCAACCTTCCTCTCTGACCTCTCAATCTCCAATCCTAGGGAATGTATATATAAAGCCTTTTACTCACAAAAAAAAGATAAAAAAGTAAAAGACCAAGAGCCACCAAACAATAATGTGGAAACTTACAAGTTCTATACATAACACAAAATCATCAAAACACATTACGCACAAGAACACGACCCTTGTAGTATTTGCATTCTAACCATCATCTATCTGTGTGTATAAATATGGCTAGTACGCTAGAGTCATCCACTCCTGCCTTGGGTGCGAGGTACCCTCGTTATTTTTCACAAGTGTTTCACATGGTCTTTCCGGTGCTTGGCCTTTGAATGGGATTTGGTAGGTACGCTAGCATGTGAGAGGAATTTTGAGGAGTTAGAATGGCTGATACGTCTCTTGACCACGACTGATCCATACTCAGTAGAGAGCGTCTCTCCCACTGCACAAGACTACCCTCTTGACCAAGATGACTATAGGCGTTTAGTGATCTTCTTAGTAAACATTGGTGCCTCTAATGATGAAGATGATTTACATGATTACACGGATGGCACATATGGTCTCACGGATGATGACTTTGTTTTTTGCGACAACGAGGATAGGGGTTTAGTCTTAGGGTCCCCCCCCAATCTCTACAATATTCTATTCCCTTGACTCTTTAGGGGGAGTGCAAATAATTAGGTTAGGGTTCATTATGTTTTTTTAATTGTGTTCAATAAGTGTTGGTACCTTTTCACACTCATGTGCCTCTAGAAGGTGGATGCTTGGTGGTGACTATTATGCAGTTTGTGACTACATAAGGATGCCTTCAAAGGACAACAAAAATAGATGTTTACATGTTAAAACGGATGTTTTTCATTGTATCATGTGTACTACTTCCTTTTATCTATGCTTTCCACAGCTACATGTTTGCATCTTGTCATTTAAGTTTCTAACAATGCATTAAATTTATGAAGTTGTGACATTGCCAATTTAGATGCTATAATTTTTTCAAACTTCTAGTACCTTGTTCTTCTCTTTGAGTTTGGTCTATTAGTTGGTTTTAAGTAGGTATCAGGACCTTAAGCTAAACTATGCTACTTAATTGCTGACTTTAATTCCTAAATAGTCTATTGACTGTAGTAACTTTAGTAATGTTTTAGGCTATGAGGATATAGTTCTCTCTAGTTTATTCCACCTAAATGTGACTTGTGTTATGGAAGCCCGTGTGTTAAGCTGGTATTCGAGACCTTGAGTCTCCCGGCTAGTTTAAGCCCAAACTGGTATTTGAGACATTGAGTCTCCCAACTGTTGGTATTTGAGACCTCGAGTCCCCCAGCTACTTGTAGCAACTATGACAACAACAAAAAAGAAAACAAAGAAAAAGAAAAAAAAAGAGAAAGCAAATAGCACAAACTTCCTTGTATTTTATGTGGATCACACTTAAGTGGTATAAGTGACAAGACCACTAGTCCTTAGACCCCGTCGAGCATTCCTAGGGTTAACTACTCTTTAGTCGAAATTTTTTAATTAACGTTGGTCAATCTAGTACTTACTTTAGCCCTAGCTCTTGTGTACTTCTCTTAGAGTCGACCTAATAGACCCTAACTCCATTGCATTTTATTCACGTACTACGCTTGTTCTAGTTGGCAATGTAACAATTCATGAATTTGTTTTTGCATTTCCTAGAATATCATGTATGCATCTCACTTATTGCACACCTGCACAAGCTGCCTTTGGGCTTTCACAATGTTGTTTTTCTTCTGACACAGGTACTTCTATCGTGGATCCCGAGGCTGCACTGTCATATTTCGAGGAAAAAATCTACATCAGGAAGGGGGACATGTTAACCACTGACGTCCACTTCTAGTAGTCATGGGCCGGGCTTGTCGGTCCAATAGGAAAAGGGTGAGAGTGATCGCCGATGAGAGGTGCACTCTAACAGGAAGATTCAAGGGTTAGTTGGCTAAGTATGGGCATCCAAGTGTGAATGGGGCGAGCTCATATAAAAGTCACCTAAACCTAAAAATAATTCATTCTCTCATTCGTGCAATTGAAGAGCGCTCTTGCAACATGCCTTAAATTTGAAGCCCATTTGGGCATCCTGGGCAATTTCAAGCTTCATTTGATGCCTTTTATTGAGGGTTTAAGCTTCATTTTGAAGCTCACAAATCTCTCTTAAGCTTCATAGGAAGACTAGGGCATAGCCTCTAGGAGTCCCAAATATATACATACAATATGTGTGTATGTGTGCAAGGTGTGTGTGAGTGTATTCTATGAGCCCATGTGACATAATAGATGGACCAGATTGGAAGAAAGAGCACCCTAGTGTGAAATAACAAGTGGTTCTAGCTTTGACAGCCAAAAAATATCCCAAATTTAGTGTCCAAGACGAGGAGTGAAAGGGAGCGGGAAGCTTCCAAATTTTGTGAAAAGCTTCATTTGAAGCCTAAAAAAAATAGGCAGGGAGTCACTCACTCTAGCCCATGCCTGCTCTTACTCCCTTTCCATCTTCTTCTTCTTCATCTCCTTGTGTGTGTGTATGCGAGAGAGAGAGAGAGAGAGAGAGAGAGAGAGAGAGAGAGAGAGAGAGAGAGAGAGAGCATTGCGACAACGGCACGACGACGGCGAGACGATTGAGCGCAGCACGGCGGTAGCTCCTTCTTCTTTGCGGTGAGGAATACTCCATGAAGGCGAGCGTAGGATGGTGAGTGACACACCCTTGCTCTCTTGAGTTTGCTAGATTAGTTTGGTTGTGTGCTTGCAGCCGTTTGTGTCTCGCACACAGTGTGTCGGTAAGTCCCTTGCATTGACACGTGCTACAAACGCGCACACACGAAGGGTCTTCGACTTTTATCTATGGACAAGCTATGTTCTCCCAAGCAGCTCTAATGGTGTTCCTTAAGTTTCGTAGGAATCTGGCATGATTAGGTGAGTTACCTTCCGTATGTGTGTATGTGGCTAGGTGGTGTAGTTGAGAGCAATGAGGTTCTTGATTGTGGTTTAGTTGGCCTTCCAGAGTGTTGTATGGGTAGGATGGTCTCAGCCTGACAAGCTAAAGAGATTTCCTCCGTGTGCCTATCGTGTCATCTGTGTCCTCGATTGACATTATGTTGATCTAGGTAGTGTTTACATGCACTTCATGGGTGTGTGAGTCGCTCCTCCAACATTGGCGCCGCTGCCGGGGACACAAGGACCTAAGTAGGTTTCCTACTAACACTCGTGTGATGGTTGCTTGATTTAGTTTCGGCTAAAGAAAGCGTTTTTCTTAAGTGGATCCGGAAGAGGATATTCCGCGATCAAGTGGATATCCAGGAAGCGTGTGTCTTGCCAAGGGTCTGCGACTAGATAGGTTTAGTTAGGATCTGTGGATTAGAGTAGTTGTTGGTGGTCGAGTGATTTGTGAGGTGATAAAAGCGTTTACTAGTCCGTGTGTGGCAGTGAAGCGTTTTTCTACTCATAGATACAAAACCCCATATGATTTGTAGGAGTAGCTTTAGGTAAGTGATTCGATTCTGATCTAGAGCTATTCATCACTGAATTATTTGCTAAAGTGCTTGATTGCATTTGAAATCACGGAAAAGTGTGCTTTTGAGGGTAAAAATGCAATACACAAGCTTTTGTGGATATTTTTGTATGACTGACTGATGCTGTGAATATAAAAGAGCATTTGCAAGGGTTCTGTGAAGAAAACCTGCAATTCTGTAAACATACACATCCTACACGTAGGATGTCTCAAGGGGGTTCTGGAGACCAAATTTGAAAATTCTGACTGCACCAGTGGGTTCAGAGGGTAGGTTTTACTCTAGTAACATATTGACTTGGGTGTTTTTTCCTATTTTTGTTGACCAAAAGCCAAAAGGCAGAGTCAGAAAATGTAAAATTTCAGAAAAGGCTTAAATTGAGTGATGTTTGCATGTTTTTGCAATTGTGAAGCATACTTGCACTTGCTGAGAGCATAAGGAAGCATCAGGGACACTTCAGTCTCAAAAAATCAGCAGTAGACATCCTACGCATAGGATGTCTACAGGGTGATCTGGTGGAAATTTTGAAATTCTGAGTTGACCAGTGTGTTCAGAAGGTAGGTTTTACCCTATTTTCACATGGAAAGTGGAAATTTGACCAAATTTTGACAGATCAAAGCCAAAAGACGAGAATTGCTAGACATCCTACCCAAATTGTGTCGAAGGCCTAATTTTGAGACCAAACCATAGGATGACTCCAAAGGCATGTTATACATGATGTTTTGAGTGCATGTGAGAGTTTTCAGCTCATTTGGGTGAGAAAATTGGGTTTTGAACAGACTTTAGCGTTTTTGACTGAAAAAGGCAAGGATAGCTAATTTTCGGGTCTTTTGACATCCAAATTAAAATCTAAGCATACCACTGGGTTACTGACATCAAGGGGAAGCTATGGGACAAGTCTGGGATCAAACAGGCCAAAAAGACATCCTACGCGTTGTCGTGCTGTGACACGTACATAGTGGGAACGCATACTACAAGATCTATCTTGTAACTTTTTAGATACATAATTATCTTTCCTATAATGTACATATGCATATTTAAGTATAATAATAAGCCTTCTATCTCATCCTATTAGTTTTCTCAAGGGTAACCTATCCTTACTTTACCATTCGAAAATACTATGGGAAAAGCATCAATAGCTCCGCCTCTTTAACTTGGGGCAAAAAGCATTGATTCTTTATTTCTACTATTTCATTATCATCTCACACCCTAGCTAGATCCTATATCTAGGGTAAACTCCAATATATATATATATATATATTCTATGTATTTTTTATACTTTTCTTATATTTCTTTTTAAATAGCTACTAGGAGGGAATCAAATCCTAGTGGGACACTAGGTGGCATGATTTAAAAAATACACTTATTTTAATGCATTATTGCAAGCATGATTACAAAACTTTGTCAAGGAGCAATGTCATGCTTTCATATGGCATGAGGTGTCCTTTGGAATTAAATGAAAGTCTAGGCTAAGGGGACCACGGGAAGACTTTTGCTGCCAGAAATGGACCCTATTTTGATGATTTTTTTACACAAGGTTCCAATCCGAATTGGAAAATGATTTTAAAATGAAATCGTAGCTAATGAGCTGAAGTTTCTGCCCATATTTTTACTTTTTTATTTGGAGCCACGATTGAGGAGATATGATCAAAATACTGGACCCCAGTCTGCCCACATCATGCAGGGACAGCTCATTTCCAACTTTTCCAATTCCTATTCACACTGGCTCCTCTCTTCTTGTGTAAACCCTTGGGGGTTCCCTTCACCTATAAAAGGGGACCTCTTCTTCCTTGAAAAGGAACTCAAGCATTCAAGCCATTGATGAGAGGAATTCTTGAGGGAGTGAGTAGTAATGCCTAATTGTACTTAGCCATTAACATAAGCCCAAGCCTACACTTTCTCCTAGAGGGAGACTAGCCATTCTTGCAACAAGCTAACCTTGGAAGATCAACTCTAATCAAAGAAGGTCTTGCACTTGGTGTATCAATCAAAGTGGAATTCTCCACTCTTCTTTTCTCTCCATCAATAATGGTGCCGAAGGGTTTGTCAAGTAAGATGTGTTCTACATTGATGTTTTCTTGATTTCTTGTTGTTTTCTTTTTCATCTCTAATCCAACATATATATATGTATCTAATCTCATCTCCTTAAGCAAACCTATCTCTCTCATTCTTAGTAATTCATCCTCTCTGCAAATTCTAGGTTCTCTTTTCTACAGGTACATCTCTCCCCGCAGTATCCTTATTGCCTACGGGCAAGAATAGGGCTTGGGAGGGAAAATTCTCATCTTTTCACTTCTCTCATATCTACATTTCTCACATACTATCCTAGATGAATAACCCACATGATGATCATTTCTATCGCTTTCACTCTGTACGATCTATTAGAATTAACGTATGGATTAGCCGTAAAATACACTTTCAACAACGTATAGTGTTTCTCTTTGGCCCAGAAAGGCTTAATGAAATACTTCTATCACCGGATCCCATCATACTACCTCTCATAGACTATAACTTTTCTTTTGACGTAAGCGTAGTTATCTTGCTATGAACCAAGAGGATTTGTGCACACAATTAATCCCAATCACTAGACAAAATATATATATTATGGTAAGCACAAAACTACAATTCCAAAGAACAATTCGTAGCCTATTTGGTCAGCCAAGATTGAATGCCATTAACTCATCTATTAACCCTTTCATATTACCCATGATACGATATGACCATAGCCTTGATGTTTTCATTTTCGTATTGTTTTGACATTCTCTTTTGTGTTCTTTCTTTGTGTGTGTGAGTGTAAGAGAGAAAGAGTGAGGCTTCTTTGATTGCACTTCTTTCCAAACCCTATTCTTCATGGCATCTATGGCTTAACTCCTTCATATAGTTTTTGTTGAGTTCTCTCACAAACTCTCACAGCCATAAGCCCGGTGCTTTCCTTGCAAGACCGCAAATTTCTCGACATATTTTTGGTGAACCCGACGCGAAACTGCCAGGGTGAGATTTTGTGGGTAACCATGGGTGATCATGTTGAGCAACAGGGTATGCATTTTGACCCAGCAACAATGCAAATGTTTCAAGCATTTGCAATGTTCATGCAACAACAACATGCCATTGAAAAAAGGGAGATTTCAGCAATGAAGGCCATACAAGCAGTCGTCAATAGAATGGATCAGTTCAATGAAAAAGATGTAACCAAGTACTTACGCGAGTATGTGAAGGAGATGGAGCTGCATCGCGTGTCAGAAGGTGAGATGATTCACAACTTTGAGCTAGTTGTTGCTCCAGAAATTAGAGAGCATGTTAGGGTAATTAAAGATGGGCATGGGAGAAATTGGGAAGAACTCAAAGTAGATTTAAAGTAGGAATATTTCATGGAGGACTTTGAGAGAGTGACCAAAAGGACATTCTTAGTATGGGTAGTCAAGCCAAAGCAAGGACTATCAATAACAGAGCTACTTAGGGAATTTGAGCGGCGCTATGCACAACTCACCAGGACAGAAAGGGCCACACTAGATGCAGAGAAGACAGATCTTTTCTTACAAGCTGTAGGTAAAGAGTTTCAAGAAAAATTGGAGC
Organism: Adiantum capillus-veneris; assembly: GCF_014529385.1. Lineage (NCBI taxonomy): Eukaryota > Viridiplantae > Streptophyta > Polypodiopsida > Polypodiales > Pteridaceae > Adiantum > Adiantum capillus-veneris. The sequence continues at coordinate 127,198,500 of NC_140958.1, forward strand.
TTCTTCTTGAAGATAAAGATGCTGAGCAAGGACTAAAGACCGACTGGAATGAGGTTGAAGGTGCTATCTCACTGCTTGCCAAATGACAAAGAAGAAGGGACAAGATGGTAGTAAACACTACAAGTCCTTCCACCTCAACTTCTGACAAAATAGTAAAGCCTACTTTTATCGCTCCTAAGTTTGATGAGTCCATGCTAGATGAGCTTGTGAAGGGAATGCGTGACTTGAAGGTGAAGTTTGCAAAGCTTGAAAAAAAAGGCCAACCATCAGGGCCACTTCCTAGGCAAAGACAACAGCCCAAAGAAGGGTTTGTTAATAGATGTATTTGGTGTGATAGTACAGACCATGTAAGAAGGGATTGTGATGATTTTAGTGATGCTTTGTCAAAAGATGTTGTCTTTTTTAAGGATGGTAAAATCCACTTAAGAGAGACAGGTCTACCCTTGAGAACTAACTTTGGGAAGGGGGGAATGCAAACCTTAGTTGAAGATATGGAAACTAAGCATGCCACCTCTTCAGTTGAGGCAGCTACTTTTGGAGTAAAAATTGAACATTTTTGTGATGAAGAGGTGAGTGACCATCATGGTCAAATTTGGCCAAATGTCATGCAATTAGCTAAAAAGGAAAAGATTACAAAAGAGATTCTACATGAAGCAGGTGATTGCATACGTCTAGAAACAGGATGGAATGATCCAGTGGACTCATTGTCAGTGCATGCCTACATTATAAAATACCAACAAAATGAGGCAATTGTAGAAGAGAAGCGCAGAAGTGAGAATGTTGATGAAGGACCATCAAAAAGAGCTTCTAGAAGTGGGGGAAGAAGCGACTCAATGCCTTCTCAAACACCCTCAACACAAAGAGCATCTCCACCTGAAGTACTCATGGAGGAGTCTACAACAGGAAAGAAGAAAGAGCCAATGAAAGGTAAGACAAAAGGCCCAACTTATAAACTACAATCTGATATTGAGGTTGCTACAGATTTAAAGAAAGTCTTGGAGGAAAGGATCTTGAATAGAAAGATTGAGTTTACTCTGGGAGAATTTCTTGGCATTGCAAAGCGTGAATTCCATGAGGAGATCATTGACATCATCAAGAGGAAGAGGCAAACCCTTGCTGAAGTTTCTCGTCCACAGGTTGAAGGGGAAACCTCAAAGACACAAGGGATGCAACTGCAAAATAAGGAGAATGATGGAGCTGTGGTAGGATGCTACCAATCTAGTGGGAGAGTGAAGCAAGTGCATTCCTCAAATGATGATGAAGAAGTTGAAGATATTCCTAGGAGTTATTATTCACGAAGTCATTGGGCAAGGGCTACTACAGAAACTTTGGTCAAGGTAGGTGATCTTGAAGAGCCATTTGTTGCCTTGATTGACCATGGTTCAGAAATAAACATAATGTCAAAGAGTCTCTACAACAAGTGCAAATGGCCGATGGACACAGATCATGGCTGGATGGTAAAAGTGGCAAACAATTCATCCGGTGAATTGTATGCAGCATGTCCAGGTGTGAAGGTAACAATAGGTGATGTAAAGATTGACCAAAACTTCTTTGTACAGGATACATCTTCATATCATCTCATCCTTGGACAACCCTACATTGTGGGAGTTCGAATGGAAACAAAGGTAATGGATGATGGTTCAGCATATGCTAGGATACGTAGCAAAGATGGTAACCGAGCTGTCCAATTTCTCACAGTTTGTGTGAACCATGAAAGAAATCGTGACAACCTCAGAGAACATCCTCTACCAAAGGTGAGCAAAGAGTTTCATGATCATAGAGAAATGATGGGTTTTGGCCAAGTACCATTGTAAAGCAGGATTGCAGTGGTACAGAAAGAAAAAGGGTCTCGCCTGATCCAAAAATAAGTGAAGCGTTTTCAACGAGCTCCTTGGTAAAAAAAAATGGATCAGTATGTTTTACAAAACTTGAAGATTTGAAGAGATGTGAGAGGCAATATGTGCATCATGTACAAATAGGCATGAAAAAGAGTGGGTTGTTAGAGCCTATTGAAAATGTTTTGGGTTTGTGTGAACAAGTTTCTTTTGTAGATACTATGGGTGAGCTTGATGCTATAATGGAGTCTAATTTGCATCTTGAAAATGAAGTTGTGGAAGTTTGCTCTATGGAAATGTATCAAGTAATAGAAGCCTTTAAAGAAAGCCAAACAGTTGGCCTAGAAGTCCATGTTGAAACTAAATACAAGAGTGTAGCAAAGAAGGTGAAACCAGTAGCTTCACCCTTACCACCCAACAACAGGGAAAAGATTGAGCAGGCTTCTTTACAACCAAGTTTGAGGAATCCTAAAAAGATTGGGCATACCTTCACAAAGGACTCTTTCCAAGACTTGCAGATTGGTCGCAAGGAGTTTCTAACACAGGAGGAGACAAAGTGATTCAAAGAAATGCTTTCAAAGCATGGTAAGGCTTTTGCATTTGAGCCACATGAGATAGGATGTGTTGATCCTTCTATTGTAGCTCCTATGGTAATTTTCACAATACCTCATGTGCCTTGGAATCTGCGGCCTATTCCGGTTCCAAAGGCTCATTTGCCAAAGTTAGTAGAGCTACTGAATGAGAAAATCAAAATGGGAATCTTGGAGCCTTCTCGTGCTCCATACTCAAACAGGTGGTTCACAATTCCGAAGAAGAATGGTTCTCTACGCTTCATCCAAGATATGTAACCAGTGAACCAGGTGACAATTAGAAATGTAGGTACAGGTCCAATTGTGGATGAGTTTGCAGAGGCATTTGCAGGGAGGGCAATCTACTCAATGGGGGATCTCTACTCAGGGTATGATCAATTTCAGCTTGCAATCGAAAGCAGAGACTTGACAACCATGAGGACACCTTTGGGTTTGGTAAGGATGTGTACATTGCCACAGGGAGCAACCAACTCGGCTGCACATATGATGAATGGGATGAATAAGGTCTTACGTGACTTTATTCCTCAAATCACAATGCCTTTCATTGATGATTTTCCTATCAAAGGATGTGAAGAAAGTGACAAAGATGAAGCTTTGGATCTCAAGGGATGTCGCAGGTTTGTGGTAAATCACATAAATGATTGTGATAAAATTTTGTCTAGGTTGGAAGAAGTGAATCTTACATTGTCAGGGAAAAAGTCTATGTTTGGTGTCAATGAAGTGCTTATTGTGGGGCACATGCGCGGGCCATATGGTAGGAAACCTTGTCCAACAAAGGTAGATGCCATCCAAAGAATGAAAGAAACGTGCACTAGCATCACTGAGGTTAGAAGGTTTCTGGGAGCATGTGTCTTCTATGTTATTTGGATTCCACATTATGCACATGTAGATGATCCTCTTTATCAGCTGCTTAGAAAGAATCAGAAGTTTAAATGGACAGAAGCACATGTAAAATCCATGAAAACGCTAAAGGAGTTGCTCCAGTCAGCAACAACTTTGAGAAAGGTAGACTATGAGTGTCAAAGGCCAGTAATTGTGACAGTAGACACCAGTCCTACAGGGATTGGATGGGCAATAGGGCAAGATGACAAAGAAGGACACAGGTATGTGGTAAGATTTGGAGCAAAGGTGCTAAGTGCTCGCCAAAGAAACTATCCACAGATAAAGAGAGAGTTATGGGGTATGGTTACAGCCTTGAAAAGTGGGAAAGAGTACCTAATTGGTGCATGTGTGGTTGTAGAAACAAATTGTCTACCACTTCTTGGGATGATTACAAGCTGCTCAACTCCAGACATTGCTATGTTGCGGTGGATTGCCTACATTAAGTCCTTAAATCCCGAGTTTAAGCACATTGCAGGTAAAGACAATACAGTGGCAGATATGCTATCAAGGGAAAGGTATGAAGATGAGTCACAAATGATTGACGAAGGAGATGATGTAAGCACAAAGTTCTATTCTATCTCTCATGTCAAAGGTAACAATGTCTGCATGACTAATCTACTTGAATCATTCTTGAAAGAGCTTTATGAAGGTGATTGGCTTCTTATTGGAAGCTACTTGAGTACTCTAACAAAACATGATGATTGGTCTGAACAAGAATTCAAGAGGATACGCAGGAAAGCATATGGGTACTTTTTGAGGAATGGTTACTTGTGGAAGCATCCTAAACAAAAGGGTGCTACACCACAACGAGTTATATGCAAAAAAGAGACTCAAGTAAAGCTCATGCAAGAGTTTCATGAGAGTCTATGGGCTGGACACAGGGGTGTATGGGCAACCTTCTCCAAGTTGAAAAAAAAATAATGGTGGAAGGGTATGTATAAAGATGTATCTCAATTTGTAGAGTCATGTGTAACTTGTCAAATGTATTCAAATGTCCGACATCGTAATGGATTGCACCCTACATATCCACTAGCCATGCACTATAAATGGGTTGTGGATCTAGTCACAATGCCTCTAGGACTCTGGCAGATGAGATACTTGGTTCTTGCACGAGAGGACCTAACTAACTAGGTTGAAGGAAGAGCATTAAGAGCTAAAACCACAGAAGCTGTGTGCAAATTCCTTCTTGATGAGGTGATTTGCCGTTATGGTTGTGTGGGAAAAATCACTGCAGATAGAGGTGAACTGGATGCCGAAGAAGCAAGCGAGTTCTTTTCTAGATTAGGAATCGAGCTTTCTCTTACTACAGCTTACAACCCTGAAGGCAATGGAAAGAGTGAAAGAAGGCATCCTCCTATCATCAAAGCTTTGGCCAAGGCTTGCGAAGGAAGAGTTGGTGAGTGGACAAAATTGTTACCATATGCTTTATGGGCTGATCGTACAACACATAGCTCAGTAATTGGCTACATGCCTGCGGAGCTAATGTATGGTCAAAAGCCAGTGATGCCGATTGAAGATACAATTCCCACATGGAATGTACTACCTTGGCAAGAGGGGCTTAGCAGGGAAGATCTCCCTTCATTGCGTATAAGGCAGCTAGAGAGAAGACCTGGAGACATTGAAGCTGCAAAAGAACGACTCAAAAATGCAAGGTTGAAAAACAAGGACTACTTTGATAAGCGACATCGACTCAGGAGCAAAGCAATTGACAAAGGTGACTGGGTTTTGGTGTATGATAGTAGCCTTGATAACCAACACACAATCATACGTAAGTTTTCAAAAAGATGGTTTGGATCGTACGTTGCAATGCACGTGCATGAAAATGCTACTTACAGCTTGTCTGAACTAGATGGTACAGAAGTAAAGATTCCCATTGCAGGAAAAAGGATCAAAATGTTTAAGAGAAGAGGAGACAATGATCCAGAAGATGTTGATGAGGAAGAAGAGCAAACCACGGGTAAAGATCAAAGTGAAGATGAAGCTTTGGAATCATCCAGTGAAGAAGAAAGCAAGGAATATGTACAAGAGGGCTGATCTTACAAAGAAATAATGTGGCACATACCGGAGGATGTGCAGGTTTAGAGGGGGTGTATGTCGTGCTGTGACACGTACATAGTGGGAACGCATGCTACAAGATCTATCTTGTAACTTTTTAGATACATAATTATCTTTCCTATAATGTACATATGCATATTTAAGTATAATAATAAGCTTTCTATCTCATCCTATTATTTTTCTCAAGGGTAACCTATCCTTACTTTACCATTAGAAAATACTATGGGAAAAGCATCAATAGCTCCGCCTCTTTAACTTGGGGCAAAAAGCATTGATTCTTTATTTCTACTATTTCATTATCATCTCACACCCTAGCTAGATCCTATATCTAGGGTAAACTCCAATATATATATATATATATATTCTATGTATTTTTTATACTTTTCTTATATTTCTTTTTAAATAGCTACTAGGAGGGAATCAAATCCTAGTGGGACACTAGGTGGCATGATTTAAAAAATACACTTATTTTAATGCATTATTGCAAGCATGATTACAAAACTTTGTCAAGGAGCAATGTCATGCTTTCATATGGCATGAGGTGTCCTTTGGAATTAAATGAAAGTCTAGGCTAAGGGGACCACGGGAAGACTTTTGCTGCCAGAAATGGACCCTATTTTGATGATTTTTTTACACAAGGTTCCAATCCGAATTGGAAAATGATTTTAAAATGAAATCGTAGCTAATGAGCTGAAGTTTCTGCCCATATTTTTACTTTTTTATTTGGAGCCACGATTGAGGAGATATGATCAAAATACTGGACCCCAGTCTGCCCACATCATGCAGGGACAGCTCATTTCCAACTTTTCCAATTCCTATTCACACTGGCTCCTCTCTTCTTGTGTAAACCCTTGGGGGTTCCCTTCACCTATAAAAGGGGACCTCTTCTTCCTTGAAAAGGAACTCAAGCATTCAAGCCATTGATGAGAGGAATTCTTGAGGGAGTGAGTAGTAATGCCTAATTGTACTTAGCCATTAACATAAGCCCAAGCCTACACTTTCTCCTAGAGGGAGACTAGCCATTCTTGCAACAAGCTAACCTTGGAAGATCAACTCTAATCAAAGAAGGTCTTGCACTTGGTGTATCAATCAAAGTGGAATTCTCCACTCTTCTTCTCTCTCCATCAATAATGGTGCCGAAGGGTTTGTCAAGTAAGATGTGTTCTACATTGATGTTTTCTTGATTTCTTGTTGTTTTCTTTTTCATCTCTAATCCAACATATATATATGTATCTAATCTCATCTCCTTAAGCAAACCTATCTCTCTCATTCTTAGTAATTCATCCTCTCTGCAAATTCTAAGTTCTCTTTTCTACAGGTACATCTCTCCCCGTAGTATCCTTATTGCCTACGGGCAAGAATAGGGCTTGGGAGGGAAAATTCTCATCTTTTCACTTCTCTCATATCTACATTTCTCACATACTATCCTAGATGAATAACCCACATGATGATCATTTCTATCGCTTTCACTCTGTACGATCTATTAAAATTAACGTATGGATTAGCCGTAAAATACACTTTCAACAACGTATAGTGTTTCTCTTTGGCCCAGAAAGGCTTAATGAAATACTTCTATCACCGGATCCCATCATACTACCTCTCATAGACTATAACTTTTCTTTTGACGTAAGCGTAGTTATCTTGCTACGAACCAAGAGGATTTGTACACACAATTAATCCCAATCACTAGACAAAATATATATATTATGGTAAGCACAAAACTACAATTCCAAAGAACAATTCGTAGCCTATTTGGTCAGCCAAGATTGAATGCCATTAATTCATCTATTAACCCTTTCATATTACCCATGATACGACATGACCATAGCCTTGATGTTTTCATTTTCGTATTGTTTTGACATTCTCTTTTGTGTTCTTTCTTTGTGTGTGTGAGTGCAAGAGAGAAAGAGTGAGTCGTCTTTGATTGCACTTCTTTCCAAACCCTTGTCTTCATGGCATCTATGGTTTAACTCCTTCATATAGTTTTTGTTGAGTTCTCTCACAAACTCTCACATCCATAAGCCCGGTGCTTTCCTGGCAAGACCGCAAATTTCTCGATAGCGTAGGATGTCTTCTATGTGATTTTGGACTCTAACCAAAATTCTGAGCATACCACAATGATCAGCACCTTAAGGAGAGTCTGTGGTTCAAATTTGGGTTCATTCTGAGCAAAAAGACATCCTACGCGTAGGATGTCTATTGCATAATTCTGAAACCAAAATTCTACTGTGACCATACCATGCTGTCATATAGCCTTAGGCAAGCCTCCTAGGCAAATTTGGTCCAATTTGGAGTTGATTTGACTTGGGAATTCATCAGAACAGACATCAAGCTTTTTGAAGAGATTCTTGATCATTTGAACAAACCTATAGGTGTCAGAATCAAAAAGTGAAAAGATCTGTGAGTTTAGCACATCAAGGGGAAGCTACAGTGCAAGTTTGAGCTGAAACAGATGAAAAAGACATCCTACGCGTAGGATGTCTCCTGGGTCATAAAGTGGTCAAAATTCTACTTTGGCCATATAGGGAGATACTAAGTGTCTTAAGGATTCCAAAACTTTTTTCAAAAGTGAATTTGAACCTTGTTTGGCCTATTTACCAAGCAAAGACAAGAATTGTCAGACATCCTACTCTTGGAGTGCACTAGAAGATCTTGCAGCCTAAATCTTGACCTATTGGCATCCAAATTCAAATTTGAGTATACCATTGGGTTGCTGAGCACTAGGAGAATCTTGGGATCAAGTTTGGACAAAATATGAGCAGTTAGACATCCTACGTGTAGGATGTCTCCAACTTGATTTAGGACTCCAAACCAACCTATGAGCACACCACTGCGATCAGCACATCAAGGAGAAGCTGGGGTGAAAATTTCAAGTCATTCTGAGCAAAAAGACATCCTATGCGTAGGATGTCTCAAGGCCATTTTTAGGTCCAAATCAACCTCTGAGCATACCATTGTGTTGCTGGACTTAAGGGGAGTCTCTGGACCAAATTTTGTTAAATTCTGAGCATATAGACATCCTACGCGTAGGATGTCTCTAGGCCAGTTTTAGGGTCCAACTATAATTTTGACCATACAGAAGTGTTCACAGTGTCACAGAGATCCAAAATCTTCTTTTAAAATTGAATTTGGACTCATTTTGACCAGTCTAAACTGCATTTCACTGTTTTGGCCATAACTTTCACAAACGGTAATGGATTGGAAAAGTTTTTATATCAAAACGTAGCCTGAGAGCGGCTCTACAGATCTTAGAGCAAAACATGAACTAAATGTATGCCACGGCAACCATTTAGTTCTATTTTGAAAAAAACATCATTTAAGTCCTCAAAATGCATCCGTAAGTCAGGGGTGTCTAAAAGCGACAATTTGCGAGAATTGTGACGAAACGGTTGCGGTTTTGAACATAGTTTCGACTTTTCCCTAACCAAAGCACTTGAACATAGTGGACTAAGTCTACTTGAACCAAGAAAAATCTCTTAAGCCCAGGAATCATGTCTACCCTAGATTCAAACGCAGCTTACACAAGCTTGGAGATCCTGACGATAGAGGAATATCCTCCCACAATGGATCTTCCAAACTTGCAATTGATAAAGATCCATCTTGTTGAGAGAGTTTGGATGATTGGTCATGAGAGTGAAGGACTATATAGATACATTGAAGACAATGAGGCCAATCTTTATAGGTGCTCAGATCCATACCTAGAAGAGATAACGGATTACAAGCTCTTATATGTCTACACATACGGAGTCGACTGTCAATGGAAATCTATAGTTGTCGACAAGTATGAACGAGAATACAAAGTTGTAGAAAGCACAAATCCACAGACTGTACTAGAAAGAGGTGGATATTTGGTCAATGAAGGACCACAAATGCCTCCACCAAACACAAGAATTCCTATAGGAGTTCCAAGAAGAGAGCCACCAGGATTCCCTTCAAGAGTGATAACGATAGAAGGATTGGGAGACTCTCTAGTTAGACTTGTAGACAATTGACGAGTTAGACCATCCCAAGTCCAGAAATGGGTAAACAGAAAATACTCCGGAGATAAAGATCCGAGAGATCACGTAGCGGCTTTTAGAAGAGTGATTAGAGCAGAGGAAGTTTCAGATTTTGCGGCACAGTTTGCGGGATTTGGATTGACTCTAGAAGATGATGCAGCTACATGGTTCGATTCGGTGGAAAAATGGGATTTTGAGACCCTAGATGAGCCGTTTGAGGAGTTTATTGAAGAATTCTCGCCAAAAAGCATTGCTCACAACATGGTCTCGCAAATCCATAGATTCAAACAGAAAGAGGATGAATTAGTACGCAAAGCATCATTACGGCTCAAGAGATATGTTAAGCTCTGCCCGAGAGTGGAATTACCTACGCAAGCACAACTGATGCTGATCTTTATCCAAGGAATGAGACATGCGGGCCTTCAGAAGGATCTGCATATGATAAGGAGGATGACGCTAAACGAGTTGATCAAAGAAGCTCTTTATCTAGTGGATAACTGTGAGACGACTTGGTCAAGAGGTTGATTCCTCTTGTAAGGTCTGATTCGGGAGAGCCGAAGTGGTGTGAAATTGAGAGAAAATGGACGAATGATACGGGGGAAGAGTGCTATTATAGCATGGAAAATTCTAGGGAGAGGTATGTACAACCTGTTCCAGAAGCACCTACTCCACCTAGATACATTACGGGGAATGCGCCAAGACCAGTAGGAGTTTTAAGGCCACAGCTTGTCTTAGGACAACAACCTCCGTTGCCTGGTGCTAGAATGCAGGTAGACATGAGATACATGCCAATGATGGAAGCATCAAATAAACCAACGCCAATACCAACTACAATGTGGTATAGCAACCAAAGAGAGTACTACCCTTCGGAGCAACAAAATGTGAGAGAAACACATGGAGTGGTGAGGCCGGTACAACCTCCACCTCCTAGGTTTCAGTCGAAAGAAAGAAGGTATGAAATGGACGAAAGGACACTGCGATTCATTACAAATAATGGCTTATCTAGGTCAAAGCTTGCTTATAGCCAAGAGGAAATGCTAAAAGAATCTCCTCAACCAGAGACAGAGTGTCACAAAAGTCGTGACAACCACTTGGTCAAACAATGTCCTCATACGGAGATCACTGAAGTAAATGCCTATTGTCTTGAGTGTGGCATCACTCACTTGATCCCCGATTGCCCAAAAAACCCAAACCAAATCGGGAAAATCACGACAAATGTATTAGGGATTGTTCAGCTACCTAATAGCTCAGAAAATGAAAATGTTGTACCAGTTCAAGTAGTTACGAGAGCACAAGCTCAAAAGAAAGATGATGAGAATCCAGAGACAAAGAACATGGAAAGTGACACGAGTCCAAAGACAGATGATGGACCAAAGCAAGACGCACCTAGTCAGAAAACCAAGAGCAAACGAAATAGTTGGAAAGCTAGAAAGACTAGGATGAAAGCACGAAGGGAACGAGAGCAAAAATCCCTAGCTGAGAAGCTTACCGAAGCTAAGGAGAAGATAAAACAACATGAGGAAAAGGAGGCATCTTCTCTTACGCAGATGGTTAAACCTCTAGAAGAACCATCCACGGATGAGAAACCGAGAAGTGCTAGTTCAGGAGGATCTGTGTTGGCAGAGAAGGTTAATGAGACATTATATGCCCTCTTGAAAGCCTATGATGTGAGGCTAAAAAACAACCAAACCCAAGAACACAGGTGGATGACATATCCCTATGCGGAACTAGAAAAGCAAAGGTTTGAAATGTTCTAGCACTACAAGAGGTTGTGTGCTCTTGTGACGCTGTTAGCGACGGAAATACACTGGGTTTTTATAACCCCCGGCGTCGCTAAAACCGTTGCTACGAGCGTCGCTACGAGAGCGTCGCTATATAGCGACGCTCATAGCGACGATTATAGCGACGTTTACACAGAAGACTATAGCGACGCTCATAGCGACGCTACAGAGCCATAAATAGCGATGGTTATAGCGACGCCCGAGAGAATTTTTTTTTGGTGGCAGGGCATTGAATGCCCTGCCACCCATCAACCATATTGTACTTGATTCACTTTTTAAAAAAAGTGCAAGGGTAGATAATAGACCCAAAATAGTCACCCACAAGACACATTGCTTGCAAAATTGACAATTGTACACATCATAGGCAAAATGAATTGATTGGAAAATGTAATAATGACAATTGTACAACATCATAGGCATAAAGAATTGATTGGCAAAAGGAACTGCGGTGACAAATGTAATAATATACATGGTTCAAAAAGACGTATAAAATCCGTCTCATGATACATAAGCTATGAGAAACTCTAAACTAATGCTATCTAGCTAAGGCTAAATTGACGTCGTCTAGTCAGACGTCTCATCGCGTCCAAGCAGCGTATCTGTCAGATTTTGCAAAAAAAGACAATAAGACAGCTTTCAGTAAGTATAAACATATAACGACATTTATAAAACAATACAAAAAACAGAAAAGAGTAAACCCTAATACTAACCATGCCGCCGCGAGAACTGAGAATGTCCATCAGGGCGTTTAAGCCCTTCCTGCCTGCGTACTCATGCTCGTACGGTGTGGGATCACATCCTGTCATCGACCACTGTCAAAACATACAAAGATTTCATTATGTTAGAATTAAAAAACTCATAAACCCTAAACTATCGAACATAAAGAGCAATGTGAAAACACTTACAAAATCGGCCTCAAATGATGTCCATCCACCGCTCCCCAAGTGGTGCGAGCTCCCTGCCTCTACTCGCGCTCTGGCTGCATCCTTTTGTTGCTTCCACTTGTCGGGATTCTCGCGCGCTGCTTTCTTCGCATTCTTCCAATCTTCTTTGGCCAGCCAATCTGGCCTGTTCCACCCATTCTTGATTGCTTTTTGCACTTCGGAACGCTTGTGTTTGCAGTATTCGCGCATTCGAATCTTCATCAGGTCTTCATTGAAGCGCTGATCCGGTGTTGGAACGGGAAACTCATCATGAAGTATGCTGATGACTCTGTTTTTTAAATCACTTGGTACTTCACTCCATTTGTTTAGTATGTAGTGTCTAAACAGCTGAGAGCAAAGACCACGCATGCGCGAGATCACCTTCTTGCCGTCATCATCCATGATGATGCCGCTGCTGAAGTCGACGGAGTAAGACAAGCCCTCTGGCCGGTGACGTGTGAACCTGGGTGTCCCGGCAGGGGTCTCTAGCGGCGTGTCGATGGGGGTACGGACATCAGGTGTCTCCACCGGCGTCTGGGCCCCGAAGCGAGGAGTGTCGAGTGGGGTGGCTCCTGGCGGAGTAGGTAGAGGTGTGTAGCTTCTAGGAACAGTCAGCCGTGCAAAACCTGGCGTAGATGGCGATACTGTGGCTGGTGTGGGGGCGGGCAAAGAAGGGGAGGGTAAAGAGCCTCGTCGAACACGAGGCGGTGTGGAGGCATCGGTGGCGGAATCCCCACAACAACCGCCACCGCCACCACTAGAGCGCCGGTGTCTAGACGAGTGTGAAGCTCGTCTCGTCGACGCCGAAGCTTCGGAGCGCGCCGAATGCTCCGAAAGAGAGGGAGATGCGGATGGAGTAGGAACGCGCGATGATGCGCCAGAGCGATGACGCTCCACGTACCACTGTCTCTGCTGCGGTGACAAAGAAGAAAGAAACTCCTCATCATCCATACCTGCATTAAACACACGAATATTTAAACTTAATATTGAATGAATAGAGTAGACAATGACGCAAAGACCATTAAATACAATGACGTAATGACGCATATAAATACAATGACGCAATGAATTGAGTGATAGAAGAGGCAAGTCGAAAACTCAAAATTTTCAATCAAAAGATGTGAGCGCGAGTAGAAAAGAGCGTTATACACCATGGAAGGTACTTAGAGAGCCAGAGCTTTTACAACACGAAGCAAAATTGTTCAAATACAATATTTGTGGCTTTAAGAGATCTCTCTCTCATCCTCGCATAACTCAGCATAACTTCCTATATCTATATAGAGCTCTCCGTTTAAACACATATCCTCTGTTTCATTTTGTAGCTCCTCTGCATGCACCCCATATAGAGTAGTAGCATCTTGATGCTCGTCTGGCACCACCGCAGCGGCTTCTGATTGAGCATCTTCTCTGATCTCCTCCATTGATGCCGTTGTGATTGGCACATGGTAGCCTTCATACGTCCTTGCACTGGAATGAACTGTGCCAGCTATTTCCACCTCATCAACTATGTGAACAAGAAGATGCACCAGAATGGTTAGCATGGTAGTAGGAAAATGTTTCTCAAACATGCACACAAGCTCCGCAGCATTTAGTTTGGCGAATGGTATGGAGTCTACGTTGATCTCCTTTTGTGAGATCCATTGCACCAGCTTTGCAAGTTTGTAGATTGTGTTACGGATGTCAAGAGACAAACATCCCTCAATGGCAACCGGTAAAATAAACTGTAAAGTATGTGCAGCAATGATATTAAAGTCCACATTTTATGCAATGATATTAAATTCCACTATGAACGTACCTGACACATTTTATGCCAATCGTGTGACTTCAAACCGGTAAGCTTTCCTTCTTTAGTAAAACACGTTCGGAGCGAGTGCATTACGCCAGTGGGGGTCCGCAAAGATCGAATGGTCTCTTTTACTTTGCGTTCTTGGGTTCCTGTGAAAATCCATGGTGCTTTAAGGAGTTTTATCGATCCATCAGACGCTGTTTGCGGCCAATATTGCTCCATACGATCCACATTTCTAAGGTCAACTCTGGCTCCCAAAGTATCTTTCTTACCGGTCAGATGGTCCCATAGTAGATTACCCACATTCTTGAATATGTGCATTGGATCGAGCAAGTGATTGATCATGAGTCGGGGCCAGTATGGTAACTCGTACCATAGAGATAGTCTCTTCATCCCTGGAGGCAATCCGTCATCGCACATCTCCTTCTGCTCTAACCATGCTTGTGCAGACATCCTTGGTGGCTCTCTTCCCAAAAAGCCGTCGCGTAACACATGATTCTCTGGAAGATACGCTTGATGACCTTTGTAGATTTGCTTCTTCAGTGAGGGTGCTCTATGTGCATTCAGTCTAGGTCCACATGTGACACATGCTCTGTATCCGCTTGTTTGAAGCCCTGCATGTATACACATGATAATAGATCAACTATGGGAAAAAACAAGATTTACAGTGTCTGAGTGAGGAGTGTCAATAGATCACTTGAGCATTCTGTTAGCCCGGGATAGTCATGCATGGTCCACATTAGAATGCCTCTGATCAAAGCATTCTGTCGTCCTGTGTGTCGGTTCATATCCACCACCTCTATGCCAATCCACAATTGTTGTAGCTCTTCCAATAGTGGACGAAGATACACATCCATATTCCCCACTTGATATCGCCCTGGCACAATCAAGCTTAGCCATAGGTGCCCCTTCTTCGTAGTCAACCACGGGGGAATGTTGTAGTTGACGATGACAACGGGCCATACACTGTAAGATGTTGATCTTTGACCAAATGGATTTACGCCATCCATAGCCAGGCCTACGCGCAAATTTCGAGCTTCCCTGGCAAAATCCAACCATGTTCCATCTATATGTTTCCAGGCTGCGCAATCTGCAGGAATTCGTAGCACACCATCCGAAGATTTATTCTCCTCATGCCATGATGCTAGGGCGGCCATGGACTTACATTCGAAGAAATGCTTGATGCGAGGAAGCAGAGGAAAATGTCGCAAAACCTTTTGTGGAATTTTTGTCCCGTGGAGATCTACTCGATATCTTTCGGAATCACATTTCGGACACTTCTCCATGTCTATGTATTCCCCTCTGAAACGAATGCAGTCATTAGGACAAGCGTGGATAG
The DNA here is from genome assembly GCF_014529385.1 of Adiantum capillus-veneris. Lineage (NCBI taxonomy): Eukaryota > Viridiplantae > Streptophyta > Polypodiopsida > Polypodiales > Pteridaceae > Adiantum > Adiantum capillus-veneris. The sequence goes on from NC_140958.1 coordinate 127,213,689, forward strand.
AATTGTAATCCATCCCCAAGTTTCGCAAAATCTTTCTTGCTTCATCTCGGGAATCTGGCATCACATTGTCAGCTGGTAGTATGTGCTCTTTCAACAATCTACACAACATAAAAATACGATATAGTCGTGTAAAAATCTATCAGATCATTATACATTTAGAGTTTTATTAAAGTAAACTAATAGTAATAGATCACCTGAAAAGCGCTGTGACGCTAGTGTCACTCCATCCAAACTTTGCTTGCATGTTGAGAAGAACCAGGAGTGCTTTCAATCTAGACATACGTGCTCCATTATACAATGGCGTATCGGCTTCACTTTTCATATCATCATAGATAAGCCTTTCTGAATCCATGATCGTCTTGATCATTTCATCAATCTCGGGCTCAAACATTGCCTCGTTGGGAATGTGCTCTGCATGATCATCCCCCGAGCTGTCAGAGGCTACATCTTGTGGCCTCACATATGCTGCTTGACCAAAGCGCCTGCGAACACGTCTATTGGGTTGCAAGATTGCTGCTTGTTGGCCAGCGTCAGAGTTCGACGAGTTATAATTGGCAACAACTCGATCTATAATAGATGGATCGAACTCGCCAAATTTGCGAACGTGCTGCAAAGAAACACGTCTTGTCTGTCGCACAGCATGCTTGCATTGATTACAAGGACATAAGACCCTCGTTGAGAGATAGGTGTTTCGGTTGGACGGTCCCACATCCTCGTCACTACTCATAATGAGGATAAAAATCTTATAACCTGGACAACAAATTTAATATTCTATTGGCATTCTTCGTCTTATCTCTCTCTCTCTCTCTCTCTCTCTCTCTCTCTCTCTCTCTCTCTCTCTCTCTCTCTCTCTCTCTCTACCTCACATTCTCTAGTCATGTCCAATCCCCGCACACCTCGGTCTAGAGGTGCACGGAGATCAGAACCACCGGGTTATAATCTCGTCTTTATTGGTCAATACCTATATTTGTGGGTACAAGAAATCTACACACCCACGTCTACATGATACTGCATGTAGTGGAAAAAACCGCTTTGCCTCTTCTCTAGCTGTAGCACTTCACAGCATCTTAACATCTTTTCACAGTAGATCTTTTCACAGTAGATCTTTTCACTATTCGTCTAACTCTAAACCCTAAACCGTAAGTAATTCTTGCATGGACTCGATCTAACGTAAATAAGCGTAAATCTAAATAAACGTAAATCTAACTAAAAATAAACCTAAATCTAATTTAACGTAAGTCTACATCTAACCTAATCTTTAACGTCTTTTGGGATAGTTTCCTACGACGTTAAAACTCTCTTCTTCTTATGTGTGTGTGTGTGTGTGTGTGTGTGTGTGTGTGTGTGTGTGTGTGTGTGTGTGGGTAAACCTAAATAAACCTAAGTCTAATCTAATATAACATAAATCTAAATCTAACGTAAATTATGTTATATTAAAAACAAAGAACTAAACTAACAGGGATTATAAGAACCTTAAAACTGATTTAACACATAATTTTTCACATAACTCGGCAAGAGTTGGCATTCTCATCACTAAAGATGTGAGAGTTAACTTCCGGCGGTGACGCTGCCTCATCTCCATCCACATCTGATGACAGCAATTGGCCCTTTAGACCGTTCTTGCTCTTGTTACTAACTTTGAAGTTGCTGTTGAATGACTAGAGGTTGTCTAGATGGTCATTGTGTCGGGGATGTAGTGACTCTTGCCGCCCTGAAGATCCACCTTCTTCCCTATCTTCTGAAGACATTTCACCAGTACTTTTGGATCGACGGAGCCCACCATGAGTGAAGGCAGCAATACCCTATATTCCATTGAGGGCTTTCTTCACCCGCTTCATGCAGGCATCGCAGTCTATGGAGACCTAAATCTAATCTAATATAACGTAAATCTAAATCTAGCGTAAATAAACGTAAATCTAGTTAAAAATAAACCTAAATCTAATTTAACGTAAGTCTACATCTAACCTAATCTTTAACGTCTTTTAAGATAGTTTCCTACGACGTTATAACTCTCTTCTTCTTGTGTGTGTGCGCGTGTGTGGATGTGTGTGCCAATAAAAAGAGATAAATGGTATAACCTTTCTATCACCCATGCCAAGTATGATAGATTGATTATGCCATTTCCCTCTTGAATAATAGGTCTTGAGTTCAACTCCTCGTCGGCTAGATCTTTAGGTCTTTTAATTTTAATTAGTTTCCTACGACGTTAAATTAGTTTCTCTCTCTTTCTCTCTCAATGTGTGTGCGTTTTTTTGGATCGTATTCATGTTTTCTCTCTCTTTTCCTCTCTCAATGTGTGCGTTTTTTGTTTATGCATGTTCTCTCTCTCTCTTTTCCTCTCTCAATGCGTGCGTTTTTTGTTTATGCATGCTCTCTCTCTCTTTTCCTCTCTCAATGTGTGTGTGCATTCTTTGTTTATGTATGTGTGTGCGTTTTTGTTTTTGTTTGTACTCTCTCTCTCTCTCTCTCTCTCTCTCTCTCTCTCTCTCTCTCTCTCTCTCTCTCTCAAAAACACTATGTGTGTGTGTGTGTGTGTGTATGTGTGTGTGAGAGAGAGAGAGAGAGGGAGAGAGAAAGAGGGGAAGGAAACATGAGAATGAGGAGAGGGAAGGAGCATACCTGGCTCTCCTTCCTCTCCTCGTGTGTGTGTGTGTGTGTGTGGAAAAGAAAAAGAGAGAGAGAGAGAGAGAGAGAGAGAGAGAGAGAGAGGGAGAGTGTTACCTGCTCCTTGCTTGAGGGCGTCGAAAAACTCAGATATGAGATCTGAGTTTTTGGGCGCGCTCGGTTATTTTTTTAGCCCAGCCGGCGTCGCTATGAGCGTCGCAAATTTACAAAAAAATTTGCGACGCTCATAGCGACACCGGGATTTTTTTTTTTGAGCGTCGCTAATATGAATAGCCTCTTGTAGTGTAGAAAATGATTCAAACAGCCCAAGCTTTACTAGAACCACCAGTTGCAAAAGCTGAGGATGTGATCCGTGTCATGCCTACACAAGTAATCCCACCAAACCAGGAACTAAAAGAGCCAGATTCTAGTCATGAGCACAGACCAAACCTCAAAGACCCAGCATTAGAACCAAGGATAGTACTGGAAACCACGGATAACTCTTCCGAGGGATGCCGATGACCTAAGAAGACGAGTAGACAAGACTGGTGATGAACGAGGAGTGTTTCTACCACCAATAGAGGAATTTGAGACTGGATCTCAAATGAATCTAGACGTGCGATCGTATTGGGGCGACAAAGGATCTGTACAATGTATGGATAATCAACCCCATTCGCTAAGAACACTAGCGTCCTACATGGGAGAGTACGAGACCAAGTCAGATGTGATTGCAGTCCCATCACAGAGACTGTCTCCCAGCAAGGCCATCGATTCAAAGGGGCTAGTAGACATTCTATCTACCCCAGTCACCTGTACAATAATGTTAGCCGAGTTGCTCAGAATAAGACAAAACATGTGGGCTAATGTGGATAAATGTCTAGAGAAATTTGCTGTAAAAACCCCAATGACTCAAATCGAGGTAGGCATCAAAGAGCTTGAAATGCCTCAACTAAATACTAGGCCAGTGCCATTAAACAAGGTAGGCGAGTATTACGAGGGAGAAGAGGGAAACACCACCCTTCCTGTGGAATTCAATAATGTAAAAACCATGGCAATCCTTGACAGTGGAGCTGGTGTGGCCATTGCAACCAAAGAGGTTTGGAAAAAATGGGAAAAACCTGCCTTGATATCCACACGAATGACCCTGCAGCTTGCAGACGGACACAAGGAAAAGCCCCTAGGACTGCTAGAAAAAGTACTTGTTACTTCTTGTGGCATTGAATATGAACATACTTTTGCTGTTGTTGACTTTGGAAAGAAGAACAACTATGAAATCATTCTGGGAAGACCATTCATGCGACAATTGAAAATGGTCCAAGATTGGGGTTATGACCATATATACCTGAGACATATAGAAACCATAACAAAGGTAAACTTGAGGTACCATAGCTATAGGGATGTGACGAGAACACCGGTTGAGGAGTTTGATTGCGCCACAGTAGCAGGATCAGAACTTGGTTAGGTAAGCCTAAAGAACTGTGGATGTGTGGAGCTTCACAATGTGGTAGCTTGAAACGTGAGGAATGTATCCTAGAGCGGGTTATAGAGGATATGGACTATATCCCAGAACCATTCTTGAAGAAGAGTTAGAGCCTTTTGGATGGGAACACATCTTGGCTACTCTGGACGTGTGCGCCGTGGAGGATGCTCCCACAACAAAGTTTTGTGATGAAAATGGCTATGATGTCGTTCCTTATTTTGCAGTGAGTGTAATCCAAGAAAACGAAGAGATCCAGACATCAACAAGCTCTCGAAATAAGGAGCAAACAAAGAAATGTGGAGAATCAAAAGATGAAGAAGATGACGAGTTCTATGACTCTGTAGAACATTTCGAGCTTCAAGGAGATCAACGACCCGGGAATCAATGTCATCGCTACACGAATAAAGTGCATCAAAAGTGGATTCCAAACTGCTCGGTGAAGACACAACCACCACAAGCATCCTCATACATGGATCCTAATAAGGATGCAAAGACTCAGCTAGGAGGAATACGACCGGAGCAACGAGCTAACAATGCTCTAATCAATGGGCTAGAAAAGTCCTCCAAGAAACTACCACCCACGAGCAAACAGACAGTAACTTTCCACTACCAGCCAAAAAATCAAGGGAAAGTACAAGAAGTCAACCTTGCTGAGGATAGTAGCGATAGTGATGAATCTTACGACATCCCCTATCATCAACTCAGGCCATCACTATCACCAACCCCTTCAGCAACAACCATGACAGGTCAAAAGAACAGGACAACAAGTCAAAGCCAAAAATCTCGACAAATCTGGATACCAAAAAGCCAGATCGGCCAAAAACAGATATGGATCAAGAAGACAAAGATCTCTAATGAAAAATCACAAGATCCAACACCAAAACAAAACAAGGAAAGCGTGCAGGAACGGGTAAGAATATCACAAAGTCGCAAGCTTTCACAACTCAGGTTTGGGCTCCAAAGAAGTCGATTCAAGCACAAAAAAGTCAGGAATTCATTTGGATTCCAAAACAACCACAGTATTAACTTTTAAAGCCTAAATCCTGTCCCCAACCAAGCATACAAGGGCTAAAGGAAAGACCACTGTTGACTCACACAACAAAAAGGTGGATCCCAAAGAAGTCTCTTCAAACACAAACGAAGCACGGGCAAGTATGGGTTCCCAAACGAGCGTCAACAACAAAACAACCAATAATAGCAAAGAAATGGGTCCCGAACAAGAACAACAAAACTGCTGTCAGTGCATCGCCGCTTGAATTCTTACAATTCTTCCTACGATTACAGTACAGTTAGAAGAGAGCAAGTCGCTTTAATCAAGCAACGATACAGGAGCTTCAAAGACCATTACATTGCTTAGAATAGGAAACCTCGCCAACAAATGCCAATAAGTAAATTGCTTATACCCACATCTTGCACAACATAAATCTTTTCCATGCATTGACTGTGTATGTATAATAGGGCTACATTACAAGGCCTGCATAGGCACAACTTTTAATTGCCCAAGCACAACACATACCCTTTGCGATACCCTATCGTAAAGGATGACTCCAAATAGGAAGGGGGGAGGCATTGTGAATGCGGACCTAACATTATGACTATTAGAGGGCAATGTTTTGTGAGATGCATTGAATTTTTGCGTTTTATTGTGATAAATTTTTGACGAAATTTAGAGTATATGCCCTCATAGTAGTGTTACAGAGGAGTATGGGAACAAAATCCATATATGAGCCCCTAGGGACATGTGTATAGTGTACATAACATTTAGATTTCTATTTGAATGATTTTTCTTTTGTTGAGTTGTTTTAAGATTTTCTTTGTTTATTATTAAGAAAAAAATAAATAAAAATCCATAATTCACATGAAGAAAAGACTGAGGAGAGGTATGAGCACTGTTGGAATTAGGGTTGCAGAGAAACACACACAGCTTGGAGAAGACGAAGGAAGCTCAAGGCACACAATAGAGATTGTGTTACTTAGTGTGCAATGGAAAGATAGATATCCCTAGAGTGATGGGTGTATATACAATGCATGGGGGAAAAAACCTCCTAAAGAGGGAAAAAATGCCCCGGTGGTCCTAGTGTGTTCACACACATCACTACCACATCTTTATGGTAACAAATCCCCCCTGGAGTGATGCGGTGAACGAGAGCTGGCACATGAGTAAAGGGAAGTGCCATGCCCTGAGGAAAGGATCAGTCCACAAAGGGGAGTAAGCCCAAAGCTTTGCGGAAAGCTTCAAGCTTCTCACGAGACAATGCCTTTGTGAAAAGATCTGGAAGGTTGTCATGTGTTGGCACATAAGCCAAGCTGATCTCTCCTGTTGAGAGCCTCTCCCTGACATAGTGGTAATGCACCTCAATGTGCTTTGTGCGAGCATGAAAAACTGGGTTCCTCGTAACTGCCAATGCGCTCTGACTGTCAGTGTAGATAGTGTTGGCAGTGTCCTGTCCAACACCCAAATCAGCCATAAGGCATCTGAGCCACACACACTAAACCGTAGCTGTGAAGACTGCCCTGTACTCAGCCTCACAACTCGAAGTTCCCACAGTAGGTTGCTTCTTGCTCAACCATGATATACATGAACTGCCAAGCATGAAACAAAAACCACTTGTGGACACTCGCGTGTCAAAACAACCAGCCCAATCTGAGTCTGAAAAAGCATGTAAGTCTGGCTGCAATGATCCCCCCTTGGGATAAAACAAGCCAAGATGTAAAGTTCCACTAAGGTAGCCGATATCCTCTTGACAGCCTGCCAATGCTTAGACCCTGGGCTATACATAAATCTGCTGACCTGTGAGACTGCAAACTGAATATCCGGCCTCGTGTTGCATACATAAATGAGGCAGCCAACAGTAGTTTGGTAAAGAGTGACATCAGCAGGATCTCCAGCATCATGTAGACTCAACTTTAAACCTTTTTCCATGGGAGTGGCAATAGGTTTGCAATCCTCAAGTCCAAACTTACATAGCAATGTCTCTATGTAACTTTTCTGACACAAGGCAATACCACCATCACACTGCTTAAACTGTATACCCAAGTAATGATGCAACAGCCCCAAATCTTTCATCTTGAAAGTAGCATTCAAATCAGCCTTAAATTCAGCAATATGTCTCTCATTTGGTCCAGTGATCAGCAAATAATCAACATAAAGAACCACAACGAGAAATACATCATCCTCACGCTTTACATACAATGTGCTTTCTGTTGGACTGTTACGAAAGCCTTGTTTGACCAAATGAGTGTCAGCTTTCTCATACCAAGCACGAGGAGATTGCTTCAACCCATACAAAGCCTTGTTACATTTGCACACTTTGTCCTCTTGTCCTTTTATGACAAAACCGCGAGGCTGCGTTACATAAACTTCCTCAAATATGTCACCATTCAAGAAAGCAGTAACAATGTCTGATTGATGTACATCCCAACCAAAATGAGCTGCCAATGCACATAGAAAACACACAGTAGTCATACAACAAGTGGGAGCAAAAGTCTCTTCATAATCTATGCCTTTTTGCTGTGCATAACCCTTTGCAACAAGTCGAGCCTTATGGTGATCGATCTCACCATCCGGTTTGCGTTTCAACTTGTAAACCCACTTTGTACCAATGGCCTTTTTGCCAGGAGGCAAATCACATAAAGTCCATGTGTCATTTTCTATAAGTGCATCATATTCTGATTGCATGGCAGCCATCCAATTTTTTGAATTCTGTGCTTCATCAAAAGACAGAGGCTCCTGAACATCATGTAAACTAGACACAGCCAAAGCATAACAATCTGATGCATAAGATGCATGGCGAGAGCCTGAACGAGGAGGACTAGACAAAGGTGCATCCAATTTACTGTCACGCAAAGTGTGCACCAGCCATTTTGGCATACCTCTAGCCTGCTCATTTTCAACCCTTTCCTCATCAAGTACATCATGTACATCTGCATTAGTAACATGCTGATCTAAAACTTTTTCAGAAACCCCCATAGGCTGTACATTTGCCTCATTGGAACTTACATTCGTATTTCCACCACTAAAAAGAGGCAACAAAGTGTCATAAATGTCCTGTGAGCTTACATTATTGTCTCTAGTACATGACAGCAAGGGCTGAACAGAATCTTCCACAAACACTACATCCCGAGAAACCAGAATACGTTTTGTTTACGGATGATACAACCTGTAACCTTTGCTTTCAGCACTATAACCAACAAAAATACATTTGACAGCCTTATCCTCCAATTTTTTGCGCTGCACTTGTGGCCCCAAAGCATATGCGAAACAACCAAAAACACGCATGTGCTCAATAGAAGGTTTTCTATCATGGAATGCTTCATATGGAGTAATAGACAGCAAAGATTTCGTAGGACACCTGTTAAGTACATAAGTGGCACACATGATGGCCTCAAGCCAAAAAGAATGCGGTAAAGCTTGACTTTTGACCATACATCGTGCCATTTCCGTCAGTGACCTGTTTTGCCTCTCGGCAACACCATTTTGCTGAGGTGTATAAGGCACTGTACATTGGTGTTTTATCCCATGACTAGCCAGAAATGCATTAAATTCATGAGACATATACTCCCCCCCTCGATCTGAACGGAGGGTGCCCATAGTACATTTTGAGACATTTTCAGCCATAGCCAGAAATTGTTTGAAGCACATAAAGACTTCGGACTTCGCTTTAAGCGGAAATACCCATGCATGCCTGGAGTAATCATCAATGAAAGTCACAAAGTACAGGTAATTTCCCAAGGACGGAGTTTGCATGGGCCCACAAACATCACTATGCACAAGCTGCAACCTGCATGTGGCCCGAACTGAACCATCCTTTGGAAACTTAGAACGCTACATCTTACCCAAAATACAGCCTTCACAGACATGTTTGACAGGTGCTTCAAGAGGCGGCAAAGAAGCAACCATATCAGATTTCTGCAAACGCAACAAACTAGCAAAATTCAGATGACCAAAACGTGCATGCCAAAGTTTTGCATCTGAAATAGCCCTTGAATCTGCAACAGCATTTGCAAAGTTTTGTCCACACTTGTCATACAAAGTGAGCTTATACAGTCCACGGCAAAAAAGCCCAGATGTAACAATTTCATCACCAAAACTGAGATCATGAACTGTACATCTGTCATCCACAAATTTGACTACAAGTCCAAGTCTAGAAAGTGCGGATAAAGACAAGAGATTCTTCTTGATCCCAGGTACATAAAGTGCATCAAAAAGTGTGAAGGAACTGCCATTAGCAACAGTGAGCACAATATTTTTAACTCCCTGAACTGGATCAGAGGCGTTGTTGGCACAAGTGACTGAATTCCCATGAGGGACAGACTCAAGAGAGGTAAACAATTCACGATGTGAGGTAATGTGCTTTGTAGCACCAGTGTCGAAATACCACACATGTGAATCTGCAGCAACGACTGACAAGCATGCATCATGGACAACAGGATTGTAAGTGCACTCTGCGCTAAAAGCCCATTCTGCATCAACATCAGCAACACAGTCTCCTTTCACAGAAGACTCAACAATGGCTGCATTTGTAGTGGAACCAGCATTTGCAGTGGAACCACCCTCTTTCTTCTTAGCCTCTTTGGCCTTCAACTTAGGACACAACTTGATCAAGTGATCATTGGCTTTACAATAATGGCAACGCATCTTCTTTTTGCCCTTATCACCAGAATTGCTAGACGAAGTACTGCCATCAGAAGCATTAGGAGCATAATTTTTGCCACTCGTAGCAGAACCATAAGAAGTGGCTGCATTGCTGTTACCACCCTTTCTTTGAGAAGAAATAAAAGCCTGTTCAACTGCACGCTGCCTAGTCCTGTTTTTTTTGGAAAGTGACTCTTGCAACAGCAATGTGCATAATGCATCAAACTTGACAACTTCAGGATTTCCTTGGGTCATCAGTCTCCAAGTACTAGCAAAAGTCTGGTAAGAATCTAGTAAGGCATCAAGAACAGTCTGCACAAGGGAATTGTCTGAAATGACTTCACCTGCAGAAATAAGTTGCTCATTGATATCCTTGACACTAGCAAGGAAAGTGTCCATATCATCTTCCTCATGCATAATCTTCGACTCTAGCTCTTTACGTAGCAAAGCAATTTTAGCCTCATTGCGGCTTGCATAAAGACCTGCTAGAATATCCCAAGCCTGTTTTGCAGATTTTGCAGAACGGATGTGAGGAACAATGGTGCGCTTCACAGACAACGCAATCAATGCATGAGCCTGTGCATCCTTAACATCCCAACGAGCTTGTTCTGCCATAGGCAAAACAACTCTAACAGTAGCAATCCTTGCAGCAAGACCTGCAACATCCTCAACATCGCCTACATCCTCAGAACCAGGACGTACATCAATGCGTTGCACAATGTTCCAGCACCCTTTGACACAAGAACATGTTGCATCATATAAGCCCACATAGGGTAGTTGTCCCCATCCAACCTATACTCAGCAGCAAACATCTTGAACACATCTGTGTTGTTGTTATCAGCCATGGTAAATGCTGCACCTGATGTGAAAACTGCCCGAAAATAGGAGAAACGGAGCGGGAACAACCCGTGCTATATAGCACAATCCGTAGAAGACTATAAGGCACCTGTTATGCAGAAAACGGCACTGACAAAAATTCTGCACAAAATGACGAAATAGCTTGTGCAGTACTGTCTGTAGTGGAAACGGAGGCCGAAATGAGCCCAAATCAAAATTCTGAGCAGACTTAACTCTTCGAGCTTTCCCAAAATTTTTGTCGACCTGCGAACGCTCGCCAAAGCTCATTGAAATCAGAGAAGGTGAGCAGGCGTGTGCTGGAGCAGGTGGCGACTAAGCCTGGGAGGACGTGACCTGCTCTGATACCAATTGTTGGAATTAGGGTTGCAGAGAAACACACACAGCTTGGAGAAGATGAAGGAAGCCCGAGGCACACAATAGAGAGTGTGTTACTGGAAAGATAGATAGCCCTAGAGTGATGGGCGTATATACAATGCACGGGGGAAAAAACCTCCTAAAGAGGGAAAAAATGCCCCGGTGGTCCTAGTGTGTTCACACACATCACTACCACATGTATATGGTAACAAGCACTACAAAGAGAAGAAGGTACAGGAAAATGATGAAACTTCACGAAGTATGTCTCGGCAGCCACTACAACAGCCGAAGAAGTTGTCACAAAGCCGTGTCAACATGCAACCAATAAGTCATACAAGTCAGAGTCGAGTAGCTAAGCCACAAAATGAGTGAGGTGTTAGTCCCAAAGCTTCAAGTAATATTCTCTGTGGTCTAAGCGTCTTAGCTATTCTAGGTACTGCTCAAGCTGGAAGAGTTGAGCATATTTACGTTGTGTCGCTCATGCTGGTATAGGTGAGCAAAAGAGTCGAAGTTTAAGTACTTAAGTCTGATGAAGTGAAGGAGAAGGTCCAAAAGACACTCACGTACTGAGCACAGTGAGATACGAGTGGAGAAACTTCTACATCGAAAACCCTTCTTGGAAAGGTGGAAGCTATTGAGACATGTTTTGATGTTACATGTGCTACATTTATTCCTCGAAACACCCATCATCTACTTCTTTCACATTGCATGCTTTTGATGACAAATTTCTCATATGCATATAGAGTGTCCCATAATTGGCACTTGCATCAGGCACTCTTTCCTTGTTTCGCCCAAGCACTCACCTTTCATGAACATGTACTTCACGTTCAACTGCTCGACTCCAATAAGAGCGTATACCAAAGGCTTTTTTTTTTCCCATCGGGTTTTTTCCCTTTGGTCATCCAGGTTTTAGACCCTAATCTAAAGACATCTATCACCATCCTCTTGTATATATTCCTTCTACATCAACAATAAGGAAATGCTACTCAAATCAATTGACAAATGAATTGGAGCACCAATTTCAGATCATATCATACTTCTCCTCAATGGCGAGTCGAAGAATGGCCTACAATGACAAAGTTGCAGACAACACTAACAACATGATTGCACAGGAACAAAGAAGTCCCCAATGAAGAAGAGCAGACATAAAAGTAATCAGAGGATCTCAAAAGATGAATGGTTATGTTGATAGATGTCCGCTCTAATGGATCATAGTTCTTGTTGTGGTTCGACAAAGTTACAAGCAGTGCAACAGATGAAACCAAAATGACAGCAAAGACCACATCGCCATCGACAATCAGGTCATGTCGGGGACGACATGAACGCGGAAGGGGGGGGTGTTGACCGCCGGGTCAACAGCACAACATAACTCAAGTTTCGTACCAAAGTCTTATCTTTTGCGAGTTATGAAATGCTGCGGATTATGGCTATAAACATCATTTGTAATGAGTAGTTATTCTAGTTTCAGAAGTCGGGGTGCAATGGCACTTCCATATTGTAAATACAAAGCCATTTGACCCTTTCAACCCCATTTTTGGTTAAACCTAAGGTAGCCTTAGTATATAAGGTACCTAGGTCATTTTGTAAAAGGAGACTTTAATCATAATCAAAACTTTAGTGATGTCGTCTACTGTGTGTGAGAGAGAAAGAGAGTGAGCGTGAGCTTTATCCTCTCGCTACGCCCGGCTCGCTCAACACATTGGAGATCCGACTGCACCATTGCTGTAGACTCGAGGAGAGCTACGCGACAACGCCAAGTATTCCACGCGAGACGAAGCGCACACGCCGACGCATCTACGAGCTATTTGTGGCCGTAAGTGTATCAAACAATGTCTGTTTTCTGCGTGCTACTAGTCTATAGAATCGTGGCGACATAAGCTACGCATAGATACTCATAAATTTCAGTTTTGGGCACTTTCAAAATTCTGCTCTGTCATCCTATGCGTTTTCCGCGGATGGGTTTTGAGTGAGGGTTTTGAGTGTAGAAGATTAGGGACATGTGTATCCTAGTGAGGGGATGGTGTTCCTTAAGTTTCGTAGGAATCTGGCATGATTAGGTGAGAGACCTTCCGTATGTGTGTATGTGGCTAGGTGGTGTAGTTGAGAGCAGTGAGGTTCTTGATTGTGGTTTAGTTGGCCTTCCAGAGTGTTGTATGGGTAGGATGGTCTCAGCCTGACAAGCTAAAGAGATTTCCTCTGTGTGCCTATCGTGTCATCTGTGTCCTCGATTGACATTATGTTGATCTAGGTAGTGTTTACATGCACTTCATGGGTGTGTGAGTCGCTCCTCCAACAGGTACATCACGTAGTTGATGACTCGGGTTATGTTCTTTCATTCGCTGATGCGGTGTCCCGCTTTCGGTTGGGTCCTCACTATTCTCCTCTCTAGCAGGAAACTCAAAGGATGCTTGCTGATCACTCACCCATTCCTCCTTTGGATGTGGACTCCCGATTTTCCAATTGGAATTTGGATACTACCAGATTGGATTGCATTTCAGCTGGCAATTTCTATGACATCCTACATTCTGATGTATGGATTGTGCATCATGGTAATCAGCGGTGGTCGCTTTTCGAGTCATGCTTGTGGTGGCAACACACATTGGCTTGCATTTGGCAAAATCATCTACCTTTGAAGGAATGTGTTTTTTCGTGGTGCTACTTGGTGGGAGCTCTACCTGTTTGCAATGTGTTACATGCACAACATCTTGCGCCTTCCCGCTCCCTAAGATGCCTTGAAGCTGAGGAGACCGTGCCACACTTACTGTGGAGTTGTCGCCACTCCAAAGACTTCATTCGGCAAGTGTCAACTGCTCTTTGGCTGTGTTTTCCTTACAACACTTTTCAAAGACGCTTTTGGCTTTTTTGGGTGCTCCAATCACCGCAATCTCAGTTTGGTGTGTGTGTGTGTGTGTGTGGGGTGGGGGGAGGGGTAACAATGCACCGGTTTGTGGTAGCATTGGTTTACTTCTCCTCTTCATTGGAATGTAGAGAGTCGAACGTTAGGGGTGGATCTTGGGTTGCGGGGCTGGCTTCAGAACTCGAGGCTCGGCCCGCAGTGCGTGCTCAATTCAAGGCCAATGGGAAGGTAGCAACAATGCAACCAAAGTCCAACTCTTGCTAATGATGGGGCAAGCCAGATCATGTAAAGCTGGCAGTTAGAGGCACGCTAGCACTTAGAGGCCAGCAATTGCGGATGCCTAGAAATGTAGCCGCGTGTAGGCTAGGTCTGTCTTTTTTATATAGATATAGATATAGATGTTTTCCCAACCCCACCTTTGATTGCCATCACTTGCCAAAAAGACACACCAGGGAAGAGAGACCTTCATCCCTTAGTGGTTGGGGGGGGGGGGGGGGGGGGGGGGATATTTTAACTTTAAGTGTAAGTGTGCACTTCTTCAAGGCTTAATCTCTTCTCTCCTATTAGTTGTAACCATGGTCAGACGGTGTCCCATTAGAATGGATCGCAAGTGTTGAACTCGATACTCTAGGTGTGCCGTTGGCCTTTATAGCACGTGCCCTCATGACTCAAGAGGAGGAAAGAGAGAAAATCTTTTCAAACACGTGCCCTCATGACTCAAGAGGAGGAAAGAGAGCCTAAACCTCATGAGAAAATCCTTTATAGCACGTGCCCTCATGACTCAAGAGGAGGAAAGAGAGCCTAAACCTTTTCAAACAGAATCCCTTAATGGTAGGGGTGGGGTATATTTTGACTTTAAGTGCCTTGTGTAGTGCTACTTCTTCAAAGATACGTAAGTTGCAACCAATGGTCACATGGTGTCCTTTTAGCTTGAATCGCAGGCGCTGTACTCGTTGACCTTTATACCTCGTGCGCTCTTGACAAGACTCAAGTGCGGTAATGTATCCAAATTCCTAACGTGATTTACGGCTTTGTAAAACAAACCTTAGCGTTTGCCAACAAAAAACTAGCCTAAAATTGCGAAGTCTCACCCAACGGAATATAAGAAGTTTTAAGTTATTGATAAATGCTTCAAATCTTGACCTGAAAATCGGAATAGCTTTAAGTATGCATCTGTTCGGCAAGTCCTCAAGCCAAGAAGAGAGCTCGGCATATATTTTGATATTTTATTATTTTCATGTGTTTGTACTTATTTAGCCTACTTACCTTTTAGCATGAAGCGTTGCCCCAAAGGGATGAGGCCTTAGTAATGCCTTCCCTTCTTTGCTAATGAAAAAGTACGATTTAATTTTTAAAAATGCACAAATTTTTTTCGATAGAGCATACAAAAGATAGTTTTATTCGCTTGAAAGACTTCAATCTCCAACGATGATTATGATGGGACTTCTTTAAACATCAACCTTCTTGTCATCATGAGAGGGTACAAGATTCAATACTTTGCAGATTATCTCTCACTCAAATATCTAGAGAGTTGGAAACCTCAATACGTTCTCTTTTCTTTCTCTCTCTCTCTCTACGATCACTCGCTTGCTTGTTCCGCCTCTTCTTCTTCTTCTCTCTCTCTCTCTCTCTCTCTCTCTCTCTCTCTCTCTCCCCCCCCCCCCCCCCCCCCCCCCCCCCCCCAAACTCTCGCTTCCTCTTCTCTAGTGACATAATGGCCCCTTGGACTGCCGCTGCTCCACGAATTGCTTGCCTTTGTAGGCAACTCCGACACTGTGGCTCCCCCTATCTGTTGCAACATATCCTGCGCGATCGTGATCTCTCTTGCACCTTTTTCCTTGAGCTGCGCATAGTCCACCTCGCCCCCCATTCGACATAGACCCACTCGAGGTCCCACCTACGCCCTGCTAAGTGGCCACCTTTGTCTTGCCTGTTGGGTTTGCCCTCAACCACAACGATTCCATGAGCATGTACGAATTCCTCTCATCACCGCCATCAAGATGATGCCCTGTGCTGTCTGTAGTTTCCTAACCCCTCTACTCTGCCATGTCCAATGCGCCTCAACCACCTCTTGTGCCCGATGGATCCACAACCCTCTGTATATATCCATGTGTGCTAACCTGCTGCTCATTGAGCTCTTCTCCCCCTCGTGTACTGCTGGCCCTTGAGTTAGCAGCAAGCTAACTCGGATAACATTTTTCGAATCTTTCATTGTAAAAATACTTATTATTTTGATGAATCGAGAATATTGTAACTCCTACTTTCCAGATAAACAGTGTAATTGATGAGCCGGGGCTACAAGCTTCCAGATTGTATCAACCTGTCTTTAGTTAGAGCTCCCAGATTATTAGTTTTGACCACAAAAACCTTGGCTAAGGTATAAAAGCCAGTTTTTGTAAGTTTTTTAGAAGTTTTGGATAATAGAAACACAGTGTGAGCTAACAGCGCTCACTTCTCTCCTTCTCACGCTTCCTACTCCCTTCCCAGTTGTCACAGTGCAATGCCGTCTATTGCGTTGCAACTGCAGGTAAGAGCTCTACGCATTGACGTAAGCATTTCATGGTAATCTGTAGCTTTTGGCGTCGTCGACCCTCGGCCTAATTTCATCATAAGTAGGAATTTAAGCTTCAAAATCATAAAATAAGTATAGGTGGGGTATTGGGGTATCATTGCTAAGCATTTAGATGCAATTCTGGGTCGAAAACGACTAGGTAAAAAACTCACTGCTGTTAATAATCGCGAATTTTGTACTTGACCTAAAGTGAGATTTGAAACCATAAGCATGTGTGCTTAGGTCTTATAAACATGTCCTAGAAGTTTCGTGACGTTTGGATGTCTTGATACTGTAACGGATATGATTTGTTTTCCAATGAGCGATTAGCTTTTGGTGATTTCATTCATTTGAGTGTAGCTTGAGTTAAATGCGAGTTATTGTTGTTTTCCAAGAGATTGACAACCTCTTGTAGCCTCTATGTACTAGTCGAGTCAGCTTCGTCCCATGGATTGACAATTATATTCGTGGTTCTCGCTATGTCTGCAATAAGATAGGAGTGAAGTTAGACACCCGTTCCACATTTGGCGCCGTTGTCGGGGATCGAAGAGACCTAAACTAGGGAAAAACACGAGCGTCTTGTGAAGTTATCCTTCAACTTCCTCTAGGATCTCCTAGAGTCAAAAATTTCTTTTCAAAACCGCATAGCTTAAGATTGTCGTCTTTGGCTGCGTAGAGGTAGCTTCGAAGTAGGTTGTACTTGCTAAGTACCTTTTAGGATTCTAGGATTGTAAAATTAGATTAGGATTTTGAGAATGATTGATGGACGAGACAAGTCTTAAGATCAAGGCTCAGAAAACCATAAAAAACAAGAAAACGAGTGTTTGTGGACACTTTCCACAACCCCATTGCAGTAAAACCTAGGAGTAGGGTAAGTAGAATCCGAGGTGGAATCTCAAAACATTGCTCTATCCAAAAGAATCAATTGTGAGTTGTTTATGTGAAGTTGCAGAATTTCAGGTGTACGGCTAGAAATAGCACCAAAAGGCTGTCAAGCACTGAATCCGACTGGAGAGTATTCTTTAAAAGTTATATGAACCAATGGGTAAGCTCAAGGACACATTGAGGTAAAAATTTCAAGAGTTTGCAAAAACTCAGATTATTTACTTTTTCTTGACATTTTAGGCCAAATTAAGTTTTAGTGATCATTCTGGGTCAAAAGTAAATAATCATGATTATTTACTTTCAGCTCAAAAGTGACCAAGGTTGATACAAGAGACTCTATGCATGTGTACAAACATCTTTTGTAAAGGCCCATAGCATTTGGATCACCAAACTGACCAAAACAGGGGGAAAAACTGAATTCTGTACTGATTGTCGAGAACTTGAGTGTAAATTGGGAAAATTTTGTTCTAACTCAGTGAAAGTTGACTCATAGTCTTATATTGATGTGGTAAACAAGTGTACATGCTCAGTTGACCAAAAAGATGCAAAAATTTACCAAAAGTAAATAATCGTGATTATTTACTTCTGTCCGATTTCCAACTTTTTTGACCAACCAAGCATACCACTAGTTTTAGCATGTTATATTAAGCCCATAAATCAAATTCGGTAAGATTTGGATCATTAAATTAAAAACTGTGGCCAAATTTGCAAAGTCAGTCTCCAGACACAAAACTATTGACCATTTGAACAGAAATTATCCAAACTTGATGAAACTTGACTAGAGAGCTTAAGTTAAGCTGATTAACAGATCTGTGTCAAGATTGTGGCAAAAACTTGCATAAAAATAGCAGGAGTAAATAATCGCGATTATTTACATCTGCTACAAAATTGGACAATTTTGCACATTTAAGTATACCACAAGGTCAAGCATATCAAGTATACCACACAAATCAAATTTGGTGAAATTTGGATCACAAAAGTGAGACTTAAGCCAAATTCTTGAAAACTCAGTCTGCGGACACTAAACAGTTGATAATATTAACAAATTTTGTTCAAACTTAGTGAAACTTGTTCAGAGACCTTAACAAGTTGCATACTTGGAAAAGCAAGCCAAAAAGTGTAAAAAACTGAGAAAAGTAAATAATCGCGATTATTTACTACTGATACACAGAGACACCATTTTGGACTTTTGAGCTTGTACAATGTTAGACCAACATAATACAAGGCCACCGGGAAATTTTGGGTTCAATCGGATCCAAATTAGTACATGTTCACTCAGTTTTCCAGGTTACAGATTACTCTTTGGCTTTTTGCAAAAGTAGAAATTGAAAGTCTCAATTGCTGAGTAACTTAGCTCAATTTGAAGAGATACACATAGACAAGTCACAATGTTAGCAAAAATTGTACAGTCTCTGTGAAAGAATAGCTAACTTGATTAAAACTGATAGAGGAATCAGGTTGTAGACAAGGAATTGAAAGGTGGACAGAAGTTGCAATCAAGTCAAGTGGAAGAAATTGATAACAAGTCAATCCGACGGTAAGTACTTTATCCAGGGCTTCACAATGTTAGATTTAGGGTTGCAGAGCAACGCACACAGCTTGGAGAAGACGAAGGAAGCTCAAGGCACACAATAGAGAGTATATTACTTAGTGTGCAATGGAAAGATAGATAGCCCTAGAGTGATGGGTGTATATACAATGCATGGGGGAAAAACCCTCCTAAAGAGGGAAAAAATGCCCCAGCGGTCCTAGTGTGTTCACACACATCACTACCACATGTATATGGTAACAAATCCCCCCTAGAGTGATGCGGTGAACGAGAGCTGGCACATGAGTAAAGGAAAGTGCCATGCCCTGAGGACATGATCAATCCACAAAGGGGAGTAAGCCCAAAGCTTTGCGGAAAGCTTCAAGCTTCTCATGAGACAATGCCTTTGTGAAAAGATATGCAAGGTTGTCCTGTGTTGGCACATAAGCCAAGCTGATCTCTCCTGCTGAGAGCCTCTCCCTGACATAGTGGTAATGCACCTCGATGTGCTTTGTGCGAGCATGAGAAACTGGGTTCCTCGCAACTGCCAATGCGCTCTGACTGTCAGTGTAGATAGTGTTGGCAGTGTCCTGTCCCACACCCAAATCAGCCATAAGGCGTCTGAGCCATACACACTCAACCGTAGCTGTGAAGACTGCCCTGTACTCAGCCTCACAACTCGAAGTGGCCACAGTAGGTTGCTTCTTGCTCAATCATGATATACATGAACTGCCAAGCATGAAACAAAAACCACTTGTGGACACTCGCGTGTCAAAACAACCAGCCCACTCTGAGTCCAAAAAAGCATGTAAGTCTGGCGGCAATGATCCCCCTTGGGATAAAACAAGCCAAGATGTAAAGTGCCACTAAGGTAGAGGAAAATCCTCTTGACAGCTTGCCAATGCTTAGACCCTGGGCTATGCATGAATCTGCTGACCTGTGAGACTGCAAACTGAATATCTGGCCTCGTGTTGCATACATAAATGAGACAACCAACAGCAGTTTGGTAAAGAGTGACATCAGCAGGATCGCCAGAATCATGTAGACTCAACTTCAAACCTGTTTCCATGGGAGTGGCAATAGGTTTGCAATCCTCAAGTCCAAATTTACATAGCAATGTCTCTATGTAACTTTTCTGACACAAGGCAATACCACCATCACACTGCTTAAACTATATACCCAAGTAATGATGCAACAGCCCAGATCTTTCATCTTGAAAGTAGCATTCAAATCAGCCTTAAACTCAGCAATATGTATCTCATTTGGTCCAGTGATCAGCAAATTATCAACATAAAGAACCACAATGAGAAGTACATCACCCTCACGCTTTACATACAATGTGCTTTTTGTTGGACTATTACGAAAGTCTCGTTTAACCAAATGAGTGTCAGCTTTCTCATACCAAGCACGAGGAGATTGCTTCAACCCATACAAAGCCTTCTTACATCTGCACACTTTGTCCTCTTGTCCTTTTATGACAAAACCGCGAGGCTGCGTTACATAAACTTCCTCAAATATGTTACCGTGCAAGAAAGCAGTAACAATGTCTGATTGATGTACATCCCAACCAAAATGAGATGCCAATGCACATAGAAAACGTACAGTAGTCATACGACAAGTGGCAGAAAAAGTCTCTTCATAATCTATGCCTTTTTGCTGTGCATAACCCTTTGCAACAAGTCGATCCTTATGGCGATCGATCTCACCGTCCGGCTTGCGTTTCAACTTGTAAACCCACTTCGTACCAATGGCCTTTTTGCAAGGAGGCAAATTACATAAAGTCCATGTGTCATTTTCTATAAGTGCATCATACTCTGATTGCATGGCAGCCATCCAATTTTTTGAATTCTGTGCTTCATCAAAAGATAGAGGCTCCTCAACATCATGTAAACTAGACATAGCCAAAGCATAACAATCTGATGCATAAGATGCATGGCGAGAGCCTGAACGAGTAGGACTACACAAAGGTGCATCCACTTTACTGTCACGCAAAGTGTGCACCAGCCATTTTGGCATACGTCTAGCCTGCTCATTTTCAACCCTTTCCTCATCAAGTACATCATGTGCATCTGCATCAGTAATAGGCTGATGTGTAACATTTTTAGAAACCCCCATAGGCTATACATTTGCCTCATTGGAACTTACATTTGTATTTCCACCACTGAAAAGAGGCAACAAAGTGTCATAAATGTCTTGTGAGCTTACATTACTGTCTCTAGTACATGACACCAAGGATTGAACAGAGTGTTCCACAAACACTACATCCCGAGAAACCAGAATACGTTTTTTTTGCGGATGATACAACCTGTAACCTTTGCTTTCAGCACTATAACCAACAAAAATACATTTGACAGCCTTATCATCCAATTTTTTGCGCTGCACTTGTGGCACCAAAGCATATCCCACACAACCAAAAACATGCATATGCTCAATAGAAGGCTTTCTATCATGGAATGCTTCATATGGAGTAATAGACAGCAAAGATTTCGTAGGACACCTGTTAAGTACATAAGTGGCACACATGATGGCCTCAAGCCATGGCCTCAAGCCAAAAAGAATGCTGCAAAGCTTGACTTTTGACCATACATCATGCCATTTTCGTCAGTGACCTATGTTTCCTCTCAGCAACACCGTTTTGTTGAGGTGTATAAGGCACTGTACATTGGTGTTTTATCCCACAACTAGCCAGAAATGCATTAAATTCATGAGACATATACTCCCCCCCTCGATCAGAACGGAGGGTGCCCATAGTACATTTCGAGACATTTTCAGCCATAGCTAGAAATTGTTTGAAGCACATAAAAAGTTCAGTCTTGGCTTTAAGCGGAAATACCCATGCATGCCTGGAGTAATCATCAATGAAAGTCACAAAGTACAGGTAATTGCCCAAGGACGGAGTTTGCATGGGCCCACAAACATCACTATGCACAAGCTACAACCTGCATGTGGCCCGAACTGAACCATCCTTTGGAAAATTAGAACGCTGCATCTTACCCAAAATACAACCTTCATAAACATGTTTGACAGGTGCTTCAAGAGGCGGCAAAGACGCAACGATATCAGATTTCTGCAAACGCAGCAAACTGGCAAAATTCAGATGACCAAAATGTGCATGTCAAAGTTTTGCATCTGAAATAGCCCTTGAATCTGCAACAACATTTGCAAAATTTTGTCCACACTTGTCATACAAAGTGAGCTTATACAGCCCACGGCACAAAAGGGCAGATGCAACAATTTCATCACCAAAACTAAGATCATGAACTGTACATCTGTCATCCACAAATTTGACTACAAATCCAAGTATAGCAAGTGCGGATAGAGACAAGAGATTCTTCTTGATCCCAGGTACATAAAGTGCATCAACTAGTGTGAAAGAACTGCCATTAGCAGCAGTAAGCACAATCTTTCCAACTCCCTGAACTGGATAAGAGGCATTGTTGGCACAAGTGACTGAATTCCCATGAGGGACAGACTCGAGAGAGGTAAAAAATTCACGGTGTGAGGTAATGTGCTTTGTAGTAGCACTGTCAAAATACCACACATGTGAATCTGGAGCAACTGACAAGCATGTATCATGGACAGTAGGATTGTAAGTGCACTCCGCGCTAAAAGCCCATTCTTCATCAACATCAGCATATCAGTCTCCTTTCATAGAAGACTCAACAATGGCTGCGTTTGTAGTGGAACCAACATTTGCAGTGGAACCACCCTCTTTCTTCTTAGCCTCTTTGGCCTTTAACGTAGGACACATCTCGATCAAGTGATCATTAGGTTTACAATAATGGCAACACATCTTCTTTTTGCCCTGATCACCGGAATTGCCAGACGAAGTGCTACCAGCAGAAGCATTAGGAACACAATTTTTGCCACTCGTAGCAGAACCATAAGAAGTGGCTGCATTGTTGTTACCACCCTTTCTTTGAGAAGCAATAAAAGCCTGTTCAAATGCACATTGCCTAGTCTTGTTTTTTCTGGAAAGTGGCTCTTGCAACAGCAATGTGCATAATGCATCAAACTTGACAACTTCTGGATTTCCTTGGGTCATAAGTCTCCAAGTACTAGCAAAAGTCTGGTAAGGCATCAAGAACAGTCTGCATAAGGGAATTGTCTGAAATGACTTCACCTGCAGAAATAAGTTGCTGATTGATATCCTTGACACTAGCAAGGAAAGTGTCCATATCATCTTCCTCATGCATAATCTTCGACTCCATCTCTTTACGCAGCAAAGCAATTTTAGCCTCATTGCGGCTTGCATAAAGACCTGCTTGAATATCCCAAGCCTGTTTTGCAGATTTTGCTGAACGGATGTGAGGAACAATGGTGCGCTTCACAGACAACGCAATCAATGCATGAGCCTGCGCATCCTTTACATCCCAACGATCTTGTTCTGCTGTAGGAAAAACAACTCTAACAGTAGCAATCCTTGCAGCAAGACCTGCAACATCCTCAACATCACCTACATCCTCAGAACCAGGACGTACATCAATGCCCTGCACAATGTTCGAGACGCCCTTTGACACAAGAACATGTTGCATCATACAAGCCCACATAGGGTAGTTGTCCCCATCCAACCTGTCCTCAGCAGCCATCAAACATCTTGAACACATCTGTGTTGTTGTTGTCAGCCATGGTAAATGCTGCACCTGATGTGAAAACTGCCCGAAAATAGGAGAAATGGAGCGGAAACAACACGTGCTATATAGCACAAACCGTAGAAGACTATAAGGCACCTGTTATGCAGAAAATGGCAGTGACAAAAATTCTGCATAAAATGACGAAATAGCATGTGCAGTACTGCCTGTAGTGGAAACGGAGGCCAAAATGAGCCCAAATAAAAAATCTGAGCAGACCAAGCTCTACCACCCGAAATAATTGTTGACCAATGAACGCTCACCAAAGCTCACTGAAATCGGAGAAAGTGAGCAAGCGTGTACTGGAGAAGCTGGCGACTAAGCTCGGGAGGACGCAACCTGCTTTGATATCAATTGTTGGAGTTAGGGTTGCAAAGAAATGCACACAGCTTGGAGAAGATGAAGGAAGCTCAAGGCACACAATAGAGAGTATATTACTTAGTGTGCAATGGAAAGATAGATAGCCCTAGAGTGATGTGCATATATACAATGCACGGGGGTAAAAACCTCTTAAAGAGGGAAAAAATGCCCCGACGGTCCTAGTGTGTTCACACACATCACTACCACATGTATATGGTAACACACAAGTCTATATGAAACTTAGATTTGGTCGTATACTAGCAAATCAAGTCATATTTGGAGAGACCGCTAGTAGAGTATCCACTGAAGGGAGTGTGAATCAAGGAGATCACTTGGACACTATCTTTGAAGAGTCTCAGACACTTTTTCAGAATCAACATCTGGAATGTCTTCCTATTCGACTCATTCAGAAACCGGAACGACAGTGCGATATAAGCACATACTCTCTTTTTATAAAACTAATCGCCATGGAGCTCAGGTTTACCTGGATCTTAATGAAGAGTATGCCATTCGCATTGATGACCATGACATAGAGTTCGAAGAGGAAATCAGGGCAAACAAACAAGGAAAAATGTACATGGATAAAAACGGAACTCAGCATTTACAGGTTGAAAACCCTGACGTGATAGACAAATGGGGGTTAGAAGTAAATACCATAATTCCAGATATGGCAGCAAAATAAGGACCATCGACTTTTAAATTTGAGGGATACGATCAAGTGGATTTGAAGCCTTTGAAACGTCTTAGCACGAATAATTCTAGGATCGGAGTCTATTGTTGGGAGGATAGAAACGTCGAAGATCTTCTATGGACTTCTCATGCCAAATCGGGACAGTTAACACCCATGAACATCATCTATATCTTCAAAATCAAAGACAAGGGATCAACAGATCTACCAACCTACCTATTTAGGGATTATTATAACAATTACTTTGTTATGATGAGTCTTGAGGAGGTGGAACAAACCAAATATCAAGGGTACTCCATAAGGGATTGAATATTGGGCCAAGAACCAGAAACTATTCCAAGAGATGAACTCCGCGAGAGATCTTTTGAGAGTAATGTTAAAAAACGAGAAACTACTTCATCACGAAGAAAACCGCGTGACACTAAAGCCAGTCCAGGGCTACATGAGTCACTATTTCCAACAAATTGGTTTGAAGGACTTGGAACAGGATCAACTGCCAGGAGATCGGGAGTTGAACCAAATAGACGTGTCAGACCAGCTGATTTTCAAAAAAGGGTCAAAAAATACAGTGGATCTGGGGATCCATATGACCACTTAGCAAGCTTTAAGCAAGTGCTAAGAGCAGAACTTATATTTGATTTCCATACTCAATTCGAGGGATTTGGAATGACATTAGAAGGGAAAGCACTGACATGGTTGCAAAACATTCCACCAAGGTCAATCATGGACTTAAATACATTAGCTCAAGGATTTGTAGTTGCATGTTCCAAAACGGGGATCAAACATAATACGGTAGCTCAAATCTATAGCTTCAAACAGAAACAAGGTGAGTCCGTTAGGGATTGTGCAACTAGAATGAAGCAATACATTGCAAGATGCCCAGAACTAAAAATACCTGCAGAAGAGAGATTAGTATCATCGTTTCTAGAGGGACTGCTAACAAAGAACTTCATGCTATATTGTATAGTAAGAAACATACGACCCTAGAAGAGTGTGTGTCAAATGCTATTGACTTAGGAGACAATTGTGATATTTTCAATGAAGAAGATGTCCCTAAGGATAACCAAAGCATGAGAACAACATCCACCAAACCAGCCCAAGTGGGAACGTCTACTGCAGCACCGCTTACAACCATAGAAGACATGCTCAAAAGAATGAATGACATGATGAATAACAAGCAAAAAGTATCTATGAGGGGACCAGGGCAAGGGATACCTCAACAGGGACAACCAATTATGTCACATAAATGGTGTGCAATCGAGGGTAAATGGACCAACCATGAGACCAATGAGTGCTATTGCCGACCAAAGTATGATGGAAATGTTCAATACGTGCCTATGAGTCCACAAGGACAACCCATGTACAGATATCAGCCTAATATGGCCCCAGCTCAAAGACCACCGATGGGTATGGAAAGACCTCAACCCGTGTTAAGTCAACAACCTCCATATCTTGGACATAATGCAGTGCTTGTAAAGTACATGCATTCAGAGGGAGTCATAGATGAATAAGCACTAGTGCCTGTTACAGCCTATGCTGAGCCTAGTCCATTTACGATAATGGTAGAAGGAGATTGGTATAATTCACCTCCACCACCAATGGAAGAACCTGTGACTTTTACTACACCAGAACTTGCATCGATGTACTATGTACCTAATCAAGGTGTTAGAACTCCGATGGTAAGACCCTTCATTAAGCCAAGAACGGGGAACTGTCATAACTGTGGTGCAGATGATCATTGGAAAAATGAATGCCAAGAGCCTAACAAGAACATTAGGCTAGTTGAAGCTTTTTGTATGCAATGTTGCAAAAAGGGAGGACACTTCCCTATAGAATGTTAAAAAAATCCTTTAAACAAGGGTAAAACAGTAGTGAACGTAGTCCAAGTGATACCTAGTAGCTCATCTGAGAGTGAACCGATTGTTTCGATCAAGGTAATCTCTTGAGCCCAGGCTAAGAAAAAGAAACATAACTCCTCTGATGATTCGGAGAATACTAAAATTTCCTCTCAAAAGACCAAAAGAAGCAGAAGAAAAAGGTATGAGATGAGAAAACAAAAACAAAGGGCTGAGATCAAGGAGAAAGCCCAGAAACTATTCCAAGAAAAAGTGAAAGAAACTGGAAGTGAAATCAAGGAAACCACCGTGAAATCTGCTGGATCAATTTTGGTAGATAAATTTTTTGAGCCAATCAATGCATCCTTAGAAGCTTACCAAGCGGGACTTAAAGCAGGCCAAAACATGGAAAACAAATGAAAAAAACTATCCTTCTCCAGACATGGAAGCAGCTAAGCTTGAAGTTTACCAAAATTTGGTAAGAATTACTCAAGAGATGCTGGAAAAACAAAAACCCAAGCTCGAGAATATGGCAAAATGTGAGGATCTTGTGGTAGAAACCACTAAAGAGAAATCAGAAGTGGTGGTAGAACCCCACCTTGAAACAAAAGAGCCAGAACTCATAGTGCCATCAGTCTCCAGTAGAACACAAGTTCTGATGCAAATAGACGCACATGATTGTGTCAAAGACAAAATCACTGGTAGATATCCTTTAAACAAAAATCAAGAAATATCAAAAACATCGAAAAAAATGAGAAAGGGAACTCAAGAAAAACCTAAATACCAGGACAAAGATTCAACCATGACACGAGTTGAACGAAGAAAGAAGTATCAAGAGTTGAAGAAAACTCTAAAGGAGATATATACAACTAAAATGGAAACCACTGAAGAGGAAGGTAAAGATGTAATGAGTGTTCCATCCCATTACAAGAAATATACTCTCCAAGACCGAAAAATCATAGTCGAACAACCTGTTAGAGAACTACGAAAACAGGGCGAGTCTTACGAAGGACCTAAAAACGCAAAAAAGATAGATCTGGCCGAACCAGGAGAAGAGCCTAGACTTGCCTACATTGCAAATGACCTGACGGAAGAAGAAGAGGAGCTTTTGTTAAGCTTACTGAAAGAATACCGAGATATCTTTGCTTGGTCTTATAAGGATCTCAAAGGTATTGATCCAGAAATCTGTCAACATACCATCCCGATGAGAGATGATGCAAAACCAAGCAGACAAAAGCCATACACTTATAAGGAGACATTTGCCAGAAAGATCAAAGAAGAGATTGAAAAGCTAAAGGAGGCTAAATTCATTTATGAAATTGAACATACATATTGGGTGTCTCCAATTGTGGTAGTACCCAAGAAAAATGGAAAATTACGGGTATATGTCAATCTCAAGAAAGTGAATGCAGCTACCATTGGAGACAACTTTTCTCTTCCAATCACTGAGCATGTTTTAGAACGAGTTGCAGGAAAAGAAGCTTACAGCTTTTGAGATGGCTTTTTGGGATACAATGAACTTTTGGTTGACCACAAAGATCAACATAAAACTGTCTTTGCAACTGAATGGGGTATTTTTGCCTATCGGGTTATGCCTTTTGGGTTAACTAATGCTCCGGCCACCTTTCAAAGATTGATGGGCCATGCTTTTAAAGAATATGTTTGGAATTTCTTGGAAGTATATATGGATGATTTATGTGTACATTCATCAATCCGGGCTGATCATTTTGAACACCTCAAAAAGGTATTCAAAAAATGTAGACTTTATAGGATTTGCTTAAATCCTGAAAAGTACACATTTATGGGTAGACAAGGAAAAATTCTTGGACATATAGTGGCTAAAAACGGCATAGCTACTGATATGGAAAAAATTCATGTTATTGTTGATTTGCCTAGACCGACAACAATCAAAGGGGTTCAAGCTTTCATGGGATATTGTGGATATTACAGACGATTCATTTACATGTATGCTATAATTGCAAAACCCATGTACAGTTTGATTACACTCTTTGAATGGACTGATGAGTGTGAAGAATCCTTCATGAAGCTTAGGCAAGCTCTCACTTCATCTCCAATATGGAAAGCACCAGATTGGAAGAAGATATTTCACATACATGTAGATGCTTCCAATTTTGCCACTGGGTGTATCCTAGCTCAACTAGGAGACGGGAAAATTGATTTTCGTATCTCTTATGCTAACAGAAAATTGAAAATGGCAGAGAAAAACTACACAACCACGAAAGGGAAGGATCATGGATTATCTATGCCGTAAAAAAGTATAGACATTACTTATTAGCTAACAAATTTGTGTTCTTTGTGGACCACCAAGTCTTATTGTACTTGGTCAACAAGCCATGCAACACAGGAAGAATAGTGAGATGGTTCATCATTCTGTTGGAATTTGACTTCACTGTAGTTGTGACAAAGAGCACCACTCATCAAAGAGAAGATCATTTGTCAAGGATTATATTAGGAGAACCACCCAAGGGAGTAGACGATGATCTACCGGATGCATATCCGTTCTCCGTGGAAATGATACCTCATTGTTCGGAAAATATGGTATCATTGATGACCATAGCTCAAGTGGATTCGCAAATACCACTTCCTATTACAACTGGATTAATTGAACAATCGGCTATGTATCAATTACTAGCTGGAAGGCTCTACAAAAGAAATCGAGATGGAATATTGCTTTTGTGCATTAATCTTGAGGAGAAAATTGTTACCACATGCATGTGGTAGTGATGTGTGTGAACACACTAGGACCGCCGGGGCATTTTTTCCCTCTTTAGGAGGTTTTTTCCCCCGTGCATTGTATATACGCCCATCACTCTAGGGCTATCTATCTTTCCATTGCATACTAAGAAACACACTCTCTATTGTGTGACTTGAGCTTCCTTCGTCTTCTCCAAGCTGTGTGTGTTTCTCTGCAACCCTAATTCCAACAATTGGTATTAGAGCAGGTCACATCCTCCCGGGCTTTGTCGCCAGCTGCTCAGCACACATCTGCTCACTTTCTCCGATTTCAGTGAGCTTTGGCGAGCGTTCGCAGGTCGACAAATATTTTGGGAGAACTCGAAGCCTGGTTTGCTCAGAATTTTGATTTGGGCTCATTTCGGCCTCCGTTTCCACTACAGGGAGTACTGCACAGGCTATTTTGTCATTTTGTGCAAAATTTTTGTCAGTGCCGTTTTCTGCATAACAGGTGCCTTTTAGTCTTCTACGGTTTGTGCTATATAGCACAGGTTGTTTGCGCTCGATTTCTCCTATTTTCAGGCACTTTTCACATCAAGGCAGCATTTACCATGGCTGACAACAACAACACAGATGTGTTCAAGATTTTTGATGCTGAGGACAAGTTGGATGGGGACAACTACCCTATGTGGGCTTATATGATGCAACATGTTCTTGTGTCAAAGGGCGTCTCGAACATTGTGCAGGGCATTGATGTACGTCCTGGTTCTGAGGATGTAGGCGATGTTGAGGATGTTGCAGGTCTTGCTCCAAGGATTGCATCTGTTAGAGTTGTGTTGCCTATAGCAAAACAAGCTCGTTGGGATGTTAAGGATGCGAAGGCTCATGCATTGATTGCGTTGTCTGTGAAGCACACCATTGTTCCTCACATCCGTTCAGCGAAATCTGCAAAACAGGCTTGGGATATTTTTGCTGGTCTTTATGGAAGTCGCAATGAGGCTAAAATTGCTTTGCTGCGTAAAGAGCTGGAGTCAAAGATTATGCACGAGGAAGATGATATGGACACTTTCCTTGCTAGTGTCAAGGATATCAATGAGCAACTTATTTCTGCTAGAGAAGTCATTTTAGACAGTTCCCTTGTGCAGACTGTTCTTGATGCCTTACCAGATTCTTACCAGACTTTTGCTAGTACTTGGGGACTTATGACCCAAGGAAATCCAGAAGTTGTCAAGTTTGATGCATTATGCACATTGCTATTGCAAGAGTCACTTTCCAGAAAAAAAAGGACTAGGCAACGTGCAGTTGAACAGGATTTTATTGCTTCTCAAAGAAAGGGTGGTAACAAAAATGCAACCACTTCTTATGGTTCTGTTGCGAGTGGCAAAAATACTGTTCCTAATGCTTCCCTTGGCAACACTTCATCTGGAAATTCTGGTGACAAGGGCAAAAAGAAGATGCGTTGCCATTATTGTAAAGCTAATGATCGCTTGATCAAGTCGTGTCCTAAGTTGAAGGCCAAAGATGCTAAGAAGAAAGAGGGTGGTTCCACTACAAATGCAGCCATTGTTGAGTCTTCTGTGAAAGGATCTCGATAGTGGTGCTACAAAGGAAATTACCTCACATCGTGAATTGTATACCACTCTCGAGTCTATCCCTCATGGGAATTCAGTCACTTGTCCCAACAATGCCTCTTATCCAGTTCAGGGAGTTGGAAAGATTGTGCTTACTGCTGCTAATGGCAGTTCTTTCACACTTGTTGATGCACTTTATGTACCTGGGATCAAGAAGAATCTCTTGTCTGTATCCGCACTTGCTAGACTTGGACTTGTAGTCAAATTTGTGGATGACAGATGTACAGTTCATGATCTCAATTTTGGTGATGAAATTGTTGCATCTGGCCTTTTGTGCCATGGGCTGTATAAGCTCACTTTGAAAATGTTGTTGCGGATTCAAGGGCTATTTCAGATGCAAAACTTTGGCATGCACATTTTGGTCATCTGAATTTTGCCAGTTTGCTGCGTTTGCAGAAATCTGATATCGTTGCTTCTTTGCCGCCTCTTGAAGCATCTGTCAAACATGTTTGTAAAGGCTGTATTTTGGGTAAGATGCAACGTTCTAATTTTCCAAAGGATGGTTCAGTTCGGGCCACCTGTAGGTTGCAGGTTGTGCATAGTGATGTTTGTGGGCCCATGCAAACTCCGTCCTTGGGCAATTACCTGTACTTTGTGACTTTCATTGATGAATACTCCAGGCATGCATGGGTATTTCCGCTTAAAGTGAAGTCCGAACAAAAGGTTACAGGTTGTATCATCCGCAAACAAAACGTATTCTGGTTTCTCAGGATGTAGTGTTTGTGGAAGATTCTGTTCAGCCCTTGCTGTCATGTACTAGAGACAGTAATGTAAGCTCACAAGACATTGATGACACTTTGTTGCCTCTTTTCAGTGGTGGAAATATGAATGTAAGTTCCAATGAGGAAAATGTACAGCTTATGGGGGTTTCTGAAAATGTTTTAGATTAGCCTATTACTGATGCAGATGTACATGATGTACTTGATGAGGAAAGGGCTAAAAATGAGCAGGCTAGAGGTATGCCAAAATGGCTGGTGCACACTTTGAGTGACAGTAAATTGGATGCACCTTTGTCTAGTCGTACACGTTCAGGCTCTTGCCATGCATCCTATGTATTAGATTGTTATGATTTGGCTGTGTCTAGCTTACATGATGTTGAGGAGCCTATGTCTTTTTATGAAGCACAGAATTCAGAAAATTGGATGGCTGCCATGCAATCAGAATATGATGCACTTATAGAAAATGACACATGGACTTTATGTGATTTTCCTCTTGGCAAAAAGGCCATTGGTAAAAAGTAGGTTTACAAGTTAAAACGCAAGCCGGATGGTGAGATCGATCGCCATAAGGCTCGATTTGTTGCAAAGGGTTATGCACAGCAAAAAGGCATTGATTATGAAGAGACTTTTTCTCCCACTTGTCGTATGACTACTGTGTGTTTTCTATGTGCATTGGCAGCTCATTTTGGTTGGGATGTACATCAGTCAGACATTGTTACTGCTTTCTTGAATGGTGACATATTTGAGGAAGTTTATGTAATGCAGCCTCGCGGTTTTGTCATAAAAGGACAAGAGGACAAAGTGTGCAGATGTAAGAAGACTTTGTATGGGTTGAAGCAATCTCCTTGTGCTTGGTATGAGAAAGCAGACACTCATTTGGTGAAACGAGGCTTTTGTAACAGTCCAACAAAAAGCACATTGTATGTAAAGCGTGAGGATGATGTACTTCTCATTGTGGTTCTTTATGTCGATGATTTGCTGATCACTGGACCAAATGAGAGACATATTGCTGAATTTAAGGCTGATTTGAATGCTACTTTCAAGATGAAAGATCTAGGCTGTTGCATCATTACTTGGGTATACAGTTTAAGCAGTGTGATGGTGGTATTGCTTTGTGTCAGAAAAGTTACATAGAAACATTGCTATGTAAGTCTGGACTTGAGGATTGCAAACCTATTGCCACTCCCATGGAAACAAGTTTGAAGTTGAGTCTATATGATGCTGGAGATCCTGATGATGTCGCTCTTTACCAAATTGTTGTTGGCTGCCTCATTTATGTATGCAACAGGAGGCTAGATAATCTGTTTGCAGTCTCACATGTCAGCAGATTTATGCCATAGCCTAGGGTCTACGCATTTGTAGGCTGTCAAGAGGATTTTCCGCTACCTTAGTGGCACTTTACATCTTGGCTTGTTTTATCCCAAGGGGGGATCATTGCCGCCAGACTTACATGCTTTTTCGGACTCAGATTGGGCTGGTTGTTTTGACACACGAGTGTCCACAAGTGGTTTTTGTTTCATGCTTGGCAGTTCATGTATATCATGGTTGAGTAAGAAGCAACCTACTGTAGCCACTTCGAGTTGTGAGGCTGAGTACAGGGCAGTCTTCACAGCTACGGTTGAGTGTGTATGGCTCAAACGCCTGATGGCTGATTTGGGTGTTGGACAGGACAATGCCAACACTATCTACACTGACAGTCAGAGCGCATTGGCAGTTGCGAGGAACCCAGTTTCTCATGCTCGCACAAAGAACATCGAGGTGCATTACCACTATGTCAGGGAGAGGCTCTCAGCAGGAGAGATCAGCTTGGCTTATGTGCCAACACAGGACAACCTTGCAGATATTTTCACAAAGGCATTGTCTCGTGAGAAGCTTGAAGCTTTCCGCAAAGCTTTGGGCTTACTCCCCTTTGTGGACTGATCATGTCCTCAGGGCATGGCACTTCCCTTTACTCATGTGCTAGCTCTCGTTCACCGCATCACTCCAGGGGGGATTTGTTATCATATACATGTGGTAGTGATGTGTGTGAACACACTAGGACCGTCGGGGCATTTTTTCCCTCTTTAGGAGGTTTTTCCCCCATGCATTGTATATACGCCCATCACTCTAGGGCTATCTATCTTTCCATTGCATACTAAGAAACACACTCTCTATTGTGTGCCTTGAGCTTCCTTCGTCTTCTCCAAGCTGTGTGCGTTTCTCTGCAACCCTAATTCCAACAAAAATCCAATACCTAAGTCAAGCACATAGTACCGTAGTAGGACTTCACTTTGCGGAAGACCAAACTATGCAACAGATCTTGAGACTTGGAGTATTTTGGCCAACTATGAGGAGTGATGTTCACTCATTTGTAGAAAATTGTCCTCAATGCTAGAAACAAGCACCCATACCTCATGTGACATTGTTTCAAATATCACTTGTTCCTAAGTGGAGTAACTATCTTGTTGCTTACTTATCAAGCCGAACATTTTCAGAGGATTTGAGTAAACATTGCCAAAGAGAAATTGAAACTGAAGCAAGAGACTATGCTCTTATTGGAAACCAATTGTATCGAAGAGGTAAGGATCAACATCTGCGTCTTTGTGCAAATGAAGACGAATATTTTCCCATAATAGAAGAAGCACATGCTGGATTAGTTGGAGGTCACTTTTCTAGTGAGACCACCGCAAGAGCAATCTTAATGGCAGGCATATGGTGGCCAACACTTTTTGCAGATGCCATAGAATATTTTCGAAGGTATGATGCATGTCAACGAGCAAAAATGCCAACCCGTGTAGATAGCATGCCCTTAAGACCAATGATGGGGACAAGAGATTTTGCAAAATGGGGTATAGACTTTGTTGGGCCAATACAACCACCTGCTTATAGAACCCAAGCTCAATATATCATTGTAGCTACGTACTATTTGACCAAGTGGGCAGAGGCTAAAGCAACTCAAAAGAATGATGCCATAACCACAACCTCATTCTTGTATGAGAATGTGTTCACAAGATATGGAATGCCAATAGAAATTGTCAGTGATAGGGGAACTTATTTCCTCAATGAGGTAATTGAGTATCTACTCAATGAATTTATGATCATCCATAACGAATCAGCTCCCTATCACCCACAAGCCAATGGACAAGCTGAGCATACGAATACAATTATTAGCCGTCTATGGGCTTATAGAGTTTCATTCAAAACAGCTTTAAATGCTACGCCCTTTAGCCTTGTTTATATAAGGTCTTGATGCCATACTGCCGATAAAATTTCTATTGCCAGCACTAAGGGTAGCTAAGGATCTTGAGTGGACGGGACATGAATTGTCAGAGAGGCTTGAAGATTTAGAAAAGCTTGATGAGCAAAGGCTCACTGCTGTAGCCCACATCTATGCACAAAAGCGGAAACAAAAACAGTTTTTTGATTCCCATCTAGTTACAAAAATCTTCAAAAAAGGGGACTTAGTTTTAGTCTATTCCCTTAAGAAACACATTCCCAAGTTTAAGAAAAAGGGAAACGGATCGTTTATCATTGAAGATGTATCTCCAAGTGGAGCAGTTAAGTTGTCAACCCTAGATGGTGAACCAATGGCTAGTTGGATTAGTGGATGCCGTTTAAAGAAGTACAATTTGCCACTAACCAATGAATTGCTAGAAAAGATGCATGCAACAAAGCAAAGAAAGATAAAACGATAGCAGGTTATTGATGAAGCCCAAGAGGAAGCTCGATTTCGAGTACTCAAAAGGAAAGCTGCTCTCGAAAATAAATAAATACCTATTCCCATCAACACTCTGGAACTAGATGAAAGACTATGGGAATTACAGAAGGATGCAGTGTCAACGGATGATGAATGGTTAGATGGAATGGACCTTCCC
Source organism: Adiantum capillus-veneris (assembly GCF_014529385.1). NCBI lineage: Eukaryota > Viridiplantae > Streptophyta > Polypodiopsida > Polypodiales > Pteridaceae > Adiantum > Adiantum capillus-veneris. The sequence continues at coordinate 127,248,853 of NC_140958.1, forward strand.
ATCAAAGTACAACTGAACAATCATAGCACAAATGCATTGGTCGATACAGGAGCTCGAGTAAATGCTGTCAGTTATTCCACGTACAAGAAAGCAACAAGTCAGTCGTTGATAGTAGGAATATCCACTATTAAAGGATGCAACAAGAACCCAACACCGACATTGGAAGTAGTCAACCTAAATGTGATAGTACATGGATGTTCATGTCCTCATCAGTTTTTATGCTTACCAGATGAACACATGGATGAAACAATGATTCTTGGAATCTCCTGGATGCGGATGTACAAGACAGTATCAAATTGGGATACCAATCAACTTAGGCTATTATCTAAAGGCGGATAACTCAATGTTCCAATTGCACCAAGCAAGGCGGAATGTAAAGGAGGTTACCAGCAGAGCAAGCCACAAATAAATCAATCTTCTCCATCCTATAGACAAGCAACTGCTACTACAAGAAGCATGCAAGGAGTCAGGAACATTTGGGTACCAAAAGCACAATTTAAGGACAAGCCGATTCAAATTTGGGTGCCCAAAACATCATTTACTATACCAAAGATGGTTCCAAGGTTCAAAACACAAAAAGGAGCATCTTTGAACAAGGAACCTAAAACAAAATGGATTTGGAAGAAAAAGGAGCACTTATCTTCTCCGCAAACTGTAAATCCAATAAAGCAATGGAGAGTTAAGTCTCAAAAGACTCAACCACAACATTTTGACCAAGACAAACCAAGATACCAATGGCAGGTAAAAGCTCGACAACAACCATTACTGATACTGACAGCTCAAGAAATCAAAGTGCCAAAGCATCCTGATGGTACAATCAAGCAAAGAGCACACAAGCTACAAGATTTTCTCTTTGGAAGACAGCAAAAGAAAACCTTGACATCAGAAACCCTTGAGTTAATTACTCAAGACCCAACTCTTGCACAACATAATGGTTTTAATTGCATTGATCTTCAAAGCATGGTAGAGCCAACCAAGGCTATGCATAGACACGATTGTTCAACCCATGCACACAGTCGTCTCGGAGTACGCCATCTAGGAGGGGTGGCAGGGAACTAAGTAATTAAGGGCAATGTTTGAAGAGAGAGGAAAAAGTTTGATGTTAACGTGTGATTTTTTGCAAAATGACCTAATAATACCCTTAACAAGTCATCAACAAGGGAAATTTAACTGATAACATCTCCCCGATGAGTGTAAATAGTGTATATACTATCTGAAAATCATCAAAAAATTTGTCTTTTTTGGTTATTTTTCATCAATTTTCTTGATATTGGGACTTAAAAATAGAGAAATCCACCAAAAAATAATATGTTGTGTTTTTCAATGGATTTTCTTAATTATTGAAAATTTACTTGCTTTTTTAGCGCATTTTGTTATTTTCTTTGATTTTTTTTCAATAAACAGGTCAAAAATTAATAATAAATAGCAAATGAGCTCAGATGGAGAAACTGAAGATACGCTGGTGATCAGAAGGACAAGACGGATAGGCACAAAAAATTTCAATCAAATCGACAGATGGAAGCGAGAAGCCTAAATTAAGCTGTCAAGGCCTACTTTTGCAAATTCTTGCAAAATGAGCTACCAGAATCTGATTGAGGAAATTTTTGAATTTAATATAGATTTCACGGCCTAGTAGGACTAATAGGGGAATTTGAGGAAAAATAGTTTGGGAAGTCCGAGTATAGATATCCAAGGTAGTTTAAAATCACCTCATTTCCACTAGTCTCCCTTGGAGAAGAGAGCTCTCGACCTTCTCCGCGTGCGATTTCCGAAGTCCACAGTCGCTCTTTTATAGCGCCGTCTCACACGAGACATGAGGGTAAGTTCTATGCTTATCAATGATCAATTTTGTATGGCCGGTAGCAAGTCTAGGCTCAAGGAAAAACCCTAGCAACCGAGCAATGCACGAAGTCCTACGACCAAAAATTGACCATAGCGGCCTGTGAGCTCAACCAAATTTGACGAGACTTTAATTGTAGAATGCCCCTATATAATAGAACACTTCTATATCACATAAAGACCATTCGGCCGGGGTCAGAGGGGTCCCAAGTAGAAAATCTAGGTTTTTGTCAAATGCCAGAATTGGATTTTGACTCCACAGACAGCTTATAGACTGGGTCTATACACAATGTATATGAATGGTTTCATGAAAACAGTCAAGGCAAGCTCTCTAGAAGCAGAAAACAGCTTGAAGGCTACAAAGCGTAAAATTTGACATCCAAATGGGCCAAAATTGGATGGGTAGCATCAGGACTATGTAGCGGACAAGTCCATAGCTTCAAAAGTGACTAACCAACTCCACAGGCCATCTAGTCACAAAAATTGGTGATTTCAGAGTCGACAAAGCACGAAGTGATGCCGACACGACAAAACTTTACGAAATTCATTTTAGGACTTGTTTTAGATGTATTGAATATGTTTAGGTCAAAAAATTGTCAAGTTTTGCAAAAAAAAAAGACTGCTGTAAATAATCGCGATTATTTACTTTTGTACTTTTTTGGCTTGAAAATGGTACCTTGAAAATGGTACCATCTAGTCACAAAAATTGGTGATTTCAGAGACGACAAAGCACGAAGTGATGCCGACACGACAAAACTTTACGAAATTCATTTTAGGACTTGTTTTAGATGTATTGAATATGTTTAGGTCAAAAAATTGTCAAGTTTTGCAAAAAAAAAGACTGCTGTAAATAATCGCGATTATTTACTTTTGTACTTTTTTGGCTTGAAAATGGTACCTTCACTTCACCCATCACTTGTCCACACCTATTACATGCCACATTTCAAGTATAAGCCAAAATGATCAAGAAAAACTTGGAAATTGTCAAAAAACGCACCAAAGTCTTTCCAAGCCAATTTTTGAGTTATCTGTCACATTTTTTGATCCAAATCACCCCATATCTCATACACAGAGTCTACATTATGCTTAGAACCAAGCTGCACCAAAAAATGTACATTTTGATGAAAAAGTTAATAATCGTGATTATTTACTTTCTTGCCAAAGTGGGGTAAAATTACAACTTTGACCTTATGGGACCAAAGCACATGATGTCCCAAGTCCACTGACCAAATTTGAGCAAATTTGGATATCAAAAACTCAAAATCCCTTTATATCTACTGTTTCAGAGACTGAAAGCCTAAATCTGGCACCATTTCCACCCAGTGCACTCAATTGAGCCCACACTTTACTCAGAGCACCTAAATGCTATATATTTCAAGCCTATCATGTCAAAAATGCAAAAAGTTGGAAAAAATCCCCAACTGTAAATAATCATGATTATTTACTTTTGTTGGAACTTTTTGCTTGAACTGTATGATTTTGATCTTTACATGTTTTTATGCATCTATGCATGCTCCTAAATTAATTTGAATCAAATTGAACTCTATTGTCAGCAATTCAGACTTAGGGCAATTTAGAGCAGAATTTACAAAATTTTCTAACTTTGGCACTGTATTCACCTAGCAGGAGCAATGCAAGCTGCCGAGAAGGCCAAGAAAAGGGTATCCCATAAGGAAAAGTTGCAAGAGCTGCCACCCTATCAACTAGACCCAAGTTCAGTAAAGATGGCCAAGGCAACATACTTGTCAAGAGAACAGCTTGAAGAAAACAACACCACAGTTTTCACAGGAAGGTTCAAGAGCGAAGAAGGACACCAAGTGGAATTGCAAATGCTACCAAAGGAAATATATGATGTAGATGCAACGCTAGACACAAAAGAAGCCAACAAAAGGCTGGGCCTCAGAGACTTCTATGACTAGGAACCATGCGTCATAGATTTCCAGAAAGCCTATGAGTTATTGTCTACTATCAAAGAGGATGGATCAGCCCAAATCACTGACCAACAAGGGTAGAAAGTCAAAGTAGTAATCACAAAAGAGATTGTGGCCGAGGCACTGAAGCTTCCGACTGAAGGGATGACAATGTGGGCCCGAGACAGAAAGACAGGAGACACATTCACCAAGGAGACTGCTGCTGCAACTTTTGCCGGCCTCATCCAAAGCCAAGTGGAAGAACTAGCACGTCTATACCATCAACACTTCCACTTTTTAGCAAAGAGACCGCCACGGTATACCAACCCAAACCATGCGGTTGCTACTACCTTCACCCAAGTGTTAAAGTCGACAACCAGGCAGCCAATTGATCATGCGCAATATGTGTTGACAATGCCGAAGGCCACCAAGAAAGAAGGTAACCTATCTGGGCGCGCCTGAAGTACTGACAAGAATAGCATATCATGCTATTGACATGGCCGACAATTTGCCACCCGCCCAAGATCAGAACACATGGATTGTGTCTGCACAATCTTCTGCCAAAACCACACGTTCATCAAAGAGAGTTTATAAGTCAGATGAAGAATCGGTAGAAAGCTCTCATGAATCTCATAGCAGTGAGAGCTCAGACAATGAGGAAAGAAGGGCCAGAATCGAAGAAATGAAGAAGAAAGTTGTAGCTGCACATCAAGAAGAACCTCAATAAAAGAAGGCGAGGTTTGAGCAAGAAAAACAAACTTATGAAAGGAGACGCCAAGCTGCAGGTGAGGACCCGGAAAGGTGGGTTCCAAGAGAGATGAGGGGACCCAGGACCAAGAACACTGCAAGGAAAGAAGCAGAGGATCCCGTGGACTACCTTGAACGCATGTATGCAGAGGCAGAAGCCCTAAAGTTAAAAGAAGCTCAAGAAGTTGAGAGGAAAGCAAGAGAAGAAGCAGCCAAGCAACAAAGAAAAGCGGAGGCTACAGAATAAAGTGAGACACATCACAACCAAGGGGAGATGTCTCCGAAGCCAACCTCACTTGCTATGGAGCAGGCATACCATCCAATGCCAAGCCCTCGCCCTTCACCAACAGCTAAACCCAATGAGTGCGAGGAAGCCAAAGAAAAAGAGCTAGAACAACAAGCACCAACAAATTTTGAACAACCAAAAGCAACAAAGCAAACTGAGGCAGAGCCTTCTAGTACCACCCAACAAGAAACAACAGAGGCATCCGCAAAGCCTCAAAAAGCAAAATCAGCTGAGGCAACCGCAACGCCTCAAGGACAAGTAGAACCCCTGGCGCAACCACAAGCAGACACCACATAACCACCCAAGGAGGCACAAACCAAAACGGTTGAAACATCTAGACAACCTACAGAGTCTAAAGAATGGTAGACAAGCGACAAAGTCATCATGCAAGTAAATGAATATGCTAAGCAGATGCAACAGATGACATAAAAAATGCGAACATCAGCACTTAGCCATAGTGCTAAGGCTAGAGAGCTCGAACTTGTCATCGATGCTCTACAAGGAGAGTTAGATGACATGATGAATATCATTTCATATTTGCAGAGATAGATCAAAGAGCTGAAGGATGAGGCAGAACCCCACCAGCTGGCCAAAGAGAAGCAACAAAAAGAAATGGAGGAGCTGGGAGAACTTCTCACCAAGTTATCCGATGCCTGTAAGACCAAAGATCAACAGCTGATAGAGGTAACAAATGAATTCCTAACCACCACTCTGTCAGTACAAAAGAGCAAACGCATCTCTGTAATGCTTGGAGAAAAGGATTAATGATCAGGCAGCATTTTTGAGGCAGATAAGGGAAAATCCTGCTGTCGCTTCAATAAAAGGTACATATGAAGTCTATAAGACTTTGGAAAAGAAAAACAAGGAACTCGAGCTAGAGCTGAAGCTAGAGCAATCACAGAGAAGAGACCTTGCACTAATGCGGGTACAACGAGAAGAACAACTGCTTAAAGAGATAACTGAACTAAAGAGAGTCAATCAGCTGCTGCGAGAGGGACAACCAGAGACACAAGAAGAAGCAGGCCCCTCGGAGCAACCAACTGTTGACATTCCATCAGTCTCTTTTGCTCAGATGGAAACACAGCCGGCAGAAGGGCTAGGAGGAGAAGAAGAATTTCAAGTACTAGTGACTGATGCTGAATGTTAAGTATGGAGCCTTGATTTACCCTTGTAATTTTCTGTGGTAAAAGCGCACATTTGTAAGGCCCCCATTATGAGGAGAAGCCATCGTGCGTGAAGGAAAATCACTCACCGGAAACCAAAATTTTCACGGACAAGAATCAGGGGCAACTTTAGAAGCTTTGGGGGCGGAGGCCCCCGAGACTTTTTTTCGCCGGAATATTCCTTTTCGCCGAAATATTATGGCCGGAAGGCGGCCGGAAAGTGGTCGGAAAACAACCGGTCGGTTGGCCGGTGGCCTGTAGTCAATGGCCGATGGTCGGAAGCCGGTGGCCGGTGGCCAGTGGCCGAATTGAAAAGCAGACTTGTCTTCTCAAGGGCGGCCACACATGGGCGGATTGGAGGGTCCGATTTGGACTTATTCGCACAAGGGCGGCTACACATGGCTGTCTCTCATAAGAGAGGGCAGCCCTTTTGGCCTATAAAAGGAGGCCATTTCTACACACATTGCATAGTGTGAAGTTGATGCAACAAGGTGAGTGTGAGGTGGTGAGAGTGAAGCAAGGCGGGAGCTCCATTAAGGGTATAATCCCTTTGTAAACTACTTCTTGTTTTGAAGTACTAAATCCATTGAGTGGCTGCTTTCCCGTGGACGTAGCCCACATTGGGTGAACCACGTATATCGTGTGTACTCTCTCTCTCTCTCTACTCTATAATCTTGTGTATGTAAATCTGTCTCTCTCCATTAAGTAATCTACTCAATTATCTATTTAGCTACGTCTTATTTCCTAACACTAAACAAGTGTCCATGGTCCAACTTTCTAAAGCTGAGGAAGATGCACTCAAGGAGCACGTTTCCCAAGAGACAAATGTCAAATGGAAAGCAGCGATGGATTGGGAGTTGAGAATTCTTCACTCAGTCAATGTAACTCAACTCACTCCCAACCAAATCATTGCACAATGGCATCAACAATCATTGCCATACCCTTTGATCAAAGTAGAGCTACTACACGTAAAAGAAAGATTATACAAAGATATGCAAGCTAAAGGCACAGAGGATGTCCACCCCAAGTGGAGAAAGAGATGGTTGAACAAGAATCCAAGATATTTGAATCTATTCACAAGAGCACCTGCTGCACTACAGAGAGACCCAACATTTTGTCATGTACTAAGAGTAAGGACATGACAAACATTGAAGCACTAAGAAAGAAGCGGCCTACCTGGCTGAACTATCCAGGATTGCGAGCTCCAGAGCAGGGAACACCAACAGAGGAATACATGGTGAAAACCCTAACGGGTGCCATGACTTTCTACAAGAGCCTTCCTTACCTCTCATGTGCCATGTTATATAAGATTTGTAGAATGCTGCTCACATGTATTCAAGCTTTTCACGAGCCCGAGCAAGCAGGCGCGTCTTGGATGTCTTTCCTTGAAGGCAATAAGGGTCTTTGCTATGACTTAAGTGGCCTGCCTTCTGAAGAAGTCCTTTACGGTTTCTACGCTCGATGCATGTTTTTGCCCTCAAGCAATATGTTGGCGTTTGAGGAAGCGTTCTATACAGGTTTCTTCACTTGGCGAACGAAGATATTTGGGCCAGTGATTAGTAACCTCACATCTAGATTTGTTGGCTATTCAGCCATAGAGTTTAAAAACAGAGTCGCCATGGAGTTATTGCAAGTTCCTGACAAAGAACAAGGAATCAGATATGAGAAAGCGCTACATGCACTTAAAGACCGACTCGCCAGCCATCAACCCGAAGACTACTTCAGCCCATGAAGTTGTGTCAAGGGACGACACAGTCGAGGAGGGGAGGAATGTTAGCAGCAAGCTAACTCGGATAACATTTTTCGGAGCTTTCATTGTAAAAACACTTATTATTTTGATGAATCGAGAATATTGTAACTCCTACTTTCCAGATAAGCAATGTAATTGATGAGCCGGGGCTACAAGCTTCCAGATTGTATCAACCTGTCTTTAGTTAGAGCTCCCAGATGATTAGTTTTGACCACAAAAACCTTGGCTAAGGTATAAAAGCCAATTTTTGTAAGTTTTTCAGAAGTTTTGGATAATAGAAACTCAGCGTGAGCTAACGGTGCTCACTTATCTCCTTCTCACGCTTCCTACTCCCTTCCCGATTGTTACATTGCAGTGCCGTCTGTTGTGTTGCAACCGCAGGTAAGAGTTCTACGCATTGACGTAAGCATTTCATGGTAATTTGTAACTTTTGGCGTCGTGGACCTGCGGCCTAATTTCATCATAAGTAGTAATTTAAGCTTCAAAATCATAAAATAAGTATAGACGGGGTATTGGGGTATCATTGCTAAGCATTTAGATGCATTCTGGGTGGAAAGCGACTAGGTCAAAAACTCACTGCTGCTGTTAATAATCGCGATTTTTGCACTTGACCTAATGTGAGATTTGAGACTATAAGCATGTGTGCTTAGGTCTTATAAACATGTCCTAGAAGTTTCGTGACGTTTGGATGTTGTTTGATACTGTAACGGATGTGATTTGTTTGCCGATGAGCGATTAACTTTTGGTGATTTCAGTCATTTGAGTGTAGCTTGAGTTAGATGCGAGTTGTTTGTTATTTTCCAAGAGATTGACAACCTCTTGTAGCCTCTATGCACTAGTTGAGTCAGCTTCGTCCCATGGATTGACAATTATATTCGTGGTTCTCGCTATGTCTGCAATAAGATAGGAGTGAGTTTAGACACCCGTCCGCTTCGTCCCATGGATTGACAATTATATTCGTGGTTCTCGCTATGTCTGCAATAAGATAGGAGTGAGTTTAGACACCCGTCCCACACCTTGCCGTCCGCTTCTCTAGCTCACCTTTGCACATGTGTCCACCTCCAATCCAATATCATCGCTATTCTATTGCAGTTTGTCCACCACACAATTGCCCTCTATTCCATTGTAGCACTGGCTACTATGCCACTTCTTAGTCCACACCAGTTCTACCTCAATACCATCCCCTGCAACATCACAATTTAGATTGGTCTTCATTGCGTTGCGTCGCCACTGCCTATACCATGCCACCGTGATGCCCAACAGGCTGTAACCTGATCTACGCATGACCTGCAATAGATCCTCTCTACTCTCCATGCCTCTTTGTACAGACCCTAAACACGCATCCAAACCATCCGGGTGAATGATCACTCTCTGACCCAACTTACACAAAACAATTTTAAAGGTTTAAGAAAACTCAAAAATCAGGAGAAAAAAGAAAAAATATAGGTGTTTTCACATATTTGCAACAACAAACCGGGCTTTGAGAACTTAACTAAGATTTCCAAATCCTTGTTTGATTCCAAGCTTCCATTGGAAGACAATTGGTAAACTTTTGTAGGCTTTAGTATTGAATTGTGACAAGACTGTAAACTTCTATTTAGAAATTGGGAATTACAGCACTTGTTTAAATTGCAATAGTGGTCTTTACCTTCCACTCTTCCACTGCTCCTCTCAAGGGCAGGCCTCGTGATTTTGTCACTTGTTCAGTTTGTTAAAAGCCCTCATCCTTTCATTATTTCTCTTCCTTTTTATTTTAAGGGTTTGAAATGTCAATGCATGAACCTTCACGCTTAATGATGAGAAACATGGCTTCCCATAGGACCCTACCCTTCCAGATAAGTTATGTAGCTTCTCAACACGAGTGTGAGACTCACCCTCTAGGTAGTATAGGGGAGAGAGAGAGAGAGAGAGCGAGAGAGAGAGAGAGAGAGAGAGAGAATGATCTTTTTGAATTTGTTGTATACTTTTGTGGATATCTTCTCTCATCCATCCGTCAAAATGGGAATAGTTTTCAAGCCAAATTATTTTAATTTTTATAATATAATATATCAAAAAGTAGAGAAATTTCCATTTTAAAGCGTAAATTAAAACCCTTTCATGTGACCTATTATTGGCCTTGAGAAGGCTATAGGGGAAAGGTTGCAGTGCTCTATCGGTTTGTCTTTACGGCTTGTCGATTGGAGCTACGGTGAAGAAGTTATAGCAATTTGAAGTTTCGATCACTTGTAGATCCATACCGGATTGGGCAACTATAGTTGAGGGGACAAAAATGAAATGAATGCATGGACTTGAAGTGCTCACTTTGTGGAGCCCGTGGTCTTTTCAGATCAGCTATCGGAGTTTTAGTTGCCAAGATATTGGCTGTTGAAGATTCATTGGGGGCCAGTTTTGTACCAGTTTGGTCGCCTCGATTGGGGTGCCGTCTGGTAGTTTTGAGCTTCAGCGTGGTTTTGGAATGCAGTAGAATAAGTGCTCAAGGGGAATCTTGTCCAGAATGTCACCACTTGCAGTGCATTGGTAGCTGGGTATGCTCGGTAGGCAAAAATGTAGCCCTACACTGCTTTCATCAACATTTATGGAAGCTCGGTGAAGTTTTAACCAAATGCGAAGGGAAGGCCTTTCGCCAAATGCAATCACCTATACGTGCATCTTAGAAGCATGTGGCATTATTCGAGATACTGGTATGGACAATAAAATTCACAAATATATTGTTAGTCAAGGACTGTTGGAGGAAGATGTCGTGCTTGTGGCAATACTTTGATATTCACTTGTAGTAGGCAGTGCCTTGCTCAATAATGCATACCAAATGTGATGCCCTGCAAGGGCTAAGGGCCGCCCACCATGAGAACGGCCGCCCATGGGGTGGCCACCAAATTAAGGGTTTTGATTTTGAATGTGAAACGAGAGAGAAAAACGAAGCCATGGCGTCGACCAGCGAGCAAACGATTGCGCAGGGAAAAGAGGCTCATGGAGGGCGCTACACAGCTCGGATGACGACAACCATGAGACGTAAAATGCTCAGCACCCCAGCGTGACCCTATTCGGCTCCACTCCCACTGCATTCCGTGCACCTCAACTCCGGCCCTGCCACGTCAGCAGGCGGGTTGTCACGCCACCGTGACAAGCCGATTTTCTTTTAAGCCTAAAAATAGAGGAGTTTTAGGAAAGTGAATCAACGAGGGCAAGAGAGGAAAAAGGAGGGCAGTGCGTAGGGAAGAAGAGAGCAGGAACGGCAAAAAGAAGGTCTCTCTCTCTCTCTCTCTCTCTCGTTCTCGAGGCTAGAGGGGGCTCTCTTGTCCTCGAATGAAGGAACGGCCCTCTTTCTCGTACTTGGTTAGCAAAGGAAGGGGGCAATCTCTCTCTCTCTCTCTCTCTCTCTCTCTCTCTCTCTCTCTCCTGCTTGAGAAGCAAGGCAAGCGAGACGAGGGGAAGAAGAAAAGGAAGAAGTGAGCTCTTTCTCTGAAGCTCTGGAGGCAATCTCTCTCTCGGAGAAGCAAAGCCGCTCTCTCTCTCCCTCCTGGACAAAACCATGCAAGGAGTCGGGAAAGAGGGGAGCAAGGAGTTGAAGGAAGCAAGCAAAGAGGTTAAAGCTAAGCAAAGTGGGACTCTTTCTCTCTCTTGCGGAGAGGATGCCATTCCTGATCGAGAATATAAGCAGAGATTTGGCAACACAAGGAAAATGTTTGTGGGCATTTCATCATGATTAGACTTACGTTAATCAACACCGATCATCGGTGGACATTTTGAATCAGTGCAAGCTAAATAGATTTGCCCTAGATTTTGTAAACGAGAGCTTAAACTCCATAATTTGCAATTAATTAAGTTAATGGTGCTGCTAACAGCACCACCTTGACAATTGTGCGGTGTGGTGCATCTTTTCTTTCTCTCTTCTCCCACACTAGCAGCCCGGTGCTGACCCGCGGCTCACGTTTCGACCGAACACATGTCCCCCGACAACGTGTATGCGAACACACACACGCGCAAGTTTTCAAGCGTACAATGTTGAGTACTATAGTTTGCACGTTGTTGAAAAAGGGTAGATTTTCATAATTTCTCTCTCTCTCTCTCTCTTACACACACACACACGTGCGCGCGCACACACACACACACAGGTTAACACCAATGTCATGTGTACGATTTTGAATATTTCAAGGCATTGGGAAAGAATAGATTTGCATTGAATTTGGAGTACTTCATGTAATATTTGAAGACTCTTTAATGCGTCTATAGCAAGGACGACAACCAATAGGGACTCAAAAACTCAATTTCGGTGTTGAAGTAACATGCCGTGAAAATCAACCAAAAGGCGACACGTGGACACCCTCTCCTTCCTCTAATTTTTGAAGCTCCATTATCTATACTAATAGATATGGGGGAGGGGATTCAGGCTCCCTCCCCCGAACACATGGCAGTCGCTCCTTCATCTGGCCAGTGCATCCTGCAGCTCCGGCGACTGCGCGAGAAGAGAAAGAGAGAGAGTGTACCCCCTCCTCTGAACACGTGGCAAAAGGTCCTTGAACCGGCGAGTGATAACTGCAGCCTGGGACCCACACAACAATGCAGAGAGAGAGAGAGTGAGAGAGAGAGAGAGAAAGAGACGCCGGCCTTCAGCCGTGGAGTCCTTCCTTTTTTTTTCAATTTGGAGCATGTGGGGCTGCGGGCAGGCCGATAACCGTTGCAAAAGAAGCCAGGCCTGGACTCTTGATATGTGTCTCTGTGCGCACAGAGAGAGAGAGAGAGAGATGGTGGGAGCAGCAGCAGCAATAGGAACGCCTGTGAAACAAAGCTGTGCGAGTTGCCTTGGTTGGTTGGGAACATCGCCTTTTCCCTCTCTTGCCATGCACGTGATCACTTTCCTGGTCACTAGATGTCGTTATTTTCCCAAGACCAGCCAATAGCTTGCAACTCGCACACGAAGAGAGAGAGAGAGAGAGAGAGAGAGAGAGCCTTCGGCCGTACTGGATGGAGTCCTTCCCTTTCTGGAGACAGAGAGTGGGGGAGTCGATGTTGGTTGCATGAAAAAGCCGAGAGAGACAGAGAGAGAGAGAGAGAGAGAGAGAGAGAGAGAGAGATGGTGTTGTCCATTAAGGAGTCGATGAAAAAATTGAGAGATATGGCCGACGACCGTTAATGCCGCTACAGGCGGTGGTGGGGTGCGTGGAGTGGCAGCACAAGCGGCAGTGTAGGTATTGCAGCGTGGAGTAGCAGCAATAGTGGACACTATGTAGAGCCCGTGAGAGAGGGGCCTGGGCGTATCAATCTCGCTCTGCAGGCGGTGCTAGATCTGCTGCAGCATCAACAGACAGTAGCAGAAAAAGCGGGCAGTATGTTAAGCCAGGGAGTGAGGCCGCGTCTGGCGCTGCAAGCATTGGTGGCGGTGCTGCAGCTTGGAGTAGCAACAATCGCGGGTAGCATGCAGAGCCAGGGATCGAGGCCACGCCCACATATGCTACTGGTGCTGCAAGCGGTGGCGGATGTGCTGCAGCAAGTAGTGGGCAGCATGTACAGTCAGGGATACGAGCCTCGCTGGCGTATGAGGCTGGCACTGCACGCGGTGGCGGAGGCGTTGCAGCAAGTACCGGGCAGCATGTACAGCTAGAGATAAAAGCCCCACCGGTGTATGCGGCTGGCGCTACAGGCGACAACAGTGATAGTATAAGCAACGATGATGCAACATGGGTGTTGTTGCGAGCTAATGCGGACGCCTTCTACAAGTCGTTGTCTGTCGAGCAGAATGCCCAAATAGACAACGACTTCGTGCAATTGGACGAGGGGCGGCGCGGGCGGCTGACACTGGCAATTCTTCTCCAAGGATTATGGCACCATGCACAAAGATTGCAACCTGGACACTCCCGGAAAGCTCTTCGGATTCCTCGATGCCTCCTCCCCTACCGGCTCCCTCCCCTTCCTTGACTGCTTCGTCATCGCCTACAAGCTCACGTTAGGCAACGACGCCTTTCGCGTCTGCGTCTCCTCAGTCTTCCCCATGCTGGGCTTCACCTGCCGCACCTGATGGAAGCAAGCCTCCCCCTCTTCCTTCAACATCTGCCTTCCGTGTTTCTCTGCTCACCAGAAGTGCTACTAGCTGGAACTGTGTGGGGTTAGAGAGAGAGAGAGAGAGAGAGAGAGAGAGAGAGAGAGATCCTTTGGCTGTACTGGATGGAGTCCTTCCCTTTTCGGAGACAGAGAGTGGGGGACCCGATGTTGGTTGCGTGAAAGAGCAGAGAGAGAGAGAGAGAGAGAGAGAGAGAGAGAGAGAGAGATGGTGTTGTCCATTAAGGAGTAGATAAAAAAATTGAGAGATATGGCCGACGACCGTTAATGCCTCTACAGGTGGTGGTGGGGGTGTGTGGAGTGGCAGCGCAGGTGACAGTGTAGGTGCTGCAGCGTGGAGTAGCAGCATATGCGGACACTATGTAGAGCCAGCAAGAGGGGCTTGGGCGTATCAATCTTGCTCTGCAAGCGGTGCTAGATCTGCTGTAGCATCAACATAAAGTAGCAGAAAAAGTGGGCATTACGTTAAGCCAGGGAGTGAGGCCGCGTCTCGCGCTGCAAGCGTTGGTGGCGGTTCTGCAGCTTGGAGTAGCAGCAATCGCGGGTAGCATGCAGAGCCAGGGATCGAGGCCACGTCCGTATATGCTGGTGGTGTTGGAAGCGGTGGCGGATGTGTTGCAACAAGTAGTGGGCAGCATGTACAATCAGGGATACGAGCCTTGCCGACGTATGAGGCTGGCACTGCAGGCGGTGGTGGAGGTGTTGCAGCAAGTACCGGGTAGCATGTACAGTCAGAGATAAAGCCGCACCGGTGTATGCGGCTGGCGCTACAAGCGACAACAGTGATAGTATAAGCAACGATGATGAAACACGGGTGCTGTTGCGAGCTAATGCGGACGCCTTCTACAGGTCGTTGTCCACCGAGCAGAATGCCCAAATAGACAACGACTTCGTGCAGTTGGACGAGGGGCGGCGCGGGCGGCTGACATTGGCAATTCTTCTCAAGGATTATGGCACCATGAACAAAGGCTGCAACATGGACGCTCTCCCAAAGCTCTTCGGATTCCTCGACGCGCCCTCCCCTACTGGCTCCCTCCCCTTCCTTGACTGCTTCGTTATCGCCTACCAGTTCATGTTAGGCAACGACGCCTTTCGCGTCTGCGACTCCCTAGTCTTCCCCATGCTGGGCTTCACGTGCCACACCTGATGGGAGCAAGCCTCCCCCTCTTCCTTCGACCTCTGCCTTCTGTGTTTCTCTGCTCGCTGCTTTGCCTCCCACCCGCACTCCGCCTTCGTCGACCATGGCCTCATGTACACTCTCATGCAAATCAAAAGCAAGGTACCTCTCTCCTCTAATCAAGCATTAAACTCTCTCAAAATCATTAAAAGCAAAAGACTAATTTGAACCTCTACATTGTATGCAAGAGCAGTCACTCCAGAGAGTACACATGCGACTTTCAAGTTCACCCTCAATCGGCTAGCAATTGACACCAACACATCTACTTATAGTAAGAGAGATGTGCCGATGGAGAGAGAGAGAGAGGTCGCTGAAGGCAGCTGGCCACACTAGTAAAGAGTAAAGATAATGGACTATTGAATAATAACAAAAACATATTGTGTATGCAAGTCCTCAAGAAAAACCCACCTACAAATTTCCTTGACTATATCTAATGCACCATGGAAGCCCCTGCCACGTGACATAAAGAAAGGGCTTGGGGGGGATGGGAGTTGGAGACCAAGATAAAGAAGGAAAGAGAGTGGATTGGACGCAAAGAAAAGGGTCTCTCTCTCTCTCTCTCTCTCTCTCTCTCTCTCTCTCTTCATCCATAGGATGGGCCACACACTTGGATTGGGCGCAAAGAAAAGGGTCTCTCTCTCTCTCTCTCCGATTTGGGTGATCTATAGCCTCAATCGAAGAGCACGAAGTCTTGTACGCATTGATGTAAAGACAAATTTTCAGAGTTATGGAAGGCGTTTCTGTAGCAGCATTTCCGAAGTGAACAGGTTCAACAAAAGTGATTCTCATCTCCTATTTTACATACAATGTCTTCCGGCACTCGCAAGGGTTCTTCTTCTTCAACAAGGTCCACAACCATTGTGGAAAATGATCCAAAATCTCCTAAGTGTGGAGATAGCAACACAACCACCCAACCAACGACATCGGAAACCATGATCATGGCGTACTTGGTATCATTGCAAGAGACCGTAAACAAACAAGGCGAAGAATTACGAGCACTTGCAATGGAGAATGGCACACTAAGGGTACTTGTGGTTGAGAATGAGAATCTCAAGAGGACACTTGAGATGCAAACAACACGTTTGATGCAACTTGAAGAGGAAGTCAAGGAATATAAACGCTCTCTTGTGGACTTGAATGCTTTGAAGGAGCGGATGAGCAAAGTAGAGCATGACCATGTATTGAAAGAAGAGAAATTTGACACTATGAGCCGGGATGTATGCGACATGAAAAATGTATGCACAAACAAGTCTTGGGCTGATGTATGTGGTAGCAATGTGGTTTCTAATTCCTCACTCATGCAAGCTATGGTTCAAACAAAGAATGTTGAGAATGTAGATGTGGAGGAGTTGAAGGAACGGGAGCGACGTTCCAAGAACATTGTTATTCGTGGAATTCCCGAAGAGAAGTTAGAGACACCTCCTTCTCTTGCCATTGTTATTGAAGATTTCTTCAAAACCCACTTTGGCATGTCCGGAGTTATGGTCTATGGAGCACATAGAGTGGGGAAGCAAGGAGCTCTTCGCTCGGGAGAACGGCCAATTGTATGCACCATGCCGGATGAGACCAAGCGAAAGATTATCCTTGATAATAGTTGGATCTATTTGAGGAATACAAAATGTTTTGTATGTGAAGATCGCACTATTAAGCAACAAAATATGCGTCGCAAGGCATATGAGGAAAAGAATAATAAAAACAAGGAAATCTCTCATGAAGAAAATGTGCCCAAGGAGGAGGCAAGTCGCTCAAGAAAATAGGGATGCGTGACCTATGAGACCGAGTTACAATTGAAAATATGCTTTTGGAATTGTAATGGATACCCATGGAATGCGGGGGTTGGCATTGATGAACTAACAAGCAAAGCCGATGTTGTACTTCTTGTTGAAACTTGGGAGCATGATACACAAAGAATTAACGGCTTGGAGGATTACAATGTACATTCATTGATGTGGTCAAAGAATCTCAAGCAACGAAGATGACAAGGAGGGTTAGCATGTATGGTTAAGAAAGGATTGGAAGATTTTGTATCAATTGTGAAAGATGACAAGTACAAACGTTATGATGGCTGAAAATTATGACACGAAAAAGAGCACCCATTTTTGTAGCTGGTTGCTACATTCCTCATCATGATTCTCCCTTTTATGCTTGCATGGATAGAGATCAACCATTTTCTGATTTGGAAGAGGACATTGCTTATTTCAAAGGTGAAGGTGATGTTATTGTATTTGGGGATATGAATGCTCGCACAAAAACATTGCAACATGATACTCAACAATTTGATATGCCATACATTTCAAGGGAGTTGGAGGAAGTTCACTTGTATGATCGTACTTCAATGGATGAGAAAGAGCCGGATCACTATGGAAAGTTACTTTTACACATGTGTAATAGCACGGGTATGCTCATTGCCAATGGTGTATCTTTGTGGAGTGGAACCAATGGATTTACATGTAGAAGACATAATGGGGATAGTGTGATTGACTATATGCTACTCTCTGAAGCCATCATGTATCGCATAAAGAGTTTTATGTTTGGTCAATGGACCCCGGAATCCGACCATCGCACCTTATGTATTGACCTTTCATGTGGAGAAGCAACTAAGCATGATAATCTCAGCCAAAGGAAAGAGAAGTTATCACTATGTATGGATTTCAAACGGGCACCAATGTACATTGAAATGGTTGAGCAAAAATTATGGATGAAAAAGCTTCAATGTGTTGCACCATTGGAAACTAAATGGGAAGCTTTCAAGAAAGCTATTTGTTCTTGTGCGGAAGAATGCTTTGCCATAAAGCATCTCCATGGTATCAACAAAGATAGATCACGCAAAAGGTGGTTTGATAAAGAATGTCAAGATGCTCGAAAGTCCTTGATAAAGCTTGATGCAACTATGGACAAAGACAACTATCAAAGTCATTTGCATACATACAAGGCATTGATTCAAAAGAAGAGAAGAAGATGGGAAGTAAAGCAACAAGAATTTCAAGTCCAAGAAAAGGCACATGCATGTGGAAGATTTTGGAGAAACTTGAGAGGCAAGCGGGTTGAGAATTTTGGTAACTTGAGTCTAGTGGATATGTACACACATTGTAGGCAATTATATGAGCAAGAAAATACTGAAAAATTGCCATTTTATGGTTCACTCCCATGTATGCCGTCTTTTTTTACTATTGAGGATGTATGCGGTGGGCTTGAAAAGTTGGCCACTCGCAAAGCGGGAGATCTTCAAGGTATCAAGCCGGAGATGATCAAATGGACGGGAGATTTTACCCATGAGTGGATGTGTGATATGTTCAACCTTGCACTTCAACATGGTATGCCTTATGATTGGAGTACTAATTGGGTTAAGCCTTTGCATAAAGGAGGGGATGTAAAGAATGTAAGCAACTACCGGACTATAATGATTGGGTCTCTTATGGCAAAGTTATTTGGGTGCATAATGGAGATGAAATTGAGTGATTGGGCTGAAGAGAATGACAAGCGTGCAAAGGGACAAGCGGGTTTTCGTCGATGCCATAGCACCATTGATCATCTTGTCACTCTTCGTGTTCTCATGGAGGAAAGTCGGTTGAAAGGCAAGCGATTGTATTGTTGTTTTGTGGACTTTAAAAAAGCCTTTGATATGATTCCACGTAACAATTTGTGGAGAAGGATGGAAGAACTCCAAGTGCCAAGTGAGTTTATGCTTGCGGTTTCTCGAATCTATGAGAAGGTGATTTGTCAATTGCGCATGGGAAGAGAAATTTCAGAAATTTTTGTAAGCACTATTGGGGTTAAACAAGGATGTCCATTGTCACCAACTCTCTTTGGTCTATGCATCGATCAATTGGAACAAATGGTACTTGACTTTATGCAAGAAGAAGGCATTGAAGAGGTCACTATTTGCAATGCGGTAATCATGCTTTTGTTGTATGCGGATGATGTAGTGCTTCTAGCACACACTTTAGAAGATGCACAAAAGCTTATGGTTGTCCTTGAGAACTTTTGCTTGCATAGTGGGCTGCTTGTAAATGAATCCAAAACAAAGGTTATGCTTGTGAAAACCAACCATAAGGAGAAGCCATGCATTGTGTACAACAACGAGACACTTGAAGTTGTTGAGAGCTTTAAGTACCTTGGCCTTGAGGTTCCATCCAATCACAAGTGGCATGAATGTGCTATGCGTCGTTTGGAAGCGGGAAAGAGAGCATATTATGCATTTGAGAACATGTGTAATGCGGGAAACATCAAGTGTTGGGTTCTCAAGAAGTATCTTTTTGATGCATTGGTGACACCGGTTCTTCTTTATGGAGTTGAAGTGTGGGGTGGGAGCATCTCAAAGTCTACTTGGAAAGAGTTTGAGAATGTCCAAAAGCGTTTTCTTACAAACTTTCTCCAAGTTAAGACACAAACACCATATATGCTCCTACTTCTTGAGTCGGGATCTCTTCCAATTGAGGTTATGGGCATGGAAAGGGTTGTGGAGTACATGATAAAGATGCGTCAAAACCCCTCACATCGACTTCCTACAATTGCATGGGAAGCAAGAAAAAAAGTTCAAAAGACGTATAAAAGCAAGATCTTGAGCACGGGATGGATGCAAGACATAAAGAAGTGGTTTGGGAGATGGGATGCATTACACTTGCTACATGATGCTTCAATTGACTCTCAAGTGAATGAAGCTTTTTTACAACGCCAATGTATTACGGCTTGGGAGAAATCCGGTGGGTCACGCTTCATACATTACACCACCTATATTGCCCCCAACTATAAAACCATGTTCTTTGCTGAGAGAGGAAACCGTACTCACACTTACATGCTTGAGCCTATTCCCTTGTCTGCGATACGCACTATCGCAGCAATTCGGCTTAGCTCCCATTTCCTTCGATGCGAGATAGGGCGTTGGGGCAATGGAGAAGAGTCAAATCGATTGTGCACATTATGCTCACTGCAAGTTCGAGAGTCTGAGTACCACACACTACTAGAGTGCTCAGCTTTTGATCACATCCGAACTTGCTTCTCTCACATTTTCAGCCATAACTTAGACCTACACACTTTCCGCTCCCAGCCAAAGTGTGGGCTCTCCATTGCGACTCTCATCACTACAATTTTGGAGCATCGAGAGTCACTCATCAGCCGTACACATACTACATCACATGTAACTTTGGTCCCATAGGTCATATTTGACGTCCGAGGACGATAATAAAATCTATCTCTCTCTCTCTCTCTCTCTCTCTCTCTGTCTCTCTCCATCCATAGGATGGGCCACACACTCGTAAGATTTAATTTGAAGGTTAGGACACCCACAACAATTGGAGGAAAAAACTTAGGTTTAGTATAATCCCACCTACAAATTTTTTTAAAACCTTTGTTTTTACCAGCACTCACTTATATCACTTATGAGAGTGAGCTGTAATAAATTAGAAACATAAAAAATACAACATCTCTATGCTCCAAAAAAAGCTATGGATGCAAAAAGGCTAACAAGTTAACATCACAACGTTATATTTTAAAATCAAGGTAAGAATATCTCCAAAGTTCAATGAACCTAAATTAATGTTTAGAGAATCTAAGGAGAAGTTTAATGCAAAGGCCTTAAAATATAGTAAATTTGTCTCTAAATTTTGTGGAAAAAACATAGTCCTCGCAACCCCTCTTTAAGCGCTTGAAAAAGCCTAGGTTTAGTGCAATCCCACTTATGAATTTTGAGATTCACCTTTGAATTCTGAGTCAACCCAAGGCAAGAGCAAGAAATCTAGCGTAACGACCTTCAAAAATAGTCATTTTGTCAAATTTCCCTCCCGTTGTCTGCCTTTGCTATTTGTTGAGGTACGCTCTTGCCTTGGGCTTGCACGCTTTCTACCTTGGATGCTTCGAATCGAAATGTTCTAATTACATCAATTCTTGATTTTGTAGATGTCGATGCTGATTCTTGATTCTTGATTGTGGATTTTGTTGATCGTCTCTTTGTAAGACCAATGCTTATTCTCCCTCCCCTCTCTCTCTCTCTCTCTCTTGTGCTAGTGTGAGAGCCCTAGCACCCTCTCTCTCTCTCTCTCACACACACACACACACACACACACACACACACACACACACACACACACACACACACACACAGAGGATGAATCACATGGACCACTCTCTATTTCTCACCACACACAAAATCTTGCAATCAATACTAACGTCTCATTGTCTCTCTCTCTCTCTCTCTCTCTCTCTCTCTCTCTCTCATACACACACACACACACACACACACACACACACACACACACACAAACACACACACAATGCGTGCAGGACATTCAAAAAAAATCATTGGACTCCCATTGTCGAATTGTTGAGCTCGTTGCACTTCAGTAATGTAATGCAAATTTGGAAGGCCTTCTTGCAACGCTCTAACACCTCAGCGAATGGCATGTCAACTTTGTCTCTCTCTCTCTCTCTCTCTCTCTCTGTCTCTCTCTCTCTCTCTCTCACACACACACACACACAAAGGCAATAGGTCTCTCTCTTTCTCTCTCTCTCTCTCTCTCTCTCTCTCTCTCACACACACACACACACACACACAACCACGGATCCAAGCGTGCAGCTATTGAGCCTCGAGCACTAAGGCTAGAGAGAGATCATTTACGGCATGGAAGGTCTGTGCAATCCTACGAAGGGTGGTTCACTAGGACATGGTCACACAAAACTTAGTTGTCTATAAGCCTCGATAGTTTTAACTAAGACAGGCACGAGAGTACAGAACATCACGAGGAGCAGCAAGTAGTGAGGGAGAGTGAGATGCAAATAGGAGAGAGAGAGAGAGAGAGAGAGAGAGAGAGAGAGAGGATTAACTGGTAAGAAATCAACGTAGTTTGAAAATTATGCTCTTTTAGACATAGTAAGCTGATGAAAAGCTACACGCTATCAAAAATTTCCGATTGATGTAACGGTCAACCTCGCATGATCATAGCCTTAGATGACACATGGAGGGAAGTTCTTTATGGCCTTCAAAATGTAAAGTAAACCTACCCTTCAAATGGCTTTAGAAAGCAAAAGTAGTCACTAGATGAAGTGAAATTCCATGGCCTTCCAAGAACTAAAAATATTTTAAATATAGATAAAGTACTAAAATTCTACTTTACATTTCTAGGACAGAGAAGTCTTCTCATTTTCTACATTTCACTTTTGTATTTCTTAAGGATTCCTTTGAAATGCAGTAGAGTGTGAGACACCTAACTACCTTCTCCTTGCTCAAAAATTTTAAGCTCCATTATGTATAGTATAGATTTCCCAGTGCTCATTCATTTTTTTGAAAATTGGCATGCTGAAAAAGACAAGTGATGAAATCACAAGGCCCGCCAATGACCAACCGAATACTTAGACCAAGCTTTGGATGGAAAATTTACAAGCTTCAAAATTAATCCTACTAGTAAAATGGTGCCACCTTCGACGGCATCATGGCCCTCTTACCCTCAAGCTCCTCACTCTTGACAAAGAAGATCAAGAAAATCTCTCTCTCTCTCTCTCTCTCTCTCTCTGTCACAGGAAATTTCATATCTCTCTTTTACACACACACACACACACACACACCTACACACACACACACACACACAAAACTCTCTCTCTCTCTCTCTCTCTCTCTCTCTCTCTCTCTCTCTCTCTCTGTGCAGCCGTTTTTTGACCTAGTTGACATCAGTCCACTCTTTTGACCATAACTTCTTCATCCGAACTCCGATTTGGGTGATCTATAGCCTCAATCGAAGAGCACGAAGTCCTCTACGCATTGATGTAAAGACATAAATTTTCAGAGTTATGGAAGGCATTTCTGTAGCAGCATTTCCGAAGTGAACAGGTTCAACAAAATTGATTCTCATCTCCTATTTTACATACAATGTCTTCCGGCACTCGCAAGGGTTCTTCTTCTTCAACAAGGTCCACAACCATTGTGGAAAATGATCCAAAATCTCCTAAGTGTGGAGATAGCAACACAACCACCCAACCAACGACATCGGAAACCATGATCATGGCGTACTTGGTATCATTGCAAGAGACCGTAAACAAACAAGGCAAAAACTTACGAGCACTTGAAATGGAGAATGGCACACTAAGGGTACTTGTGGTTGAGAATGAGAATCTCAAGAGGACACTTGAGATGCAAACAACACGTTTGATGCAACTTGAAGAGGAAGTCAAGGAATGTAAACGCTCTCTTGTGGACTTGAATGCTTTGAAGGAGCGGATGAGCAAAGTAGAGCATGACCATGTATTGAAAGAGGATAAATTTGACACTATGAGCCGGGATGTATGCGACATGAAAAATGTATGCACAAACAAGTCTTGGGCTGATGTATGTGGTAGCAATGTGGTTTCTAATTCCTCACTCATGCAAGCTATGGTTCAAACAAAGAATGTTGAGAATGTGGATGTGGAGGAGTTGAAGGAACGGGAGCGACGTTCCAAGAACATTGTTATTCGTGGAATTCCCGAAGAGAAGTTAGAGACACCTCCTTCTCTTCCCATTGTTATTGAAGATTTCTTCAAAACCCACTTTGGCATGTCTGGAGTTATGGTCTATGGAGCACATAGAGTGGGGAAGCAAGGAGCTCCTCGCTCGGGAGAACGGCCAATTGTATGCACCATGCCGGATGAGACCAAGCGAAAGATTATCCTTGATAATAGTTGGATCTATTTGAGGGATACAAAATGTTTTGTATGTGAAGATCGCACTATTAAGCAACAAAATATGCGTCGCAAGGCATATGAGGAAAATAATAATAAAAACAAGGAGATCTCTCATGAAGAAAATGTGCCCAAGGAGGAGGCAAGTCTCTCAAGCAAATAGGGATGCGTGACCTATGAGACCGAGTTACAATTGAAAATATGCTTTTGGAATTGTAATGGATACCCATGGAATGCGGGGGTTGGCATTGATGAACTAACAAGCAAAGCCGATGTTGTACTTCTTGTTGAAACTTGGGAGCATGATACACAAAGGATTAACGGCTTGGAGGATTACAATGTACATTCATTGATGTGGTCAAAGAATCTCAAGCAACGAAGATGACAAGGAGGGTTAGCATGTATGGTTAAGAAAGGATTGGAAGATTTTGTATCAATTGTGAAAGATGACAAGTACAAACGTTATGTATGGCTGAAAATTATGACACGAAAAAGAGCACCCATTTTTGTAGCCGGTTGCTACATTCCTCATCATGATTCTCCCTTTTATGCTTGCATGGATAGAGATCAACCATTTTCTGATTTGGAAGAGGACATTGCTTATTTCAAAGGTGAAGGTGATGTTATTGTATTTGGGGATATGAATGCTCGCACAAAAACATTGCAACATGATACTCAACAATTTGATATGCCATACATTTCAAGGGAGTTGGAGGAAGTTCACTTGTATGATCGTACTTCAATGGATGAGAAAGAGCCGGATCACTATGGAAAGTTACTTTTACACATGTGTAATAGCACGGGTATGCTCATTGCCAATGGTGTATCTTTGTGGAGTGGAACCAATGGATTTACATGTAGAAGACTGTGCACTCCTTGCCGCACTGTCGAAGCAAAGGACTTGCCGATACACCGTGTGCGAACCACAAATGGCTCCAAGCACACAACAAGCCTAAACTAGCAAGCTCAAGAGAGCAAAGGGTGTGTCACTCACTGCTCTACGCTCGCCTTCGTGGTGGATTCCTCGCCGCGATGAAGAAGAAGCTGCAGTCGTGCCGCGCTCAACCGCTTCGCCGCCGTCGTGCCTTCGTAATGCTCGTCGCACACACACTCTCCCTCTCTCTCTCTCTCACATACACACACACACACAAGGAGGTGAAGAAGAAGAAGATGGAGATGGAGATGGAGATGGAGCAAGAGCACTCTTCTATTGCACAAATGAGAGAATGAGTGAATTTTAGGTTTAGTTGGCTTTTATATGAGCTCACCCCATTCACACTTGGGCGCCCATGCTTAGCCAACTAATCCCTTGAATGTCCCAGTTAGAGTGCGCCTCTCATCGGCGATCACTCTTACCCTTTTCCTATTGGTCCGACAAGCCCGGTACCTGACTCTACCAAATACATAATACACGTCCGTCGTAGGTGATGGGGTGTCCGTGAGCCGTGAGGGTTAACATGCCCCCCTTCTTGATGTAGATTCTGTCCTCGTAAGCTATTGAGTTGAAGCTCGTTCGTCGAGGTGGAAGAGCATTTGAGCTGAATGTCCTTAGCGTTCTTCAGTCACTGCAAAATCAAACAACATTGGCACAGTAATTGTATTCTCATAAGTGATTAAAAAGCATATGCAGTTTTAGGTAGACAAATTGATTGGTAAAATAATTTCAAACAATTTGTCAGGAATGAACATTAAATTACAATGTAATCAAATGCATAAACAGATGTAAAGGTAAAAAATTAAACAAGTCTGGGGTCTCTAATTTGACGGTCGAAAGGCACTAGAGATCGAATATTAATACCATGGGTAAGCTTCTTAATTTTCTGTGGTCAATTAAGTTGTTTAATCGCAAGAGCCAAGTATTCATGTTCGAGGGATGACTAGAGGCTATATCTAGAAGACCTTGTAGTTAAGCTGCCATAAAAGGAATTTCTCATGAAATCATCGCCGGACTGATTACTTTTTCTTTGACCCCCCAAAGTCTTTTCACAGTGATTCAATTTGATGTGTGTGCTTATTTTGTATGCCTTGGGTTTTTTGCTTTTCAAGTAAAAGCGCCCATACTGGGAACCTCTAGGGCTCTAGTACCATAGGCAATACATGTGAGTGAAGTACCAAATCAAGCTGAGATTTCTCTCCCAGCTTAAGATTTTACAGTGTGGCACTTTGATTTTTGTTTGTTCATTTTCAACATTTTAATTTTGTAACTTTGGGGGGTCATATAACACTGATACACCTCCCCAGGCTCATCACACTAGTAAACTCCCTTTATAATACTTAAGCTAAAGGTCAATAGGGTCAAGCCCACTAGAAATCCCTAGTACATTTCACACAATGCTGCCTAAATCGGATTAAGAACCTAAGTTACCATTGATTATTAGGAAGGCATTCCCCATGGTATTAAGAGAAGATCTCTAACACCTAACTTGGTCAAACTAGCTTAGTTGGACTGCTTGATTTTTAAACCTAGACAAGTGATTATGACGAAAAATTACATTGAATTAAATGTTCGTTACTAAGCAAATGTGCTGGATATTAGGCTACCAATCACAATTAAAGTAGAGAATCATAGATGCAAAAAAGATAAGGGGCAATGCTAATGGACAAGAAACACCTGTTTGTGTCGATGGTCGCGCTTGATTTGAAGAGTGAGTCGAGATAAAGATTCCATGAAGGTTCAAATCCTATCAATAGCAACACGCTCCTGTACACACTAGGAAACAAAAGGAATACCTCCAGGAGGCACATTAGTGGGAAAAGAGAACTTTGCTAATCACTCAACTCTAAAACAGAAACACTCCTATCGTACTAATCTTACCTACCCTCCATCACTCAAGTGATGAGGATCAAAGGTGTTTCATGACATAGGTTTCTGTTTCAGTGTACTGGATGTAAATGTGTAGGTATGGGTCAATGTTTTGACTTTTATTGTGCATACTCGTTTGCTAATTGCTCTTGCTCTTTATTTTTTTGTTTTTTGTGAGTATAAAGCTTTATATGTACATTCCCTAAGATTGGTGATTGAGAGGTCAGGGAAAAAGGTTGAGAGGGAAACAAATGAATGATGACTGTCAGCCAACACTCCCCCCTTCCTTGGGTAGATCATACCGTTTGAAATGAGCTTGTCACCCTTTGAAACCAATTGTTCCAGTTGGTAATAGGTGGAGATTTTTGCCAGTAGTTTTCTATTACCTTAGGCGCCTCGTCGAGTTGCAAGGGTGGTAAGGTACTCTCCCAAGATCGAACTTGAAGTAGTTCAGGTGATTCTTGAACACTGGGAGGTGTGGATTCCTTTGTAGCTTTATGGAGGTCCACTATTGTAGGTGGAGGCTGTGGAGAAGCTTTTACCTCTACGGATGCATAACATGATGAGCTAGAAGCTTCATGGGACTCCCCCCTTCCTGAGCTAGGTGGAACAAATCGATCTTTCTTTGGTTCCCAAACTAGCTCGGGAGCGGGTGTGTAGCATTCTATGATTTTTTTCTTTCCACGATCATTGATTCATTTTGGAGCTACGGGATTGGGCTCACATGGGTCAGGTGATAGGTAAGAGCACAATCTACGTTTTGGCACCCAGATTTGATCATTTCCTTGATAGTAGCCTTGGGCTTCCAATAGTCGTTTAGGGATCCATCGCAACATTTTCTTACTTTTCTTGGAGCGAGTGGTACGTTTCTTACAAGGCTTCTGTTTTTTAGCACTAGCTATGGTCATTAAAGAAGCTTTAGGAACCCACTTGTATGTTTTCTTCGTTACATTTGGATGAGTCTTGTCAGAAGCTATATGCATTGCTTGTAGCATATTTAAGGGTACATGCATTTTATCCCCCTCAGGTGTTACCCAGGTCGTCCCCCTATTTCCCCAAGTGTCTATGGTTGCTGCTAGGTGGACCGAATCCACATTGTCCGACTCAGTCATCCCAGGTAGGATATCCATATAAGGAGAGTTCTTCCCAATATCCGTGTCTTCGTTACACGTGTAACAATACTGTAATGGAGCTGAGTGAATTGTTGTGTTTGATCGATTATCAATGATGAATTTATTTCCTAGAGGATGCGTTCGACCACTTAAAAGATCGACTCGAATGACAGAGTCTTGCAACTGTAAGTAGATGTGGTTTTTGGACCAGTCATGCACCATTTTTGCTTCCGTCATGAATGGACGCCCTAAGATCATCTCAAATGACATAGGATGCTTGGAAAAATCCATAACAATGAAAGTCTGCCTTACCTTGTGTCCCAAGACCTTGATCCTGAGATCCTTAAGCATTCCAATAGGCGTAACAATAGATCCATTAGCCATTTTTACCACTACGCTTGTGGCTTCAAGGTGAGGTCTCCCCATAGACTCCCAAAAACTCTTTGTCACCATGCTGACTCCCGCACCACCGTCAAGGACTCCCTTTACAGTTAATCCTTTAGTAGTGATTGGCAGAGTGGCATTAGATTCATCACCTTCAAAGTATTGCCCCAACTTGTTAACGGGTACTTCAATTACAGATTCATGTCCCGCTAGGTCAGATGGTGGTGCTAAATGTTCCTCATCATTCATTACCGAGTCAGGTTTGTTCATATGTGCAAACTGTGGTAATCCGGCCTGTAATTCTCCATTGAGGAAGGCTCGAAGAACTGAGACTAG
The DNA here is from genome assembly GCF_014529385.1 of Adiantum capillus-veneris. NCBI lineage: Eukaryota > Viridiplantae > Streptophyta > Polypodiopsida > Polypodiales > Pteridaceae > Adiantum > Adiantum capillus-veneris. The sequence continues at coordinate 127,277,060 of NC_140958.1, forward strand.
CTCGGGGTCTTTATATAGTTTAGACATGATGGTGGTTCTAACTTCTGAAGACATGAAATCCATCAATTTGGCAACATTTAATGGCATCTTGTGGGACGTAGGACCCTGACAAGAGAATGGTGAAGATGGAATCTCCACTTCCTCAAGGGGGTCGGGCATTCCCTCACCAAACATTCTCTCTAGTAGGAAAGGTGTGTGTCCACTTTCAGATGTCCTACCCTCACTCTCTTCCCGAATGATACTGGGTATAGCTAACGGCCTGTAGTTCTTGTGAGGTTGAACTTGTGTGGGAAACACTGTGTCCAACATCTGGATGTGTTTGGGTTCAGGTTCTAATGTTCGTTGAGTTTCTTCCACCAAACCCCTCAGTTGTTGGACTCGTTCAATTTCCACTGTTGGGTTTGGATAGGTTCCAATCTTTCTCTTGCAATCCTCATTTTTTGTCTCTCGTGGCTTATCTTGGGGGTTCGCAACTGGGTGATTTAACTTTGAATACTCTTTTAATGTTCGTCGTAATTCCCTCTCGTGATCCTCCTCACTGGCTTTTTCCTTTGTAGTAACAATTTTGGTCTCAGTGGTCTCTATCGAATCTGAGTCATCCTCAGGGTCATTCAAATACATGGGATCCTCTCCTGTCCCTATGTTAGTCTTTGAACTAGGTTTTAAGCTAGAAGCATTAAGGGATTTCTTTCTTCGTGTTTTCTTATTTCTCGCTCGGCCAATGGATGCAGCATCTCTCTCTTCGAGGATGTAATTTTCCTTTTGGAGCATCGACCGTGTGAGTGCATTCACTGGTGCTATGTTTATAGTTGGTGGTGTCCCATCAACAATCTGTATTATGTTCAATGGTGTGATTTTCGGTGTGTTTGGATTGTTAGGACACTGTGCGATCAAACGATCTATGCCACAATGATTACAAGTGAGTATTGGCATTGCCAATGCACTCCCTTGACTTGTTTGCATTAGCGCGGGACACTTCTCAAGCATGTCGACTCCATAGGTGATACTAGAGTCTATGTCCTCTTCACAATCTACATAAGTACTAGATGACTCGCAACCTATTTGGTTCATAGGTGTAACTCTTGGATGAGGGGGTTGCGGTCCTAGCACTGGAGGTGGCAACGGTGTGGTTTGGACCACATTTTGGGTTCTAGGGACCATGTGCTGTAATGGCAACTGTTGCTCCATGGGTGGGGTAGGCATCAATGCAGGAACTCGAGGTGAGTCTGCCCAAGCTATAGGCGGTCTATTTTCCATGATGCGTTTAAGCATTAGGCAATCCTTCGCTTGATGGACATACCTACCACATACGTTACAAGTCCCGTTAAACTTTACTCTGAAAGTAGGGCATTCACTCGTAGTATGTGGGCCCAAGCAAATTGAGCACCATTGTTGCTCCCTTCTTGGATACATATGAGTGTTTTGTGGAGCACGATTACCCCTAAGGCTTTCTTGGATGGCCTTGGTGAGATCTGCCAAAGTCATCTCAGATATCGTTTGCTCTTTCACGATTGGCTTTATCTTCATTGGCTCATGCCCTGATGCTTGGGAGCTACTTGACTTCGGCTCGGCAGACACTCTTTCTCCTGCAATCATTAAATTATCCTCCAATTGGATTGCATTCATGGTGACTGCTTCCCAAGTAGTGATACCTCTAATGACTAGGCCATTATAGATACTTTCATGTCGTAGTCCCCTAATGAATCTATCGAGCAATTGGTTGTTGTTAAATCGCTCGTTTGGATTGCATCGAGAATTCAAATTCTTTAGGCGACTAATGAAGTCTCTCACGGATTCACCTTCTTCTCGTTGGGCTTTCTGGAGCTGAGAGGCTACACCCCAAAGTACTCCCTCTCGTATGTATTCTTTTAAGAACAGTCTCCTAAGAGTAGAGTAGATCGTTTTTTCTTCTACTCTTAAGGTTCTATACCAATCTCCAGCCTTTCCGCTTAGGGTCAAACTCAAAGCCTTACACTTATGTAGCTCATTGTGCTCTTCCAAGGAATCGCACAATGTTCAAAGACTTCCATATGCTTTCTAGCTTCTCCGTCTCCATTGAATTTCTGTGTGAGCTTAGCTACTTGAACTGCCTTGCTCCTAGGCTCTCTATCAGGTGCACCACGCATGTTTTCCGCAATAGAGGGATCGATAGTTTGAGCAAATGCTGCAAAATCTCCTATTTGAGCAGGTATAATGGGTGTATGTGCTCCTGGAACCACATGTGAGATGGGAGTTGGCCTTGGCCTTGGCTTACGTGCGGCTCTTGGGTCCCATATTTCGTATGGTGGTGTACCAGACGGTGGTCCAAAGTTTACAGGCGTGGCCCTAGGCATAGGGGGTGCTTGATATGGCATGTTATTATTAAATGGCATGGCTCCACTTGTATAAGAGCTTGGATAATTCCATTGTGGATTGTATGCTCTCGGAATAATCGTAGGTGTAGGAGCTACATGAGGCTGAGGTACGACAGGTGCACATGATTGATACATACATGTAGGTATAGTTGGGGGCACTGTGCTACTAGGCATCGGCGCAGTGTTAACAAATGAACTCCATGGTGTACTTCTTGTCATGCTCACCATTGGGATAAGCATGGTAGCCGTAGTGTCATTAAGAGAAAGATGAGCTAGATCTGGGAAGGTAAAGCTGCCAGTTGTGGGCTCAGATTGTACTGAGGCTCCTGGCAAAACAACATATGGAGGATCAATGGGGCTCACTGAGGGGGTCTCCATTTGTGACAGGGTTGGTTGGTTGGCCTTTCCCGTATCCAAGAATCTCATTAGGCCTGTTGAAGGCATGTTGATCCCTGTGTTCTGTCTTTCTAACTCGACAATCCTATGGAGGGCATCACAGACTTTCTGTTGTTGCTCATCTATGCTAGTAGCACCCGATGTGGATTGTAGAACATCTAACCAACCCACATGATAGGTGTGTCCTGTGTACCGATCAGTTAAAGCTTCTGCTTGTAGGTCATACTCCCAATTTTCATTTAGGAATATCCCATCTAGGCCTGGCGTGCTGGAGGTTTCCCTTGAAGTGGAAGCATTATTGCTCCCCATTGCTTGCCCCTCCGTGACTGCTACCTTGGGAGCACTCGGTTGCTCGGCTGGTATGATTTTTGTCATAGGAGCCTTTGCTTTCAGGGATCGACTTGGTTCTAGCCCTCGTAGGTTCTCAATTTCCCTCTCCCTTGTTTCTTGCATATAGCGTTCGATCTCTTGTACTTCGGCAAGACTCCTACCATCGGGTAGTAAAACCTCAGAGGGAGATAGTCCTAAAGGATCAGGAGGTGCAGTGGATGAAACATTCACATGCACACTCTCAAGAAGCATAGAGTCTATTTTAGGCATGAATGACGAATTTACTTCCCCACTCCCTTCATTTATTTCATTAACCGCATGTTCGGAGCGAGTAGCTCTACTAAGGGTCTCCTTTAAGCGGCTAAACACGATGGACCCGGGCTGTGGGCCCATGGCATGCATGTCTTGACTTGAACTATCAGGGTTTGGTGTAGGATACCCCTCCATGACTTCGTAGTCAGAGGAAGAATCACTAGACGCGATATGAGGATCTTGGGTCGCGCTACCTTGAGTCCCGGTCGAAGGTCCAAAACCTAGGGTGGAGGAATAATGGGTGCCCGCGTAAATGGAGGCACTACCAATATGCTCGTGCTCTAACACTCGTCCAGAGCGTAGGTTCATATGACTTCCACACTCTAAGCGCGTTGGTGAGTGCCCGTGAAGGCCGCTCACTGAGTTTTTTTTTTTGTTTTATAGTTGTTTATAACCCAAGTTTTTCGTTATTTTTTGTAACCGAGCCATAATATATGGCGTGTAATAGCTCAAGACGAGCGTTTTAGCTAAAGGAACGTGGCGTGCTTTACAGCTCTCTATTTGGCTACGTGAAGCCCTCGAAATCCTAAAAATAGTTTTTATAGTCCTCGAAATCCTAAAAATAGTTTTTAAATATGAAAAGGTGTATAAACTATTTTTTAAAATTGAGGACTAAGGTCTGGGTTTGGGCTTGAGCTTGGGGAATGATCCCCAGCCCGAAAATAAAATTTTGAATTTTTTTATTTTTTTATTTTTAATTTTAATTTTAATTTTTTTTTAAAGTCGCCGTGGCCGTGCCGCGCGCGCGCGCACACACACACACACTTAACCTACACCTAACTTATCTACTTACAACTAATGGAGATACTGCCACACACACTCTAACACTGTTTACACAGTACTACAGTAGCTAACAGATCTACAAAACTAACCTTACAAAACTAACATTGAACCTTACAGAACTAACATTCCATAGCTAATACCTTAATTCTAACAGTACATTGCAAAAAAAAATGTAACTCCTTCTTTAACAGAAAACAAAAAAGACAGTACAATGTAACAAAAAACCTTCTCCACACAACCACACACCTTCCTCCTTCACAAATCCTTCTCCACACAACTACACACACTCATTCCCTACCTTTCCTATGATAGAAATTGCACCACAAGAAAGCGTAAAGTGCTTAACCGAGCTTAGTGTAGGGCATTTCCCCAGCAGCGGCGCCAAAAATGTGCGCTCCTTGCCGCACTGTCGAAGCAAAGGACTTGCCGATACACCGTGTGCGAGCCACAAATGGCTCCAAGCACACAACAAGCCTAAACTAGCAAGCTCAAGAGAGCAAAGGGTGTGTCACTCACTGCTCTACGCTCGCCTTCGTGGTGGATTCCTCGCCACGATGAAGAAGAAGCTGCAGTCGTGCCGCGCTCAACCGCTTCGCCGCCGTCGTGCCTAATGAATCCAAAACAAAGGTTATGCTTGTGAAAACCAACCATAAGGAGAAGCCATGCATTGTGTACAACAACGAGACACTTGAAGTTGTTGAGAGCTTTAAGTACCTTGGCCTTGAGGTTCCATCCAATCGCAAGTGGCATGAGAGTGCTATGCGTCGTTTGGAAGCGGGAAAGAGAGCATATTATGCATTTGAGAACATGTGTAATGCGGGAAACATCAAGTGTTGGGTTCTCAAGAAGTATCTTTTTGATGCATTGGTGACACCGGTTCTTCTTTATGGAGTTGAAGTGTGGGGCGGGAGCATCTCAAAGTCTACTTGGAAAGAGTTTGATAATGTCCAAAAGCGTTTTCTTACAAACTTTCTCCAAGTTAAGACACAAACACCATATATGCTCCTACTTCTTGAGTCGGGATCTCTTTCAATTGAGGTTATGGGCATGGAAAGGGTTGTGGAGTACATGATAAAGATGCGTCAAAACCCCTCACATCGACTTCCTACAATTGCATGGGAAGCAAGCAAAAAAGTTCAAAAGACGCATAAAAGCAAGATCTTGAGCACGGGATGGATGCAAGACATAAAGAAGTGGTTTGGGAGATGGGATGCATTACACTTGCTACATGATGCTTCAATTGACTCTCAAGTGAATGAAGCTTTTCTACAACGCCAATGTATTACGGCTTGGGAGAAATCCGGTGGGTCACGCTTCATACATTACACCACCTATATTGCCCCCAACTACAAAACCATGTTCTTCGTTGAGAGAGGAAACCGTACTCACACTTACATGCTTGAGCCTATTCCCTTGTCCGCGATACGCACTATCGCAGCAATTCGGCTTAGCTCCCATTTCCTTCGATGGGAGATAGGGCGTTGGGGCAATGGAGAAGAGTCAAATCGATTGTGCACATTATGCTCATTGCAAGTTCGAGAGTCTGAGTACCACACACTACTAGAGTGCTCAGCTTTTGATCACATCCGAACTTGCTTCTCTCACATTTTCAGCCATAACTTAGACCTACACACTTTCCTCTCCCAGCCAAAGTGTGGGCTCTCCATTGCGACTCTCATCACTACTATTTTGGAGCATCGAGAGTCACTCATCAGCCATACACATACTACATCACATGTAACTTTGGTCCCATAGGTCATATTTGACCTCCGAGGACGATAGTAAAATCTATCTATCTATCTATCTCTCTCTCTGTCTCTCTCTCTCTCTCTCTCTCTCGCCATGCAGCCTGTCTGGAGCGCTTGCTATGTGCATCTCTCTCTCTCTCTCTCTCTCTAGCTCTCTGTCTCGCTCTCCCTTTTCCTCTCTCTTTCTCTATCTTCCCAGTGTCCCTCTCTCTCTCTCTCTCTCTCTCTCTCTCTCTCTCTCTCTCTCTCTCTCTCTCTCTCTCTCTCTCTCTCTCTCTCTCTCTCTCTCTCTCTCTCTCTCTCTCTCAATCACAATCTGACCACGTCAATTAACTTCAAAATCCAAAGCAATCTCGCATGCGTCTTCCTTAGATTTGTGAATGGATTTGTCGCCGCTTGGCACATAGTGAGAACAAAATAGATGAAGCTCACAGGTAGTTGCCAGCTTGGTTCTTGATTGTGTATGTGTGCATGCAAGCATGCGTGCGTGTATTCAAAGTGTGCGCCAGCATTGTTCAACCACTTCAGGTAGCTCACCATAGCTGAGCGTATTGTTCGAGAAAAATGTGTCTCAACTTAATATCATGTCGTTTCCAATTTAAAAATGCCGGTTGAGGGCAAGGGGAAAAGGAGAAACCGCGCCCTAAAAGGAGAAAGAAGTGTGAAACCCCAAAAATAAACCTAATTTTTAAAAATTTCCTCCGATAGTGTTCCGAAAGAGAGAGCGACAGCCTATTGATAATCTAGCTCGTGCTCTCTCTCTCTCTCTCTCTCTCTCTCTCTATCTCGCTCTCCCTCTTCCTCTCTCTCTCTCTCTCTCTCTCTCTCTCTCTCTCTCTCTCTCTCTCTCTCTCTCCTGACCACGTCAATCAACTTCAAAATATGAGCCGTTTTCAATTTCAAAAATGTTTGTTGAGGGCAAGGGAAAAAGGAGAAACCTCGGATAGAGAAAGAGAGAGGAGGAGGGAGAGTGAGAAAGAGAGCTATACACGGAGAGAGAGATAAACACACACACACACACACACACACACACACACACACACACACACACAGAGAGAGAGAGAGAGAGAGAGAGAGAGAGAGAGAGAGAGAGAGAGAGAGAGAGAGAGAGAGAGATTTTTCTCGAACACTGCTCTCAGCTACGGTGAGCCACCTGAAGTTGTTGAACAATGCTGGCGCACACTTTGAATGCATGCACGCATGCTGCATGCGCACATACTCAGGAAAGAACCAAGCCGGAAACTACTTGTTAGCGAGAAAGAGAGCCATAGAGAGAGAGAGAGAGAGAGAGAGAGAGAGAGAGAGAGAGAGAGAGAGAGAGAGAGAGAGAGAGAGAGAGAGCTACAGATAGAAGACAACACGATATTAAGTTGACACATTTTTTTCCTCTCTCTCCGTCTCTCTCTCTCTCTCTCTCTCTCTCTCTCTCTCTATAGCTCTTTGTCTCGCTCTCGCTCTTCCTCTCTCTTTCTATATCTCCCCAGTGTCCCCCCCTCCCCCCCCCGCCCTCTCTCTCTCTCTCTCTCTCTCTCCTCTCTCTCTCTCTCTCTCCTCTCTCTCTCTCTCTCTCTCTCTCTCTCTCTCTCTCCCCCTAGTGTCCCCCCCCCCCCCCCCCCCCCCCCCCACGTCAATCAACTTCAAAATCTGAGCCGTTTTCAATTTCAAAGATGCCGGTTGAGGGCAAGGAAAAAAGGAGAAATGCCACCCCGAAAAAGAGAAAAATATGTGAAACCCCAAAAAATAAACCTAATTTTTTAACATTTCCACTTGGCAAATTCAAGGAAAGAACTTTTGTATGTTTGGAAAAGGGATTTTTCTCGAACACTGGCAGAGCTGAAAACTGGAGCCAAGTATCTCTCTCTCTCTCTCTCTCTCTCTCTCTCTCTCTCTCACACACACACACACACACACACACACACACACACACACACACACACACACACACACACATTAGTCTCAGCATTTAGCTCCGTTGAAGGTGGTCCTACAGCACGTGGACACTATGATTGTATAGTTTTGCTCATGCCGTTTTGTTGAGGCCACGTTGGCCAAATGAAGCTGCAAAAGCCACATGGGCAATAGGTGGTTACTCTCTCTCTCTATACATACATATATATATATATATGTATATATATATATACATGTATATATATATATATATTTTTGGTTGACAGTTTAAATCCGGTTTTGAGTGCTTAGCATGTAACTAGTCAAAAATTTACCTCATAAAAAAGTGCGAATATTATGTCTAAAAATAATGAAGCAATTCATCTAGAGAGCCTACTTAACAGAGTCAAATTCTAGTTTTAGCATCTTGTATTGATGTCTTGACAATCAAGTCTTCTTATGAAAAGCTACAAATTTTGTTGTCTTTCAAGAAAATTAATCCCAAGACCTCCCCCCTTTTGGGAATTTTGGAAAAGCTGAAGGGCATTTTCGGAATTTGTGACAAAACATTGGGAGTGTTTTGGGAATTTTTGAAATTCCAGGGGTTTACCTAGAGGAGGTGTTTTGGGGCCATGCTTGTGCATCCATGCTCAGTAGACAGCTGCAGATTGCAACTCGCAGCTGGAGGCTGGAGCCCATCGCGAGGCCAGAGAGAGAGAGAGAGAGAGAGAGAGAGAGAGAGAGAGAGAGATGCTAGCCAGGGCCCACCCAGTGCTTTGATGGAGGCCCGCGAGAGAGAGAGAGAGAGAGAGAGAGAGAGAGAGAGAGAGAGAATTCTTGTTAGGCCTACCCGTCTGCTCCGACTCTACAGTCTGCATTGCATGTGTGTGCGCGAGACAAAGAGCAACTGGCCGCTGCAATGCACCGTCAGAGGTGATAGTTGCAAGTTGCAACTATCTCCTTTTCTCCCTCTCGTAATATGTGAGAAGCGGGCGCCGTCAGAGGAACTCACACGTGATACCTCTCTCTCTCTCTCTCTCTCTCTCTCTCTGTCTCTCTCTCTCTCTCTCTCTCTCTCTCTCTCCTGGCACCTTTCTTGCTACATTGTCACTATGTGGCCAGGGACTGCAGGGTGCACAAACCCGTTGAAAGAGGTTGTGCCACGTGTAAGGGGGGAGCCGGAATCCCTCCCCCTTTATACTAGTATAGAAAAAATAAAATAAAATAAAATATTATGGTATAGAGATGAACACAACCACTGAAATAACGTTTGTATCTCTTAAGGTTCAAAATAATTGTTATATACACAACCATAACTCGAGAAAAACTTGGCCAGAATGTAATCGTACTCGGTCCAAATTGAAACTCAATTAATTTGTATTCCTGATTCTAGATTCTGTGCGAATCTGTCAAATTGGAAAGGAAAAGATGGCTATCATCCTGCTTCGCATTGCGTGCTCGCACATCGTCCTGGCCATCGTTGGCTCTGCGGATTGCTTGCTCCGAGAGATCGCCGCTCGTAAACCTGCGCCCCAGGTTCCCTGTCCCCACTCTTTTTTTCTCTATGCTTGTCCGCCTTAGCCCATAGGCCTTCCTCCTCGTGTCCCCATCTTGTGATGCATACAATCGACCCCTTGCCCTCCCGCCATGGCTGAGCAAGGCCCAGTCTCTCCAGGCCTACCCTCAACTCTCTGCTCGTATCTCCCTTTGTCACTCATCGTCAGACATTGCATATCTCCCTCTGATCCCATTGTCTCTCTGCTCCATGACCACACACCTGCTATCGGATGCTCCCACAAAGCGAGCAATCTCTCTCTCTCTCTCTCTCTCTCTCTCTCTCTCTCTCTCTCTCTCTCTCTCTCTCTCTCTCTCTCTCTCTCTCTCTCTCTCTCTCTCTCTCTCTCCGACTTCGCGACTCGCCTACAAAGCGAAGGGAACAAAGGTACTCACGCCTTGTATCTCCCAGATTCTCACCTGGCCTCAAGATGGATTCTGCTCCTTTGCCCTCTATCTCCACCCTCACGTCTTCTTTGGTGCTGGCGCCGCCTTTCTCGTCCTGCTTGGAGAGTTATCTTCTTTCTGAATAGACCTGGGAGCTTACGAGTGCGATTTTCTCTCTCTCTCTCTCTCTCTCTCTCTCTCTCTCTCTCTCTCTCTCGATGGTTCCTGTGCAAACCGTAAAAAAAAACATTTGCCTCTCCCCGCTCGTGGCGGGTCTCATTCCCTCCCTTCCACCACGTGCCCCCACCACCCCTATTTTCCGTCGAAGCTTCAAGAGCATCTTTTGAGAGTCACATTAATCACCCCAAAACGAAAATTGGAACGGGTGACTCCCATCTACAAAGTTTAAAATTTACCTTTAAATTTTCAATCGAAAAACTACAAAGTTTAGAGAGATCAGTAAAAACAGCTTCAAACAAAGTCCATTCACCTTTTAGATTTTCCATGCTCAGTTGTGGAAGGAGTCTTTTTAACTCTTGATGAGCTGTTATCATGTCACAACAACTCCCCATTCTTATGCAAGATGTCATCCCATGTTTAAGGTCCGTCTTGCTCCCGTCTAAAAAAGCTATTTAATCTTTTGTTGTTAGAACTTTCCTGGACCGAGTAGCTTTGTCAGAATACACATAGAAGAAAATCTAACCATGTCCCAACATAATCAAGAGAATTTTATCAATATTGACAACTTAGATTTGGCTCATGGTATAGAATACACATAGAAGAAAATTTAACCATGTCCCAACATAATCAAGAGAATGTTATCAATATTGACAACTTAGATTTGGCTCATGGTATATCATACGATGATGTATAGTGGTCAACTACCTTTTTGGCAAGTTACAAGAAGCAATGGGAAACCTTTGGCAAGTTACAAGAAGCAATGGGAAACCTTATTTTGCAAGGGGAGGCTCAAAGACAAATTCAAGCCCTTCAAGCTCAAGTTTCCCCAAGTGCCTAAGAAGAAATAATTCCTATGAGGCCTCCAAGTGAGAACTCCAAAAGAAGAATCTCTTTGGGTAATGAAGAGGAGATTTTTAAGAATTTATTTTACTTATTTGTCAAAGTTGGGGTAGAGCAATTTACTAAGGATGTTATATATGCAACACCTTGCCTCCATTGTATTACATATTCAGTTACTCATTGCCAAGGTTGATTGATTCAAAAGCCTCTCTCTCTCTCTCTCTCTCTCTCTCTCTCTCTCTCTCTCTCTCCTTCCTTTTGGTCTCTACGCTTCCACATTGTCGACTTTGACATGTGGTATCAAAGCCCTTGGTGGAGGTTTGTTCTTGAAGACCCTTGGTGAAGAAGGAGTTGTACAAAGAAGAGACCATGGAGAAACACTCCCTCATCATTGGTGCCAAATCCCCCCCGCCCCTCCCCCCCACCATCTATAGCATTTTAAAGTGCTGGCTATTGGACCTCCGACCATTGCTTCTTCCTGTGGTGTGCAATTGAGCCATCATTAGTGCCATCGTTTTAAAACCCTAGCGGTTGCAAGCGATACCTCCATCGATGTTGGCCTCCTTCCCTAGCTTCCCCGACCTCACATGGGACATTGTTAATGTCTCGGAGACTTGTCCTACAAGGGATCCTAACAATAGGTACACCTGCCTTCAAGGTGATGAGTATCTCAAATCGTGTGTGGATTGGGATGTTGTTAATGAGAAGGCAATGTCGGCCATTGCAAAATCTCTTACCAAGGACATTTCTCCAACCATTCAGACTTTGAAGACTGCCAATGATATGTGGTTCAAGCTCGTTGGAATGTTTGATCAGGATTCTACCATGCGAGTAGTCACCCTTCTTGGATAGTTATTTTCCATCTAGTTTCCAGGAAGAAGTTCCATGCAACCATTTATAATGAAGGATAAAGTTACTCATGATCAACTATCGGCTATGAAAAGTGCACTAATGAGTACTCAATTAGCTCCTTTGGTTCTCACGAAGTTGTCTAAGGCGTATGGAATGGTGTCTAGGACACTTTGGCTACAAATCACAACGAAAAAGCTGGAATTTGATGATCTCAGCTCTTTTCTCATTGAGGAGGAAGACCTGTTGATAACTCAAGGCAAAATTCAGATTTCTGAGAAAGGTGAATAAGCACTTACTACTTTGGATTCCAGAAAGAAGACCAAGAACCGTTGCGACAATTATGGAAAGCATGGTCATTTGGCTAAGGATTGCAGATCCAAAGGCAAAGACAAAGATTCTACAGAAAAAAAAGGTAAAAGTAAGCATCACGAGGAAGGCAATGATAGTGACTAAAGAGGCTGCTAATGTGGTGGTGACTACACTGGGTAAGCCTTGAAGTTTGGAAAGCCTTAGGGTGAAATTCTAACTTGCCGCTTGGCAGTACCTCTAAAGCATTGTGCTAAGGTTTTGCACAGGAGATGAAAGTTTTAAAGCCCAAAGGGTGAGTTTTATTTTTGCAAAAGATTATCTTAATTTAACAAGTCCTAAATTAGTAGGTAGGCTGTAGCCTCGGGTCAGCTTCATAAGCCTCCAAGGTTTGTGCAAAGGTCTTGCACCCAAGGTAATCAATAAAAAATTAATCTTATGGTTTCTATTAAGTGATAGGAAAAAGCTAAAGACGAAGGCTAGGTCAGCCCTTCCTCATTCAGTAAGTTGACTCTAGTCTTGGTCTACCAAGCTTGACTAGGCGACATGTCCAAACTATCACATGCTTGCTTTGTGTGAACTTAAACAAGTGTGTGTGAGTGTTCGTGGTGTCTCCACTTACCAAGATGAGTCCCAAGAAGGGGGAGAGTGGGAGCTCTAGCATGCAAGGCAAGGGGGGAAAAGTGTTGGGCATGCTTGAGCTGCATTGGGAGGTGTTCTTACCTCATTGGTCAAGTGTGAAGTATTCTAATATAGCTACACACTAGCATAGCTATACAAGAGAGGGCTCATTGCTCTTGATCCTCTTGCACTCTCTCAAGTGCCCAAGATTGGCAAAGAAATCTCTCTCTCTCTCTCTCTCTCTCTCTCTCTCTCTCTCTCTCTCTCTCATTGGGAGCTCTTGAGACGGACTCTATGCTCAAGCTCTTGGCTATGGATGCAAATCCAAGCCAATGAAATTTTCTTATTCTACACCTCTATTACTCTATTAATAAGCTATTCTAAGATCTTGACCATGAGCAAGTGTACATGGAATATCAATTCTCTTGCTTGAAAAATACTTCTCTCCACCTTCATCTTTCTCTTTCCCCACAATTGCTTTCTCCATGCTGGGGTGTTTAGGGTTTGGAAAGGAGGGTTATACCATGGAATCTTGAAGATACCATCTTCTTGATTCAAGCAAGGCTCCGCGAGAGCACAAACATGTGTTGTAACAAAGCTCTCTCTTGAGAGGATTACAATACGGGGGGACCGGCTCCAAGCAACTTCGGTTCTCATCGAGTTGTCAATCTTAATTGGTTATTATCTTTGAATTATATGCATGGTTGAAGTGTTTTTAATGTGTGTTTGTGTAAAGGAATCAGCCCTGCATAACCTATGTTCTCATTGCTATCTCTCTTTCTTAAAGGAAAACTCTCTATTTTCATAGTTAAATTCCGTTGAGTCTAAACGTAAGAGTTAAATTCTCTGTCATTCTATCATAGCTGAGGTTTCTCTTTTCTTGCCTAAGAAGAGAGGTCCTTGAGTAGTCTATGAAAGGTTGGAGTTCTTCATTGAAATAGGGTAAGTGGGAATGGGATTTATTAACTTGGTTGGTATGATTGTTTACAGGGTATGGGGGACACCATCGAGATCTATGGTCTTAATAATGGAGGACTTGCCTAAGGCTTAACCACCCATTATTGAGCTATGAGTTTCCCAATAGGAATTGGTGCCAACCTCGCACTATAAAAACACTCCACTACTTTTTGTAATGAGCAATATTCTAAACCACGGGTGTAGTTACTCGAGTGCTAATTTTCAAAGTATAAGAGGAGTGATAGCCAAAGTTTTGGAAGTGCCATGGAAAGAGTTAGAATACACATAGAAGTTAATTTAATCATGGCCCATTAATCATGGCCCAACATAATCAAGAGAGAATGTAATTAATATTGACAAATTAGATTTGGCTCATGGTATAGATGATGGTTGCATAGTCATCAACTATCTTTTTGACAAGTTACAAGAAGCAATGGGAAACCATATTTTGCAAGTGGAGGTTCAAAGTCAAAATCAAGCCCTTCAAGCTCAAGTTCCCCAATTGCCTAAGAAGAGATAAATCCTATGAGGCTTCCAAGTGAGAACTCCAAAAGAGGAATCTCTATGGGTAATGAAGAGGAGATATTGGAAGGACCTCCAAGGCAAATTGTGTGAGAAGAAGGAGTGTGTCCTTAACTTTCAAGGGAGAGGTATGATAGCGGCTCTCTACCTACCTCTGAAAGTGATGTTTCCCTAAGAAGATGGCACATACGACAGTCACCTACTCCTCCCAAAAAGAAGAGGAAGTCATCAAGCATTCCTCCTATGCTAATTTAGCAAAGTGAGCAAGGAATACAAGCAAGAGTAAGTGAAGAAAGAAGTCACCATCTTTGACTTCTTCCTCATCTTCCTCTTGAACATCATCACCATCTTTTGACATGGAGGACAGGGACTTTCTAGCCAAGAGAGAGAAGAGAAGGGGTAAATGGAGGAGCTTTATGACATGGAAGGGGTCATGTAAATTCAAGAAGAGGGAGCTAAGAACATTAGCTTTCTTACCTATGCTGGAACCTTCGGAGAAACTAACAAGTACTGGCCTTTTATCCACCAACAATTTGACACAGCTTTTCGAGATGAAGACTTCTCAAAATCTTCAAAGCTCCAAAATGTTTCTATGAACTTCCAAAGTTCAGCCCGTCAATGGTGGAAAGCCTACATAGTCAAGGTGAAGTTCCAAAGACTTGGAAAGGTTTAAGGATTGCAATTACAAAGAAATTTCTTCCAAGTGATGCCAAATACAAAGTCCTTACGGAATGATGAAGTTTGAAGATGTCCCTATACGTGAAAGGGCATGGGAACTGAACATCCTCATCACCACCCAGCCATGCCCTATATAGGCCCTTGACCTTCTAAATATAGGGACCCCCTTGACTGCATGTCCATCCTGGCCCTTGGCCCGGATTGGTCCTACCCTTGTCCTGAAAATACGATCCAAAAGTATGTGGATAAGTTCTGGGAGTTACATCTCAAAGCCACTATATACAAAAAGATAGACTTTGCAAAAAAAAAAGCAACAATCTTGTGATGGCCTATCTGAGGAGATGAGTGAGTATGTCAACTCACAAAGACCTAAAACCATTATGGAGGCCATACATCATACGATGGTTGCTTCAAGGATTCATTTCCAACAAGGGACCAAGAAGGGCTCCAAGCCAGCAAAAGCCAAGGTATCAACGGAGCCAAAGGGGAAGAACAATGTGACATAAAATTCTCCCAATGCTAACAACAACAACAACAACAACAACAACAACAAAGGAAAAGCAAAATACAAGGGCTACAAAGGTAAAAATAAACTTTCACTTGAAGGATTGAACGTTATTTTAAAGATAAAAAACATTTCAAGTGTGGAGAGCAAGGTCATGTTTCCCATGCATGTCCCAAGAGAAGTGAACATAATGATCCTTCTATAGCCACCATGGTGAAAGATCTAAAAGAGGAAGGCCATTGAAAAGGAGCACCGCTCTCTTATGCTTGGGGAAAAGTAAGAGAGCATGATGCTTTCGTATTGTTTGTCCTTGGCTCTACTGACAACTTCATTTTTCTTGAGCTTGCTACCAAGCTAAAAATTCATGACTTTGAGATGGGAGATGTGGCACAAGTAGATGGATCTTTCAAAGGGCAAAAGGTCTCAGTCAATCTGGTGATTGAGAAGCTAAGGATCCATGTGCAAAGCTATGTCGACAAGGAAGATTTCTTCATCTTTCCACTCAAGCATGATATGTTATCCTACGGGCACCATGGTTTGATTGCATGGCTACCACTATGAAGTTTTTAGAGAGAAAAGTCCTCTTTTCCTATTGAGGCAAGGATGTTGCACTTGATGTCAATAGTGTGAACAACACCATACCTTGTACAAACTCAAACTTTAGACGAATAATGAAAAGATCTCTTTCTTGTTACATAGTGTTTGTCAAGGAGTCTAAGAAAGATGCATGTGTTTTTAATGAAGTTCAAAATGAGACTAAAGAGGAATTAGAACTTTCTAGTTTCCTAAATGAGTTTTGTTAGCAGCAAGCTAACGCGTACACCATTTTTCGGAGTTCTCCTTGTAAAACAATTATTATTTTGATAAATTGGAAATATTGTAACCCCTATTTTCTTGGTAAACTTTGTAATTAATGAGCCGGGGCTACAAGCTTCCAGATTGTATCAGCCAGTCAATTCCCAGCTTTGGTAGAACTCCAGATTATTAGTTTTGACTACTCAAATTAAACCTTGGCTAAGGTATAAAAGCCAATTTTTGTAAGTTTTTGGATAAGAAATACACAACGTGAGCTAATGACGCTCACTTCTCTCCTTCTCGTGCTTCCTACTCCCTCTCTGGTTGTCACATTGCGAATGCGTTTGTTGCATTGCAACCGCATGTAAGAGCTCTACGCATTGACGTAAGCCATTCACAGTATTTTGTAGCTTTTGGCGTCGTCGACCCGTGCTCTAATTTGATCATAACTAGGAATTTACACTTTTAAATCGAAAACTAAGCATAGGCAGGGTATTGGGGCATCATTGCTAAGCATTTAGATGCATTTTGGGTCGAAAACGACAAGGTAAAAAACCCACTGCTGTTAATAATCGCGACTTTGAAACTTGACCTAAAGTGGGATTTGAGGCCATAGACATGTGTGCTTAGGTCTTTTAAACTTGTCCTAGAAGTTTCATTACGTTTGGATGTCATTTGATGCTGTAACGGATGTGATTTGCTTGCCGATGAACGATTGGCTTTTGGTGATTTCAGTCACTTGAGTGTAGCTTGAGTTAGATGCGAGTTGTTAGTTGTTTTCCGAGAGATTGACAACCTCTTGTAGCCTCTATGTACTAGGCGAGTCATCTTCGTCCCATGGTTTGACAAATTAATCGTGGTTCTTGCTAATACTCCAATAAGACAGGATGGTGAGGTTAGATATGCGTCCCACATTTGGCGCCGCTGCCGGGGATCGAAGAGACCTAAACTAGGGAAAAACACGAGTGTCTTGTGTAATTATCCTTTAACTTCCTCTAGGTTCGCTTAGAGTTCAAAACTTTCTTTTAGAAACCGTATAGCTTAAGAGTGTCGTCTTTTGCTGTGTAGAGGTAGCTTGGAAGTAATCATACTTGCTAAGTGCCTTTAGGACTGTAGGATTGTAGATTTAGATTATGATTTGGAGAATGATTGGTAGACGAGACAAGTCTTAAGATCAAGCCTCTGAAAAACATAAAGAAAAACACCAAAAAACGAGTGTTTGTGGACACTTTCTACAACCCCATTGCATGAGAAACTAGGAGTAGGGTAAGTAGGATCCGAGGTGGATTTCAGAACATTGCTCTCTCTGAAATAATCAAGTGTGAGTTGTTATGTCAAGTTGTAGAATTTCAGGTCTACAGCTAGAAATAGCTTGAAAAGACTCGAATTCACTCAATCCGACTGGACAGTAAGCCTAAGAGTTGTCCGAACCAGTGGGTAAGCTCAAAGACACTTCGAGGTAAAAATTTCAAGAAGTTGACCAAAACTCAGATTATTTACTTTTTCTTGACATTTTAGGCCAAATTAAGTTTTGACTTGATTTATAGGCTTAAAAAACATCATAAAAAGACTGTCTTTGAGAAAATTGCAAAAAAGTGCTCATTTCAAGCCTCAAGTTAATAATCGCGATTATTAACTTTTTGCTTTAAATTGACTTAGGTTCATACCATTGACTCATTGCATGTTCACAAACAACTTTTGTAAATGCCCAAAAGATTTGGATCACTAAACTGGGTAAAAACTAAAGTTTGTACTGACTTTTTGAATCTTGCTTGTAAATTGGGTAAAAATTTATCCAAACTTGTTAAAAATTGATCCATAGGCTTGTATTGATGTGATAAACATGTGTACATGCTTAGTTGACCAAAAACTTGCAAAATTTTATCAAATGTAAATAATCGCGATTATTTACATCTGCTCTGTTTTTGAACTTTTTGACCAAGTTGGCATATCACTAGCTTTACCATGTTGTAATAAGCCCACAAACCAAATTTGGTAAGAATTCAATCACTGGATTGAAAATTGTGACTAACATTACAAAGTTAGTGTGCGGACAGATAATTGATGACTATTTGACCAAAATTTTGTCCAAACTTGATGAAACTTGGCTAGTGACCTTAACTTAAGGTGCTTAATAGATCTATGTCAAAGTCGGGGCAAAAATTTACAAAAATTTGTCAGAAGTAAATAATCGCGATTATTTACATTTGCTTCAAAACTTGGTGATTTGCAAATTTGAGTATACCACAAGGTCAAGCACATCAAGTAGACCCCACAAATCAATTTTGGTGAAATTTGGGCCACAAAAGTGAGACTTAAGCCAGATTCTCGAAATCAGAGTCCGCGGACACGGAACAGTGGGTAAACTTGATCAAATTTTGTCCAAACTTGTTGAAACTTGTCCAAGGGCTTTAACAAGTTATACTTGCCAAACCAATCCAAAAAGTGCAAAAACTTGACAAAAGTAAATAATCGCGATATTTACTTCTGCTATCTAGAGACTTCAATTTTGACTTTTGAGCTTATACAGTGTTAGACCAGCATAAAATAAGGCCACAGGACAATTTTGGGTTAAATCGGATCAAAATTGGTACATATATACTCAATTTACAGGTTGCAGATTAGACCTTTGATTTTGCTAAACTGAATCTGAAAGTCAAAATTTTGACTTCCATAGCACGAATTGAAGTGATATACAGAGACCAATCACGAGAGTTTTCAAGAGCTCTTCTGTCCTTAAAGAAAAATAGCTAATTTTATTAATTTTGTACAGGAATCAGGTTGCAGACGAGAAATCAGTGGCTTGACAGAAAGTTGCAATTGAATCGAGTGGAAATTGACGACAAGTCAATCTAAGGTGAGTACTCTATCCAGGGCTTCATAAGTCTATATGAACCTTAGATATGGTCGTGTACTAGGAAATCAAGGCCTATTCGGAGAAACCACTAGTAGAGTATCCACCGAAGAAAGCGTGAATCAAGGCAACTCCTTGCACACAATTCCTGAAGAAGTCTCGGACACTTTTTCAGATTCAACATCCGAAATGTCTTCTTACTCGACTCACTCGGAAACCGGAACGACAATGCGCTATAAGCATATACTCTCTTTTTACAAGACTAACCATCATGGAGCCCAGGTTTACTTGAATCCTAACGAAGAGTATGCTATTCGCATTGATGACCATGGTATTGAGTTCGAAGAAGAGGTTAGGGCAAACAAACAAGAAAAAATGTACATGGATCGAAATGGAACTCAATATGTACAAGTTGAAAATCCTGATGCGGTAGACAAATGGGAGTTAGAAGTAAACACTATAATCCCAGATATGTCGGTAAAAGAAGGACCACCAACTTTGGAATTCGAGGGATACGATCAAGTAGACTTGAAGCCTTTGAAACGGATTAGCACGGATAATCCTAGGATCGGAGTCTATTGTTGGGAAGATAGAAATATAAAAGATCTTTTGTGGACTTCTCATGCTAAACCAGGACAATTAACAACTATGAAGATCATCTATATCTTCAAGATCAAAGATAAGGGATCTGCGGACCTACCAACTTACCTGTTTAGAGATTGTTATAACAAAAATTTTGTTATGATAACTCCTTGTAGAACAAATCAAATACCAAGGGTATTCCATACGGAATTGGATATTGGGTCAAGGACCAGAAACCACTCCAAGAGACGAACATCGTGAAAGATCATCTGAGAGTAATGTGAAGAAACCAGAAACCACCTCATCACGTAGAAAACCGGGTGACACTAAGGCCAGCCCAGGGCTACATGAGTCAGTATTTCCACAGACTGGTTTGAAGGACTCGGAACAGGACCAACTCCTAGAAGACCTGGAGTTGAACCAAATAGACGTGTCAGACCAACTGATTTTCAAAAATGGGTCAGAAAATATAGTGGATCAGGGGATCCATATGACCACTTAGCAAGCTTTAAGCAAGTGCTAAGAGCAGAGCGTATATTCAATTTCCATACTCAATTCGAGGGGTTTGGAATGACATTAGAAGGAAAAGCTTTGACATGGTTCCAAAACATTCCACCAAGGTCAATCATGGACTTGAACACATTAGCTCAAGGATTTGTAGATGCTTGTTCTAAAACGTGGATTAAACATAATATGGTAGCTCAAATCTACAGCTTTAAATAGAAACATGGTGAGTCTATTAGGGATTGTGCAACTCGAATGAAATAATACATTGCCAGATGCCCAGAGATGGAGATACCCGCAGAAGAATGACTTGTATCCTTGTTTCTAGAGGGACTGCTAAACAAAGAACTTCATGCTATACTCTATAGTAAAAAACATACAACCCTAGAAGCGTGTGTGTCTGATGCTATTGACCTAGGAGACAATTGTGAGATCTTCAATGAACAGGATTTCCCTAAGGATAACCAAAGTGAGAAGACAACATCCACAAAACCAACACAAGTGGGAACGGCTGCTGCGGCACCACTCTCAGCCATAGAAGATATGCTAAAAAGGACGAATGACATGATGAACAATATGAAAAAAGCACCTATGAGAGGACCGGGACAAGGGATACCTCCACAGGGACAACCAATTAGGCCACAAAAATGATGTGCAATCGAGGGTAAATGGACCAACCATGAGACCCACGAGTGCTACTTCAGACCAAAGTATGATGGGAATGTTCATTACGTGCCCATGAGGTCCCAGGGACAACCCATGTACAGATATCAGCCTAATATGGCCCAAGCTCAAAGACCACCAATGGGTATGGAAAGAACTCAACCTGTGTTGGGACAACAACCTCCGTATCCAGGACAAAATGTGGTGCCTGTAAAGTACATGCACTCGGAAGGAGTCATAGATGAACAAGCATTAGTGCATGTTACACCCTATGCAGAGCCTAGTCCATCTACAGTAATGGTAGAGGGAGATTGGTATAGTCCACATCCACCACCAATGGAGGAAACCATGACTTATACTCTACCAGAGCTCGCACCAATGTATTATGTAGCTAATCAAGGTGTCAGACCTCCCATGGGAAGACCCATGATGAAGCCCATAATAGAAAACTGTCATAACTGTGGTACTGATGACCATTGGAAGAACGAATGTCCAGAGCCTGACAAAAACCTCAAACCAATTGAAGCCTATTGCATACAATGTTGCAA
Source organism: Adiantum capillus-veneris (assembly GCF_014529385.1). NCBI lineage: Eukaryota > Viridiplantae > Streptophyta > Polypodiopsida > Polypodiales > Pteridaceae > Adiantum > Adiantum capillus-veneris. Next base: position 127,298,218 of record NC_140958.1, read on the forward strand.
AAAGGGAGGACACTTTCCGGAAGATTGTCCTAAGAATCCTTTGAATAAGGGAAAAACTGTTGTAAACGTAGTCCAAGTGATGCCTAGCAGCTCATCAGAGAGCGAACCGATTGTTCCAATCAAGGTAATCACTAGAGCCAGGAAAAGAAAAAGAAACACAATTCCTCTGATGATTTGGAGAACACGAAAGTTTCTTTTCAAAGAATCAAACGGAGCAGAAGCAAAAGATATGAGATGAGAAAACAAAAACAACATGTTGAAAACGAAGAGAAAGAAAAAATGCTAGCCCATGACAAGTTGAAAGAAACTGGCAGTGAATTCAAGGAAACAACCGTGAAATCTGGAGGATCCATTCTGGTCGATAAAATTTTTGAGCCTATTAATTCTGCCTTGAAAGCTTACCAAGCATGACTTAAAGCAGGCCAAAAACATGGAAAACAAATAGAAAAACTATCCATCTCCAGACATGGAAGTAGCAAAGCTGGAGGCTTAGCAAGAAATGCTGGATAAACAAAAACCCAAGCTTGAAAATATTGCAAAACTGGAAGAGCTTGCGGCAAAAGAAACGACAACAAAATTCGATGTGGTGGCAGAGTCCCACCTTGAAAAGAATGAACCAGAGCTTATAGTGCCAGACAGCGAAGATGCCTTAGATGGAATTCCATTCGTAGAGGAAGACTGGCCAGGACACTTATGGGAAAAGGTAAGAGAGATCAATGATGGGAGCCTAACTTTAAAGTTAGCGCCTATGGAGGAAGTCTGGTTGGATAACCTACCATCTGATATGAATATGGATTTACAATCCTTGTACGGGGATTGCGGATCGGAGGATTCATGAATATCTAAACCATTGACATTAAAAACGTTACCTTCTTACTTGGGAGATAACGAAGATGAATCCATCATTTGCAAGACCACTCAAGTAAAAAGAGCCAAACAGACCCTAGAAGTAAACAACATTCATTCAATCATGTCTACACCTATCCAATGCACTCTTACTTTGGGAGAACTGTTGAAACTCAGGCCATACTTATGGAACGATTTACAGAAAACCCTAGAGAAGGTGGGGATAACGGGGTTAATCTATAAGAATTTGGAAAAATTAAAAAATGAAATGGAAAACGAAGAGATTCGATCAGTTTCTATGAATAAAGTCAGAGATATTATGAAGGGGAAGAAGGAAACACTACCCTCTCAGTGAAATATAATGACATTGAAACCATGGCAATACTGGATAGTGGGGTTGGCATAACCATAACCACTAAAGCAGTATGGGAATCCTGGGGACAGCCAATCATTAGACAAACGCGAATGAAATTGCAGTTGGCTGGCGGACACATTGAGAGACAATTAGGGCTACTAGAAAAAGTGATAGTCAACTCATGTGGAACTGAATATCAACACACTTTTGTCATAGTAGAATTTGGAAAAAAAATCAACTATGAAATCATATTGGGAAAACCTTTCATGCGACAAGTACAACTTAGCCAAGATTGGGGAAACAACTATTTGTACTTGAAGCAGGTGGGATCTATAACAAAAGTCAATCTAAAAGATCACACCTATAGAGATGTCTTGAAAACATCCCTCCATGACATTAGGAGAAATATGGACCTTGTAAGGAATACTAATTTTTAGGTATTAAGGCTAATGTTGTGTAGGGTTAAGGGGACAAGGGCATTTAAGAATCTAGTTTTGAGTAGTCTTTTCTAGCCTTTTTTTTAGACACATGTAAGATGTGGACCTAAGAGGTCAGCTTCTCTCTTTAACTTTTTGAAAGTGAAGGGAGTAAAGAGGTGTGGTCACATCAGCAAAAACGTGGGTCACTAAGAGCCAAATTTGACTTTTTTTCAAAAAAGTTATTTTTACTTCTTTTTGACTTAAAACTCCCCCCCTTTCACATATACATATCAAAAAATCATTTTTTGACCTTTTTTTAAATCTACAAGTACTAAAAGTCCAATTTTTCAAAAAAAAAAACTTTGTTCTCTCTTCCTCCTCTCTCCTTTCTCCCTCTCCTCTCCCTCCTGCCCCTTCTCTCGTCCTCCTCCCCTCTCTCTCCCTCTCCCCCACTGCCCCCTTCTTTCCTCCCATGTTCCTCCCTCTCCCTCCCTGCCCCATTCTCTCCTCCTCCTCCCCTCTCTCTCCCTCTCCCCCACTGCTCCCTTCTCTCCTCCCATGTTCCTCCCTCCCACTTCCCCCTCTCTCTTTTCATCCTTTGATTCCCCATGCAACAACTACCATGGTGCTCACGGACATCACAAATCGTATGCATATATATTTGCTTGTTCGCGGCGTTTTCACTGAAGGCCGCACGTGAGGGTGAGCAGAGGTCATCCCAGGAACATCGTACCGTCGGTGAGACGAATATTGATGGTTCTTCAATATCTTGGAAGGGGAGAAGTAGGCTTTTTAGGCTATTGCAATTGGTTGTGTATGGGTGCAGGTGCTTCTTTGCATTCGTGGATACACGAATGTCAAGCTCTTCAACTCAAAACAGTGGAATTATAAGAAACTATTGCCTCTTCGAAGAGGGAGGTTGAAACTCTCCAACAACAATTATAGGAAAAGGGTGTGTACATTATGAAGCTTGCCAATACCATCACATATTTGAATAAAACACCCCTTTGTGCAAGGTAACAATAAACTTCTTACTTTTGGTTGTGTTCTTCCTATCATAGACTTTGAAGTCTAAGGTGTTGCCTCTACTTGTTTTGTAGTGCTTAGCACAAAGGTTTCTTTTGTGCACAAATAGTGAAAGGCTACAGTTTAGAGAGGCCAAGGGTCACCACTTTTCCTCTAAAACAGTCTTCTTTGTTACATCTTGCAGGTAGGTGCTTCAAATCCATGCTTATTAGAGGTGGGTAATCTTATCCTAATCTATATTTTAGGATTGTTTATTCCCAGTTGGATAGAAATACTTGCAAATTTGTACAGCATATACTTAACAAGTGTCTTTATTATACAACTTGCAAATGTTGAATTCATACATGTTTTTTTGTTACAAGGTGACCTCTTACTATGCTAATTGAGTGGAGTTGTTTGCAAGAATGGCTCAAGGAACTGGCATAACATGAAACAAAGCTCTTCTTAGTGACAATGTGGTTCCCACCACACCAAAAATCATTATGCTAACGTGGAGAGATCCCTAGTAGGACAATGCAACAACTGTTCATCAGCAGCAACACATCCTTTCATCAGCAACAACACACCCTTTCCTAACATGAGGGCACTCCTACCAAAATTATTTTATGTGATAGGTCACCCCATGAGCATACCATGTCATGGAATGGATGTAAGAACTATGACCGCGCTACTCCTTGGAAGTTGTTCACGACTGTATATTTATCAAAGTTAATGAGAAGAAATTTGGACTTTTTTGTTTGTTGATGTGTAAGAGCAATCTAGGTCTACCATATTTTAGATTGTTTCATAAGTTAAATAAGATTTGTAGTCATTTAAAGTGTAGATTTGTTTTTTTTTTTTGGTAAGATTGTACATGAGAAGGCATGATAAAGTACAAGAGATCTTGACGGAATAAACCTCGATTAGATTCCTACCATGCACTTGTGACACCAGGAATCTCCTTAAACCCTTTGATTTCTATCGCTGTGGGAAGTTCAACGGTGGTCTATTTTCAAATTTTTAGCAATAAATTTTTTTTAAAGGAAATTTTGGTTATTTTAAAGTTTGTACACAGTCTAGGAGTTCATTCTGATTGTTTTCCTTCAGTTTTAATTTTTGACCGAGGACACTCCTTGGAAGCTACTTTTAAAGGTATTAGGGTGAGATTTTGAGAAAGTTTTGTATGTAAGAAATGCAGTCCTTAACACAATAGAAAACATTGGTTCTTTGAGTATTTTCAGATTCCATGGTTTTAATGCTCATTCGAGCCTGTAGATTAAGAAAAAAGTAAGAAATGTCTGTTTTACATCATTTTTTTTGAAATTGTCAACTTGCACGTTGATTTTTGGAGAATCCGAGCAAGATATAATTTTTTCGCATCACAAAATGGTCGAAGAGCGCGACGAGATGAACAAATTTATGTGAGACAAGCCCATATAGATTCGGAGCTGATTGGAAGCTAGAAGCTCTTGAAAACAACCACTTGAATCATGGCCATGCATCAAAAATATGCATGTACTTGCCATTTTAAGGCCCCAGGGACCCTCAACAACTTCCTCATCTAGAGATTCATATACACTTGAGTATTTGATCACACTAGGGAAGATAGTAGTACTATATGGATGGATTTTCTAAGAGCTCCTAGAGAGTACCTATTGGTTCAAGATTCTACAAAAATCCTACTATTTTTATCAAAATCTTTTGACATGGTAGTGATAGTTCCTCTCATGGAACAAAAATACGGTGATTTCCATCTCTGCACATGGTTGCTTGCTCATGTCCTCTCAAAACAAGTTGACTCTGTAAGTAAACAACAGATTATGTGAGCACAAAGTTATAAAGTACAAAATGATATCATTCTAATAATCTAATGACAACTATACAAAAAATAAATTATAAGAGAAATCTTTGATGACTCTCCATAGATAACACAACTTACTTGCATTGTGAGACTCAATCACATGCTACACAACTATAGATGGCGTACCAAAGCAATCAACAAAACAACCCCAGTGTTATGAGGTGTGAAGCCTAAACATTGAAAGCCATAAAGAGGTTAATTCTCTCCACCATGATAAACTTAAAGATGGAGATGATGTTAAGCTCTAAATCTAAGCTACAATGGTAGTTTTCTCACCATTCTATGTTTATGTTGGAGATGAACCCTTGCAATGTCCACACACTAATCACACCTCCCATTGTTGTGGTATGCAAGTCATGTAAGCTCATGCTTTTTCCATCTTCCAGAGTAGAGGTTTCCATGTAGTGCGAATGAATGAAAGTAGAGGGAGTAGAATCTTGTTTCATGTTGTAATGGAGGTGAAAAAAGGGAGAGGAGCTAGCTTGGTGTGAAACTATGTGGTGGACAAAGGAAAGAGATGAGGGAGAAGCTTGCTTGGTGCTACAATGAAGATGGGAGAAAGCTAGCAGAGAGATAATGCTGGACTATAGGGGGTGCATGTGGTTGTTGCAGCCATGGAGAGCTTGGAAAAAGGTTTGTAGAGAGAGAAAATCATTTTTTAGCAATACAATAGGTTTGAAAAGTCTTTGGAGGGTGGAAAATGATGTTTTGAATTTTTTGAAAAAATTAATTTTTTGAAAATTTTTAGTGCACGTTTTTTTACTTTTGGAGGTCAAAAATACCTTTTTGACCATAAAATAGCTTAGGCGACCTTTTAAGGAGGGAAAACTTGAAATTTGATTTTTTTGAAAATTCAATTTTTTTAGTGTATTTTTAAATCTAGGCCAAAAAGTGGGGGAAAGGAGGTCAAAGTGGTCCCTCGCCCCGCCCGCCCCCCCATCCTTTCCCCTAGCCACCTCCCTTACCTTCTCAGTAGGTAAGAGGCCATTAAGAGGTGTGAGGCTACCTTGTCCCCTACTTTTTTGAAGGTATAGAGTGTGTCCACCACCCTCTTCCTATTGGATGGCCTTTAATTAACCTTAATCCCAAAGGGCCCCAAGAGGGTTCATATTTTTCCTAATGAGTTTGATTCAGTCTGTTCGGCTGAAACTAAACTCCCATCTTGGTTAAACAAAGACACTCCTATTTGTATGTGCGGAGCTTCAAAAAATGGAAGCTTAAGAAGAGAGGAATGCATCCTAAAAAGGGACTATACAGACGAAGCCTACATACCTGAACCCTTTCCAGAGCATTTATTTGAACCATTCGAGTGGACTCAAATTTTAGCGACAATGGATGTATGTGTGAATACGTCATTGCCTACTCAATTTTGCAATGAGGATGGCTACGACATAATTCCCATCCAAATGATGTCAATCCTTAACATTGAAAACAAAGATGAGGAAGCAAAGGAATTGAGGAAAGATCAACAAGTCTTTTCTGACCTCCATTATGATGCAACTGATGAGTTAGATGAACACTCAGCTACCTCAAAAGATTCGGGGTCAGAAAAAGAGCATACGAGAGCTCAACTACTCTTAAAGGGAGGGGAGGAAAAGTTTTTTGACTTTCCAAACCAGAAATCAAGAAGACAAAAATGGTATAGACGAAAGAGAGACACCAATATTGTGAAAGCACGACCTATGCCATCAGTCTCTAGTAAAACACAATTCCTGATGCAGACAGATGCTAATGATTTTGTTAAGGACAAAATAATGGGTAGATATCCTTCAAACAGAAACTCGGAAATGTCTCAGACACCGAGAAAAGCAAGGAAGGGTACTCATGAAGAACACCAGGATAAAAAACCACTCATGACCAGAGTCAAGCGGAAAAAGAAATATCAAGAGTTGAAAAAAGCTCTAAAGGAGATATACACAACCGAAATGGAAACCACGAAAGAGGATGGTAAGGATGTAATGCATGTTCCATCCCATTACAAAAAGTATACTCTCCAAGAGCGGAAAATCATAATCGAACAACCTGTTAGGGAACTACGAAAACAAGGTGAGTCTTATGAAGGACCTGAAAACGCTAAAGGGGTAGACTTGGCTGAACCAGGAGAAGAGCCTAGACCGGCTTACATTGCAAATGACCTAACAGAAGAAGAAGAAAAGCTTTTTTTGAGCTTGTTGAAAGAATACCGGGATATCTTTGCTTGGTTTTACAAGGATTTCAAGGGTGTTGATCTAGAAATCTGTCAACATACTATATCCATGAGAGATGATGCGAAACCAAGTAGATAGAGACCATACACTTATAACAAAACATTTTCCAGGAAGATCAAAGAAGAGATTGAAAAACTGAAGGAAGCCGAATTCATTTACGAAATTGAACACATAGATTGGGTGTCTCCAATTGTGGTAGTACCTAAGAAGAATGGGAAATTACGAGTGTGTGTTAATCTCAAAAAAGTGAATGCAGCTACCATTAGAGACAACTTTCCTCTTCCGATAACCGAGCATGTTTTAGAACGAGTGGCAAGAAAAGAAGCCTACAGCTTCTTAGATGGTTTTTCGGGATACAATCAACTTTTGGTTGACCCAAAACATCAACATAAAACTGCTTTTGCAACAGAATGGGATATATTTGCTTATCGGGTTATGCCGTTTGGGTTAACTAATGCTCCATCCACATTTCAGAGATTGATGAGCCATGCTTTCAAATATTATCTTGGGAAATTCTTAGAAGTATACATGGATGATCTATGCGTACATTCGTCAATCCGGGCTGATCATTGGACACCTCAAAAAGGTATTCGAGAAATGTAGACTTTATAGGATTTGCTTAAATCCTGAGAAGTGCACATTCATGGGAAGACAAGGGAAAATTCATTGATAACATCTTCCCGATGAGTGCAAATAGTGTCTATACAATAAGAAAATAATAAAAAATAGTCATTTTGTGGGTATTTTTCATCATTTTTGTTGATAAGGAGGCTTCAAAATAGAGAAATCCGACAAAAAATAATAAAGTTGTGTTTTTCAAGTGATTTTCTTAATTATCGGATTTTTACTTTACTTTTTTAGAGAATTTTGCTATTTTCTTTGATTTTTTCAAATAAACAGGTCAAAATTAATAATAAATAGCAAGAAAGCTCAGATGGAAAAATTGAAGACACGATGGTGATCAAAAGGACAAGGCGGACAAGCACAAAAATTTTCAATGAAATCAGAAGACAAGAGCGGGAAGCCTAAATTAGGCGACCAGGCCTACTTTTGCAAAATTCTTGCAGAATGAGTTACAAGAATCCGATCATGGAAATTTTTGAGTCTAACATAGATTTCATGGCCTAGTAGGACTACCGGGGGAATCTGGGGAAATTTGGTTCGGGAAGTCCAGATATAGATATCCAGAGTAGGCTAAAACCACTTCATTTCCACTTGGAGCCTTTGTAGAGAGAGATTTCGGCCTCTTTCGCGCGACATTTCCGGAGCCCACAATTGACCTTTTTCAGCGCCATCTCACACGAGACATGAGGGGTAAGTTCTTTACTCGATAATGATCCATTTTGTACGGCCGGTAGCTAGTCTAAAGCCTTAGAAAAAACCCTAGAAATCGAGCAGTGCACGAAGACTTACGACCTAAAACTGATCATAGCGGCCTGGCAGCTTGACCAAATCGGATGGGATTTGAACCATAGCATGCCCTAACATAATAAAACCTTTCTATACCATCAGATGAACATTTGGCTGGGGTCAAGGGGGTCCCCAATAGAACAATTAAGGTTTTTGGCAAATGCCAGAATTTCAACCTGACTCCACAGATGGCTTGCTAATGAGGTCCATATACAATGTATATGATTGGTTTGGTGAAATCCATCGAGCAAAGCCCTCGAAAAGCAGAAAACAATTCGAAGGTTACAAAGCATCAAATTTGACGTACGAGGCCAAACTGACTCCAAATGAGCTAGAATTGGACAGGCAGCTTCACGACTATGTTACGGACAAGTCCAAAGCCTCAAAGTTGACCGACCAACCCAACAGACAGAGTAATCACAAAAAACAGTGATTTCAGAGTCGAGAGAGCACAAAGTGATGCTGGCATGATCAAACTTGACCAAATTCAATTTAGGACTTGTATTAGGTGTATGGAAATGTTTAGGTCAAAATTTGTGAGATTTGCAAAGTTTTTGTCACTGTTGTAAAGAATCGTGATTATTTACTTTTGCATGATTTTTGCTTGGAAATAGTCAATTCACCTCACCTATCATGTGCACACACCTATTACATACCAAAAATCAAGTATGAGCCAAAATGACCACCCATTACTTGTAAAATTGCCAAAAAACGCAAAGAAGACTTTGCAAGCCAAAATCTGGGTTATGAACAACTTTTCTTGATCCAAATCACCTCATATCTCATATCCAAGGTCTATACCATGCCTAGAACCAGTTTATGCCAAAAAATGTCAATTTTGGAAGAAAAGTTAATAATCATGATTATTTACTTTTTGGTCAAAATTGGGAAATTTGGTTATTTTGTCATCATACATCCAAAGTACATGTTGTGATAAGCCCACTAGCCAATTTTGAATCAATTTGGATTTTAGAATCTCAATTTTTCTTTATATCTACTGTTTTTGAGACCTTAAGCCAAAATATGGTAGCATTTTCACCCTGTACATCCAAATGAGCCCATATTTCACCTAGAGCATGTAATTGGCATATAATTCAAGCCTATAAAGCCAAGTTTGCAAAAAGTTGAAAATTTTTCTCAACTGTAAATAATCGCGATTATTTACTTTGGTTGCAAATTTTTGTTTTGACCATACAATTTTGTTCCTTACATGATTTTATGCATCTTTGCTTGTTCAAAAATTGATTTGAAGCAATTTGGACCAGATTATCAGCATTTCAGTCTAAAAGGACATTCCAGAGAAAAATCCGACAAATCTGCTAACTTTGCACTCTATTCACTGAACAGGAGCAATGCAAGCCGCGGAGAAGGCCAAGAAGAAGCTAAACCAAAAAGAGAAACTAAAAGAATTTCCTACGTATCAACTGGACCCCGAGTCAGTCAAGGCGGCAAAAGTATCCTATCTTTCTGAAGAAGAGCTGGAATAACACCACACCACGGTCTTCACTGGCAGGTTTAAGAGTGAAGAAGGGCATCAGGTGGAGTTGCAGCTCTTGCCTAAAGAGGTCTATGATGTAGCTGCAAAGCCAGAAACCAAAGAAGCTAACCGCAGGTTGGGGCTCCGACATTTCTACGAACAAGAGCCTTGCGGAGTGGACTTTCAGAAAGCTTACGAGCTTCTGTCCACCATCAAAGAAGACGGAACCTCCTAGATATTAGACACCCAAGGAAACAAGGTCAAGGTAGTAATTACAAAAGAAATAGTGGCAGAGGCACTCAGACTGCCCACTGAAGAAATGACCATGCAGGCAAGAGACAAGAAGATCGTGGGCACATTTACCAAGGAAACAGCCGCGACTACATTCGCCGATTTCATCCACAAACAGGTGGAAGAGCCAGCCCGTCTGTACCATAAACACTTCCATTTCCTGGCAAAAAGGCCACCAAGGCACACGACACCAAATCACGCCATGGCCACCACCTTTACTCAAGTTCTGAAGTCAACAACAAGGCAGCCTGTGGACCACGCGCAGTATGTCTTGACAACATTGAAGGCCACCAAGAAGGAGGGTAAAATAACATACTTGGGTGCACCAAAAGTCTTGACAAGAATAGCCTATCATACCATCGGCATGGCTGATAACATACCACCTGCCCCTGATCAGAATACATGGATCTTGGTAGCACAACCCTCTCCAAGAGCTACAAGATCAGGTAAAAGATCTTTTAAATCAGGTGATGAATCAGCTCATCAGAGCGGTACAACAGCGAAAGCTCTGACAACGATGAAAAGAAAGCTAGAAGGAAAGAGATGAAGAGGAAAGTTGTGGCTGCCCACCAAGAGGATCCAGCTAAAAAACAAGCACGATTCGAAAGAGAAAAACAGGCTTACCAGCGCAGTCGGCAAGCACAAGAAAAGGACCCAGAAAAGTGGGTACCCACAGGCCTAAAAGGACCTCGAACAAAGCATCATACAAGAAAAGAGGCCGAGGATCCAAAAGATTATTTAGAAAGAATGTACCAAGAGGCCGAAGCCTTAAAGCTGAAAGAGGCCGAAGAAGCGGCAAAGAAAGCTGAGAAAGCGGCTACTTAAGAGCAAAGCCAGGCATCTCCTCGACCCACCTCATCCGCATCGGAACAACTGGACCATCCCATGCCTAGCCCACCACCATCACCGCCAGACCAAGATACCAATGAAGAAGCTGAGACCGAAAAAGAAAAAGATTCTGAATTCACCCACCAAACAGAAGCTACACAAAAAGCTGACCACATCAAATGACATGAGTAAAAGAAAGCCGAGCCAAAACCGAAGCAGACATCAGCAAAAACTCAAAAGACGACACAAGAAAATGATAAGGAGGTAGATACAGAAAAAGAACATACCACTACACATGAGAAAGAGCCCGAGTCGGAGAAGGTAGAAAGGCCAGCACCTGAAGAGACGGTAAGGGTTGAGACCACACAAGCTATTTCCACTCAGCCAGAAACTGTCGAGGCATCAAAGCCTCAGGATGGCCAAGGAAAAGAACAACCATCCACCTCTACAATGCCACCAACACTTACAACATAGCACGAAGCAACACAGGAGGATGCAGGCACATCCCAACTAACAAGACAGGAGGAGTGGCAGTCCAATGATAAGGTAATTTTACAAGTAAACGAGTATGCAAGGCAGATGCAAGACATGACGGAGAAACTCCGCTCAGCAGCCTTAAACCGCAACACAAAGGCCAAGGAACTAGAAATGGTCATCGATGCTCTTCAAGGAGAGCTCGATGACAGGATGATTACTATCACTAATCTCCAAAGGCAAGTGCAGGAGCTAAAGACAGAAGCGGAACAGCATCAAATAGCCAGGGACAAACAACAAAAGGAAATGGAGGAGTTAGGTGACCTTGTCACTAAGTTATCTGATGCCTACAAGGTGAAAGACGAGCAACTGACAAAAGTGACAAATGAAATTCTTACCACCTCTCTGTTAGCTCAGAAAATTCAAGTGCAGTTAGATGTAGCCAATTCTTCTCTGCAATATTCCGAAAAGAGAATCAATGATCATGCCATTTTCTTGCGGCAAATAAGAGAAATCCAGTCGTGGCCTCGATCAAGGGAACAGATGAAGTGTACAAGGAACTTGAAAAGAAAAACAGAGATTTAGAACTGGAATTGAAGCTTGAACAATCATAGCGCAAAGACCTGGCACTGATGCGGGTCAAAAGAGAGGAGGAGCTCCTAAAGGAGATTGCAGAACTGAAACGTATGAATCAACTCCTCAGGGATGGAAAGCCCGACACACAAGAAGAGGCAGGCACTTCAGAGCCGCCCCAAATATGCATTCCCTCAGTCTCGTTTACTGAATTTGAGATGCAGTCTACAGCAGAGCCGAGTGGTGATGAAGACTTCAGGTCCACATTACAGATGAAGATACAGTGCCAACGGTCTAGCTGTCAAAAGTTGAAGAAGACGCACTGAAGGAAAAGATCACCTTAGAGGTGGATGAGCAGTGGAAGGCCGCTATGGATTGGGAGTTGAGAGTTTTACACTCTATCAACATCACTCAACTCACTCCCAATCAAATCAACGCTCAATGGCACCAGCTATTGTGAAGGCGGTTACGCTGCTAGCGGAAGCTAAATAGCGAGAACTCAACCAACAACAGAATTTGTCAGACGAGGACGGAGCTTGACCCGTAGGCGCATGGAAACAACTAGGTGGGTGTCAAATCACCTACTCGACCTTCTAATGACAATCACTACTAAGGAAATCAAATCTAAGTTCTAAAATACGCAAGTGACTGAAATCCGTACTACGAATGAATGCTATACGAAACAGGATCTAGAATCATTGAATCGATCTCAAACTCAAGGGGAAGTCTATACACTAGGTAAGAACAACACCCTAAAGACTTGAACTGCAAACTCAACCTATAACTACTCCGTGCGGTAAACGCGTATGAAGACAGGCCGAAATATACAGGTGACCGAAACTTGACCCCGATGGTACTAATGTGTAGCTCTACTCATTGTGGTTCTATAGATACGCTGCACGCTCAATTCCGACACACGAGTTGGAAGAAAACTCACACCGAAGCTCGTAGGAACTTACCACACATAGAAGCCGATAGCGCGCACTCATGGTATCTGTGCGTAGCTCTCGCCGTTGCTAACACAATGGCGGTGTCGCTTCTCCAATGGCGGCTCCGTAGCTCGCGTAGCAAGTAGATAAGACTCTCTCTCTCTCTCTCTCTCTCTCTCTCTCTCTCTCTCTGACACAGTCACGGCGCTCAAAAACTCACTTTGATTAATAATCTCCTTTAGGTTACAAAAACTTTGGCTTATATACCTCAGCCTTGGAGGTGAGAACATCTCTAACTAATTACATCAGCAAGTGAAATTACTTCAGGATTACAAGCTGGAAACTCAATTGAGTCCCGTTACTTAATGAATGGCTCAAATCAAAATTAATGTCGGAAAGACATTTATTACAATCAATGGTTACAAAATGATGAGTGTGAGCAAAAATGTGGGTGTGATCCTCTGCTGGCTCAACACTCCCCCCCCCCCCCCCCCCCCCCCCCCCCGCGTTCATGTCATCCCTGACATGACTTTTATGCTTGGTCAATAAAGTCCTGTCGTCTTGAGCATCTGCAAATGTGATTCGTATCGTAGGTTGCCGATGGTCAAGGTTGGGCTGAATATTTTGCTTTCGTGGGTGAAAAAGCTGGTGTAGAAAGCTTCTTCGAATGTTTGCATGTGGAAGCTAGGCAAAAACATAATCCTTTGGTATAGGAGGTGTAACACTTTTGGAGAAGGCTGCAATGAAAGATCGTACATCATATCAAACACCGTGTCGGCCGTCGATAGTAGACTCGAGGTCGTGGTTTTATCTGGCGCGAACACTTCAATGCAAGCTAAGAGAGTCCTGCAGATTTTCTTGATCATCTGACATGAAAGGTCAGAAGAGCCAATAAAGAGCTTGATGGTGCCCGTTAGGGTTTTCACCATGTAGGATTTACCTATTCTCTCTCCTGCCTTTGGTCCTGGCATCCTGGGATAATTAGGCCAATTTGGCTTCTTTTCTGCAATCCTGCCATGCTCTTTCCAATTTCCGACTCTTGGCACCGGGCAGAAGGTTGCATCGTCCCGGATTTCCTTTGGTGCCTCCACCAAGTAGATGAGGTAGGCTTGGTATTTGTTCAGCCAACCTTTCCTCCATCTAGGTTGTGAATCTACTATCTTCTTTGATTGTTCCTCCTTTGTGATGTCGCCTTCGTAAAGAGCGACATACTGCTCTCCTTCTAGTCTCTTTTTCGTCTTTAGCACTTCAAATTTCATCAAAGGGAAAGGCAGGCTGGGTTGCATCCACTGTTCATGGAGCACTTTTGTGTCTAGTCCCTGAAGTCTAATGGAGATTAAGAGTCTCCTCTCCCATTGCATTTCCGCCTTGGCACTCTCCTCTGCTGACTTTTCTATTTGGTCATGGAGCCTTTGTTCTTCTTCTTCAGAGATTCTTGAAGTCGAGGCCACCTCTTGAGCTGGGGCTGGATCTTCAATTGTGGTTGCCTCTCCAGTTTCTGGTAGCTCTATGGCTGCTCCACCCGATTCTTCTTGTGGTGTCTCTGTCTCTCTTCTTTGTTGCTCTTGTAGATCTTGGAGCTTTTTGCGGAGGGCCTCATTCTCTGTCCGTAGTGTTTGATTTTCTAATGTGAGCCTCTCCTCTGTGGCCAATGATCCCTCCGCAATGTGCAACCTTTGCACTTGCTCTAATCTTAGCTCTCTTTGTAAGCTTCGGACCTGGTCTTCCAAAACTGGTACGATAGCTCCCTCTTGTTCGGTTCCTGCTCTGCTAGCTCTAGGGGTAGACATGAGTCTAGTGATTGTTCTTTCTTGGAGCTCGACTCTTTCCCTTAGCTCAATGAGCTCATCCTTAGCCGCCTCCAACTCATCCTCTATCCGCTCCCTTGCTTCCTGTGCACTTGTTACTTCTCTTGAAGCCTCGGCTAGTTGGAGTATCAAGCCGTCTCTCTCGTTTTCCGCGTCATAGAGTGATGCTTTATGAATTTCAGATTCAGTCATAGCATTCTCTAAATTTCTCTGCAACTCCGCTTCCCTTTGTTTGGCTGTCTCAATCTCTACTTCCTTTGCCTTGGACCTTTCTTTTATCTTGCTGAGCAGTTCATGCACCATGTGCATGTCTTTTTCATCATCATCTGTCAACTCTAAAGCTCTTTCCGCCACCACCTCCACTGGCTTTGGCTCTTCTAGTATTTTCGGTTCGTCCAGTTCCTCTTCACTTTCTTTTTTACTCTTTGTCTTTTTCTCCGTCCCTCTCCGTTCATCTTGTTTTTGTAGGGTGATCCCATAAACTGCCTCAAGGGCCTCTTCTTCGGTGTATCCTATCTCTACCAGATCCTCATAATCATTTCTCTTTTGCTGAACTGGATCTATCTTCTTTTCTTTGGTCTCGGCTTCTGGCTTTTCCAAAACATCTGTGTCCACCTCTACTGTGGTCTCTTCCACAATTTTTTCCGTCTTCTTCGGGCTTGGTACATCAGTCATAGAGGGATGTTTGTCCTCAGCTTCCTTGGCTTTCCCTTTGTCGGCTTGCCCATCTTTCTCTTGAGGCTTAGTAGACCCATCTACTTTCCTTTTCCCCTTGTCGTCTTTTTTCAGCTCGGCTTTTAATTGCTGTACCTCCTCTTCAGTGTATGGATCGACAGGTTGCTGCTCGAAAATAGCCTCTGACTCCTCATAAGCTTTAATATATTGATCGTATTGATCAATGTGTGGCCTGGCCGAGCTAGTTCCGACTTTAGTGGGGTCTGGCACCCACTTTTCTTCAAAGTCACCCTTTAGAGCTCTTTCCACTCTAAACTGCTCCACTAATCTTTCCATTCTTGCCGCTTTCTGACTTTTGGTTTGCTTGGGAGCAACCTTCTTCTTTACTTTCTTCTTAAGTGGCTCGTCCACATCCTCTTCAGGTTCTGAAACTACTTCTAGTTTCCGGTGTGCTCTTGTGAATGCCCTCTTGGATACTTCGGGCTGTTCTTCCTCCTCGTCGGCTTCTCTAAGCCACTCATTCTGGGAGGGAGCCTTTGGCCAGTGATCTCTAGCTCCAATAGCTTCATAAGCTATTCTTGTCAGAATTTTCGCTCCTCCTATGTATTTTGGCTTCTCGTTGTGCATGGCAATTACTTGCTCGTGGATGTGTTGAGCGTAATTCACCTCTTTTGGCATATTGCTCTTTAATGCCCATGTGATGGTGGTCACAATGGCATGGGGTGGTGTCGTATACTTTTGCGGTCTTTTACTGCAAACATGAAGAAATTGGTTGTACAGTCGGCAAAGGGTTGCCGCTCTTGGGTCCTTCATATCTCCATAGGTTGCATTCTGTTTCTTGGGCCCATAGACCTCTATGGCCTCCCTTCTTTCCCTGACCAAGCTCCTTTGTTGTGCAGCTTCAATGCGTCTGCAATGAGCTGTGGAGTGATCTGTACTTCTACCTTCTCTCCATCCATGGCTGTCAATGTGGCTTTCCCATCCTTCTGAATGGATGTTGCCAACTCGTACACTCTTCTTGTATCCACACCTGATGGTCTCGAGGTGAAGAAACTGTGCAAGTCTGCCCTTTCCAGGTACCTGCTGATGTCTTCTGACCTGCTATAATCCACCAATTCCTGTGGGATCATCGTACATCACCGCTTGCCCTTGAGGATCTCTGAAAGTCCCCTGGTAGATCTTTATTCCCTCTTTCCCATACTGCTTCCTCCACCCAAGTTTTGGTTGGCTTGAGGGTTTCTGCTGGAATGTCAAAGGTTCCGCTTCTGCAAGAGCATCTTTGATTGTCGTCTTTTTCTCTTCGTTGCCGATGACTTGGCGGAATCCATGGATCCTGTAACTCCAATTTCAGAAGTTAGCGTCTTTTTAGTACTGAAAGCCGAAATGAAGCTTTTAACTATTCAAATGACTTGAAAATTGAAACATGAGCTATTCAGGGCCTAAGGATGCAAGGTAGGTGAAAAAATATGCAAAATGGGCTCAAAATCATGCTGGAGACATCATACGCGTATGATGTCTTTTGTGTCAAAATGACTTCATATTGGTTGTGCTTGTAGCTGATAGTGTATACATGAGTATCATATGCTTGGATTTGAGTTTGGATCCCATTTGGTCAAGTTTTGGCCAGTTTAGTCCAGTTCAGGCTCTTGGCAAAATTTTGAAAGGGAATTGGATTTTATGATCCAAATTGGATAAAACTTGGTGGTTCACTTTCAAATGGCATGTAGATCACTTCTGTTTGGTGGTTGAAGCCCTGAGGTGCCAAAATCACATAGTGAGACATCATACGCGTATGATGTCTTTTAGTGTATTTTTGGACCAAATTTCTCTATAAGCTTGGATTTGGCTTTAGATAGGCTTATTCAGTGGATTTATGAAGTTTGGATAGATTTTGGGCTAAAAATGGCTCTGGAGACATCATACGCGTATGATGTCTTTTTCATCAATTTTTCATGGGATTGGTTCTGTGGACTCCCCATGTACTAGTGAAGGACTGTTCCTACTCAAATCTTGGTTTGGACTTGAGTATGTTGGATTTGGGCCAAAAATAGGCTTTAGGTGAAGGATTTTCTCTCAATTGGGCTAATGGGGTGATCCACTTGACCAAATGGTTCCAAACTTCATATGTAGCATGTATTAGATATATATAATGGATGTATGATGACAAATGAGCATTTTGGCTCTGTAAGTGCAAATAGACATCATACGCGTATGATGTCTTTTGTGTCAAAATGGTGCTTTTTGGTTCCAGATAGCTTGTAGATGTGTTAATCAACAATCCTACAAAGTTTCAATGAGTTTGGAGTTATTTTGACAAAATTAGGACCAAAAATCAATTTTATGGCCTACTTTGCGTCTTTTTGGTTTTCCTTGGGTTTTCTAACTCCAATTCTCATGATACTTGGTTCATAGGATGTGATTAACATGTGGAATGAGGCTATGCACTCAAATGTTGAAATGGATGTGAAATTCATGCTGTGAGACATCATACGCGTATGATGTCTTTTCTTGAAATGTTGGTCTTTTTGTGCAAAGAATGCTTTGTGCTAGTGCCCTAAGCCCTGCTAACTAGTTTTCAACTTAAAAAGTCATCAGTTTAGCTAAAAAGCCCCCTTATAGGCATTTCAGTCTCCGAAGTCGTCTTTTTGCCTTGGAGTTGAATTTCTTCAACTTTTCTTCTCGAGAGTTGCATTTCCAGCTCATTGGATATGTTGTGAAGCCATCTATTTGGTTGAACTTGACTTTGGCTCCCCGTTCTCCATCTTTCTCCATTTGGTTGCCCGAAAGCGTCTTTTTCACCATCGGTAAGTGAATCAGCTTTCTTTTGGATTTTGCTTGCAAACATAAGTCATCCATGTATATTTGAAGCTGCTTGTGAAGTTTCATTTCATTCGGTCGTCAATTTCAGCCGTTATGCCAAAATGACGCTTTGTGTGTCCGCAGCCAAATCGGTTGTTCCGACCTACTTTTGGTGATCCAAACCTGGAGATACTCCATGGTTGCATTGCCCTCGATGTTGTTAAGCTTCCTGAGAAGTTTTGTGTCGTTTCGACAACTTTTTCCTGTTTGCCTCTTGCAGGCTCTGTTGACCTAGGGTTTTTCCAGTCGTTCTTTCTCGAGCTTTGAGTGTTAGAAACCCATCTTCTATACTAGGGTAACCCACCTATAAGTTCTTGCAAGGTTTGGTTAGGCGGTTGTGCCACTACCTAGCATTCTACCCCATTCCCCGTCTGCTCTTGTTTCTTGGTTTTGGTCAGTTTTCGCGACAAAAGTTAATGATAAGCATCAAAAGCTTATGGCAACGAGTCTACCTCTCATGTCTGGTGTCCTCTGAGCTCTCGTAGCAGTCGTAGAAGGCGTAGAAGGTCTGTGCTCCTGTGTGCTCTTTGCTCTCTCCAAGAAGGTAATAGTGGAATGAGCTTGAAAGTGATGTGAAAAATACTTAACTTCGGACTTCCCGGATCACTTGTTACCAAATTTGACATGTGCTCCTATCTCGTCGTGAAATGCACTTTAGGATTTGAAATTTCTCAATTTGGACTCCGTTTGACCTGTTTCTGAGAAATCTGTCCACTTTGCCAAAATTCTGTCATTTCGGGCTTTCCGCAACTTTTTCAGAATTGTACCCAATTTTTACCATGGGTTGCCCTTGTCATTAGGACCATCACCGTCTATTCTTTTCTTTTTTCTGATCTCATTTCACCTGTTTTTTTCTTATTTTTCTTTTACTTTTATTAAGAAAATCATAAAAAATAAAGGAAAATAGCAAATTGAAGCCAAAAAATTCCAAACATACACAATAAATAGCTGGTAACCCTGTGTATATGAATATACACTTATTTGTGATTTCTGGACTTGGATTACCACTTTTTTCCACTTTTTAGCTCCAAAAACACTCTTATTTAGTGATATTTACACATCTAGAGACCCAAATTCATCATTTGATCTCTTCTTGTTGCAAAACAAGGTATATAAGGGCATAAATATTATCAATATCCGCAATCAAACATAAAAATTGCAAAATCATGTAAGACACTGCCCTTGTAATATAATTTTTGTTTTTCTTTGTTTTTTGTCGCTTGTAGCTGCTTTGTAGCTCCTGTATACCTGTATACCTTCCCCCCTCCTAGTCTGAGTCCTCCCGACGACTATGAAGTGTCTGTGGGCGAAGCATTGTAGTTGTTTTGGTCATAAGTTCCCAATGCAATTGTAGAGCGATGATACAACAGTCTTTCCAATAAAGCTGCTCTTTGTTTGATTGAAGGATTGGTGGTCGGGTTTTGGGTTGGTTTTGGCACTTCGGTAGTAGAATCAGTAGATGGATTCTTCTTTACCTTGTTGTTCTTTTTCACAATCCAAATCTGCTTCCGCTTCGCTTGTGCTTGCCACAAACTCTTTGCGACCCAAACCTGCTTTGTTCTTTGTGTTGATTTCCTCGCCTTGAAATACCTAGGAGTTTCCGTGGATTGTACTGAAGGGAGTTCCTGTTTACAAATCTTTGGGATCCAAATTTGCTTGCTATAGCTTTGTGCCGTCATGAACTTCTTTGGAATCCAGATCTGTTTCACTGTCCTTGATTGTCTGGAATCACTCTGTTGTCTGGTATTGAAGACTCTGTTTTCCACCTTTGTGTTCTCTGGCACAACCTTTTTTGGTCTCCATACCAACTTTGACTCCGTTTTTTCCCAAGGTTGAGCTGTTATATTATTGCTTGTCTTCCTTATCCAATGTTGAGAGTTCCTCGTCGAAGAGCAATCCAGTTGTATAGAAACTTTTGGTTGCCATTGCTTCTTCTTTTTCTCTGGTTGTTGTTTACCTTTGTTCTTGGATTCTTCCTTTGGAGTTGGCTCTGCTCCTTTGGTGAACTTAACTGATTGACTTTCACCTTCGTATTTGATAAGCACTGATTTAGAACTCCAGTCAATCATTGCATTGTATTGCTTCTGCCATGGTTGTCCTAGCAATAATGGATGTTGTGTAGCTTGGTCTTCAACCACGTAAAACATATGAGGATACACATACTGGTTAATCTGTATATGTAAAACTGTGCATCCGACAGTTTTGATTGAATTCTCAGAGTAACTCTTTAACTCTTGCTTGGCAGTTTGTAATTTAGTGTCATTTGTCAATTGTCTATACAAACTGAGTGAAAGTAGGTTAGTTTGAGCTCCTGAATCCAATAGTGCTCTGGCTTTGATTTGGTTGGTTCCTACTTTGCATTCAATGATGGGTTCTTCTTTGTCATTATCCATTTCTGTTATACTGACTGCGTTTATTCGTATTGCTCCTTCATTGCGCTGTTTCTGACGCAGTAGTCTTCTTTTCTCCATTCTTTCCTTCGCCTCGGCTTGCGCTTCCTCCACAATCTTTTTCTTTTTCTGGACACGCAGCTTTTCTTGATGTATTTTGAGAAGCATGTCTTGGGTTAGCGGCAAAAGATACTTTTTCACTCTGCATCCACTAATCCAATTGGGCATTTCTTCTCCGTCTAATGTAGCAAGCTTGACGGCTCCACTTGGTGATAGATCTTTAATCACCAGAGGTCCCATCCCTCGCTTTTTAAGCTTCTTAGCATGCTGTTTCAGAGTGTAAACTAGGACATAGTCCCCAACCTTAAACTCTTTAGTCCGCACATGCTTATCAAAAAATTTCTTTTGTCGCCTTTTTTGAGCGTAGATAGAAGCTACTGCTTTTAGGCGAAGCTCGTCTAGCTTTTCCAGGTCATCTATTCTATCAGAAAGCTCGTGCCCTGTCCACTCTAGATCCTTAGCCACCCTTAAGGTTGAAATCAAGAATTCTATTGGTAAGATAGCATTTAGCCCAAAAACCATGTTATATGGGGTCGTTCCTATTGATGTTTTATATGCTACCCTATATGCCCATAATGTTGAATGCAACTTCTGGTCCCAGTCAGTTCTCGACTCAGATACAATCTTCGTAAGGACCGTGCATATGGTTTTGTTTGTTGCTTCAGCTTGTCCGTTTGCTTGTGGATGATACGGGGCTGATTTCCTATGGATTACCATGAATTCATCTAGAAGGATCTCTATCACTTCATTTATAAAATGTGTGCCTCGATCACTCACAATTTCTATTGGCAATCCATATCGTACAAAGACGTATTCATATAGAAATTGTGCCGTGGTCCTGGCATCTGCTTTTTGAGTTGCCTTTGCTTCGACCCACTTTGTTAGATAGTCTGTAGCCACAACGATGTATTGTGCATGAGTCTTATATGCAGGAGGTGAAATGGGTCCGACATAATCAATCCCCCATTTTGCAAAAGCTCTTGCCCCCATCATTGGTCTAAGCGGCATATCATCTCTTTTAAGTGGTACTTTGGTCCGCTGACAGTCATCACACCGTTTAACGTATTCCTCAACGTCCATATGTAATGTTGGCCACCATATTCCTGCGGCTAAGACAAGTTTTGCTGTCTTATCACCTGAGAAATGGCCTCCATCTACTCCTCCATGAGCTTGCTCCAGGATTATCACATACTCAGACTCTGATGCGCAAATCCTAAGCTGGTTGTCTTTACCTATCTTATAGAGTTGATCTCCTATTAAAGCGTAATCTCTAGCTTCTGTCTCTACAGATTTCTGATGAGCTTTTGACGTCCCTTCTGGGAAAGTTCTATTTGTGAGATATTCAACAATATACTGACTCCATTCCGGAGCGATCATTATCTGATATAATGTCGAATACTCTGCTGGCGGTCTTGATGAACATACAATACATACAGTGACATATTCATGTACGCTTTCTTTCATTCCTGGCCAATAGACTCCCAATTGTAACAAATTCCTATATGTGTTCCTTCTTGAACAATGAAATGCACATTCCTGAACATGTGCTTCATGCAGATATATATTATATTCCTCAGGATTGATGCATAGTCGTAAAACATGATCATTTCCCAATTGATACAACCTTCCTGCAACCAATTGAAGATTATTAGATTGCTGAATAGCAATATGTTTCTCGTTGTATTCTCTTCTATCAAACTCTCCTCCATAGGTTAATTTTGAGACCACTTCAGTATCATTTCTATGTTGAACAAGTACGCGTCTGGCATGTCGTCATCCACTCCTATAGGGTCTTCTCCATTCGTCAATCGCGAAAGATGATCAGCTCTAAGCTGTGTTTTTCCTTTCTTTACTACTACCGTGAAGTCGAATTCCAGTAAGATAATGAACCATCTCACTATTCTCCCGATATTGCATGGTTTATTCACTAGGTAGAGCAAGGCTTGGTGATCCGTAAAAAACACAAACTTGTTGGCTAGAAGATAATGCCGAAATTTCTTCACAGCATATATAATTCCTAATCCCTCTCGCTTTGTTGTGGTGTAATTCTTCTCTGCATTGTTGAGCTGTCGATTGGCGTAACAGATAGGAAAATCCATGTTTCCTTCTTCTGGCTGAGCCAGAATGCATCCTATTGCATATGCCGAAGCATCTATATGCACATGGAATATCTTCTCCCAATCTGGTGATTTCAAGACTGGAGCAGTAATGAGTGCCTCTTTCAATTTCTTGAATGATTCCTCACACTCCTCTGTCCATTCAAAGTTCACTATTAGCCTGTAAAGTGGTTGGCCTATTATAGCGTACATGTAAATGAATCGTCTATAATATCCGCAATGTCCCATAAAGCTCTGTACTTGTTTCGCATTGGTTGGTCTAGGCATATCCACTATAACTTTTATCTTCTCTAAATCCGTGGATATTCCGTTTTGTGAGACAATATGTCCCAGAATTCTGCCCTGTCGGACCATAAACACACATTTCTCAGGATTGAGACAAATGCGATATGTCCTACATTTCTCAAATACTTTTCTTAGGTGTTCTAGATGCTCATCTCTCAAAAGAGAATGTACACATAAGTCATCCATGTATATTTCTAGAAACAACCTTAAGTATTCTTTGAAAGCATGCGTCATCAGCCTCTCGAAGGTTGCGGGAGCATTGGTTAGACCAAAAGGCATAACCCGATAAGCATAAATTCCCCACTCCGTTGCAAAAGCTGTTTTATGTTGATCTTTCGGTGCTATGGCTAGCTGGTTATATCCTGAAAAACCATCAAGAAAGGAGTATGCTGTTTTCCCTGATACACGCTCTAGAACATGATCAGTTATCGGCAGGGGATAATTGTCCCTGATTGTTGCAGCATTCACTTTCTTTAAGTTGACACACACTCGGAGTTTTCCGTTCTTCTTGGGTACCACCACAATCGGAGATACCCAATCGGTGTGTTCAATCTCGTATATGAATTCAGCTTCCATTAGCTTATCTATCTCTTCTTTGATTCGCTTAGCAAACGTATCATTATATGTGTATGGTCTCTGTCTGCTAGGCTTTGCGTCTTGTTTTAGTGGGATTGTGTGTTGGCATATCGATGGGTCAACTCCCTTTAAGTCCTTATAAGACCATGCAAACACATCCCTGTACTCTCTGAGAAGACTCAAAAGTCTCTCTTCCTCGCCTGGAGACAAATCTGTGGCTATGTACACCGGTCTAGGTGTCTCACCTGGAGCTGCTAAATCAACTTTTTTTGCATCCTCCGGTCCGTCATAAGATTCGTTCTCCTTCTCTCTCGAATAGGTTGGGTTAATACCACCTTCCTATCCTCTATTGTGAATTTCCTGTAGTGAGAGGGAACATCCATGTTTTCCTTGATTTTGGCGTTTTCGTCCTCTCCACTCTCAATTTCTGTCGTCCAAACTTCTTTCAGAGTTTTCTTGAGCTCTCTGTACTTGTTTCTACGTTCTAACTTGGACTCCGTGTGTTCTCTGTTGCGCTTGTTCTTTTCTGATTTTTCTGTTTCAGTTTTCGTTCATTCCTTTGAACTTGATTTCTTGAGCTTCTTTTGTCTTTTCGTAAGCTCTTTTGATCATTGCCTCTCATTCTTCCAGAAATCTTGTCCTTAACACAATCTTCCGCCTTTACTAGCATTAGGAATTGATTTTTTCCTCTTATTCTAGGCATCGGATTGGTTCTAACCCCCTTTGTTTTTCTCTTTGCTCTATAGCGTTTCTGGCGTTGTTTAGTTTGGTTCGGAAAATCATAAAATCGGACATCCGTTATAGTTTCTTCGTTTCCGCTTGAATTGTCCGTTGACTCGTTGTCTGCTTCATTTCCCCACTCTGGATGATCGGGAATGTCGTGAAACACCTCTTCTTCATCTTCCTTTTCCAGTGTATCGTTCTTTTCAGTTTCTTTTTCGAGTATAGTTCTCAACATGAAGTACGGAACCACGTCGTACCCGTCCTTGTCGCAAAATTTCGTTGTGGGACCATCCGGAATTGCACAAACATCTAGGGTTGCTAGAATGTGTGTCCATTCTAATGGTTCAAGCGTGTCCTCTGGAAAGGGTTCTCCTATATAAGTTTCGTCTTCGATAGCCCTTTCTAAAACATATTCTTCTCGCCTCAGACTTCCACATTTCGAGGCTCCACACATCCATAACTCCTTGGGCTTACCTAACCAAGCTGGAAATTCGGATCCCGCCAAAGTAGCTGAATCAAACTCCTCTACCGGTGTTCGGTTCACATCTTTGTAGCTATGGTCTCTCAGGTTCACACGTGTAGTGGTTTCCATATTTCTCAGGTATATGTGATCGTAGCCCCAATCCTGGACCATTTTCAACTGTCTCATGAATGGTCTTCCCAGTATGATATCATAGTTATTCTCCTTGCCAAAATCGACAATAGCAAAAGTATGTTCGTATTCAATGCCGCAAGAAGTCACTACGACTTTCTCTAATAACCCCATAGGTTTCTCCATGTGTCCATCTGCTAATTGGAGTTTCAACCTAGTCTTCCTTATTGCTGGTTTCCCCCATTTTTTCCAGATTTCTTTTGTAGCAATGGCTACCCCAGCTCCGCTGTCTAGTATTGCCATCGTGTTCACTCCTTGGAATTCAACTGGTAAGGTTGTATTCCCCTCTTCACCTTCGCAATACTCTCCGACCTTGTTTAAGGGTACAGGCTTAGCGTTCTTTTGTGGTTTGCTCAGCTCTTGTATACCCTCTTGCAATCTCGATGTTGGGTCTTTTATCCCAAATTTCTCCAAGCATTTTCCTACAGTGGTCCACATATGTGGTCTTAGCCTCAAAAGCTCAGCTAGAGTGATAGTGCATGTCACTGGTGTTGACAAGATCTCTATCAATCCTTGCGAGTCCATGACTTTTTCTGATGAGATTCTTCGTGAGGGAAGTGCTCTAATCTCGGATTTTGCTTCATACTCTCCTAAGTATGAAGGTAAGGTATTCAGTGAATGAGGTTTGCTCTCCATTGTTCTAACAGAGCCCCCATCTCCCCAGTAAGATTGCAGATCCAAGTCCACTTGAGATCCTGCCTCAAATTCCACTATGGGAGGATTCCTGATGTCCTTTTCCCAATTTGTCTGATTAGCTTGGCAACTTAGCTCGTTTGCAAAGTTTGCCTCTCTCACTTGTTTCCAAAATTCATTGTAATCCTCATCTCTTCCGTAAATCCTCTGTATGACTGGATGAAAACTCTCTATCTCCTGATCGGTTGTGTTCAATACTATGCGGTCATCCTTGTGTGTATTTTCAGGCTTTTGTGCACTGGGAGTCTTTTCAGCTACCCGTGAAATGATAGTCTCTTGCTGAATTGGGTTTTCCGCTCCACAATTCATTGTTTCTCTTGGTGGTTCTAATAAGGCTTGTGCAGTCTCGATCATTCTCTGGCACATTTCAAGTCTCTGCTTTTCCAATTCCGCGTTTGGGTATGTCATCCACCTCTGTTCTTGTGTTTGGTTGTTCTTTAACCTAGCTTCGTAAGCTCTCATCAGTGCGTCCAATGGTTCGTGTACTTTGTCGACTAGCACTGATCCCCCTGAGCTTAAGCTCGTTGTTTCTTTGATACTCTTTTGTTTCGTTCTTTCAGGGCTCATCTCTCGTTTCCCGTTTTGACTCTCAAGTTTTTCTAATCTATCTTTAGTTCGCTTTAGTTCCTCAGCTAGAATAGCGTCTTCACGTTCTTTTCTCAACTTCATGCGTGCTTTTATAGCTTTCCATGTGTTTCTCTGACTCCGCGGTCCTTGACTAACCACTTCAGTCGCTAATTTTCCATTCTCAGGTTCTCTAGTGGTTTTCTTAGCTTGAGCTCTAGTAACAACTTGCGTTGGTATCAAAGTTTCATTTTCGGACCCACTGCTGGTAGGAATAGTTTCTAGCATATTCAATGTCGTCTTTTGCACTTTGTTTGGATTCTTTGAACAATCCTCAATGAAGTGAGTAACCCCACACTCAGTGCAATAAGTGTTAATTCTAATGATTTCCGTATGTGGACAAACATTCATCAGATGGTCACCTCCACACTTGTAACAGGGTCCTAGTGCTGGTCTTGGTCCCACTTGATTCGTCCTTTGTGGATAGGATGGTCTTTGTCCTGTTAACCCTCCATGAGCTATGAACATCAATGTTCTTGCGTCCAAATTGTATCTCTCTTCATCAAAAGCACTTGTAACTGTTGGTGTTCCAACATTCCCAATCATGCCCCATGGTTCTGGTTGTTTGGGTTCTTCTGGTGGGTAATACACAATTGGAGACATGTGTGCACCAGATTCTTCATAATAGGCTTGAACAGGCACTAAGCCTTGTTCTTCCTGATTCTCTAAGGTTGGTGCATATCTAATGCCCACTGGTCTTGCTCCTGGTAAAGGTGGTTGTTGTCCCAATACCGGTTGCGGTCTTTCTATCCCCATAGGTCCTGGTACATTTCTCGTTGGGTATCGAGGTACTGGATGTACCTGAGGTGGTGCTAATTGATCAGGAGGTGCATACTGACGCTCCCTTACATACCCTTTGTTGTAATAGCACTCCTTTGTTGGATGGTTTGTCCATTTTTGTTCAATAGCACACCATTTCAGTGGTTTTGACAATGGTTTTTGATATGGTGCCATCCTTTTTAGAGCATCTTCTATCATTTGCTCTACATTTGGCATGGTTGTTGTTTGAACATTCTTTTTAGTGGTAGTCTCGCTCGCTATGGAGGAAGAGCTACTGGATGCAAAATCTGTATCCGCTGACACCTCTCCATAAACCGTACAGTTATCCACTAAGTACAATGCTTCTCTCGTTACTTCCTCGAAACTTGTACAAGCTTTCAAGTGCAAGTCCTTCTTGAGAGTGTCGTTTCTCAATCCTTCAATAAAGAGAACAGATAGTCTGTCATCTTGTGGTCATTCACGTACTGGACATCTCTCAATGTATTGTTTGAAGCGAAGTGAAGCTTCCTTCACTTTTTCGTGTTCTCTCTGTTTAAAAGCATATATTTGTGAGACCGTATTGTGCTTAATCCCTCGTTTTGAGAATTCCTCAGCAAACTCTCTTAGCACATGGTCAATGTCATGGAATCCCCCTCTGTTCAGTGGTTGAAACCATGTCAATGCCGTACCTTCTAGAGTAAGACCAAATCCCTCGTATTGCGTATGAAAATCTGTTATCTGCTCAGCTCTTAAGACTTGCTTAAAGAGTGACATATGTGCATACGGATCTCCTGAACCACCATACTTCTTTGGCATACACTTGGCTACTTGATGATGGTCTCATACGTCTATGGTCTGCTACCAATCTCATTGCTCCTGTGTCCCGGCTAAAGCTTTCTCTAGCATCATGGACTTCATGGGTTACCCTTGTCGGTTCCCCTGCCCTGAGTCTACTACTAGGAGGTAAATGTGATGGTTCCGCTTCGAACCTTGGACCTGGAGTGGTATATGTGGGGATTGGAACTGCACTACCTCGATTCGCATCCATTGACTCTCTGGAATGTAATGATCCCATTGGTCCGGGCTTCGAGTACTGAGGTTGACTGAAAGAGTCAGCAGCCTGAATTCTTTGTCCTCCTGTTGTCATTGGGTTTTGCACTCCATTTGTTGGTGCTGGTCTTTGTGAGCTAGAAGTAACATAATACTGATGTAGTGGTCCTCCAAAGTATGTATATCCTTCTAATTCTTTCTTGCCCATTGTTGAGTATTGCCTCCCATACTTGCCGTAAGCGGCAATTTTCACTTCCGATCCCTCTGTGTAGGTAAAGACATAAAGTCTTTTTTGGTCTGTCAACTCTCCAGTGTAGGGTTCTTCACATCTATAATAGAGATCTTGCTCCCCATTATTATATTTGTATAGCCCCACATAGATGTTATCAGTGTTGATCCTTGTAGTTTCATTTTCTCTTCTTAACCTCGCATCAGGGAAGTTCATTATTGGTGCTTTCTCCTCAAGTTCTTCATCTACTTTGGCTTTGGTTCCCATCAATCCCCACTTGTCCACAATGTTAGGGTTTAGGACTACCAAATACATGGTACCCTCGTCATCTAGATATCTATCTCTGCTATAGATCACAGGCACTAAGTCCTTGAACTCACTAGGTCTATCTTCTATCTTTACACAATAGCGGTCCATTCCATCTTTGTAGATCTTGGCACCTTGCTCATTGTCGTACTGGTATTTTATGAACAATAGCTTCATTGTGGCGGAAGGGTTTGATGGTCCTGCTGCCATATTTTCTCTGTTGTTCAGGTTCAAGTGTTCCAAGTGTTCGGTGAAAATCTCGTAAGATCTCTCCGAAGAAGTATCAAAAACACTTCCTTCAAAGATCGGTTCTAATGGTTGCACCCAAATTTGGTTTACACTTCTCTCGGTTGATATGACACTTGCTTGTTCCCCTTGTTTTGGTTGGTTATTCTGGAGATTCCTGCCCGATCTCAAATTCATCAATTCCCCTAAAGGACTTTAACTTTTCTGTCTCGGCAATTTGTTTTCCCAAGTTTTTGTGGTCAGAATTGATCCAAACTGATTGATACTTGGTCAATTGTTTAATCTTGTCAGTTGGACAACTTCTGTTTCATCAAGTGAGAATTTTGTTGCAGTTATGCTGAAAAAGACATTATATGCGTATGATGTCTTTTTTCACAGATTTGGACTATTTTGGTTATGCTCACTCTCAGTAGCCCCCTTATGCTTTGTCCACTCACAAAATTCAGTTTGAACTCTGTTTGAGCAAGTTATGGCTAATTTAGGCTTTTCTTGGCAATTTTCCGCTTTTGACTTGTTTTGAGTCAATTGTGATTCAAATGGGATGAAACTTGAAATATAACCTCTAGACAGCTATTACAATGGATCTGTGTTGGCAAAGTATCAAAATATGTCCAAAATTAGGTAAAAGACATCATACGCGTATGATGTCTTTTTCATCAATTTGGGTCAAGACTTGATATTTATGCTTTCTACAGTGTTTGCAACAATCTTGTCAGGTCAGATATCAAAAATAAGCAGTGGATGTGCTAAAAGACATTATACGCGTATGATGTCTTTTGTCCCAGATTTTGACTATTCTTGGTTTTAAGCCTTTTCCAATGTTTATAATTGAGTTTCAAGTGTTTTTGTCAGGTTTGAATGTAAAAACAAGATCTGAATCCAAAATTTCCTATTCTTTGCGTTTCTTGGACTCCGACTTGTCTTTTTGGGTTTCTTTGAGTGTTAATGCTCTTGTTTTAAGTTGAAATTAGGGTATAACCCCCCTTTTGAACACTCTGGTAAAGTCAAAATTTCTGTTTTGGTCTCTGTTTGGTCATTTAGACATAATACGCGTATGATGTCTAAAGTCGCAGATTTCCAGTTTTTTGGCACAGAATCCTTCCTACAGCTTTCTCAAGTGCTCAACAACTCCCAGATACACAGAAAATTTCTTTGACTTTTGTTTATTGCAAGTTTCACTACTAACTCGACGGTTTAGTGATCTAACATGCAATCAACCATATCAAGCAAATACTCCAATGATTACTAGCTCTAGATCAGGATCAAATGAAGTCCTACCTAAGCTATTCCTAATCATAAAATGGGTATGGTAATTGTGATTTTAAAGAGATCCACTGCCACTCACGGACTAGCAAATTCTTCTTCTATCAACAACTACTCAACACCAACAAAACAACAAAAAAATCTAAGCTAAACTAAAAATACTGTCAACACGGAAGACCCAGGAATACCCCACTTCCTAGTATCTCTCGAGATCTTCGGAGTCCACCACTCCTAGATCTTTTCTAACTAAAGTATACAAAGTAGTTTATACGACTCACCTCGTAGGATTAGTCTAAGGTCACCTACTTAGGGCTCTCGTCCCGGCAGCGGCGCCAAATGTTAAGGCGGTTACGCCGCTAGCGGAAGCTAAATAGCGAGAACTCAACCAACAACAGAATTTGTCAGACGAGGACGAAGCTTGACCCGCAGGCGCATGGAAACAACTAGGTGGATGTCAAATCACCTACTCGACCTTCTAATGACAATCACTACTAAGGAAATCAAATCTAAGTTCTAAAATACGCAAGTGACTGAAATCCGTACTACGAACGAATGCTATACGAAACAGGATCTAGAATCATTGAATCGATCTCAAACTCAAGGGGAAGTCTATACACTAGGTAAGAACAACACCCTAAAGACTTGAACTGCAAACTCAACCTATAACCACTCCGTGCAGTAAACGCGTATGAAGACAAGCCGAAATATACAGGTGACTGAAACTTGACCCCGATGGTACTAATGTGTAGCTCTACTCGTTGTGGTTCTATAGATACGCTGCACGCTCAATTCCGACACACGAGTTGGAAGAAAACTCACACCGAAGCTCGTAGGAACTTACCACACATAGAAGCCGATAGCGTGCACTCTTGGTATCTGTGCGTAGCTCTCGCCGTTGCTAACACAATGGCGGTGTCGCTTCTCCAATGGCGGCTCCGTAGCTCGCGTAGCAAGTAGATAAGACTCTCTCTCTCTCTCTCTCTCTCTCTCTCTCTCTCTCTCTCTCTCTCTCTCTCTCTCTCTCTCTCTCTCTCTCTCTCTCTCTCAGACACAGTCACGGCACTCAAAAACTCACTTTGATTAATAATCTCCTTTAGGTTACAAAAACTTTGGCTTATATACCTCAGCCTTGGAGGTGAGAACATCTCTAACTAATTACATCAGCAAGTGAAATTACTTCGGGATTACAAGCTGGAAACTCAATTGAGTCCCGTTACTTAATGAATGGCTCAAATCAAAATTAATGTCGGAAAGACATTTATTACAATCAATGGTTACAAAATGATGAGTGTGAGCAAAAATGTGGGTGTGATCCTCTGCTGGCTCAACAGTTATCCCTGCCATACCCTCTCATCAAGGTAGAACTCTTACAGGTAAAAGATAGACTATACAAGGACATGCAGGAAGATGTCACAGATAAAGACCACCCAAAGTGGAGGTTAAGCTAGCTTAACAAGAATCCAAGATACCTGATTCTATTCACAAGAGCACCTGCAGCCTTACAGAAAGATCCAACATTCTGTCCTATACCCAGAGTAAGGACATGGCAAGCGCATGAAGCACTGCAGAAGAAGAGGCCAACATGGCTCAATTTCCCTAGGCTGCCAGCTCTAGAGAGAGGCCAAGCAACAGAGGAATACATGGTGAAAATCCTAACGGGCGCTATGACATTCTTCAAGAGTCTAACAGATCTCTTCTGTGTAATGCTATATAAGATTTTCAGATGCTACTCACATGCATACAGGTTTTCAATGAGCCTAAGCAAATAGGAGCCCTATTTCTCTCATTCTTAGAAGGGAACAAAGGCCTATGCTACGATCTGAGTGGGCAACCTTTAGAAGAATTCCTTTAAGGATTCTATGCCTAATGAATGTTCTTGCCATCGCATAATATACTGGCCTTTGAAGAAGAATTTTACACTGGATTCTTCACCTGGCAAACGAAGATATTTGCCTCGGTGATAAGCAACCTCACATCCAGATTTGTAGGCTACTCGGCGGTGGAACTTAAAAACCAAGTCACCATGCAATTTTTGCAAGTACCTGACAAAGAACGCAAAATAAGATACCAAAAGGCACCGGAAGCACTGAAAGACAGCCTCGCCCGCCGTCAACCTGAAGACTACTTCAGCCCATAAAGTTGTGTCAAGGGACGACACATGCGAGGTGTTAAGTATGGAGCCTGATTTACCCTTGTAATTTTCTGTGGTAAAAGCGCACATTTGTAAGGCCCCCATTATGAGGAGAAGCTATCGTGCGTGAAGGAAAATCACTCACCGGAAACCAAAATTTTCACGGACAAGAATCAGGGGCAACTTTAGAGGCCTCGGGGGCCCCCAAGACTTTTTTTTTCACCGGAATATTCCTTTTCGCCGGAATATTATGGCCGGACGGCGGCCGGAAAGTGGTCGGAAAACAATCGGTCGGTTGGCCGGTGGCCGGTAGTCAATGGCCGATGGCCGGTGGTCGGAAGTCAATGGCCGGTGGCCGGTGGCCGAATTCAATGGCCGATGGCCGAATTCAAATGCGGACTTGTCTTCTCAAGGGCGGCCACACATGGGCGGATTGGAGGGTCCGATTTGGACTTATTCGCACAAGGGCGGCTACACATGGCTGTCTCTCATAAGAGAGGGCAGGCCTTTTGGCCTATAAAAGGAGGCCATATCTACACACATTATATAGTGTGAAGTTGATGCAACAAGGTGAGTGTGAGGTGGTGAGAGTGAAGCAAGGCGGGAGCTCTATCAAGGGTTTAATCCCTTTGTAAGCTACTTCTTCTTTTGAAGTGCTAAAGCCATTGAGTGGCTGCTTTCCCGTGGACGTAGCCCACATTGGGTGAACCACGTATATCGTGTGTACTCTCTCTCTCTCTCTCTCTACTCTATTATCTCTTGTGTGTGAAATCTATCTCTCTCCATTTAGTAATCTACTCAAAAATCTATTTAGCTACGTCTTATTTTCTAACACGAGGGGGGGGGGGGGGAATGTTAGCAGCAAGCTAACGCGGACACCATTTTTCGGAGTTCTCTTGTAAAACAATTAGTATTTTGATAAATAAGAAATAATGTAACTCCTATTTTCTTGGTAAACTTTGTAATGAGCCAGGGCCAGATTGTATGAGCCAATCAATTCCCAGCTTTGGTAGAACTCCAGATGATTAGTTTTGACCACTCAAAAACCTTGGCTAAGGTATAAAAGCTAATTTTTGTAAGTTTTTTATAAGTTTTTGGATAAGAAATACATAGCGTGAGCTAACGATGCTCACTTCTCTCCTTCTCACGATTCCTACTCCCTCTCCGATTGTGACATTGCGAATGCGTTTGTTGCATTGCAACCGCAGGTAAGAGCTCTTCGCACTGACGTACGCCATTCACAGTATTTCGTAGCTTTTGGCATCACCGACCCGCAGCCTAATTTCATCATAACTAGGAATTTACACTTTTAAATAAAAAACTAAGCATAGGCGGGGTATTGGGGCATCATTGCTAAGCATTTAGATGCATTCTGGGTCAAAAACGACTAGGTCAAAAACCCACTGCTGTTAATAATCGCGATTTTGGAACTTGACCTAAAATGAGGCCATAGGCATATGTGCGTAGGTCTTATAAACTTGTCCTAGAAGTTTCGTTACGTTTGGATGTCATTTGATGATGTAACGGATGTGATTTGCTTGCCGATGAGCGATTGGCTTTTGGTGATTTTAGTCACTTGAGTGTAGCTTGAGTTAGATGCGAGTTGCTAGTTGTTTTTCGAGAGATTGACAACCTCTTGTAGCCTCTATGCACTAGTCGAGTCAGCTTCGTCCCATGGTTTGACAAATTAATCGTGGTTCTCGTTAATACTGCAATAAGATAGGATGGTGAGGTTAGACATGCATCCCACAAGTTTCAAGATGTGTTTATAGATGTGATTCCAAGGGAGCTATCTCCCAAAAGGGGACAAGATTATCATTGCATAGAAATTCTACCTGGTAGATCACCTCCCAATAAGCCTTCTTATTGAGTCTCACCAGCTTAGCAAAAGGAGATTATAAGACAAGTGAATGAGATTGTGGAAAAAGGGATGGTCATGTCTATTCATATCCATTCTGTTCATTCACTCTACTAGTACAAAAGAAAGGTGGTACTTATAGAATGTGTGTGGACTATTGAACACTTAATCAGATACCCATAAAGAATAGATTTTCTTTTTCTAAGATAGAAAATGAAAGGGGATTAGGGCTAAGTAAAGACATGCTTGCTACAGCTAAACCTTCCAAGCACCAAGTGGAGTTAGTTAGTGTTGTGGAAGAATGTCGACGGGTAAAAAGGGATCCTCTACCCAAAGCAACAGGAATAAGTATGAATTTATTTTTCCACCCCATAGTTGAGGATGAATATGATTTCAAAGGAGAGATAATGTCATGAATATTAATTTCTAATCCTCTAAAATTATTTTCAAATTTAAATTGGCCACATCAGTCCAGGGAAAATAAAAAGAGAACAAGTGAAATTGATTAAGTGCTAATGGACCAATCGGTCAAGGCTTGGGACACAAAGGGGATAGTCCATAAAAGTGCCATAGTAATTGCTAATTAATTATCTTAATCATAGGTACATGTCAAGGAAGGATAAATGTATCCTGGGCAGCCTTGATCAAAGGTACACGACAAAGGAGATGACCGAGAGAAATTATAGGAGTCTAAAAATAGAAAGTGATTGTGCTAAGCTTAAGCCATTAGAATAACTGTTTAGACTCTAAGTATGAAGTCTGTGAAATATTATGATGAAATTCTAACTTGCCACAAGATATCTAAATTTAATCAATTTTGGGAGCAGCTTGGTAGCACCTCCAAAGCAGTATGTTAAGGTTTTGCACAGGAGGTCAAAGTTTTAAAGCCCAAAGGGTGAGTTTTATTTCTGCCAAAGATTATTCTAATTTAGCAAGTCCTAAATTAGCAGATAGTGGCAAAAGCAACAATAAAGGTGTTTCCATCCCATCCCCCCAACAAGCAGAGATGGACCACAAAACCAGTCCCAACACAAGGGCTAGTGCAAAACAGTGCAAGGTTGCTGATATCGACACTGAAAGGACCTTACTCCTCTTTGATGATGATGAATCAAAATCTACCAACAAGTCAAGACATGGTACGCTATTCATTGGCATCAGGTATGTGTTAATTAAATGGTGCATGTTCATTCCCTATACTTGATGTAACATTTGAAGTTAGATGTACAATGAGTACCAAATTTGGTACTTTGGAGTACCACTTTGGTACTGTAGGGCATCACACCACATTTAACCTATATCTTTGCAATTTTCTCTTATGTGTTTCACATTTCAGGTAAGAATAAAATGGAGGAGTACCCTCAACATACCAAGTTTTGTTACACAACACAAGACCTACATGAGGAGTATCGCCTCAGTCTAGAAGGCAAACTCCCTAAGGACCTGACTGATAAAGAATTGCCACTCAATTAGTGGTTAACTGTTTTCAAGTACAAGTACCAATAGAACAACACGATCTATTTAAACCATCTCCAAAGTTTATCAAGGCCCCCCGGTCATGTGGTGAATTGACCGACAAATTTGCTAGGTGCTATGCTTTTGAGAAATTTCATGCAGCAAAAAAAGACCCAGTAGGGCATAGAGTAGCATGGGACCAGTTTGAGAAAGGAGTGTTGCAGATGATAACACCTAGAAATGGTGGACTTGATCGTAAAATTGAGGCATGGAGGAGGCAAAATGGTTTCTCCCCCTTGGAAGTATCCTACATTTAGATAAGAAGACTCGGACGACTTAAAGTGACAATAACATGTGCATATAACTAGAGAAAGCTAGCAGAGGGACAATGACTGACTACCTACTTGATTTAGAGTCATTGTTGCAAAGACTACTAAAATCAGTGTCACATCACATTGCTTAATCGAACCTGAAGGCCTCTATTCAAGCAAAGAAGGATTAGCTACTAGTATATGAAGGTAAAGAGGACGTGGAAAAAATTTTGATGGAGGACATTAATACCCTGGAAGCATGCATTGTTCTACTACAACATCAAATCCTTGTACCTTGATGAAGATATCAGAGAGGTTGATTTATGAGCTGGGGGCAAGTCAGCACTTGTTACGACAACAGGAGCTTTCTAAATATATCCAAAAGCTCCAAGCTGAAGTTCAACAACATAATTTATTGTAATTTTAGATTATTGCATTGTGTATGATTGTTGAAAGCATTTATTTTGTGCGTGGTTGGGTGATTTGGCATGTTTGACTTCTTGACTAGTTTATTTGTTGATAATTTTAGGGGTTTTGGTAATTTCTTGAATTGTTTTGGTTCTTTTTCTAACTCTTTTGGGACTTCTTTTATCGCTAGATGCTGTCCAAGTACTTTCCTTGGTACTTTATGGTGCTTCTTTATTTCATTTCGTACTCTCTTGAACTATTTTGGCACTTTCTTGCTAGTAAATTTGGAGTCTTATACAGTATTGGTGGTTTTGTCTTGGGTGCTATTTGTTCATTTGGTACTCTTTAATAACTATTTGAAATTGCTTTGGTACTTTCTAAAACTTCTTGGTACTTTCTTGAAATATTTTTATAGTGCTTTGGTAATTTTTTGAACTGTACTGGTAATCAATATAGCTGTTTGGATACTTTTTTCAACACTAAGTGCTGTGTTGAGGTACTCATATAGGGTACATTTTGTTTTATTTTGGATACTATGTTGGCCCTTGGTACTCTGGGTTCTTTTTTGTTCATTTGGTGCTCTTTTGACCTCTTTTTGGTATTGCTTTGGTACTTTCTAGTCACAATTTTTTTGGTCTTATAGGGTACTGTTAGGTTTGACTTGGGTTCTATGTTATTACTATCTTTGGTACTTTTGGTGCTTCCTTGCTTCATTTGGTGCTATTTGGAAATATTTTGGTATTGCATTGGTACTATTTTGTTACCCAAAAACTTGTAAGAAAATAGTACTAATGCAATACCAAAATATTTCCAAATAGCACCAAATGAAGCAAGGAAGCACCAAAAGTGTGCTATGTTGGTACTATCTTTGGTATTTTTGGTACTTGTGTTTCCTGTGGGGAGGCTTTGGGGGTTCTTACATGATTGGTACCTTCATGTAATGGAATTAGCCTATTCATGTGTTTGGTACTTGTGTTTCCTGTGGGGAGGCTTTGGGGGTTCTTACATGATTGGTACCTTCATGTAATGGAATTAACCTATTCAACTTGAGAATAGCGGAAATTAATGAGAATACTTTCGAGAAATAACTTTGTGTGCATAGCGGGTAGACATAATTGAAGATAGCAACATAATCATAGCAATTAGTTAACTTGGCATGAACAATACTTTTGCAAGAGAGAGAATTTAGAGAACATGACAACAGTTGAGGACCGGATTTATGTGGAGCCGGTCCCCCCTCCAATAGGCATTTGTATTATGATTTCTCCCATTAAGAGAGACTTGTTACAATACATTCTTTGTGTTCCTTGTGACCTAGGTGATGCAATGAAGATGGAAAGCTTCATGCATCACAATCATAGCATAACATGAACTTGAAGAAAGCTTTAATTGTCCCAAGCCTCAGTCCCAAGACCTCAAACACCTTCGAAGGTGGAGAGGCAGGGAATGAGGGTAGGGAAGAGGAAGAAGAAACATTTCATAGGAGAAAGAACTAGTTCCTCACTTATCATACTCTTGTTGCTAGCATACATAATAGCATAGTAATGAAGAAGAAGGAGATGACAAGCTCAAGCATTGAAGCATGGCTCTTGGTTGGATTTGCACTCCATAGCCAAGAGTGTTGGTGTAGGCTCTCAACCTCTACTTGCTTGGAGAGGGAGCTCTTGCACTTTGCATAGCACACAATGAGAGTGTTTGTGAGTGTGTGTGGGTGAGTATACCCCCTAAGCACCCCCCTAGCTTGCTTGGGTCGACCCCCCCTTGTAGCTCATGCTTGAAGCTCATTGGACCCCTCCAGGCCTAGCCAATCACAAGCAGGAGCCATTACAAGCAACAGGGGTAGCCTTGGGACAAGTGTCCCCCTTTCCTTTTTGAGAGAGAGGGATAGATAAATGCTAAAACAATTAGATAATTCATGTAATTTATCATCGGACCCCTTTGAAGCTTAGCCAATAGGCTTCAAGCAATACATGGAGGTAACATGGGTAGGGGCCTGACATGTGTCCTTGCTGCCTCTTCAAGTTGGGGCTTCCCTTGTGTGTGTGAGTGGGTGTTCTCTCTCTAGCCCCTAGGAAAAGGGCTCGCCCCCCCTCTTGTAGGAATGCTTTTGACTTTAGGTGATCAAGCACCTTACTCACCAAGCATGACAAAGCACTTGAACTAGGGGGTGTTCCCACAAGCATCTCAGGCAAGCTTCTCAAGGCACCTCAAGTACCTTAATCATGCAGAAAGTCAAGCGCCTCAAGCATGGAGCCAGTCAAGCACCTCAAGCATCTTAATCAAGCAGCTCAAGCATGACAAGCACCTCAAGCAGGACAAGCACCTCGAGCTTGGGCCGGGTTCCCACCTCAAGCTCAGCCCTAGCTTACCTAAGGTCAAAGGACTTTTACACACATTTATTGGAGGTCTTCAATGAAGCTAACCCTAAGGTCTTATGCTCCATTGGTTAGCCTTGCTCTTTGATAGACCATCTCCCTTTTGGGCCCCTTTACCATTGGCCCCGTGTTGAGATAGATCTATAAGCACATATCTATATCTTAACACTTGTTCCCGTTTATTCTCCCACATTAAGTGATCAATTTAATATGAGAAAATCATTTGGGTTGGTTAGATATTAGATTTTATGACACTTCATGCTTCCCTATCAGCATTAGTACCATCCATTGTGTTCTGCAGTTGTGTTGAGAACAAAAAATATGTGTGTCAAGGATCTTTTGGTGAGGACACCCATGAAAACATCCCAGTGGATCAAAAGGATATCCATGGTCATATCCAGTCAAATGTCACTCACATACTCTAGGAAGATCCTCACAAAATGCAAGAAATACTACAAGACCTTGAAGCCAACACGGTGGAAGGGAAAGGGGCTGAGCATGTTGTAGACTCAAGCTTAGGAGAATATCAACTAAAAGCTAAAGTGTAGGAAATACTGCAAGACCTTGACGTTAGCAGAGTGGAAGGGAATGGGGCTAAACCTACTGTAGACTCAAGCTTGATGCTAGTAGAGTGGAAATGGAAAGGGCCTGAGCCTACTATAGATTCAAGCTTGATGCTAGCAGAGTGGAAAGGGAAAGGGGTTGAGCTTATTGTAGACTCAATATTTAGAGAAGATCAGATGAAAGTTGAAGTGCAGAATACACTACAAGACCTTCCCGGTTGGGAGAAGATCAGCTAAAAGCCAAAGTGCAGGAGAGGGTTAAACATGGTAAAGAGCAAAGGGGATAGCAAGAGAACCAACAGGGGGGGAGTGATCAAATTGAGGAAGTTGCTAAAATGGAGATTGACCAAGGCGAGAAGATCAATGAAGTAATGTCGATTGATGTGAGGTGGTAGCAGTTGAATCTCTCTTGGTGATAGAGTTTTTGGATGCGACATCAAAATTTGCAGAGGAGAAGTTGGGTAGAAAGAGGAAGAAGAAGAAAAAGAGGATGGCAGAATCTTCTAAAAATGCACAAGATGCTGTAGGTGCCAAGGAGCCCAAAGGCGTAGAGGAGACTAAAGGGGTGGAGGAGGCCAAAGGGGCTAAAGGTGTAGAGGTGGCTAAAGGCGTGGAGGAGTCCAAAGGTTTGGTGGAGGGAAAAAGTACAAAGGAGACACATAATGAGACATCCTTAGAAATAAGTGATAGCATTCACTCAGCTACTCTCTCCCAACTCTTCCTTATATGCAATCTAGATAGCACTTTGTTGGTCGTGGCCTCAAGCCATGAACCTACAAGAATTAGCAGTTGTGAAAACATTTTGTACTTGCTTCTAGATTAATATGAAATATTAGCCCATTTTGCTTATGTCAATGTGTTTGGTGTTATGTCACTCTACTTTTGAAAAATGTCAATGTGTTTGTAAAATGTCATGTCCTACTATCAAAAATTGGTAAACTTTTATGGTGCCTAATGTCCAACTTTGCTATTGGTAAATGGCTGTGTTCTTCTACTCATATAGCTTAGTGGTACTACAACCAGGGATGGTTGCTGGCTAAATGAATTACGATCGGATACATCAATGCCAATAGATGTAATGGCGAGCGATAGGCGCCTTGTTGTTTCGGATGTCAGAAGGATTGTAATGAAGAACCCAAAGGTTTGTGGAATATCCCATTACCAAGAGGTTTGCAAGTTTCCCAATACAAGTATTGTGTGGTCAGACCTGATGGAGAGGACTTCATCATCAACTTGAGGAAGCGATCCTATGTGATGCTCTGATAATGTAGCCAAGGAAGAATATGATGGCCATAATGAATGCTTGTTTTCCTAAATTGATGAAGATGAAAGACCTCTTTTTGGGAATTTATCCCTTAACTTTCAAGCTGCTTTTATTGATTTTGATACTGTTTTGCACTTTGCTATTGATTTGTACACATTCTAGTACTATATGGTATTTTGGGGGGAGTCCAATGCCTGAGCGAATCTTTTTGAGCAGTTCGAGTACCAAGAGACACCACCAGTTTCATCTTTACATGGATTCAATTCTATGAAGGATGTAGCACAACAAAAAAGTTTGATTCCACAATAAAGCAAACCACTATCATATCCAATACTTTACCCGTAGGAAACAAATTTCAACATTTCCCATCCTCAATCTACCAGATCATGTAATATATATCACCTGAAAAGGTGACATACTGACCCAAATAGAGCAGTGTAGCTTTTTTGAACCAACCGTAGACACTAATAACAACAACACACATTCTCAAAATAACATGTTAGCCATTCTTCTTCATCTATGCAATAGAATCTATCAAATAATATCTCACTAATTGAACATTTACGACATCATCATATGACAAAGAGAAATAACAAAATAACAATTTTCTCAAGAAAACACTTTACATTGTTTGATGTATAAGATCACCAGACTTATCAAAATAGAAGATATACTACTACAAAAAAATATGCTAGCAACTTTAAACACCATTACGATAATGCATATGTAGTGTAGCTAGCCGTCACCAACAAGGACACAAAAAGGTGTAATTCAACTTTTTTTCTCCTAACTAAGGTTTCACACATACCCTAGTTCCTCCCAATGCTTGCATGGAACATAGTTTAGTCATCTGCTTTCCCTACGTTGGAAATCCTCGCAGGTGCACCTTGGAAAATTGGAAAGAGTCACTGAATAAGTCACCCCTTTCTCCATCGAATCTTTTGTACTAACATAGAAAACATGGGACTCATTGCAAACCACAATCACTTCCTTAATTAAGTTGGCTTGCATTATTCTACTAGCTTCTATCCTATCATGAAATTCCTTTGTTAGTTTAGACCTCCATTTGACAATCTTTCCATCTCGATACTTTGGGCGAAAACTAGTTGGCACACGACCACTAGTAGGCATGCCTTGGGGCATTTGTGGAAATCTATTTCCTCCTTGAAGGACAAAGCCATTTCTCTGAAGCATTGCAGCCTCTTCAGAAAGCAAGTTTGTACCTTGTTCCACCATCCACACACCTGGAGCCGGTCCTGGAAGGCCAACGATCATCTCATCAA
The DNA here is from genome assembly GCF_014529385.1 of Adiantum capillus-veneris. Taxonomy (NCBI): domain Eukaryota; kingdom Viridiplantae; phylum Streptophyta; class Polypodiopsida; order Polypodiales; family Pteridaceae; genus Adiantum; species Adiantum capillus-veneris. The sequence continues at coordinate 127,339,853 of NC_140958.1, forward strand.
TTTTCCAAGAGTGAGTGTTGCTACTATTGCAAAGCCAAACAAAACTCTCCACAAAGCCACCTGGACGTGCACCACATGGAGGATATTTTCTTCGTCCCCAAAAGCATGGAGTAGCAACACCTTGCTTGACGCTTGCAATCACAAAATCATTAATGAATAGACTACATCTTGTGCCTTGGCCTATTAGCTTACCAAAACATGTCATTTTTCTCCCCGGCTCTGTCCTTCGTATAGCCCACACGGTCTTGGGAACACTCTGCTCAGACCATGCCTCTTGATTTGCACTCACTCTAGGTTCCTTGCTATTTTGTCCAACTTGTGTAGTAACTGTGACAAACTCAGGCCTGTGACTATCCTCTTCCAAAATTACATCAGATTCTACTCAAATAGGACGTTTTTTTTTAACTTTTCTCTCTCACTGTTGCTTTGCTCATCTCTAGACTTAAAATTCCCATCTCGTGCATTGATGAGTGCGCCAACTCGACCGATTTCTTTTGAGAACTAGAACCCATTGATTGGCCCATAAAGCGCTCATCAAGATCCTTAACACCTTGCCCGATGCATGATCCCACTCCCTTTAAATACGCATTTTATCTCACACTTTGAAGAACTACCAAAGCCATGTCTGCACTAGTGGGCTCAAACAAAATTATATTAGACTTGTATCCCACAGAGACACGCATACTAGCATGTTTTTCTTCAGACAAGTTTGTCATTGGAACAAAAACACCAGACCCATATTGTGCAACAAACCTACCCCCCAATGTGGCACCTTGACATCCCACCAAGACAACCATGTTTCTAGAGTTGGTATCTCACTCTTAATAGCATGTCCTTCTCTCTAAAGACAATGCAACTTTCCTTTGCAAACATCAACTGTAGTCTCAATAGGGGCATGCATCCACTTGCAGCACAAAATTTTATGTTCCTCTTGAAAGAAGGGGAAAATACATTTAATAGTATGTCTAATCATACTTTGTTCCCAATGGAAAATGCATGACCTTTCCTTCTTTGGTATAGATTCTTTTGCTCCTCCAAAATACACTGTCCTAATTCCTATCCAATTTTCATTCGCCTCATCTGCCACAAAACCTCTAAACTCAGGTCTCTCAAATCCTTGCTCCATGATGACTTTATTTAGCATATTCCAGAACTCAATCTGTGCATGTTTTTTCTCACATTGAACTCACAAGTAGCCAAAGTCAAAAGTTCATGCACAAAGGGGTCATAGACATGGGCTGCCATCGTGGGCCAGCCAACAACACAATGCACATGGTCAAAGTGTACCCACATGTCTTGCAAATTTCCTCCTGGCCTCATACATTGACCAAATCCACACCACTACCAGGGCCTTTAATAGACATTTTAAAAACGTGAGGTTGTTGACCACCTCCCAACTGTCTTGGAAATAAAACACTATGCACAAATGGGTATCTACATTTTCTCTTTAGATCAAGAACAACCTCCAACCCTTTTGATAAAACACCCTTAGCTCTTTTTGCACAATCCAAGATTCTTTGCACACGGCACTTGCTTGAAAGAGGAGTGACAGTATCAAGAAAGTTTGCAAATTCATCATACCCAATATGACTTATCTTGTCCAAATTCAAATCCATGAGCTTGTCCATGATAATGTCTTCTCTTGCACCTTGCTCCAATTTCTTTGCAGTGGTGTATGGGTCTAAAGTTGCTCGTGTAAACAATGCTTCACCAATTCCTTGCTCTATAGCTCGGCTATGTCCTTCACCTACAGGGTGTTTGTGAATGCCCAAGTGGATTGCACACCTTGTAGGAGAGATTCTATTTGCAGGAATACAGTAATAAATGATGGCAGCACACGGACCAACACACTCTGGCATATGTCCACAATGTGTGCAAGAGAGTGTTGCATGCTCGCCACTCACTAGTCCCTTTGTTGGAGAACGAGACAACCTTCCCTTCCATTGAGTTTCATTATAAAATTTCAATCTTAAAAATGATGGAAAATCAATATTTGCACATCGTATGTGGCCAGAGCATTTGCTAAATCGGACTATCTCTTTGAAACTGTCACTACTGCATGTAACATACTCAATCCACATGTGATTGTCATACCTCTCCTCCATTCCAAACATTGCTGATTTAAGACATGCATGCAGTAGCTCAAATGCAATGTAACCATCATACTGTTTAGGAAGCTCACTCACTTTCACAACATCTTTGACATGTTCAAGTGCAACCAACAGGTTACTCTGGAGGGGTAAGGCCCTAATCTTATCAATCACACTCTCAATTGCAGCGCTAGAAGCACTCTGAAAATCTTCACAAATATGGACTCGAGACGTTTTTGAACCTTTTATCTCTACAGATGTTTTTGAAGAGTTCAAAAGGATTGTGTAGAATTGATGAAATTCATGATCTAGCAAAAAAACATCCTCTCCATAACTATTTTTAATAGCTTCTAGTTTGATTTGTGGACCAGAAAGGGTGTGGACGAAAAGTAAACGCATTGTCATTCAGCTCAAAGTGTTGCCTTAGTATGTTGACCTTAATCTCCTGCACACGATTTCTGCACACGATTCTCAAATAGTATTGAGGCGGTCCGGGGCAGGCAACAAGAAGAGCGGCCTCTAAACACCCTTCGAGGCTCCCGTGCTGCTCAATTGGGGTTGGGGCAAGCACAATCAGAGACAACAACAACCCACAGCCAGAAACCAAACAAGAAAAGGGGCACCACCTAGTTGTAAATGCGAACTAGGACGCACGTGATATCTCCTTGTACTCAAACGCACAAAGAGAGGGGAACGCAAGATAGCCACACACACCAAACACAAACATTCACCACGACAGAGAGAGGTAAAGAGCACAAATCAACTTGAGCAACTCAGTCTTAGCCTTAAAGACTAGATGCACACAAAGCTTGATGAGAAATAGAGAGACAACACAAAACTTGACCTTGTTGCCAATACACAAATTGTCTTAGGGTCATGGGAGCCCTCTCACCGAGCACCCTCTTACAATTGACCTTTTAGGCAAACAATTCAACAAGCCCTCAAACCACCAAGCATGAAATGGCACAACAAACTTCAAGGACAATATACCTTCAACCACCTAATGAGCCAACTTATCAAGTCAATTTGGAGAGAAGAGTCGTAGTTGCAACATACAATTGCACCCAAAATTATAAATCTTATTTATGCACAAGAGTAGGCTACAAGTGTGGTGAAGAGTATGGCATACACTCCACTCCTCCAGATGGCATAACTAACTTCAAGCTTCTCCATGCACCTATGTGTGATGATGGAATAGAGCACTCACGATGCACACACTCTACACAACTAGGCTTGAAGAGTGGTGTGTTATGTGTTGAGAATGGTGTGGTGTAGTGTGATCATGTGATGTTTTACAAGGGAGAGAAGGGCTCTATTTATAGGTTTTAGAAGCCCCGAGTAGGATTAGGCCTAATCAAGTTTATTTGAAGGAATAAAAGATTATGCATATTTTTATTTTTTTTAATGAGGGTGGGTCTCTCTTGTCCCTTGAGTCACATGGATGTGGGCTCAAGGGAAGAGAATTATTGAGGATGAAAGGAGAGAGGATTGAGTGAATAATTGGGGAGTGCCTACTCTAGCAGAGGGTGCATTTTACAATAAGGTTAGTGGTTAGTAGTTAGTAATTATCACTAAAAAATATTTACAAAATCATTCACCAAATGGTGATATATATGATGAGAAAATTTAGACAAGGGATAAGCTTGTAAAGCAAGGTTGAAGCTTGGAGAAGTTGACATTCACCTCTTTACAGCACCAGTAGAAGAAGCGATCAGCATGGCGAAGTAACGCGTGTCAATGAAGCTACGTTATCTTCAAAACTTGGAAAATTCATGATAAAGCCTTCATTTGCAGAGGTTAACCTTGGATTTTTACTGATTTTTTGAAGTTCTTTACAAAGCTGAAGAGAGTATGGTAATATGGACATATATGTAGAGAGAAAGGGGGACACCTAGGGTGTAGAAATGGAGGATGAAGGCTATGGAGGTGTGAGAGAAGTGGCAATGGTGAAGAGGGTGAATTAGGACATGGGAGTTGCAGGTTTGGGAGTGGGAAGGAGATGGAGGAGTGTATATGAAAGAGGAAAATGATAAAGTGGAAAAGGGAGTATGGCTGCATAGCATGGGCAAACTGGGGTCCACCAATAAAATCATAGCTCAAAGCTCCTAGCTCAAAAAAATATGAAAAAAGTTCAGGTGAAAGTTCAACTCACGATCTAGAACTTTTGTTTGTATCACCTTTTCAAATTCGGGGAGCATGTGATCTTTAAAAATTCAGCAAAACCGACTGTTTTTTCCACTGCACAAGGTCCTTGTGAGGTCCTTCTTTGGATGATTCTTTTGAATACCTCCAAGAGTGAGCTCCCCATGGTGCATGCATGCATACCACATACGCATGCCACATACCCTTGACCTTATTTAGTAGGTCTATAATTGAAGATATTGTTGAGATCATGATATAAGTGAATAGTACAACTAATAAAATCAAATATTTAGGGGTCTAAAAAAATATGTACATGTCAAATATAAATAATATAGGTGGAAAAAATATAAAGGGGTCAAAATAAATCTCTCTCATTATAAGTCTACCATAAAAAGATGAATATTTTTGGTGTTCTAATTTATGAGAGTAAAAGAGAATAGATGTAGGAAGGAAAAATCTCAATAGTGAAAAAATATACACATAAATAAAACTAGTTTTTTTTGGATTTTTGTTGAGATGGAGTTACACCAAAAATAAGAGAAGCTTGCATGAAATTATTTTTATATGGAATAAAGAGTATGAAAAATGGTAAGAAAAAATATGTTAATAGTGAGTCAATGTACATAGCATAAATAACACACCATAGGTAGAAATATTTAAATAAATACCAAAATAATTATGAAAAATCCTTTTATTTAGGCCCTATATACAATGAAATATTTACACACAAATGGGCCATAATATACTTATATTTTTTATCTATTTTTAATTTTTTTGGCTCAACTAGCCCAGTGACTGGCTAATTAAGGGTTTTTAAGAAGATATGGGAAAAGTCCTTAACTCACACACGCCTATGTACAGTGAAATGGTAGGGATAACCAAAATGTTTGAGTGATTTGATAGGGTGAGGTAGCTTACTATGGAAATTATGGAAAGCCGAAAAATGGCCATCAGTATCACTAGTTTGAGGCCTAGCTTTGGACCGTAGATGGTGATGTGCCGGCTCATCTTTTGTAGCTCGAATAGCTAAAACTATTGAAATGATTCAAATAGAGACCTTTGTTGATACTAATGTTCATTGTAACAAAATGTTGAACTCGATTAAAGCACCACCTTAATTTTTGACATACAAATCATGATGAAGAGATATTCGATGGCATGAAAAATTATTGGAAGTCACCGTCTTAAATAAAATAGGTTGGACAAAGTCTTAAATATTATTCTAAAGTTTTAGGTAATAATCTTAAATTGATATGAAAGGTTTGGGAGTGAAGGGTAATGCTGTTGCGCTAATGTCAAGAGTTGAGCGAGTTGAAGCTGAGGGCAACTGTCAAAGTCTTGCCTGATTCTGTTGAAGTGCTTTGAAGTCCTGCCAAAATGCCCCGCAAAGGTCGACCCCCATTGAGGTAAACCTGCAAAGCTTGTATGCAAAAAACCTGCCCTGAGAACCCCCAAAATTTTTCCGTGGCTACGCGGATAGACGCGTACTGTTTGAGGTTCTAAACTCTTGTTTTTAATTGCTTACTATGTTCTAATGTCCTGATGTATCGCTTACTTCTTACTGCGATCTAATGTACTATGTAACTGATGTACCGCTTACTGCTCACTGCCAATTGATGTACTGCTTACTTCGTACTACGTAAGTAATGTATTGCTTAATTGCGTACCTGTTTACTGATGTATTGATATGCGTAACTGATGTACCGCTTACAGCATACTGTGTATTGTTTTACAACGCAATAGTGATTTATTTTACTGATTTATTCGGTACTCTATGCGCAATAGTGCCCAAAAACCTGTCCGCGGTGATGCGGATGGATTTTGGGGGGGGGGGAGGGGCCTTGGGCATTATGTTTGGCTACATTAGGGAATTTGGGAGGTCATTTGGAGGGCCTTCTAAGAAAATACAATTTTTTGCCTTCTCTCTCTAGAAAATTGGTGTGGTAAAAGAAAAGGTGTCCTCATCAACCATTCAAAAAGTGTACTTCGAAGTGGATTCTTTTCACACAGTCATAACGGCCGTAATGATTGATGGAATGTCCCTTTTCAGTTATATTGAATGCACCTCGTCATATAGGAAGGAATTTCTTCTCCATACGATGTATGCAGTAGGTAATCTAGGGAGTAATGGTGCTATACTCTTCTATTTCTTGATTTTCTTGATTGTGTATTCATGGCTTCTTCATCTACCACCTCAAACCTTCTCACTAAACGTCATAAATATCATCTACACGTTGATTTGAGTCTTGAATATGAGCCTTTATGCAAGCGAAGTAAAACAAACACAGCAGTAACACAAACAGAGAAAGCAAGACTCAGAGTATAAGGAGCAAAACACATAGATTTATGAACAAATGGCTCCCTCTATCCTTTGAATCCTATGACCAATGCCTCCCCTGCATTTGTAAATCTGACTACTTTATTGACCTTTGCAGGTGACAGACAGAATGGTTTACTAGGCTACTGCAAAGCTCTAACTGGGAAATTAGAAATTCAGAAAAGCATGGTTCACCATCAAGCAAATGAGATTATACAACTTTCTACTTTGCATTGTGAGGACCAAAAAAACCCTTTTGCACTACAGATATTGCAAGAAAAAGTGTGTAACTTACAAAGGAAAGATACAAGCTTAGGTGCTCGTGTGCGAAAAAAGAGACTACAAAATCTTGAAACCTTGAAGGTTGGCTCTGGAGGTCTCAAGAAAAGAATACAAGCATTGAGGTCAGGATTGTGAACCTTTTAGTTTATTTCAACTATACATTGTATGTTCTTAGGTCTGTTATATTTTCTATGTAGACATGCTATATATCCGGACAAAGAAAACATAGATCCAAAGGCAAATGTAGGAAAGCAGTTGAAGCCTTTGATAACAAGTGGTCTTGCAAAGGATATAATGCATGACAAAAAGTATAAGGTTTTGCAGCGGGATGTTCTTCACTGTTTTATTGCAAAGAGTGCAGCGCATGAAAGTGAAATATAGGGCACACTTGACTCCCTTGGTGTGAGTAAGAGAGGATACTCAACTATTCAGTAGTCTATCTCCTCCGTTTTTGTGAAGAATGGAATAGATTCTAAACTTCAACTCAACCATGCACAGACAAATTTCATTGGATGTCCCTTTCATATTGATGGTATTTATAGATCTCAAGGATCAACTGTAACCTACGATGAGTACAACAATATCTTCATGGACCTCATATGTTGCAAACTAGAATGGTTGGGTTCTACAATGTAACATTTGAAGAGACAAGTGGCATTCTGCATTTTGTTTTGAAGCTAGATGAGTGTGAGATCCTCAAAGAGAAGAAGCTAGAATGAGTCACAATAACATTGATGAATAGGGATCTTTCAAAATGCCCCACTAATGATCCTTCATACTTCAGTGCTCAATCAAAAACAAACATATGGTGGCTTGGTGCTTTTCAGGTATTCCATTTTCACTTTCTCTTCAGCTTTGGTGAGCCCTCTTGAGATTAAATTTAGATGTACTTTAACGTCTCATGCGGATTTAATATTGAAGGTAAAGAAAGAAGACCACGACATTTTATATTGGGTGTTCCATCAAACCCCTATCCCTGATATCATTGACAAACAAATGAATCAAGGAAAGGTGTTGGTTGTCAACTCCTATCGACATGCAAAAGGAATATGGGATGGCACATTTGGCTTGTACTTGTGGGATGAGATTTCATTGTGGAATCGATGCTATGGTAAAGGCTCCATGCTTGTATTGTATGGAGCCTACAAAGACAATGGACCCACAATGGTGGAGAAAGGCACCTACTCACCACAATGAGGATCCTAATTTCCACCCAGTTCTAGATATTCCACTTTCCAATGTCCACATTTTTACAATGCATGCTCTTTGCAGAATTGTGGAGAAGTTGGTGTATTTGTACATTGGGGTTGCTTGGAAAATCAAGAACTCAAAAGAACAGAAGGTTGCGGTAGTGGCGCTTGAACTAGTTTTGGCAGAGATGGGTCTCCATGGGGGCAATGTGAAAATCTAGTGGGACGAGAAGAGGTCAACCAATGATAAAGATTTACCTTGCAAACCATCTATTGGTGGGGTCAACGCACGTCATTTTTTATCAAAGCCAACAGGCGTCAAAGATAAGAAGCTAACCAAGCGTGGAAGGATATATCAGTCCACTTATGTCAGCAAAATTGAGTTTCAACAATGGAAAAATCTCCATATGGCAGTGAAGGACCAAGAACCCACAACTCGCAAAGCTAAGGGTGAAGTGTGGTGTTCCATCAATGTGCTCTTTCAGATGTGTGACAAAGATGAGTGGACACAAAATGATCTAAACAAATTTAAGGTGAACCTTCAGCTACTAAAGAAAGCATTTAGGTCAGCTTGGACTGAAACTCAGATTACTCATTACATGGTATTGTTAACAAACCCTTTTTGAAATGATAAGGGCTAAAAGGTTGTTTAAAATTCTTGACAACTTGTTTTATTTGCAGTACATCATTTTCAATCACTTACCATACGTCATTCAAAAGTATGGAAACCCAGGCATATGGAACACCCAAGGGTTGGAAAAGTCTCATTACATGGCCAAGAATGCATATTTCAGACACACACGTCATGGAGGCTCTTGAGATAAGGCAAACAGTTTGAAAGAGTTTTTCCAGTGGTTTTATCGCAAAATCCTTCATCGGGCTGCAACAAAAACATGTATTAGACTGTTCGGCAACAACACAAGCAATTAGGCATTTGCAACAAAAGACATGGAAACAAGTAGAGGCATTCAATAACTCTAGTGCTTGTGAAGGCCAGAGAAAGTGGAGAGAGACAATGCAATATGGTAACCATAGGTAGATCAAGAGATTTTGATTTTAGGTAACATGTACAAAAGATGCCTAATGAGCTAATAGATACAGTACAAGTCGCAAGCCTCTCAACTTGATGACAGATTGTGGATATCTTTTGGCACATTACCCTTGTATTGGATCATTAAATGTTTGCCATAATCTAATAGTTCATTTGGGTTTTGTTTCCCCAAAGTGAGTGCCATTGCTATGTATGTGTAATAATAAGCTGCACGACCACCAGTGTACCCCGGACATTATCCAAAACATTCTGTAGCAAAAACTTTATTGATGAGGATAACTTTGTTTGCATTTTGTAGTAGCATTGCTCCACCTAGGAAGCGTGAGAGCGTCTTGAGGGCGAATGTTGCAGTACTTCCCTCTTGGGACATTCCATCGTGAAATACTAGCATGGGTGCCTCACAGAGTCTTGGAAGGTATTGTCGTAGTGCTGCATCCCTCCCATGATACTCTCTTGTCGGACGGCAAAGAAAGTCATTCTTTTCAGCAATCCATGACTGTACATACAAGTATGAGTTAGAGAAAGACAATGACAACTAGATGTTTTACTTTTTTATTTTGTGGGGCGGGGGTGGGGCTTACCATGTAGCTCTCGTCTTGCAAATATAAGTCACCCTTCCATAGGTCCACTGACCTCGTGGAACCTTGTGTTGGACGTGTAAACCACTCCTCTACTTCCTGAGTAATGGTTGATGGCATGAAGTTGTTTCTAATAGCTTGGAATGTGGCCTCATTTGGGAGTGTCTCTCTATACTTTTCTGCCTTGTCAAAGCAAAGTTTGAGGCACTCCATCGGGTTACTAGAGGTTTCCATTGCGTCGTCATCACTGGTGTCATCAGATACAAATTCACTCCTCCCCTCTTGAAATTTGGAGAGTGTTGCAAGTGTAAAGTCCTCCCTTAAAGAAAATATACTTTGAATGTCATGGAGGAAAATGTAAGATCTCTCACCAAATTTGAAGTTTGGCAGTCCAGGAAGCATCAATGTGGCTTGTTTCTCATTAAAGCTAGAGACATCTAAAGGTAGTTTGATATCACATGTTTTAATTGTAAGTATTTTGCTTCGTTGCACCCTTTAGTCTCTGCCTCAAGATTAATATCCTCCTCAATGTCTAGAACCTCATTGGACTCCAAGTCCTCATCATCTTGTTCATCCTGTGGTAGATCCTCCTCATCCATTACCTATGAAGGATCTTTCAATAAACTAGCAAATCGAGAATTTAAGAATAGAAGGAACCCAAAGGATTCTTTAATTAGCTTGCAATCTCGTTCATGCATAGGACACCGTGAGGGTCTATAGATAGTAGGCAGTTGATAGTAATTCTTGTATGACCGTCTTGTGGAATCACAATCTTTTAAGTGAACCACCACCATGTCCACAAGAACCACCCTACCCTTGTGGACCTCAAGCTCAACTTGTCTCTTTCAGACTTGAGGAAATTTTTGTGCTGAGCTATAAGGTCATCTAGAATGAATGGGGCATTGAAGATAGAAGAGACCTTGTCGAACATTTCAGCAGCTCCTACAGATACTGCAAAATAAAAAAGTCTTTCATCCACACATGCAGGATCTTCAACCCCTTTCTTACATTGTAGCTAGTTCACTGGCAGAAGAAAGATCAATGTTTCTCTTTTTGGTGCTAGTCACTTGAATCTTGTGGCTTACATGCACTTCTTCATGTTTTGAAGCTTCTAAGTCATTGGGGGGTTCCTCTGTCCCCACAACATCATCTCCAAAAAATGTATCTTTAGCAAGAGCAAAGTCCACATCTCTCTTTAAAGAGCCTCTCACCAACTTAGGTGGTCTCTCTTCTGCTTCCTGTTCACCTAGGACAACTTCTGGATCCACCCTCTGTCTCTTCATTATGTGGGATCTTAATCCTAAGCAAAACAAAATACAGGGAAAAAAAAGGTAAGTATTCGTAAGTATTGCCAAGGTTGGTTGGTTCAACTCTGTGTGTGTGTGTGTGTGTGTGTGTGTGTGTGTGTGTGTGTGTGTGTGTGTGTGTGTGTGTGTGTGTGTGTGTGTGTGTGTGTGTGTGTGTGTGTGTGTGTGTGTCTATGACATATTGGTCTCACAGGTTTTTTTTTTTAATAGAGGTTACTTAGAGCATCTCATTTTATTTGAGTTCAGCTCGTCTAACTCCCTTTTTTCTTACCACTTATATGCTCCACAGTGTGCAAAGAACGATTAGCAGACCAATTCTATGCTTATGTACGTCATAGGACAACAAATAGAGAAGGATGGGCTTCTCTCTCACTCTCTATTGGTCTTATATGACTTCTTATCACTTAACATATCTATTGAGTCCGCTATGGCGCGCGGACGACGATCGGCTTCTTACAAAAAAGACCACTCTACGCGTGAAAAGACCTCCCAAATTGTCGCATCTCTCTCTCTCTCTCTCTCTCTCTCTCTCTCTCTCTCTCTCTCTCTCTCTCTCTCTCTCTCTCTCTCTCTCTCAAACAAGAGAAAAATCATAGGGGTCACCTTTTCTTGGGCTTGGCATGGCGACCTTCACGATGCAATTTCTGCATACATCTCTCTCTCTCTCTCTCTCTCTCTCTCTCTCTCTCTCTCTCTCTCTCAATCACCCTCCCACTTTGTGTGTGTGTGTGTGTGTGTGTCTGAACCACCCTATCCCTCTGCCTCTCTCTCTCTCTCTCTCTCTCTCTCTCTCTCTCTCTCTCTCTCTCTCTCTCTCTCTCTCTCTCTCTCTCTCTCTCTCTCTCTCTCTCTCTCTCTCTCTCTCATATCATTCATACTACCATTGCCGACATGCACGGAGAATAACTACATGCTTTACACATGGCAAACGGTGAAAACTAACTACTGTGCATTTATTGCACCGTATACTTTTTATTGAGAGGTCGCTTTCACACTTAAATGGTTGCACAATATTTGTTGGGAGGCTTATTGTATTAGCTGAGAGAGAGAGAGAGGGAGAGAGAGAGAGAGAGAGAGAGAGAGAGAGAGAGAGAGAGAGAGAAAGAGAGAGAGAGAGAGAGAGAGAGAGAGAGAGACGAAGAGTAGAAGAAGATAGCCTGCAACCTACAAACTTCATCGTGAGAGAGAGAGAGAGAGAAAGAAAGGGAGACGGAGAAGAAGATAGTGCAAGCATCCATCGTTAGAGATAGGGGGGGAGAGAGAGAGATAGTGAAGGACAACAATTCAAAGAGAAGCGCACAAAGTGACAACGCAGAGAGTATGCGGCTATCCACATATACCTATAGATATGAGTGTGAGACAGAGAGTAGTGTTGTTGGTGTATGGTTGAAAGATTGACTTGAAATGGTATGTTATTGGGACTGATACACAAGCCAAAATAGCAAACATCCCAATATTTGCCTGGTTTGCACAATGTCACGTGGACATGTCTCTAAGCACACCATAATCAAAAATTTTCCCTATGTGTGATAGAAAAAAAATTGAATGTTGTGGTTTAAATTAGAGCCCATGTGTGCACAATGGCGTGCGGATTTCATTCTATCAGTTCTCTAAAGAATTCACGCGCGCCATAATGCTACTTGCGGGGAGAGGGAGAGAGAGAGAGAGAGAGAGAGAGAGAGAGAGAGAGAGAGAGAGAGAGAGAGAGAGAGAGAGAGGAGAGAGAGAGAGAGAGAGAGAGAGAGAGAGAGATTTTATTATCGTCCTCGGAGGTCAAATATTACCTATGGGACCAAAGTTACATGTGATGTAGTATGTGTATGGCTGATGAGTGACTCTCGATGCTCCAAAATTGTAGTGATGAGAGTCGCAATGGAGAGCCCACACTTTGGCTGGGAGAGGAAAGTGTGTAGGTCTAAGTTATGGCTGAAAATGTGAGAGAAGCAAGTTCGGATGTGATCAAAAGCTGAGCACTCTAGTAGTGTGTGGTACTCTGACTCTCGAACTTGTAGTGAGCATAATGTGCACAATCGATTTGACTCTTCTCCATTGCCCCAACGCCCTATCTCGCATCGAAGGAAATGGGAGCTAAGCCGAATTGCTGCGATAGTGTGTATCGCGGACAAGGGAATAGGCTCAAGCATGTAAGTGTGAGTACGGTTTCCTCTCTCAGCGAAGAACATGGTTTTGTAGTTGGGGGCAATATAGGTGGTGTAATGTATGAAGCGTGACCCACCGGATTTCTCCCAAGCCGTAATACATTGGCGTTGTAGAAAAGCTTCATTCACTTGAGAGTCAATTGAAGCATCATGTAGCAAGTGTAATGCATGCCATCTCCCAAACCACTTCTTTATGTCTTGCATCCATCCCATGCTCAAGATCTTGCTTTTATGCGTCTTTTGAACTTTTTTGCTTGCTTCCCATGCAATTGTAGGACAATTAGACAGAGATAGAGAGAGATAGTGTGTGTGTGTGTGTGTGTGTGTGTGTGTGTGTGTGTGTGTGTGTGTGTGTGTGTGTGTGTGTGTGTGAGAGAGAGAGAGAGAGAGAGAGAGAGAGAGAGAGCCCATGTGTGCACAATGGCTCGTGGATTTCATTCTATCAGTCGCTAAATCATTCCCGCGTGCCATAATGCCACAATGTGCACTCTTATAGACAGTTAGAGGGAGATAGTGAGAGAGATTGTTAGAGAGAGAGAGAGAGAGAGAGATTGTTAGTGTGCAGTCTTATAGACAATTAGAGGGATATATATATATATATATATATATATATATATATATAGAGAGAGAGAGAGAGAGAGAGAGAGAGATTGTTGGCTAGACTTTTGTGGATTTCCACCTGGACAAGTCTTCCTAAAACACCCACCTGCATGTCACTTGACACGTCAAAGGCTTCAATGCTGTGTTGAGGAAATTGATTTTAAACTCCAAATTAGGGTGCCCAATTGGTGCTTAATCCCCTTCTTGAATTTGATATTATTTAGTACTAATGTTATGTTGCATCTTCTTGTATTCAGTTTTTTTTTTGTGCACCGCTTTATTGCGTAGTGCTTACAGCTTGCTGATTGTGCGTACTGCGTTCTGAGAACACTTGAAACCCATCCGCGACGATGCGGATGGATTTGGGGAGTGTTCCGATTGTCCTGATGCAAGTGAAATCCTGAATGGGTAACACCATCATCAGCCCCACTACAATAATCTAATCACCATGCCCTTCACTACCACAAGCGCACACGTTCTTCATTTACCCAAAGCGAACGATATTTTAGATGCAAATTCCCTGATAAATTGGGTATTTTCCAATGCAAATGCCTAGAGCAATTGGACAATAGAACATGAAAGTCTTGAAATTTGAAGGGCAAGGTGAAATTGAGGTCGGTTTGGTGCCAAATAGCCCCCTAATTCTATCCTCGGTGCCGCAGATAGATTCTGAGAGCTTTCTTACGTGAGAGGGAGTAGGGGTAGAGTGGGTGAGTTTGACAGTACTCAATCTTTCCGCGGTGTCCTGAGAAAGCCCAAAATCGATGCACGGCAACGCGGATGGGATTGGGGGGATTTTTGTTTGCTAAGTTATCTCTCTCTGAATGCATTTGGAATGCATCCCCTTGTCTCCATCTGAGTCAATACTATCCATGCAAGAAAGCCCTCATTGTAGTGCTTGTCATTTTATTGTTTTATCTAACCCTGGTCTGCGTTTTTCTGAGATTCTATTAGAGCTTTTTGTTGTCAAACAAGTCATGGCCGTCGCAACTTCATAAGGGCGGTATCGCAACTTCATAAAGGCCGTCGGTGCTCATAACATTATCTTGTCGAGATTGATGAGGAAAGAATGCTAAAAGTAAAGACATCCAAATTCTGGCCTAGAAACAGAGCCAGAGCTTGGCTTAGAAAATCTGGAGTAGGAGCCATGCATGGCATGGAAATGGGCATGCACAGGATGGGAATTGTGCATGATTATTATTGAAAGCTTTTCTTGTCCTTCTTTCTATTGTCATAATTATCGTTGAAAGCTGCTAGTTTTTTGGCTAAATTATTGTCAGTAGGTGCTAGTTTTAAAAGCATCATCTTCATTGTTTATGAAATTTTCATTATTATTCATATTATAAAATAAGCTTTTTCTATATAATTTTAGTCCCCTTCTCGGGGAGGCAACATGAGAAAGGGAAAACGTGGTGGAAGATCATCCAGTACAATTGAATGTAGTGATCAAGTCAATTCAGTTTCAGCCTCTCAAGAAACTTTGGAGACCCAAGAAGAAGGTGTAAGTCAAGAAATAGGGATTGATTCAGTACATGAGGTTGACAATGGCTACGGCCCTAAAGAAGCATCAATGCAAATTGTCCCTTATATGGTTCAACCTGAGGTAGAAACTTCAAATGCTCTTGGGGATGACAACAAATTGTATATGCACAGTGGAGAAGATATTTTGCAAATGACAAGGATATTTAGTTGTTTTGAGTGTCCAACCGTACCTCTTTGTCGATTAATTCCATATGCACGTGTTTGTGGATTGAGAGATGAAATTTTTGGTTTGAAGGTGGCATTTTTAAAAGAAGGCTACATGCAAGAAAAGGGAGCTTTTATTATATCGCTTTGGACTTGTCAAAGAGAACAAACCCTAGTCACAGGTATGATCATGTTTTTTTATTGAGCTTTCAATTTTAATGGTACTCTCTTGTAGAAAGTTGTAAGTATATTGGATTTTTTTGTATTTTAGATGATATTTGTGGAACTTGGGACCCAAATTGGCTTGAAATAAACAACGAGTTTGAGGACGACTTGGCAGCAAAGCCACACTAGCAATCTCTAACAAACAAGATGTTTTATGTTTGGGAGGGCAACCATCGAACGGTTGCATGGCAAGTGGCAATCAAGGAGAATTTTAGTATGGTGAAAGAAAAGCATTGTCATGTGCTATGCACAATTATTGATCCGACAAATGTTTCTGAGATTGCGTTGCTTACAAGTCTTCAAAGGATGAACTTGTAAGTGGATTTTTTCTACTATTCACATGAATTTATTAAAGAGATGTTCTATTGTGAAAAATAAGTTGCTTGTTTTTTTATGTAGCATGAATACACATGCCTTGGTCGCAACTCATTTGAGAGATGAAATGGTCAATTGTTCAAATATTTGTGCAGCCAATCATGATGACGATTTACGAGTTTTGCTAGAGAAAGATCAACAAATAATTGCATTTGTGAGAAAGAAGTATTCCAAGGGATCTGAGCCTTGGTACCCTTTAACAAGGCGATACCTCGAGAAGCTGTTGTACGATGTAAACATTCTTTGATTGTTGTATAAACTTTTGATTTACTAGAAGATATTTTTTTTAAAATAAACAGTGTTTGTTGTTGTTTAATACAAAGGTGCAAATGTCGAAGGAGTTCCATTTTCGCATGGAGCAATCAAGGTTGAGAATATCCGAAGATGATCTCATCAAAGAGGAGGAGAAAATTAGGAATGATCTTGCTTACAAATATGGAGATTGAATTGGGAAGGTGAACTCTAATCTAGATCTTCTTGTAAGATTTTTTTTCTCTTGATTGTTAGTATTGTGGATCCTCGTCTTGGAAAAGAGTGGTTAGATCGCATTTGGGCTTTCAAATGGAGACCAGGAAGCTGGGCTACTCTAGAGAAGCTTAACCTCATTGCTTTACATGATGCTTCTAAAGAGAATAAAGGTTTATGGGCTAGTCTATTGGAGGCGGATAAAATTACTCCAATTGCTTATGGATTGAAATGAGGAGATCACATGTTTCGCGTGTAAGGCTCTCAAGTTCAAATATTTCTATAAGTTGATATATTTTTCATTCAATGATGCAATGTTTTTTTCGGTATAGTTGGCTACGTGTGTGGGCTTGCTTCATAAAATTCCAGATAGAGCCACTCGATTACTAGTTGATTATGTCAATGTGCCAGGAGGTGTTGTTGTGCCTCTTCATTGTACAATTGATATGTATTTTGTGGAGGTGAAGTTGGAAGCAAGGGTATATATCTTTCCCTTGGAGATTTCTCTTGAATCAAAGACAAAGGATGCTGAAATTCAAACATTGAAAAGGGCTAATGCTTTGCGGATGGCAGCCCAACGTGTGATCTATAGGTGTATATCATGATTTCTTTGGTTTTGTGCTCTTTGATTAGATTCTATGTTTTCTTAATCGTTTATGTTTTCAAAATAGATACCTCTCTCATTTGAAATCCCAAGGTCACATTGTCGCCA
Source organism: Adiantum capillus-veneris (assembly GCF_014529385.1). Lineage (NCBI taxonomy): Eukaryota > Viridiplantae > Streptophyta > Polypodiopsida > Polypodiales > Pteridaceae > Adiantum > Adiantum capillus-veneris. The sequence goes on from NC_140958.1 coordinate 127,357,032, forward strand.
TTCCTATTATGGTGAAATGATGGACGGTTGTTGTGAGTGGAGAAGAATGCATGTGGCCTCTTGCTATGCATCAACTCTCAAAGTGGGAGTTGGATAATTGTCCTTGGTGGGTGGACATGGTGCATGGGCATGTCCTAACCCATGAGAGAGAGATGTACGATGCACAAAAGAAGGAATCAAGGTCCAACAATCCTCCACTTGTGCATCAAGACCAAGAAAAGATACTAACAGGTGGCTATGGTTTAAAATCACAATATTTTTAATACACATAAGTGGTGCTTTGTGTTGATTTTTTTTGCCATGTCTTGTTCTAGGAGATGTGCACTTTATAGGCACATAAGGAACGTTTTCCAATGAGGAGACAATGGAGGACACTTTACCATTGCATGGTTGTCTTTCTTTTCACTATAGTCTTCTTCTTGAGACTTTGTCTCACAATGCAAAGATTAATTCACATTATGAATCTTTATTTGACACTAATTTTTGTGAGTGTTAATGTAAGAAGAGGTAGCACCAAGAGACTAAAGAAAGTGCTATCTTATGCATATGCTTCGGATATTTCTTTTGGTTCTTTGGCTTCTTTGGGAGATGGAAGATGTATGGCAATGGTTGGGGATTACATTACTATCGCAGGTGATTTTTGGGCAGGTATACGTAACCTTGTATGGGTGCCTATTCATGAGCATAGGCTCAAGGCACGTGCACCAGATATGCTCTATACTAGATGTGGACGTCCGGTGGCATGGGTAGTAGATTTCATTTTCTTAGATTTGCCTTTTGGAGGTTTGCATCATCCATTAGGCACACGACCACCATGGGATCTTTGTAGTGAGGAGCATGTTTGTAGTGGTGTCCATTTGGCTCATAATACACTTGAAAATTTGGGATGGTTACTTGTTATGGCTTCAGGTGCAGGTATGGTTTTGCTCTCAATAGGTTGTTGTTATATTTTATTGTTTTTCTATCAATTGTAATTTTTTTTGTTTTAATTGGCTATATTGATTTATACTATAGCTCATAAAATTTAGTTGTCTTTCTTTAGGAGATACTCTCTGTTGGGTTGAGAAGTTATGTGGAGGAGTTGATATGCATGTGCATCGTCACATTATTATTATGCACCATGATTCGTATGGCTACATAGAGAGCTATGGAGAAAGAGTTGAGGTAACATTTCTTAAAACTTGCACTAGGTGATATGTGGTAAGATTTCACAATGTGACACTCTTAATTTTATGTACATGTAGTGCAAAACTTCTATTATGCTATTTTTGGTTCATAGGATGGGCATCCATCCACCATGTTTCATTATGGAGAGCACACCAATGTTTCACTTATTGGGGATGAAGCCAACAGATTCGCTAATGAAGCATTACCTCCCTGATGATTCTCGAGCTTTATCTTCATTGGGAGAGCCATGGAGTGGTGCATTGCAGAGGAGCCATGGACTATTGGCATGCTTTGTGGAGATGTCGTGTAGGCCGAAGGGCATATGTTTGGAATTTGGGTGTTGTACCGCTCATGTTCTTACTATTTGTTTGGCTATAGGACATGCTTGTTCTTCTATTGATAGTGATGAGGATCTGATTGCATCATGCATGCGGCCTTTGCTTCACTCAAAAGAGTGAGACAGAGAGGAGGCTTTTACTTCCATAGATGTGGATGATGAGGGGGACAGATTCTTAGGTGGTAATCCGTTTGATGATTTGTGAGGATCCCACCCTCTAGTAGGACATCCTTTATGGTTTTGAGAGATTTTAGAGTACTTTTTGTTTTTGAGACTTTGATGGCTATGTATTTTGTTTTGATTTCCATATGAGCTGTGTATGGTATAGTTTTGTGGCTAGATTGGTAATTATTATTTTTTATTGCTTTATGTTAGTGTATTGTCAGTGTACATTGAAGATGTTGTTCAAAGGATGGCATCAGACAAGCAGTACGATTATGTATTTTGGGATAAACGACAACGATGCAATCTCTTTGTGGATGATGAGTGCGAATCATCTTAGTTTACATGATTACCATACGTGCACTTATAGTGGATATTTGTAGCAACTTTTTGTGATTATGGATTTTTTGTATTGAAAATGTTCAAGTGAAGAGGTGTAATGTTTAAAATGTGGTGAAATTCTCAGGTGTTATTACTATATTATAGCAAATTGATTCTTTTGTCCCCTTGTTGTTTTGAAGAGTTTGATTTGGTTACTTACATGGTAAGATTATGGCTCTCTAAATGGACGGAAATTATGCAATGTCTTTTTGTGTATGATGACTGACACTTATCTTAGCATGGATACCATACATACACTTGTAATGGATAATTTGTAGTAGCTACTTCTTGTGATTATGGAATTTTTTTAATAAAAAGTGTGCAAAATGAAGAGATGTAATGTTTAAGATATGGTGGGTCTTTAAGGTTTTACTATCATATTATAGCGAGTGGGTTCTTTTCTAATTTTACTATTCTGAAGAGTTTGATTTGGTTGCACAAGTAACAACACAACTCACACATAAATTCTATTTATCAAATTTTCTTTGAAAATAATCATTTGAACATTGCATTAATGCACATTACTTTTATATATATATATATATGCCCACAAAAATTATGAATATATACACATATATTATATTTAAACATATACAATCACAAATGAAGTTGTTTCTTGAATCTATTTGCTTGGTTTTTAATTCACTCGGATAAGTTCGCTCGATGATTGGTAAGACTCGTACTTTGGTACTATTTGGTACTTTGGTACTTTTGGTATTGTTTGTACAATTTGGTACTGTTTGGGTGTTTGGTACTCTGGTGCTATGGTACTTTGGTACCGTGTTTGGTATTATGTGCACAATTTCCTACTGTTTTGTACTTTGATTCTTTGGTACTTTCGTACTGTGTTGTACCAAGTTTGGTACTATGTCACTACTGTGTACTGGGTACTCTTATTTGTATAGCTATTGTAACTGCTTAGTTTATTTGTCACATATATTTTTGACTAATCTCAATGTGAGATGTGGGATCCCACACTCAGAGATGTGCCAACACTTTTGGAGGAGCGTGATGACAAGACTATTTTTTTAAAGCTCCTAAGAAGTGTGGTGCAAGCATTCGTAGTTTAATGAAGTGAACACCCTCCTTATGGACGGCACAAGATACAAGTCCTTGAAGAATGATTACAACTTGTGCTGCTATATTCGGTCATATGAGCCAAAGTATTATGAACCAAAAAAAGCCGAAGTATCATATGGAGGTCATTTTTCCATGGATCTGTGGGTGGCTACCTGAGAAGTTCCCCATTCCTTGTTTGATGTCAAGGATGACATTTCCTTGTACGTCGCCAACTACTTTGTAACTTTGGAGGGATATTTGTACCACTTTGACCTCCCTTATGTGTAAAGGATTCTGTAAGCTTAAACATTGCCTCTGGCATTTTCATGAAAATTATCATTTTGCATGTACCTTGAAATTTTTCTACTTGTACACTTTATCTTTTTGTACACATACTTTTTCTTGCTAACTGCTTTGGTACTTTTCTGTCACTACTTGGTGACAAGGGTGACTTTGGAGTTAGTGAAAAGTGGGAGTTGCCAGGTTAGTAGTTTCTCTTCAAGACTGGATGAGAGGAAGGAAGAGGATGACAAGAAGCAAGGGGAGAGAGATGATGAGAGCAAAGAAGGGGAGGATGAGTGAGAGGAAGGGGATATTTATTATAGAGTACTAGAAAGGCTAATTATTACCACCATGATTGTTGGGCTTTATAACTTTTGTTGCAAAAGAACTGTGCACACAATAGGAAGAGGATGACGTGTAGAAGGCCTCTTTATTTGCCATGAGCTTATGGAGGTGATTAACATTCTGACGAATAGGTGCACACCATGTGTGCAAGAATGGTGGGTGTGTAAGAGATTTGTAAGAGTGGTCAAGGATTCACTTTCCCCCCCCCCCCCCCCCCAAAAAAAAAAAAGGAGGTGGACAATTTTATAATTTTTGGCCTTCCATAACTCCCACATATGATCTCCAATTTGAGTGGAGATCATAGATCTACAATCTACACATCGAGCTATTTCCATAGATATGCTACATGATATGGTTTTACCCGCTAGATTTTAAATTCAATTTTGGGGGGAAACTTTGAATTCAAATAAAGTAGCTGTTTTACTTGTTTGAATTCAAAAGCTGTCATTGATAACTTTCTTAATACTAAAGGTTCGACTTCCTTAAACTGCCCAATAAGGAGGCCCTCCTAGACCCCATTCTCTTCCTAATGAACAGTCAGCTAAAACCATTTAGCATAGTACAAAAATTTTGTACTACAATATCAATTTTGGTGGCATATTACCACCAAAGATTGCTAGTCTATAACACAATAGTACCTGAATGATTGTAAAGGTAGCATATAGTACCAAAGGTGGGTAGTATAGAGTATCAAATTAGGTACTACGATACTCACTTTCTGATGAGAGATCGTCTGCTTGATGAATCATAAACCACTTTGTTTGCTTCCGCTGTAGATCTAGGCCATCAGGTTTACCATTAGATCCATCGTTTGAGACGACGGGGTGGGGACCTCACACCATCTTATCAAACACTGTCCTCATTTGGAAATTGTCCGAGTCAATGCGTATTGTCCAGATTGCGGCATCACTCATTTGATTGCCGTTGCCCAAAAAATCCAAACAAAGCAGTGAAAGCAACCATAAACAGTTTGGAGGCTATCCCTTCAACCAGTGGTTCCGAGAATGAAACAATAATACCTATACAGGCAATCACACGAGCTCAGGCTCAAAAAGAAAAAAGGGGACTTGAAAATGAAGAACCAGTATGTAAAACACCTAGCACTGAATGGAAAAGTCAACGAAACACATGGAAAGCTAGAAAAGCACTAGTAGAAGTGAGGAAAGAAAGAGAACAAAATGTCATCACAGAAGAATTACAGCGAACAAAAGACAGACTAGAAAAACTTGAAAGACGAGAACTTCAAAAACCAAAAGCACCAACAAATATTGAGCTTGAGAAGAAAAAAAAATCCAAAAGTGCAGGATCAGGCGAATCTGTGCTAGTGGAAAAAGTAAACAAACATCTAGACGCACTCTTGAAATCATACGTCTCAAGGCTTAGAATCGACCAAACTCCGGAATAAAAATGGATGACATATCCCTATGCTAAGTTGGAAAAAACGAGACTGGAAATGTGTCAAAAGATGATCCAAACTGCGCAAACCTTACTAGAACCCACTTCAAGGAAACAGGTGGAGGAGGTAGAACTTTAAGTACCGATAATGAGGAACCATGCAACACACGGATCAGAATGACTAATTGTTAGTCCGGAAATTGAATTAAAACATGAACATTCAATAGAAAGACCTGGGATCGTGTTGAACACAACAGACGCAACATCAGAAGGATTTCAGCCTATCACCTGAATTGTATAAAAGCGACGAGGCCTAAATTATCTTTGGAGACAAATAAGGGAAGCCAATGAAGCTAATAAACTAAGCCAAAGGGTTCACAAAACTAGTATGGGAGAAGATGACTTCCTTCCTCCTATTAAAGAATTTGAGGCAGGACCTGAAGCAGATCTAGAGATGCACTCTTATAGGGGAGACAAGGAATTTGTGAAATCTTGGGATAGCCAACCTGTATCTCTGAAAACGTTACCATCATATATGGGAGAGTATGAAGCAAAGTCAGATGTGAAATTTGTACCATCACGGCAACTTGCTATAAGGAAGGGTATGGACTCCCAAGGGTTGATAACACTCTTATCGACTGCAGTAACTAGTACCATTACTCTAGCAGAGCTTCTCAGATTAAGACCTAATATGTGGAACACGATAGGAAAATGTCTCAAAAAATTTGGAGTAAGGGATCCGAATTCACAAATGGAGGAAGGAATCGAGGAATTAGAAAAACCCTAGGTAAACATGCAACCAGTGCCTTTAAACAAGGTAGGAGAATACTGCAAAGGGGAAGATGGCAATACCACGCTCCCAGTTGAATTAGAAGGTGTTACCACCATGGCTATTCTTGACAGTGGAGCGGGTGTGGCCATCGCGACAAAGGATGTATGGAAGAAATGGGGAAAACCAGCTTTGAAAACCACCAGAATGAAGCTGCAAAACTGACTGATGGTTATATGGAGAGACCCATATGGATGTTGGAGAAAATAGTTGTTAAGTCTTGCGAAATCGAGTACGAGCATACATTTGCTATAGTGGATTTTGGCAAGAAAAATAACTATGACACAATACTTGGATGACCCTTCATGAGACAATTAAAGATGGTCCAAGATTGGGGCTACAATCACATATACCTCAGACACATGGAGACTACTACACGAATAAACCTTAAAGACCATAGCTACAAAGATGTCGACAAAACCCCGATAGAAGAATTTGATTCTTCCATGATAGTAGGGTTAAAACTTCCTGATTGGTTAGGTAAACCAAAGGAGTTATGGATGTGTGGGGCATCCAATTGTGGAAGCCTAAAACAAGAAGAATGCATTCTGGACAGAGCAATCAAGGATACAGAATACATTTCGGAACCCTTTCCAGAAGAGTCCTTAGAACCTTTAGAATGGACACATATCCTAGAAACCTTAGATGTGTGTACTATTGCGAAGGGACCAACAACTAATTTTTGTGACCAGGATGGGTATGATGTAGTTCCATATTACATGGTTGCGTTAATAGAAGAAGATGATGATTACCGAATCTCAGATCAATCAAGAAAAAATGAACATAAGCAAGAAATGAATGGAGCGTTGTTCCATGATTCTACGGATCATCTTGAATGAGATGATGATGCAGATAATGAATGTTATGAAAACCCTAGTGGGCTAGAGGAAACGATACCTGATGTAGGGTTTTACGATTTTCCAAATCAAAAACCTAGACGTCAAGCACATTACAAAAAACGGAGGGAAGCTCACGAGGCCAAAGATAACCCAATGTTGAACATTAAAAATAGAATGGAATTCTTATCTCTGGTAAAGGCAAAACACTGCATTAAAAACAAAATATTAGCTCAGTTCTCTCAAAGATCGAGATCCTAGGACAAAAGACAGTACTAGGGATGTAAAAAAACAAACTCAGAGGCTAAAGGCAGAAACTAAATCCAAAAGAATGGAAACGGAATCGAAATTAGAAAAACAGAAATTGAAGAAACTTGAACGTAAGAAAAGTACCAAGATCTCAAGAAGACTCCGAGGGAAGTATGGACAATCAAAACGGACAATAGAGAGGATGAGAAAGACAATAGCGGAAACAATAGTAGTGTACCCTCCCATTACAGAAAGTTCACAATTCAAGATCAAAAGATAGTGCTCACATAGCCCATAAGAGAGCAACGGGAGAAAGAGTCTTATGATGGGCCAGAAGATGCAAAGAAAGTAGACCTAGCACAACCTGGAGAGACACCGCAACCTGTATACATAGCAACAGACCTGAGTCGAGATGAGGAAGAGGAACTTCTCAACCTTCTTCACTAATATAAGGATGTGTTTGCATGGTCTTACAAGTACTTAAAGGGAGTGGATCCGACAATATGTTAGCATACTATCCCATTAAAACCTGATGCAAAACCAAGCAGACAACGGCCTTACACGTACAATGATACCTTTGGTGAGCGTATCAAGAAAGAGATTGATAAACTGAAAGACGTAAAATTTATCTATGAGATAGAACACACTGATTGGGTATCCCCAATCATTGTTGTACCCAAAAAGAATGGCAAACTCCGAGTATGTGTCAACCTCAAAAAAGTCAATGCAGCCACAATAAGGGATAACTATCCCTTTCCAATTACAGACCACGTCCTTGAACGATGAGTGGCAGGAAAGCGTGCATATTCCTTCTTGGATAGGTTATCTGGTTACAATCAACTTACAATTGCACCCGAGGACCAATATAAAATGACATTTGCTACAGAATGGGACATATTTGCATAACGGTTCAGCCCTTTGGGTTAACAAATGCACCTGCCACCTTTCAAAGATTGATGGAACATGCCTTCAAGGAGTATTTGAGGAATTTCTTGGAAATGTATATGGATGACCAATGTGTGAACTCTCTTCAAAGAGAGGAACATGTGGATCACCTCAAAAAGGTATTCGAGAAATACAGGACATATAAGATTTGCCTTAATCTAGAAAAATGCGTTTTAATGGTAAGACAAGGACGAATCTTAGGGCATATTGTCTCCGAACATGGCATTTCCACAGATTTGGATAATATTAAGGTGATTATCAAAATTCCTAAGCCGATCAATGCAAAGCAAGTACAGTGCTTCATGGGACATTGTGGCTATTACAAGAGGTTTATACACATGTATGCAATTGTTGCACAACCACTATATAGACTTATCGTGATCTTTGAATGGACAGATAAGTGCAAGGAATCCTTTAAGAAATTAAAAGACGCCCTTGTATCCACTCCAGTGCTACGAGCACCTGATTGGAAAAAAATATTTCACGTCCATATAGATGCATCTGCATTTGCTATCAAATGTATTCTGGCTCAACCAAGAGAGGGAACCATGGATTTCCCAGTCAGCTATTCTAGTCAACAACTAAATAATGCCGAAAGGAATTACACAATCACTAAGAGAGAGGGGCTTGGAATGATTTATGCCGCTAAGAAATTTCGGCATTACCCCCTCACAAATAAGTTTATGTTTTTCACAGACCATCAAGCCCTTTTATACCTTGTCAACAAACCATGCAATATTGGACGAATTGTAAGATGGTTCATCATATTGTTGGAGTTTGACTTTATCGTAGTGGTTAAGAAGGGGAAGACACATCTTCGAGCAGACCACCTCTCTCGATTCCCTAATGGAAATGATCGAGAGGGAGTGGATGATGATCTGCCTGATGCATATCTCTTCAATATCGAAATGGTACCTAAGTGGTCCCAAGAGATTGTCAAGCTACTATCACAGGGTGGGGAATTCGATAAGATGGACCTAGACCTTAAACAAAGAACGATTTGTCAAGCTAAGAACTTTCAATTGGTTAGAGGACGTTTATATAATTTAGGCTCCGACGCATTTTTAGAGTGTGCATAAACCCTAAGGAATATGAAACATATCTGTTGGAAGCGCATATTCAGGCGTTAATGTTTAATTGTTCAGCCACAGAAACTTTCCAACGACTGCAACAATTGGGAGTGTATTGGCCGACTATGCGCATTGATGTTCATGAATATGTCACTAGCTGCATCAAATGCAGATCAAGCCCACCCATTGAACATGCCACATTGTTTCAGATAACACTTACGCCAGAATGGAGTCAATACATTGTTGACTATTTGGAAAGATAGACATTTCCTAAAAATATCACCAAAGCACGACAAAGAACGATAGAAATAGAAGCTTTCGATTTCACTCTTATTGAAAATCAGCTTTATAAAAGGGGAAAGGATAACCAGCTTAGGTTGTGTGCAATGGAGAACATGTACGTTCCAGTCCTGGAACAAGCACATGGAGGGATTAGTGGGGACCATTTCTCAAGGGAAAAGACAATAAAAATTGTATTAACATTGGGAATATTATGGCCAACATTACATATGAATGCAAATGAGTATACAAAATGATGTGAGTCTTGTCAGTGAACCAACGTACCAATAAAACAAGATGAGATGTCCTTATGGCCAATGATGGGAGCCAAAGCCTTTGCCAAGTAGAGAATAGACTTTGTAGAACCAATATCACCCCCTGCTTACAAAACACATGCCCAGTACATCATTGTAGCCACAGATTATCTCACGAAATGGGTAGAAGATAAAGCTACACAAAAGGTAGAGGCCAAGACTATTGCACAATTTCTATACGAAAATATCTTTGTGAGATATGGTCTACCTATAGAAATTGTCAATGATCGAGGCACACATTTCATAAATGAGATAATTGAAAATCTTCTTGAAGACTTCATGATAGTTCATAAGAAGTCAGCTCCCTACCACCCACAGGCTAATGGCCAAGCAGATGCTACAAATAAGACTCTGTGCACAATCTTAACTAAGATAGTATCAGAGTCTAGAACAGATTGGGATAAGAAACTACATTCAACTTTATGGGTGTATAGGATTGCTTACAAAACCTCAATAGGCACAACACCGTACAACATGGTGTTTGGACTTAATGCTATATTGCTTATATAATTCTTAATCCCAACCCTAAGAACAACAAAATGTCTAGAGTGGACAGATCATGAGATGTCCTCACGTATAGATGACCTTGAAAATCTAGATGAGCTTCGCTTGAAAGTAGTAGCTTCTATCTACGCTCAAAAACGTCGGCATAAAGAATTTTTTGATAAGCATATACGCTCCAAAAAATTCAAAACAGGACATTATGTCTTGGTTTAGACGTTAAAACAACACGTAAAGAAACTTAAAAAGTGAGGGATGGGACCCTTTGTGATTAAAGACTTATCACCAAGTGGGACCGTCAAGCTTGCTACATTGGATGGGGAGGAAATGCCTAACTGAATAAGTGGTTGCCACCTAAAAAGATTTCATCTACCACTAACCCCAAAATGCTCCAACAAATCCATCAAGCAAAGAAACAAACGTAAGCAAAACAGAACATAGTTGCAGAAGCTCAAGCAGAGGCTAAAGAAAGGATAGCAAAAAAGAAGCTTCTTCAATGGCAACAACAACATGGACCACCTCTAAAGATAAATGCAATATGGGTAACAGAATTTGACAACGAGACCACACCAAAGCCTGAAATGGATGTCAAAATTAGAAACACTCAAGTGAAGGCAACAACGATACTTGATTCGGGAGCTCAAGGCAACTTGATCTCCTACAAGCTTTACAAGCAACTTCGACTTGACACCCAATTACAAGAGACGAAGAACGAGCTCCAAATTTATTCAAAACATTTGATTAAGGTTCTGGGATGGACAGTGCTCAGAGTACAGATAAATCAACATGTCTATCCGCATAAATTTTATGTGGTAGAAGATACGAGTGCACAACATGCCGTATTGCTAAGGCACACTTGGTAGAGAACATATAAGGTCCAACTTGACTGGAGTCAAAACACTGTGAGTATACAATCTGATTCGAAAAAATAGCAACAAGTTCCTTTTGCTATGAGTGCGGAAAACAAACAATCAAATCTGCAACTGGTGGACAAAGGAAAGCCGTACTTACAAGCCCTCATTGACCCACAAGGGATTCCAAAGATCACTTCACGGCAGCACGATCAAGTCCATAAGGCAAAGACTCCAGTATACAAAGGGAGCATGATATATCATAATCCAAAGCACAAAAGTCACCAAAGCGCACCCCAACAAAAAAAGTATGGTCTGTACAACAAGGCTATCAAGCAGATTTGGGTCAGAAAGGACCAATTGACCAAGGAGGAGCAACCAAAAAATGCAGTTCACCCTCCAATGACATCTTATACAAACAAGAGCCCGAACCAAACTCTTGCCAAAAACAGACATGGGTACCAAAGAAGCTACTCAGAACTCACAACCGCCATACCAAAATTTGGATTCAAAAGCAACAACCTCAAGAACTGCCAGTACACAATTTCTGCACACAACAAATGGCAAGTTCCAATCAACTAGTATCGAAGGTTCAGTGGTGGAGACCTAAGCAAAGAACAATCACAGAGACCAAAAGACTGAGCAGCTTGGCTTCACAAACTCTATTGACCATCAAGGAAAGAGCCAGAATATTTGAGAGCTTATTGTTTATACGACTTTCCCAGGAGCATACTTCCATGCAAAGCTTCAACGTCGACACGGTCATCCAGGAGGACTTTGACTAGGAAGGGGGGAGGAACCGACAAGCTACAAGTGTATTTAAGAAAAAAAAGGGGCACTGCTTTCCTTGATTTTATGGATTTTTATGTTTGATTGCAAATATTTGATAAACCCGAACAGATATGCCCTTAAATATTATATAATAACAAGATGACAGAGGACAAACACCAAGATGAGCCTCTAGGTGTGTGTATATATCTAAAAATCGTAGTTTTCATGCTGAAAAAGCGAGAAAACGGAGCAATCCGGCCAAAAATACTATAGATAGATGTATATAGTGGTTTATTATGATATTACCTAATTATCTCGATTTTTCAATAGTTTTCGGATCAAGTTAGATATTTTTCTTTATTTTTGATTATTTTTTCAGCCAAAAATAAAGAAAATTAGAAAAAGAAGATAAAATGATAACTTGGCGACAAAAGAAAAATTTAGGAGTGATCAATAAGCACTTGACAACTTATGGTGAAGACGGGGTGCAAATATGTGAAAAGTTGCGGAAAGCCAAATTGGCCGATCCTTAGCCCAATTAACAAATCTTTCAAAAACAGAGCAACTGGAGTCCAAATGAATAAACTTCTGAGCCTAAAGTACATTTCACAACAAGATAGTAGCACATGTCAAATTTGGTAAAAAGTGGTCCAGGAACCCCGATATAAGTTCTTTTGGGCCCACTTAATAGCTCATTTTCACTATTCACAAGTAAGAGAGAGCATGAGAGACCTAGAGCGATTGGATCTTTTGCGACTCCAAACGACACACACGATGCACCTACCGGTGCTAGATATGAGAGGTAGACTCATTACCATGAACTTTTCTTGTTCTACTCTCTCTTTGTCGCGAAAAACTTCGAAAATCGGTAATGTGGCTTCGCGGGAAAGAAATTGAAAAGGGCTTGTAATGCATCAACCACCCAACTGGTTGCTACAAGACTTGATGGGGGTTAACCCTAAACTAAAAGAACACCTCTACGACCTCCAATGCGGGTTTAGGTCAACCGGAAGAACCCTAACCTCTTCAGGCATGACAAAGAATGATCGGGAAAGAATCGTCGAAACGATGTGAAAATTCAAGAGAGGATACATCTCAAGCATGTCTATAAGCCAAGTAAGTCTCCGTCCAAATCGACTATCAAAAAGTGGGTCAAAAAATTGGGCAAGGCTTCGGGGCCACAAAGCGTCATTGGGACCTCACGGCCGAGATAGGTGTCCGTTTGCCACCAAACTTCACAGGCTTCATTGACATATCATCAACAACCAACATGTAAGGTCAAACGTCAAGAAAAATTGTCGCTGATAGTCTCCTCAAAAAACGATGCTATTTGAGCGACAAATCACCAAAAGGGACATCTGTGAGTCCAAAGGATTCATCATAGCCACAGGAGGATGCCCGTCTCATCCACATGCGGGGGAATTAAAGAACAAGAAGAATCTCTAAGAAAACACGGCCACAAAGGAGAAATCCCTTCCAAAGACTAAAATACCAAGCAGGGAGTTTCAAAACTGATTACTTGACCTTTTAAAGTGAAAAATAGTTAGCATGGCTTAAGGCACAATCACCAAACACCTCAAAGCATCAATATCAGTTTTTATCACTAAAGACGTCATACGCGTATGAAGTCTCACAAATAGATTTGGCACAAGAAACACCCACTTGAATTCACAGCATCATTCTGCATACCCTCTAGATGGAACATACAAAATTTCATGAAATTTGGAGCTATTACAAGCACCCGAGAACCAAAAAAACGCAAAGTCTCAGCCTAATTCCAATATTTGGCTTTAGACTTGTCAAAATGACTCCAAATCATGTGAAAATTTGTACACAGCATAAACCTAGCCCAAATATCATATGACTATGCTCGATAATGCATCTGTAAAAATAGACTTCATATGCGTATAAAGTCTAACTTTGCAATAGAGGAGTGCTGCTAACAAACTGATCATCTAAACTTGTAAAGCATATCACACCAAGCCTCTACACCAAATTGGGAATTTATTGGTCATTACTCACTTCATTTTCAAAAACAAAGTGTCATAACCTGATTTATGGCCTTAAGCTCAAGAACACTTACCCAATTTCATGTGTGAACCTATCAAAGCCTTATAAACATCATGGACTATGTCTGCAACAAGTCTGGGTCAAGAATTCTAAAGAAGACTTTATACGCGTATAAAGTCCACCAATCTTGATATGGCAAGCTTGTTGGGATTTAAAGCCTTTAGCTCTTGGAACACATCATCATGAGCCCTTTAACACACATCAATCACAATTGGAGGTGATATGACCTTCATTCATTTAGAAAAGCTAAACATATGTATTGACATCTTTTGAAGCCTTTTAACACAATTCACAAGTTCAAATTCATATTAGAATTCATGGGACACTTTACACAAGCCATATAGCACCAGCCTGTGGAATTTCTAACTATTTTTCATCAAGAGTCTTTATACGCATATAAAGTCTAAACTATTATATAGAAGCCAAACCAACAAAGTCTTAGCACTGGCTTGTGCACCATGTTGTATACAATGCATACCTTCAATTGGGACAAGTTTGGGCTAGATGATTCAACCACTTGAAGTACAAAAGTAGAAAGTTCCTCCTATGGAGTATTCTAGACCCCTTCCAATTAGCCCACAATCCAATCAATAGACCCACAACTAGAAACTTGGTAGCAGCAACTGAAGATGACATAAGAGTTTCCTATCAAATACTGGACAGAGCCAAGACGCGGTCTCTTACCATTGATGAAGAGAACAACATGCTACGTACCAGGGATGATCCCATCCAAATGGAACATGATAACCTCTCAAATCTGGTACAAGATACGCACCTGAAGGCCAAAGAAGCAGAAAGGAGCTCGACACACTTACAACAACACTAAGGGAATTTGAGAGCAAAAGAAACACTCTCACCCTAGAGATGACTGAAGCCTCGAGAGTAATCAAGACTCTCCAAGAGCAAAAAGATCAGGTTTTGGATGAATTAGAAGCAGCAAAAGACGAAGTCCTAGAGCTGAAGAAAAAATTAGAGCTCCAAGACCTTACAATCAAAAGACTAAGGGCTACACCAAGGGTGATGAGGGCAAGTGGAGGGGCAGATGCCCAAGTTATACAAGCATTGGAAGCACAAATCACCACCCTGCAGAAGGAATTGCGGCTAGATCAAAGACAGCGAATGCACATGGTAGAAGGGTCTCTAGCCACCAAAGAAATAATGAGAGCCGAACACCAAGCTCTCCAAAAAGAACATGAAGAACTTCAAAAGAGTCTAGAAACACTGCAAGAAGAAATGGTTGACAAGGTAGAAGAAGCTACTCAACGAGACACATTTGTGCAAAGATAGATCACAAACTTGCAAAAGGAAATAGTAGTTTTAAGCACATAGGAATCAGAACCAGGCAATAGTGAAATGGAGACAAATGCTAGAGATGAGCCCATGGAAATTCCTGAAGGTGCCGAAGACATACAAAACAAGGAAGAACGGGAGGAGATAGTGGTAAAACAAACACAACCACTGATCACAGAGGAGGAGACACGCCTCCAGCTTCTGATAGAAAAGACCACAGCAGAAGACCACAAGGCAGCCTTGAAATGGGAATCAATAATGCTCCATTTTGTAGGTGTTCAAGGGCTGGCCGCAAATGTACTTAGGGAGGAATGGATGCAACCCACACTCCCATATCCTCTCCTAAAGTATGAGGTTATAATAATCAGGAAAAGAGTCGAAGAAAAAGCCACAGAGCCAATCTATGAAGGAGATGCCAAGAATACAGAGGAGGCTGCAAGTAAAGTGGTGGAGTCTCAACCAAGATGGAGAAAAGACTGGCTCCTAAAGTACCCAGGATTTTTGAAATACTTGGTGAATGCCCCAAAGATCATCAGAGATGACCTCCTATTTTGCCCAGTCCCTCGTGTCTGGACTTGGGCAAATCATTTCAGAACCATGAAGGCTCATCCGAACTAGCTTAACTACCCATCTATGCTTGCACCCATGGAAGGAGAGAGAATATGTGTCTCTTATATGGTGAAAACCCTGAAGGGCACCATTAAGATCTTCACAGGATCTCCAAACTTGATGTGCATCATGATCAGGAAAATTTGCACAACTTTGTTGGCTTGCTTTAAAGTGTTCGCACCTTCCAAAGCCACGAATTGTAAACTCCTATCAATAGGCGACACTGTCACTGCAATGACCTATGATATGTCAAAACAACCATCTCCAGAGGTTTTACATTTACTGTATCAGAGAATCATGTTTCTGCCCAGCTATCACATGCAAGCTTTTGAAGAAGCTTTCTACACGGGGTTCTTTACATACGATAGCAAGATATTCGGCCCAGTAGTCACTTTGGGGAATATCAGGTACAAATCATACCTAAAGGTGCTAAAACCACCAGGCTTCCAGTGAAAGAAGAACAGCTCTCACTAAAGCCAAAGAGCAAGACTGGCCATGTCAGGGATGACATGGACGCGGAACGGGGGAGTGTTGACGGCGGAATACAGAAGAAGTTCCCAAATACATTGTACCATTATTTTTTGAAGAGGAATGATACCTTTATAATATTTGAACATCCATTAGACTTTGTGGGAACGAGCCTTTATGGAGGAATGTATATAAGTCAATTTTTGTAACCCTAAACCCAACTTTTGAATTATTCAAATCCGGTTATCATTGTACATGGTGTCTGAGAGAGAGAGAGAGAGAGAGAGAGAGAGAGAGAGAGAGAGAGAGAGAGAGAGAGAGAGAGACTTGTCCAAGCTTTGATCAAATGAAACATGGAGAGAAGCAAGCTCAACCATTTGTACAAGCTAAGATCCATTGTTGGCATGGAAAATCCAAGTTGTCTTGTACATCAGGGCACTTTGGCTCTTAGGATGCTCCTTTTCTTCACCCCTTTCCAACATCACCTTCTTGACTTCTTCAAGTTGGCTTTGTGCTTGAACTTCTTTCATTGATTTGGGACTTACAGCAAGTGTATTTGGAGAAGTTAAACATGATTATACCTTATTTTTCCCAACCAAGGGAAATATTGGTGTTGTAACTCCCCACTCATCATCACTTTTGTCTTCCTCCTGAATTGATCTTCATACTTTTCTGTCAAGCCTTCAATTGCTTCTTGTAACATCTGTATCATGTGCATACTAGAGCACGACTTTCTTCTTTTTCCTTCACGACCTTCTTGCCAGTCTTCCACCTTGTCAACAAGAAGATTAGAAAAATCATCCAAATCCTCTTGTGCATCACATAGTTCCTCATGATCTGATGGATCTTGGAAATATTCAAGATTGAACACATGGGCAAAGAAGTTCCAAGAGATAGCAAGAGAATAAACCAATCTTTTCTATTGAACTCTAGAAAGAGGACCTTTTTAAAGATGATCAAATCCCTAAGGTAAAATGGTAACATAGTATTTTTGCAAGCATATTATCTAGGCCAGTGAAACTATAACATTTAATGGCCTAGTAACTTGTGTGTAGTGGAAAATAGCATGAACATAGTGAGCATTTCATTAGAGTAGGTCCTAATAAGCATAACAAGAGTGCTTGGGTGGAGAGAGCAACAAAAAGCATAACACCTAGTTAGATAGGCATGAACAATACTTCAAAAGAGAGAGAGATTAAGCTATTGACAATAGTTGAGGACCGGATTTACATGGAGCCGGTCCCCCCTCCAAAAGGCTTTGTATTATAGGTTTACCCCATCAAGAGAGACATTTTACAATACAATTCTTTGTGTTCCTTCAATAACTAGCTAGTGCAATGAAGATGGAAGCTTCAAGCACTAAGCAAAACACTTATAAAACACAACATCAATTCCCTCACGGTCTGAGACCCAAGACCTCATACACCTTTGAAGATGGTCAGAGCTAGTGGGGTACGAGAGTAGATTGAGAGGAAGAAGGAGTAGTCTTACGAGAAAGATGTACATCTCCTCACATAATCTCTCATATTAGCATAGCATAGCTTAGTAATTAGCATGGTAGAGTAGATGAGCATGCATTGAATATTGTCTCTTGGTTGGATTTTCATCACAAAGCCAAGAGTTTTTGGTGTAGACCTCCCTTCTCACAAGCTTGGAGTAGGTGATAAGCTTTCCATTAAAGCTTGAGAATGAGAGAGAGAGAGAGAGAGAGAGAGAGAGAGAGTCTTATTTCTTCACACATGAGCTTGTGTGTAAGTGTGTGAGATAATGACTTGAAAAATTCAGCCCCCTCTCTCTCTTGGTCGACCCCTCTTCCATTTTACTCATGTAGGCACCCCATTGGCCCATGCCAGGCTTAGCCAATGAAATCTAAGTAGCATAAGTGATAGCCTTCTGACATGTGCCCCCCTTCCCCCTTTTGTGAGAGTTTTAGATAATTAATTAATGTAACTAAACTCTCATTGGACCCCTTTGTCTCCTGGCCAATAGGAATTAGGCAAGCCATTGGGCTGTTGAATGCTCATTGGACCCCTTGGGAAACTGTCCAATAGTCTTCTACAGAGATTAATTCTTATTGGTTCTTTTACTAAGTGTTTTTAAATTAATTAAACTAGATTTACTCTAGCATAATTCTCATTGGTCCACCTCCATGGCCATCCAATAGGATTTGAGTACACCTTGTGGGCATCTGGGCTAGGGAGTTGACATGTGTCCCTCATTCCCTTTGTGTAAAGGAGGCTTGTGTGTGTGTGTGTGTGTGTGTGTGTGTGTGTGTGTGTGTGTGTGTGTGTGTGTGTGTGTGTGTGTGTGTGTGTGTGTAGTTGTTTCTCTCTCATCCCCTACTTGCAAGGCTCGTCCCCTCCTTTGTAGGATTCATGAAGACTTTTTTGTACACACACACAAAGCATCCAATTTTCCTAAGCTTAACCATAAAAAACAACATTTGATTTTTGGAACCTTAGCATTTTGGAAGTCTTAATGGGCTGAACCTTAGGGTCTTTAAAGACCATTGTTGTACCTTGCTCTTTTGTAGATGGCCCCCCCTTTGGATCCCTATTTTCCTCCTTTGGAGACCTATTGTGGCAGGTCTGCCAACTTAACCAATATTCTATCTTTTTCTCCCTTGGCACTTCCCCATATTAAATGATCAGTTTAACATGAGAAATCATTTAGGAGAATTAGATATTAGTTATTATGACAAAAACTTCATTTCTTTTATCAAATTTGAGGGTTTTTTTTCACAGATTGATCAGCATTGTTCAAGGCTTCAAACTCATAGGCATCTTATAATTTAACCTCACTTTAAAAAAATTATAGTGCATAATTTCTTGTTAAAAAAACATTGCTATGGTAAACTAATGACAATGTATATATAAATTCCCCAATTGTGTCCATATGAGGTATTTATATACAAATAAATAAGATGAATGAAAAAATACAAAAGTGGACTTCATTGTAAGGTTAACCTTTTATATGAGGTATTTATATACAAATAAGTAAGATGAATGAAAAAAATACAAAAGTGGACTTTATTGTAAGGTTAACCTTTTATAAATAAAAATAAAGAATTACATGTACAATTTTTGGGATATGACATAAATCACCAAATGTGGCTTGCATAATCATCAAATAGTATCACCGTACATAAGGGACTTGTAGATCTAGTATATGTGCATAATAAGACACTGCAAATATAGATGAATTTAACAGCTTAGGACTCTCATTGAGCTCATAACACATTACAATTATTACAATGGCTTGAACATTAGGAAGGCACTGGGGTGTACGGGGGCCTCTTTATTTTCCATGGGATTAAAAATGAGATTAAGGAATGAGAAAATGGAGGATTTTCATGTGGACTGAAATGGTGGGTGTGATAGGTCCTAAAAGTGAGTAGTCAAACTTATAGGCCTAGAGGTGGAGGGGTATTTTCTTTATTAATAAAAGGAGAAAATTGAAACAAAAGAACATTTTTCCAAAAAGTTGGAATAAAACTCTACTCGTTTTCTCTCTAGAGGCTGTTGACTCCTCCCCCCTCCCTCCAAAAGGGGATCTTTCAAAAAACGTGCAGACATTCTCTCTCTCCTTTTACTCTCTCCAAGTATGCTATCTCTATCCTCTCTCCCCTCCAGCTATGAGATCTGCATCTCCTTCTTCAAGCCTCTCTCTCTCTTCTTTACTCTCTGTAAGGCTGCTATCTCTCTCCTCCAACTGTGAGATCTGCATCTCCTTCTTCAAGCCTCTCTCTCCTCTTTACTCTCTCCAAGGTTGCAACGTCTATCCTCTGTGCAAGATAATAGTGGGGATTGCTATCGATTGCAAATGATTTATGCAGGCCTTCACAATACAACCAAACTCAAGAGGTATATTGAAGGGGTCAAGGAGACATGCGGCTTCTCAGATGCACCGTTGGAAAGGGAGAATCATGGATTCAAGAAGAAAACTCAAGATGGCAAGCTCCTAGCAAAGGTAAAGCCTGTGTATATAGATTCTCAATTGAAGCTTGACACATCCTTCTCTCAACCTAAGTTTTCTGCAAATTGTACAGTGCCCTACTTTTTCTTACATGTTTTGGATTGTCCCATTTATGCTTTTACCTCTAGGTTGTTTCAAATGTGTACATGATTTGGTGTATTTTTCTTTTAAATATTTTTCCATCTAACTTTGTCGAGTGGGAGTCGGTGGAATCATTATGTCACATCAAGTCAAAATGGATGTGGTAATATGTCTCCCATTAACTTAATAAGCTTGGATAGTTTGCAATGGCTGGGACCAAACAATGGATTGGGACCAGCAACCAAAAGAAGGATGGAGGTGGATCTGCATGCTAGAATGAAGTGTACCTATGGGTCACATAAAGCTACCCTATTTCTCTACTCATGGTTTTTTATATTCCTTTTATATAAATAGCACAGTTGTGTCATCTGGAGAAGAGAAGTTTTTTGCTTGTAAGGGCATCTCATTCCCATGATGTATCATTGTACTAGCTCAACCACAGAGCCCTATCTTAATGACAATTTTATTTTACATCCCATCTATGTGCATAACTGTGGATTGTAAAGTAACATTGTGGGACTTCGAGAGAATGAAAAATTTTAAATTATTTTGCATGCCCTCATGTTAGGAAATAAGACGTAGCTAAATAGATAATTGAGTAGATTACTTAATGGAGAGAGACAGATTTACATACACGAGATTATAGAGTAGAGAGAGAGAGAGAGAGAGAGAGTACACACGATATACGTGGTTCACCCAATGTGGGCTACGTCCACGCGAAAGCAGCCACTCAATGGCTTTAGTACTTCAAAACAAGTAGTTTACAAAGGGATTATACCCTTAATGGAGCTCCCGCCTTGCTTCACTCTCACCACCTCACACTCACCTTGTTGCATCAACTTCACACTATGAAATGTGTGTAGAAATGGCCTCCTTTTATAGGCCAAAAGGGCTGCCCTCTCTCATGAGAGGCAGCCATGTGTAGCCGCCCTTGTGTAGATAAGTCCAAATCGGACCCTTCAATCCGCCCATGTGTGGCCGCCCTTGAGAAGACAAGTCCGCCTTTGAATTCGGCCACCGCCATCCGCCATTGACTTCTGACCACTGGCCACCATCCATTGACTACCGGCCACCGGCCAACCGACCGGTTGTTTTTCGACCACTTTCCAGCTGCCGCTCGGCCATAATATTCCGGCAAAAGAGAATATTTCGGCGAGGGAAAAAAAAGTCTCGGGGGCTTCCGCCCCCGAGGCCCCTAAAGTTGCCACTGATTCTTTGCCGTGAAAATTTTGGTTTCCGACGAGTGATTTTCCTTCACGCACGATGGCTTCTCCTCATAATGTGCGCTTTTACCACAGAAAATTACAAGGGTAAATCAGGCTCCATACTTAACAATCTCCCACTTGGAGACTAATCTCCAAACCAAACCTGTGACTACTTTCCTTCTGGCTTCTTATCCTTGAATGCCGATTGAAGATTAGCAAAAGCTCAACTTCTCCTTGTTGACCACCTTTGTAAACATGTTTGCAGGATTTTCACTTGTATGCACCTTTCCTAGCTTTAGCTCTCCCTCTTCCAAAAGAGTGCGTATGAAGTGATATCTCACCTCAATGTGCTTTGTCCTTGAATGAAAGGCTGAGTTCTTCGCAAGATGGATAGCGCTTTGGCTATCACTGTACAAGACACAATTGTATTGTTTGAATCCAAGCTCTTCTAAGAATCTGTGAAGCCATAGAATTTCTTTGCTTGCCTCCGTCATTGCTACATACTCTACTTCCGTGGTAGAAAGTGAAACCACTTTCTGCAGCTTTGAAGCCTAGCTTACTGCTGTGACTCCAACCGTGACACATAGCCAGTAGTGCTCCTTCGAGTATCTTTGTCACCTGCCATATCTGCATCAGCATACCCTTCCAGAAAAATATCAGTTCCTCCAAAATACAAAGCATTTGTTGTTGTCCCTTTTAGATACCTAAGTATCCACTTCACATCTTGCCAATGCTCTTTACCTGGGTTATCCATGAACCTACTCACAACTCCCACTGCATGTGCAATGTCTGGCCTTGTCCAGACCATAGCATACATTAGAGAACCTACCGCTGCGGCATATGGAACTTTAGAAATATAGGCTATCTCCTCTTGTGTCTTTGCACACATATCCTTCTTTAGTTTAAAATGACCAGCCAAAGGTGTAGAAACTGGTTTTGCATTTTGCATTGCAAACCTTTCTAGTACCTTCTTGATGTAATCTTCTTGAGATAGCTTTATTGTCTTCTTCGTCCTGTCCCTTGATATTTTCATACCAAGTATCCTCTTTGCAGCACCTAAATCTTTCATTGAAAAATATTTAGACAGTTCCTCTTTTAGGTCTTTGATGTCCTGCATGTTAGCACTTTCAATCAACATGTCATCAACATACAACATTAGGATGATGAATTTCCCATCTACCAAATTCTTCGTGTAGACGCACTGATCCGAGTTGCATCTTGTGAATCCATGATCCAACATCCATCGATCAAACTTCAAGTACCATTGTCTTGATGCTTGCTTTAAACCATACAAGCTCTTCTTTAATCTGCAAACCATTTTCTCCTTACCTTTTACTTCATACCCCTTTGGTTGAAGCATGTAGATTTCCTCCTCTAAGTCACCGTGAGGGAATGCCGTATTTACATCCATTTGCTCGAGATTTAGATCATGAGCAGCCACAAGGCTTAAGAAAAGCCTAATTGAGTTCATTTTTACAACAGAAGAAAATATTTCATTGAAGTCAATACCTTTCTTTTGAGAAAACCCTTTTACCACAAGCCTAGACTTGTACCTTTTCTTCCCACCTTCTTCTTCCTTCAGCTTGTACACCCATTTGTTTTGAAGTGCCCGCTTACCTTTAGGCAACTCAACCAACTCCCATGTTTGGTTGCGATGTAGTGAGTCCATCTCCACTTGCATGCTCTTTGTCCATTCTTCTTTGGATTCATGTTGCATAACTTCTTCGTATGATTCCGGCTCTCCAGAATCTGAGATCAAGAGATGGTTCAAGGAAGGAACAAACCTTTCTGGAGGTCTACTTGCTCTTGTAGATCTTTGGGGAATAGGTTGAGGCTCCTCATTTGGTTGAAGTTGTTGCACATTGTCACCGTTTACAGTCGTTGAGTCTTCACCGTCCTCAAGCTCCATGTACTCATCACCTGTTTCTTTTTTTTGTTTTCTTTCCAAGTAATCTTTGTACATATTTTTTTCGTTAAAAATTACATCCCTACTCCTTAAGATTTTACCATCTTCAGGATTCCATAGGTGATACCCAAAGTCACCTTCTCCATAGCCAATGAAGAAACACTTTTTGGACTTTGCATCTAGCTTTGATCTTAGGCTTCTATCTATGTGCATGAAAGCCTCACACCCAAACACTTTGAGAAATGCATAATTCACCGGGTTACCTGTCCATGCCTCTTCTGGAACTCCCCCATCCAATGCCGTTGAGGGTGACCGATTGATTAAGTACACAGACGTACTTACAGCTTCCGCCCAAAGCTCAAGCGGTAGGCTTGCATGTAGCCGCATGCTTCGTGCTCGTTCCATGATTGTCCTGTTCATCCTTTCCGAAATCCCATTTTGTTGAGGTTTCCTTGGGGTTGTCCTTTGCCTCCAAATGCCATTGCTAGCACAAAAGCTTTCAAAAGCTTGGCTGCAATATTCGCCTCCATTGTTGGATCTGAGGCATTTAACCTTGGTACCTGTTTCATTCTCCACAAAGGCTTTCCACCTTTGAAATATGGAAAATACATCGGATTTATTCTTCATGACATAAACCCATGTTTTTCTAGTCGCATCGTCTATGAATGTTACATAGTACAATGAGCCACCAAGTGATGGTGTACTTGCAGGACCCCAAACATCATAATGAACCAACTCAAGTTTTTTATTTTTTCTTTCATTTCCTGATTTTTGAAATTTTACCCTCTTTTGTTTACCATAAACACAATCTTCACAGAACTCTAAGTCCACTTCTTTCAAACCTGGTAGAAGCTTCTTTGTTTGAAGGATTTGCATTCCTTTGGCACTCATATGCCCAAGTCGGTAGTGCCACACCACACTGTCAACTTGTGTAGTTGCTGCACAAGCTGAAGGTTGCGTGCTAACAGTACACAAGTAAAGTGTACCGACTTTTTCACCCTTGGCAACCACCAAAGATCCCTTTGAGATCTTCCACCGTTTGTTTCCGAATGCAATGTTGTGACCTTCATCGTCCAATTGTCCTGTAGAGATCAAATTTTTGCGAAGAGAAGGAACATGCCTAACATCTTTAAGCTTCCATTCATTTCCGTTAGCAGTTTTGACAGAAACTGTACCTTTGCCGACAATCTCACAAGCTTCATCATCTCCCAAGTATACATACCCAAAATTACCTTTGGTGTAGTCTTGGAAATGTTGCTTGTGTGGTGTCGCATGGAATGAAGCCCCGGAATCTACTATCCAGGAATTAAACACATTGTATAATGAGAGAATTAGAGCATCTTGCTCTACTTTACCTGCTCACATTGGCCTCCGATGTTGGTTTGTTGTCTTGAGACTCTATCTCCTTCTTCTTCTTGGACTAGCGATCCTTCTTGACGTGGCCCTTCTTGCCGCAGTTCCAACATTCAAGAAGTGACTTTGTGCGTGACTTGCTCCGCCTTGAGCGATCACGACCCTTTTGGTTTTTGAACCTCTCCTTAGGCCTTCCTCTTGTTTCCACTGATAGTGCAGCACTTGATGATTCTCCTGTGCTTCTCCTTCGCATTTCCTCTCTTAGGAGAACACCCACAACATCATCAAACTTAAGAGTATTTGTGCCAGAGATAGAATTACTTACAGCCATCACAAGGCTGTCCCAACTATCCGGTAGAGATGATAGTATAAGGAGAGCTCGCACTTCGTCATTGAAATTGATTTTCACTGATCGAAGTTGACTTATGTTTGTGTTAAAGTCATTTAGGTGTTCTGCAACTGAACCATTCTCTGCCATCTTTAGATTGAACAAGCGCTTCATAAGAAATACCTTATTGGATGCCGATGGTTTCTCGTAGAAGTCGTCAAGTGACTTCATCAAGTTCTCCGTGGTCTTCATCTCCGAAACATTGAAGGCCACCGTTGACGCCAAGCTTAACTGGATTGTTCCCAGTGCCTTTCGATCAAGGACAATCCATGCTTCATCTGCCATCATTGCGGGCTTCTTTGCAAGACCGCCTAGTGGCAGATAGAGGTCCTCCTGGTAGAGATAGTCTTCAATCTGCATCTTCCAATGTTAGTATTTTTTGCCGTTGAACTTCTCAATCTTGAGCTTCCCTTCCTCCGCCATAACTCCCACTCAATTCAAGGAATCCTTTCCTTGAGATAACTTAGCTACGAGCAAACCTTGCTCTGATACCAGTTGTTAGGAAAAGAGACGTAGCTAAATAGATAATTGAGTAGATTACTTAATGGAGAGAGACAGATTTGCATACACGAGATTATAGAGTAGAGAAAGAGAGAGAGAGAGAGTACACACGATATACGTGGTTCACCCAATGTGGGCTACGTCCACAGGAAAGCAGCCACTCAATGACTTTAGTACTTCAAAACAAGAAGTAGTTTACAAAGGGATTATACCCTTAACACTAGAATGGTAACAGGACACTTTTATGTCCTTGGACACTTTTGTGTCCTGTTTTGTGTCCATTTTGCTCGAATTATTTGAAGAGTATGAAAATGAATTTCTAGGTGCTATATATCCACAATGTTGCCTTATGAATCGAAAAAAACTTAGCATTTTTTTTTGAGTATCAATCTCACCATTAACCTTACTCTTGCACAACATTTTTGAACCTAAACCGTGTGAAAAAACGGGTCCTGTTTTTGGCTTTTTTTCAAATTTTGGCAACTATACCACTCTAAATTTCATGTTTGTGAGGTTTAGATGGCTAGAGGTTAGGCCTTCATAGTTCTCAACATGTTTTGATGCTTGTAGGGAGAGCTAAGTGTTAAAATTGAAAGTTATGACCAATTTACAAGAATTGCATAATCCTGTTTTTTTGGCAAAAATTAGCACTTTTATGATTTTTTTGGTTGCTTTCTTGATATCCAAATTTAATTTTGATTGTGTAAGTGTAATTTATAACATAAAGCTAATCTTCCTTGAGTTTTGGGGGACCTAATATGCTATATAGCATAGTATATGATGATGGTTGAGTTTTTTGATTTGCTGAAGAATACGATACATTTTAGAGTAGCAAGTATAACTTTCTCAATATTGCCAGTTTCTTAGGCCAATTGCGTGTATTTTGTAGGTAGTGACCATATCTAATCATAGACTACAAACTTGGCTAGATACTGAGTAGTTTCTATGGGTTTCTAGAGGTCATAATGCTAAACCCAGTTTTTTCATGTTTGCTGTATTTAGCACTTTATCATTGCCCCCAAGGTTCCAATTGTAAGAGATCCATTATCCTTTTGACATGCTCCATGGATCCTTTTGAATCAAGAGGCCCAAAGGGAACTAAGAAAACATGTATATAGTATCTGTATTGAGTGTGACTATAGAAACTTTGATGATAGGTCCACAGAATGGAAAAAATGCAACTTTTTTGTACCTATTTTTTTGCCCAAAAAAAAATTAGTGGGGTAAAAGCAACCATATGTTTTGGTCACCAACCCATTGAAGTTAACGAGGCATTTTATCTCATGTCCTAAAAAAATCTCCACTCTTATTTATATGCAATCAACCATAAGAAATTGCTATTTTGGGCAAAATGCACTGGTCCATCAACTTTGGAGGCTTGTAGTGACCAAGGGATGAGAAAAATTACAAGTTTCTCATTCTTTTCCATATGTAGTAGTTATTGAACTATAAGCTCATGAAAGGATTTTTCAAAATGAGTGGATCTACTATGGTTTTGGAATTTTTCCCAAAACCCTGAAAGGACACTTTTATGTCCTGTTAAGTTACCATTCTAGTGTTAATGGAGCTCCCGCCTTGCTTCACTCTCATCACCTCACACTCACCTTGTTGCATCAACTTCACACTATGAAATGTGTGTAGAAATGGCCTCCTTTTATAGGCCAAAAGGGTTGCCCTCTCTCATGAGAGGCAGCCATGTGTAGCCGCCCTTGTGTAGATAAGTCCAAATCGGACCCTTCAATCCGCCCATGTGTGGCCGCCCTTGAGAAGACAAGTTCGCTTTTGAATTCGGCCACCGGCCATTGACTTCCGACCACCGCCACCGACGAACCGACCGGTTGTTTTCCGACCACTTTTCGGCCGCCGTCCGGCCATAATATTCCGACAAAAAGGAATATTCCAACGAGGGAAAAAAAAGTTGCCCCTGATTTTTGGCCGTGAAAATTTTGGTTTCCGGCGAGTGATTTTCCTTCACGCACGATGGCTTCTCCTCATAATGGGGGCCTTACAAATGTGCGCCTTTACCATAGAAAATTACAAGGGTAAATCAGGCTCCATACTTAACACCTCATTCATTGAGAATTGAGCTTAAGGAATTATGGACCTTGTGCTCTTATAACATTTTTGCATATCATGCAAGGCCACTTTCTTGGCTCTCCATTTCCTATTCTTCTTAGTCATTAGTAGGCAAGAGTGTATGTGAAGATGCGGGGAAGGCCACTGACTAAAACAAAATGTGCTCAAACATGGCTAACAAGGCAGGGTACCGATTGAAGAAAAATGTTCTCGAGGAGGGTTTGCTCATCTTTGCCTAATGCCACCCCCCAATAGGGCTGCCTCACTCCTATGGGAGACAAATGATGGAAACTTGATGCCCCTTTGCTTCCTCTTACTAGGGTTCCTTCGGAGAGAGAGAGAGAGAGAGAGAGGTGTTTTGGGTCTTCCAAAAGTGAGAGGTATTGAGCGAAAACTAGCTACCATGGTGTTTAAAGATATCAAACTATCTAAACTAGAACAGAGTGATGTCACCAAAAAGAGGGATTAGGGGGAGAAATAAAGAGATAGCATTGATCTTTCAACACCGTGCATTATCCTCCACAAAGATGCACTTGCTAGCACACAATAGTAGAGTTATTGATTCTTGCAACACCATTGTCAACAACACCAACACGCCCTTGTTTTTTTCCCTAGAAAGGTTTGGATCAAACCCACAATTTCCACCACCTCAATCCCGAGTTTTTTTATTGAGATCCGCTCTAGCCCAACCTCATCAATGCCTTGCCATGGCCAGAGAGTAACGAAGCAAGAAAAGATGATATGCATGTACCTAAGACTTAAATTACTACATGTAATGTACAAGTTCTACACTTGGCAGAACCTGGTGGTTGATTTCCTAGATCAAACTATGAATCCCACATCCCTAATCAAAAGCTATCTCAAAAACTTTTGTCAAGTGCCTTTTCCAAAACACTTTTCAGACTCAAAAAACAAAAATAGAATGCAAAGCTAAGCCGTTGCTTTACACATTAAAGTGCTTGGAATTGAATCCAAGTTTCAAAAAGAGATAACAAAATATTAAATTGCTGCTATACTATTTATGACTAAAGAAAAAATTTATTCAAATAGCCAAGCTTCTTCTTTACCCTTGTTAACCCTCGTGGCTCACGGACATCTTATCGCCTACGACGGACACTGTAACCGTATTATTTATTTAAGTAGAGTCAGGCACCGGGCTTGTTGGTCCAATAGGGAAAGGTAGAGTGATCGCCGATGAGAGGCGCACTCTAACACGAACATGCTAGGGTTAGTTGGCTAAGCATGGGCGCCCAAGTGTGAATGGGGTGAGCTCACATAAAAGCCAATTAAACCTAAAATTGAGTTATTCTCTCATTGTGCAATAGAAGCTGCTCTTGCTCCATCTCCACCTTCTCCTTCACCATCTCCTTGTGTGTGTGCGTGAGAGAGAGAGAGAGAGAGAGAGTGTGTGTGTGTGTGCGATCGAGCGTTGCGGCGGCACGACGACGGCGAGGCGGTTGAGTGCGGCGTAGCGGCGTCTCCCTCTTTTTCGCGGCGAGGAATCCTCTACGGCAGGAGCATAAGGCGGTGAGTGACACACCATTTCCCTCTTTGAGCTTACTAGTTAAACTAGTTGTGTGCTTGGAGCCGTCTGCGGCTCGTACACGGTGTATTGGCAAGTCCCTTGCTTCGAGAGTGCGGCAAGGAGTGCACATTTTTGGCGCCGCTGCCGGGGAATAGCCCTGCACTAAGCCCAAGAGGCACTTTGTGCTTCTTGTATGAGTGGTTTGCAGTAGGAAAGAAGAGGGAGAGGAAGTTAGCATTTTCTGTTTTTCTGCTGCGTACATTTAGTATTAGTTAGACAGTTAGCAAAATTCTGTTTTTTTGTTTGCACACAGTTAGCATTAGTCACACAGTTAGCATTTCTTGCGTTTTTTGCGTTTTCTGTGTTTTCACTACACAGTTCTGTCAAGTTTCAATTTCTGCATTTTCTGTGTTTTCTGGTTTGTGCACAGTTAGGCGCACAGTTAGTTAATTAAGTAGGTTAGTAATTACGTGAACCACTGATTAGCAGGTCAGTAGGTAGGTGGGACAATAAATAGGTAGGTGAGGTCAACGCGCACCAAAACGCGTACCAAATAATATCTCAAAAAAAAATGTTTTAAAAAAAAAAATTGTGAAAAAAAAAATCGAAAAATAAAAACGCAAGTGAGTGGGAGGTTAAATTTTCGAAAATAAAAAACGTGAGTTATAAAAACGTACGGGTTGGTCTATATAAAAGATAGATCGGGATCATTTCCCCAAGCCCAAGCCCAGGCTTCAGTCCTCAGTCTTATGATATATACTAGACTCACTCTTATATATATACCCTACTCCCTCAAGAGAGAATGAGAGCATGTGGGACAAGTCCTCCACTCTCCTCCCTTCTCTTCCCACTTGCACCCTTAGACTTTCTAGTTTGGGCCTAGTTTCCTACTAGAAATTGACAGTTTTAGGGATTCCGAGGGCATAGAGTGACCAAACGGAGGGCTGTAAAGCACGGCACGACCCTCTGAGCGATACGCTCGTTTTGAGCTATCACACGGCCCATTCCACGACACGCTCTAAAAAATCTAGCAAAAAAACAAACAAAAAATACGCAAAAAACTAGTCACAAGGCCTCCTAGAGCAGCTTTTTGACACTTGAGGGTATCAAAAGCACATGCACTTACGCTCTAGGCGGGTGCTAGAACACGAGCATATTGAGGGTGCCTCTGTTCATACGGACACCCATTACCCATCCACGATAGGCTCTAGACCCTCAGCGGGGACACAAGGTAGCACCACCCAAGACCCTAAAATAGCCGCTAGTGATTCCTCCTCCGACTCAGAAATCATGGAAGCCTACCCTATCCAAAACACTGAGAGAGAAGGCCATGCACCTCCCGAAGCTCCACAACCTAGTACTAGTATGTTTAGCCGTTTCATGGAAACATTAGGTAGAGCTACTCGCTCGGAACCTGATGCAAATGAAGCACACGAAGGGGGTGGGGAAGTGGAATCTCCTTTCACATCGCACGTGGACCCCACACCCCCAAAGAGTGTCCATGTGGATATCCTACCAACTTCTTACCAAGAAGGCCCTGTTGAGCTGCCTCCTTCAGAAGTTCCCTCTAGAGTACCGTTGGTGACAAGTAAAACCACGGGAAGCAACATTGCTTCTACCTCACAAGAAACCGTTAACACGTCGACTCTAGAAGGATTGTTCATTAACGATCATTGGACATACGACCTCCACACTGAGGTGTTGACGGATCTACACTCTGGCCACGCCTACCATGTAGGATGGATAGAGATTGTACAATCCACCTCTAGTGCCACGAGCATCGAAGATCAACAGAAAATGATCTGTAATGTTATCCATGGCATTATTCAATCAGAAAGGCAAAACCGAGGGGTAAATATACTCTCAACTGGCCCCATGAGATTTCTGGATACGAGCAAGGCTCAACAGCCTACTCTATCACAAATGGAGACTCCTCTAATGAGCCCCATGGACCCATCTTACGTCATTTCACCTGGGGTCTCTATGCAATCTGAGCCTCCGAGCGACAACTTTAGCTTCCCTAACTTGGCTCAACCCTCTATTAAGGAAAACCTAGTGCTCACTCCAGGGATAAGCCTTACAGAGAATGTACCGATGACATCTACGGTTAGCGCAGTGCCACTACCCAGTGTCGTAGTACCTAATATGGGGCCTCGACCGTATGTGCCTCTAGCCCCTTATGCACACATGGCCCCCACACCTCCAATTGTACCACTTGTTTATGCTCCTCGAGTGCCGCTCCCTAGCCCTTATCCGAGTGGACCTATGCCCGGTTATGTTCCATATCCTGCATCATCCACACATATGCCAAGACCGGTACCCGTCCCTCTCCCACATATGATTCCAAGAGTACCTCCAACGGCCCTACCTCCTCACATAGGTGACTTGGCAACGTTTGCTCAAACCATAGGTCGATCTATCGCGGAAAATATGCGTCATGCATCTGATAGAGAGCCTAGAAGTAAGGCAGTACAAATTGCCAAACTCACGCAAAAATTCAATGGGGACGAAGATGCTAGGAAACACATTAAAGTGTTTGAACAAGTATGTGATTCCTTAGGGGAACGCAACGAACTACATAAGTGCAATGCCTTAAGCTTGACATTAAGTGGGAAGGCTGGAGATTGGTATAGGACCCTAAGGGTGGACGAGAAAACAATCTACCCTACCCTTCGAAGGTTGTTTCTAAAGGAGTACATACGAGAAGGTGTGCTTTGGGGTGTAGCATCTCAGCTACAGAAGGCCGAACGTAAGGAAGGAGAGTCAGTAAGGGACTTCATTAGTTGTCTAAAGCACTTAAACTCTCGCTGCCCTGTAAATGAGCGCTTCAACAATAACCAACTGCTTGATCGATTCATTCGAGGGTTGAGGAATGAAGGAATCTATAATGGACTAGTGATTAGAGGTATCACAACGTGGGAAGATGTCACTGCCAATGCAATCCAATTAGAGGACAACTTGATGATAGCAGGCATGAGGGTGTCTACTGACACGAGATCCACTAGCTCACAAGCCATTGAGTATGAACCCATGACTGCAAAGCCCATTGCCAATGAGCCAAAGGTATTTGAGACATTCTTGACAGACCTCACCAAGGCAATCCAAGAGTCTCTTAAGGATAATCGACCCCCTCAAAATAGTCACATGTATCCAAGAAGGGAGCAACAATGGTGTTCCATTTGCTTAGGTCCACATAGCACTAGTGAGTGCCCTACGTTTAGAGTAAAATTTAATGGAACTTGCAACGCATGTGGTAGGTATGGTCACCAAGCTAAGGATTGTTTAATGATCAAACGTATGATGGCAAATAGACCACCTGTAGCCTGGACGGATGCACCTCGAGCTCCTGTATTGATGCCTGCTCCACCTGTTGAGCAACTACCGCAACACATGGTCCCTAGATCTCAAAATGTTGTACAAGCTACACCACTACCACCTCCTGTGCTAGGACCGCAGCCCCCGCATCCAAGAGTCGCCCCTATGAACCAAGTGGGTTGCGAGCCATCAAATGCTTATGCAGATGGCTGTGAGGAGGAAATAGACACTAGTATTGCCTACGGACTTGATACATTAGAAGAGTGTCCTATATACTACATGGAAGATTGTTGGGGGCAAGTCAAGCCGGTTTATCAAGCTGCTGCTCTCGCATCCAGAGGTCAAAATATCAACACCCAGGCTAGGAGGCCACCTCTTCAATGCTACGAGTGTGGTGGACCACATCGGGCAGCAGAGTGCCCTATTAGGCTGCAAAAGAATGCTGCACAGATGCAAATGAATCAAGGGAGCACGTCTGCAATGCCAATACTCACATGTAATCGTTGTGGCATAGATCACTTGATTGCCCAATGCCCCTATAACCCAAATGCGCCTAAAATCACACCCCTAAATTTGGTCGAAATTGCTAGTGTGACATCGCCAATACCACCCGTCGCACCCGCTTATGCGATTACACGGTCCATGCTTCAAGGGCCAGGCCATATCCTCGAAGAGAGAGATACCGCGTCAGTTATCCAAGCAAAGAAAAAGAAGACACGAAGGAAGAGGTCGCAGAATACGGGAAATTCAAAGCCAAGTTCCAAAAAAAACATAGGAACAGGAGATGACCCCGTGTATATGAATGACCTCGAGGATGATTCAGATTCAATCGAGACAATGGAGACTAGAACCAATACCACAAAGGGAAAGACCGACAAAGAAAACCGTAACATGGAACCAAATGAAAACCGAATAAGAGAAAACCATAAAGAGCCTCTGAAAACACCACAAGTGTTTCCAAATCCAATCCAAGACCCCCAGGGGCAAAAAGGGAAGAATCGTAAAAAGAAGATTGGGACGTATCCAAACCCAGTAGACGAGATTGAGCAGGTGAAACATCTAAGAGGTTTAGTGGAGGAGACTCAAAGGAAACTAGAACCAGAACCCATGCATGTCAAAATTCATGACACAGTGTTTCCCACGCAAGTTCATCCACCCCACATGAACCATAGACCGTTAGCCATATCTAGTATCATCCAAGAAGGGAGTGAGGACGGGGCATCAGAAAGTGAGCATACACCTTTCTTGTTGGAAAGGATGTTTAACGAAGGAATACCTGATCCCATTGAGGAATATGAGATTCCATCCTCACCAGTTCCTAGTCAAGGACCTACACCCTACAAAATGCCAATGAATGTTGCCAAACTAGTGGACTTCATGTCTTCTGAGGTCCGAACCACGATCATAGCAAAGCTGTATGGAGATCTTGAGTTATTCCTTGCACTTCGAGCATTCCTTAACGGAGAGCTACGAACGGGATTACCACAGTTTGCGCAACCAAATAGGCCTGACTCGATTATGATTGATGAGGAAAATCATGTGCAATCACTTGACTTAGATGGACACGAGTCTGTGATCGAGGTACCCATTAACGAATTAGGGCAGTATTTTGAAGGTGACGAGTCTAATGCGACCCTACCCATCACTACCAAGGGATTAACTATAAAGGGAATTCTTGATGGTGGTGCGGGAGTTAGCATCGTTACAAAAGATTGTTGGGAATCCATGGGAAAACCCCGCCTCAGTGTTACTAACATTGTGGTAAAGATGGCAAATGGTACCATAGCCAAACCTATGGGGATGCTCAAGGATCTTAAGATCAAATTTCTAGGACACAAGGTACGACATACGTTCATTGTAATGGATTTCTCTAAACACCTTATGTCATATGAAATGATTTTAGGACGACCATTCATGAGGGAAGCACAAATGGTTCATGATTGGTCTAAAAATCATGTCTATTTGCAATTCCAAGATTCTGTCCTTAGAGTGGATTTGGTGACTGGTAAGGTACACCCCTCAGGGATTAAAACCATTATTGATCATCGCTCTGACACCACAGTTCACTCGGCCCCACTACAATATTGTTACACTTGTAAGAAGGATACAGACATTGGCCAAGATTCTCCTTACATGGATGTGTTACCAGGTATGACGGAATCAGACAACGTAGACTGGGTACACCTAGCTGCAACCATAGATACCTGGGGAAATAGAGGAACCACTTGGGTCACACCAGAGGGGGAAGAGGTACCACAAATTGCACCTCTGAACATGATAAGTGCCATACATGCATCTTCTAAGGGCAAGGCAATTGTGGACCAATCTGACAGTGACACCGATAGCTCAATAGAAGACTTTGACCAACACGACTTGGACACTGACTCCCAGAGTGAAACGGATTCTGAATCTCATGAATTAGAGAGTGGAGCGAGTTCAGAGTCAAAACATTCGGAAGGACCGAGCACATCAACCGATGATAGCTCCCCCGAGAGTGAAGAGGACACCAACGAGGACTCCTTTAGTGAGCCAGATCTAAATGGAAATCAAAAGCAGGTCTCAAATAAGAAAAAGAAAAACCTTAAGAGGCGTCGATATCGAGCCAATGTACGTGCTAGGATAAAAAAGAAGAGATCCTCAGCAGAATGGCTCAGTTATATAGGGGCATGTGATGCTCATCGAAAATTGGTAGACAATTGGGGTGAATATCTCCAAAATGTTATGTGGTGTAGACCACGACCCCATGACATAGCCCAATTAGAGATCATAGACAAGCCAAAGTTGAGCCGCACTGCAAGGAGGCGTCAAAACCAAGAGTTAGCTCGACAACACAAGAAAGCAGAAATGGAAGCACAAACCAAAGCACAACCAGAATCCACAGACTTGCATCCTGCACCAGAACATTTCAAATCTTACACCACAGGGGAAGCAAAGGTTGTGTACACAAAAGCCCAAAGAATACCTATCGATGGGAATAATGGAATCTATGATGGTCCGGCAATAGTTAAAGAAATAGAATTAGCTAACCCCGGTGAAGAATCAAAACCTGTTTTTATTGCCCAAGACCTCACAGAAGTTGAAGAGGCGGTCCTCAAAGAGCTTCTCGAGGAATTCAAGGACGTATTCGCTTGGACATACCATGATATGAAAGGTGTTCCACCTTCTGTGGTCCAACATACAATCCCTATGATTAGCACTGCGAAGCCCGTACAACAAAGACCCTACCCGATGAATCCTAAGTACGCAAAGATCATTCAAGAAGAACTAGAAAAGCTTATCAAATGTGGGTTCATATATCCTATTGAACACTCTGAATGGGTGTCTCCAATAGTTATCGTGCCAAAAAAGAATGGGAAACTCAGGGTGTGCGTGGACCTCAAAAAAGTTAATGCAGCTACTAGAAGAGACCATTACCCCCTACCATATTCCGAACATGTACTCGAAAGAGTTGCAGGCAAGGAAGCTTATAGCTTTCTAGATGGGTACTCAAGCTACAACCAAATCACGATAGCGCTAGAGGACCAAGCTAAAACTGCCTTCATCACAGAATTTGGCGTGTTTGCATTTCGTGTGATGGCTTTTGGCTTAACAAATGCCCCTGCTACATTCCAACGATTAATAAACACTGCTTTTAAAGAATATTTGAGAGAGTTTTGTGAAGCTTTCTTAGACGACCTTTGTGTTTACTCTTCTTGGAAGGAACATCTATCATGTTTGCGGAAGGTGTTTGAAAAGTGTAGGTTATATCGTATCTCATTGAACCCGTTCAAATGCCAATTTTGGGTCAAGCATGGAGTTATTTTAGGGCATATAGTATCCAAGAATGGTATCTCAACCGATGAGAGAAAAATTAAAGTGATTCTAGAGTTACCACCACCAACCAATTACAAGGGAGTTCAAAGGTTCATGGGACACGTGGGTTATTATCGACAGTTTATTTTATTTTTCGCTGAAATAGCACGTCCTTTGTACAAGCTTCTCATTGAATTTAAATGGACTGAAGAGAGTGACCAGGCCTATGAACAATTGAAGAAAACACTAGCAAGTGCTCCGATTTTAAGGACACCTAACTGG
Source organism: Adiantum capillus-veneris (assembly GCF_014529385.1). Taxonomy (NCBI): domain Eukaryota; kingdom Viridiplantae; phylum Streptophyta; class Polypodiopsida; order Polypodiales; family Pteridaceae; genus Adiantum; species Adiantum capillus-veneris. The sequence continues at coordinate 127,393,641 of NC_140958.1, forward strand.
GATGTCATTTTCCATGTGCATATTGATGCATCAAACTTTGCTATTGGGTGTGTTCTCACTCAACCAGGAGAACATAAATTGGACTATCCCATTAGCTTTGCAAGCCGTCAATTGAACGATGCTGAAAGGAACTACACCACTACAGAGCGAGAAGGTTTGGCAATGGTTTATGCAGTAAAGAAATTTCGCTACTACCTTCTGGCAAACAAGTTTGTATTTTATGTGGACCATCAAGCGTTGTTGTATCTGGTAAACAAACCATGCTCCACAGGAAGAATCACACGATGGTTGTTAATTCTTCTGGAGTTTGATTTCACGATTGTAGTGAGACCCGATAAAAGGCACGTCATGGCTGATCATTTGTCTCGCATACCCAATGGTGAAGCCCCTACAGGAGTTGATGATGAATTACCCGATACTTCCCTATTCATAGTTGAGACTATGCTTGAATGGAGTGAGAACATTGTTAACTTTTTAGTTAATGGTTTTCCACCCAAGGAACTTCGTAAGGATATCGCTCGAAGGCTAGTAAAAGAATGTGAACCCTATTGTTTGATTGCTGGAACTCTGTATAGATTAGGCAAGGATGATATTCTTAGGCGTTGTGCCCGCGAGGATGAATATTTGTATATCTTGCAAGAAGCACATATGGGCATAGCAGGAGGACATTTTTCAGGAGACCTGACTGCTAGAAAGGTGCTGCAATCAGGCTATTGGTGGCCAACTTTATTTAAGGATGCATCACTTTTTACAAAAGGGTGTGATGAGTGCCAACGTTACAAGACCACACAGCGCAAAGACAGAATGCCCTTACATCCTATTAAAGTAACCCAACCATTTGAAAAATGGGGCGTAGACTTTGTAGGTCCAATTAGTCCCGCAGCTCGCAACACTCAATCTCGATATATTCTAGTTGCTACGGACTATGTAACAAAGTGGGCTGAAGCTAAGGCTTCACAAAAAGCTAACGCGAGGACAACAGCTAAGTTTCTTTTTGAGAACATTATCACAAGATTTGGTTGCCCTTTTGAAATTGTTAGTGATAATGGTACCCATTTTATAAATGAGGTAATAAGAGAACTTACCACGACCTTTATGATATCCCACCATAAGTCTACACCTTATTACCCGCAAGCTAATGGACAAGCCGAGAGCACATACAAGACTCTAATCTCTATTTTAACCAAGACGGTAGAAGCTCATCGCACTGATTGGGATTTGAAGTTGACATCTGCTCTATGGGCTTATCGTACTGCTTATAAAGTGGCTATTAATTGTACGCCATTCAAAATGGTATACGGCCAAGAAGCGGTTATGCCTTGGGAGTTTGTCATTCCTAGTCTGAGGGTAGCTTCGCAAGAAGGATGGAATGGTAACCCCTTAACCGAGCGTTTGTATATCTTAGAAAAACTAGACGAAGAGAGACAGTTGGCTGTGCAAAATGCTCTTGTGGAAAAGGATAGGAGAAAGAAGTGGTTTGATCGCCATGTGAAGGACAAGGACATCAAAGTTGGTGATAAATTCCATGGAGTACGTAAAGAGAAGAAAAAGTTGAAATATGCTGGTAAAGGACCATATAGAGTATGTGAAATTACCCCACAAGGTACCCTTCGTGTGGAAACTCTTGATGGAGTTCAAACCATTGGATTCCTCAATGGGAGTAAATTCAAAAGATATTATGATCCTTTAAGCCAAGAAGAACTACGGGCCATTCATCAAAAGAAGGCCGCCAAAGCACAAACCGAGTTAAACAAGATACAAGCTCAAGCTGAGGCTAAGGAGCGACAACAACGTATAAGACAAAAACGAGAGGCTAACCTTGGAGTCACAAATGCATTCCACGTGGAAATCGAAGAGGATGGGTTGGACTCTGACACACCTCTACGATACCCCATTGAGTTAAATAGTGCCTATGGAAAAGTGCTATATAACGCCTTATTGGACACGGGTGCTAAATATAATCTGCTATCCTATGGGGTGTGGTGTCAGTTAGGGAAGCCACCTCTATCTGAGAGTATTATCCAAGTCAAGAGTGTCAACAAGAAAAAAACTACGGTTTTTGGAATCTGGCACACTTCTGTCAGTTATGACAATGGGATTGTAGCTCAAGACTTTTTGGTCATGCCTACTGGAACTATGGAGGGTAATATAAACCTAGGCCGCACGTGGATGATAGCCACCAAATGCACTATTGATTGGGGGACTGGGGGTGTTACAACGCAAAAACCAACTCTTAGCCCTACCACTCAAGCCATAGTCCCTGAGATATTGCCTAAGGAAATAAAACCCAAGACATTGCATGTCCAGGAGGTTGAACCATACGTCCCCATAGCCCAACTCTCTAGAGCTTCAATCGATGTAGTTGAAAGAAAGCTTGAGACACACAAGAACCATCCTAATATAACACAGAAAACATACAAGTGGGTCCCTAAAGCCTCTGTAGTGAGCATGGTTGATGCAAAAAAACGGAAACCTAGTAAGAACCTTCCCACTCACTCCAAGAAATGTGAAGAAACGTTGCGTTGGATTCCTAAACGACTATTGGAAGCCCAAGGATACTATGAAGGGAATGATCAAATCTGGGTGCCCAAACGTAAAGTGTACTCTTACCTGTCACCTAGCCCATGTAAACCCAATCCTGTGGCTCCAAAACAAATTGAAAATCGCGGAAAAGAAAAAATCATGGAATGTTACACACCCGATCTAGAGCTAGTTTGGGTACCAAAGAAAGAACGATTTGTTCCACCTAGCTCAGGAACAGGGAAATCAAATGAAGCTTCTTGCTCTTCATGTAGTTCCTATACGCAAATAGAAGCTTCGACACAACCTCCACCTACCACTGTACATATCCATACAAGCACGAAAGAGTTTGCACCTCCCGGGGTAAGTTCACCACCTACAACAACGTTGCAAATAAAATCATGGGAGAGTACCTTACCACCCTTGCAACTAGATGAAACACATAGGGCGGTCGAAAACTATTGGTTAAAACCTTCACCCATAACAACTTGGAACAATTGGTTTCAAAAAGTGACGACCTCATTCCAAAAGTTATGATCTACCCAAGGAAGGGGGGAGTGTTTGCTAACATCAATCATTCACTCGCTCCCCTCTCAACCTTCCTCCCTGACCTCTCAATTCCAATCTTAGGGAATGTATATATATAGCCTTATACTCACAAAAAACAAAAATAGTAAAGACAAGAGCGACTAGCAACGAGAGAGCACCCCATCAGATCTTACATATAAGTCCAAATTCACCGTGTCAATTCAAGCAACACACAAAAACAACTCTTATGTTTTAAAGGCCTAACCAAATCTATCTGTCTTGTCAGAAATGGCTACTTCACCAGAGGCATGCACTTCTATTTTTGATGAAAGGTACCCTTTGTCTTTTCCTCAAGTGTTCTACGTATGCTACCCTATACTTTCTTGCGAATGGGATTTGATAGAGAGCCTTGCATGTGAGAGAAATTTTGAGGAGTTAGAATGGCTGATACGTCTATGGCTAACTAGTGATCCATACCTAGTAGCGAACGTGTCTCCAATGGCACATGCTTATTCTTTTGCACAAGATGAGTATCCACGCATCGCGAGGTTCTTGATTAGCATGCTTGCACAAGAGGATGATGAAGAGGAACTAATAGAGACCGAGGAAGACTATGGCCTCACGGACAACGATTTTATTTATCTAGATGATGAGGATAGAGGCCTAGCCTTAGGGTGGCCACCCGGTTTATATAATATCCTCTTTCCTTGATTCTAAAAGGGGTGACAGATAGGTAGGTTAGGGGTCTAGATTGTGTTTTGAGTTTGTTTTTTAGAAGTTTTAATTTTTCACACTGACATGCCTCCTAGAGGTATAGTGCCTGTTTTTGGATGTGTTAGGTAGGACTTATATGGATCTCCATCCACATGGCTGAGGACATATTTCAACGAAATGAGCCACTCCATACCTCCAGGTGTACTACTTTCCATGATTCATGTTGGTGGATATGTGTAATTGCTAATAATGATTTTTCATTCTTTGTTTGAGTGCAATAGTTATGATTGTTATCTGCCATTATAGATGCATAAATTTGTCTTTGCTTAAGTTGATTGAACTCCAGTTTAATCTTATGGGTGAGCCTGGAGATTAGGAGACCGTGACTTTAGGTTAACTCATTTACTTGACCACTAGGCCTAGCTAATAAAATTATCCTAGCATTTGAGACCTTAGGAATGTTTTAGGCAGAGAAAGGCTTGCTCACTCAAACAACAAAAAACACTAGTGCGAATACCAAGGAAATGGAAGCAAAAAAAAAAAAAACATAAGTGCCACAAATGAAAAATCTTACGTTGGAAGAGAAATCCTGGCTTGAATTGGTACTTCACTCACATGTATTGTCTATGGTACAAGAGCCCTTGAGGTTCCCAGTGTGGGCGCTTTTCCTTGAGAAGCAAAAAACCCCGGACATACAAAATAAGCACACACGTCACATGATTGTGACCCAAAGTAAAAAAGTATTAAAAAAATAAAAAAATAATAAAAATTTAAAGACTTCCATTGAGATTACAGTTAACATTTCAAGCTTTTGTTTGCAGTTGTGAGAGCGAGTTGGCTAATCAAAGCTGAAAAGCATAATTAGGGAATCTTGCATTTAGATAATCTTCTTAGCTTAGCTAGTACTAGAGTAGTTGTTTTAACCTTAGTCATAGCTAACTAATTGATAGACTCACCCATAAGCTCAAAACTCTTGATAATTAATTTACTCAAAGTGTAATTTATTTGTCCTTAATGGCAGTCTAACATTTCATAAATCTTGCATTTACTCATTTCCACATGTACTTTACATTCCCCTCATGATTTATGGCAATATAATTCCGCTTGCTAAAACAGTGACTTTGCCTTGCAGATTCAAATCTAGATGCTCTACAACATGGACATACCAAGCTTCAACTCAATAGCTTTCGAGGACGGAATCTACATCAGGAAGGGGGGCAATGTTAACCCTCGTGGCTCACGGACACCCTATCGCCTACGACGGACACTGTAACCGTATTATTTATTTAAGTAGAGTCAGGCACCGGGCTTGTCGGTCCAATAGGGAAAGGTAGAGTGATCGCCGATGAGAGGCGTACTCTAACACGAACATGCTAGGGTTAGTTGGCTAAGCATGGGCGCCCAAGTGTGAATGGGGTGAGCTCACATAAAAGCCAATTAAACCTAAAATTGAGTTATTCTCTCATTGTGCAATAGAAGCTGCTCTTGCTCCATCTCCACCTTCTCCTTCACCATCTCCTTGTGTGTGTGCGTGAGAGAGAGAGAGAGAGAGAGAGAGAGTGAGAGTGTGTGTGCGATCGAGCGTTGCGGCGGCACGACGGTGGCGAGGCGGTTGAGCGCGGCGTAGCGGCGTCTCCCTCTTCTTTGCGGCGAGGAATCCTCTACGGTAGGAGCATAAGGCGGCGAGTGACACACCATTGCCCTCTTTGAGCTTACTAGTTAAACTAGTTGTGTGCTTGGAGCCGTCTGCGGCTCGTACACGGTGTATCGGCAAGTCCCTTGCTTCGACAGTGCGGCAAGGAGCGCACAACCCTTTTTCTTATTAGTCACATTCTTAATGCTTCGGTTTGCTACCTTTGTCTCCACATCCTTCTTAAACTCATAAGCAATCTCAACATTTTCTTGCTCCTCTACTTTAACATCACCTTCTACCTTTTCTCCCTTCTCTAAAACCGATTAGAGAAATCAAAACAAAATTCTTGAATGTCCTCATCCTCTTCCTCTGTTTGATTCTCTAACTTTTGATCTTTTGAATCTTTCAATTTTGTTGCATGTTGTGAAACAATATTGTGCACTCCTTGCCGCACTGTCGAAGCAAAGGACTTGCCGATACATCGTGTGCGAGCCACAAATGGCTCCAAGCACACAACAAGCCTAAACTAGCAAGCTCAAGAGAGCAAAGGGTGTGTCACTCACCGCTCTACGCTCGCCTTCGTGGTGGATTCCTCACCGCGATGAAGAAGACGCTCCAGTCGTGCCGCGCTCAACCGCTTCGCCGCCGTCGTGCCTTCGTAATGCTCGATCGCACACACACTCTCCCTCTCTCTCTCTCTCTCTCTCTCTCTCTCTCTCACACACACACACACACACACACACACACACATACACACACACACATGGAGGTGAAGAAGAAGAAGATGGAGATGGAGATGGAGCAAGAGCAAGAGCACTCTTCTATTGCACAAATGAGAAAATGCGTGAATTTTAGGTTTAGTTGGCTTTTATATGAGCTCACCCCATTCACACTTGGGCGCCCATGCTTAGCCAACTAATCCCTTGAATGTCCCAGTTAGAGTGCGCCTCTCATCGGCGATCACTCTTACCCTTTTCGTATTGGTCCGACAAGCCCGGTACCTGACTCTACCAAATACATAATACACGTCTGTCGTAGGTGATGGGGTGTCCGTGAGCCGTGAGGGTTAACATGCCCTCCTTCCTGATGTAGATTCCGTCCTCGGAAACTATTGAGTTGAAGCTCATTCGTCGAGGTGGAAGAGCATTTGAGATGAATGTCCTTAGCCTTCTTCAGTCACTGCAAAATCAAACAACATTGGAACAGTAATTACATTCTCATAAGTGATTAAAAAGCATATGCAGTTTTAGGTAGACAAATTGATTGGTAAAAGAATTTCAAACAATTTGTCAGCAATGAACATTAAATTGCAATGTAATCAAATGCATAAACAGATGTAAAGGTAAAAAATTAAACAAGTTTGGGGTCGCTAATTTGACGGTCGAAAGGCACTAGAGATCGAATATTAATACCATGGGTAAGCTTCTTAATTTTCTGTGGTCAATTAAGTTGTTTAATCGCGAGAGCCAAGTATTCATGTTCGAGGGCTGACTAGAGGCTATATCTAGAAGACCTTGCAGTTAAGTTACCATAAAAGGAATTTCTCATGAAATCATCGCCTGACTGATTACTTTTTCTTTGACCCCCCAAAGTCTTTTCACAGTGATTCAATTTGATGTGTGTGCTTATTTTGTATGCCTTGGGTTTTTTGCTTTTCAAGGAAAAGTGCCCATACTGAAAACCTCTAGGGCTCTAGTACCATAGGCAATACATGTGAGTGAAGTACCAAATCAAGCTGAGATTTCTCTTCCAGCTTAAGATTTTACAGTGTAGCACTTTGATTTTTTGTTTGTTCATTTTCAGCATTTTAATTTTGTAACTTTGGGGGGTCATATAACACTGATACACCTCCCAAGGCTCATCACACTAGTAAACTCCCTTTATAATACTTAAGCTAAAGGTCAATAGGGTCAAGCCCACTAGAAAGCCCTAGTACATTTCACACAATGATGCCTAAATCGGATTAAGAACCTAAGTAACCATTAATTATTAGGAAGGCATTCCCTATGGTATTAAGAGAAGATTTCTAACACCTAACTTGGTCAAACTAGTTTGTCGGACTGCTTGATTTTTAAACCTAGACACTTGATTATGACAAAAAATTACATTGAATTAAATGTTTGATACTAAGCAAATGCGGTGAATATTAGGCTACCAATCACAATTAAAGCTGACAATCATAGATGCAAAAAAGATAAGGGGCAATGCTAAAGGACAAGAAACACATGTTTGTGTCGATGGTCACGCTTGATTTGAAGAGTGAGTCGAGATAAAGATTCCATGAAGGTCCAAATCCTATCAATAGCAACACGCTCCTGTACACACAAGGAAACAAAAGGAATACCTCCAGGAGGCACATTAGTGGGAAAAGAGAACTTTGCTAATCACTCAACTCTAAAACAGAAACACTCCTATCGTACTAATCTTACCTACCCTCCATACTCAAGTGATGAGGATCAAAGGTGTTTTATGGCATAGGTTTCTGTTTCACTGTACCAGATGTGACATGTGTAGGTCTGAGTCAATGTTTGGACTTTTAATGTGCATACTCGTTTGCTAATTGCTCTTGCTCTTTATTTTTTTGTTTTTTGTGAGTATAAAGCTTTATATGTACATTCCCTAAGATTGGTGATTGAGAGGTCAGGGAAAAAGGTTGAGAGGGAAACAAATGAATGATGACTGTCAGCCAACACTCCCCCCTTCCTTGGGTAGATCATACCGTTTGAAATGAGCTTGTCACCCTTTGAAACCAATTGTTCCAGCTGGTAATAGGTGGAGATTTTTGCCATTAGTTTTCTATTACCTTAGGCGCCTCGTCGAGTTGAAAGGGTGGTAAGGTACTCTCCCAAGATCGAACTTGAAGTAGTTCATCAGGTGATTCTTGAACATTGGGAGGTGTGGATTCTTTTGTAGCTTCATGGAGGTCCACTACTATAGATGCAGGCTGTGTAGAAGCTTTTACCTCTATGGATGTATTACATGAGGAGCTAGAAGCTTCATGGAACTCCCCCCTTCCTGAGCTAGGTGGAATAAATTGGTTTTTCCTTGGAGCCCAAACTAGCTCTGGACTAGGTGTGTAGCATTCTGTGATTTTTTTCTTTCCACGATCATTGATTCGTTTTGGAGCTACGGGATTGGGCTCACATGGGTCAGGTGATAGGTAAGAGCACAATCTACGTTTTGGCACCCAAATTTGATCATTTCCTTGATAGTATCCTTGGGCTTCCAATAGTCGTTTAGGGATCCATCGCAACATTTTCTTACTTTTCTTGGAGAGAGTGGTACGTTTCTTACAAGGCTTCTGTTTTTTAGCACTAGCTATGGTCACTAAAGAAGCTTTAGGGACCCACTTGTATGTTTTCTTCGTTACATTAGGATGAGTCTTGTCAGAAGCTATATGCATTGCTTGTAGCATATTTAAGGGTACAGGCATTTCATCCCCCTCAGGTGTTACCCAGGTCGTCCCCCTATTTCCCCAAGTGTCTATGGTTGCTGCTAGGTGGACCCAATCCACATTGTCCGACTCAGTCATCCCAGGTAGGATATCCATATAAGGAGAGTTCTCCCCAATATCCGTGTCTTCGTTACATGTGTAACAATACTGTAATGGAGCTGAGTGAATTGTTGTGTCTGATCGATTATCAATGATGAATTTATTTCTTAGAGGATGTGTTCGACCACTTAAAAGATCAACTTGAATGACAGAGTCTTGGAACTGTAAGTAGACGTGGTTTTTGGACCAGCCATGCACCATTTCTGCTTCCCTCATGAATGGATGCCCTAAGATCATCTCAAATGACATAGGATGCTTGGAAAAATCCATAACAATGAAAGTATGCCTTACCTTGTGTCCCAAGACCTTGATTCTGAGATCCTTTAGCATTCCAATAGGCGTAACAATAGATCCATTAGCCATTTTTACCACTACGCTTGTGGCTTCAAGGTGAGGTCGCCCCATAGACTCCCAACAACTCTTTGTCACCATGTTGACTCCCGCACCACCGTCAAGGACTCCCTTTACAGTTAATCCTTTAGTAGTGATTGGTAGAGTAGCATTAGATTCATCACCTTCAAAGTATTGCCCCAACTTGTTAACGGGTACTTCAATTACAGATTCATGTCCCGCTAGGTCAGATGGTGGTGCTAAATGTTCCTCATCATTCATTACCGAGTCAGGTTTGTTCATATGTGCAAACTGTGGTAATCCGGCCTATAATTCTCCATTGAGGAAGGCTCAAAGAGCTGAGACTAGCTCGGGGTCTCTATATAGTTTGGACATGATGGTGGTTCTAAATTCTAAAGACATGAAATCCATCAATTTGGCAACATTTAATGGCATCTTGTGGGACGTAGGACCCTGACAAGAGAATGGTGAAGATGGAATCTCCACTTCCTCAAGGGGGTCGGGCATTCCCTCACCAAACATTCTCTCTAGTAGGAAAGGTGTGTGTCCACTTTCAGATGTCCTACCCTCACTCTCTTCCCGAATGATACTGGGTATAGCTAACGGCCTGTAGTTCTTGTGAGGTTGAACTTGTGTGGGAAACACTGTGTCCGACATCTGGATATGTTTGGGTTCAGATTCTAATGTTCGTTGAGTTTCTTCCACCAAACCCCTCAGTTGTTGGACTCGTTCAATTTCCACTGTTGGGTTTGGATAGGTTCCAATCTTTCTCTTGCAATCCTCATTTTTCATCTCTCGTGGCTTATCTTGGGGGTTCGCAACTGGGTGGTTTAACTTTGAATACTCTTTTGGTGCTCGTCGTAATTCCCTCTCGTGATCCTCCTCACTAGCTTTTTCCTTTGTAGTAATAGTTTTGGTCTCCGTGGTCTCTATCGAATCTAAGTCATCCTCAGGGTCATTCATATACACGGAATCCTCTCCTGTCCCTATGTTAGTCTTTGAACTAGGTTTTGAGCTAGAAGCATTAAGGGATTTCTTTCTTCGTGTTTTCTTCTTTCTCGCTCGGCCAATGGATGCAGCATCTCTCTCTTCGAGGATGTAATTTTGCTTTTGGAGCATCGACCGTGTGAGTGCATTCACTGGTGCTATGTTTATAGTTGGTGGTGTCCCATCAACAATCTCTATTATGTTCAATGGTGTGATTTTCGGTGCGTTTGGATTTTTAGGACACTGTGCGATCAAATGATCTATGCCACAACGATTACAAGTGAGTATTGGCATTGCCAATGCACTCCCTTGACTTGTTTGCATTAGTGCAGCATTCTTTTGCATTCTAATGGGGCACTCAGCTACTCGATGTGGTCTACCACATTCGTAGCACTGAAGAGGTGGTCTCTTGGTAAAACTATTAATGTTTTGGCCTCTTGTTGCTAGCGCAGTAGCTTGATATACCGGTTTGATTTGTCCCCAATGGTCTTCCATATAGTACATGGGACACTCCTCAAGCATGTCGACTCCATAGGTGATACTAGAGTCTATGTCCTCTTCGCAATCTACATAAGTATTAGATGACTCGCAACCTATTTGGTTCATAGGTGTAACTCTTGGATGAGGGGGTTGCGGTCCTAGCACTGGAGGTGGCAACGGTGTGGTTTGGACCACATTTTGGGTTCTAGGGACCATGTGTTGTAATGGCAACTGTTGCTCCATGGGTGGGGTAGGCATCAATGCAAGAACTCGAGGTGAGTCTGCCCAAGCTATAGGCGGTCTATTTTCCATGATGCGTTTAAGCATTAGGCAATCCTTCGCTTGATGGCCATACCTACCACACGCGTTACAAGTCCCATTAAATTTTACTCTGAAAGTAGGGCATTCACTTGTAGTATGTGGGGCCAAGCAAATTGAGCACCATTGTTGCTCCCTTCTTGGATACATATGAGTGTTTTGTGGAGCACGATTACCCCTAAGGCTTTCTTGGATGGCCTTTGTGAGATCTGGCAAAGTCATCTCAGATATCATTTGCTCTTTCACGATTGGCTTTATCTTCATTGGCTCATGCCCTGATGCTTGCGAGCTACTTGACTTCGGCTCGGCAGACACTCTTTCTCTTGCAATCATTAAATTATCCTCCAATTGGATTGCATTCATGGTGAGTGCTTCCCAAGTAGTGATACCTCTAATGACTAGGCCATTATAGATACTTTCATGTCGTAGTCCCCTAATGAATCTATCGAGCAATTGGTTGTTGTTGAATCGCTCGTTTGGATTGCATCGAGAATTCAAATTCTTTAGGCGACTAATGAAGTCTCTCACGGATTCACCTTCTTCTCGTTGGGCTTTCTGGAGCTGAGAGGCTACACCCCAAAGTACTCCCTCTCGTATGTATTCTTTTAAGAACAGTCTCCTAAGAGTAGAGTAGATCGTTTTTTCTTCTACTCTTAAGGTTCTATACCAATCTCCAGCCTTTCCGCTTAGGGTCAAACTCAAAGCCTTACACTTATGTAGCTCATTGTGCTCTTCCAAGGAATCGCACACATGTTCAAAGACTTCCATATGCTTTCTAGCATCTCCGTCTCCATTGAATTTCTGTGCGAGCTTAGCTACTTGAACTGCCTTGCTCCTAGGCTCTCTATCAGGTGCACTACGCATGTTTTCCGCAATAGGGAGACCGATAGTTTGAGCAAATGCTCTTGGAACCACATGTGAGATGGGAGTTGGTCTTGGCCTTGGCATACGCGCGGCTCTTGGGTCCCAAATTTCGTATGGTGGTGTACCAGACGATGGTCCAAAGTTTACAGGCGTGGCCCTAGGCATAGGGGGTGCCTGATATGGCATGTTATTATTAAATGGCATGGCTCCACTTGTATAAGAGCTTGGATAATTCCATTGTGGATTGTAAGCTCTTGGAATAATCGGAGGTGTAGGAGCTACATGAGGCTGAGGTACGACAGGTGCACATGATTGATACATACATGTAGGTATAGTTGGGGGCACTGTGCTACTAGGCATCGGCGCAGTATTAACAAATGAACTCCATGGTGTACTTCTTGTCATGCTCACCACTGGGATATGCATGGTAGCCGTAGTGTCATTAAGAGAAAGATGAGCTAGATCTGGGAAGGTAAAGCTGCCACTTGTGGGCTCAGATTGTACTGAGGCTCCTGGCGAAACAACATATGGAGGATCAATGGGGCTCACTGAGGTAGTCTCCATTTGTGACAGGGTTGGTTGGTTGGCCTTTCCCGTATCCAAGAATCTCATTAGGCCTATTGAAGGCATGTTGATCCCTGTGTTCTGTCTTTCTAACTCGACAATCCTATGGAGGACATCATAGACTTTCTGTTGTTGCTCATCTATGCTAGTAGCACCCGATGTGGATTGTAGAACATCTAACCAACCCACATGATAGGTGTGTCCTGTGTACCGATCAGTTAAAGCTTCTCCTTGTAGGTCATACTCCCAATTTTCGTTTAGGAATATCCCATCTAGGCCTGGCGTGCTGGAGGTTTCCCTTGAAGTCAAAGCATTATTGCTCCCCATAGATTGCCCCTCCGTGACTGCTACCTTGGGAGCACTCGGTTTCTCGGCTGGCATGATTGTTGTCATAGGAGCCTTTGCTTTCAGGGCTCGACTTTGTTCTAGCCTTCGTAGATTCTCAATTTCCCTCTCCCTTGTTGCTTGCATATAGCGTTCGATCTCTTGCACTTCTGCAAGACTCCTACCATCGGGTAGTAAAACCTCAGAGGGAGATAGTCCTAAAGGATCAGGAGGTGTAGTGGATGGAACATTCACATGCACACTCTCAAGAAGCATAGGGTCTATTTTAGGTATGAATGATGAATTTACTTCCCCACTCCCTTCATTTATTTCATTAACCGCATGTTCGGAGCAAGTAGCTCTACTAAGGGTCTCTTTTAAGCGGCTAAACAAGCTGGACCCGGGCCGTGGGCCCATGGCATGGATGTCTTGACTTGAACTATCAAGGTTCGGTGTAGGATACTCCTCCATGACTTCGTAGTCAGAGGAAGAATCACTAGACGCGATATGAGGATCTTGGGTCGCGCTACCTTGAGTCCCGGCCGAAGGTCCAGAACCTAGGGTGGAGGAATAATGGGTGCCCGCGTAAATGGAGGCACTACCAATATGCTCGTGCTCTAACACTCGTCCAAAGCATAGGTTCATATGACTTCCACACTCTAAGCGCGTTGGTGAGTGCCCGTGAAGGCCGCTCACTTAGTTTTTTTTTTTTTTTAGTTGTTTATAACCCAAGTTTTTTGTTATTTTTGGTTATTTTTTGTAACCGAGCCACAAAATATGGCGTGTAATAGCTCAAGACGAGCGTTTTGGCTAAAGGAACGTGCCGTGCTTTACAGCTCTCTATTCGGCTACGTGAAGCCCTCGAAATCCTAAAAATAGTCTTTATAGTCCTCGAAATCCTAAAAATAGTTTTTAAATATAAAAAGGTGTATAAACTATATTTTAAAACTGAGGACTGAGGTCTGGGTTTGGGCTTGAGCTTGGGGAATGATCCCCAGCGCGATCCTTCTTTTTAAAATAATTTTTTTTTTTTTTAGATTTTTTTTTATTTTTTTTTTAAGTCGCCGCGGCTGCGCCGCGCGCACACACACACTTAACCTACACCTAACTTATCTACTTACAGCTAATAGAGATACTGCCACACACACTCTAACACTGTTTACACAGTACTACAGTAGCTAACAGATCTACAAAACTAACCTTACAGAACTAACATTGAACCTTACAGAACTAACATTCCATAGCTAATACCTTAATTCTAACAATACATTGCAAAAAAAATTGTAACTCCTTTACAGAAAACAAAAAAGACACTACAGTGTAACAAAAATCTTCTCCACACAACCACACACCTTCCTTCTTCACAAATCCTTCTCCACACAACCACACACCTTCCTTCTTCACAAATCCTTCAATTGAAATTGCATCACAAGAAAGCGTAAAGTGCTTAACCGAGCTTAGTGTAGGGCATTTCCACGGCAACGGCACCCAAAATGTGCACTCCTTGCCGCACTGTCGAAGTAAAGGACTTGCCGATACACCGTGTGCGAGCCACAAATGGCTCCAAGCACACAACAAGCCTAAACTAGCAAGCTCAAGAGAGCAAAGGGTGTGTCACTCACCGCTCTATGCTCGCCTTCATGGTGGATTCCTCGCCGCGATGAAGAAGAAGCTGCAGTCGTGCCGCGCTCAACCGCTTCGCCGCCGTCGTGCCTTCGTAATGCTCGATCGCACACACACTCTCCCTCTCTCTCTCTCTCTCACATACACACACACACAAGGAGGTGAAGAAGAAGAAGATGGAGATGGAGATGGAGCAAGAGCACTCTTCTATTGCACAAATGAGAGAATGCGTGAATTTTAGGTTTAGTTGGCTTTTATATGAGCTCACCCCATTCACACTTGGGCGCCCATGCTTAGCCAACTAATCCCTTGAATGTCCCAGTTAGAGTGCGCCTCTCATCGGCGATCACTCTTACCCTTTTTCTATTGGTCCGACAAGCCCGGTACCTGACTCTACCAAATACATAATACACGTCCGTCGTAGGTGATGGGGTGTCCGTGAGCCATGAGGGTTAACAAATATATTTTCCTTTGCTTTTACCTCACTCTAAAAGTTTGTAGCCTACATATTCATCTCTTTGTTCTCCTTTTTCAACATGTGAACCATTTTGCTTTCCAATTTCTTGAATAATCTCAGCTTAGTCATCTGGTAAAAATGCTACATCATCTGGTGAAAATGCAGTCTTTGTACCACACACTACTAGAGTGCTCAGCTTTTGATCACATCCGAACTTGCTTCTCTCACATTTTCAACCATAACTTAGACCTACACACTTTCCTCTCCCAGCCAAAGTGTGGGCTCTCCATTGCGACTCTCATCACTACAATTTTGGAGCATCGAGAGTCACTCATCAGCCATACACATACTACATCACATGTAACTTTGGTCCCATAGGTCATATTTGACCTCCGAGGACGATAATAAAATATGTCTATCTATCTCTCTCTCTCTCTCTCTCTCTCTCTCTCTCTCTCTCTCTCTCTCTCTCTCTCTCTCTCTCTCTCTCTCTCTCTCATATAGATATACATATATATTTATGCTCGTCATACTTGAGAGAATTTATGGATTTTTAAGGGGGGGACATAGTTTAACTCCTAAAAATAAAAGGGATAAAATACCTTAGAACATGTAAAAGGCCTGTCAACTGGGAAATTTCTCTCCTCATTTGGGATGTCAATGACAGGGTTGGCTTTTTCCATGCATTTTACCCATTTCAAGGCATTTTTTATGTTTTCTATGGGTAAAAATATTCGCCACTCTCAAAACAATACACTATAATTCCAAGAAAATAATAATTTCTTGGAAATTGGCAAGGGTGTTCGTGGTGAGTAGGAGTCCCCATGAGCTTGATGGTAAAATCTCTCTCTCTCTCTCTCTCTCTCTCTCTCTCTCTCTCTCTCTCTCTCTCTCTCTCTCTCTCTCTCTCTCACACACACACACACACACACACACACACACACACATATAATCAATGACATGTATAACAACCCCATCATTTGCATGCATGTCCCCAGAGCGATACAAAATGAAGTCGACCCACAAATAGACAAACCTTCTCCTTGTTTTTTCTACGGATAGATGTATGATATTAGTTATTAGTGTATATATATGTGTGTGTGTGTGTGTGTGTAGCTGTCAAGGAAAAATGAACTGATAAGTACAAAAATAACTCAGTATCAAAATTATTTAGGTACAATGATTGTAGGAAAGAGGTCCTCTTTCAGTAGGGTTGGAACTAAAAAAAGACTTCCCCGTTCCTCAGTGGGTATTTCATCATAGTAATGTTTCTTGCCAAAGAAAAGAAAAACCTCCAAGATAAGATAGAGTCCTTACCTGCATCCATCCAAACAAGACAACAATTCAGTTAGCCTTGGATGTGTTTTACAGGTATCAATGGACCATATCAGTTGTTATCCATGTCCATCTTACAGAATTTACTTACTTCAGACAAGCTTTTTAGGTTTATTAGTTTTTAGCACTCTTTACATATTCCTTCAAAAATCAGTGGTATACTTTCTAATATGAGTGGTGAAGTCCATCATCAAAAAACGTTTTTAAGAATAGTGAAGTTTACTTGTTAAGCCATAGCTTGGTAGCTATGCTTGAGCCCATAATAACAACCATCTACTTATTAAGCACTAAAGTTAAAAAACACCAATTTTTTACCAGTGGAACCTCATTTCTCGAGCCATATCTTGGTATTTATGCCAAGTTTTGAGGGTACCATCCATATACTTACCTTCAATATCCAAAAGATATCTTCATAGCTTGGTAGCTATGCTTTATACTAACATTAGCAAGCATATACTTACCAATCAAGTGGAATTTTATGTCATGAGCCAAAGGCCAGCTTTTTTTGCCGAGAGTATATACTTACCTTCAAAAAAACTTCAAGTTTTAAGTATTCAATACAGTTTGGCAGATTTCAGCCTTGTTTTTCTCCAAGATACCTCCATTGTCCTTGGTGCTAGATAACCTTAACACCTTCTCCCCATATGAAACCATGAAGGAAGGTATTATGCCAAAGTCCAAGAGTTTCCATGTTTCTTAACACCAAAGAGCCAGACGTCTCCTTGTTGGTGTTTAGACATAGTTTTATTACCAAAACAATCATAAGCTTTAAGAAAATTCAAGGTTCCATTCACTTCTTATGCGGTTACCAACTTTAGTTATAGGCCAGAGCAAAAAGTGCATTAGCTCTATACTTACTCCCCCCAAAAGCCAAGTGATTAGTTATCATCCAGAACATTGTAATGTTCGGTTACTGTCAGGCTTGAACAGAAAAAAAGACCAGAGTCGGCTTAAAACAGAGCCCCCCAAAAAAAACCAGTGTCGGCAAAAAAGCGTTTATCAAAAAAAGCCTGTATCGGCTAAAAAACAGAGCCATCTTTTTTTAACATACTTTAGGTAAGTTGGTAAACGGCAGGACCTGCAGTGGCTTAAGCTAAGCCAAGATACCCATATTTTTTCACAAGATCAGTCAGCAAATCCCCCAATCCTTCTACTAAATCCCATTAGTATACATTGCTACCATTTTTTAAGGGCTGCAGCAGTTTTTATGAAAAAAACCAGTGTCGGCAAAAAAGCGTTTATTAAAAAAAGCCTGTATCGGCTAAAAAACAGAGCCATCTTTTTTTAACATACTTTAGGTAGGTTGGTAAACGGCAGGACCTGCAGTGGCTTAAGCTAAGCCAAGATACCCATATTTTTTCACAAGATCAGTCAGCAAATCCCCCAGTCCTTCTACTAAATCCCATTAGTATACATTGCTACCATTTTTTAAGGGCTGCAGCAGTTTTTATGAAAAAAACCAGTCTACGCAGAGTATTGCAAAGACCACTTCGTAAAGCCTTAATGAATGTCATTCAGTTCTGTGTTATGCTATGAGGACTACTGCAAGTAGTATTAACTAACTGTTTTTGAAGCAATAGATAACCAACAGATTTCAAAAAAGCTTAGAGAAAAACCTGAGTGTTTTGAGCGGCGAGGTCCATAGCTCGGACAATGAAGCAGACAGTCTATTGCCTTTAGTCAGAACAACAAAAACATACACAGGCTAAGTGAGGGGCAAGGTGCGCCCTCACCTTATTTATAGAGTTTTGAGCTGCATTCCTATGAGCGTGATCGATGAGAGAGGCAAGCCGCCCTGCTGTGTAGCGTCTTCAAGAGATGCAAAGAAAGCCTTACTAGGGAGATCCATACCCAAGATGTGCAGGCCGCCTACCATTTACAATCAGAGCTCGGCGTTTTACTCACGCCCAATTTTAGGAGGGATTTGTTATGCAAGGGATTAGTCCCATAAGTTGAATGTCATAAGTTGGAGAAATCCCATGAGTGCTTCAAGGTGGGGGGGGGGGGGGGGGGGGGGGGGGGGGGGGGGTGGAATATATAGAAGGAGGAAAAATAAAGCCTTAACAGTACCTCTGTGTGTGTGTGTGTGTGTGTGTGTGTGTGTGTGTGTGTGTGTGTGTGTGTGTGTGTGTGTGTGTGTGTGTGTGTGTGTGTGTGTGTGTGTGTGTGTACCCGCCCTAACCCAGGCACCACACACAATGTTTCGGTAGTAGGCCCATTGTGTATGGGCCTACTACCTTATCAGAGAGATGAGACTCTCTTTATGAAATAATAATCCCGGCCAATTATGTTGAATGAGAGCTTGAGTGATGGTGTTACGGATCTAGTTCCGATTAAATCCGTTATGGTAGTATTTTTTATTTAGTACAGAGATTTCTTCCCATGCCATGGAGGGTGTAGATGAAGAAGAGAAGATTAGGTAAAGAAGGCCAATACAGGAGCAGATAGAGGCTTTGTATGGCCTATTGCTATTTCTTTTGATGAATTCTATGTGAGGCAGCTTAAGAAGATCCTTTCTCCATATAAATCTAAGGTCATATCCACCTGTAGATGGGGAGTGAAGTGATATTGAAAGGTTAAGAAATTGGGCTGATTTGCAAAAGTTCCCAAGAGTCAAAATATCTAGGATGGAAGTAGGCTCAATTTTTAGGCAGTGGGGATATATTTGATCAATCTCAGTAGAGAACAATCTGTTGTTAATACTAAGCAGGTCATCCATATATCTAAAAGTATGATTGAATAGTGGAAGTTTTTTATGGTTGGCTTCCATGTTCTTGAGACACCATTTGTATTCAAAAAAAGCCACGTATATGTTACACATCAGTGGTGAGCAAGAGAAGCCCATAGCAATGCCAAGGCATTGATTAAAGCAGCAACTGCCCGCAATAATAGTGCAGTTATTCAATAGCCAAAAATATATATATGAGCAAAGTTTTGTTTCATTGAAGTGTAGAGGGTGTTCAGAGTGAGATGCATGAATCCATCTGGGTTTCTTGGCTAGGGAGATATAATGATGCTTTCTTTTTTTAGCATTGGTAAAAGCTAAGTTAATAACCTTGGCTAAGACCGTCTTAAGGCCAAGATCCCCACTAAGTGTGATGTTTTCATAGCATTGGTAATATCAGCTGTAAAAATGTGGAAAATATGTTGAGGAAGGTTAAGTGTGACTTCTGTGGCATTTTTTGCTAGCCATAAGGGATTGTATTGGATATTTAGGAAGTCCTTGCAGATTTTTTGCTTCTCAGCACAAATGAGTTCTAATTCTGTGAGAATAATATCAAGGCAAAGAGTAATATCTTTGGTGATATCTGTGAAGATATAGTTAGAGGCATCAGATATCCATCTGAATTTATGTTTGTGGAATTTATATGTAGGAAATAGTAATGGTAACTTGGTGTTGCTAATAGAGTAACCAAGCTGTTCTAAATGTTTAGAGATCTTGTTAGAGATATCTTGCGGTTTTTTGTTGGTATGACAGAACTCTTTTCCTGATACTTGATCCCGAGCTGCTTTCCAAGCAAGGTATTTGAACATAATAGTAGGGTAGTTAGAGCTTCTGTCAAGCCCGACCACAAACCATTTATCTGAGATTAGTTGAAAATCAAAAGCTAGCTGAGGTGTAAGCCAACAACTCTCAGAAGAAAGCCATTTTCTAGGAAGCAGAGAAATTTTGTAAAGGAAGAATTCCTTCACTAATTCCTTTAAGTCCGGTAGGACTGTCATCTCCACTCGGAGAGCACTGACAAGGTCTGTGAGGTAGCTAAGTAAAGCTGATAGTACAAGGTAAGGGTTTTTTTGATAGTTGGGTATGTGATTGAGTACTTTGGCCAATACCTTACGTATTGTGACATTATCTATAATATTGAGGTCATGAGTACAGACATGACTCCCAAATCCTTCAAAATCTTTGCAGAATGAGGTAAATTGTATGCATGTACAATAAGGGATTGTTTCTTGTCTAAGAAAATCATTATTTAAAACTAATCCTTTTATAGGATGATGGTATTTCCATCCAATGAGAATATTGTCAAGCAGTTTATGATTCTAAAAAAATAAGTCAAAGCACTCACAAAAAAGACTTTTTGGTGAGATCCAATCGAGAAGTATGTTGTGAAACAGATAGTGTATGTAGATAGCACCATAATTCGAATCATCTTTGTTGAGGACTTTTCTTCCACATGGGTTTGTAGAGACCTGCAATATATTCAGGGATTAGATTTCAGGGAAGTTTCTAATTGCAGGGAATCTGCCTCTCCCTCTTGTAAAGCTACGAGACTTTCCTCGATTAGATGAGGAGCTAGGTGTGAAAAAAGAGGTGAAGGAGTTGGGAGAAGCTAAAGAGTTAGCTCTTTTTAGAGCAGGAGAATCATCATCTTCAATACAAGGTTTAAGCAGATTAGTGATGTATTTGACTCCTTTGTAGTTATCATAAGTTGTGAGGTATAGACCGGGCTCATCAGCTTTAAGTTCTTTCAGAATATCATGCATCAGACCTCAAAAGATATTGAAGGCGATTTGTGCAATCACAATTTGCTTAGCTTGTCCACCTAGCCATGAGCAGAATAGGGATAGATGAAGTCAACTGGTTTCTTTGGGAACAATAGACCCAAATGGTTGAGGATGTACCATATTGCATGATCAAACCACATGATGCTTGATTCACAGGTAGCTTCTGGGTCAAGAAATTTGCAGGCACATTTTACATAGGGGCGAAAGATATTCCAGATTGACTCTGTGTAGAAATCTGGGTTACTTTTCGCAAATTCCATGCTACCCTTAGTACGTAAGTACAATCCAACATTTGAGGGGCATTTGGAGTGGTCGATAAGATGAAGGTTAAAGGGGGCTTTAATCAGTTCTCCCTTGTCCAAGAATTGCCCAACTTTAAGAATCTTAAGCTTACAATCTTCCACCGTAGAGGCGGGGAGGTTGGCCAAGTATACCCAGGTTTCACTAAGAATAGCAGCCAGGAAGGCTTTGTTTGGTAGAACCCATAGTTGATGGTCTACTCCGAGAGATTCAATTTCTATCTGTCTTATTGGTAAGACAGGAAAGACTTTTGAGATTTTAGGTACCATCTCAAGGAGGTTAACATCATTAAGAGAGCAAAGATTATTTTGAAACTCTTTTACTGCTTCTAGAGCTGCACTATCTCGACGGAAGAGACCAACACTAGGAGGGATGGAGGGGGTATTTGGGGTGCAGACAAACGAGGGGTTAAGCCCACAGAGTTTTCTAAGGAAATTTGACAGTTCAGCTCCAAATGAGGAGAACAGGGCAAGCTCTTGCTGATATTGTGAAGTAAGGACAGGAAGTTGGGCAATATATTGGGATAGCAGATTAACACCTTCTAGGGGGTCTTTGTCCAATGATTCCAGAATTTTTACCCAGTCATTAAATGACAACATATGCAAGACAGAAAGTTTTTTGTCTGAAACAAGAGCTGAATCATAAATAAGCTGTGAAGCATCCAAACTGTTAATACATCTGAGGACCAAAGAGGACGCCATAGAGAGGGGCTCCGCGGTAAGTTCCAATCCTTGAGATAAAGCAAGAGTCTGCAAAAACAGTGAGGTCGGGTTTATTTTTTCTTGCCATAGTATGTGATACATAATTTGGCTTTCCTAGCAAGGAAAGATCTAGTTATAGCAGCAGCTAAGGTATCCTTTGGTGTACGGTCTTTAAGGTAGAGCTTAATTTGATCAACAATCATTGCATGATTCTCACGGTTGTGATTAGTACTCATGCGAGCTATCATTCTATAACGTGAGCAGTCCTGAAACAGAGGTGATATAAAAAATTAGCAAGGTGTTCTAGAATGTAAAGTCTTTTTGGTCTTGCAACCCTTCAACCTGCAAAGTCTAAGACTATGGTAGCCGTGAGCAGGGAACCAGAAGAGAGTCAAAAAGGGGCCACCTAACACCAGTATACCAATGAAGGTTTTAACGACTGTGGGTCCAATTTAGAGCTCCATTCTTACGATAATTTCCTAGGCCAGCGTCCCGGTTTCCCCGAAGAGGAGAAGCCTTATGTATAGGATGTGTGTGTAGTTGTTTAATCTTAACTAATAAGACATAATTGAATTTTTACATTCAAAAGACAGTTGGCCAAGAAACCATGAACTGATAAGTACAAAAATAACTCAGTATCAAAATTATTTAGGTACAATTATTGTAGGAAAGAGGTCCTCTTTCAGTAGGGTTCGAAGTAAAAAAGACTTCCCCGTTCCTCAGTGGGTATTTCATCATAGTAATGTTGCTTACCTGCATCCATCCAAACAAGACAACAATTCAGTTAGCCCTGGATGTGTTTTACAAGTATCAATGGACCATATCAGTTTCTATCCATGTCCATCTTACAAAATTTACTTACTTTAGACAAGCTTTTTAGGTTTATTAGTTTTTAGCACTCTTTACATATTCCTTCAAAAATCAGTGGTATACTTTCTAATATGAGTGGTGAAGTCCATCATCAAAAAACGTTTTAAGAATAGTGAGGTTTACTTGTTAAGCCATAGCTTGGTAGCTATGCTTGAGCCCATAATAACAACCATCTACTTATTAAGCACTAAAGTAAAAAAACACCATTTTTTACCAGTGGAACCTCATTTCTCGAGCCATATCTTGGTATTTATGCCAAGTTTTGAGGGTACCAGCCATATACTTACCTTCAATATCCAAAAGATATCTTCATAGCTTGGTAGCTATGCTTTATACTAACAGTAGCAAACATATACTTACCAATCAAGTGGAATTTTATGTCATGGGACAAAGGCCAACTTTTTTTGCTGAGAGTATATACTTACCTTCAAAAAAACTTCAAGTTTTAAGTATTCAATACAGCTCGGTAGATTTCAGCCCTGTTTTTCTCCAAGATACCTCCATTGTCCTTGGTGCTAGATAACCTTAACACCTTCTCCCCATATGAAACCATGAGGGAAGGTATTATGCCAAAGTCCAAGAGTTTCCATGTTTCTTAACACCAAAGAGCCAGAAGTCTCCTTGTTGGTGTTTAGACATAGTTTTATTACCAAAACAATCTTAAGCTTTAAGAAAATTCAAGGTTCCATTCACTTCTTATGCGGTTACTAGCTTTAGTTATAGGCCAGAGCAAAAAGTGCATTAGCTCTATACTTACTCCCCCCAAAAGCCAAGTGATTAGTTATCATCCAGAACATTTTAATGTTCGGTTACTGTCAGGCTTGAACAGAAAAAAAGACCAGAGTCGGCTTAAAACAGAGCCCCCCAAAAAAAACCAATGTCGGCAAAAACAGCGTTTATCAAAAAAGCCTGTATCGGCTAAAAAACAGAGCCATCTTTTTTTAACATACTTTAGGTAGGTTGGTAAACGGCAGGTACTGCAGCGGCTTAAGCTAAGCCAAGATACCCATATTTTTTCACAAGATGAGTCAGCAAATCCCCCAATCCTTCTACTAAATCCCATTAGTATACATTGCTACCATTTTTTAGGGGCTGCAGCAGTTTTTATGAAAAAAACTAGTCTACGCTGAGTATTGCAAAGACCACTTCGTAAAGCCTTAATGAATGTCATTCAGTTCTGTGTTATGCTATGAGGACTACTGCAAGTAGTATTAACTAATTGTTTTTGAAGCAATAGATAACCAACATATTTCAAAAAAGCTTAGAGAAAAACCTGAGTGTTTTGAGCGGCGAGCTCCATAGCTCGGACAGTGAAGCAGATAGTCTATTGCCTTTAGTCAGAACAACAAAAACATACACAGGCTAAGTGAGGGGCAAGGTGCGCCCTCACCTTATTTATAGAGTTTTGAGCTGCATTCCCATGAGTGTGATCGATGAGAGAGGCAGTCGGCCTAGTGTGTAGCATCTTCAAGAGATGCACAGAAAGCCTTGCTAGGGAGATCCATACCCAAGATGCGCAGGCCGCCTACCATTTACAATGAGAGCTCGGCGTTTTACTCACGCCCAATTTTAGGAGGGATTTGTTATGCAAGGGCTTAGTCCCATAAGTTGGAGAAATCCCATGAGTGCTTCAAGGTGGGGGGGGGAAAGAAGAAAAGGGGGGGGGGGGGGGGGGGGGGGGGGGGAAATATATAGGAGGAGGAAAAATTAAAGCCTTAACAGTACCACAGTGTGTGTGTGTGTGTGTGTGTCTGCACGCGCATCATAATTTAGAAAATTTATAGACTTTTTAGGGTGGCACATGGTTTAACTCTAAAAACTGAAAAGGTTAAAATAACTTTGAATTGATAAAAGGCATGTCAATTGGGCAATCTCACTCCCCATCTGGGATGCCAATGTTAGGGTTGGTTTTTGTTAGACATTTTACCCATTTCAAGGCATTTTTCTTATTTTCTATGGGAAAAAATATTAACTACCCTTTTTTTCAGAACTCACAATAGTGAGTGGTAATGTATTAGAAAAATCCACGAAAAATTACAAGGCCGACCTTGCTCACACATCGAGCCAGGGTACCATAACATGACCATATACTACGACCACATACATCAGCTGATCAAGGAGCCACCCGACCAAAAGATCGCCCCAACACAAGAGGACCGGCTGAGGGAGCCACCCATCCGAGGAGAGAAACAAGACCAATTGGGGATACCACCAAGTCTAACGGACTTTCACCCCGCAAGACCTGTCCACCAAGCTGGTAAGCAGCACCAAAACCGCCGCAGACATAGCTAATCACCACCAAGTCCAACCGAAAGAAGAACAATCCTTCAGTGAGACCATACCGCAAGAGAATACCAAACTAGCCAGCATAAACACAACTCGGACCAGTAGAAGCCACCACCGAGAAGACCAACACAAGGCATGCCTTGAGTTTGCAACCAAGACCCAAGAATCTGATGAGGCCAGGCACCATACAACCCTTGGTGGCTACCCTCTTTCCTACGGAAAGGAACCTGCTCGCCTAGCCTATGGTGGTTCTCGGTTGGAGCTCATTGGTGGTTGATGTATCTGCATTCGTATGCTGGTCTCAGTTTTGGGTTTGCCTTTGCATGGCAAGCTTGTGATGTTAGCTACCCTTTTAAAAATACATGATAATATAATGAAACTTTAACAATGTCTTGGAAAGTTGAAAGCAAGTGTGTCCCTGGTGAGTAGGAGTCCCCATGAGCTAAATTGTAAAATCTCTCTCTCTCTCTCTCTCTCTCTCTCTCTCTCTCTCTCTCTCTCCTCCCCCCCCCTTTAGTGCAATCGTTTTTTGACCTAGTAGACATCAGTTCACTCTTTTGATCATAACTTCTTCATCCGAACTCTGATTTGGGTGATCTATAGCCTCAATCGAGCATTGATGTAAAGACAAAAAAATTCAAAGTTATAGAAGGCATTTCTATAGGAGCAATTCTGAAGTGAACGGGTTCAAAAAAGTTGACTCTCATCTCTTATTTTGCATACAATGTCTTTCGGCACTCGCAAGGGTTCTTCTTCTTCAACAAGGTCTACAACCATTGTGGAAAATGATCCAAAATCTCCTAAATGTATAGATAGCAACACAACCTCCCAACCAACGACATCAAAAACCATGATCATGGCATACTTGGTATCGTTGCAAGAGATCGTAAACAAACAAGGCAAAGACTTATGGGCACTTGCAATGGAGAATGACACACTAATGGTACTTGTGGTTGAGAATGAGAATCTCAAGAGGACACTTGATATGCAAACTACACGTTTGATGCAACTTGAAGAGGAAATCAAGGAATGTAAATGCTCTCTTGTGGACTTGAATGCTTTGAAGGAGCGCATGAGCAAAGTAGAGAATGACCATGTATTGAAAGAGGGGAAATTTGACACCATGAGCCGGGATGTATGCGACATGAAAAATGTATACACAAACAAGTCTTGGGCTGATGTATGTGGTAACAACATGGTTCCTAATTCCACACTCATGCAAGCTATGGTTCAAACAAAGAATGTTGAGAATGTGGATGTGGAGGAGTTGAAGGAACGGGAGCAACGTTCCAAGAACATTGTTATTCGTGGAATTCGTGAAGAGAAGTCAGAGACTCCTCCTTCTCTTGCCATTGTCATCGAAGGTTTCTTCAAAACCCACTTTGGCATGTCCAGAGGTATGGTCTATGGAGCACAAAGAGTGGGTAAGCAAGGAGCTTCTCGCTTGGGAGAACGGCCAATTGTATGCACCATGCTGGATGAGACCAAACGAAAGATTATCCTTGATAATAGTTGGATCTATTTGAGGGATACAAAATGTATTGTATGTAAAGATCACACTATTAAGCAACAAAATATGCGTCGCAAGGCATATGAGGAAAAGAATAAGAAAAACAAGGAGATTTCTCACGAAGAAAATATGTCCAAGGAGGAGGCAAGTCCCTCGAGAAAATAGGGATGCATGACCTATGAGACCAAGTTACAATTCAAAATATGCTTTTGGAATTGTAATGGATATCCATGGAATGCGGGGGCTGGCATTGATGAACTAACAAGCAAAGCCGATGTTGTACTTCTTGTTGAAACTTGGGAGCATGATACACAAAGGATTAACGCCTTGGAGTAATACAATGTACATTCATTGATGTGGTCAAAGAATCTCAAGCAACGAAGAGGACAAGGAAGGGTAGTCAGTATGGTTAAGAAAGGATTGGAAGACTTTGTATCAATTGTGAAAGATGACAAGTACAAACGTTATGTATGGCTGAAAATTATGACACCAAAAAGAGCATCCATTTTTGTAGCCTGTTGCTGCATTCTCCATCATTATTCCCCCTTTTATGCTTGCATGCATAGAGATCAGCCATTTTCTAATTTAGAAGAGCACATTGCTTATATCAAATGCGAAGGTGATGTTATTGTATTTGGGGATATTAATGCTCGCACAAAAACATTACAACATGATACTCAACAATTTGATATGCCATACATTTCAAGGGAGTTAGAGGAAGTTCAATTGTATGATCGTACTTCAATGGATGAGAAAGAGCCGGATGACTATGGAAAGTTACTTTTACACAATTGTAATAGCACTGTATGCTCATTTCCAATGGTGTATCTTTGTGGAGTGGAACCAATGGATGTACATGTAGGAACATAATGAGGATAGTGTGATTGACTATATGCTACTCTGCGAAGCCATCATGTATTGCATAAAGAGTTTTATGTTGAGCCAATGGACCTTGGATGAAAGGCAGAGGGGACTAGAACATGCTAATCTCCACCCATCCATGCTCTATATCAGCCCTTGGCTTGCTAAACATAGAGACCCCCTTGACTACATGTCCATCCTGGCCCTTGGCCCTGCCCGGTCCTACCCTTGGTATGACATTACTCCCCCCCTTCGAGAAGCATTTTTGTCCTCGAAAACAAAAGTGATGATACACTAATGTTTTCCACAGTGACATCCTTCATGGATCTAGCTGTTTGCTTGATCGGAACACGGTTTAGTAGGAGGTTCAATGAAACCAAGAGTAACATCTTGATTTTCCACATTGTTGTCCATTTGCAACCATCTTGTGTAGTGTGTAGACTCCATTTAGAATGCACACGAGCATGCTAAAGGAGTTATCACAACAAAGATGTATCCGAAAGAGTACCTATTTTCACTTTCCATGAAAGTAACTTGCTGGCATAACTCATTAGCCAAGTTTAAGTCCTTGACTTCTTCTCAAATTTCAACAGTAAACAACCCCACCATAACTAGTATTCAAGGTTGAGAACCTGACTTATACATGAAGAGACTAAACCTAGTCGCAAACATGCTTTAACTTATGGTAAGCAAACTCCAAGTAGAGCAATAAATTCTTACTAATTGGATTGCTTGGTGCTAACGTACGCACTTTGCATATCCTTTAGCACAAGATTACACTTTGTAATCTGCCTATCCCCTTGGATAACTGATAGTACTAAGGTGTTTTTCCCCACGGTTTACACACAGTCTTTCCAGATGACTGGTAAACAGGGATCACAATATCGTACAACATTGTTGATGAATCAACAATGTCCTCAATAACCATCTTGGTTAAGTGGAAATATCCACAAGTGCCCAAACCGAGGCATGACCTCTATTGGTGATTGGTAAATCTAAACATAATCTCATAGAGATAGTGCACATAGAATTCAAAATGCTTCATAGCACTAATGTGATGAATATGCATGCCACTCCAATCAGCCTTTGCTAAACACTAGGGCCCATAACACCTAGTGTGCATGCATTTAGCAAAAAACAGATCCGAACCTATATATCCATTATCATCCTTGCCAATATCAATGCCAAATGTGATGCTCCTAGCACACATTAAAGAGGAATGTAAATAGTTCTGAAAAGAAACTAAATACTTTCTGCTGCAATCATTTGCAAACCTTGCTAAAACGTTTGAACCATAATAGAAGGTGAAACATTAATCACTTCTAGGTACAAACAATGAAACCTTTTCATTAACAACTCATAGCCTTGCTATATGCATAAACAACCATCCGTTAATGTTGTTTAGCAGCACTTGTACGTTTAACAAGTCATTCTGAGTATCCAAAAATTTATGGCCATTGAAATTGTTCTTGATACGACGTGCTAAAAACGGTCTTATAAACCGATTTGACCAGCACTAAGGGACTTTGTCATTACACATAATTGAAATAGCAGGCACCAGTGTCAATCTGAGAGACTCATATTCTCCACATGTGGAATATGTCTCAAGTAAGGATGTTTGAAAAAAGAACATCTATCAAGTACAAGATGTACTTGGGTGTGGAGGTAACTGTAAACACGCATTCGACATGCATGAGAGAGACCCTCATTATCCATGCTCCAAATTGGCTAAACCGAACTCCTTGAGTTCCTAGACCATGTTGTATCCCATTTGACAACATGTGCCAAATCAAACCCTACAAGTGGGTCTATAACTGCGGAATGCAAAAATTTATTGTGGACACTACAACCCAAATTTTTTGGCTCTTACGTGACCTCGTCATCTTGCTGAAGAGCAAAAATGAATGAAAACATAGAAGGTTATTCATCCAACTTGAAAAAGTCAAGCAAAGCATATGAAAAAATGGAAGTAAACCAAATCATATGTGTACCTGGAGGTTGAACATAGTGTTCACTTACCTACCTGTAGTCAAAGGCACCTGCCCATATTTCCCGCCTGCAAAGGCCTGGGAGCTCTAATTGAAAATTAGTGATGTGTAAGTAGTATTGCACATGTAACCTTGGGTGTTGCCTTTACAATCCAAACCCCTCGGTTAAAATCAACATTTTCAAACCAAGTGGTTAGACTTTGTAGGAAAACTGCTCAACTAGTAGCCAACAATATCTGAATTCACTTCGAAAGTTGAAATTATCCACTACCCTTGCCAACTTATGGACTTCTTTCCTTGAAAGTGCAAGTGCAATGGTTCCAAGAATTGACCATCAACACTTAATAAGTGATTTAGTAATCACGAAATGGGTCTTTTCCCATAATTGTACTCATGTAAACCTTCTTAGCACTAAAATAGAAGATCCATTGAAGTTGGAATCGTATTCACAACTAGATCTTTTCCATACCAATTTTTTCCCCCATAATCTTGGGTTTTTATGAACATTCAGGCTGTCTTAAATGCTGGCTTCATCTATACACCTAGGTAGAAATAAGCTGTTACGAGTTTAAGACGTTCAAAAACTCAACTTGATCTTCACACTTAAAGTGTGTAGTGCTAAAATAATGCCCAAAAAATCGCTAATGACAAGACTCTTGCTTGTCCATTAGAATTGATGGGTACTCAACTGAATAGAATTAGTCGATCTTGAAAGCAATCACTGATGGATTACAAACAAATGGCTCTTAGACATTCCAAAATAGGTGGTAATAGATGGGTCTTAGCCCTTCTTGTTATCGTATTGACATATAAAGATTTTAGTAAAATCATGCCTAGTTTCACCTTTCCCATAGAGAATTTGGAATGGGAGAGAGAGAGAGAGAGAGAGAGAGAGAGAGAGAGAGAGAGAGAGAGAGAGAGAGAATGTTGGGTTGAGGAAAAACCCCTTATTCTAATGTGTTGTATGCCCCTTGCATATGCTCCAGTGCAGACCATGTATGTGTCATAGCTTGCCCTATAAGCGTACAACAATGTGTTGGTACAACTCTCTCGTAGAGAGAGGGAACACAAGTCACTTCTTGACTCATCTACCTTGTACGTGAGTGTGATTGTATTAGGGTGACTTAAATACGGAACTTTTCCCGTGAATAAACATTAAAAATGTTTTAAGATAGCAGTCACTTACCTTGTCCTTGACAGAGTAGTTAGTGTTATAGCAGAGCGTAAATAGTAATGAGATGGAATTATGTCAATCTCATTAGCATGCCATGCACGTAGAGGTGGAAGTCCTTGGTGACATTCATGGTCCGACAGATTGAGCCGATACCAAAAGTGCCTTGCACAATCCGGCATGGATACATCACAATTTTCTGTTGTCTAACATAAATTGGGAACTTATATCCACATCTTGCCTAATGTCTAGAATTGTGTGCCGATGTCTTTGATTTGAAGTCCACGACAGGATCTTGGCATGGGTTAGAAGCCTTGCTTCTCACAAATGCTATCAAAGCAATTTGCTTTGTACAGTAGGCAATCATTGCCAACTTAAAAGTTAAAATATAGAAAAACTAGAAAACTTGAAATTTTATAACCTGGTTGCCCTGCTGTGGCCAGGTTTCTGGTAATTCGCTCGAATCTGGCTCATAGCCATATGCACTGCTCGAGTGAGTTAGTGTATGTATCAGATACACCCTTGTGTGGTTTAAAAATCGGCAAACATCTTGGCTAGTTTCTCCAAGTTCGTATGCTAATAGCATATTCCAAACTGTAAAACCGCGATGCCAAACGCCAAAAGGCAAGCCTTAATTCACATAAGTACTCATAGACTTCTGGTGCTCATAGCTAATAGATACTCTTGCCAATTTTCAATGGCATAGCAAAAGAAAGTCGACCATGTCGAGCATTCATAGATAATCGACCCTATCAAATTGTAATCTGTATTGAAAAATAGAAAAAAACTTGCAAGAGATATACCTTATACCTGCTTGGCTTGATTACTGTTATCATGAAGATTTGTAGACAGAGCCTTGCTTCCATGATGTCTTAGAAACTGTCAGATCACGCTTTCCGAAAATGGGTGGATCATGTCATTGTCTGATTGCATGAATGATAGAGAACCTCCCTAGGAGTCATGCTCTACTTGAAGCCTGCTTCCCCCCTCTTCTTGATAGTAGGAAGAGGATAAATCAAAGAGATACTTGTTAATCAAAATCTATGACCAAGTAAGTGTATGGAGACTTGCTCCTCTTGGGAACTCTGAATGAGAAAGAAAGAAGCATCGCTTCATAGGACAATCCGCATGCCATGCATGATGAAAAGCGTATCAATAATCAACAAAGAATCAACCTGCGGTGTATCGACATTCATTGCCACCGCTACCTTGCACAAGAAGTAACTTGTGAAAATCTCTAAAAGAACTCCTGCAATGTAAAATTATCATAAAGCTAGAAAACTTGAAAAGCATGAAATCTCAAACCTGTTGCTCAGCCTCAATCATGGTGCTCTTCCTGAAACCTTGCTCCAGTCAAACCATGAGTATATCCCTTGAAGTAAAGCTCCCTTGGAGCATCTTGATAACAAGGCATTGGTTGATTTTTCCTTGGAAGTTGGTCTAACAATTTGTGTTGCCATTCCATGTATGTTACTAGGCCGGTTATGGTTGTCAAAAACCGCGTAAAACACTCGTTGATTCGCAGATCCCTGAGATGTTTGGATACCGCTGAAGGTTCACCCTTGGCGTCTGAAATTTTTGCCTTCATTATTTGTATATTTGAACCTCCATGGTTCTTGAACCGGCTTATCCTCGACAGACTCTATCTGTATTATTAACATCTCGCATGCTGCATCTCCCAACAACTCGCACCTGGTAGCCCTTATGCATTCGTAGTTGTGCACATGCCAGGGGGTGCTAACGCTGCTACTGTTGGGTGTGTGCCTCGGGTGGACATGCACCCTTAGAACCTTAAAAGAGTGGCCACCTTGTGACCATGGGCGGCCCCCAAGTGGAAAAGGAAGAAGAAACAAACAATGGCGGCCTGCTACAGAGTAGTGCGAGGAAAAAGAAGAGAACCCCATGCGCTGCGTTGCTCCTCTTGCCACGCCACAGGGTCGAGATTCTCTCCCATTGGAGCTGCGAACCCGATGAACCCACCCGCGCAGGATTCTAACCAGATCAAAAATTGAATCTCTCCCCGCTACAAAAGCGCCTGCACACGGCCGCTACACAATTCTGCTCGGCCTCGCTCCGCCTTCTCATAAGGGATCTTGCCCATGCGGTGTCGTGCTCCTACCTTTGGTAGCTTGATGACGACAAAGAGCGAGAGAAAGACCGCAGAGAGAGGGATGCCATGCCTCACGCTAAGAACGAGAGAGAGAGAGAGAGAGAGAGAGAGAGAGAGAGAGAGAGAGAGAGAGAGAGAGACCGAAAGAGAGAGAAAGAGATAGAAGCCATGCAACTCTCCTTCCCCTCCCATCCATGGCTGCTCTCCCTTGTGATCTGATACTAGTGAAAGGTAGAGGGGACTAGAACATGCTAATCTCCACCCATCCATGCTTATATAGGCCCTTGGCCTGCTAAACATAGAGAGCCCCTTGACTACATGTCCATCGTGGCCCTTGGCCCTGCCCGGTCCTACCCTTGGCATGACACTCGAATCCGACCATCAAACATTATGTATTTCATGTGGAGAAGCAACGAAGCATGATAATCTCCGCCAAAGGGAAGAGAAATTATTACTATGTATGGATTTCAAACGGGCACCAATGTACATTGAAATGGTTGAACAAAAGTTATGGATGAAAAAGCTTCAATGCGATGCACCATTGGAAACTAAATGAGAAGCTTTCAAGAAAGTTATTTGTTCTTGTACCGAAGAATGCTTTGCCATAAAGCATCTCCATGGTATCAACAAATATAGATCACGCAAAAGGTGGTTTGATAAAGAATGTCAAGATGCTCGAAAGTCCTTGATAAAGCTTGATGAAACTATGGACAAACACAACTATCAAAGTCATTTGCATACATAAGAAGAGGGGAAGTAAAGCAACAACTTTTTCAAGTCCAAGAAAAGGCACATTCATGTGGAAGATTTTGGAGAAACTTGAGGGGCAAGCGGGTTGAGAATTTTGACAACTTGAGTCTTGTGGATATGTACACACATTGTAGGCAATTATATGAGCAAGAAAATTCTTTAAAAATACCATTTTATGGTTCACTCCTTTGTATGTCCTCTTTTTTTTAGTACTGAGGATGTATGCGATGGGCTTGAAAAGTTGGCTACTCGCAAAGCGGGAGACCTTCAAGGTATCAAGCCGGAGATAATCAAATGGACAGAAGATTTTACCCGTGAGTGGATGTGTGATATGTTCAACCTTGCACTTCAACATGGTATGCCTTATGATTGGAGTACTAATTGGGTTAAGCCTTTTCATAAAGGAGGGGATGTAAAGAATGTAAACAACTACCAGACTATAATGATTGGGTCTCTTATGGCAAAGTTGTTTGAGTGCATAATCAAGATGAAATTGAGTGATTGGGCTGAAGAGAATGACAAGCATGCAAAAGGACAAGCGGGTTTTTGTTGATGCCATAGCACCATTGATAATCTTGTCACTCTTCGTGTTCTCATGGAGGAAAGTAGGTTGAAAGGAAAGCGATTGTATTGTTGTTTTGTTGACTCTAAGAAAGCCTTTGATATGATTCCACGTAATAATTTGTGGAGAAGGATAGAAGAACTCCAAGTGCCAAGTGAGTTTATGCTTGCGGTTTCTCGAATCTATGAGAAGGTGATTTGTCAATTGTGCATGGGAAGAGAAATTTCAAAAAAAATTGTAAGCACTATTGGGGTTAAACAAGGATGTCCGTTGTCACCAACTCTCTTTGGTCTATGCATTGATCAATTGGAACAAATGGTACTTGACTTTATACAATAAGAAGGCATTGAAGAGGTCACTATTTGCAATATGGTAATCATGTTTTTGTTGTATGCGGATGATTTAGTGCTTCTAGAACACACTTTAGAAGATGCACAAAAGCTTATGGTTGTCCTTGAGAACTTTTGCTTGCATAGTGGGCTGATTGTGAATGAATCTAAAACAAAGGTTATGCTTGTGAAAACCAACCATAAGGAGAAGCCATGCATTGTGTACAGCAATGAGACACTTGAAGTTGTTGAGAGCTTTAAGTAACTTGGCCTTGAGGTTCCGCCCAATCACAAGTGGCATGAATGTGCTATGCGTCGTTTGGAAGCGGGAAAGAGAGCATATTATGCATTTGAGAACATGTGTAATGCGGGAAACATCAAGTGTTGGGTTCTCAAGAAGTACCTTTTTGATGCATTGGTGACACCGGTTCTTCTTTATGGAGTTGAAGTGTGGGGCGGGAGCATCTCAAAGTCTACTTGGAAAGAGTTTGAGAATGTCCAAAAGCGTTTTCTTACAAACTTTCTCCAAGTTAAAACACAAACACCATATATGCTCCTACTTTTTGAGTCGAGATCTCTTTCAATTGAGGTTATGGGCATGGAAAGGATTGTGGAGTACATGATAAATATGCGTCAAAACCCCTCACATTGACTCCCTACAATTGCATGGGAAGCAAGCAAAAAAGTTCAAAAGACACATAAAAGCAAGATCTTGAGCATGGGATGGATGCAAGACATAAAGAAGTGGTTTGGGAGATGGGATGCATTACACTTGCTACATGATGCTTCAATTGACTCCCAAGTGAATGAAGCTTCGCTACAATGCCAATGTATTACAGCTTGGGAGAAATCCGGTGGGTCACGCTTCATACATTAAACCATCCATATTGCCCCCAACTACAAAACCATGTTCTTCATTGAAAGAGGAAACTATACTCACACTTACATGCTTGAGACTATCCCCTTGTCGGCGATACACACTATTGCAGCCATTCGGATTAGCTCCCATTTTCTTCAATGCGAGACATGGCATTGGGACAATGGAGAAGAGTCAAATCGATTGTGCACATTATGCTCACTGCAAGTTCGAGAGTCTGAGTACCACACACTAGTAGAGTGCTCAGCTTTTGGTCACATCCGAACTTGCTTCTCTCACATTGCTTCTCTCACATTTTCAGCCATGACTTAGACCTACACACTTTCCTCTCCTATCCACAGTGTGGGCTCTCCATTGTGACTCTCATCACCACAATTTTGGAGCATCAAGAGTCACTTATCAGCCATACACATACGACATCACATGTAACTTTGGTCCCATAGGTCATATTTGACCTCCGAGGACGATAATAAAATCTATTTATCTCTCTCTCTCTCTCTCTCTCTCTCTCTCTCTCTCTCTCTCACTCATGGTCAATAATGTAGATAACAACCACTTTATTCGCATGCATTTCCTCAAAGTGACACCAACCTAAATCGTTACACAGACATGTGAACCTTCTCCTTTTTCTCAATTGCTTTAAAAAATAAAAACTTACATAAATTTCTAAAAGATACCAATATTGGTCATGAGAAAAGCCCCTTGATAAACAAAGCCAAATATACCTTTAAGTATGAGACTTATGTTAAATAACAAAATCTCCATCAAAATTATATTTACTTATATAGGTACATTGAAACTAAACTTATACATTTATTCTATGTACAATAGAAAGTCTTTTGTCTTTACATTTACATTGTAAAAGGCTTTTCATTTCCCTCTGTATGTCAAATCTTACCCTTCACTTTTGCATTTTACATTAGATGTTTGGTCTGGATTTTTGTGAAGTGAACCAATGCATGACATGTGGAGGCCTTCTTCTTGCTTGAAATTTTTAAGCTGCATTATATATAGTATAGAATATATATATATATGTGTGTGTGTGTGTGTGTGTGTGTGTGTGTGTGTGTCCATCATAATTTAGAAAATTTATAGACTTTTTAGGGTGGCACATGGTTAACAAATAAAAAGGTTAAAATAACTTTGAATTGATAAAAGGCCCGTTAATTGGGCAATCTCTCTCCCCATTTGGGATGCCAATGTTAGGGTTGGTTTTTGTTAGACATTTTACCCATTTCAAGGCATTTTTTTCGTTTTCTATGGGAAAAAATGTTAGCTACCCTTTTAAAAATACATGATAATATTATGAAACTTTAACAATGTCTTGGAAATTTGAACGCAAGGGTGTCCCTGGTGAGTAGGAGTCCCCATGAGCTCAATCATAAAATATCAATCTCTCTCTCTCTCTCTCATGGTCAATAATGTAGATAATAACCCCTTCATTTGCATGCATTTCCTCAAAGTGAGACTGACTTAAATTGTTGCACGGACATGCGAACCTTCTCCTTTTTCTCAATCGCTTTAAAAAATAAAAACTTACATAAATTTCTAAAAGATATCAATATTGGTTTTGAAAAAAGGCCCTTGATAAAACAAAGCCAAATATATCTTTAAGTATCAGACCTATGTTATATAACAAAATCTCTATCAAAATTATATTTACTTATATAGGTGCAGTGGAACTAAACTTTGACATTTATTCTATGT
Source organism: Adiantum capillus-veneris (assembly GCF_014529385.1). Taxonomy (NCBI): domain Eukaryota; kingdom Viridiplantae; phylum Streptophyta; class Polypodiopsida; order Polypodiales; family Pteridaceae; genus Adiantum; species Adiantum capillus-veneris. Next base: position 127,430,423 of record NC_140958.1, read on the forward strand.
ACAACAGAAAGTCTTTTGTCTTTACATTGTACATTGTAAAAGGCTTCTCTACATGCCAAATCTTACCCTTCACTTTTGCATTTTAAAGTAGATGTATGGTCTAGATTTTTGTGAAGTGAACCAATGCAAGACAAGCCTTCTTGTTGCTTGAATTTTTAAAGCTTCATTATATATAGTAAAGAAGGGTAAGTTTGTAAGAAATGAAAAGCCTTTTACAATGGAGTTGGCATAGTGGTAACTAGAATGTGACCCGCGCGTTGCAGTCATAAAATTTTAAAAGAAGAGTCGCAAAAACGTGGATTCTCAAAGGGCTTTGTGGTTCTAAAAGCAAAGACAAGGCCCCATGGCCTAGGTGTCCCTAACATCGTGGATTAGCAACAACTATAGAAAAGCCAACTTTAGGACGTGATCACACGAGTCTTACTTATAAGTATGTTGGGTGGATAATTGAGCCTCCTGAGTGAAGCAGCTCAGTTCTACTATGCCAAGGCTCTTGTAAGTATCCCAAAATTGGCATAGTTGCAAAGGCCTATCGCATGTACCTTATTTGTTTTGCTTTTTTTAAGCTTGCGCATGTTGATGACGTTGTCTGCACCTCTTTGAAAGAGAGAGAGAGAGAGAGAGAGAGACGATTACATAGCCATGATAGCTACAACACATGCAGAGTAGATGTTTTGTCGTGAGGTGCATCCAAGGCCAACTACCAGCTTGTGGTTGGAGCTCAACCTCCAGGTGGCAACAACGCAAGTTCATTTTTGGCTCAGTCTTTTTGCGTGACCATGGAGTAGGCTCAGTAATCATTGAATTTTTCAAAATAAAGCATAGTAGGCACAATTATCAATTACTGATAACTGTGTCTCACGTGACCACCTTAAAAGGAGTGACTTGCTCTATGTAATGTTGCTTATGTAGGCACAATTATCAATTACTGATAACTGTGCCTCACGTGACCACCACCTTAAAAGGTGTGACTTGCTCTATGTAATGTTGCTTATGTAGTGTGTACAATGAAGTTGTGCCAACCAAGGAGTGTTTTGTCTGTTGACCACATTCTATGTGTGTGTGTGTGTGTGTGTGTGTGTGTGTGTGTGTGTGAGTGAGAGAGAGAGAGAGAGAGAGAGAATAGCAAATAATAGATTATGAGCGTTAATTTAAATCTCTTTGAGAGAGAGAATAGAAATAACAAATTATGAGCATTGGTTTAAATCTCTTTGAGAGAGAGAATAGAAATAACAAATTATGAGCATTGGTTTAAATCTCTTTGAGAGAGAGAATAACAAATCTCTCTCTCTCTCTCTCTCTCTCTCTCTCTCTCTCACACACACACACACACCCCAAAAGTGTTGCAGTGATTGCTTCAATGTAAGCACCTTGCTTGGCATGGACGGTCACCACATTTGGGATAAAGGGGCCATGTTTTGGTATCCAAGTAAGCTTTTGATAGTGTGTATCATGTCAATGCCAAGGGGCTAATGCATGTTATTTCCCTATGCTCTCACTTTACATCGTTGCAATGAGTTTAATGCAATGGATAATGCAAACAAGGTGAAGAGGCACGCGGGCCTGCTAGGTTAAAGGGGGAATGAGATTTTATGGAAAGTAAGTTTAAATGAGTGCCTACAGTCACATGCAATTTTTAATGTGTTTTGAAATAAGATTATATTATCCGTTAAAACTATATAATCACAAATGATTTATATATTAAAAAAGGCCCCACTTAAATAATAAAGTGAAAAATGCACATTGCACATTATCATTTGAAAACAAAATAAATTTAAAAATAAACATAAAAATATATAGTATATTATTCATTATACATACATTAGACATACACAAGTTAGATTCACAAGAGTCGACAGCAAAAACCTCGGACTCTTTCTTCTACCTCTCTCTTCTTTCACAAGGGACGGAGGTAGTTCTATAAAATTTATTCTATACGATTTTGACGTCCAATGAGCTGTAGTGTAGTGGTAGTGTTGTTCAGTACGTAGTTGCTGGATTCAATTGAATCACACCGATCCACATTTTGTGTTGAAAAGTGAACGGTAGAACTGCTTTCGAAGGGGGAAGGGTTGCTAAATTTTTTGTGGATCTAAAAAAGTGTAATTTTTTTTTGTGCCAACGGACAACCATTCCTTTTTTAATGTTTTTTATCGACTCTTGTGAACCCAACCATAATTTCGAATGGTTTATATATTAGAAAAGACTCCACTTAAATACTAAGGTAAAATGTGTACATTACACATTATTCTTTGAAAACAAAATAAAATTTAAAAAAAATAAAAAAATAGACTAAAAACTAAAACAAAGAATATACTAATGCTTTCATTAAAAAAAAATAGATTTAATAAACCTAGAGAATAATAAATCAATTTAATAATTTAATAAAATAAATCTTTATAAAATTTTTAAATAAAAAGACTCTTTACAATTGAAAGTATATAATTTTTTTTTAACTGCACATTTTTCAGTTGGTTGGAAAAGATGAAAGATGCTCCTCAGAAAGACATCCAAATATTTTCACATCCTTAGTGAATCATGATCCTTAGTGAATCATGACAAGGAGTAGTAGGTAGATCTGCACAATTTTGAGATCAATTATTTAAAAATATCAATTCATATTCTCTGTCTCCCTTTTTTTTTTAGGCCACATGGGGTTGCATGGTAGCCCACTTGTCTCTTCCTCCTCAGCTTCTCTCTCTAGCATCTGGCTATCGAATTATCCACTGATCCGTTCTTTGCAAGATCCTATGTCTCTCTCTCACACACAATTCCCCATCCTCTCTCTTTGCAAATCTGACGCAGGCCTGCTCCTGATCCTCTCTCTCTCTCACTCTCTCTCACACACACACACACACACACGCGCGCGTCTTGTAAGTGTTACAGCCAGACAGTTTAAGATGGCAGATGATCGAAGACGGCAAGCCTGCTCAAGGTCGAGACCTCCCGGAAGACGATGGCTGCCATTCGCATTGCCCTTAGCCATGTGCAGAATTTCATCACGCTCCCAAACGTCCATGATCTCGAGCCCCCGATGAGAGCTTGCGCTCCCCCATGCCTGCTTTGCCACTGTGCAGTACAGAGATAGAAAGATAGCAGCTGCCGCCATAGATAGCCCCACCCCTTGCCAAACGCCTAGCGAGACTTTTTCTTCATCCGGGCCCTGCTGCCGCTATCCTCCACTATCAGCGTTAGCATGACTGAGAGGATGATGGAGGCCTTTAGGGTCTCTCTCTGAAGAAGATGAAAAAAGCGGGCACGTTGAAGAGCTGTACCATTGTGGACGCTGACATGGAGGGAGGGGGGGGCGGCATATGCAGTACTTCTGAGCCTGTTTAATTAGTTGCAAAGGAAGCTGAGAGGGATGGGGGTTTTAAAGGCACGAGCTGCTGCAGTAGCTATGCTAAAGAGTGGAGTACTCTGTAGTATGCAGTTCCCAACTACTGCCGGTCGGGCCCTCTATAAGACCTCATGAATCTCTCAAAATTGCCAACTGTGTTCGACGGTTGTGTTGTGTGTGTTTATGTGGCAGCTCAATTTCTCTCTGGCAATTTCTCTCTATCTTTCAACCTTGGATTGATCAAAGGGATTGATCAAAGGGAAGCATACGGAGGGCGGGAGGCCGGTGGATCTTAGAGAGGGAGGGGAAGGTGGTGCTCTCTCTTTTTTTTTTTTTCTCTCTCTCTCTCTCTCTCTCTCTCTCTTTCTTGTGCTCGCTAGCTCTTTCTTCTCTCTCTCTCTACCTCCTTCCTGCTCCCGTGTTGTACAACATACAGAGCACTGCTGTAGTGTTCGGGTTAGAACCCTCTCTCTCTCTCTTTCTTTATATATATATATATAGTGGCTGAATGCGGTGCTATCAACAGCCGACCAATTGCGTGCAGGTCTAGAACAACAAGTCATGGCATGAAGGGTGGTGTTAGTGGGAGATGGGGGTTGTGATTGGAAGGCATGAGGAGACGAGGACGGTGATGAAAAAGTGTGGTAGTCGAGCCACTGATGGGGATAGGTCACAAGCAGCAGAGGGTACTGTTATAGCTCTGAAGGTGGAAATGATGGAGCTAGATAGTGGCACACAAGGTTGACCAGGCGTGGTCAGCATCCGGCAGAGGAGCCAGGGATGGGGGTGGGGAGAGCGTGAGTGCGAGGGCAAGGCGAGCAGTATAGAAGGCAATTTGTGGGGCAGAGGCACTTCTCTCTCTCTCCCTCCCTCCCCCCCGCCCCCTTCTTACCCATTTGAAGAGTTATAGTCTCTAGGGTATCTCTCCCTCCCTCTCTCTACGCTAACAAGACCTCTCTCTACGCTAACAAGAATCCCCTTGCATGTGGAGACTTCCAGCCAGGGGAACAGGTAAGGCACGGGAGGTAACACACAGCTCGCCTTTGCAGACTTTGTTCTGAATACTCCTATGAATACTCTTTAATACTTTGTTCTTTAAATTATTTTTAAGCATGTCAAAAAAATGAAAGCAACATTGGGAAATAGCATTTGAAATTGAAAGGAAATGCTTTCACGATTGACTCCAAGTCCGCTTGCCTCTTCACAAGGTGCTTGATAACTCCTGACGAGCCTGACTGATGAGAAATTGCATATCTGAGAGCCGATCCAATTGGTTCACCCGTTTGAAGGTGATTGATGAGGGGGACACTTAGCATTGTGCCCCCGCGGCTACCTGATGGCTGGCCATTGCTTCTTGATGGATGCTTGCTGAACATGGAGGGACTCTTCACCTAGAGCCCTCGCCGAAGAAAATTGGAGCCGACGTCTCCTGACGACTCGAAATACCCCTATTGGGCATGTCTTCTATGTATTCCTTGAGCCACGATTGGATATTTGCCGTCAGGCTTCTTTCTTTTCAATTCTTAAAGGGACACATGGTGCTTTCATTGGGAAATAGCATTTGAAATATATGAAGAAGCTTAAATTTTTCAAGCAAGGAGAAGACATCCACGTGTCACTCCTTGGTTCACTTCAAGGAAAACTTTGCAAAATGTTACATTTCTCTAACCTTGGAACCTGTGAACCATTTCACCTTTCAACTGACAAGTTTAAACAAGTGATAAAATCACAAGGCCTGCCATTGAGAAGAGTAGTGGAAGGTAAAGACAAGTACTGCAAGTTAAATATGTACAATAATTCCCAGTTTCCAAGTCGAAGTTTACAGCCGATTCAATACTAAAGCCTGTAAAATTTTACCGTTTCTCTTCCATTGCAAACTCGAAATCAAACAAGGATTTGGCCATCTTACTCGAGTCAAGTTTCAAAACCTGGTTTATTGTTGCAAATAAATGAATACATCCACATTTTCCTTTTTATTTTCTTTCTCTGAATTTTGAGTTTTTTTTTTAAATTATCTCTTTATATTTTTTGTGTAGGTTGGGTTGGAGAGTGAGCAATAGCTTGGATAGAGTGGATGCGTATCCAAGGTTTGCATCGAAGGAGGGAGAGGCATGGAGCTAGAGTAGATCAGATCTGTTGTAGAGTAGCGATGCAAAGCTAGTGGGCGCAATGACAACATGATATTATAGGCAGTGGCAGTAGTGTTGTAGTGGAATAGAGAGCAACTGTTTGGTGGGTCCAAACACAATTGTATACGTAGTGGTGGCATCGTTCTAGCATAATAGAGGGAAAATGACGATAGTGGACTGGAAACGGACATGTAGACCCAAGCTGGAGCAGTGGATATCGATGACCAACAATGGACAAGGGGGAGGAGAGTATCATCGAATATGCTGCATGTCAGCATGCAAAAATGTACGCACAACGTCTTGGCTTCATCATGCATGTGAGATGGTTGGGGCCTATTAGATAGGTAGAGCAGAGGGTTTAGGAAATTACAGGTAGCATAGATCGCCATCTTGATGGCAGTGAATATTCATGGAATCCTTGTGGTTAAGGTGAAGCCAATGGGTAGAGAAAAGGTGGCCACTTAGTAGGGCGTAGGTGGGGTTGCGTAAAATGGGGTAGAGACTAGCTATGGATGCTCAAGGAAAAAGGCACAATAGAGTCGATGATCACAGAAGATAGTAGTCAGGATGAGGAGTGGTGCTAGGTTCAAGGACGGACGACAGGTGAAGGGACGACCATGGAGTTGGAAAAGACGACGAGGGAGTAGGGTAGGGGATACTAGCTAGAGAAAATTTGAAAAATAATGGGAATGTGCAAATATGCTTTTCTCAAGCATTTGTTAAAGGAGCTCTATGTCTTACTAGTTATAGAAGATGGCGTGCCAAAAATAAAAAGTCGTAGCATGTCATGTTTGGTGGTGCTCAAATGAATATGGCACTTGCAAGGCATGAGGAGTCTAGAGCCATCTCTCTCTCTCTCTCTCTCTCTCTCTCTCTCTCAAGTTGTTGGAGAAGATGTCTTGCTTGTGGTTAATCTGAGAGGTTGTTGTAGAAGACGTATTACTTGGGGTGTTGCCTGGGTAATTCCACATGCCTTCAAGGTAGAAGCAAAGGTGATTGCAATTTGCATCCCAAAGGAGAGGAGAGGAGCATCGATAGAGTGGCAAGGAATTGAAGGGACTTGTGGAGGAGAGGCCAGCATATAGTGGTTCCCTCAAGTGGCTAGAGGAGTGGCCAAGGGAAGAGGGAGAGAGCACGAGAGGTCAAATCAAGAGACTCATGCACCAAGGCACATCAAGAAATCTGCCGAGTATTAGATTTGTTTTTTAAAAGTCTTGCCCTTAATTGAGCGAGTATGGCTTTATACAAAAAAAAAAAGATTTTGGGTCGGAAATTTGAGAGGAAAGGAAAGTTTTTGTTTGTCATTTTCGCATAAGAGATGATTCTCTCTCTTGAATAAGAAGTTTAAGGTCTCTTGGGATATTTTCCTACGACGTTAAAATTCTCTTCCTTCTTCTTCTTCCCCCCCCCCCCCCCCCCCCCCCCCCTCTCTCTCTCTCTCTCTCTCTCTCTCTCTCTGTACAAGGCAAATAAGTGCTAAACCCGCAACCTTGCAGGGTTCCTATCTCCGCAATCTTACTAGGTGCCTCGATATCTGCCAAACCCGCAACCTTGCAGGGTTCCTATCTCCGTCTCAATGGTCGTTTTGGCCGTGAGACGGCAACAGAAGCGGCATGAGGTGAGTAAGGTTGGGCGGTTGCAGGAAGGGAATAGTATGCAGTCCAAGAAGGGAGTGATCGGGATGCATGCAGGAAGGCGACAATATATTGCAGGGATTTTCTGTGCCTGATTGTGTAGCTACAGGAGAGTTGTGCACGTCTGGCTGCAGTGCAGTGCAGGCCTCACCTGAGCTAGCATTAGTGGACGTCCCTCTGGTAAGCTGCTGCTTTTATGGGACATCTGATGCCTCTGCAATTAATGAGCCGGACAATGGCAGCACCCACCCAAGATACTTCCCTGTATGCAACCTTAATAAATGGGTTGGGTCTTTGAGGCCTTTATAGTCGCTGCAAATTCTGCACTATGGTCTCTAGATGATGGCTTTTTGAACAAGCAGAAAATTGAGGTGACTCAATCAAGAGGCGCTTGTAAAGAAACATCAGTACATATAAATGTACTTCCAAGTTCGGAGGCTCCTAGTGGGTGGGGGCTCCCGGGGCCCATCATCATCATCATCAACATTCTCATGTGGATTGTGTGCATGTCTGTGAACAAGCTCAGAAAAAGTGCTTCTAAACCTGAGAGATGGATTAGCACACAATAAACACAGGAAAATAAGGGCTTCGGCTACTATGCAAATAAGTATATTCTTCAGTTGATAATTAAGTAACAGATAAATTTATAAGTGAGAGCTTAACTAAATTATTGTAAGCGGATATTAGGACCTGAGAACTTATTGAAGCCCAGCATGAGGTTGGTGAAGGAGCAGTTTGCGAGAGAGGGTGGCAAAGGGCCGGAGAAAGAGTTGTTCCCTAGCACTAAGTCGTTGAGGTTGGGGAAAAGAGTGCAGAAATAGGAAGGGATGTACAAATGGACGGTCCGCAAGGCAAAGCAGTTGAGGAGGATGGGTAAAGGAGAACCAGAGAACTAGTTCCCCTCCAGCTGAGATAGCAGACCGAATTCTTCAGGAAGGGAGCCCAAGAGAGTCCAAGTGTTTACGATGCTGAAGAAGATAAGATTGCTCACATTGGGAAGGCATGAGGGGGCATGGAAGGCAAATGATGACCCAGGCCTATAAAATGAAAGCATAGGCAAGTGCTTTCAAAGACGAACTCTGCAGGAAGGGAGCCCGAGAGAGTCCAAGTGTTTACGATGCTGAAGAAGATAAGATTGCTCACATTGGGAAGGCATGAGGGGGCATGGAAGGCAAATGATGACCCAGGCCTATAAAATGAAAGCATAGGCAAGTGCTTTCAAAGAGAGGCTAGGGTTGACCTACTCTATTCAAAATCTGCTCCATTGTTTCCTACATGACTGTGGAACACGCACTCCACAAAGCATCGACAAAGAGAAACTCCTCTGTCAGTGTCAGGGCATCTCAACATTGTACAACATTAGATAGCATGGTTCATGAGAAAACTGAGGTGACACGGCGAGGAGGTGAGGTAATGAGATGAGCACGGGAAGAGGTGCTTGAGACTGCTTGATGGGCAGAGGTGGCAAAGAGACAACATATGGGACTGTAGGAGGGAGAGAGGGATAGCATGTGGACAGAGATCAAGAGAATGTTTCTCAGGGCTCTAGGGACCAAAGAATCCCATGCATGCCAGATCGAGTGCATGCCAGATCGAGTCCTTGGCCAACACTACATAGTGGTCAACACTACTCAAGTTCGTCAGCATGTTCCTCTGACTTGAAGCTGGGATGAAAAATGGGCACCGTGAAGAGGTCAAACTGATCTCGTCTTCTTCCACTTCATGATCCTCCTTGAAAAGCCATCAACTTGATCCTTCTTCCTCTTCATGGTCCTCCTCAAAAACTCATGGCCTCTCCTTGCTTTGTAATTTCTGCCACATTCTCTTGCAGCTTCACACTAACTGCAATGGAATCTCAAGTCCATGCATGGTGTAACATATCAGTAATATATCACGATTGCCACTTGCAAATATAATGTAATCCACAACAAACAAAATTGATGGCACTCTCTTGACTGTTGCGTCCCTATGAGCCCCAGCACGACAACTTTTTTCGGAAAGTCCAGGCTGTATAAACTCCAATGCCTTATCCTACTTTGTTGCCAAACCAAACATGATCGAAAAAATAATATGGTGTCAAAGCTCAAAATGCTCCTGCATCTACAAAGGTTAAAACAAATACAGTGTTTGTTGCTTGAGCAACAACAAAAAAAATGAAAATGCAATGTACAAAAAGAGAAGAAGCAAGGAGACAAACAAATCAAGTACAAATCACTTGATGCTTGAACAGACAAACATAACATTCTTCTTGTCTAGGGTGTCACACACACGATAGCACACTGTTGGCAGCATTCTTTTGTGGAGCATGCTCTCCATTTCGGTTTTGCATCTTGAAGCCGAGATGTGGGACCTGCAAGACTTGGATATGAAAACAAGCTGCATTATTGAACCTGAGCAGATTCACCAACGGACATGAGCTCACTTAACCCACTTAATTTATGTAGGGGGAGACTCGAGCGAGAGCTTGAAAGTGGCACAGGCACCCGTGCTGGCAGCCATCTTGTATTCGAGCTATCCACAAATGAAGGATTCGGCAATGGCCCCACACTAGCAACCTCAGCGTGCATTCTCTCGCCCTATGGATTCTCTCCACTTCATGTCTCGATCTCGTACAGGCCCGTTGTAGTGGCAATCCCATGTCTTCCACTCATGCTCTCTTGGGGTACTCTTGGGAGTCCCATGCTTATGACCCACCCCATGGATCTTGCTCACCATGACTCATTCTAGCATGCCATCTATCTTGTTTGCTCGTTAGGTGGCACTTAAAGCACCTGCAAATACTGTAGCCGGTACTAGAGCCCATCTGGTAGGAACTCTTCTCCCCTCTTGCAGCTTCCTCTCATGCCCATGGGCTTTGCCTCCTTAGCATGCTCGCCCTCCCTCTGTGCGAGTCTTAGAAAACCTGCAGGCAGCTTGCCTATTTCCCCCACCTTCCCCTGGTTTGCAAAGTCTGCAATTGCTCTTTCCCACCTCAGCCACACTCGCAAGCGTGCTTCTCTTCTACCGCCCCAAAAGGACCTGAGCAGGTATGGCATCCTTTACTCTCTCTCTCTCTCTCTCTCTCTCTCTCTCTCTCTCTCTCTCTCTCTCTCTCTCTCTCTCTCTCTCTCTCTCTCTCTCTCTCTCTCTCTCTCTCTCTCTCTCCTCCCCAAATCCCCCGAAGTCGCCCCTGCGTAGCAACAGAGCGCTGTAGACTGTAGTCGACTCTCTCTCTCTCTCTCTCTCTCTCTCTCTCTCTCTCTCTCTCTCTCTCTCTCTCTCTCTCTCTCTCTCTCTCCTCGAGTCGCCCCTGCGTATATAGTGATAGAGCGCTGCAAACTGTAGTCGATACACTACATAGCACGTTAACCTTAGCAGGCTCGCAGCTTAGAATGACAGAGACTACATAGCACATTAACCTTGGCACGCTCGCAGCTTAGAATGCCGGAGACTAAGCAGGCATGGAGAAAATGAGATGTGCTGCGCACATGCTACGTTCGCGAGGCTCGTCCTATCAAAAAGGCCTCTCCACATCAGCAAGGCCCACCACGCCCCTGCACTGGGAGAAACGGCTCCTCACCGTAGCCACCGCAATGGAGGTCCCCCCTTTCACCACATTTTGCAAACGTTCATGGCGTTCGCATGGCGGGAACTCCTCTGAACGTTTTGCAGGCCTGCAAAAGCTGCAACATGCTGATGTGGAGCTCTTTCACTCTCTGCTTGCTCTGCGTAGTGAGCATCAGCACTACGTCATGTCCATAGTTGCAGGAACGGCTGCCACCATGTGCGCAAAGCACCAGCCGATTTGAATACGTTCGTGGTGCGAACGATCGCAGCTGAAACGTCTCATGTGGCGAGGTCAGTCCTTAATCAGGGGAAGAGAGAGAGAAAGAGAGAAAGAGACGCGGTAGAGAGGACAATTCATAATGGCCTCAAAAACCTCACCCCACTTCATGCCAACCATCAACGGTCCACCTCCCAAGACAAAGGTATCCAAGGCGACGACGTCCCTCAAAACACCGGTCCTCGAGGGTCCGAGTCTCAAAGACACGAATCATGATGCATCCTTTTCAAGACCATCATTTCAATTTTCAATGCTTCATCATTTTTTTTTACACAATTTTGCAACAATGAATGCCCACTATCTTATTTCAACCAATCAACATGTTTGGCCTATCAGAAAAGCTTGAAAATATAACTCAAACTTTTTCTATTTTAGTCAGCAAAAAGAGAAGGCATTGCTATAGCCTTTGCCCTTTGGGCAGTCCAAAAAAGGGATCGACCTTACTTTTTCTTTTAAGGCAAACTTTACTTATCCTTGTGAAAGCCAATTTTGGGTGGCTCAACTTTGCTTTTAAAAGACCAATGACCATAAAAATTAAAAATTTAAGGAATTGTTTGTATGTGCACTAGAAAAAATTTAGCAGTTTACTTCAAGGCAAACTTGGAATCTAGCTAGGATTTTGCAATTTTAGACCATTAAAAATATACTAAAGCCCACTTTTTATCTGACACCAGACTCGAACAGTCTCAAAATGAATGTGTGTGTGTGGGGGGGGGAGGGGGTCTCAAAGAGGGCACTAAATCTTTTCTCACGATCGAAATAATTTAAAGTAAATAAGGGGCACATTAAAAACTCTTTTGAAGAATTGATGGTATTTATAGTAAAACCTGCAAAGTTTTGCTGGTTTTCTTCAAGGTAAGCCTGAATTCCTCGGGAGGAGGTCACTATATGTAAAACCTATATCACGTTGGAGAGCGGGAAAGGGGAACACACCCAGCACACATCACAATGTCTCACTATAGCACAAGGTATACACAACACCCCAATCCACTAGAGTTCGCCTTTAAAACTCGACAATACCCGCAAGCAAACCACCACTTGCACACAACCATACACACACATGCCTAGCAATGCACCAGACAGACCCATTCACTCTGCTCCGCTCAATTCATAGCTTTCCACACACACACAGTCTCTCTCTATCTCTCTTTGCACGACAAACCTCGGGGGGACACACACGCCGACACACGTCCAAAAACACACGCACACAAGCCGAGAAGAGAAGGGGAAAGGGGGAATGACACCCAGAGACAACAATGAATGGCCTTCTTGCATATACAACCATGCACAACCAACCCTCTACAGGCACCACCCTTGGTAGCAAGACAATGGCTCAAAAGCCTACACAAGCAAAAACCTCCAATGGCCCAAAGCCCCCAATGGCAAAAAGGCCCAATGGCTCCCCAAAACAAACCTAAAGGGAAAAGCCCCAAAAAATGAACCTGTAGATCCTCTTATAGGGGTGTGTCTAGGAGACCTAAAAAAGAAAAAATGGGTGAGCTCCCATCTCGTGCACTTCACTTGCAGCTTCATTTGGAATTTCCTTGCATTGCTTGCACTTGGCACAATTTATTTTTGGTAACTTTTGCATGGTACCTTTCTCTGGCCAATTTGGCCGCCCAACTCGGCATTTGAATTCACCCCTTTGCCCGCCCTTAGAATGGCCTCTTGGTTCTAACCCTTTTGGTTCTCTCTTGCTCTCTCCCAGCTCCATTCACTGCGGGATCCCCCTAGGCAATAACGACATCGCTATTGGGGGGGAGTGACTCATCTCCTCAAAAGAATTGGCCCCTTAGCGGGTGTGTGTGAATTCCTGTCACCACTGACCGGCCACGTCATCACTATATATCGCTAGCGCGCCACTAGCACCGACCAATGTCGCGCTGCCACACCCACCAAAATCCGTCGCCGTGCCCCTTCAGGGCCGTGCCGCCAACACAGCACGCCATAACCGGGGCTCCAAGGAGCTCTCCCACTCTCCTTATATAGTATAGAATTTTTTTACTAATGGATTATTTTTTACTAAAAAGAGCAATAGTGTGTTTATATTATGTGAGTTTTTTGTTATAGTATTTAATAAATCATTACTATTTTGATATGAAAATAGAGGATTATTTAATAATGATCTTTGTTCTATATTACCTATAGCTATAGATGTTATCTTTTTACTGATATTTAAAGAGATATCTAAAGTAGATAGCATTTGTACTTCATGTACATTCATTGTTAGTATTTTTTTTATATAAGTAGGGTGATAAGTTACCCAATATTTTTCTCTAATATTGTTTTGAAAACATTTGGAGCAATTTTAAATTTCTATATTGTCTTGTTTGTTATTTTGAAATGACGTTAGATAGGGATTAGATAATTCATATCCTCGTAAATAGGTATTTGTTTTTTCTATATGTTTTAAGTTTTGTTTTTCATACTTAAAAATAAGTTTCCACAATTCGAACAATATTTATATGATTTGATCGAATTAAAACAAATATTTACCCATGAATCAAAATCTAAATTAGAAATATCAAAAGTTGAAAGTAAGTTTGTCTTTCTACGTAGATGTTTTATCATCTTGGTATGCTTTGCTTTTTGTTTTAGTTTGGATGCTTTGTTTGTAGGTAATAGTTTATTTATTTTCATCTTCAATTACGTATTGTTTATTATTATTTTGTATATTTGGTGACCTTAAGATTTCATTATATTTATATTGATATGTATACTATTTCTATTGAGCTTAGACTAATATTCTAATTTGGAAAGAAAATCTCTTTGCTCTTATTGTGGTTATCAAAATATTAATATCAAAATTGTTTTTTTATAGGTCTTTAAATTATTCTTAAATATGACATACCTTGTGTTATAGTAAGTTGCTTTGCAGATGTTGAAGAGCTTCTTGTAAACTATCAAATGATAAAACTTAAGAAGTTAGAATACAAAGTTAAATATAATCTGATGCTAATTACCAAAACAATTGTTTTTTTTTTTTAATTATTGGTTTAATTATAAGAACATAACATGTCTATAAATGAAAGACGTTGGGGCTCAATTTTGATCTAGCATGCTTGGGTGTTTTGTGCACTCTGAGTGAAGCAAGATTTTGAGGCAAGTCATTTGGGATTTATGGATTGCAATGAAAAGGATACGAGAAAGTATCCCATTAGCTGGAGTGATTAGTTAGGGTAATCTAAGATGAGGAGAAAGCTGGACTCAACAGCATGTGCTGTGAAGGGCATTTGAAACGAGGTAAAGTCAGACCAAGTTGTCTGCACGGTGATCATCCTATATGAATTAGGGAAGCCAAACTGAGCAATCTGTGTTGTGAATAATCTCTGAGAAAAGGAAAGGCCATACCAATCTTAAAGGCCAGACCACTGTTGAAGATATTGTGTACTGCAACAGTCACTGAGAGACCGAATGATGGTGTCCTAATAGGAGGTAACTTCATCTTTTGTGAAAAACACAAGCCAAAAGGCTGTTGTCCACCCAAAAACGCGTTTGCGAGGTGACAATAACGCTTTTGTCCATCGATTTTCAGCGTGCTTGTACGCTCCCGAGGGGTCCGGAACGGTGTAGAGGGTGTAGGGGGGGTGGGGAATCAATTTCAGAGCCCCTAGTGCGCTGAAAACAGAGAAAACAGTAGTGGAAGTATGGCTGAAATCTAATGATTTGAAGAGGAACAGAATTGGCGAGGCATCGGATGCCGAGCTAGTGTTGAAAGCAAGGTTTAGGGTTGAAAAGCTCAGCGTTGCCTTCTTGTTGCAAAAACGATATAGTTGTCCAGAAACGAAGCTCCCTAAGTTCATGTAGATGCTCTTGCGTAAGCAAGTGATATGACTTGTCGAGGTCAAGTGGTAAGTTCTTCTGTCCATCGATTTTCAGCGTGCTTGTATGCTCCTGGCAAGGTCTGCAATAGTGTAGAGAGTGTAGCAAGTGTGGGGAATCAATGTCAAAGTCACCACTTGCTCTAGAGTGCGCAACCGCCGAATGATGGTTGGAATGAATGGATCTCCCAAGGACTCTACGCCCGTAGATGATCAAGCCGATGTTGAAAATACTGTGTATTGCAACAGTCACTAAGAAAATGTATGGACCACCATGAGAAGGTTTCTTGGCAGGAGGTGACTTCATTCTTTGTGTAAGAAACTTTGAAGATTGCAATCCAAACGATCAGGAGTGTAGAAGAGTAACTGCACTACCATCTAAGCCAAGCTCCGGGTGACTCCAAATGTAGTCTGTAGATCCAAGCAATGAAGTTGTTAAGGAAGAGATCGAAGATCCTCTCCCTAAGTCCATGTAGATGCTCCTGTGTAAGCAAGTGATCTGTTGTGTCAAGGTCAAGTGGTGAGTGTCTATCCACCCAAGATGGTGGTGTTTTCTCTTGGAATGTCGAAATCCCATATGCCATGAGCATGGCCATATCTCGTGTGAACTCCTTTGAGGAGTGCATAGGCGTGTCCAAAGCAAACCACGAGTCACCACCTCCTCTGGAATACACAACTGCCGAATGATGGCTGGAATGAATGGATCTCCCAAGGATTGTACGCCCGTAGATGATCAAGCCGATATTGAAGATATCATGTACTGCAACAGTCACTAAGAGATCGAATGGGCCACCACAAGATGGTGTCCTGGCAGGAGGTAACTTCATCCTCTGTGAAAAACACAAGCCAAAAGTGTGCACCCAAAAACGTGACTGCGAGGTGATAAAAACGCTTCTGTCCATCGATTTTCAGTGTGCTCGTACGCTCCCGGCAGGGTCCGGAACGGTGTAGAGGGTGTAGGGAGGGTGGGGAATCAATGTCAAAGCTCCTAGTGGGCTGAAAACAGCAGTGGAAGTGTGGCTGAAATCTGATAATCTTAAGAGGAATTGGATCGGCAAGGCACCGGATGGCGAGTTGATGTGGAAGACAAGGTTAGGGTTGAAAAACTGAGCGCTGCCCTCTTGCTACGAAGACGGTACAGTTGTCCAAAAACACAGCTCCCCAAAAACATTAGGGGTAGACGAAAACGCTAATGGAAGAGGGGCATTTCCGATGGGCTGTTTTCGGTGGATACAAAGTGAGGGTGTATTTAGAAATGCAATCACCTATGTTTTCATCTTGAATGCATGGGGTGACGGTCGTAGATCAAACAAGAAGTCTTTATTGGTGCTGTAGGTGCTTTGAAAGAGATGGAGATGGAATGCCTTGGTGGACATTTATGTCAATTGTGGTGTACTCCAGAAAGCTCTCTTTCCGGAATGGCATCCCTTGCAACACACTAGGTATCACAAGTGATGTTAAAGGAAATGTATGGCTAGAGGAAGATGCTTTGTGCTGGCTCGAACAGGGGCAACATGTGCACATAATGTGGTGTACTTCAAAAATCCCAAAAGCGGCAAGGCCATGAACCTCAACGCTGTTTTTTTGAGCAAATGCAAAGCAAGGGTGTCTCTCCAGGGGTTGTTGAAAGAAACCGTCATGCTTGAGACTATCTTGGTCAACATGTTTTATGCCAATTGTGGTGTACTTCATCTCTTGAAGTGCATTTATTGCAAGATATGCACAGCAGCGAATGGCATTGATGACACAAAGCGAGGATGGCGGATGTGAAGCGAGGGCATCTCTTTGGCAACAATTACCTATGCTTGCATCTTGAAGGCATGTGGCATGACACACCATGTTGATCTGGGCAAAATAATGATTAAGAAGTTCTTCTATTTAGAATGCCATCTCTTGGAGTATTCTGATTATGGCATATGCCTAAGAGGGGCATAGCGTCCCTGCTTTGGGCTGTTTTTACTTGAGGGCCTCTCTCCAGTTGTGGGCTGTTTTCGGTGGATGCAAAGTGAGGGTGTCTTTCCAAATGCAATCACCTACGTTTGCATCTTGAATGCATGGCCCGATGACGGTCCTAGATCAAACAAGGAGTCGCACGAGATGGTGTCCTAGCAGGAGGTAACTTCATCTTTTGTGTAAGAAACTCTGAAGGTAGGAATCCAAATGATCAGGATTGTAGAAGAGTAACTGCACTACCATCTAAGTCAAGCTCAGGGTGACTCCGGATGTAGTCGCGGGATGCTTGATCTCCTATATCTGGCGGGTAAACTCTCTAAGAGATTCCAAAACACCGAAGTCCCACTCTAGTCTGTAGATTCCAAGCCATGAACTTGTCTAGGATACAATTGTCCAAAAATGCAGCTCCCTAAGTCCATGTAGATGCTCTTGTGTAATCAAAGTGATCTGATGTGTCGAGGTCAAGTGGTAAGTGTCTGTCCACCCAAGATGGAGGTGTTTTCTGTGGGAATGTCGGAATCCCATATGCCATGAGCATGGCCATATCTCGTGTAAATTCCTTTGATGAGTGCATAGGTGTATCCATAGCAAACCACAAGTCACCACCTCCTCTGGGGAGTGCGCAACCGTCGAATGATGGCTGGAATGAATGGATCTCCCAAGGATTGTACGCCCGTAGATGATCAAGACAATGTCGAAGATACT
This sequence comes from Adiantum capillus-veneris, assembly GCF_014529385.1. Lineage (NCBI taxonomy): Eukaryota > Viridiplantae > Streptophyta > Polypodiopsida > Polypodiales > Pteridaceae > Adiantum > Adiantum capillus-veneris. The sequence continues at coordinate 127,447,828 of NC_140958.1, forward strand.
GTGTATTGCAACAGTCACTAAGAGACCAAACGGACCACCAAGCGATGGTGTCTTGGTAGGAGGTAACTTCATTCTTTGTGAAAAGCACAAGCGAAAAGGCTGCAATCCATCCAAAAACGCAACTAGGAGGTGATAAAAGAGCTTTTATCCATCAATTTTCAACGTGCTTGTACGCTCCGGGCATTATCCGGAACGGTGTAGAGGGTGTAGGGAGGGTGTGGAATCAATGTCACAGCCCTTGGTGGGCTGAAGACAAAGAAAACAGCAGTGGAAGTATGGCTGAAATCTGATGATCTAAAGAGAAATAGGATCGGCAAGGCGAGCTGGTATGAAGGCAAGATTTAGAGTTGAAAAGCTTAGCGCTCCCTTCTTGTTGTGAAAACGATACAGTTGTCCAAAAACGCAGCTCCCTAAGTCCATGTAGATGCTCTTGTGTAAGCAAGTGATCCGACGTGTCGAGATCAAGTGGTAAGTGTCTCTCCACCCAAGATGGTGGTGTTTTCTCTGGGAATGTCAGAATCCCATAGCCATGAGCATGGCCATATCTCGTGTGCACTCGTTTGATGAATGCATAGGTGTGTCCATAGCAAACCACAAGTCGCCACTTCCTCTAGAGTGGGCAACCGCTGAATGATGGTTGGAATGAATGGACCTCCCAAGGACTCTACGCCCGTGGATGATCAAGCCGATGTCAAACATACTGTGTACTGCAATAGTCACTGAGAAAACGCACGGACTAGCACAAGATGGTGTCCTGGCAGGAAGTAACTTCATCCTTTGTGTAAGAAACTCTGAAGATAGGAATCCAAATGATCAGGAGTGTAGAAGAGTAACTGCACTACCATCTAAGCCAAGCTCCAGGTGACTCCGGATGTAGTCGCGGGATGCTTCATCTCCTGTATCTGGCAGAGAAACTCTCCAAGAGATTCCAAAGCACCGAAGTCCCACTCTAGTCTCTAGATTCCAAGCCATGAACTTGTCTAGGAAGAGATCGAAGATCTTCTCCCCAAGTCCATGTAGATGCTCTTGTGTAAGCAAATGATCTGCGGTGTTTCCTCTGGGAAGAATGTCGGAATCCCATATACTTACAGAGAACCCTAGCGTTTTCAGCGAACAAGATCAGCCTTGCGTTTTTTATAGTTGATCAGCCCCAATGTTTCTTGGTGTTTTTAGTTGTAGATCAGGCCTAGCGCTTTGCAGTTTTTCGGTGCTAGATCAACCAAGTCAGTCAGTGTTTTACAGTTTCAGCACACTGTTTTTTGTATTTTAGCATCTGCATTTTCAGCACATCGTCGTTGAGTTGTCGTCATCGTCATCCTCACCGACATAGTGTTAGTTTTCAGTAGAAAGTCAACGTTTTGTACATTTCAGCACTTCAGTCCTAGCGTTTTCAGTTTTCAGTCTATCCTCGTTGTCGTCATCAATTGTCGTCGACATCGTCGGCAAGTTCATTGCATCTAGACCATTGTACCATATTTGTGCGATCTATAGCATAGACCTCTCTCGCCATAGAGAGGGGGCCCTTGGAGGAGGGTTTGAGAACCCTCTGGTGTCGTATTCTTCTTTCTCTCTTTCTCTCAGTTTCAACACTTAACACTCACAGTTGCATTCAATTTGTTTGCGATCACTACACTCTCTCTCTAAAGGAACGGAAGGCTCTCCCTTCCGTAAGTAAAAGGAACCCTTGAGCACAGTTTGGAGCACACATCTTGATCATATCAACATTCACTTCCGCTGCACCTTACACCCTAAGTCCATGTAGATGCTCGTGTAAGCAAGTGATCTGACGTATCAAGGTCAAGTGGTAAGTGTCTGTCCACCCAAGATGGTGGTGTTTTCTTTGGGAATGTCAGAATCACATATGCCATGATCATGGCCATATCTTGTGTGAAATCTTTTGATGAGTGCACGTGTGTGTCCGTAGCAAACCACAAGTCATCAGCTCCTCTGGAGTGCGCAATCCCCGAATGATGACTGGAATGAATGGATCTTCCAAGGACTATATGCCCGTAGATGATCAAGCCAATGTCAAAGATACTGTGTACTACAACAGTCACTGAGAGACCGAACGGACCACCACGAGATGGGGTCCTAGCAGAGGTAACTTCATCCTCTGTGAAAAACACAGCCAAGAGGCTACTGTCCACCCAAAAACACAACTGCGAGGTGATAAAAATGCTGTTGTCCAACGATTGTCAGCATGCTCCTATGCTCTCGGCAGTGTACGGAACGGTGTAGAGGGTGTAGGGAGGGTGGGAATCAATATCAGAGCCCCTGGTGGGCTGAAAACAAAGAAAACAACAATGGAAGTATGATTTAAATCTGATGATCTGAGGAGGAGTAGGATCGGCAAGGCACCGGATGCCGAGCTAGTGTGGAAGGCAAGATTTAGGGTTCAAAAGCTGAGCGATGCCTTCTTGTTGCGAAAACGATACAGTTGTCCAAAAACGCAGCTCCCTAAGTCCATGTAGATGCTCTTCTATAAGCAAGTGATCTGATGTATCGAGGTCAAGTGGTAAGTGTTTGTCCACCAAAGATGGTGGTGTTTTCTCTGGGAATGTCGGAATGCCATATGCCATGAGCATGGCCATATCTCGTGTGCACTCCTTTGAAAACGCATGAACTACCACGAGATGGTGTCCTGGCAGGAGGTAACTTCATCCTTTGTGTAAGAAACTCTGAAGGTAGGAATCCAAATGATCAGGAGTGTACAAGAGTCACTACAATATTATCTAAGCCAAGATCCGGGTGACTCTGGATATAGTCGCGGGATGGTTCATCTCCTGTATCTGGCGGGTAAACTCTCCAAGAGATTCCAAAGCACCGAAGTCCCACTCTAGTCTGTAGATTCCAAGCCATGAACTTGTCTAGGAAGAGATCGAAGATCCTCTCCCTAAGTCCATGTAGATGCTCCTGTGTAAGCAAGTGATCTGACGTGTCAGGGTCAAGTGGTAAGTGTCTGTTCACCCAAGATGCTTAAGGCCTCGCAATGCAATAGTCCACTCTGGCTCGACTGAGACCAAGTGGCTTCACCAACAACCCAGCTCGCAGGTATGATCACGTTTTATGCTTTCTGGCATGCACCACATCTGGCATACATGTCAACCAAGGCATTCCCAAGAATGACGTGTTTTGTCAACAGCCCTTGACTAACAGTATCATCATGATTTTTTTTTGCCCAAATAAGTATTTTGCCTAGTACCACATGCCTTAAAGATGCGATTGCATATGATTGCAAGCATGACCTGCAAGGGACACCGTTCCAGACAAAGAGCTCTCAAAGCATGTTTTGTGCTTTCTGGCATGCACCACATTTGGCATACATGTCAACCAAAGCATTCCCAAGAATGATGTGTTTTTTCAACAGCCCTTGACTAACAATATCATCATGAATTTTATTGCCCAGATCAGCAATTTGCCTAGTACCACATGCCTTCAAGATGCAATTGCACGTGATTGCGTCTAGAGAGTTGCCCTCACTTTGCAAAGCCCAATGCTTGATATATGCGCAACTTGCGTAACATAGATGACTACATCTGGAGGGACACCTTCATTTTGCATCCACGAAAACCCACCAGCACCTTAGCGCTGCACCTATTGGGAAAATAGCGCAATCAGTGCAATTGCTGAAAAATGCCAGATCAGCATTTTACCTAGTACCACATGCCTTCAAGATTGCAATTGCAGGTGATTGCAAACATGACCTCTTTTTTCGACAGGTCATGACTAACCATATCCCCATCATGAATTCTTTTGCCAATATGAGCATCTTGCAAAACACACATGATTACATCTGGAGAGACACACTCTTGTGTAATGCCACATGCCTTCAAGATTGCATCTATGGAGAGTCCCTCACTTTCCATCCACCAAAAACAGCCTAGTGCTACTTGGGCTCTATCCCGATTGGACATATCCCATTATTAGTGCGTTGAAAGGAGAGAGAGCTTTCTAAAGTATGACACATTTGACATAAGTTTCCACTAAGGCATTCCCAAGCACATCCATTTTCATCAACAACCCCAGGCTAAAAACATCATCGTGAATTCTTTTGCCCACATCAGTCTCTTGTGTATTGCCACATGCCTTCAATATGCAAGAGACCCTCACATCGTATCCATTAAAAACAATCCAGAGCTTCCTGATTCATGTCCCTATTGGGCAATCCATAATTTTAGTGTGCTGCAAGGGACACCGTTCCGGACAAAGAGCTCTCAGAGCACGTTTTGTGATTTCTGGCATGCACCACATCTGGCATACATCTCAACCAAGGCATTCCCAAGAATGATATGTTTTTTTAACAACCCTTGACTAACAATATCATCATGAAATTTTTTGCCCAGATCAGCGTTTTGCTTAGTACCACATGCCTTCAAGATGCAAGTTTATTTTGGTGATAATCGGACCCTCACAGCCGTAGGTATTGGCCAAATGCAAGTTGCATTACCTAGTGCACCTCAATCATCATTCATGATATTTATCACATCCTAGGCTTCAGTCGCAACCTACTGTTAGTGATAGCAGCCACATCCATTGGGTCATCCATTGAGTTTTTTCATGCTCGTTCTGTAATTCACTTCAAACTTCCCTCTGGTCAATATGAGATCCTTAAACTCTCTCAGCAGAACTGATTGTACACTATTCTAAATTCCAAACGTGGTCGCCATCCTGTGATTCCCTTGAAATCAACCATTTCAGTCGACATGACCAAAGCCACTACTACTCTCATATGCCTCTATTGTCTTGGCCACTTCTCATGCCCCACCGGATGATCGTAGAGCTATGCCTTTAAACACCGAGATGGTGGATGATATCTCTGTAGAATAAGCCCTATCAAGAATTAAGGCTCCAATGTGGATAGAAACAATGGATTCTAGATATCAATCCCTTACGGAAAACACCGAGATGGTGGATGATATCTCTGTAGAATAAGCCCTATCAAGAATTAAGGCTCCAATGTGGATAGAAACAATGGATTCTGGATATCAATCCCTTACGGAAAATTGCACATGGAAGCTCGTAAGCGCCCTAGTTGATCGCAAGTTGGCAACTTGTAAGTGGATCTTAGAAAAGAAGTTCCATGCTGATGGTAGCGTCTCTTTCTCAAAACCTGCTCTGTGGCCTGGAGTTTCTCCCAAGTACCAGGAATGGACTATAGTGAGACTTTTTCTCTTGTACTCCGGATCACTACCTTTCGGGTCTTGATCGTAATTGCAGCTCAAATCCACTTCCTTCTGCATCAAATGGATGTTCGCATAGATTTTCTTCATGGCGACTTGGAAGAAGAAATCAACATGAAGCAACCCCTTGGCTACATCTCCTCTAAGCATCCTAATCATGTGTGCAAGTTGCTCAAATCCCTATACAAGCTGAAATGGTCACTTCGTCAATGGTACAGGCACTTTTTTCAATGCATGAACAACCTGAGATACCTGCACTTTTAGTCGGACCCAAATGTTTACAATCGCCATACCTCAGGAGTCTTCCTTTTGCGTGCGATCTATGTGATGATATTTTACTGCTTTGTAACTCTCAATCAGCTTTGGATGTTGCCAAAGAGGATCTTCACTCCTCCTTCTCTATGACTGATATGGGGTCTTTACACTTCTGCCTTGGGATTTATGTTCACCAGAATGCTCCTCGAGACATTATCACCATAAGCCAATAATCCTACATCACTTCCCTGATGAAGAAGTATCAGATGCAGGCATGCAAAGGCATGGAAATGCCACTTTTGGCATCTCTTAAAATTGAGCCTACAAATGCTGCTACTCCCTCTTGTGATCGCAAAGTACAAGATTTTCCTTATTCCAATATCCTTGGCAGAGTTGCTATCTTGTGACTTGCACTCGCCCCGACATCTGCTTTGCTGTTGGTGAGATTTATGAGCACAACAACCTGGTTGTCTTGCTGGAATTTTCAATCCAGCTTGATTGTGTTTTTGGTGAAGGAGAAAGCTTGGTTGAACTTACTTTTGCTAGTGCCTTCAACTTGCATGTACTCTATGCCACTTCTCATGCCCAATCTGATGATCCTGGAGCGCTGCCTTTAAACCTTGAGATGGTGGATGAGATCTTTGTGGAAGAAGCCCTATCAAGAAATAAGGCTCCAATGTGGACTGAAGCAATGGATTTTGAATATCAATCCCTTATGGAAAATCGCACATGGTAGGTCGTATCCGCCCCAGCTAATCGCAAGTTGGTCACTTGTAAGTGGCTCTTACGGAAGAAGTTCCACATTGATGGTAGCGTCTCTCGCCACAAAACTCGCTTTGTGGCGTGGAGCTTCTTCCAAGTATTAGGAATGGACTATAGTGAGACTTTTCATCCTGTACTCCGGATTACTACATTTCGGGTCCTAATCGCAATCCCAGCTCAATTCCACTTACTTTTCCATCAAATGGATGTTCGCATAGCTTTTCATCATGGCAACTTGGAAGAAGAAATCTACATGAAGGAACCCCTGGCTACATCTCCTTTGAGGATCCTAATCATGTGTGCAGGTTGCTCAAATCCATGTATCGACTGAAACTCATTCATCAATGGTATAGGCGCTTTCTTCAATGCATGATCAACCTGGGATACCTACGTCTTTAGTCGGACCCAAATGTTTACAGTTACCATACCTCAGGAATCTTCCTTTTGCTTGCGATCTATGTGATGATATTTAACTGCTTTGTAACCCTCAATCAGCTTTGGATGTTGCCAAAGAGGAGCTTCACTCCTCCTTCTCTATGACAAATATGGGGTCTTGATCCAGGTTCACCAAGATGCCCTTCGAGGCATTACCACCATAAGCCGGCAATCCTACATCACTTCCTTGATGCAGAAGTACCAGATGGAGGCATGCAAAGGTATGGAAATACCCCTTCTTCCGACATCTCTTAAAATTGAGCAACAAATGATGTTGCTCCCTCTCGTGATCGCAATGTGCAAGATTTTCCTTATTCCAATATCCTTGACGGAGTTCGCTATCTTGTGACTTGCACTCGCCCAGATATTGTGTAGGGCCACACGCCTTCAAGGTGCAAGCATAGGTGATTGTATTTGAAGAAAGGTCTCGCCTGTATATCTAGTTAAAATAACATAGTGCTTGCTTGTAATAGCCATGTGCCACATCATGTTAGGTAGCATAAGTCCACATGCCTCCAATGTGCAAACATAGGTGATTGCATCCAAAGAGAGGCCTTTTTTGCGCATCTAGTGAAAATGGCACAGATCTTCCTTGCCACAACCATGTTGGGCCAACAAAAGCTCACCAATAACTTTTCATTCTTTCATAAAGGCATCACATGTGTCATACAAAGTGACCAATGCATTTCCAAGCATACGTTTTTCAAACAGCCCCTACCTAGCATTCTCATCATGAATTCTCTCAAGCACATGAAAGAGCCACATGCCTTCAAGGTGCAAGCAACTAGATACTTCAAATTCCCACCGTAGTCATGCGTGATGAGTAGTGGCTATAGAACTAGATATCATACTTTTGTTCCCCACTTAATGATGGCTGAGCATACACATGTGAGCTCCACGCTTTAGGCCTGGATAGCAGAACGAGGAGTGTGTATAAGAGTATTTGTGGACGTGCATTTGACACAATTTAAGCAAGAAAAGGTCACAACTTCCTCTCTTGTGTTCAATAACCCAAGTCCTGGAGTAGACTCAACACAACTCAAGCATCAAAGCTCATGAGACTAATTGGTTGAAAGTGGTCTTTTACCCAACAAAACCTTGTGTTCCGCTTCACATCAAGAGCAATTCTAGAGCAACCTTAAATAAAAATATACCCAACCTGCTATCACTAGAGTCTGTGGCTAGCTATGATATATGGCATTTGCAATCCCTCAAAGATTGAACAAGCGTAAATTGATTGCACGTTTGAGAACTCAAACGGAACACATGGTAGAGAGAGAGAGAGAGAGAGAGAGAGAGAGAGAGAGAGAGAGAGCACATGGCAAAGAGAGAGAGAGAGAGAGAATTGTACCTCACTTCAACTATTCACGCCATGCTGCATCGACTTCAGAAGAACACATGGGAGAGAGAGAGAGAGAGAGAGAATTGTACCTCACTTCAACTATTCACGCCATGCTGCATCGACTTCAGAAGAACACATGGGGGAGAGAGAGAGAGAGAGAGAGCTCGAAGAGCACATGGCAGAGAGAGAGAATTGTACCTGACTTCAACTATTCACGCCCTGTTGCATCAACTTGAGAAGAGCGGGATATCGACTTGAGAAGAGCAGATTAGATTGCAAGAAGAGCACTTTGAATAAACAGAAAAATTGAACGTCGGGTGCAGAGAAAGTGGGAGAGAGAAAAGTTGCGATCTCATTTGCGCCGTTGCACAGGGCCAGAGAGCTCTACGTTGTTTTTGACGGGTAAGATGTTGTACTTGACATAGCTGGCCTTTGAGATTTTAAAAAATGATCATTGGGCTAACTGATTGCGAAAAGAGCACTTTGAATAAAGCAGAACAATTGAACGTCGGGTGCAGAGAAAGTGGGAGAGAGAAAAATTGCGATCTCATTTGCGCCTCTTCGCTGACGTGACATAGCTGGCCTTTAAGATTTTAAAAAATGATCCCTGGGTTAATTGCCCTAACCAATAGAAGCAAATCTATTTTGGAGAACCAAGTCAAAGACGTTACAAAGGTCAAGATGGAGCAGTCTACAGCTTGATGCTCAGTGTTTTGAAAGAAGATGTCGACAACTTGACAAGCACAGAAGCTGAAACTTCTCAGCTAGAGCTTGACATAACAGAACCAGTTGAAATACCACCAGTCATGGCATATTGCTCAGATTGTGGACGAAAAGGTGGACATTTTTCTGAAGATTGTCCAAGAAATCCTGACAACAGGGATGCATCAACTGCCAACAAGCAAGACACAGAGCAAATTGGAAATGCGAATCTCGATGTAAGTGCATCTAACTCGTCACTTTTAATGCAATCAGATGATTATGCATTACCATTAGAAGCACCACTAAAAGCACTGTGAATTCAAAATCAGTATAAAGATGCACAGAAACCTGAAAAGCTTAAAATTGATTCTTTGAACAACAAATTCTTGCATGAATTTGGTAAAGATGTCCAGATATCACCGAAGGTTGAAAAGACTGTTAGGTTTGCAAATGATTCTGCATCCACTGCCACAAGTGTGCAATCATTCACGAGTCTAAGGGACATCAAACAGAATGCTGCTAGCTTTGTATGGTACCCATAATTCATATGCACACTAAGTAGACCAAAAAGGAAAATTGTACAAAAAGGATCAATCAGTGTTTGAATGACCCACATAACAACTCATAGAAGTGTGTCCAGTCATAGATTAGAAAAGATGGTTTATTTCATAAGAAAGAATTTATTATAGCCAATCCTCTGTAGAGCTGAAGGATATTAACCGAGTGAACCCAGAATCTGTTTAGAGCCAAACTCTCCTCCATCGGAAATCAAGCTTCGATGTTGTGATCAAACGAACATATACTTTGACCAAAACAGTCGTAGATATAGACGAGAGCATATCATAGGAGACCCATGGGATAGAAAATATCAGGGCAAAGATAATGCTATATACAGCTTGACTTGGGAAATAATTTGTCATGTTTCACGGAGATACATAGGAAACTATGTAGAAGGTTTACAGATGCCAAACATCAATAGTGCTACCCAAAGTGTGCCTTCACAATCTCAAAAGGTGAGACTAAACTAGAGCCAAACAGTTTTAAATTCTCATAATGGAGAAGGATATTGATCACCCTAGGAAGGGGGGAGCTACAAATCCATCAAGTTCAGCTTATATGTACCAGAAAATAATACACCAGTTAGAAGCGCTAGAGCCTTTAACCAACAAACTCCTTCAAACCAAAAACCATTGAAAGATCATATGGTTGTTGGAAGTTTCCAATGACCCAGATTCCATCAGAATTAGCAGACAAATGCTTCTATGAAGATCATCAGGGACAAAAGTTTCAGCTGATCTCCAAAAGTCAGAGTCAAAAGCCGACAAATCCAATAGTGTTTAAACAGTTATACGTGATCAAGCTCACATATGCATATCAAGATGCAGATAGCAATGAATACCAACAGGTTCATGACCTTGTACAAACCTCTATGGATGGTAAGACTGAAGTCAAAGACTATCTGAGGATGATGCAAAGCCTCAAGCTACCAGAACAGGTGACAGAAAAGTCAAAATCAATAGAAGCTAAAGTCCAAAAAGCTACACAAAGGTCACCACCAAAATCTCCTCCGAAGAGACAAATTCTTCCAGAAAGTATAGTGGATCTTTTAAGGTCAAAGGTTACTCAGATGTAGGCCGATAATGCTCAACAATTGCAAAAAGGTACAATATTACATCCAATGGAGTCAACATCAATTGAAGCAAGTGGTCAAAGCAAAGAGAATGTAGATAAAGTTCAGCCAAAGGACACTACCACAGCAAAAGGACACTACCACAGCCAAAGGACACTACCACAGCAAAAGCAGTCAAGACAGAAAGAAATCATGAGATGATCACGTGCAACATTATTGGTGAAAATGAAGAAAAGCTGTCAAGAGAAGTAAAACTAGATTTTCAGCTAGATAAGAACCTCATGTCTTTTCGCACTTGGAAAAGATGTGGCCAACCACAGCTAGAAGATGCTCCCGAATTTGTGAGCATATCTAGAGACAAACTAGTAGAATGTTGGGGAATCATCTCCACCACCATTGAAGTAAGTTTACAGAACTTTACTGCCCAATTCCACATGATCACAACAAAAGATATGCCAGACGGCATCATAATGGGGATGCCAATGACCCAGAAGATGTCAGAGATACAGAATGTAAACATGATGCATTCTTCAGAGACAACGAAGAATGAAGACCAACAATGGTCACCCACGGACAATAGCAAAAGGTCCTCAAGCACGAAGCAGATCTTATTGAATATGATTCATCTCCATCAATCAGAACTTCAGAAGAGCTTAAAGCAAATCAGGCAATAGCAAGTGCAGATCAAACAGAGCAAAGAGCAACCACGATAGCTATTGAGCAAAGAATGCCACCAAAGCCAGAAGTTAAGAAGAATGAAATTACAGACAACCAGAAAGCATTAGGAAGTCCAAAGATCAATCACTCATTTTCAGCTAAATCAAAGAATGCCACCAAAGCCAGAAGTTAAGAAGAATGAAATTACAGACAACCAGAAAGCATTAGGAAGTCCAAAGATCAATCACTCATTTTCAGCTAAATCAGCTGATGGAAGTCATATTGGAAAACAGAGTCTCAAGCCACCCTCCATAGAGACACAGTTAGATCAAGATGAGACCATGGTAGAAGCAGAACAAAGATTTTCAATAGAACCAGCAATGAGAATAGCTATAGTTCTCAGCAGTACAAAAGGAGCAAGTGTCAGATGTAATGCTCTATTAGATAAAGAAGCAAAGTCCAATATGATTGCAAAGACAACATCCAGAGCATTCTAGAGATTACTCAGGGCAAGCCATATAATAGAGAAATCATATGTAAGGCTACAAGTCAAGAAGAAATGGTTGCTACCCTTAGCATCCAAAATCTTGAAGAGCAAGTAAAGTTTCGGGTGAAGCCTTCAAAGTAAATGCTTGCAGATGTCATCCTTGGACATCAGTGGTTAGACCAACACAAGGCCTGCAAAGAAGATAATATGTTAATACTCTTTTTTCCAAGAGGTAGCCAACAACAGTTATAGATACCATTAATGCTAGATTCAGAGTTGCAAAAGTCACAAGAATCAAAGACAAATCTTGTAAACAAAGGTAAAGCTAAAGTGGACCCTCCACCGATTAGCACAGAAGGTGTGACATCATATGCTTCTACATCAAAGAGCCCTCATGGATCAGCTTCTTCTAGCAAGTCAGGCTTTCAAAATTTCAAGTCAATTGCTGACCCAACTAAAACCTCTAAGGAGACACCCAGAAAAGCAAAGATATTTCAGCCAAAGTACTCAAGAAGGCAAAAGATAGTCAAGCAAGTGTTTGTTCCAAGCAGCTTAGTCAAAGTCAATGATCCGGTTTGGATTAAGGGGAAATCAACACAGAACGACAAACACATGGGATGGATAGCATCACAATGGAGCTTAAAATAACAGGAGTACAATGGAGGTAACAGACAGATATGGGTGCCAAAACTGCAAGTTAGAGCGTATGAAGTAACTTCAAGTCCCTCCCAGGAAAGAAGGTCCATTGGGTATAAACCTCGACAATATCCTAGGATACCTAAGAAGCAGGTATACAACAGAACAACATCGAAAGATGCTAAAGTCTACCACAACTCTCAAGAGGATACAGAACAAAAACGGATCTCAAAGAATCTTCCTCTTAGACAAGGATTATATACAGGATATACAAAGATTTGGCTACCAGTCAACCACAAGCCAACTGCAGCTACACCATACCTACATGAAGATCTCAAGAAGTCAACAAGACCTAGAGCTCAACAAAGTCAACAAAGGAGATACAAAGGTCATCAAGAGGTTTAGATTCCTAAGTCTTCCAATGCTCCTAGTCAAAATCCAAATGCCAACAGTGAACAGAGGCCTACAACAACATCAAAAACTCCAATCAACAGGCCCAATTGGAGAATCAAACAGATAATGGAGTTTTCATAGTCAAAGAAGGACAACCCAACCAACGCGAATGCAGATTCAAAGATGATAAAATAGGTATGGCAAAAGAAACCTTCAATGCCAACTAGGTCCTTCACTAATCCTCTTTTTTAGGAATCAAGCTTACTTTTACCTGAAGAAATGTTTGCAGTAAGCACAAGAATGTAAAAAGTCAAGTCGCCAAGGTGCAAAAAAACACTCTTTGGCATAGTCAGAGTCGAGCTGCTGAGCCATAGAATGAGCAAAGCATTAGTCCCAAAGCTTCAAGTCATATTAAACTCTGTGCTAAGAGTCATAGTTATTGGGCTTACGCTCAAGGTGGAAGAGTTGAGCATATCTAAGTCATATCGCTAATGCCGGATGAGATGAGCATAAGAGTCAAAGTCTATTAACTTACAAATGGTGGAGTGTCGTAGAGTCCAACACTCACGCACAGTGCACAGTAAGATGAGAGCACATATCCTCGACAACAAAAACCATTCTTAAAGGGGTGCTAGCTTGCAAAGCCATATCATATGCTTTTATAGCTACACCATCTTTTTGAAGAACCCCTCAAAATCTTTCTTGGACAGCATATTGTTGCCCATGCATTTCTGTGTATGTATAATAGGATGTCCCATCATTGGACATATGCATTAGACACTCTTTTTTGCTTCCACCTATGCACCTTAAGTGGACTACAATAGGCAAACCAATGTTCCATCATGCTACCCTCTCATATTTGCTGCCTTTTTAATTCCATATCTATCAGCAAATAATCCCTTGAGTACTTTATTAATATTTTCCATGCTAATAAGTACTCCAATAATGCGTGTATCCCAAAGGCACTTTTTTTCCACTGGGTTTTTTCCCTTCGGTCATCCAAATATTAGACCCTAATTTATAATCTCTCATTCTACTTCCCTTGTATATACTTTTCATAAATAAACAGCAGCCTCATCATTATGCTATTACAAACGAACAAATGCAACATTATCTCTAACATCAGACATATTCAGACCAATGAAGATGCTGCAACAAATTGAACCTCATCAACTAATTCAACGACAAATGAAGATGATCAGCCCATCAACAACCAATCAAAAACCTTCCACAGCCTCCACGGACACTTTTCAATAGTGCCCAAGGATGGGCACTAAAATCGGAAGGGGGGAATATTAACTGATTTGACGTCAATTAACAGAAGCTGGTAAAGACCGAAGACGTACAAATGCACATCGAGGATGAATACAAAGAAGCAGTAAAGATTGGAGTTACACATTTTTTTAAAATGGTCATGTATTGTAAATTCCAGCCGATTTATTTCAAGCCATTATAATATTTTAATGTGTTACGGGCTCAATGGGAGTTCCAAGCTGTAAAGAACAGGTCAGTAGTGTGCCTATGTAGCAGATTCAATAAGTGGTGGAGCCTTAAAGGACTTGGATGCCCGGACATTGCATATTTTTACCCTAGGTATATAACGCAGTGTGTAAAAGAAATTAGGGTTCTCAGGATCATTTGTTGAGAGCACTCTTTGGTGAGAGCTCTTGAGGTGTGTGGCTATGGAGTCCTTGAGCTTCTCCTTGCTCATGAGACTTGATTAACACTAATTAATGATTCATTTTCTTTCACTATGTCTCTCTCATGCTTCTTGTGATTGTCTATGATGCTTAGATTAGCTAGATCTTAACTAATTAGTGGTTAATCCCTCTCTAATCTTGTGTGATTGCCCTCTTTTGCTTGTGTGTGCATGTAGGTTTGATTGGAGTGTGGTGCTCGATAGATCTATGTGTGTGTGCTTGCGATTAGTGTGTTGCATGATAGGATTAGTGTTGTGTGCGTCTTGCAATTGTTGGTGTGTGTGATTGGGTTGATTGGAGGTGAAGGGAAGTGCATAGGCCTTAACTCCTCCATAGGCCGAGAAGCTCACCTCATAGAGTTAACCATTCGTGTTGCCATGATTAGCTCACTAATTGTGTGAGTGTTTCCATGCCCTAGCCGGGTAACTCATCCCTCCGGATTGATAATTTTTTTGATCATTGGAGCTATTGCAACGATGGGACCCCCAACAATCTATCAAATTTACCTCCCCCAAGGGACATAGATCATGAAATAGAAACCTTCCCAGGTAGTGAATCAGTTTCAAAGAGACCCTACAAAATGTCACTCCCTGAAGCTATTGAATTAAAAGAACAGCTTTGTCAACTTATTGAACAAGGATTCATACGACCAAGCATTTCACCTTAGGAAGCGCCTATTCTATTCCAAAAGAAGAAGAATGGATCTCTACATCTCTGCATCGATTATAGGGGACTTAACCAGGTATCTGTAAAGAATAAGTACCCTATTCCTCGCATCGACGAATTACTTGATAGATTACATGGGGCCAAGGTATTCACAAAAATTTATCTCAGGTCAGGCTACCATCAAATCCATATTAAAGAAGCAGATATTTATAAGACCGCATTCAACACCCGATATGGGCATTATGAGTTCATAGTGATGCCTTTTGGTCTTACAAATACTCCGCCTACTTTTAATCGACTCATGTAAGATATATTCAGGGAATATCTAGATGATTTTGTATTGGTATTTTTTATTTTATGTGATCATACTGGCAGCTTGTACAGTTTATTCCACTTATGCCAAGATTCCTCAGAATCTCTTTTTTGCCCCTTAGGGGGGATTTGCTACAATTTCAAAAGAGAGGGAAAGAATTGAGCTCACCCAGCCCGAACGAAGAGCTTTCAACTCACTCCACTAACCACTCGAGCAGCTTCGTTCGCCTGCTGCAAATCGCGAGCTGCAAAATGTAAAAAAAACTACTTGTACGTCTCAGCTCCTCTGTCGTCGCCTTCAAACTCTGCGGCTATCATGCTCATCTGCCCATCGCCTCATCCCCACCAGCTCTTCCTCTCTTGCTCTATGCCTGATGCATCGCCCAACAGCTTCCTACCTTCGAAAGGGATCTCGCTCAATTCCCTTTTTTTTTGAATTAACTCCAGCTGGTAGGCGCTGCCTAGTTTCTTGCACCCGACACCGTTTTCCCTCTGCAGACATCTTGCTTTATCCTCTTGTTATTTCCAATTTTATGTGATTGGGTACCCCATACTCCAAAGATGAAAAAGAGCATGAAGGTCATGTACGTAAAGTACTTCCTCTTGTACGCCAACATCAAGTGTATGCTAAGATGAGCAAATGTGTGTTCTTTACTCCTGAAGTTAGCTACCTCGGATTTATCATAAACCCAGAAGGAATCTCTGTAGACCCTGCAAAGATTAAGGACATAATACATTGGCCACAAACCAAGTTTGTCAGTCAGATTCGAGGATTCCTGGGCATTATAGGATGGTATAGAATCTTTGTCATTACGCAGTCATCGCCGCGCCTTTGACTCAGCTACTTAAGAAGACAACCAAACTTACATGGCAAAAAGATCAGGAGGGCTGCTTCCTCAAATTAAAACAATATCTCACATCATCCCCTGTACTCAAACTCCCTGATTTCACTTAAGAGTTTGAAGTAGTAACCGATGCAAGCGGCCTTGCTAAAGGAGGAGTCTTAAACCAAGAAGGCCGACCAGTCGCCTTCACCTCTCAAAAATTGAGAATCCACGAGCTGAATTATCCAACTCATGATCTGGAACCCCTATCCATCATCCATGCTCTCAAGCTCTAGAGGCATTATCTTCTAGGAGGTAAGTTTCAGTTAATCACTGATCATCAAAGTTTGAAGTGGATTTTCTCTCAAGCAACACTCAACATGAGGCAACGAAGATGGATTGAACTCTTACAAGAGTATGATTTTGAAATAAAGTATAAACCAGGTAAGGAGAATGTGGTTGTTGATGCCCTTAGCCGCAAGGTTTTCCTTGGGGCCATCTCCACAGTTAATAATCCAATTCTAGACAAGGTTAAGGAAGCCTCCCTGGAAGATTATTTACAATTCCTACAGGTTATCAATCAAAAGGACCTAAAGGAGAAAGAGAAGGATAGAATCAAGAACTATTCACTTCAAGATGGGCTTCTCTATTACAAGCACCAACTTTACATTTCTAGGAGTTCAACCTTGAAGGAGTTAATCATTTATGAAGGACACAACGCTCTAGCAGCTACCATCCTGGCTATGCAAAGACCCTTAATGCCATGAGGAAAAGGAGATATACTTTGCTACATCAAACAATGCCTTTCCTGTCAAAGGATTAAGGCTGAACGGGTAATGATGCCAGGGAAACTTCAACCCCTTGACATTCCTCAAATGAAGTGGGAACTCATTAGCATGGACTTCGTAACAGGCCTTCCTAACGTTCAAGGAAGTTACGATTCCATTATGGTAGTAGTGGACATGTTGACCAAGGTGTCTCATTTGATACCTGTGAAAACAACTTACACTGCATCAGACATAAGCCATCTTTTTGTCAAAGAGATCTTTAGACTACACGGACTTCCAAAAAGAATAGTCAGTGACAGAGATGCAAAGTTTAATTCAAAGTTTTGGAAAGCTTTATTTGAAGCCTTAGGTACCCAACTATGTTTCAGTTCAGCCTATCACCCTCACACTGACGGTCAGACAGAAAGAGTGAATCACGTTATTGAAGACATCCTTATAGCTTACTGTAGTAGAGAACCCCGGAAATGGATACAATTTCTTACTTTGGTGGAATTAGCCTACAATTATTCATTCCATAAAAGCATTGGGATGTCACCTTTTAATGCACTTTATGGGCGTGAATGTATAGCACCCCTAAACTTTTATGACCCAAGTTGGGGTGATCGTAAGGTTTCCAGTTTCTGAAACCTTAAAGATTGTATAAAGCTTAATCAAACTGATATGATTATTGAAAAATCAATGTAAAATTGTCCAACCTTGGCAAATATTGGTATTTTTGGAACCGTAATCATGACTTTACTATGGTTAGAAATTTTCAGAACTAAATTCCGATAAAAATTGACACAGTTGTGGCCACTGGAAGTGTATACTGTTAATTAAATTAACTAAATAAATTGTAAGGTCTTGGTAATCATTGCTGTAAAAGACTTTTATCATAGAACTCTCTAGATATTTATAGATATTTTATGAATTAAGCATGTAATAGGTCAAAAAAATAGCAGGATCAATTTGGAGTATCTGGAGGCTGTGTGGAGCAGTGATGAGCCTGCCCAGGCCAAATTAAGCACCAGGGGGCACTAGGAAGAGGTTGGTGGCTGCCTTGAAGTGCAAGAAACTGCCAAACATAGCCTGTGAGCCCTAAAACTCTATAAATAGACCCCCCCTCTCCACAAGAGAACTCAGACGCAGAGTCCTGACAGATTTCTCTTGCGAATAAGAGAACACCTCACAAACTTAGAGAGCAAAAACTCTTTGTAATTAATCGAGATAATTAGTTTAATTTTAATTAATTAAAAAATAGCTTAAGTTTTGACTAATTTTCCTAATTAAATTATTAATTAAGGATATTAAAAATTTCCTATTATTAACTACTCTCTAAATTATCATTAGGCTACTGATCACTAATTTTTTAAGCTTGATCAGTAATCTAATTAATTAATTACTGTATATTAAGCTGAAAATGATTAATTTTAGATTGATTTATGAAGAAAAATAGTTTTAAAGCCTAAATAATTATAGTATAATTTTTAGAGCTTACTTATGCTGTCTAGAAGCCAGAGAAATTAGATCCTAATTTTTTGAGTAATCTACCTCATTATGTAGGTAGAAATTAACTATTTTTAATCATAAAATAAAGGAAAAATCAGTTAACACACTTAGATAATTACACAGTAATTTTTAGAGTTAGGAAACCTTGGTAGAAAGCCGAGATAATTAGGTCATGCACAAAAAATTAGTTTAGCTAATTAATTAGGTTAAAATTGTATATTCTTAAGCATAAATTAATTATACAATAATTATCAGAGCTAGAAATCACTGTTAGGAAGCCGAGATAATTAGGTCATGCCTAAAACATTAGTTTAGCTAATTAATTAGGCTAAAATTTTCTATTTTAAAGCATAAATTGAAGGAGAAAATTGGCTAAATCACTTAGATAAATATACAATAACTATCAGAGCTAGAAATCAATGTTAGGAAGCCGAGATAATTAGGTCATACACAAAAAATTAGTTTAGCTAATTAATTAGGCTAAAATTATCTCTTTTCAAGCATAAATTGAAGAGGAAAATTAGCTAAATCACTTAGATAAATATACAGTAATTATCAAAGCTAGAAATCACTATTAGAAATCCAACATAATTAGATCATGCACAAAAAATTAGTTTAGCTAATTAATTAGGCTAAAATTGTCTATTTTTAAGCATAAATTGAAGAGGAAAATTATCTAAATAATTATACAATAATTATCAAAGCTAGAAATCATTGTTAGAATGTTAAGATAATTAGGTCATGCATAGAAAATTAGCCTAGCTAATTAATTAAGCTAAAATTGTCTATTTTTAAGTATAAATTGAAGGGGAAAATTAGCTAAATCACTTAGATAATTATAGAGTAATTATTAGAGCTAAAAATCACTGTTAGAAATTTGAAATAATTAGGTCATGCACAAAAAATTAGTCTAGCTAATTAATTAGGCTAGTATTGTCTGATTTTGACTATAAATTAAGAAGGAAAATTAGCTAATTAGTTTATAATTACATAGTAATTACCAGAGATGAAAAACATCATTAAAAAGTTGAGATAATTATCTTAAGTATAGATAATTAGTTTAGCTAATTACCTTAGCTAATATTGTATGATTTTGACTATACATTAAGAAGAAAAATTAGCAAATTAGTTTATATAATTATATAGTAATTATCAGAGATGGGAAACAGAATTATGAAGTCAAGGTAATTATCTTAAGTACAGATAAATAGTTTAGCTAACTACTTTAGCTAATATTGTCTGATTTTAATTAAAAATTAAACAAGAAAATTAATAAATCAATTTAGAAGTTAGCAAGATAACTACCAAGGTTATAATACATCGAAATCCACCCAGGATAAATATCCCATGAGCAGATAAGTAATTCATAAATCACTAAAGCTAAATTAGGGTGTTTTCGAAGAGAAATCAAATAAGGAAATTAGTAAAATAGCTCTGACAATTATAAGACAATTATGGGAGTACAATAATACTACCAAGAAGTTAAGATAAAAATATCTCACCCAGATATTTATCAAAAATATTTACTAAGTCCAAAAATCTCTATTTTTGGGTAAAAGAAATAAGAGAGATTATTCAATTAATTCTCTAATTGATTAATTATCCTTTTATATGGCTATCACTATGGCTCCAAAGAGGACCCGGGAAAATCCTCAGTCCAATGAGGATGATGCAACTCACAAGAGGGCTAGGGTGTCCCATGACCATGAGGCTTGGCCTAGTAGTAGGCCTACGGAGGAGAGTCTTCAGGCGCCAGTGCAGCAACAGATGGCCGATCAATCCCAGGTGGGTTTCCCATTATTCAATTAAGTCTTTAAATAGTTTAACTTCTTTTATAAGTTAACATTGCATACGTAAGGAGTGAGTAAGAATCAGAAAAGGAATAATGGGCCGAAAAATAGAAGATAACTTCCAAGAAACCAACGTGCATGTTTGTAATTAGGAAAGAAATGTTTGATCTAAGACTGGTTGACCTAAGAAAGAATGATTGATCATCCTTAAGACAGCTTGTCTCAAGACACCTCTGATTCCTTGCAATATTTTTACTCCAGGTGATGAGTAATGATGGCGAGTCAGCCATGGATGAGTCGGTTACCTCCGTGTACGTGGAGTCTTTACCCCCCGTACATGTGTATGTTTTGGATACTACTTAGGGTATCATTTTTATCTTAGGGGAACCGCCCGGTTGTATGGGCAACTGGTTTGGCATATGGGCGCCCGGACTTTGGGTGATGTCTTTTTCCACCCCGATTTTTATGAACAAGGAATGGGTCGCATTTTTTATTTTCACCCCTGTATAGGTGTTCTTGAGACAAGCCAGTACTGGTCAGAGATACTTTAGATTGACAGTACCTTGTCTTAAGTGTAAAGATGTTGTTTGTAAAAGAATGTATTCAATACTGCTTTCAAAGGTTGTTTTTAATGAAGTATTGTTATGAAAGATAAAAGGAATCATTATTTTAATTGTGATAAGAACATGGTAGCTATTAAAAAACAAAGTATCATGTGTAAGTGCGGGGGTGGTAAGTGGGGATCGACTCGAGTTGTCGATCATGGATGGGTGGACCCAATTAGTCACGTAACTATCCATTCCCGTCGCACTATCGTTTAGAAAAACTTCTCCATTGGAAGGGGAATCTACCAACGACATTGCTCTCACACTTGGAGAGAAAGAAAAGCGTTGGAAAAGGATTCCTTAGGCCTATGTGGAATTTATAGGGCCGAAAAAGTTTTTAATCTTTTAGGATTATTGTCTAGTTTTCCGCTTGCAAGACAACTATAGGTCTTTTTCTAGGGCCATGGTCTCAAACCATTGTTAATGGTAAGGGTCCGTTCCCTGGACATTTCTTAGTTAGAGACTTGTTTTTCATTGGGCCTAGAGACCTGTCAAGGACCCCATCACAACTTGTAGAGTTTGTGGGTTGGGGACCTCTCAATCCTCCTCCAACACATGCGCTTTCGGAGGCTGCGTCTCCCCACTATCCCGAGGACTGGATAGCACCATCAAATCTACAAAACATCACAGAGGTTTTCAGAGGAGGAGGCGAGGATGTTAGATGCCAAGGAGTTTATAACATATTATATACATTGTTTTAACTAGCAACAGTAGTGACCCCTCTTCTAGTGAGGAGAGGAATGAAGTCTGCGTCGAGGGGTCGTCACTGTCTAGTACAACAACATTTTCTCTGCCTTTCAAACTTGAAGGGTTTCCGATAAAGCCCTAATAAGCATCTAGTGAAGAGGCAATTGCGTGCGTTTCTACAGGTGCAACGCCCGGAGGAGTGAGTTGCTGAGGTGTTGGCAAAATCATACGCTCATTGTCAACAAGTTGGTCAAAATGAAGAAGGTCAGCAATGAAAGCAAGAATTGCATCACAAGTAAAAAGGGAAAGAAATGAATATCCCAGTGGGTTTCCTGCAACCTTTTGAGGAACCAATCGATTTGCGGCTGCACATTTATGTAAGCCTCATCAAGGACAAAAATGCTGACGACATCCTGATATGTGGTAGAGGAAGGAAAAATCATGCTTTGGCATAACGCTTTGATCTTCTTGAGCAGCATTCCATGCCCCTGAAAAATGTTAGCCACGAGGAGGACGTGTAGTACTTGACAGACTTCATCATATGGTGCAATGTCGATAAGAAGTTGTTACCAATTAGGTGCTACAAGTGGAATTTCTAGTACATGAGTGCACGGTAAAAAAATTTCGCATGTGTCAAATGAACCCTGTTTTTCAGCTCGTCCGCCTCATACTGTGTGTACAGTTCGATTCCCTTGTTGATATCATCTGATGTCACGTTGTGGGAGAAGTTCTCGTAATGTGGTCGGTCCATGTCTTTCATGCAATACCCTAGCATGCCGTGAAAGGTATGTATATTCTTCTGCTTAAGGGCACGACATAGAATGTTCGCTCCAATAGGACTATCAGCATCCCATCCTAGGTATTGCTTTATTTTCTTGTTCACTGCAACAATGGATGTCTCCATGATTCAAACGACCGTCTGGAAGTGGAGGTGGAAGTCAGTGCTGCCACGCTCGATTGAGCACATGCCAGCAACCGCTTACTCCTCCACAAAGGCTTTCAACCTCAGAAACAAAGCGATGTCCACATTGCTACCGCCTATAGACACTGTTATGATCAACTCAAACATCTTTTTGGGCTTGTTGCCTTCTGTACGAGCAACTCTCTCCTGTTCCACTGACCTGGAGAGATGCTTCATCCTTGACATTTCCAAAGAACCCTAACAACACAACGCACTTGACTATGACATGCATTAAGGGCATCACTATCTGTGCGGCAACCATTCACAACCAATACACGCAAGGAAGAAATGGTATGCACGTTTACCTGCTCGCACAAATGTGAAGTGTGAAAAAAGATGCGTAGCCCTCGTAGCCTCCCTCTCCTCAAATCAGAATGGCTCCTTGTACTCCTCTTCTTTGACGCCCTACTACAACAAATGGCTCCCTTGCTGCTACGATCAAGCAACACACGACAATTTGCAACGGTCAAAACTGCAGCGCAAGATGGCGTTTTCAGCTCAGTACTACACTGGCAACGTGGGGCAATTTGCACCAATCTTAAGTGCATCACATAATAGCGTTTTTAGCTCAGTGCTACCTCTTCACACATACCTGCCTCAGCCGACCTGCACTATTTGCTACAATATTGTGCACAGCATGCATTGCACATTCGACCCAGAGTCATGCGGAGTCTTCCATGCATGCACAGCCTTTAAGCAAAAAAAGTCACATGCGCCATTCCATGCAAACTGCACCATGAATTTGCCATTGGATGGCTTTTCCAAAAAAGACTACACATTTTCCCCTTCGGGGGAAGGACAATGGCCCTGCATGTGGCCCTTCAAAATGGATTTTTGTTGGCGTCCTCCACAGTAGGAGGCCTCCCCTTCACGACGCCCCAATATCTTGCCTTGCGTGCCCGAGCTACTACTCTACAGTCAATGGCAATGCCTCTGCATTCCCAAGCACAGCAGCTCATAGCATCACCTATGCAGATCCAATCCCTTCTCCAAGCTCATGACAGTGAGGAAACGGCCATGCGAGCTCAACCTGCTTTTATGGAAGCCCCTACGCAAGGATTTACCTATGCGGATGTCACCAGAACCTCTCTGCCTCAAGGTCGCCTAAACCCTCTCTTTCGTCCTCAAATGTCAATTGACCAAGGTAATCATTCCTATTTCCCCTCTTTAGATGGGCATATGTAGATTCAGTCAATCTCTGAACAAGCAGGTACTTCTAATCTTCAGGGAAATTCTATCCTGCCTTCGTTGTCCCAAGCCCCTCATGCTCAAGAAATCAATTTCAATGTTCCCTTTCCCCCTCAGGAAAATCCTCAGGATCATTGTTTTGATATTACCCCTTCTAGTCCTAGACCTGACAGAGACCATTCTTCTGCTCCAAGCTCTACTGGCGCTGCTAACATTGATTCCTTTGCTGAGGAGGCTTTTTTCATTAAGAAACAAGATCTTAATGCTTGGTTTAACCAGCTACAGGACAAAGTTCTGATAGGTCTTTGTCATGGCCCCAAGCCCTCCCTTGAAGCTTTGAAGAATTGGATCTCTTTCAACTGGGTGAGTAGGAATGTTAATCCTTATCATGTGCAATATCCTCCAAACAACTATTACCTATTAATCTTTGAGGACTCTAATAGTGCCCTTCAAGTCCTGTCTAAAGGCCAATGGCTTATCAAAAGCATTCTGATCACCTTCTTCAAATGGTACCAAGGTTTTAACCCTAGAGGAGATAAACCTGTTAGTGCCCATTGATTTCTATCTCTGAGAAATCTGGGTTATATGGTAGGGAAAGTTCTAGGACAGAAGGCTGGCGGGGGATAAACCCTAAATGGGACCCCCATTTGCTCATAAATGTGGATCTTAGTTTACATTTAAAAGAAGAGATCCCCATCAAGGATTGTGAAGGAAACCTTCTGCATACTCAGAAAGTCCTTTTCAAAAACTTACCTAATGCTTGTTTTAATTGTCATGCTCAAGGTCACCTAATCAAGGATTGTCCTAAGCTAGCTAAAAGGAGCAGCAACAAGGCCCTTGCAAAAGCTTCTGGACAGAAACAAACTTTCCAGCAAGTACCAAAGAAGAACTCTAGCAAACCTAGCAAGTCTTTTAAACCTGCTTCTAAGTCTAACAATAGATTTGATGTTCTTCTTGAGGAAGTATTTGACCCTCTAACAGAATTAAGAGAGGATGAGGCTCCTAAGGAAAACATTGGTGTTCAACAATAAGAAGTTGAAGTCCATTTTCCTCAAGAGGCTCAGGAATCATAAAAGAGTGCTGACCAGACTAAGCCCCCTTCTCAACAAATCCCTCCTAGTCCAAGTGACCAAGCTAGAAATTTTTCCACTGAAGAGACAGTGAACTTGAGGTCATAGAAAGCACCCAACTTAATCCTTGAGACGATAGGGAGACACATCATTCTTTTATTGAAGATCTTAACCAACAAGATGAGATGGCCAAGCAATTGCTAGTTGTTGCACAATGTGACAATGAAGATGTAAACATGATCCAAGCTGAGGGGGAGCATATACAAAAAGCAGGGTCCATTAAATCCAAGAGGAAAAAGGACAAAAACAATGATCCAGGGAGACCTCCATCTCTCTAGCAAAGCCCTCTAAAGCTCGTAAAAAATGAAGTGTCCAATCATGAAAGGTTTCACTCTCAATTGTAAAGGCATTACTGAGCCAGTTAGAGCAATATGTATCAAAAAATGGTTAAATGACACCAGTTTTGTCCAATATTTTTTCTGCTTGCAGGAACTCAAGGCTACCAATAGCACTCTGGAGTTTAATCTTAGTAGCAACCATACCTGGTTCTTTACTGACCATGCTGCAGGGAAGGGGGGTGTTGCAATTGGTCTGATTAACAAGTATGTTACATATGTTTCAAATGTCAAGAAATCAACCAGAGGTTCTTGGGTGGCCATAACCCTCTCTACCCCTTTTAACTTCTCTCTGATCAGTGTTTATGTCCCTAACTCAGTCTTGGACAAATGTGGCTTGTGGCAGGATCTTTTTTTGTGTACTAACCCTGTGACGCTGGTTGGGGATTTTAATATGGTTGAAAGTCTCAAAGACAAGTGGCAGCAGAAGGGGCAATGTCTGTATGGTAGGGAAAAGGAATTTTGGGATGATCTTTCTACCAAACTTGACCTTTTGGATGTCTCAGAGGGAAGTGGACCTACCTAGACCAACAAGCAACATGGCACTTGCTTCAGATCTACTAGATTGGAAAGGATGTACATGACACTTAGTCTAATGCAAGATCATTGGCAGATTGGGTGTAAGTTTGATCCTTCTCTTCTACTATTATATCATAAGCCAGTAATCTTTGAACTAGACAGGGTTAAAACTTGCTATAAATGTGGTTGGTTCCATTTAGATCAATCTCATTTTCAATTGAAGGTTATTAAGCATAAAGTCAAAAGCATTTTTGAACATGAATTCAGTCTTTCCGATTCTGCTTTTACTACGTGGGAAAGATCTATCAAGGCTGTTCAGAAAGTGCTTAGTGACTACAAGAGGTTAGCAAAGCAATTGAGGGCTAAAAGGAGACAAATTATTAGTGACAAATTCAGTAGTTAGAAACTTCTAACCCTAGCATAGATCCTCCCTCCCCTGAGCTTCTTACCCTTAAAGAGAAGCTTAGACAGGAAGAGCTCCTTTTGGCTAGTAGTGCCCTTGTTTTCACCAGAGACTTTTGGGTAGGGAAAATTGACAGGCCTACTAAACAGATGTTTGATCTTCTCAAAAAGAAAAAGGCCAAGTACTTTGTCCCCTTTCTCAAGGACAAAATAGGAGTCTTGGCAACTAGCCATAAAGACAATCTTAAGATTGCTCAAGATTACTTTAGCAACACTTTTTGTGTTGCTCCTAAGAGAACCAGGGAGATCCAGGAGGATAGGGCCTCAATTACAAGAATCAGAAAGAACACTATCTCACCTTAGCTAGCCAAACTCCTAGATCAACCTATCGCTAAGGAAATAGCTAAGGCTATTTCTAAGCTAAAAGATGGGAAGTCCCCAGGCATTGATGGTATACCTAATAAATTCTACAAAGAATAATAGGATTTTATTGTGCCCTATGTCTCTAGAGTGTGGCAAGAAGCTATTAGTAAAGGATCTCTTCCTCCTAGCATTAGCACGAGAGTTGTTAAGCTCATTCACAAAAAGGGGGCTAGGGAGGATCTAGGCAATTGGAGACCTATCACCTGCCTTACCACTATTTATAAGATCTTCGCTCTCTGTATAGCAAGAAGGATAAGGGATAAGTCCTATTATGAAGTAAAACATCCTTAAAGAGTAAAAAGGTTTCATAAAAGGCAGGTTTATCTTGGATGCTATTATTTCTCTTTGGGAGGGCATTGAGCATGCTATTGAGTCTGGGCAAGAGTTAAACTCTTTTAAAAGTTGATTTTGATAAGGCCTATGACAGAATTGAATGGGAGTTCATCCTTCAATCCCTCTTTGACATTGGGTTTGTAAAAATGTTTATTAAGTCTGTCCACATCCTTTTTGGCAATGCTTATGCAAAGGTTGCAGTTAATGGAGAGCAGATGCCATCTTACTCATGAGTTCTATTAGGCAAGGTTGCCCTCTTACCCCTCTGTTGTTTGCTATAGCTTTAGATGCTTTGGGATGGCTCATTAAGGATAAGATCAATGTTGGGGAGCTGAAAGGAATACAGATCCCACGGTCAGATGATCCCTTATGTCTCCAACAATTTGTTGATGATACAACTGCACTTATGCTAGCAGAGAAGGAGTCAGTAACTAGTTTCTTGGATTGTTTGAATCTTTTTTTTTTTGGCCAATGGTTCCAATGTCAATCATACTAAAACTGGTTTAAAAGCTTCATTAATCTGGTTTGTTCTGTTTCATCTTCTGGATGCCAGGTCATTCCTGATGGACAAGTCTTTAGAGTGTTGGGGATCCTCATGGGTTTTAAAGTTTCTTCGGAACAGAGATGGCAGTGGATTTTGGAAAAATTTCCAACAAATATTTTTGCCTAGGAAAATATGCAACCTTCATTAGCTTCAAGAGTATTTGTCCTCAACCACTACCTGGTGCCTTCACTGATATACTTTCTTTCTTGTTGGATGCCTTCTAAGGCTCAACTGGGTAAGTCTCTCCAACTTGCTGGAAGATTTTTGTGGGGTTCCAATGAATTGAGATCTAAGATTCCTAAGGTTGCAATGAAGATCTACTGTATGCACAAGAGTAGAGGTGGATTGGGTATCCTAGACCTGGAAAGTATGGCTAAAAAAATGTCTGCCAAATGGATCTTAAGGTCTACCAGCTCCAATGACTTTTGGGCTTGTCTTCTTAGGAAGACTGTTGAGAGGAGCCATCTGAAAATCTACAAAGCCTAGTCAAACTTGTCGGTAAGATCCGCACCTGTGGACATCTAATTTCCAAAGCACTCCATCTCCTCTAGATGTTGGACAGCGTGGGAAGAGATCAAAAGGTCTTGGAAGGTCCTGTCTGAGCTCTATCGGAACCCTTCTTTTTGGCTTCCCCCAAAGGGGGAACGCCTTAGTGATGGTTTCCCTTTTTGCTAATGAAAAAGTGAATATTTTTTAAAATTATATTTTTTACTTTTTTGGCATGCCCAAAGGGCTAAGGCCATAGTGATGTGTTCCCTTTTTGCTAATGAAAAAAGAGAGATTTTTTTTAAAAACAGCATAATTTTTTGATTGGTTGTTGGAGAGAGAAGACGCTCATTTTAAGGACTCAGTCGAAGTCAGTAGCCTAGGGTTTGTTGTATCATGATTTTTTACATTAAATAAGCGATAAAGTTGAGAAGCTGGCCACTATGACCAAGAAATTATGAACATTTTGTAGAGATGACGTCATATTCAACTCTCTCTCTCTCTCTCTCTCTCTCTCTCTCTCTCTCTCTCTCTCTCTCTCTCTCTCTCTCTCTCTCTCTATGCATGAGAGATTGGCTACATGCCCATTTCTATCTCTGCCTAAGCACTGATGAACACCAGCAACAAGTGTTTTTCTTGACCATCTCTAATGGTTGCATTAAGCTCTATGGTTGCTTTCTACAATCGAGCTCCTACAACCATAGCAAGTTTGCGCTCTTGCAAGGACTTTCAGGCAGCCAAAGCCACTGGGCTGAGTGGGAGTAGAAGCGAGCAAGGAGAGAGAGCCGAGCCAGAGCATGGTAGTGAGAAGAAAGGAATGAGCGGGAATCGGAGAAGGTAGAGACTAGAGTGGATGGAGCAAACATGGCAAAGGAGGGA
This sequence comes from Adiantum capillus-veneris, assembly GCF_014529385.1. Lineage (NCBI taxonomy): Eukaryota > Viridiplantae > Streptophyta > Polypodiopsida > Polypodiales > Pteridaceae > Adiantum > Adiantum capillus-veneris. The sequence continues at coordinate 127,476,367 of NC_140958.1, forward strand.
ATA